>NC_135954.1:35657500-36972500 GCF_053455715.1 Rhinoraja longicauda | reverse complement strand
TTTCTTATTAATATTATTACCTTGTATCCTGCTGTAGTCTGGACACTATAGAGTGAATGCAATGCTTACATAGGGGCTGGACGGAGCTAGAGGGCGGGCAGGTGGGGATAGAGAGTTTTGTGTGAGCCAAGGAGGTGCTGACAGAGGCTCCGCCAATAGATATTAGCCAAGATGTAATCGCCTGTTTTATTAACAAGAAGATTAATACAAACTGTGTCGAAGTTATATCTGGCAATTCGTCTCGATCGCATAGACTGTGATAAGATATGGAATTTTACCTAGCAAATTAATAACCAGTCGATGACAAGAGATATGCCAATATGTTTATTGCACCTTCAAATAAAGAAGACTAATTATCAAATGTCGAGGAGGATCTCTGTTATTATTTGTTCGAGTCATTATGCTTATCGCTCACGTAGTCTATGCAAGTGGCAGCTTGGGAGCTAATTGATAGACGAGAAGCTGGCCGCTACATCGTGTAAAATTCCTTCTTCGCTGAAGCGATCAGCTTGAATCTACTCCTTCGGAAAGTTCAGAGAACTTGCCTTCGCAAGAGATGAAGTGTGAGATCTTATGTGAACTGGAGTGATTCATCGTGAAATCTGCCTAAGCTGGAACGATTTATCGGAATTTACTCTTCTGAAAGTTCAGAAAGTTTATCTTCGCAAGAGATGAAGGCTACAAAAGTTTACTGACCTGGGAGAGATTTATTGTCAAAAGTTGAAGGATTATATCTGTCTCTTAGAGTTATTTGAAGAGAATTAGCTCTTGGAAAGAGACTGTGGGAACAAACAGCAGAAATCGTAGTCTGCTTTAAATTTGGATTTTCTGTATGAGAAAACAAAGGCCGTTTTCAAATGATCAAGAGCTTGGAATGCGGACAGCGTAGCAACGACCTTGGGAGTCCCTGGTTACCAAGTCTTGTTTAAAAAATATACCAAGATAGTGGAAAGGAAAGCACATCTGGCTTATGTTACAAACCACAGAATGTCTGAAATTAAATCCGATGTTCAGTCACAAGGTGGCGATAGTGTAACACGGCCTAAAGTGGAAAAAAGGGCCATTAAGCTTACTCAAATTG
Organism: Rhinoraja longicauda; assembly: GCF_053455715.1. Taxonomy (NCBI): domain Eukaryota; kingdom Metazoa; phylum Chordata; class Chondrichthyes; order Rajiformes; family Arhynchobatidae; genus Rhinoraja; species Rhinoraja longicauda. The sequence continues at coordinate 36,971,419 of NC_135954.1, read as the reverse complement.
GCAAAGAAATGGCTTATGAAAACAATGAGAAGCTGAAGAAACGTAAATATAAGATGGTTGTGAAGACCATGGAAAACATCAAAAAGCTAATAAAATTAGGAAAGAGGGCAGAGGTGGAGCTCAATCTGGATCAACTTAACCACCTCAAAGACGAAATCTACAGCATCTATGGAACATTGAGAGAGCTACAGTTAGCACCAGAAGACAAGGATGCGCAAGAGAAATGGATGCAGCAGGTGGTCGAAAATTTAGATGGATTTATCCAAGATGTTGTTGAATGGCTAAGCAAAGAAGGTTATGAGGCCGCACCCTCCAATATTGAGGGCGCCTTATGCGAGGGGTGGCGATGATGTAGACTCCATCAAACCTGGAGATAGTGCTTCAAATATTTCGACCTCTAGGTTGAGCATCAAATCTCGTGCATCTTCGACGCTTTCTGTTCGTAAGGAGACTGAGGTGGAACTGGCTGTTCTTGCTGAACAAAGCTGCGTTCATGGCACAGAAGCACGAGATTGAGAAGCTAGAAGGTCAAATGGAGGAAGAACAAAGGAAAGACAAAGAAGAACGGAAGAGAGGGGAAAGAGAACGGAAGAGAAGACAACTGAAAGATGAAGAAGAACGGAAGAGAGGAGAAAAAGAACAGAAGAGAAGACAACTGAAAGAAGAAGGACAACTGAGAGAAGAAGAAGAACAGAGGAGAAGACAATTAGATTACAAGAGGAGTGATCAATTGAAAAGAGAGAAAGAACGATTGGAGCTGGAGTCTAAAATGGCAGCAGCCAAGACAAAACTCAGTGTACTTAGCGCCCCAAGATGAAGAAGCAGCTCGATAGTATCCGATAGGATGAGTTCTTATTCAGGACGAGGAGCTGTCCAAAGCCAGTGGCCAGTTGGATGGGAACCATCCGCGACTGAACCCTGGCCTGAATGGGAGCCACAGGTTGTTAGATCAAAGCAAACAACCTGGAAACCATTGGTAAAAGCTAGTGGTACGGCACTCTTTGCCCCACATCCTCATCAAGGTAGGAAGACAGGGTTTCATGAACCGAGGGATGAGCAGGGACGTGCTCGCACTAAATCCCCGGAACGTCATGATGGAGACCAACGTTATTTATGTGAGCTATTACGGAAGCAAAGTTTAGCCAATAGTCATAAAAACACAAAATACATAAAACATGAAATTAAAGTGATGAGTGGAAAGGATTGGGGATGTGCAAAGATTGGGGAGGGGAGTCAGTCTCGGTCTATCCCATGACAGAAGGGGGAGGAGTTGTACAGTTTGATAGCCACAGAGAAGAAGGATCTCCTGTGGCGTTATGTCCTGCATATTGATGGAACCAGTCTGTTGCTGAAGGCACTCCTTGGGTTGACTAGTGTATCTTGGAGGGGTGAGCTGTATTGTCCAGGATGCTCCGCAGTTTGAGGAGCAAACTCCCCTCCAAGACTAACCCCCAAGAATCCATCGCTGCCCCCAGGATGGAGCCAGCCTTCCTGATGAGTTTGTTAATTCTATTGGTGACTGTGGCCTTCGCCCTGCTGCCCCAGCACATGGCAGCGAATAAGATGGCACTGGTTACCACCGATTGGTAGAATATCTGCAACATCTTACTGCAGACGTTGAAGGAGCGGAGCCTTCTTGAAAAGTACAGCCGGCGCTGTCCCTTCTTGTACAGGGCCTCAGCGTTCCTGGATCAGTCCAGTTTACTGGCTAGGTACACCCCAAAGTATTTGTACTCCCTGGTAAACTGCACATCCACACCATTGATGGAGACAGGAGACAGGGGTGTTCCTCTCCTCCTAAAATCCACCATGAACTCCTTAGTCTGAACAGGAACAGGAAGAGAGAGAGAGGACCATCCCCTGTGGGGGCCTGTGTTGGTCACTACCTTGTCCCAGATGCAGTTCTGGAGCCTCACATATTGTGGTCGTCCAGTCAGGTAGTTGGTGATCCAGGACACCAATGGAGCATCCATTGGAGCATCCACCCGCGTCTTCGTCAGTTTGCTCCCTAGCAGTGCAGGCGGATGGTGTTAAAAGCACGGGAGAAGTAAAAAAAATATGACTCTCACAATGCTTCCCGGCTTATCCAAGTGAGTATAGGAACGATGAAGCAGGTGGATGAAGCATGGTGTCCTCAATTCCTATCTTTGTTTGCTAAGCTAACTGCAGGTGGTGCAGGTATGGTTTAACCAGGGGTCGCAGGTGAGTGAGCACCAGCCTCTCCAGGGACTTCATGATGTGTGAAGTCAGCACCACCGTGACAGTGGTGTGGCAGCACCTCCAGGAATGGTGTGGGAAAGCGGTGATTGGTTCAGAGTCTGACAGCAGTGGGAAGGAAGCTGTTCTTCAGTCTGTATGTCGTAGACTTTCAAGCTCCTGCATCTTCTCCCAGAAGATAGAAGAGAGAAAAGGGAATGGCTATGTTTCAAGGAATATTTCTCACCATCCTGATGCAATGACCGGATAGAAGGAAGTGACCAGCATCATACAGTGGGGTATGTCCATTACACTCTGCAGGTTCGAGCAGTCTAAAGCAGAGCAGTTGCCATAATGTCCACTCTTTGACATTTCCACCCAGTGGAAAAAGGTTCTGATTATCGACCGTATCGATGCCTCTCATAATTTTATATACTTCTGTCAAGGCTCTCCCTCAACCTCGTATGTTCCAGAAAAAATAATTCAAGTTTGTTCTCCTTATAACTGATATCATCCCATCCATGCAGCATTCTGGTGATCCTCTTCCTCGCCCTCTACAAACCTTCCACCACCTTCTCATCCTTCCACATCCTTTCTATTTTGACATAACTAGTCAGAATGTTTCAATGTCCAATTCAGAGGCTTTGGCCACCATGTCTTTTTTTAAAAAAAAGACAGACAATTTACTAGCAATGAAGTATTGTCACTGAAATTATCAAGAGTCAGGAATGTAACTTTCTATAACAAGGAAGAACAATGCAGTTGTCAGACACAACGTTTTAGAAATTAATTTGTAAACATAATTGATAAATATACTATTTGAAGCCTAACTATAATTAAAATATATTTTTGTTAAAATAAATCCTCAGTAAGATGAAGTGTGAACAATACAACACAGCACCGGAACAAGCCCTTCGGCCTAGTGCCCATGCCAAATATGATGCCAAGCCAAACCAATCTCCTCTGCCTGCCTGTAATCCATATCCTTCCATTCCCTGCATATTAAGCCTCTTACTTGTCCCTCTCATTCCTGCTTCCACCACATTCCCCCTCTAATCTTAAAGACTCTAGTCTTTGACATTTCCACCCTGGGGAAAATGACTCTGGTTATCTACCCTATCTGGTTTCCCTCTGAACCTCCTAAGCTTCAGAAAAAACAATTCAAGTTTGTTCTATCTCTCCTTATAGCTAACACCGTCCAAGACAGGCAGCATTCTGGTCAACCTCTTCGTCGTCCTCTCCAAAGCCTGCACATCCTTCCAAAAATGGGCCAATCAGAACTGCACACAATATTCCAAATGAAGCCTAATCAAAGTTTTGTGGAGCTGTAACATGATTTCCTGACTCATATTCCTGACTGATGAAGACAAGCATACCACACGCCTTCTTTACCATATCTTGTACATGATGCTGGGTTGCTGACACCAGATGTCTGGAAGAGACTGGAATCCTCAAGGTACAGCAGGCTATGGACCACATCCTGGGAGACGGGATTAATATGGAATGGTGCCCACTTGTTGGCATGGACGAGTTGGGATGAATGGCATGTTTCCAAGCAGTGTGATTCTGTCACTCTATTATAGACAATAGACAATAGACAATAGGTGCAGGAGTAGGCCATTCAGCCCTTCGAGCCAGCACCGCCATTCAATGCGATCATGGCTGATCACTTTCAATCAGTACCCCGTTCCTGCCTTCTCCCCATACCCCCTCACTCCGCTATCCTTAAGAGCTCTATCCAGCTCTCTCTTGAAAGCATCCAACAAACTGGCCTCCACTGCCTTCTGAGGCAGAGAATTCCACACCTTCACCACTCTCTGACTGAAAAAGTTCTTCCTCATCTCCGTTCTAAATGGCCTACCCCTTATTCTTAAACTGTGGCCCCTTGTTCTGGACTCCCCCAACATTGGGAACATGTTTCCTGCCTCTAATGTGTCCAATCCCCTAATTATCTTATATGTTTCAATAAGATCCCCCCTCATCCTTCTAAATTCCAATGTATACAAGCCCAATCGCTCCAGCCTTTCAACATACGATGCATACTTCAGCCAATGTATGTTGCTGAAAGATATGGTGCCAGTCTTATCATCTGGATTATGTCAAGCTTCTTGAGATTCAGAGCTGCACACCCCAAGGCAAGTGAAGAGTATTCATTCACAGCTGTGAGTTTACCTTGCTGAAAGTGGAAAACCTTTCGGGAATTAGGCAAGTCATTTTCCTCAGGACCACAAAAGCTTTGAGAAGAGAAAGTTGAAAGCCAAGGATCCCAACCCAGCTTACTTTGCTCGGAATATGTATGTGTGGATATCAGATTACAAATCTGAACTGGAAAAAGAAAATAATTGGAATAAACATGGTTTTGGGCAGTGGGATGCAGATTGAAATAGTAAAGGGAGACGTGCTGTAGTGAACGAAGTTGGTAACTCTTTAGGATAATTGCATTCAGTTTTACACATTTGAATATTTGTAAAATTGCTCCATGTTCAACCCCTGCTGCCACCTATGATGAGTTTCTCAATTCCGCTCAGGTAAATAACGCAATTTCATGCCATTTCATAAAACAGCTGCCGCAGTAATCATCACAGCATTCTAAATAAAATAAAATTATCTAAACCTTTTATATGGTTTGCAGAACTTGAATATTTCACCACCTCCTGTTGCACCTGGAAAATCTAAGATGTAATCAAAAGTTGGTTAATCAGCCCCTCACTGCTGCATTGCCATTCAATGCGATGTGTTACCTCAGTGCCACTTAACTGCACTAACTCCATTGATTTCCTAAAGATCCAATTCTGTAATGTTCTGTCTTGAACCCTTGGTGACTGAGGTTCCACAGTACCTTCAGTAGGGAAATTCTACGAATTATAATGCTCTGGCAAAACAAATTCCCCGTCAGTCACAAAGGACCTTAATTCAAGACAGTGTGAAATACCGCAGCCAGAGAAAAAAATTGCTGTCTAAATGATCCCATTCACTCATTCACCAGGTCGTCTTGTTGACAGCTTATCCCCCTGGTCACCCTGGTTTCACCCCATCAAATCTCTCCCCTCTGCAGTTTAACAAGCTTGCCAGTTCCGATGAAGCGTCTTTCACCTGAAACAATAACTCTGTCTTTCTTGCCACTGATGTCTTGACCTGCCGAGAAATCCCAGCATGTTTGCATTTGAGATTCCCAGCAGCTGCAGTTTTTGTTTTGGTTTTCAAGGAAAGTATCAACTCTACATTTACCCTATCAAGCCCTGTAAAAAGTGGGCATGTTTCAAATGTGATCACCTATCCTTCTACTAAACACAAAAGAACAGGTTCAGTTTGCTTAAGATAGACACAAAAACTGGAGTAACTCAGGCACCATCTTTGGAGAGAAGGAATGGGTGACGCCTCGGGTCAAGACCCTTCTTCAGACTGGTTATGGTTAAGGGAAATGAGAGATATAGGCAATGAAATGATGTAGAGAGATAAAGAACAATGAATGAAAGATATGCAAAAAAAGTAATGATAAAGGAAACATGCCATTGTTAGCTGTTGAAGTCTGAAGAAGGGTCTCGACCTGAAATGTTACCCATTCCTTCTCTCCAGAGATGCTGCCTGTCCCGCTGAGTAACTTCAGTATTTTGTGTATATCATTGTTAGCTGTTTGTTAGGTGAAAACGAGAAGCTAGTGCGACTTGGGTGGGGGAGGGATATACATTCAGTTTGCTTAATCTGTGCTCATACATAAACACAGGAATCAATCTGGCACATCTATGCCTGCCCCTCCATTGCAAATATTTCCTCCCTTATTCCAAATGAATTTCCCATGACCCTAAATAAATGCAGTACGGTACATTTATATTTAATGCAATAAAAGTCAATATATCTGAACTGCTTGCTGTACTGCACATTAACCTTCAGTAACTCATGTAGAAAGACACACAGATCCCTCTGAACACAAAACACCTTTCAGTTCATCATCACTTCAAATATACTCTACTGTTCTTCTGCAAGCCCCTATTGCCACCCTGATTCATATCATCATCAAAGTTGGATTATATTCGATTTGGTACCATTGTCCATATTATTGATTCAGATTGTGAACGGTTGAGATTTCAGCACCAATCCCTGTGGCACACCACTAATCAAAACCTCCAAATTGAAATTGACTTGGTTATTCCTATGCTGTTTTTTGCCAGTAACCAAGGCTTCAATCCATGTTTGCACCAATAACCTTTTATGCGGCACCTCCATGAGGGTCTTCTAAAAGTCCAAGTACATCATATTCCCTCGTGGCTATTCTGCTAGTTACAACATAAAAGCGCAAATGGATTTGTTAAACATATATTCCTTTTATACATCGATATGGACTCTGCTCAACTCTATTTTCTAAACACCCTGTATTACTAGATAATGTTTCCAGTGTTTTGCCTACTGGCTTCAGTGCTTCAGAGCGAAGTCATTTCTCCAAGATGTGTTGTTAAATTATAGATCTGTTAGAACAAAGAACATGGAAATGTATAGCACAGGAAGAGGCTCTTATGCCCATAATATCTGTGCAGAACATGCTGCCAAGATAAAGTAATCTCATCTGCCTGCACACGATCCATTTCCCTCCATTCCCTGCACATACCTCTTAAAGCCTCTTAAAATGCCATTATCGTTAATGTCTCCACCACAATCCCTGGCAGTGCATTCTCGGAACCCACCACCCTCTATGTAAAAACTTTGCACGCATATCTCCTTCAATCAATCATTAAATATATTTTTATTTAGCTTTGCTTCAATATTTCCAAGCCATAATAAGGCTTTGTCCATTTAAAAACATTTTGTAACTCTACAGTAAGAGTATTGCTTTCTCAATAAATCAATTTCTAGATTTATTTCAATGTTTTTACCCCTTACAGAAATATTTATTTGTAGCATTTTGTGTTATGAAAACCCTACAATCTATGCATTTCTTCAAACTTCATTTACATGAAATCAGTTGCATTTCAACCTGATGTATTGAGACATACTTTTCCCTCCTTAACATCTCCAATAAATTTATGGATCATGGATCCAAACTCCACAGTCTCACTTTCAGACAGGTCAACATGCAAATCAGAGGGAGGACAAATTGTGGTACGTTATCCTGAGACTGTTAGTGCAATTTTTACCCATTTTCCTGTAGGAACAGGTGATATTTAGTTTCGATCTATTCCCATAACTACTTATTGATTTTTATTCTACTACTGCTTTTGATGTAGAGATTTATCGCAAGCTGAATTGCAGGTTGCATCCTTCAAGGAAGGTGTAGATATTGTATTAGCTAGAATGTTTGTTTGAGATGGGAGGGTGGCAGTAGACAGGAAATGTTTCATTGTGAAGTTTAATCTCAAGCTTGGTAGATCCATGGAAGGTGACTTAGGTGAACTGGGAATGGTTCTTTTTGAATCACTGGGGGGGGGGGGGGGGGTAAGAATAGGTGCTTTTGCTGATTTGCTTCTGTGATCTGTTTGACGTTCACCTGCTGAGCTGCCAATTAATACTGTGAACAATCTTTTGGCTAGAGACCTTTGACAACAAACCTGCTGCTTCACAATGCAAGAGGCTATTCCAAATCTATGCCTAGATTGTTGACAGGGGAAACATAAGAAGCCTCATTATTTTAGACTGGATTTGTTTCTGAAAACAACATTTCATATTGCCTATCACGTTTTCGGTATTTCAGGAATTGTTGTGGAGGCAGTTACGATAGTGGCGTTTCAATGTTTCAGAATCTTTTCCTTGAAAAAGGACTTTCACTCAAGGTTAGAAAGATGTCCTGAGGTCGTAAGTGTTTGAAATTATAATAAACTACTCCGTTTTCATGTAGTTTAAGAGTAGATGTTCATCTTGACTGCTTGGGCAATATTCTGGCAAGATGAATCATTGCATTTGTGTATCCTACTTGATGATCAATGCATTAAAATCAATGAAATAAAAATCAAGCTGATCCAACTCAGCAGGTTAATGCCCAGGACAGCAAAAATCAGAATCGACCCATGTGGTGCAAATTGCTCAGTTCATTCAGGCTGGGCTTAGAAGGTAGAAATGCAGGACGAACAATACAGTTTGAATCAATCCATCCAGATTGCTGATGTCAGCTAGCATATAACACTTTAAGATCTTATTCATTTAGTTCAATGAGTAGAAATAAAGCTGTTCTCTGCTTGGCATAGGGTGGCACCGAGGCACAGTGGTAGAGCTGCTGCTACCTCAGAGCTCCATTGACCTGGGTTCGATCCTGACTCGGATGCTGTCTATGCAGAGTTTGCATGTTCTCCTTGTGACCACGTGGGTTTTCTCTGGTGCTCCAGTTTCCTCCCATATACCAGACAGGCAGATTTGTAGGCTAATTGGCCTCTGTAAATTGCCCTGATAGCTAGTTCTGATAAAAACAGAAAGAGTGAGTTGTATAAAATTGGTGATTTAATATTCATGCATTGTGAAGTGTAGCTTTGTAATTCATATCTGTCCAAGCCTATCATTATTTGCCTTCCAGTGAATCGAAGAGCAATGCACAGGACATGCCTTAATATACATCTTTGGAGGTTAGGTCAGAGTGTCTGACCCTGATATTAAGGCAGCATTTGACTGAGTGTGACATCAAAGCATCCTGGTAAAACCAAAGTCAGTGGGCATCAAAGGGAAAAGCACCAGCGTGGTTCAAGTGATACACTGCAATGATTGTCAGTCACAATAGTTGCCGTAGGCCCAACCATTTTAAGCTGGTTCAGTAATGATTCTCCTTTTATCATAAGATCAGATGTGGAAATGTTTGCGGAATCTTTAATTTCATTCACAATTGCTCAACAAATAAAACAGACAGTGCCTGCTAGCAGCCAGGCCTCAGCAACATTTGGGCATGAGCTGATAGATGGCAAGCAACATTCGTACACAAAGAGTTCCAGGCCTTGACCATCTCCAACAAGAAGATTTAACCACTTATGTTGACATTCAATGGCATTTTCATTGCTGAGTTCCCCATCATCAATATCTTGAGCATCATCATTAAACCAAACACTCAACTGAATCAGCCATAGAGATAGCATGGTCACATGAGCGTAGGGGTGCCACCTATCTCACTCCCAAATAAGGGACAAGGTGATGTCACCGCCACGCGGCCCACGTGACCAGCCAGCAGCCACATGCTCCCGCTTCACCAATGGCGGCCGCCCGGGCCAGGAGGCGGGTTGCTGTGCAACCTCTGTTAGACGGCATCTGGGCCTCCGGACCTACACTGTCCGGACCTACACTGTCCGGACCTACAGTGTCCAGACCTACAGTGTCCAGACCTACAGTGTCCAGACCTACAGCATCTGGATCTAGAGTGCTCCCCAAGCCTAATATGGGACTAGGGCGGTCCCGTACGGACAAACCAATTTAGCCCAAAATACGGGACGTCCCGGCTAATACGAGACAGCTGGCAACCCTACATGAGCGGGTCAAGGCTTGGGTAGCCTGCAGTAAATATCTTACTTCCCAAGGCACAAGTCAGGAATACTCTATTTCCCATTATTAGTGGAACAACAGCTTTCAAGAAACTCAACGCTGTCCAGGACAAAGCAGCTTTGACCATCAATGACCCTAGGTATTCATTCTTTCAACCAACAGTGCACAGTGATTGCAATGTGTACCATCTACAAAATACTTTGTAATTACTCAACCGATGGCTACTTAGGTAGCATCTCCAAAACCTGCTATCTCTACCACCAAGATGGGGGAAGGACTGCAGGCAGCTGGAAAGACTTTACCAGCACAATTCCCAAGGCTACTTGCAAGGTCTTGGCTTGCTGGCTCCTGGAGTTCCCTTCCAAACAGCTCTGTGGGGGGTTCCTTTGCCAGCAAACTGCAGCAGGTCAAGTGTGTGGATCACCACTGCCTTTTCAAGGGTTATTAGAGATGGTCAGAAAATGCTCACCTTGCCAAAGATTACTGGGTATTTTAAAAAGTAGTATCAAAAGGCTATATTGTTGCTGCACCATTGCAAAAGTTCCATTTAGATGCAGAATGTAACTATCCCAAACTCTATACAGTCATACCCCTACAGTGGAGAAACTAGAACTACTGCATTTAAGTGAATGACCAAGATCACAGGATATTACTGTGGTTGCTGGAAATCCCAAATAAAAATGATAACATTCTGGAAATACTGAGGCAGCATCTGGGGATAAAGAAACAAACATTATTGATCTGAAATATTAACTCTGGCTGATATTAATTCTTAATATTAATTCTTTGTCTGGCTGACCTCCTGACTATTTCCTGCATGATTAAGCACTCTAAAAATGTAACACAAAATAGTCTGCTTTTAATAAGCACTTCTTCCCATTCCCATCCTCTAATGGTTTTACTTTGTTTTGACCCATAAAATAACAACTATAAACGACATCCAGATCTTCACAACATAAAACTGAAATTCCAGAAAAACATAATCCATTGGTAAGTTTATGGACAGAAAATGTTAAGAGGGATATGGGCCAAGTGTGGGCAAATGGGACTAGTTACGATGGAGCATCTTGGCTGGGTTTTGTCTTTCCGCTGACTGTTTGGCACACAAAAGCTTTTCACTGTACCTCAGTACATGTGACAAGAAAATAAAAACTGAATCTCAAGGGCCGGTGTCTGCGCTGTATGAGTTAATGGCAAAGAAAATGACCGTGAATATGCACATAAATTGCACACATATGCACATAAGTGTGCAGAAAGTGATTGTTGCTGTCAATGCCAATTCTCTAATCCTGCAAGATAAATTTCTGATGCAGAATCTGTCTCCTAAATTTGTGGCAGGTTAAACCTGTCACCACTTCAGAAAATGCAGTCAGTTAAATGGAAAGGAACTAATGTGAAAAATAGAAGATAGATTCAGGTGATCTAAATCTTCATGATTTAATTGTTAATTTGACTGTGGTTATTAGCTTGGTATTGATTTGCACCTTTAACTGTTGGTCTAACTTTTAATTATGAAAAATATAATTTTTTGTAGATTTTTTGAATGACATTGATAAACAATCAAGCTTTTTGACAGGTTTGCTGCTGGAACCATTCATGTCCAGTGGGTTTAGCAGATGGGCAGTTAATGAGAATGAAGTGATCTGTGGAAATATCTGGCCAATTATGTCAGACAAAACCAATAAAGTGCGCTCAGCAGAGTCAGCAACATTGCAAATTGATCTATTTTTCTGTCTCCCACAGAAACAGCTAACCTGGCAATGACTAGTCGGGTGCCACAAAGCTCGGTGCTGGGACCCCAGTTATTTGCAATATATATTAACGATTTAGACGAGGGAATTAAATGTGACATCTCCAAGTTTGCGGATGACACAAAGCTGGGTGGCAGTATGCGCTGCGAGAAGGATGCCATGAGGCTGCAGGGTGACTTGGATAGGTTGGGTGAGTGGGCAGATGCAAGGCAGATGCAGTATAATGTGGATAAATGTGAGGTTATCCCCTTTGGTGGCAAGAACAGGAAGGCAGATTATTATCTGAATGGGAGGGGCTGTGGTAGTCTGGCGTGCTGACCTCTACTGGACCGAGGCCAGACGACAACTATCGGACACCTCTTCCTACCTATCCCTGGACCATGACCCCACCGATAAACACCAGACCTTTATCAGCAGCACCATCACTGACCTCATCATCTCCGGCGATCTACTCCCCAGTGCCTCCAATCTCATAGTTCCCCAGCCCCGCAAGGCCCGATTCTACCTCCTACCCAAAATCCACAAACATAACTGTCCCGGCAGACCCATTGTCTCTGCCTGCTCATGCCCCACCGAACTTATCTATACCTACCTCGACTCCATCCTATCCCCCTCTGGTTAAATCCTCCCCACCTACGTCCAAGACACCTCACATGCTCTCCATCTCCTTGATAACTTCCGGTTCCCAGGCCCCCACTCCCTCATCTTCACCATGGATGTCCAGTCACTCTACACTTCCATCCCCCACAAGGATGGTCTGGAAGCCCTCCGTTTCTTCCTCGACCGTAGAACCAGCCAATCCCCATCGACCAACACTCTTCTCCGCCTAGCAGAGCTGGTTCTTACCCTCAACAACTTCTCCTTTGACTCCTCCCACTTCCTCCAAACCAGAGGCGTAGCAATGGGCACTCGCATGGGCCCTAGCTACGCCTGCCTCTTTGTCGGGTACGTCGAACAATCCCTGTTCCAGACGTACACTGGCCCCATCCCCGAACTCTACCTCCGCTACATCGACGACTGCATTGGTGCTACCTCTTGCACCCATGCAGAACTCACTGACTTCATACACTTCACCTCCAATTTCCATCCTGCCCTTAAGTATACCTGGACTATCTCTGACATCTCCCTCCCGTTTCTGGACCTCACCATCTCCATCACAGGAGACAGACTAGTGACGGACATTTACTATAAACCCACTGACTCGCACAGCTATCTGGACTACACTTCTTCCCACCCGGTCCCCTGCAAAAAGTCTATCCCCTACTCCCAATTCCTCCATCTACGCCGCATCTGCGCCCGGGATGAGGTGTTTCACACTAGGGCTTCTGAGATGTCCTCGTTCTTCAGAAAACGGGGCTTCCCCTCCTCCATTATAGATGAGGCTCTCACTAGGGTCTCTTCTACATCCCACAGCTCTGCTCTTGCTCCCCCTCCCCCCACTCGCAACAAGGACAGAATCCCCCTCGTTCTCACCTTCCACCCCACCAGCCAGCGGATCCAACATATCATCCACCAACATTTCCGTCACCTACAACGGGACCCCACCACTGGCCATATCTTCCCATCCCCTCCCCTCTCCGCGTTCCGCAGACACCGTTCCCTCTGTAACTCCCTGGTCCACTCGTCCCTTCCTACCCAAACCACCCCAACCCCGGGCACTTTCCCTTGCAACCGCACGAGATGCAACACCTGTCCCTTTACCTCCCCCCTCAACTCCATCCAAGGACCCAAACAGTCTTTCCAGGTGAGACAAAGGTTCACCTGCACCTCCTCCAACCTCATCTATTGCATCCGCTGCTCTAGATGCCAACTTATTTACATCGGCGAAACCAAGCGCAGGCTCGCCGATCGCTTCGCTGAACACCTGCGCTCGGTCCGCATTAACAAAACTGATCTCCCGGTGGCCGAGCACTTTAACTCCCCCTCCCATTCCCAGTCTGACCTTTCCGTCATGGGCCTCCTCCAGTGCCATAGTGAGGCCCACCGGAAATTGGAGGAACAGCACCTCATATTTCGCCTGGGCAGTTTGCAGCCCGGTGGTATGAACGTCGACTTCTCCAACTTTAGATAGCTCCTCTGTCCCTCCCTTCCCCTCCTCCTTCCCAGATCTCCCTCTATCTTCCTGTCTCCACCTATATCCTTCCTTTGTCCCGCCCCCCTGACATCAGTCTGAAGAAGGGTCTCGACCCGAAACGTCACCCATTCCTTCTCTCCCGAGATACTGCCTGACCTGCTGAGTTACTCCAGCATTTTGTGAATAATATAATTATCTGAATGGGGTCAGATTAGGAAAAGGGGAGGTGCAACGAGACCTGGGTGTGCTTCTACATCAGTCACTGAAATTAAGCATGCAGGTAAGGCAGGCAGTGAAGAAACCTAATGGCATGTTTGCCTTCATTGCGAGAGGATTTGAGTTTTGGAGCAGGGAGGTCCTACTGCAGTTGTACAAGGCCCTGGTAAGACTGCACCTGGAGTATTGTGTGCAATTTTGGTCTCCTAGTTTGAGGAAGGACATTATTGCTATTGAGGGAGTGCAGCGTAGGTTCACCAGGTTAATTCCCGGGATGGCAGTACTAGCATATGATGAAAGAATTGGTCGACTGGGCTTGTATTCACTGGAATTTAGAAGGATGAGAGGAGATCTTATAGAAACATATAAAATTCTTAAAGGATTAAAGGGCGGCACGGTAGCGCAGCGGTAGAGTTGCTGCTTTACAGCGAATGCAGCGCCGGGGACTCAGGTTCGATCCTGACTACGGGTGCTGCACTGTAAGGAGTTTGTACGTTCTCCCCGTGACCTGCGTGGGTTTTCTCCGAGATCTTCGGTTTCCTCCCACACTCCAAAGACGTACAGGTATGTAGGTTAATTGGCTGGGTAAATGTAAAAATTGTCCCTAGTGGGTGTAGGATAGTGTTAATGTACGGGGATCGCTGGGCGGCGCGGACTTGGTGGGCCGAAAAGGCCTGTTTCCGCGCTGTATATATATGATATATGATATGATTGGACAGGCTAGATGCAGGAAAAAGGTTCCCGATATTGGGGGAGTCCAGAACCAGGGGTCACAGTTTAAGAATAAGGGGTAGGCCATTTAAGACTGAGATGAGGAAAAGCTTTTTCACCCAGAGAATTGTGAATCTGTGGAATTCGCTGCCACAGAAGGTAGTGGAGGCCAATTCACTGGATGTTTTCAAGCGAGAGTTAGATTTAGCTCTCAGGGCTAAAGGAATCAAGGGATATGGAGAAAAAGCAGGGAGGGGGTCCTGATTTTAGATGATCAGCCATGAAAATATTGAATGGCTGTGCTGGCTTGAAGGGCCGAATGGCTTACTCCTGCACCTATTTTTCTATGTTTATATGTTTTTTTCTAACCTCCTTTTAAGAACCACATTTGCAGCAGTTTCGATCACTTCATGCTGCCTTGGCATCATGTGAAATTTCACTGCATATCCTCATCTGGCAGAATCAGCCTTCAGCCAACCTTTCACCGCTTATAAAGAATGTCATATTCAATTCCAATAATTTATTAGGGAAATTAGACCAAAGAATGATAGAATCATTAGATTTATCAATTAATAAATCTTATTGATATACCATTTTTACTTTGTGAAATTATCGCCTTGGTAGTTAAACGTTTCACTTTCTAAAACAAATGGATAAAAACACATCAATATACATTGTTATTGATTCAACAGCTGATTTTCTTGTTTTAAAATTATTATTTCTGTTGGCTGTTTGTTGGGAATCTTATGGTTTCATATGTTATCAATGGTCACAAGGTCTGGTGAGAAGAAACAGCACTTGGAGAAAGTTAAGATAGTTGCAGCACAGTTGCATACGATCTCAAAATTAACAGCAAGTAGAATAAGAAAGACTGTTGGCATATTCCACAAGAATTATTGTGTTGCAATCGAGATCACTGATTGTTATAATAATTTTGATATTCGGTTGTGTGATGGACATTGTGTCACATGCTCCTTTTCTCTTAGCAACAAAGAAAATGGAGAAGGAGTAAACCATACATCCTTTCAAAACTGCTCCACCATTGAATACAGTCAGACCTGATCATCTATTTCAATGCTTTATTCCCGCTGTCTCATCATATCCCATAGCAACAAAGAAAAGAAGAGCAAGAGTAGAATTTAGTGTATGTGGACAGATTTGATCACCCCACTTATTGCTTCCTAAAACATGCCACACAGAATCTCCTCATGGTTTCCCCCAAGCTTCTCTAATGTGTATCTTAACAGGTCAGTGAAGTGTCTGGCCAACAGTCATCACAACTGACTGTAAAACCCATGAATATGTTAAATGTGAAATTTGTGAGGGTAGGACGAGGAAACTTAAGTTAGAAGGTAGACACAAAATGCTGGAGTAACTCAGCGGGTCATGCAGCTGAGGTCGAGACCCTTCTTCAGACTGAAGAAGGGTCTCGTCCCAAAACGTCACCCATTCCTTCTCTCCAGAGATGCTGCCTGACCTGCTGAGTTACTCCAGCATTTTGTGTCTACCTTCGATTTAAACCAGCATCTGCAGTTTTCTTTTCTAAACTTGAGTTAGAGTTCAATTAGAAGCAGAAAGCTTTAACGAGGCCAGTAATTCACTTTTTCCATTAGCCAGCAAAAGGGAGATGGAAATTTGATAGACTTCCTGACAGTCAACCATTTACAGCTTTGGTGCAGAGCTAAACATCTGAAATCTTATTGAAATGGTGCCCATGGATTCCAGGGGATTATTGCAGGCTGTCCCATCTTTTCGGCTCCCACCAAATGGTCAAATCCCCAATCTCTACCTCTCTTCCACCCTCGTCCTTCCACAACTCTTAATTTCCCTTTCTTTACCAATTGCCCATTGTCTGTTATTCAAATGTATGCACTTATCTTCACTGTGGGATGATGCCAAGCAGTTCCCCATAGTTGACAGAGTCATAGAGGGGCGTGGCTGTGTTCTGCAGCTGCGGCTCACCGGCAGTCTCTCCGTTTTTTTTTTTGGTGTTTTTTTGTCATTGTTGATGTTAAATGTACGTTTTGTTTTATTTTTAATTCTGTGTATGTAGGGGGGTGGTGGGGGGGGTTGGGGGAAACCTTTTTTTAAATCTCCTCCTCAACGGAGATGCGACCTTTACCGTGTCGTATCTCCGTTCGCGCAACGGCCTAACATCGTGGAGTCGGCGGCCTCCAGCTGGGATCGACCTCGAAGACTCCGGTCGCAGGGCCTGGACTTACCATCTCGGAGGCTTCGGCCGTGGGCCCTGTAGACCGCAACATCGGGAGCTCGCAGGTCCCTGGCTGGTGACCGGCTTTTGGGAGCTCCAGCCGTAGCAGCTTCGACCGCCCCGAAGCACGAGGCACGATCAACCCGCCCGCAGGCCCTTCATCGCCCTGCGTGGCCTGGCCGCAGCACTTTACATCGCCCGGTGGGGGCTCAGGACTCTCATCGGCCTGCGTGGCTCGGCCCTGGGACTTTCCATCGCCCGGTGGGGGCTTCAAGGGGTTGGGAGCCTCGATCACCTCGTGGCGCCACGGGAGAAGAACGAGGAGGAGATAAGACTTTGCCTTCCATCACAGTGAGGGTATGCCTAGAGCAATCACTGTGATGGCTGTTTTGTGTAAAAAATTGTATCTGTGTGTCTTGTGTTCTTTAATGTCTGCTGCTGGACCCTGACGTGAGAGGACGCTGGCGTTGATTATTCGCCGCTTTTCCGTCAGGATAGTTTGTCTGTTTGTTTCTATGTTAATTGTATTTGTAAAGCGCTTTGTGCATGTGTTAAGGCGCTATATAAAATAAATATATTATTATTATTATTATTATAGAATCATAGAATCAAACAGCATGGGAACAGGCCCTTCGACCCAACTTGTCCGTTATGACTAAGATGCCCCATCTAAGCTCATCCCCTCTGCCCGCATTAGTCCCATATCCATCTAAACCTTTCCTATCCATGAACCTGTCCAAGCTTTAAATGTTGTTATAGTACTTGCCTCAATTACCTCCTCTGGCAATTCGATTTGTAGACCCATCAACCTCTGAGTGAAAAAGTTGTCTCTTAGGTTCCTATAAAATCTTGCCCCTATCACCTTAAACCTATATCTGGTTCTTGATTCCCCTATCCTGGGTAAAAGACACTGCATTCACCCCATTCTCCTCTTGATTTTATACATCTCTGCAAGATCAACTCATAGCCTCCTCCGCTCCAAGGAATAAAGTCTTCGCCTGCCTAACCTCTCTCTATAGCTCAAACCCTCAGGTCCTGGCAACATCCTCGTAAATCCTCTTATATATTTAAAATCTTTTTAACTTAAATGAGACATGAGATGGCATGGCCATGTGGTCTACCTGTACAAACCCATGAATCATTTCCTGAATACTCCAGAAATTTCAGGCTGCTATCACTTTAAACAGATCAGATCTCATATTCCCCAAAGGATTTTGGGGAACTACACTAAACTCGAACTTTACTTAAAAAAATCAATGTAGTGCCACAGCCACGTCAAAGTTTCAAGTATCTCGATAATAAGCATTCCAAAAAAAGTATGCAAGAAACAAATAAATCACTAATTCAGGAAAAAAAAACATTGGATTTGGCAACAATAATTTCCCTGAAACTCCTCTTTTGGTATGATATACCTCATTGGGTCTCTAAACATCCTGAACGCTCTTGTATCTCCCTCTGCATGCCTCATAATTCATGCCAGACAGCTGACAAAGCAAGAAAAATGTTCTCAAAATAAACTAAAAAATGTGCAGGAATCCATCTCCAACGTACGCACTCAAGTTCCCAGGAGCTAGTGCTTCAATGAGGTTTAATATGAGAGCAAAAAAAAATATTTATTTTAAGATTGTTGTGTGGCCTGAGAGTCTGCCTCAGAATTCTTTGCTCAATGTGCTCCCAAATATTCACATTTTACTTTTATTTTTGGTATTCCTGAGGCTTTTGCTCAATTCATCCTGTTATTTACATATTGTCAGCAACCTTTGTGTGCCTTCATTGAACCAGCTTACCCAGGCAAAACTGCAAACACTATAACTACATGAACCAAAAAGGTAGGAGGTTCCACTCCATAACATGATTAACATAACATTACACTCCATATCATGATTAAGAAGAAAATGAAAAATTCAATGTTGGAGAGAAGAACAGAGAAACAGAAGTCAAATAAATACAAAATAAGCATTTGGCAATTCTTGTGGGGAAAAAAAAGTTATTTTGTTTTATAAAAGCAACAACTGTTTCAAACCTCCAGTTACCTTGATGTGCTAAAGGCAAATAAACATCTGCCTGTGAATGGAAGCACGTAATGAATGAAAGAAAACAAACAGATGTGACAAAGATACAGAGACATAGATGGCAAAGAGATGCACAGAGAACAAGGTGAAAGATAAACTACAATGAATAATAAACATTTAATTTTTATAGCGCTTTTCCAAATGCTCAAAGACGCTTTACAATACAGTCAATAGACAATAGACAATAGACAATAGGTGCAGGAGTAGGCCATTCAGCCCTTCGAGCCAGCACCGCCATTCAATGCGATCATGGCTGATCACTCTCAATCAGTACCCCGTTCCTGCCTTCTCCCCATACCCCCTCACTCCGCTATCAAGACATAAAAACAAACAAACGAACTGTCCTGACGGAGAAGCGGCGAACAAATAGCGCCAGCGTCCTCTCACGTCAGGGTCCGGCAGTAGACAATAAAGAACACAAGACACACAATTACAATTTTAACACAAACAGCCATCACAGTGAGCAACAGACAGTGGGTCATGGGGTGGGAATTTCTTCATTTGTTAAATGGTTGTGGATAAACCATTAAGAATATTAATTAATTATAACAGAGCATTTATGTGCCGGTGTGATTAAGGCTCAAGCTTAATATCCTGCTGATATCCATAGGGTCCAAATAATGTGTTTAATGCTCTGATGTCATTCGAACCATGTGGCTAAATAGTTGCTTTGGTCATTACAAACCAGCTTCCACGTAAATAATCTTTGAAATTGAGATTTTAACGTAACTTAATTAAGTTTTTGAGACCATAAAAAAAGTAGAAAAGTATGAACTGAGTGAATTTATCGATATAGCAGAGAGTGCTTACAAGGGACAGAGCTTTAAAAATGTGGACTGTGAAGGGAAGTTAGCCAGAACCTCTTTACGCAAAAGATGTAACATCGTTTTGGAACAGGCTTCCAGGAATGCCACGAGAAGCAATATAAGTTAACTGAAAATTAAACCTTCATGGGGTATAATGAAAATGCAGGCAGATGACGCAAGATTAAAATTCTTCAAATTAGTAGGCTTGATGAACCTTCACGATAACCTTCCAGTTCTCAAAGACAGATGAATACTATTCTCATTGTAAGTTCTACATCCGCATTTACAACAGAAACGGCTGTACAATCATCCTTGTTTAATTACAGCTGAAACATCTGGCCTCCACTCCACCAAGGGACCAATCACCAAACCCATCAGCAAAGTATAACCATGCTGAGGGGCTGGCTACACATCATATCCAGCCTCTTAGCCTCAACTCATCCATGGCTGGTATAATTAGGGTAATGCTCCCTGTTTGAAATGGGGTGTCGCCCTTGATCACAGAGCCACGTTGTTTATTTTCATTCTCTTTTGGCTGTTAATTAATTTTCAGCAATTTAAGGTACTTAAGTAAACTTACTGATGTTTAATAATATTTCTAATGAGTTAAAATATTAAATCATTATCAACGGCATTTAGAAACAGATGAATAGAGCTTTTGTAGTCACAAGCCATTAAATGGCCTTTGGGGCATTCTAGAGACAATGTAGAGCTCCAGCCCAATCGATTCCATGAAGCTACAAAAGGTAACTGCAGTTGTGGGAAAAGCACGAAGAGTTAATTAATCAACAAATCAACATGAATCCCACCCAACATTCAGCCAGTGATGGACGCAGAGTGCATTTCCCACAAATTAACAGTTTCTGAGATAAATTTCAACATAGAAACCTTTAGAAGTAAAAGATGACACGAGTGACACACACACAATATTAATACATTACAGGATTTCAGGTGGCATTTCATGTAGTCACCATTCACCATCTTTGAAAAACATGGATGCTTTTTGCCAGAAAGGTATACATATGTATTTACAGTAACGTATCATTAAGTCATAAGCTAGGGTACTGTCTGATTCACCTTTACCCCATCTGTCTTTGGAACTGATACACCTCAATGCAAAACAATACTGAGCACTCTATTCTGCATTCAGTACCTTCCCCTTTGCTCTATCGACTCTACTTGAATTCCAATTGATGATATTTATGGTATACCTGATGTGTTTGGTTAAACAAAGCTTTTCACTGTACTTTGGTACACCTGACAATAAGAAACTTAAGCCTAAACCTACTGCACAGAAAAGAGCTCCACAGTCATCGTGACATTGCTGATATATTTGTCTATTTACACTAATGTCAAGCTAATTTATCAAATAACATTGACTTTATTGCCATTTTGAGATTTGATTTTGCTAATTTGTCTATCTGTAAAAATCGTAAATGAAAGAATTTCATGTACTTTTTTCAAAAAATATTAATTCAAAGGTGGACTGGCTATATGACAGAATAGTGGTGGAAAGCATAGAGACTGGGGATGAATAGTGGATATCATTAATACTGGGAATCACACGGATACGAAATATGCACAATTCATAACAATCCTGAATTTTATTACCACTTGATAGAACTCAGATCTGCTTGACTATTGGGGTTGCAGAAGTATGAAAGTAGATGTGCAGATTTGATCTGATATAATTTGGAGTTAAAAGACAGATGGACTTGCATTAATATTGCTAGTTTCACAACATCAGGTGATTCCAAAGCATTTTTCAGCCAAAGACACACTTCTGATGTACAGTTGCTTTTGTATGTAAGAAATGTGATAATTCATTGTGTGTTGCAAGTTCTTGCAAATAAAAAATGATCGATCAATTTGTTGTAATAACTTTGTTTCAGTGATAAAAATGGGCCAGAATATTAGGATAAATCCGATGCTCTTCTTTAAGACTTTTAAATTAAATATTTTTGGTTTTCCTAAAACGAGACTGTGGCTTAAAAGGTCAAAATGGGCTTAAAAATGCACTCCCACAGAAATGTCCGAGTTTGCAACTTATGTTTTTGTGCATAGGTCATTGGAGTAGACATCATAAAGTAATTACCAGTTGAGCTACTGCTGTCACTTGGGAAAAGACAAGTCGTTAGAGCAACTACGAAAGAAAGAGATGGGGCGGAACTGGGGAATTAATGTGAGATTTCAGTTACTGGTGGATGTTTGTCACTGTTATCAGGGAGATCAAGGGGCAGGTCAAGTCCCATTAGCTTCAAGATTATTATATTCAAAGGGATCTCTGTAAATATAGCATTTCCTGTTTTATGACAAGTTTCTGGGAATGAAGCTGCCCCTGTCTCTGGATCTCTCCTTGTGTAATTATTCTGATATGATAAATACCAATAGCAATTAGTTTCCAGAACTTTTGATTTATTGAGATCTCTGCAAACAAGCAAAACTCTGATTCCACGCCCTCCCATCTCCATAAGGTAGTAGTCGACATGATAAATCAATCACATTCAACTTACACCCTTCAAGAAAATACTGCCTTGCCATTCTTGCTATTGAGGGCGTGCAGCGTAGGTTTACTAGGTTAATTCCCAGAATGGCGGGACTGTCATATGTTGAAAGACTGGAGCGGCTAGGCTTGTATACACTGGAATTTAGAAGGATGAAAGGGGATCTTATCGAAACGTATAAGATTATTAAGGGGTTGGACACGTTAGAGGCAGGAAACATGTTCCCAATGTTGGGGGAGTCCAGAACAAGGGGCCACAGTTTAAGATAAGGGGTAGGCCATTTAGAACAGAGATGAGGAAAAACTTTTTCAGTCAGAGAGTTGTGAATCCGTGAAATTCTCTGCCTCAGAAGGCAGTGGAGGCCAATTCTCTGAATGCATTCAAGAGAGAGCTAGATAGAGCTCTTAAGGATAGCGGAGTCAGGGGGTATGGGGAGAAGGCAGGAACGGGGTACTGATTGAGAATGATCAAGCATGATCACATTGAATGGCGGTGCTGGCTCAAAGGGCCGAATGGCCTACTCCTGCACCTATTGTCTATTGCCTTATTTGAAGCCTTTTTGCCTCATCAAAATATAATTGGGAACATAACTGATGATCTCTTTATTCTTTTCACAATTTTTTTTTTCTTACTTCCCTATTTTTAATCGAAGGTATCACAAAATGCTGGAGTAACTCAGCAGGTCAGGCAGCATCTCAGGAGAGAAGGAATGAGTGACGTTTCGGGTCGAGACCCTTCTTCAGACTGAAGAAGGGTCTCGACCCGAAACGCCACCCATTCCTTCTCTCCTGAGATGCTGCCTGACCTGCTGTGTTACTCCAGCATTTTGTGATACCTTCGATTTGTACCAGCATCTGCAGTTATTTTCCTACACTTCCTATTTTTAAATTGTCATTCGTTCCCCATTTTTAAGACCTAATTTCATTTTTATTGACGTTTCCCCACCTTTCGCTCTTTGCACTGACCCAATTGTCCCCTTACTCTAATATTCCCTCTTTACTCCTCTCCTGCAATTCTCATTGGGATCCTCTTTTGTGCTGCCACAGGAGATTGACTAATTACTTGCATACACTGCACCACACTTGACTGCTCACAACCTAAATTGATCAATATCTTTTAGATGTCATTTACTGCCGCCAATTATATATCAACCCTGCTTGTCAAGATAGCAAATAATGTTCTTTTTTAAAGAAAGCCAAAGTCAGTCACATGCAGCCCTTGATTTTCAGGCAGTGCTGTCAGCCCAACAGCCTGGAATGGATATTTAGGTATGACCATGAAGATTATCTTTATCCTCAATGAACATCCTGAAAGTGACGGTGGTGTCCACGGCTAATTATATAACCATGAGTATATTTTCTACACAATGAAAGCGCTCAGCAATGAATGTACTTAATTATCAGGAAAAATATGTGCAGAAAATCAAAGAATAACCTTTTTTTCCTTTGTTGCCCTGGATCTACGTGAGAAGTTTTGCTCAATCACTTATCTGCCTCTGCTTATTCATTTTCATGTCAAACAGTTGACAAGTTCGATATATTTCCCTTGACCCTTTTAGCACTCAATAGTACTTGAGCTTTCACACGAGGGGTAGATTTTCCTATTTGGAGGAGAAAATCCCTGGAGAGATCTTATGCTTAAATGGTTTGCAAACCAGATCCCTGATTCACCAGCCAACACTCCTGAAATATGACAATCCTGCAATTGGCGTGATTAATATAGTTCAGAGTTTTCCCACATTTATTTTGTGAATATTAATACCTACATTTATAAAACTTAATTAGACAAAATTCTTATTTGAATAAGAATTTGCCCCATTTGAATTGTGTTTTCTGCTGTATTTTGTCACAGACTTTAAAAGGATAAATCATTGTATGACAACTGGATCCAAGGTAGCAATTTTCCCTTTCAGGATTAGGGAGGGAGAAAAAATACCGTCATGCAATAATTTAAAAACCGTACCCACGCTGAGTGTATTTTTTCTATGCAATGATAATTACAAGGCACATAGCACAGAATGTTCCAAGTTTGAGAATGACAGCTCCTTGCGCAGAAACAAAAGCATTTATTTGAAGAGATCACGTTGCTATGAGCAGGTGGATGCTCTATTTAAAGATCCTTGTTCACATTTTGAATAAAATAATGAACACTGAGGAGAGAAGCACAAGGGGTGCAGTGTAATTGAGGATTTAAACAAAGGCAAACAAAAGAACAATCTCAAGCAGATTGTTGTCATCAGTTGAAACCCATAGTTAGTGGAGACCCTTGAACTAGCTATTATATTTTCAAGCAGAGTTGAAGGACAGACTGCTTATTACAATAGTTTTATAACATGTAGGGGATAATTTCAGGGTCACTGATAGAGTGACTGAATCAGTCAAACTCCAACTACTTTAAATTGCATGAATGAATTTTTGCGCCTCTGGGAATTAGTTCCATTATTCTGCCAAGTCACCAATAATCCTTCCATTTTATACCACAAATTCTTTTAGTTAGAGATATTCAGTCTAAGAGACAAAAGTGCCTTGTGAAACTTATAATAGTTGGAGGTAGATATCTGGCGTTGACCAGAACTGAATAATGGAATTATTGGGTTCCTTCTTGGGAACTTCTAATGGATGTTCCTGGCTCTGGTATATCTGTGGGAAGTTCGGAAGATTTGTCCCCTAATTTTTTCCAATAATTTCCCAGGTTTCTGTTCATCATTCATCTTCCATAATCATTTGAGTTAAGGTTATCCTCAGCTTATCCAAAATCATTGCCACTTATATCTTTGCCCACAGCCAGCCCTCATCAACTGTTGCCTTGGTTTACAAACATGGCCTGGATACCAATCCAGCAACATGCCAAATGTAACATTCTATTCCTAATTTTTAAATCCTGCCATGACTTCATCCCTCCTTATGTTTAACCTCCTCCTGTCATGCAACTCTTCAAGAACCTTGTGTTTCTCCAGTTCAGGCTTGTTGCCTATATACTAAAACTCTCGTTTGGTTGTTTGTTTGTTCCTAAACTACAGCCAAAACGGTACACGATAGCACGACTATTTTAGGCCCACCTTACTCACCGTCGTCCCTTTGGTGCTAATGGAAGAAGTTTCATTAAAATTGATGTTATATTTTTTAAGTTATTCACATTTTAAAGTTTAAAACGTCCAACTGCAGTAATCACAGGAAGTGTTGGAATAACTCAATCAGTCAGGCAGCATCTCTAGAGGGAATGCATAGGCAATGTTTCAGGTCAGGAGGCTTTTTCAGAAGAAGGGTCCTGATCCGAAACATCATCTGTCCATTCTCTTACTTAATCTCCTAGTAAGAGGTTTTAGCTTGACACCGGGTGGCGCCACCAGCAGTGGCTGACTCGTCAACAGTCTGTCTGTCCTTTCTTCTTGTTGTTACTTTTAGTATGTGTTAAAAAGTATGTTTTTGTGTTCCTTGGTTGGTGGGTGGGGGGAGTTGCGGGAATTTTTTTTTCAATCTCTTACCTCGACAGTGATGCGATTTTTTTCCGTATCGTATCTCCGTCCTCACTGCGGCCTAACATCGTGGAGTTGGAGGCCTTTCCTGGAGACCGATGGCCGCTCCAAGCTGCGGGACTTTAACATCGCGGAGCTTGTGATCCCTTTGTCGGGGATCAAAGCTCCATCCTGCAGACTTTAACATCGTAAAGCCTCAGGTCTCTGGTAAGAAGAGGCTGACTCGGGAGCTCCATGCCGCAGAGAGAGTTTCAACCGCCCCGACGCAGGAGTTTCGATCACTCTGACGGAGCCTTCGATCGTCGGCTGCGGGGGCTTTGATCACCCCGACTGCGGATTGTTCGACTGCCCCGACCGCGGGATAACAAGAGGAAGAGGATTGAACTTTATTACCTTCCATCACAGTGAGGAATGTGGAATCCACTGTGGTGGATGTTTATGTTAACTTTTATGTGGGTGTGTGTCTTGTAGCTTTTCACTTAGTATGGCTGTATGGTAACTCAAATTTCACTGTACCTTAATTGGTACATGTGAAAATAAACTGACCTTGAAACCTTGAAATTATGCTTTCAGATTTCAAGGTAACATTATGACGTGGAATGGAATATTGGTTGGGAGCCAAGATAGGCTAATCAATAAACACATCTATTAGTCAGTCAAAACCCACCCTGCACAAATCCTTGCCAGCTCACTTTGATTGGCTGATACATATGCTCATTATTCTTGATAAGATTTCAGAAACTTTCCTGTATTTAATAATACTTTTGCAGATCTGTAGTTATCAAACTTATCCTCAATCAATGGAATTGACACACAACCTTTCAATCAAAAATGCACTTTTTTAAAATGTTTAATACACCTGAAAATTAAGCCCATTACATCTGCAATTCCTTTAGTGGCCTTGAGGTGAAATTTGTCAAGTTTAGTTTTAGTTTTAGATAAACAGGCCCTTCGGCCCACTGAGTCCATGCTGACCAGTGAACACCCATACACGAGTTCTATCCGACACACTGGGGACAATTTACATATCCTTGGAATGTGGGAGGAAACCGGAGGACCCTCAGCTGGAATCTTCAGCTAAAAACAAAGTGCTGGAGAAACTCAGCAGATCAAGCAACATTTGTGCAGGGAATGAACAGACAACGTTTCAGGTCAGGTCCCTTCTTTAGACTAATTTATTCATTTAGATTTTTTTAATTTAGCAAGTCTGTCATCTGCTCCATGTCCGTTATGGTCTTGGCTGCTTCTTTCTATAATGGAACCACATTCCACCAGATCACTGTCATTTTCTTTAATATTTTTAAAAGCTGTTACCGTAAACCTTATTTATAATAATAATAATAATGTATTTTATTTATATAGTGCTTTTCATATACTCAAAGACGCTTTACAGAGATTTAGAGAACACTAGAAAAGAGGGCCCGTTGGGCCCGTCCCCACACCCCCCATTCTCTCCTCCCCCAGCCCCACTCTTACTCTCCAAGTGTGCCCGTTGGGCCCGTCCTCCTGATCTGTGTATGTCAAGTGACCACTATAGCCTTCATTTTTTTTTTTTTTTCCTAATCAGATGTTTTTTTTTTTTTTCCTAATCAGATGTGCAGCACTTTGGTCAACGTGGGTTGTTTTTAAATGTGCTATACAAATAAAACTGACTTGACTTGACTTGACTTGACTTGCAATAACAAAAAAGACTTCTTGGAAGCTTTTCGAAACAATGTAGCCGTCACAAGTTTGGTGTACCGTCTTGGAGGAGTAGGGTTTGTAAGTTAAACTTCGGAATCTTCCGTACATACACACATACATACATACATACGAACGCAGAGTTTTAGTATTATATAGATAGGGAAATGAATAAATAGATAAATAAGTAAATAAATAAACGAACAGAGAAAGGAGACAGAAGGTGAGGTGACCTTCAGTGGTTGAAGGCAGTACTGAACAGGTGAGACTTCAGCGATGTTTTGAATGTGGTGAGTGTGGAGGAGTCTCTAACGGTTTGGGGTAGTGAGTTCCATAGGGTGGGAGCAGCGATGGAGAAAGCCCTGTCCCCCCAGGATCTGAGTTTGGTCCGGATGTGGGGGGATAGGAGATTGGCAGCAGCAGAGCGGAGGGTGCAGGTGGGAGTGTGCCTGTGGAGGAGGTCGGTCAGGTAGGATGGGGCCAGGTTATGGAGGGCTTTGTAGGTTATGAGGAGGATTTTGTACTGGATTCTCTGGGGGATGGGGAGCCAGTGGAGTTTATAAAGGACGGGGGTGATATGATCACGGATCGGGGTGTGGGTGAGTAGACGGGCAGCGGAGTTTTGAATGTATTGAAGTTTACTGATGATTTTTGAGGGTGCGCCATAGAGGAGGCTGTTGCAGTAGTCCAGACGGGAGGTGATGAAGGCGTGGATGAGGGTTTCTGCAGCTGTGGAGGAGAGGGATGGACGGAGACGGGCAATGTTTTTGAGGTGGAAGAAGGCTGTCTTTGTGATGTGTTTGATGTGTTTGTCGAAGGAGAGGGTTTGATCAAAGATGATTCCAAGATTCCGGATGTGAGGTGAGGTGGATACTGGGAGACCATCAATGTTGAGGATGAAGTTTTGGGTGGATTTGGTGAGCGTTTTTGGACCAATGATGATGATTTCAGATTTGTTGCAATTGAGTTTGAG
Source organism: Rhinoraja longicauda (assembly GCF_053455715.1). Taxonomy (NCBI): domain Eukaryota; kingdom Metazoa; phylum Chordata; class Chondrichthyes; order Rajiformes; family Arhynchobatidae; genus Rhinoraja; species Rhinoraja longicauda. Next base: position 36,943,303 of record NC_135954.1, on the reverse strand, counting down.
GAAATTTGATTGAAGCCAAGATTTTATTTCAGTGATGCAGTTTGTCAGTGTAGAGTGTGTGGTGGGGGAGATTGACTTGGTGGAGATGAGGAGCTGGATATCATCGGCGAAGCAGTGGAAGTTGAGACCATGACGGCGGATTAATTGACCAAGGGGGAACAGGTAGAGGATGAAGAGGAGGGGGCCAAGGATTGAGCCTTGGGGGACACCTTGGGGGAGGGGAAATTACCTTGGAAATTATTTTTATTATCTGCTTTTTAATGCCACATATTTCTGTTTTCCCTGATTTTTTTAATAGCCTGCAATTCTAATAGTTTTCTACCTTTCCATTTTGTTCAGTCTCAAGTTTTAAATTTTATAAGGTCATAGGTCATAAGGTCATAAGTGATAGGAGCAGAATTAGGCCATTCGGTCCATCAAGTCTACTCCGCCGTTCAATCATGGCTGATCTATCTCTCCCGCCTAACCCCATTGTCCTGCCTTCTCTGCATAACCCTTGACACCTGTACCAATCAAGAATCAATACTTATCGCATTTGTAAGCATTTGACAATGCACAACTGCAAGAGTGAATCTTTTGCCTTATACTAAATATTTTAAAACTGCCCACTGTTTATTTGCAGCTTTCCCTATCAATAGTTCCCTATCAATAGCCTTATTCTTTTAAATGTTGGCCTGTTTAAATATTAAACATTTACTAAAGACATTCTCTGCTTCTTCTCAAACGAAATATAAAATTTAATCATAATATGGTCATTGTTTTCATGATGCCCTCCAAATCTTGAAATGTTATCTAATTGTAATTTGTTACCTATCACTTAATCTAGTATGACTGCTCTCTTTGCCACTTCTAAAAGATTGGTTTTAAATGATCGTCCTAAATATATTCTGGAAAATCATTGGCATTACTGCCTGAGCTATTCTGCTTTCTGCTTCACCAAATCTGTGTCACAAGTTTTGCTGTATGTTTTCCTAATCTCTCTGTGGATACAATACTGTTATCTGAAGCTCTGTAGCCAACCTTCAGAGTCTTCAGTCTGAAGAAGGGTCTCGACCTGAAACGTCACCCATTCCTCTCCCGAGATGCTGCCTGACCTGCTGAGTTACTCCAGCATTTTGTGTCTACCTTCAGAGTCTGAAATTATTTGGGGTCTTAAGAGATCTGTATTTTTCCACTGAGATTAGTGAAAATCTTCTATTTTACTGTGAAAATTCTCTCATCCTTATTGCATCTTTTGCATCCATCCACAATTATCGTTTTCTTTTGTAAGATCCTCGAGCTTAAATTATTTTGCTCCCCCTCACTTCCAGACTGCATTGAAGTCTCTATTGAAAGCTGTGCTTTGAGCTCACTCAGTTTTGAAAAACGATGTTTGTGTGAAGGTCTCCTGTATAACTATCCTCATCTTACATATGCAAACAGCTCATCCTTCTCTCACATCTATATAATTCAATTTGGAATTTCTGCTCTGAAGCCACCTAACTAGATAAATAAATCTTCATGTTTATCTTCATAAAAGCTTTCCTTTACATAATTTTGAAAAATAACCAAAAGGAAGTCAAATCTCTGCAATACATTTAAAACGGATGAAATTTGCACTATTTCTGAAACACTGATGAACCATTATGTTGTCATAGTTTGCAATCATTTGTAAGTAAGGTGAATACTTAAATAATTCAATACGTTTTATCTCTCCTGCAGCTGAGAAAATTTTAGATAGGAAAAAATGTGTATTTAGCAATGAAATATTTGCTATCATCTATTCATTGTTTTGATGTTAGACAAATCCAAATCTTTCCTGTATTTTCTAATTTTTTTAAAAAGATTTTTTTCATTCTCCGTGTCCCCACAACATACATTATCACCTTCTCCCCATTTCCTTTCCTTTAATCTCCTCCAATTAAATTAATTTCTTTATATTCCCATTACTATCATTCCATTTAACCTCCAAGCTCATCTGCTGCATCTGGTGTTCCAGGTGTGGACTCCTACATATCGGCAGTCTCGGCGCAGGCTTGGCGATCATTTCGTTGAACACCTACGCTCAGTCTGCCTAAACCTACACGATCTCTCAATTGCTAAACACTTTAACTCCCCGCCCATTCCCATACTGGCCTTTCTGTCCTGGGCCTCCTCCATTGTCAGAGCGAGGTCCAATGCAAATTGGAGGAACAGCACCTCATATTTTGCTTGGGCAGCATACAACCTAGGGGTATGAAAATTGACTTTTCTAATTTTAAGTAACCCTTGCTTTCCATCTTTCTCCATCCCTCCCCATCCTAGTTCTCCAACCAGTCTGACTATCTTCCTGATTAAATGTTATCTTTTATATGCTTTGTCACCTTCCCTTAGCTAATAATGATCTATTCTGCATTTTCCTTAAGCTTCGTCCTCTTTGATGTCTCGTGTTCACACCTTACCCTTCCATTTCTCTGTGTCTCCCTCTCCCCTGACTCTCAGTCTGAAGAAGGGTCTCAACCCGAAATGTCACCCATTCATTCTATCCAGAGATGCTGCCTGTACCGCTGAATTACTCCAGAATTTTGTGCCTATCTTCGATATAAACCTGCATCTGCAGTTCCTTCCGACACATATTCCATTTAACAAGTACTGCCAACCTATTTGCTAATGCCTCACAGCTCTTAGGACTTGGGTTCTTCCAATCCTGACCGCAGGTGCTTGGGCAGAATTTGTCTCCATTACTGCTCATTTAGGTGCTCCAGTTTCTTCATGCATCCCCAAAGGCACACAGAGAGGTTAACTGGCTACTGTAAAGTACACATTAGTGCAATTAATGCCTAAAGGTATCAAAGGGAAGATAGAAACTCTTGCAGCAATACTTGGAAATAAGGGGGAGGGAAGGGGATTAACGGGATTGCGCCCTTGGAACAGACATGGACTGAAAGGGTGAAATGGTCTCTTTCTGTGCCATGTAAGTATTTGTCTGGTCCTTACCAGGGATCTAACCAGAGTTGAACAACTATGAATGGATCATTTACTCATTCTATTCAACTTGCCAGAAATATTTTGAACAAAAAATCTTTTGAATACTGATATAAAAATAAAAGAAAATCTGGATTCTAAAGTAAATATACACATTGAGGAGGGAAGTAATCTGACTGGTGAAGTTAACGGACCGCTTAACACAGAAAATTGGTTTTACTGTTTTCCCCCATACGAGTTAATATTTCAATATCAATGCTTATTTAAGTAATTCTGTTTAGCAAATCACAAAAGAGCTGGAATAACTCAGCGGGTCAAGCTTTCCACTATCTGCAATTCCTGGTGTCTCGGTTTAGTTCTTGTTTCGGTCACCAGATGGAGCATTGCATTGAAAGTAATTACATAGTGAGGGCAATGTCAAGGTCCATTGCTCTCACACAGTAAAGATGCAGGTGGCCTGATTTGGATAATGGCTATAAATCTCCAGTGCAGGAGCAGAAGATGCATCTTTTTCCAGCTTTAATTGGAGAGCAAATTCTCAATCTCAGCTTCCCTCTAAATAAGGGAGTCCGTTGATTTTTTTCTGCAGGTTAAAAAGAGATCATACTGTGGATGGCAATGTAACAAAACATAACAAAACAAAATAAACAACTTTGCATCTTTTAGTTTAGTTTTGAAGTACAGCATGGAAACAGGCCCTTCGGCCCACCAAGTCCACGCTGACTAATGATCAACTTAATTAGGACATCTCAAGAAGTTGTAGGAAGGAACTGCAGATGCTGGTTTACACGGAAGATAAAATGCTGGAGAAACTTAGGAGGTCAGGCAGCATCTCTAGAGAAAAGGGACATGTGATATTTCAGGTCGAGATCCTTCTTCAGACTCACTTCCTAGTTAAACTGATGACATAAATGATTAGGATAGATTTCATTTGATCAAACCATTGTCTTGGCAAGACGCAAGTTGTAGTTGTTTTGAAATCAAACACCGTTTAAGAGGTATTTAGATAGACAGGTGGAAGTGCAAAGAATTGAGGGATGTGGATCATGTACAGGCAGATGAGATCACTTTAACCTGACATCATGTTCGGCGCAAACATTGTGGGCCGAAGGGCCTGTTCCTGTGTCTGTGTTCTACGTAACTCGTGCATTTATTGGAAGGAAATTTGTTGTTTTTATTTTAAATATTGAGTTGTCAATGTTAACAGAATTTAAAGGAACATTAAAGCATCATTCACAGACCCAGGTGCATAAAGTACTTCACAGCCAACAATGTTCTTTCAAAGTATAGACAGCATTGTGATGTATGAAACATGGAAACTAGTGTGTGCTCACCAGACTCCCCAAAATGGAAAAGAACAGACAAACTGTGTTTGCCATCTTGATTGAGGAATAGATATTGACCAGGTCACTGAGTTATTTTAAATGGTTTACTTGAGAGAGCAGGTGGGGCTCCTGATTATTTCTCTCCTAAAGAATTGGATGTCTGACACTACATCACCCCCTCACGATGGCACTTCTCAAATGGAATTATAAGCTTAAGTCCCCAGAGTGGACTTTTACCTACATTTGTCATTTCCATTGGGATAATTGTAAGCTACATCACATAACCATGAAACATCTGCAGTGAATGCTCTGTTCTGTTCTTTAAGCTCTCATCAATGCTGGATATTTTTCCCTTTGAGACCTTTCCGACTTCACACTCCCTTATGATTATCAGAGTTGCTGAGGCGTGGAAATATCTATTTTCATCGTGAATGCTGCAACTTTAACACCACAGATTTACTGGCCTCTCTGGGCTGGGACATTCAGGATCAGAATGGAATGTGAACCTTTTTGTTAAAAACTAAACAACACAATCTGGTAATGTCCACAATGACTGTCTGCAAGGAAATCTAATTGAATTGGAAGCACTTATGCATCACCTTTAATACCAATGTGTCTTCCCTGCATTTTTAGCTATTTTATCTTGTTACCAATCCAATTACAGCTTTGATTAGTTCTGCGATGTGCCAGGCAAATGGTTTGGTTAAATGAAAGGATTCCAAATCATTTATGTCACCAGTTTAACTAGGAAGTGTTTGCTTGCAGCTGTTCCTCGAATACATCATTCTCTGGGCAATGCCTATCGCCATCCACATGCTGTGATATAATGTACACATAATTCTGGATCTCTATTGAGAGAACTATTTCCCAAAAACCAGTGAAGGTGAGTTAGATAAAAGTTACCAGTAATCGCTCAGATTTTCTATTTTGCTTGGTGAATTAAAAGATGAAAAATGTCAAACTCGTTGTCGTGGCTATCCCTCGAGGTCGGGGATGATGGTCTACGTTCCGAAGAACGAAGATGCCTGTGCGTGTGTTTGTTTAACCGTGTACTTGATGTTGCACTGCAAGAAGCACACGGTCCTTCACAAGTCAATCAACTAATTCCAATGGCAAGGGAACCAAGACGATTGGAGCTGATAGATCTGTTGCAGCCTTCATCTGCCTTCACAGCCGTTGAGTTCAAGATAACTTCGTTCGCCTGGTCCGCCGTTGAGGTCTTGTAGGTTCGATCGTTCTTAGTCTGCACCCTCATCCTCGACCTTACCGCCATGGGTGGCCCTACCAGAAGCTAGCGTTTCCGACGGCATCGCTCTCTGAATCATGGGGGCACACAAGCCTCTTCACCACGACAAGGTGAGCAATCCGAATATCAAACTAACTTAGCATAGAATAATAAAAGCTAACTCTATCATGACCACTGGATTTAATCCAACATTTATCTAAAATATTTAATTATTTTTAAAAGAGGACTTGGTATCAAGCATTCAACTATTGTCAAAAATCGTATGATTTTCCTTTTTACTCCACTTTTAACAAAGATAAAGCTTCAGCTCTTCATAATAGTCTCATTCAGCTTGAACTCAAATTCATTGCTTAAGTTACAGACAGTATGGTACTGGCGTGAGGTGTTTGGAACCATTGATATGACCAAAGATGATGGCTGTTTTCTCAAGCAATTGGATAATACAATGTCGACCATGAGAATCCATGGTGCTATTATGCTGGCAGATACGAGCAACTACTGCCCAAGTACCCTTGTGTAAGTGATAGATATTTGGGAACTCCAGAAAGGGCTATGATGCAATCATGTGGAATCAAGTGAGGGAAAACCATTGAGTGTGACAATGATGAAAAGACAGATGTAAAATGTGCATTCGTATGAAAGGCTGCATAGTGGCATGAGACAATATGAAACTAATGTGCACAGGATCTGAGTTACAATCTGTCCATGTTACTTTAGATTTAATTGGGGTGCCTCAGCACAATATCAGAGTTGGACTCTCCATTTCAAAAACCAAAACATGAAATACAGGAAATATAAATGTTGAAGGACTTGAGAAGGGAGGCCAGAATAACTAGGTGATTGTTTACTTATCACAACACAGAAGATGGTTATGTGGCCCATAAAATCCTCAGCAGCTCCCAGATCGATCCCATTAGTCCCATTCCTACTGAACGTATTCCCTCTCACACACCCATTCACTCCCCTTTGATTCTCTTTCTGCTTCCCTTTGCTAAGGGGTAACATAGAACAGCAAATAACAAGCATATCTTTGGGAGGGGGGAAAGAGAAGACTGGAGCACACAGACGAGACCCCGGGAAGACAAGGGGAGAATGGGCAAAGTCCACAGCAACAGCAGATGAGTTCAGGATCAAAATCGGTTAATTGCACTGGTGTGCCGATAGGTGTACCAGCTTCACCCCCATGCCAAGATGTGTTTGCAAGGCAAGAGAGGTTATATTTTTAAGAATGGGGAAACGACATGGGGTTTGAAAGAATAGAACAGTGTCCTAGGAGGTTAACCCATTTATTTATCAGCTAGTACGTGGCTATGAAAATAAGTTGTGTTTAAATTGGGCAGAGGAGTATGTCAAATAAGTGAGATTTAAGGCTAAGGGCAAGATGATTTTGCAGCAACCGAAAGCTGCTTGCAATCTTTGTGTTAACAGCTTCATTAAGGCTGTCTTTTCACTTGTCTCTTAAAGTTAAGGATGAACACGCAATTAAGAATGCTTTCAAGAGCCGGCTGTGAGGTGAGAAAGTAATCAAGGATCAAGGATTAGTTTGATTCAAAGGAATTAAGACAGATTGCAGAAAACCTCAAAGGTCCAGTCAGATCAGAAATTGATGAATAAACCAACCATATCGAATCTCCATTCAAGGATGCAGTAAAGGGAGAAACAGAGAGAATGACTCAGTTTGAAGAGGGCAAGGATTCTACTGTCAATCCAGAAAATAAAGGTAGAGATTGGAAAAGAGTTTGGGGACATTAACATAGAGTAATATAGCACGGAAACTTGTCCCTTTGGCCTCACTTGTCCTTGCTGTCCTATCTAAGCTAGACCCATTTGCCCACTCTCCACCTTTCCTATCCATGTCAATGCATCTTTTAAACATTGTTATTTTACCTGCCTCAACTCTTCCTCTGGCAGCTCATTCTATATCCGCACCACCATCTATGTGAAAAAGCTGGACCCCAGGTTCCTATTAAATATATTTCCTCTCTTATCTTAAACCAAGTCATTTAGTTTTTGATTCCCCTACCCTGGGAAAGATACTCCATTCACTCACTCATCCCCTCATGGTTTTATATACCTCTATAAATCACCCCTCATTCTCCTGTGCTCCATACTAAAGTCCTAGTCTGCCCAACCTCGATCTACACCTCAGGCCCTTGAGTCCAGGCAACATCCTCATGCATCTTATCTGTCTTCTTTCCAGCTTAATGGCATCTTTCCTGAACAATACTCCAAGTGTTGCCTCACAAGTATCTTGTACAATGGTAACATAACATCCCAACGTCTATGCTCAATACTCTGACTCATGAAGGCCAACATGACTTGAGAGTTTGACTGTGTCGTCTTAAGTAAGAGTTTATTCAATGGTGCAGATGTAATGTGGTTCAATGCAGATGCACGGCTATCAAAGTAGATGTGATTAATAGTGAGGGATCACATTTTGTTGCAGTTGAATAACTGCACTTTCATTTCCCAAATTCATCCAATTTGAAGCCTGAAATCTTCAGGCTGCAAATAACTAAATTCAAGCAGTAAAGACATTGGTGGCAACTAGAAAAAGAAAGGCAGATTGTTTGCTAACATCACATGCCAGGGATGCATATCCCATTTGCAGAGCCAAAGGGATTTAACAAAACTGTCAAATGTGTGCTGATGCGCATGCACAAGATAAGATGGATTTACCAATTGCAGAACCATTGTTAGATCAAAATGATTCTTCTTGATAGCATTGTCACCGCAGTATTCTGCCATCACTAACAAAGCATACATGGCTTAATTCACCCAGAGATAAAATTAAAGCATAATTCACTCTTCTTTATTAACTCAGTGTAGTATAAGAGTGATTAATTAAATGTCTGGGTGAATTATATGTTAGCAATAATTATATTTAAAGTGACATAATTTGCCACTGTAATCACACCACTCTAAATCAATAAAAATAATAAAGGCATACAAATATGCCGCCAAATCCCGGAAAGCTTGGCATACGACACACAATACGCATAAACAGATCATTTATGGTCTGATTTTTGTACGGATAAAAATATGTTACAACAATACATTTTCTAATGTGCCAGAACTTTTGTCATGCTAAATTTCATTGAATTTACTGCAAAGTATGTCTTGCAGAGTAACTATCCTGGTAGAGGATAAATTAAATCACTGTGCTGCAGTACACCTATTCATCCAGAAAAGACATTGGTTTTATGAAAGAAAGAAATGTAACAGTAAAAGGTGTTTTGGACAGTAAGTTGCCATTCGATTCACAATATGTCAGCTATTTTTTTCTGAAACCAGGTTCCATTTCTAATCATGCTAAGGTGAGTGAACATTGCTTCTCACAAGGAACAATAGGAGCCAGAGGCAGTTTACCTTTTCAAAAACGTACACCCAGAGGGGACATATTTTCAAGAATACTTATTTGATTGTAACCATGCATCAATTTTTTACACACTACCAATATGACCACCAGATAATTAACATGCTTCCAGACAAAAAACTGCTGTATTAAATTTCTTTGATCTCCCACGCTGTTTCTTTCTTTCTGCAGGCAACCCTCTTGTTGCACTCCTGCAAACCTCACCAATGTATCAATATGCTGCCAGAGGGAACAGGGATAAACTGAATACAGTTGTCACTGGTTTCAGTTATACATTAACAGCACACCCTGGTTCATGTACTGCAATTTAACAATGCTTTATATTATTAGTTGCCTTGTTATACTGCAGACAGATTTTTAAAGATTGGTTTCCATTTCTTGCAGATTATTCTGACCTAACCTTTCAAATTATGCACATTTAAATGGATTACTTTTCATTATCCACTAAAGTATCTTTTGATCATAATTGACCCAACCGAGCTTCATATTTTTAAATATTTAGTCTTGATCATTTTGACACTTCATTCGCTAAGTCTGCACATAATCCACAAATTCTGAAATTAATCTACTTGTTTTTGATTACTATGGTATGAAACTCACAGGTCTTTTGTAGAAGAATTGACATGATGCAATACTTTGTTCTAACCAGTACACAGCTTTACCCTTCCGTTTTGGTTTTAAGTAATATCTTACTCAATATCAAATCTTTGGTGCCTTCTCTTGGAGTCATGGGGTCACACAGCATGTAAACTGGCCCTAAGGCCCACCTTGCCCATGCCGTCCAAGATGCTCCATTTATACTAGTTCTACTTGCCCACTTTTGGCCCAATCCTTCTGAACCTTTCCTATCAATGTACCTGTCCGAGTGTCTTTTAAATGCACCTGCCTCAACTACTTCTGCTGGCAGCTCATTCCATATACCTTCCACCCTGTGTAAAAAGGTTGTCCCTCAGGTTCTTATTAAATCTTTCCCCTCTCACTTTAAATCTATGTCCTCTGGTTCTTGATTCCCCTACTCTGGGTAAAAGGCTATTTCTTCCAAAGTTAACTATATTAAATATACAGAATTAAATGTATCATGTAAATATACAGAATTATACCTAACATCTCCAAGTTTGCGGATGACACAAAGCTGGGTGGCAGAGTAAGCTGTGAGGAGGATGCTATGAGGTTGCAGGGTGACTTGGAAAGGTTGGGTGAGTGGGCAGATGCATGACAGATGCAGCATAATGTGGATAAATATGAGGTAATCCACTTTGGTGGCAAGAACAAGAAGGCAGATTATTATCTGAATGGTGTCAGATTAGGAAAAGAAGAGGTGCAACGAGAACTGGTTGTTCTTGTACATAGTCACTGAAAGTAAGCATGCAGGTACAGCAGGCAGTGAAGAAAGCAAATGGCATGTTGGCTTTCGTAGCAAAAGGATTTGAGTATAAGAGCAAGGAGGTCCTACTGCAATTGTACAGGGCCCTGGTGAGACCACACCTGGAGAAATGTGTGCAGTTTTGGTCTCCTAATTTGAGGAAGGACATTCTTGCTATTGAGGGAGTGCAGCGTTGGTTCACCAGGTTAATTCCCAGGATGGCGGGACTGACATATGATGAAAGAATGGATTGACTGGGCTAATATTCACTGGAATTTTGAAGGATGAGAGGGGATCTTATAGAAACATAAAAAATTCTTAAGGGATTGGTCAGGCTAGATGCAGGAAAAATGTTCCCGATGTTGGGGGAGTCCAGAACCAGGGGTCCCAGTTTAAGAATAAGAGGTAGGCCATTTAGCACTGAGATGAGGAAAAACGTTTTCACCCAGAGAGTTGTGAATCTGTGAAATTCTCCATCACAGAAGGCAGTGGAGACCAATAGTGAAAAGTTTCCACTAATGGGAAAATCTCAAATAAGGTGATACAGTTACAAGATGAGTATGCAGTGATTTAAAAATGAGGTCGAAATCTCTACTTGTGGAGAGTGGTGAACTCAGAAATTCGATACTCTGGAGGATAATGAAGGTTACATCATTGGGGGCATTTAAAGGAGGTCTATAAATTCCTCAAAGATTAGAGAACTGAGTGCTATGGAGAATTGGAATAGCGATACAGTGGCACAGCAGTAGAGTTGCTGCCTTGCAGCATTAGAGACCCGGGTTTGATCCTGACCGAGGGTGCTGTCTGTATGGAGTTTGCACGTTCTCTTTGTGTCCACGTGGGTTTCCTCCAGGTGTCCGGTTTCCTCCCACATTCCAAAGACGAGCGGGTTTGTGGGTTAATTGGCTTCTGTACATTGTCCCTAGAGTGTAGGATAGAACTAGTGTGATCGTTGGTAAGTGCGGACTCAGTGGGCAGTTGTAAGAAGTCAGGTGGCCTATTTCTGTTCCTGCGTTTTGGACTCTTGCATCATGGATCAGCAGTGAGCAGTGTTAACCATAATGTTGGGTGGCTGGGAAGAGGCCATTTCCTGGCAATCAACATGATCAATATTCAACAGAGGTAATCAAAATGAAAGCAAAACAGTATGTTGATTCAAAGCATATGATGGAAGGCAACATATGTTCTTTTGTTCTTTTCAAAAGTTCTTCTAAATTTTGACAACTTTGAGTGGAACGATGATTACTAGTATTTACTATTAAACAGTTCTGGGGCCGAAGTAGTACATTTAATCAGCTGTAACATCTGTTTGCTAAATGAACCTTCACTTCCAAAACAGAAATTCAACGTGAGTGTGGTATGATTATAGAATCAATTTTATTAAAGAGTGGATGGGCAATGAAATGAAACTTGCTGACAGAGTAGTAGGAAGAGACATTCGGATACCGACCTCCAATCATATTCCTTGGATTGCAGAGGAATTGCCATAGTTAAACTAAATAAAAGTGAGATGGCTACAACAACACAATGCTACACTGAGTCACTCCACCTGCTGAAAACTAGAAAGGCAACAAGCTGTAAATCAACAACTACAAAAATATTTTGTTTCCCCTGTATGGGATTGATGAATTTCATTTATTACAATAGAATTCAACAATTTCTTACAAATAGTTTTAAAATCATAACCATATTTCTAACTCATAATCTAAAAGCAGAGGCCCCTCCTGCATAATCTAATAAGTATCAACCCAATGGGCATCCAGGTATGTCATCAGGCTGGACCAAAGTGTTAAGTATCTAAGTACCTGAAGCAGCCTAGAAACTGGGGGACTTTACAACGAATGCACAAAGGTGATCAAAAAAATCTACGTGGTGTTGAATGACATAGCCATAACAACAGAATGCAAATAGTTGAAACAAGGAACTGCAGATGCTGGTTTACACAAAAGGACACAAAGGGCTGGAGTATCTCAGCGGGTCAGTCAGCATCTCTGGAGAACATGGATAGGTGGCTTTTCGGGTTGGGACCCTTCTTCAAACCCTTCTTAAGCAGAATACAAGTTATAAGAGGCAATGTTCAAACTGTGTTTAACTTTGGAGAGACTACAGACTTATAATACATCTAGTCAGAGAAGGAACATCAGGCTGGGTTGTGATAAAATACTGGAGTGGGGGATTTACACTCAGATAGGTGATGCCTGTTATATTTTTACAATTGAAACTAGTATGTGGCATGGTGTAGTGAGGTCATGTAATCGAGAGAGTGGGAACAAATGCAGAATTAGAAGCCTGTAGAAGTCATTTTATAGTTGGGACTGTTAAAAGAGAACTACGGCACTGTGCTGTCTCCTTTCTTTCTCTTGAACATACACTTCAAGGCTGAACTAAACATAACAACTGCCCAAAACTTGTGGATGTGAGTATATTGGCTCAAACCGGCAGAAGAAATTTTTGAAAATAATATTTTTCTCCTGCCTAATACAATTAGTCTGAAGAAGGGCTTTCATCCAAAAACATCACCTATCCATGTCTTCCAGAGATGCTACCTGACCCACTGAGCTAATGCCAACATTTTGTGGTTTTATTATTATTATACTGTGGCTATTGAAAGGATCTCCAGAATGGTTTTTCTCATCAGTCATATCCTGATAATCTTAACTTCAAGGTACAGAGGGTGCACAGTGACAATGGATTTTTCAAATTATACATTTTGTGTAAAACTTGTTTATTTTTGTTCAGATTATAGTTTTGTTTCAGCTGAGTGAAATACAAGCCTCAATCAATGCAGTTGCCCTCAGGTGATATTTCATAGGAATATCTGAAAACATACTCATATATCATATCATTGAGAATCACACCATTACTGCCGTTCTTCTCTGTTTGCACCTATATAACTGAATCTTATGAACCATAATCCCAGATTATAAAACTATTAAATTGCATCAGATATCTCAGTATCACAATCCACATAATATATGCATTATGTCAAGTAATTTCCAAACCATATTAACACGTCACAGAAAAGATTTTCATTCCAGGTTCTTCCCATTTAATCAGCTGTTTTAAAAAATAGAAACATTTCCGTTTCTTTCCTATTATCAGACTAAAGAAGACCACATTTCAAAACAATACGTCATAAAATGTAAGCACATGACTGCTGCCATTTCTCAATGTGACACCAAGTTTGGTCCAAATGAGTTAGATCTGAAAGCCCATCGACTTCATCGGGGATTAAAAGATCATGAGGAAAAATGATATATTTCCAAAATTTTATTTGAAAGGTGTGTCTTTAATATTTTCAATTATTTAAAGTATCTGTACATTTATGTGTAAACCATGAGTCCAAATGCTCAGAAGAGGCACTCTTAAGAATGCTAATTTTGAGCTGAGGTTGACACAACAATCGAGCTACTTGTGTAGGAAAGAACTGCAGATGCTGGTTTAAATCGAAGGTAGACACAAAATGCTGGAGTAACTCAGCGGGACAGGCAGCATCTCTGGAGAAAAGGAATGGGTGATGTTTCGGGTCAAGACTCTCGAGCTACTTCATTGTTCAAAAGCGATATTTAAAAGCTAATTTTAAATTTAATATTTTCTTTCACTTCAAACATTTAGAGACATTGAATCTCTTTGTCAGATATCACTGACAGCAAAGCCGAGGGGTAGGTGGAGAGAGGGTTTTCCAGTGAATTTTGTTTTGCCCCACTCATGTCACCTCATACTGCTGGTATCCTCGCCATCAGCAAGATTGGGCCTGGAAGAGATAAATTCAGGGAACACGAGCAACTGGTCCCACTCACAAAGACCAAGGCCATAACTTTCATCTTGGTAAAACCATCATTACAAAGACGTACCAGTTCCCTTACTTAATATGCAAGAAGGAACTGCAGATGTTGGTTTAAACTGAAGATAGAGTTCTGGAGAAACTCAGCAGGAGAAAAGGAATGGGTGACGTTTCGGGTCAAGACCCTTCTTCAGACTGGTTAGGGACAATGGAAACAAGAGATATAGATGGTGATGTGGAGGAGACTGAGGACAGAAAGGTCTGTGTAGGAATGGGAAGGAGAATTAAAGTGTTTAGCAACTGGGAGATCAGGTTGGTTCAGGCTGGCTGAGCGAAGGTGTTCCGCAAAACAATCGCCCAGATTTGCGTTTGGTTTTGCCGATGTATAAGAGACCACATCTTCGGTCTCCTCCATTGTCAGAGTGAGGCTCAGTGCAAATTGGAGGAACAGCATCTCATATTTCACTTGGGCAGCTTACAGCCCAGTGGTATAAATATTGATTTCTCTCACTTCAGGTAGCCCCGGCATTCCCTCTCTCTCCATCCCTCCCCCACCCAAGTCACACTAGATTTTCATTTTTACCCTACAAACAGCTAACCATGGCCTGTTTCCTTTATCATTGTTACTTTTTTTTGCATATCTTTCATTCATTGTTCTTTATCTCTCCACATCACCATCTATACCTCTCGTTCCCCTTATCCCTAACCAGTCTGAAGAAGTGTCTTGACCCGAAAGGTCTTCTCTCCAGACATGCTGTCTGTCCCGCTGAGTTACTCCAGCTTTTTGTGACTATCTTCCCTTATTTAATATGCTAATTGCATACAAAATCTTCTGATTAAAAATACTGACCAAAAATATTCGCTCCAATTGATCCCGAATATCCTTCATTCCAGGGAATGCAGCGACTCCTTGAATCATTTCGACAAAAATGCAACCCACACCCCTGGAAAAGAGGACAACAAGTATTTGATGAACAGCTCACTTTAAATTAGTCAAGTACGAGTACATTGAAGAAGGAAAGACCAAATGTGACGTTTTAAATAATACAACAGCTTTTAATTAAAGGCACAGTAAAACAGAAGCGGAACTGACTACAAGTGTACTCCCTTATAGCACCATTGTATAAGTAGTAATAAAAGCGTATCAAATTTTCAGCATTTTTTAATTGAATGTCATGAAGAAAAATCATGATTGTAATTTGTATTTAGCATTGTGCATAGGACAAACCATTATCGTAATTTGTACTGAACAGCATGCACAGGGTAGATCATTATGACACCCCTTGAATAGTTATATAGGACAAAAGGGATTATTAGAGTTAGAATGTGTCCATGTTGTCAACAAACAAAGGAGGATCTATCGACCAAATTGCTACACATCATTTACTTTCATTAAACATTTTAAATGGGAGACAGAGAAAATCAATCGTACTCAGTATTTAATATCAGAATCTGCATTTTGTCCATTTCAGACATTGGTTGTTATATTTGGAATGGTTCCTTTAACTTTGATATTCCAATAATATGATTAATATCACATATTCTAAATATTCTTCCCCATCCAAAAGAATATGGAAACAATGGGAAACATTTTCATTGCGCATTATCTAATTTTTAATCATGCCAGCATAAATAGAGTGAACAAGTTTAAGAACATATGTAGGGCCTTGTATCGTCAAATATGGTTATAGGGGATAGAATGTTGGATTCAAGGAGGAAGGAAAAAGGATTGGTGCGTTTGTACATTTCTGAACAGTTTGACAGCTATTGTTGTGGCAATATAAATAGTTTGCTGTTTACAGTTTTTAGCACGTTTGGGAAGGATGGCAATGCAATTGAATGTCAAAATGATTTTCCATGTAGGGATTTACAAAAAAAAGGCAATTTAGATAACATAATTTAGAAAAGGTTGAATATGGATAAAGATAAAAAAATAAGGCGCCCAATTTCTTCCTGCTAAGAAAGCTAAGGAAATGGAATGGAATGTAGAAATGGAATGAAAATAAAAGTCCTTTATTCTGGGAATATGCCGAGGATTTGATGAGCAGATTAGAGGCGGCTTTATCCTGAGGAAAAGTTGGGCTGTGTAGGCTGGTATCTGCAGGAGTTTATGAGTGAGAAGGGACTTGATTAAAACAAAGGACCCACTGTTCAAAAGTAAGAAGTCACCATTTTAGATAAGGAGAAAGTATTTCTTCCTCAAAGTGTAGAGGAAGCAGAAACTTGGAACAATTTTAAAGGTTGATAGGTTCTTAACAATGGGGATGTGAAAAGTTACTGGGACTATAGGAAATACAGAATTAGCATTACAATCAGATCTGCCATAATCTTATTGCATGGAGGCATAGGCCTGAAGGGCCAAGTGACTTCTTCCTGCTCCTCATTTATACATTTGTTTGATTCTCCAAGGAGGCCAGAACATTTACTCCTGTGGCAAGTCAAAACAAGGTCAATACAAACAGGGGAGTTGGAAAGAATGTATTAATTTGGAAGAGCATCCAGAAGTGATGGACCTTATAACTCATATTCAACAGTCCATTACCAGGAATAAATCAGGTTACACTTCTTTTTGGACAAATCAAATTGGGCTACCAAAGAATTTAAGCTTTTATTTCCCCGACGTATAAGGCAGTTCTAGTTTTGACAATTGACACTGCATGATAGTATTATGGAGCAAAAATAAATTGAATAATGTAATGGTTGAGGATGTTAGAATCATATTTAAACTGGTTAAAAATATATCCTTTTTAAGCAATGCACAAAATACAGTGCAGTTTTTTAAGCAACGAAGAGAGGTTGGACAAATGTGCAGCTGACAATAGCAATCCCACATCCCGTTTTATATTGTCTTACTTCATGAGCTACAAGGTCAGCTTTAACAATATTTTACAGCAGTCACATTTTAGAGAGTTGTGTGAGAATTGTGCTAGTTTTCTAATTTGCACAAATGTGAAGTTCAGATTATTCTAACAACAAACTTAATCTAATCACATTTAATTGAATGACCTTATTTTAATGACTTTTAATCTTATGTCTTTACTGCTCCTGCTTCTGCACAAACAACATGGCAACAATACCTGGCAGATATAGTCTGCACATGATTAAATTAACTTACGAACTGTCTGTCTGTAACTAAATTAACTGTCTGTAATGAAATAAATGGGCACACCTCATAAAATTAATATCATTTTTAACCAGTTTAAATATGTTTTAGAGATTCTTAACCATGATAAATTTGAGGAAGGATATTTTTGCTATTGAGGGCGTGCGGCGTAGGTTTACGAGGTTAATTCCCGGAATGGCGGGACTGTCATATGTTGAAAGACTGGAGCGACTAGGCTTGTATACGCTGGAATTTAGAAGGATGAGAGGGGATCTTATCGAAACATATAAGATTATTAAGGGGTTGGACACGTTAGAGGCAGGAAACATGCTCCCAATGTTGGGGGAGTCCAGAACCAGGGGCCACAGTTTAAGAATAAGGGGTAGGCCATTTAGAACGGAGATGAGGAAAAACGTTTTCAGTCAGAGAGTTGTAAATCTGTGGAATTCTCTGTCTCAGAAGGCAGTGGAGGCCAATTCTCTGAATGCATTCAAGAGAGAGCTAGATAGAGCTCTTAAGGATAGCGGAGTCAGGGGGTATGGGGAGAAGGAAGGAACGGGGTACTGATTGAGAATGATCAGTCATGATCACATTGAATGGTGGTGCTGGCTCGAAGGGCCAAATGGCCTACTCCTGCACCTATTGTCTATTGTCTATTGACAAGACCAGAAGACACAAAACACAATTAGGCCACTTGACCCATCTAGTCTGCTCTGTCATTCAATCATGTCTGATCTATTTTTCCCTCTCAACCCCATTCTCCTACCTTCGTCCCGTAATCTTTGACACCATTACTCATCAAGAACCTATCAACCTCCACTTTAAAAATATCAATGTCGGCCTCCACAGCTGTCTGTGGCAATGAATTTCACAAATTTACCATCCTCTGGCTAAAGAAATTCCTTCTCATCTCCAGTCTAAAGGTACATCCTTTTATTTTGAGGTTGTGCCCTCTGGTTCTAGACTCACCCATTACTAGAAACATCCATTCCACATCCACTCTGTACTGGCCTTTCATTATTTGGTAGGTTTCATTGAGAATCCCCCGCATCCTAAACACCAGTGACTACAGGCCCAGAGACTTCAAAGGCACAATTGTCAAAAATTAAGCAACAGAAATTCCATAATAACTTGTTCTACTTTTAAAAAAAATCCCAATAGCTTTCAGAAATATTTCAATGGAATCAGAATCCCTACTTTTGAATGGCATGAAACACAATGTTTCTCTACTTCGGATGTCGCCATCAGAACACAGATCAATGTTGTTTGATTCTGCCTGACGTAAAGGATGTGAGCCAGATTTGTTTAGTTTCACCAAACAAGAGCTGAACTGCCGTGAAACAAGTATTTCCAAATACACAACAAATATTTTTTGTGTCTGTGGAGATGTCAGATAACAACAAACAGTATTTCCTAATTCATTTAATAAGTCTGGCAATGAATCTGTGTTGATGTCAGATAGTGATATAATTGAACATTTTCAACCCAAAAGAAAAGATGAAAAACTGCACTCCAGGTGATCCAGGAATGTGATATAGAAAGCAAATTGTTTGTTC
Source organism: Rhinoraja longicauda (assembly GCF_053455715.1). Taxonomy (NCBI): domain Eukaryota; kingdom Metazoa; phylum Chordata; class Chondrichthyes; order Rajiformes; family Arhynchobatidae; genus Rhinoraja; species Rhinoraja longicauda. The sequence continues at coordinate 36,924,607 of NC_135954.1, read as the reverse complement.
ACTGTGAATGGAATTGAATTGCTATGATTTTAACATTTAATTCGCTAACCTCAACCAAAACGAATGTAAATTCGTGAGCAGTGAAAGAGAAAATTTAGGATATCAGCATCATGTGGCATTGCAGGCATGAAAATCAAAAACCTGATCATATTTATGTAACACCGATTTACACAAAGATCAAAAACAGCAGTAACCTTTAAAATCAGATCTTAAATCAGTTAAGCGAATATGTTACTCGTCCCAGATTCCGTTCCCTCCGTAACTCCCTGGTCCACTCGTCCCTTCCTACCCAAACCACCCTAACCCCGGGCACTTTCCCCTGCAACCGCACGAGATGCAACACCTGTCCCTTTACCTCCCCCCTCAACTCCATCCAAGGACCCAAACAGTCTTTCCAGGTGAGACAAAGGTTCACCTGCACCTCCTCCAACCTCATCTACTGCATCCGCTGCTCTAGATGTCAACTCATTTACATCGGCGAAACCAAGCGCAGGCTTGGCGATCGCTTCGCTGAACACCTGCGCTCGGTCCGCATTAACAAAACTGATCTCCCGGTGGCCGAGCACTTTAACTCCCCCTCCCATTCCCAGTCTGACCTTTCTGTCATGGGCTTCCTCCAGTGCCATAGTGAGGCCCACCGGAAATTGGAGGAACAGCACCTCATATTTCGCCTGGGCAGTTTGCAGCCCGGTGGTATGAACGTCGACTTCTCCAACTTTAGATAGCTCCTCTGTCCCTCCCTTCCCCTCCTCCTTCCCAGATCTCCCTCTATCTTCCTGTCTCCACCTATATCCTTCCTTTGTCCCGCCCCCTGACATCAGTCTGAAGAAGGGTCTCGACCTGAAACGTCACCCATTCCTTCTCTCCCGAGATGCTGCCTGACCTGCTGAGTTACTCCAGCATTTTGTGAATAAATCGATTTGTACCAGCATCTGCAGTTATTTTCTTATACTATACTTTTCTGTATTGGTTTGTATTATGCCAAGAAAATTAATGTCTGGAGAAAATACTAAGCTGCTGTAGGAACTCAATGGGTCAAACCGCATCTGTGGAGGCAAAGGAATGAATTACATTCCAAGTCAAGATCCTGCTTCAAGTCTTGACCCAACACATTGACCATGCCTCTGCCTCCACAGATGCTGTCTGACCATCAATTTCCTCCAGAAGTTTGTTTTTTCGACCCAGATGACAATATCTGCAGTTGCTTATGTCTCCAAGTTAATGTCTGGACTCAGGAAAGGAAATGGGTCAATAACAGCATAAGATAGAATAGTGCAGAAAATAGATACCATAGGAATTTTCTGTAAACTATTCTAGATCTCAGCACAGATGCAACCTGCTTGATGGATCCCATGTGCACAGTTAATCAACTATTAATAACATAAATATTCAGACAAGAAGCGGTAATGCATAGCACTGCTGAACAGCAAGAGAATGAGATTGTTTTTTAAATTTGAGAAAAAAAAGAAATAAGCATGTGCCCTTTAAACAGAAAATGGCAACTAAGCAGCCTTCAGGTCATAAGCCAAATATTCAATATTTATACATTAATCTTTTTTTACATTACACCAGCTGCGAAAAATCGGACTATCTTTGATCGGACTTTACTGGCTTTACCTTGCACTAAACATAATTCCCTCATCATGTAGCTGTACATTGTGAATGGCTCGATTGTAATTATGTATTGTCTTTCCGCTGGCTGGTTAGCGTGCAACAAAAATATTTCACTGTACCTTGGTGCATGTGACGATAAACTAAACTGAAACTGAAACTAAACTGAACTTTGGCACAAATCTGGCCATTTGAATGACACTATTTCACCCACATCCATACTTCCTACTATTTAGGGCAGAATGCAGCAGATGTAATAAAATTCTTAACAGCACTCAATTTTGGGTTTTTTTCTTGGATATCCTCAGGAATAGTGCCAAAGAATAACTAACTGCGATGAGGGAGGAATTGTTAACATTTCTGTACTCTTGTAATTGTTTACCCACTTTCACTTCAAAACCAGTTGTCTGCAAATATGACAGACTAATTGATTGATCTACACATCATTAGCTAAGGAACATTAGTCTTTAGTTACTGTCTAAATTCTCTGAAGGGCTCACTGAAGTATAAACATAACCTCTAGCCATATTCTAGTCGTGTCCCGCCATTTCCCTGCAGTCACTAATTGCAGTTTTGAGCAGCTGGTGAAATGTACCAGTGCCCCAGCCTTGAATACTCTCTCACTACATCCATCATGTATCTAGGAAATCCCTCAAGTCTCCTCCCAGACATGCACTGTTCATCTCAGATGAGTACCTTCCAAACTGCTACTTGCACAGTTGTTAAGAAAATCAGTTATAGAAAATTCTCATTCAAGAGTGACACAAAATTCCTAAAGCCACTGAAAATAGTAAATATATTTAAAGCAAGCAAATGTTGAATGGTAAAACTTTTGGCAATGTCCATTACAACAACTAGAATAATCAACACACATTAAGACTAAATAATAATGGAAATAATGAATAATTGTCCTCTTCTCTGATCTGTCTGTAATGTGTTACAAAAAAGTTTTGGTCATATGAATAAACCTGTGATCTCTGTGAACCATTTCACGTATGCCTATACATTGACATTATGACGATTGTAATGCTAACCTGGCAAGCCAAAGAGCAGAAAGAAATGCAGGTAAAGGGATCACACTTGCGCAGGGCACTGTACCTACCACATGTCGAGGCAGGTGGAATACTCTGTGGAGCCCAAGAGGACATCTGGAGGTCGATACCACAGGGTAACTACCTCATTGGAGTACGTGTGGCTGGGTACCGACTTGGCCCGGGCAAGTCCTGAAAATAAATGGAAAATCAGATGTGAGCTCAGTGAACGTTATTCTCAAGGAGATTTGCTTTTCTTAACATTTCATATAAAACCAGGCACTGCTTCTGAAACAGGACTAATCAGCGCTTAGCCACCATAGCAGTCCTGGTAGTGCACTATATAATATGCTTAGAGGATTTTAATTAATTAAACATTGCCTCAAATTAAACATGAATTAAGGGGCTGAAGCATATTCCCAGAAGTTTAATAAAGCATTCTTGTTCATGACAGTTATGTCCCAAATGGAAATAATGTTTTCCAGCTGCACCTCTGAAAAAGGGTTCATCCAAAATGCTGCATTTAAATTGTACGGGCACTGAAACCTAAGCTCATACTTGTCAATTGTTTCTCAACCATGTGATAATAATAATGCATTAATGAAGAGCTCTTATATTATTGTTCTGAGAACATTCGCAGCAATGTTCAACAAAATGTAACTCAAGAATAAGATGGAGTATCAAATAAATAGTTTATTAATAGACAATAGACAATAGACAATAGGTGCAGGAGTAGGCCATTCAGCCCTTCGAGCCAGCACCGCCATTCAATGCGATCATGGCTGATCACTCTCAATCAGTACCCCGTTCCTGCCTTCTCCCCATACCCCTTTAACTATTCCACTGTAGTAAAAATTCATCATGAAAATTCAGCTGAGATTCCATTCATAACAGAGATGCAATTCACAAACTTGATTTTATAAACCACAATATAAATTGATGTCATCAAGCCTCAGAAATATTTAACTTTCATTACTATCACATATACTGCTTGTGTTTTTTGAAGTTTTAGGAAGACGACATGAAGGTTTGTAAATATTTACAAATTGAATCAATCCTTTTTTTTTGTGCTAGCCGATTAATTACTTAAATATCTAATTAACTGTCTATTAATTAGATCCATAATAATAATTTTGCAGACCTACTAATATATCCTTTATATTTTGTAGAATTGTGCTGGATGATATGGCATTCAGCCATTAGAGGTGAAGTTAATCCAGACTCAAACACATCTGCCGATTCTCCACCAAGGAGCAATTCAGTGGACTTTGTATCCTGGGGGAATTATTATGCAGATGCCAATGCATTCAGCAAGGATTCTAGGCCAGGAGTTTCGAAGTAAAAGGGAAAAGTATGTTGCTTTTGTCTTTGTTCAGTGTTTCGCATGATTTCCAATTTAATTTCCTTTACTTTGAAAAATATTTTTAAAGTTAAGGAAATTAAATTGGAAATCATGAGAAACACTGAACAAAGTATATGTAAATAAATAACTTAAAAAAATATTTTTTAAGTCATTTATTTCAAGTTGCAATAGTTCCCCAATGTCCTGAATGTGAAAGATTTGAAATAGACATGATGTGTAGGAAGGAATGTGCAGGTAGGAAGGGGGCCTGAGTTACTCCAGCTTTTTGTTAAAAAGACGTGAAGGAGGTTTTGCTTTGAGAGAAGGCAACCCTTCCTGGAGGATCAGCCACGTCCTCTTAACTCTATCTCAATCCGTTTAGATTTTTAGTTTAGAGACACAGCGTGGAAACAGGCCCTTCAGCCCACCAAGTCCATGCCGACCAGCGATCCCCGCACACTAAAACTATCCTACACACACTAGGGCCAATTTACAATTTTAACAATTATTACTGATGCCAATTAATCATTGTCCTAGGAAGAGTAAACAGAGGCCACCGTCCTTCATTAACCCCATTAAAGAGATAATGGTGGACTTTAGGAGAGGAACACCCCTATCCCCATCAATGGTCTGGATGTGCTGTTTACCAGGGAGTACAAATACTTTGGAGTGTACCTGGACAGTAAACTGGACTGGTACATGAACTCTGAGGCCATGAACAAGAAGGGACAGAACCTACTGTATTTTTTGAGAAATACAAAAAATGCTGCAGATGTTCTACCAATTGGTGGTAGCTAGTGCCAGCTTCTTCGCTGACGTTTGCTGGGGCAGCAGGGCAAAGGCCGCCCGCGGACACCAATAGGATCAACAAACACATCAGGAAGACTAGCCCTGTCCTGGGGCGGAGTTTGATTCATGGGAGGTGGTCTTGGAGGTGAGGATGCTCCTCAAACTGCAGAGCATCCTGGACAACCCCCTCCAATGACACATTAGTCAACCTGAGGAATACCTTCAGCAACCGACTGGTTTACCAAGATGCAGGACAGAACGCCACAGGAGATCCTTCTTCCCTGTGGCTATAAAAACTGTACAACTCCTCCCCCTTCTGTCATGGGATAGATTGAGACTGACTCCCCTCCCCAATCTTTGCATATCCCCAATCCTTTCCACAAAACAAAAAGACTGGAGAGAAATCACTGTTCTGGAATGTGGTCTCTCCTCAGTTGTTGCTGAAACACCTTATTTCTCTCCCCAGCCTCCCTCCCATATTAACTTGTTACGATACCAAACTTGTTTGCACTCTGATTCCAGTTGGCAAGGCCCTGGTGGGTTCTCACACAACACTCTACCACACTCCAGTGATAGAGGGGACTGCTGACTCCTGGGTCCAGGAATTCCTTAAGATATCCTTAATTGGCAGTTAAACGTCATGGGCGGCACTGTGGCGCAGTGGTAGAGTTGCTGCCTTACAGCTTGCAGCGCCGGAGACCCAGGTTCGATCCCAACTACGTGTGGTTTGCACGGAGTTTGTACGTTCTCCCCGTGACTGCGCGGGTTTCCTCCGAGATCTTCAGTTTCCTCCCACACCCCAAAGACGTACAGGTTTGTAGGTTAATTGGCTTGGGTTTGTATACTTGGTATAAATGTAAATTGTCCCTCATGTGTGTGCAGGCTTGTGTTAATGTGAGGGGATCGCTAGTCAGTGCGGACTCGGTGGGACAAAGGGCCTGTCGCTGCGTTGTGCTCTAAACTAAACTGAACTAAAAGTATACTGCTCTGGGCTAAAGACATACTTGTCCAGAGCAGGTCTCCCTCCTAAATGACATAAGCGTGCTAGGTATGATTTTCAAACAATTAGGCCGCTTCTCATTCCCAATTATTACTGATATTCTCTGGAAAAAAACCAAATTCGAATTTATGTTTTCTGAATTACTCATCCATAACTCCAAATAATATTCTAAACAATAATATCCATTCACTATAGGACAGTATCACTTCTGTACCACACTTCCAAACCTTTCCAATTTGGAGTGCAAATTGCTACATGCTTTGATTTTCACGTGTCTGTGTCAGTCTGATTGGGATGTTTTAGTTTAGTTTAGAGATACAACATGCAAACAGGCCCTTCGGACCACCAAGTCCGTGCCGATCAACGATCAACCACCCACTAGTTCCATGTTACCCCAGTCATGATTCCTCCACGCTGGGGGCAATTTACAGCAGCTAATTAACCTGCAAACCTGCACATCTTTGGAATGTGGGCGGGAACTGGAGCACCTGGAGAAAACCACACGGTCATAGGGAGAACGTAGAAACTCCGTACAGACAACACCCATCATCAAGATCGAGCCCAGCTCTCTGGCACTGTAAGGCAGCAACTCTAATAATGTGCCGCTGTGCCACCCTGGAAGAGGATGGATCAAAACATTTCCATTTTACAAAAAGTGCTTTCTGAGAGAGATTTACCGTCTTTCTCTCTCCATTTCAGAGCAGATGATTCACACCCAGGTGACAGACCAGGCTTAAAGTGTTCAATTCCTCTTTCATATTTTTAATGTAAATCACTTCTGTAACCTTTGGGCAATAGTTCATTGCTGGGACACACAACTATAATCAATAACTGCAGAATACGAAATCTTGCTGACATATAACATCAAAAAGCATCTGAAGGTCAAAGAATGAATCAGTAATAGCAGTCCTACTTTGAGATTTTCCAGACTCCAACATGGCCCTTTGTGCCAATTGACATCTGACAATTCAGGCTGTAAGATCTTATACATTTAAATTGCAATAACATTAACAGATGCAGACGCTGACTTTATCTCACACACCTTTTGTCCATACAGCTAAGCAAACATCCAAGAGTGGAGCACAAGCTACTACTCAAAACAAAACACCTGGCCACAGGTGAGCAAAAAATGTGATTATTTTGCACAGTAGGTGCAGTAACATCGCACCCTGATTCATGAATTGTTGCCATGACGACACTGCAGGAGAATACGCTTTATCTGTTGAAAAGATAGATCTTCAGCTGACATTAGAAATTGATGTTTTAAGGGTTCACATGAACTAAAAAAAGTGCAAGAACAACATACAAAAGCTCCAAACAGCGCTATTCATTTGTGCCATAACCAAGATTTCCTCCAGTCAATTAAACTATTATATTGGTCAGTCTGTCCATTGATCATCACAGGCATATCCAGTCTTGGTTCTCTGCAAAATGAAACCTCCTATTTATCTTTACTATTGCCAACATTCACTGTGCACCTTGATTTATCAAATCCGTTTTTGACAGCATAATATTATATAGTGAGGTATTTTTTGGCACTTTTGTGATAGAATTGAATATTTATGGATGAACATGTGCGGCATAAGGTAGATTAATTTCCCACCAGATTTCAGCATGTTATAGGACCAGTATCAAAGATTTGCCCTGGCTTGCAGGTCTCTCTCCTTCCCCATCCCCCCCATCCCCCCCATCCCCCAAGACTATTTATTTTATATTCTTTAGCTTCCATGCCTTCCTGCTGTAATCGGGCTGAGGCATTTCATTTTCAAGGTCTCTGTTAACATAGTTTCTTTGACAGATATGGAAATGCATGGAAGATAGAATTTAGCAGGGCTTCATATCACTCGCCATTAACATTAGAAAATGGAAGGGAGACATTTAATTTTTCAAAATGATGAGAGGACTATAATCAATGGAAATTACATTTGAGATAAATAGGAACTGCTTGAGGGAAAATGTCACATAACTACACTATATTCAGGGCAAGGTAAATCTTCTCAGATAATAATTTCTCTCCAGAAAGGAACATTAGAATGAGTTGTGGAAGTGGATATGCTATATTTCTAAAAAAAAATAAAGTTAACAAGTTTAAAAAGACAATTTCAATCACACACAGTAAATCACTATTTCTGACAAATACAATAAATACAATGATGGGCGAGAAGCAGCAGGAAGGGGCAAGATTATAACTTTAGAGATGCAGCATGGAAATAGGCCCTTCGGCCAAACGAGTCTGCACCGAGTACCAATCACCCTGAGCACTGGCACTATCCTACACACTAAAGACAATTTAAAAGTTACAGAAGCCAATGAAGTATGGGATGAAGGTGTTTGGAGTGTGGGAGGAAACCAGAGAAAACCCACGCGGTCGCAGGGAGAATATACAAACTCCATACACCCGTAGTCAGGATCGAACCCGGGTCTCTGATGCTGTAAGGCAGCAACTCTACCACTGTGACACTCACGCTGTGCCACTGTGTCATTCAATATGGTGTACTTATGGTGTTTATGGTGCAAAAAGTGCAATAACGGAATAACTAAATAAGCTAGAGGTTAGGTTTATGTTTATTATTGTCATGTGTATCAAGGTCCATTGAAAAGCTTTGTTTCGCTTGCTACGCATTCAGATGAGATAACATTAAACATAGATACAATCAAGCCAAACCCAAGTACAATGGGTATAGTTCCAGAGACAAAGACTAATGTCTGGAAAGGGGTAAAGGTGAATCAGACAGTGCCCTAGATTATGGAAGGACCATTCAGAATCATAACAGATGGGAAGAGATGGGAACAGATGGGAAGGGCAGCCATGGTGGTGCAGCGGTAGAGCTGCTGCCTTACAGCGCTTGCATCCCTGGTTCGATCCTGACTACGGGTGCTGCCTGTACGGAGTTTGTATGTTCTTCCCATGAATGCGTGGGTTTTCTCCAAGATCTTTGGTTTCCTCCCATACTCCAAAGACGTACAGGTTTGTCGGTTAATTGGCTTGGTGTATGTATAAATTTTCCCTAGTGCGTGCAAGATAATGTCAATGTGCGGGGATCGCTGGTCGGTGCGGACTCGGTGGGCTGAAGGGCCTGTTTCTGCCCTGTATCTCTAAACTAAACTAAACTAAAAGAAGCTGTTACTGGTTCTGATGGAGTGCGCTTTCAAGCTTCTGCATCTTCTGCCTCATGGGAGCAGGGAGGAGGAGGTTTAATTGAAGTGGAACAAGTCTCCAATCATGTTGGCTGCTTTTCCATGGCAGTATGAAGTGTAGATGGAGTCAATGGTGGGGAGTCTGGTCTGTGTGATGGACTAGGATACATCCACAACTCTCTGTAATTTATTGCAGTCTGTTGTCAGATTAAGCTGAGATGCAACCTGACAGTTGGCCAACAGAAAGTATGCTTTCTATGGTGCATCTGTCGAAGTTTGTTGGAGTCTTTGGAGACTTGCTGAATTTCCTCAGTCTTCTGAGGAAGCAGAGGTGTTGGTCTGTCTTTATTGTCTGTCAATTCAATATGGTTGGTCCATGACAGATCGTTGGTAATATTGAACAAAGCTCTCAACCATCTCCACTGGTTAAATCAGCACCATCGGTACCATTGATGCTGATTGGGCCATGTAATTAACCATGCTTCCTGAGATCGATAATTAGCTACTTTGTCTTGCTGACTTTGTCTGTACAAAGTTTGTACGTTCTCCCCATGACCCAAGTAGTTTTTCTCCTGGAACTCCAGTTTCCTCGAACACTCCAAAGACATACAGGTTTGTGGGTTAATTGGCTTGGCATAATTGTAAATTGTCCCTTCTGTGTAGGATACTGTTAATGTGCAGGAAGCGCTGGTCAGTCCGATATCAGAGGCCCAAAGGGCCCGTTTCTGCGCTGTATCTCTAAACTCTAAACACCCTCCCCCTTCACCCTCTCCCACCACCATCTCCAAGTTCAAATTAAGGAAGCCTCCCCACATATCTTTCCGTCAGATGAGAATCTTTTCCTCTGTCCTTCATAATCTAAACATCATTGTATACTTTCAAATGAGCTTCTTTCCTACTAGAAATGTCTCAATAACATAATTCCTTCTTCATAGCTGTATCATTTTTCATTTATGAAGGCAATCAACTGAGTATATGCCAAGTTCTCTCTATGATCTTAATTCCTTGTTCTAATTGAAAGGTCAAAATTGTTTACGAAACTTGAACCATAATCTAACCATTGCTTTCACAAACAACGTACTTCCTTGCTCCAGCAATCAATACCTACGTTTATAAACCAAAAATTATTTTAGTGTTTTTGAATGCCTTTCTAAACCATGAGTTGTCATTTTGGTGAATTATGTACTTAAATATCAAATTCAGTGCTTCTCCTCATTCTTCACTGTCTTTCAATTGGGATTTTTGCTCCCTTAAGATTTGACCTTACTTTGCCCTGTTTAATTCTATCTTCCATCTGCCTGGCCCTTTCACTAAAGTTTCAGTGCAGTTATAAATCTTTCACAGTCTTCCTTGTCATTTGCTAAACTCTCTATTTTTAAGGGCAAGTAAGAGGGCGAAAGAATGTGAAGACAGTGTCATAGATGTAAGCTAACCAACCATTATCTCATTACTTGGCAGAGCAGTCTTGATGGGCTGAATTATTACTCTGGTTCATATGTTTGTAATTTGCACAATATGCAAAATACCATCTGTGCTTCTTCCAACCAGAAATATTTAACAGCAAAAAAAAAATCAAAATTTGAGATGCTTCCTATCATTGCACAGGGTAATAAAATCGTTTAAAAATACTGGAGATAGTACCTGTTTTTAAAAAGTCACGCCAATTTGATACATAGCGCTATAGGTTTGTATGTAAATTGCTTTATCGGCTGGCTGCTTTCATTTGCAAATTCTGAAATAGTCTTTCTTCTTCAGATGATTACTGCATAATGGTGAAATTCTTCAGATTAGATTTAAACAGTTGACAATTGATGTGATACCCCAGAAGTGGAGATTTTAAGGCCTCACCAAGAGGTCATGAAATAATGTACCTGGTATATAAATACAGGTGTTCCTTTCAGGACTTGTTTAACATATTTGTTGTACCTGTTACAAATTATGCAGTTTATCATAAAATTAGGAGCTCGGCATAGGAGATTACATTGTATAAATCACTTACAGATATTGATAGTGGCAAGTCATTTGAAAGGCTCAATCTGTTTCCTACATTCTGACAGATGCAAAATCACTGTATAAAATTCAAGGTGAATTTTGTTTGAATGAATGAACCTTCAGTTCAACATTACACATCCTTTTCCTGCTACCATCAAAAATATGTAGACCACCTGGTTCAATGTGACAATGATCAGACTATCCTGGGGGGGAAAAGGGAGACTGAACACAGGATTGTTCAAAACAAAAGCAGTATGTAGGATGTCCCCAGGAGAGGTAAAATTGTACAATATATAATAGAAAATAGAAAAGATATAATATATATATTGGTAATAGCAGAAACAATATTTCAGATTTTAATAGAGGATTAATATTCTTTGATTCCCAATATGCACCACACACTTCAATAATAACACAATAAATTATTTCATAAAAAGTAATTGACAATAACTAGAGTTGTCAATTACTCCAAATATGAAGGGTGGTTAATATTACAAATATTACAAATGCATTTTATATTACTATGATTGTTATTACCATTCCACGTTATTGAACAATTTAAATAGGTAATCAGACCCATTGGACCCATTGGTTCCCATTTAACACCACCCTTGGTTCCGTAATTGCTCAATATTTTCTTAATCCTGTTAACTTGCAATCTCTGCCTGCATAAGCCAGACAACTGGCTTACATCCTATCAGGATGTTCTTTCATTTAATTATGTATTTTTACTCTTAGACCAAGTTTTACATTCCTCTTTCAATAGTCTGCAAGTTCTACATGCAATGGTGCTAATGCTTCATTATCTGTACTTTGGTCAATATGTCTGCCCATGCAGAGAGAACTGCTTGTATTCATTCCAATTCTATCCTAGGCTACAATTCCTTGCAGTGTTTGAGGCACTGATATGGTGTGCATCAATCCCTCTTTGTCCCTAACTATTTCCTTGGCGCTGTGGCCCATAATTCAACTTTACCAGTATGTCAGCTATTGATTTCTTGGGACCAGCCATGCCCATCTGACAGTAATGTTTGGACAGGGCCAATCCACCTTAAAGCACAAGTGGCTCCTGGTTCCCTCTTTATTGCCCAGTACTGTGATTCTTTCTGATATATGGTCCCTCAAATGGATCAATTCAATCTAATCTATATCTGCGATTGCTGGCACATGCTTCAGGCCTGTACCATAATAGGCAACTGGCACCCTCTGTCTTTCCGGGCAACTCAACCAGCTCACCTCTTCTATATCTCAAATCCTCCTGCATTCACCGCTGATACCATTTTGTTCTGCTTAACAGAAAGTGTCCATCCATTTTGAACACAGTCCTATAGGTGAATTGATTGAAATGATTCAAGGGTGTCCTCAAAGTGAAGGTCGAAGCTAGTCATTCTCAATTCCAATGGACTGCCTAAAATAATCTTCAATCTGTCACATTCGACTTAAGTTAAAATGGATGTGCAACAATCCAGTTGATCGAGGCTGACATCAATATGGTCACGCTGCATACCAACACAATAGCCATTGAGGCAAAACATATGGTGTACATTTTCCTCAGTTCATCAATTTATTGCAAAAGGCAGACATTTGACATACAGGATCTGAAGGAAATTATTAAGTTTACTATATCAAAATAATACTGAATGGACACTTGTTTAATTTAGTTTAGTTTAAACTAAACTGAACTGGTGTCCTTTCTGTATTTCTTAGATATAGTTAACTTCATAAACTATAATTTCCTTGTCATATTTGAAAAGTAAGAGAAGGGACTGCTTCATAGGAACATAATTACAAGACTTAAATAACTGCTCAATAATCTCAGGCTTTATTCTGTAATTGCATAAGTATTACTAATATTTAGAGAATGCACATATATTAGTTTATGTCAAACATGGAAGCATAGGTATTTCTCTATAAGTATTTCTTAAATATTAAAAAGGAAAAAACAGGTGAAAATTCAAATTAATTAATGATTCAGAATTTATGGTTAGTGGCAAAGCCGATGATTTAGCAGAAGGAAAGGATGGCAGACAGATCCAGCAATCTGCACCGGCACGGTGGCGCAGCGGTAGAGTTGCTGCCTTACAGCGAATGCAGCGCCGGAGACTCAGGTTCGATCCTGACTACGGGTGCTGTACTGTACGAAGTTTGTACATTCTCCCCGTGACCTGCGTGGGTTTTCTCCAAGATCTTTGGTTTCCTCCCACACTCCAAAGACGTACAGGTTTGTAGGTTAATTGGCTGGGCAAATGTTTTAAAAAATTGTCCCTAGTGGGTGTGTGGGTGTAGGATAGTGTTAATGTGTGGGGATCGCTGGGCGGCGCGCACCCGGTGGGCCGAAGGGCCTGTTTCTGCACTGTATCTCTAAATCTAAAAATCTAAATCTAAAAATCTAAAATCGTTGCTACAAGCACTTCCCTTGTCCAATACTTGCTATTGTCAGGTGTCATTTCAAGATGATCCAGCAGCTACAATATGAACTAGCTGGCACAACAGCCAAGAAAATTCACAGACAGCTGGTTGGGGAAGGGGCTTGTACACTGGAAACTGGTTGAGACAGAAGGGTTGGGGTTGTGATGATTGTCAGAATGGTGGTTGATGATTTGAGAAGTGGGGGAGTGAAGATCTCCATCAGGGCATGAGATTGGTGATTGCAGTGGGATAATGATTGGTAACAAGGGGAATTGATGAGTGATGTGACAGAATAAGATGGGTTTAACTTTGAGGGGTCCAAACTTAGCACTATGCATCAAAACCCTAGTTGACCAGGAATGCCCAAAGACTGGTCTTCCTTGGATAATATGCATTAATTTCCACAGAAACACTTGTATGGGGAAATAGGTAATAATATCATTAGGGAAGCATTTGACGTATAAAGAAAATCACATTTGGTATGCTGGCTGAATTCATGCCTTAAAATGCACAATACTTATCCAGAGAAACTTAAAATTTCCTGGAAATGGTGAAGAAGACATCTCAGGTTTGGGCTTATTGTTGTCACATGTACCGAGGCACAGTGAAAAGCTTTGTTTTGCATGCTATCCAAACAGAACAGATATACTATACATGGATACAATCAGTTCAAACTCAAGCAAATAGATAGAACAATGGGGATGGGGAAGCTTCAGAGTGTATTTCCAATTGAGCTGCTTTGTACTACAAGTATACAGTATTACAAGGCTGAACATCTCGGCAGTATTCCATCAGGAAACCGTATCAATAAAACACAACATGCAGCCATTAATCTCAAATCTACAGGGAAATAGTAGAGACTGCAAATGAGGCCAAATTTGAGTGCATTACTTATTTGGTATAATTGCACTGCATCAAGATAACTTCACTCTAAGCACTCAGAGGGCATAATATACTTCTATTTATCACAATATTAATAATAAAGGACATGGAATTTAGTCATAAGCCTAATGAAATAAAGAAAATTCAAATGTGTGTGTATTATTATTGCTTTTGGAAGATATTATCATATATATGAACAATGCCCTCTGCAAATATTTCTCTGCCTCAAAATTGAAATAATTTTAATTTGTAGATGTTATGGAGCTCGGCTTTCATATTAGTTTAAAATACCTGACAAATAAATTTCTGGACATATTGTATTGAGGAAAATTACTGAAAAGTGATCTAAATAAATATTACTTGAAACCTACAGAATTTCTGAAAGTTAACTAATTGTTTCAATAAAGAAATTATACTATTTATAGATGTCCGTGAAATTCCTTTTGTTCCACAAAGAATCAAGGATCTGCACACTGTAAATGGCAAATGCAACACATAACTCACAAAACTTTTCAGAAGCAAAATATGAAAGTGATGGTTCACTGAGCCCTTTTGTTAAGGAAACGCTAGTGCAGCTCGTGATGTTTTCTAACATGCAATCAGCATTAATACATTTGATAATCTTTACAAAGGTTTCTGGAGATGTGCAGATCTCACCTTGTGACCATAGAAAAAAATGATTTTGCTAACTTTCATTTAGTTTGAATGGAAGAGGGAGAAAAATAATGCATCTGTTTATAATGAAGTCAACAAGTTATCATCTTAAAATGAGCAAATAATCTCACAAGTTATGGATTTTGATATAATTTAAAATCATACTAAGCAGATGCAAACAAAAAATATTGCCAACTCTTCATAAAAACACTCACACACTTTCAAATTAAAAAATAAATATCAATGGATTCCTTTTTACTTTAATCCCAGCCTACAAATTCTGAGACTATGTTTACATAATTCACAGTGCTTCCAATGCCCACTGAACTGTCATTAGTGCTGTGTAACTTCAATTATGTGCTGAAACATTGTGCTTAAATCACATTCTTTTGAATTGAAAGGTCTCTTGAAAGATACATAAAAGGTCTCATTTTATCCAAAGTAAAAATAAAAATCATTTATCCTGATATAAGACAAATGAGGGTATTTTCCATTCATTCTAAAGGCCACATGTACAAAAATTGCAGAGGTAAGCAATCATCTGCATCGTCAAGCCCATCACCCATAGCTTTCAACTAAAACGGCAGCATGGTAGAGTTGCTGCCTTACAGCGCCAGAGACCTGGGTTCAATCTGTCTATACGAAGTTTGTACGTTCTCCCGGTGACTGTGTGGGGTTTTCCCCGGGGGCTCCGGTTTATAGACAATAGGTGCAGGAGTAGGCCAGTCGGCCCTTCGAGCCAGCACCACCATTCAATGTGATCATGGCTGATCATTCTCAATCAGTACCCCGTTCCTGCCTTCTCCCCATACCCCCTGACTCCGCTATCCTTAAGAGCTCTATCTAGTTCTCTCGTGAATGCATACAGAGACTTGGCCTCCACTGCCTTCTGAGGCAGTGAATTCCACAGATTTACAACTCTCTGACTGAAAAAGTTTTTCCTCGTCTCCGTTTTAAATGGCCTACCCCTTATTCTTAAACTGTGGCCCCTGGTTCTGGACTCCCCCAACATTGGGATCATGTTTCCTGCCCCTAACGTGTCCAACCCCTTAATAATCTTATATGTTTCGATAAGATCCCCTCTCATCCTTCTAAATTCCAGTGTATACAAGCCTAGTCGCTCCAGTCTCCCATACACCAAAGACCTGTAATTTTGCAGGTTAATTGGCTTTGATATAATTGTGTAAATTGTCCTTAGTGTGTGTAGGATCATGCTAGTGTGCAGGCAGGGATCACTGGTCGGCACGAATTCAGTGGGGCAAAGGGCCTGTTTCCACACCGTATCTCTAAACTAAACCATGCCTCATATAATTGAAACAATGCCTGATATAAACTTCCAGATGTTCTGTTCTTGAAGCATTGACTTCAAAATAGAGCAATAGAACAGCCAAATGCTTCAAGCCTTTAATGTGATTTGTACTGTAATAAATTAAAAAGCTGATATATTTTAAAGCAGTTAACAAAATTAGATAATTCACTGTACACTCACATAATCATGGAAATCAAGTTCTATTTTCTTAAAGTACAGTGTTTGTACTTGCTTGAGGCTTTTTCCAATGTAATTACTTTGAATATTTCAAATATACGGAACATTTAACATAACAACACTTTATTGTCACTCGGCACAACACCGAGCGAAATTTCAGCAGTCACACAAAATACAGCAAAAAGAAAAGAACACAGGACACCCGACCCCAACACAAACATCCATCACAGTGACTCCAAACACCCCCTCACTGTGATGGAGGCAACAAAACTTCCCCTCTCTTCCCCCCGCACCCACGGACAGGCAGCTCGACCCCTACCGAGGCAAACGATACTGTTGCACTTTATATTTTTGGAGCATAAGCACATTTAACGAGCAGCTTATAGGAAAACTTACCATTTCTTTTCTCCAACAAACTTGAAAATATGGGAAAATAAATGTAGAAACAAGAAACCACAGCTGCTGGTTTACAAAAAAGGACACAAGTGCTGGAGTAACTCAACAGGTCAAGCAGCATCTCTGGAGCATCATGGATAGACGATATTTCAGGTTGGTAGCCTCCTTCACATATCCACGTTCTCCAGAAATGTTGCCTGATCCGCTGAGTTACTCCAACACTTTACATCTTTTTGGGGGGAAATAAATTATTGCTCAAAACCAAAACCTCAGACTATATGCCACCAGCATTGTATGTGATAAAGGCATACATGAGAAGTTAGTGAAAATATTTACAGGTCAAAGGCTGGAGCAATTAGGCTTGTATACACTGGAATTTAGGAGGATGAGGGGGGATCTTATTGAAACATATAAGATAATTAGGGGATTGGACACATTAGAGGCAGGAAACATGTTCCCAATGTTGGGGGAGTCCAGAACAAGGGGCCACAGTTTAAGAATAAGGGGTAGGTCATTTAGAACGGAGATGAGGAAGAACTTTTTCAGTCAGAGAGTGGTGAAGGTGTGGAATTCTCTGCCTCAGAAGGCAGTGGAGGCCAGTTCGTTGGATGCTTTCAAGAGAGAGCTGGATAGAGAGCTCTTAAGGATAGCGGAGTGAGGGGGTATGGGGAGAAGGCAGGAACGGGGTACTGATTGAGAGTGATCAGCCATGATCGCATTGAATGGCGGTGCTGGCTCGAAGGGCTGAATGGCCTACTCCTGCACCTATTGCCTATTGTTTATTGTCTATTGTCTATTGTCAAACATTGTTTTGAGTTTCTTTCTTACTTCCTGACAAGCTAACTGCTGCAAAATCCATTGCAAGACCACAATATCTTTTCTACAACGGGATAGACCTTGTTGGCCTAGTTTTCCCATTCCCCCTTCAGAAATCACCATCCATATTCCCTTATGCCCTCCTTGAGCTTTTCTCAATGCAGAGGCTCTATGTTGCTGCCCTGGGGTGTCCTGATGTCTAGCATGTAACTTCGTTTTTAATTTAGTTCAGAGATACAACGCGGAAACAGGCCCTTTGGCCCATTACGTCTGCACCGACCAGCAATCTACACTAGCACTATCCTACATACTAGGGACAATTTACAATCTTTAACAAATCCAATCAACCTACAAACCTGTATATCATTGGTGCATGAGAGGAAACCAGAGCACCCGGGGAAAACCCTCCTGGTACAAACTCTTTACAGACAGCATCAGTAGTCAGGATCAATCCCGGGTCTCTGGCGCTGTAAGGCGGCAACTTTACCGCTGCACCACCGTGCGACAACTGAGTTTCTAGCAAAATAATATGGAGAATCTCCTTGAAATGACTTCTAATGGACAAAGAAGCTGGAGGCACAGCTTAATCAGCTGTAAAATTATAATTGATTGTTATAAAAAAAAATTAAGTCATAGAGTTACAGGCTCCATGTACCTTGGAAATACATCCTTTGGCTCATCCTATCAAGCCAACCATCAACCACCGAATGACACTAATCCTATATTAATCCTACTTTTTGTTCAGCCCACATTCTCATTAACTTCGTACAGATTTTTCCACTTGATCATTCACAGGATCAATTTACAACAGCCAATTAACCTACCAACCCATGTCTTTGGGATGTGCTAGGAATCTGGTGCAGCTGGAAATCCATGTAGTCACTGGGAGGATGTGCAAACTTGAACATGAACAGCACCAGAGGTCAGGATTGAACCCAAGTCTCTGGCTGCGTGAGGCTGAGACTCCACTCGTCGCACCACTGTGCTGCCCCAAATACTGAACAAAAATGGGGTAAATGCTGCTTCCTGTCTGTCAGGAAGTTGATGATCCACTGACAGAGGGGTTCAGGCACAGTCAACTGGGAGAGTTTGGAGTGTAGTAGTTCTGGCACAATGGTGTTAAATGCAGAGATGATGTCCACAAACAAAATCCTTGCATAGGTCCATTGGCGGACTAGGTGCTGGGGGATGAAGTGCATGCTTAGGTTGACTGCGTCATCCACCGATCTATTGGCCCAGTATGCAAACTACAGAGGGTCCAGCAGGGGGCTTGTGATGTTTTTCAGCTGTGCCAGCACAAGTCTTTCAAAGGTCTTCATGACTACAGAGGTCAGTGCGACAGGCCTGTAGTCATTAAGACCAGTGATCCATGTCTTTTTGGGTACAAGGACAATAGTGGAGACTTTGAAGCAGGCAGGGACAGTACAGGTTTGCAAGGACTGGTTGAAAATATCTGTGTAGACTGGGGCCAGTTGTTCAGCACAGAGCTTGAGGGTAGAGGGGGAAACATTGTCCGGTCCTGGAGATTTCCGGCTTTTCTGTCTCCTGAATAGCCTCTCCACCTCCGCAATTTCTATTGTTGGAGATGGAGAAGTGGCCAGACTGATGTTGGGCAGCAAGGAGGCGGTGGGTAATGGACGAGGGCCCAGTCTTTCAGTCTTTACAGACTGCAGTCAGGCTGTAAGTGGGTGTGAAGTGGTGATTGCAGAGGGGTGCAGAGGGGTGGGGGAAGGGGCCAGTCTTTGCAGAACGGAGTCAGGCTGTGTGTAGGTGTGAAGTGGCGATTGGGGGGGGGGGGGGAGGGGGCAGGGATCCCATGGTTATGTTTCTCAAACCTGCAGTAGAACACATTCGGGTCGTTGATCAAACAACGATTGGTGGGGGGGGGGTCCTCTGGTAGCTGGTTTCTTGCAAGCCCTTCCAAACTGAAGAAGTGTCATTAGCTGAGAAGTTGCTCCTCAGCTTCTCAGAGTACCTTTCCTTGACAGCTCTGATTCCTCTTCTCAGCTTGTACTTGGCCTGCCTGCAGAGGTCTGCATCCCCGCTCCTGTAGGCCTCGTCTTTTGACTGGCGGAGCTGTCTGAGTTCTGCTGTGAACCAGGGCTTGTCGTTGTTGAACCAGATCCGGGTCTTCGTGGGAATGCAACTGTCCTCGCAAAAGCTGACATAGGATGTCACAGTGTCTGTGTACTCATTGAGGCTTGTGGTTGCTTCCCTGGACACATTCCAATCAGTGCAGTCAAAGCAAGACTGTAGTTTTTCAATGCCCTTGCCTGTCCATCTTTTCGTTGTTCTGACCACAGGTTTAGCACATTTTAGTTGCTGCCTGTTGGTCGGAATAAGGTGAACTAAACAATGATCGGAGAGACCCAGAGCCGCCAAAAGAACAGAGCGATAGGCGTTCTTGATTGAAGAGTAGCAGTGATCAAGTGTCCTCTCCCCTCTGGTGGGGCAGGTAACATGAAGTCTGTACTTTGGGAGCTCACGACTGAGGTTAGCCTTGTTAAAGTCCCCCAAAACAATGTCCATGGAGTCCAGGAAGTCACTCTCTACCCTCAATACCTGGTCAGCGAGTTGCATTTGCACCTCACATATACAGGCTTGGGGGGGGGGGGGATGTAAACTCCAGCGAGAATAAAAGAGGTAAAATCCCTCGGAGAATAAAAGGATTTGCAGTTGATAAAGAAAGATTCTAGATTGGGGGAACAGATGTTAGACGGTACCGTGATGTTGCTGCACCAGTTCTGGTTCATGTCATCTGCAAACTTACTAATCATGCAACCTGCAACCACATCAACATCATCCACATATATTGTAAACACCAAAAGCCCAGCGTCTATCCCTGTGAAACATTACCAGTCACAGGCATCTAGTCGTAAAACCACCCATCTACCATTATACCATTATTCTTGCTATTGAGGGCGTGCAGCGTAGGTTTACTAGGTTAATTCCCGGAATGGCGGGACTGTCAATAGACAATAGACAATAGACAATAGGTGCAGGAGTAGGCCATTCAGCCCTTCGAGCCAGCACCGCCATTCAATGCGATCATGGCTGATCACTCTCAATCAGTACCCCGTTCCTGCCTTCTCCCCATACCCCCTCACTCCGCTATCCTTAAGAGCTCTATCCAGCTCTCTCTTGAAAGCATCCAACGAACTGGCCTCCACTGCCCTCTGAGGCAGAGAATTCCACACCTTCACCACTCTCTGACTGAAAAAGTTCTTCCTCATCTCCGTTCTAAATGGCCTACCCCTTATTCTCAAACTGTGGCCCCTTGTTCTGGACTCCCCCAACATTGGGAACATGTTATCTGCCTCTAATGTGTCCAATCCCCTAATTATCTTATATGTTTCAATAAGATCCCCCCTCATCCTTCTAAATTCCAGTGTATACAAGCCCAATCGCTCCAGCCTTTCAACATACGACAGTCCCGCCATTCCGGGAATTAACCTAGTGAACCTACGCTGCACGCCCTCCATAGCAAGAACATCCTTCCTCAAATTTGGAGACCAAAACTGCACACAGTACTCCAGGTGCGGTCTCACCAGGGCCCGGTACAACTGTAGAAGGACCTCTTTGCTCCTATACTCAACTCCTCTTGTTACGAAGGCCAACATTCCATTGGCTTTCTTCACTGCCTGCTGAACCTGCATGCTTCCTTTCATTGACTGATGCACTAGGACACCCAGATCTCGTTGAACTCCCCCTCCTCCTAACTTGACACCATTCAGATAATAATCTGCCTTTCTATTCTTACTTCCAAAGTGAATAACCTCACACTTATCTACATTAAACTGCATCTGCCATGTATCCGCCCACTCACACAACCTGTCCAAGTCACCCTGCAGCCTTATTGCATCTTCCTCACAATTCACACTACCCCCCAACTTAGTATCATCTGCAAATTTGCTAATGGTACTTTTAATCCCTTCGTCTAAGTCATTAATGTATATCGTAAATAGCTGGGGTCCCAGCACCGAACCTTGCGGTACCCCACTGGTCACTGCCTGCCATTCCGAAAGGGACCCATTTATCCCCACTCTTTGCTTTCTGTCTGTCAACCAATTTTCTATCCATGTCAGTACCCTACCCCCAATACCATGTGCCCTAATTTTGCCCACTAATCTCCTATGTGGGACCTTGTCGAAGGCTTTCTGAAAGTCGAGGTACACCACATCCACTGACTCTCCCTTGTCAATTTTCCTAGTTACATCCTCAAAAAATTCCAGTAGATTTGTCAAGCATGATTTCCCCTTCGTAAATCCATGCTGACTCGGAATGATCCCGTTACTGCTATCCAAATGCTCAGCAATTTCGTCTTTTATAATTGACTCCAGCATCTTCCCCACCACTGATGTCAGACTAACTGGTCTATAATTACCCGTTTTCTCTCTCCCTCCTTTCTTAAAAAGTGGGATAACATTTGCTATCCTCCAATCCACAGGAACTGATCCTGAATCTATAGAACATTGAAAAATGATCTCCAATGCTTCCACTATTTCTAGAGCCACCTCCTTAAGTACTCTGGGATGCAGACCATCAGGCCCTGGGGATTTATCAGCCTTCAGTCCCATCAGTCTACCCAAAACCATTTCCTGCCTAATGTGGATTTCCTTCAGTTCCTCCATCACCCTAGGTTCTCCGGCCCCTAGAACATTTGGGAGATTGTGTGTATCTTCCTCAGTGAAGACAGATCCAAAGTAACGGTTTAACTCGTCTGCCATTTCTTTGTTCCCCATAATAAATTCCCCTGCTTCTGTCTTCAAGGGACCCATGTCATATGTTGAAAGACTGGAGCGACTAGGCTTGTATACACTGGAATTTAGAAGGATGAGAGGGGATCTTATCGAAACGTATAAGATTATTAAAGGGTTGGGCACGTTAGAGGCAGGAAACATGTTCCCAATGTTGGGGAAGTCCAGAACAAGGGGCCACAGTTTAAGAATAAGGGGTAGGCCATTTAGAACTGAGATGAGGAAAAACGTTTTCAGTCAGAGAGTTGTGAATCTGGGGAATTCTCTGCCTCAGAAGGCAGTGGAGGCCAATTCTCTGAATGCATTCAAGAGAGAGCTAGATATAGCTCTTAAGGATATGGGGGTATGGGGGGAAGGCAGAAACGGGGTATTGATTGAGAATGATCAGCCATGATCACATTGAATGGTGGTGCTGGCTCGAAGGGCCGAATGGCCTCCTCCTGCACCTATTGTCTATTGTCTTGTCTATGACCAAAATAAATTTGCCAATACCATGGATCAGACCCACCTCCCATGTGGGACCTAGTCAAAGGCCTTACCAATGTCCATGTAAACAACACCTGCTACATCATGTAAACAACACCTACTACACTGTTGTAATTAATACACTTTGTTACAAGCTCAAAACTATTGAGATAAAAATATTGTTTTCAAAATAAAAATCTACCACAAAGACCTAAAAATACCCGTAAAATGATATAAACCAAAAGAAAAAGGCAATTTGCTTTATTTTCCTTTTGCTTCAATTCTTTACTCAACCATCACCATTAAGATCAAAGGGATAATGGATCATGGGCAAGGAATTCTAGAGACACTGGACATAAAGACCAATGGTAGAATGGGTTGTCAGATGCAGCCATCCACATCCAACAATAAATTGCAGACTTCCACATCTTGATGGCAAAGGCAAGAAAATCTCTATGCTATTGTGGTTTCAATGGATGAACACGACTAGTTTCAATCAGAACTGCCAAAAGTAGCCAACACGATCCAGCCCATTGAGTATATTGGTTTAGATTTTTATCTGTGGCAGAAAATTTCAAAGAATAGAATTGCAAATATCAATTTATGTTAATGACAGTGTCATTAATTTCACATGATGTAATTTCCTATTGCACGCTCAAAAAATAAAACAAGCAGTTATTTAATATGCATCGCCTTCCCTGTGCAGTCTCTTATTCGTATCATCCTTATCTGAAGTACACAGCATCCATTCACTGTTTGGAGGAATGATATGGAGGCTTTGGAGAGAGTGTACAAGCAGTTTACCAGAATGCTCCCTTGATTGAAACGTATTCGTGAGAAGAGGTTGGACATACTTGGGATTGTTTATTTGCTGGAGCCTTGGAGATTGAGGAGAAATGTGAAAGTATGAAAAATTATTAGAAGCATGGATAGGCTAGATGGTCAGAACCTATTTCCAGGGTGGAAATGTCGAAGATAGGAGGGCATAGTTTTAAGGAGAGAGGGCAAAGTTTCAAGGAGATATGCAGGACAAGACTTGTTGCACAGAAGGTGGTGGATGCATGGAACGTGCTGCCAGGTGTGGTGGTGGAGAAAGATATGCTAGTGGCATTTCAGAGGCTTTTGGACACGCACATGGATATGCAGGGTATAGAGAGTTATGGATCACACGCAGGAAGAGATTAGTTGAAATGGTCATCATGTTCGGCACAGACATTATGGGCCGAAGGGCTACTCCTATGCTGTAATGTTCTATGTTACAGTGGACACAATGCAGATTAGTGATATTTTCAAGTCAATGATGTGGGATTATGAATTAATTATTTATTAAGATGCATTACACTGATACTGTAAAAGGTAGTGTTGAAGATTATAACAATAGCTGAGAAGGAACCCGACCTAAAACATCACCTGTCCATTTCTGCCACAGATGTTGCCTGGCCCACTGAGTTCCTTCACCACTTTGTGTTTTTCTGATTTAGAATATTTCCTCATACTCATTGAACGAAAAAAACAAAGTGCTGAAGGAACTCAGCTTGTCAGGCAGCATCTGTGGAGGGAAATGGACAGACATCGTTTTGGATCGGGACGCTTCTTTTGACTGCTCACTCTGAAAAAGTTCCCCACCTGAAATATTGTCTGTTCCTTCCCTCCACAGATGCTGCCTGAACTGCTGAGTTCCACCAGCACTTTGTTTATCACTCAAGATTCTTGCTTCTGCATTCTCTGTAGGAAGGATCTGCAGATGCTGGTTTACACCAAGCGAGACACAGAATGCTGGAGTAACTCAGCGGGTCAGGCAGCATCTCGGGAGAGAAGGAATGGGTGACGTTTCAGGTCGAGACCCTTCTTCAGACTGAAGAAGTCTGATCAGTCTGAAGAAGGGTCTCGACCCGAAACGTCACCCATTCCTTCTCTCCCGCGATGTTGCCTGACCTGCTGAGTTACTACAGCATTTTGTGTCTACCTTCGATTTTAACCAGCATCTGCAGTTTTTTTTCTTACAGGTGATGTTTCGGGTCTGAAGAAGGGTCTTGACCCGAAACGTCACCTATTCCTGTTCTCCAGAGATGCCGCCTGACTCGCTGAGTTACTCCAGCATTTTGTGTCGGTCTTCTCTGTATCTCTCTCTCCTTACATTTATTGTCTTGCTAAATATATGGAGGAGCCAGCGCTGCCGTCGCAGCTGCGGCTTGCCTGCAGTCCGTCTGTCTTTTGTGTTTTTTGTTGTTTTTGTCTCAATTGTAGTGTTAATATGATGTAGTGTTGTATGTTATGTTTTGGGGGGGGGGGGGGGGGGGTGGGAGGGAACGGGAACTGTAACTGTAACATTCTCTCTCCAGAACGGAGACGCGACCTTTGTTCTGTGCCGTGTCTCCGTTCCCGTTGCGGCCTACCACCGGCCATGCACCTGGGACCACCTGGGTCTCTGGTTCGCAGAGCCCGCGGTCCGGACTCACCACCTGCGGCGCTGGCTGCCTGCGAATGCTGCGGGAACGGCTGCGACTCTTCTCCGGAGGCTCCGGCGCGGGCCGCGTGGACGTCGGAAGCCCGCAGGCCCCTGGATGGGGGCCGACATCGGGAGCTCCGGCAGCGGCAGAGGCAACGTGTTCGCCCGCCCCGAATCGCGGGGCTTGGGTCGGCCCGCCACGGACCTTTCACCATCCGGCGCGGCCTGAAATAGGCCGCGGGATTTTTTTTCACCGCCCAGCGGGGGCTTCAATATCGGGAGCCCCGACCGCCCCGACGTGGCAACTCCAACAGCCTGACCGCGGGACAAGACGGCAGGGAAGAGAAAAAGACATTCTGGCCTTCCATCACAGTGAGGAGGGACTGGAGGAGACTCACTGTGATGGATGTTTCTTTTTGTTTGGTGTTAGTTGTGATTGTATGTGTTATTGCATTTTTATTGATTAATCTTATTGGTCTTATTGTTCAACTGCGGGTAATGTTTCATTTTACTACACATTTATGTGTATGTAACAAATAAACGACTATTGACTATTGACTATTGAAACAAGTGATGGACAGGTCACCTAAGAAAACAGTAAAGGTTCTAACCAAATTAAAATCTCTGGAATAAATGTAAGTTAATAAAACAGGGTTTAAAGAGGGTAAACTAAAAGAACTATGTGTCTGTCAGAGAGTTTGCAGTTTTATTGTTTGATATGCATATTTGTTTATTTTTCCACCTAGATCCAACAATCATGCTGTATGATGTTAATGTATAAATTATTAAAAGTCCCTTGATATTTCATTCTCATTCTAAATGTATTCATACATCTGCTTAAATAACGAGTCTGCCTCCAATAATAGCAGTCAGGCAAACTTCAGTTTTAGTGACAAGTCCTTGCAATATTTCAATCATTTACATATCTTATTAGGAGGAGTCTACACATTGTACCATTCAGCAAAATGTCTTCCTATTTTTAATTAGAATTATTAATGAATATATTGCAGTGGTGTGGATCAAACCACTCCACACACAATATGTATCACATTTTAATGAAGGCATAGAACAGTACAGCACAGAAACAGACCCTATTGACCCCCAATGACTGTGCCGAGACATTATGCTTTACAACGTGTCTTTTGATACTACAGGGAGTCAAGTTTCTCTTCACAGGCAGTAAACAATAGGTTTACACATTCTGTGGTTAGAACAACAAAAAGTGGGCAAGCGAGGGCATTGAAAAACGAAGTCCTGCTTTGACTGCTACTGGCCGCACCATCCAAATGATGAATCAATAATTTTTTTGGACACCAACTACCATTTGCAACACGGTCACAGTATGTATCAATGAATGCAGGTCACTCTGCAGCATGAGATGGAGCTTACTAGATTGAATGGTGATGTCTTGGAGACAGTTCATATTACAGTGGAGGTGGCGCTGCATGCTCTAAGATTTACAAATGAAAATAAATCTCCCGGGCTTCATCATATATACCAAGGACACCGTGGAACGCTAAAGAATTGCAATGGACCCAGCTGAGATATATGAATCGTCATTAGACATGTGTAAAGTGCCAGAGGTCTGGAGGATGGCTAATGTTCTGCCTCTATTTAAGGAGGGCTGCAAAGAAAAAGCTGGCATAATAGACTAGTAAACCTAGCATCCATGATAGGAAGGTCACTGGGCAGTATTCTGAGGGATAAGACATTTGTGTATTTGGAAAGACTGGGGTTGATTACAAGGAAAACACATATATAGTTCCCTGAAAGTGGCTTTATAGGTTGCTAGGGTGGTGAAAGAAGCTTTTGCAACACCAGCCTTAATCAGTCAGGCAAATTGAGAATAGAAGTTGAGATACAAGGAAATGCAGATGCTGGAATCTTGCACAGAACACAAGGTGCTGGAGTAACTCGACGGGTCAGGCAGCATCTTTGGAGAACATGGATAGGTGGTATTTCATGTCAGGATCTTCTTCAGAAGTTGGGACAATAGACAATAGGTGCAGGAGGAGGCCATTCGGCCCTTCGAGCCAGCACCGCCATTCAATGTGATCATGGCTGATCATTCTCAATCAGTACCCTGTTCCTGCCTTCTCCCCATACCCCCTGACTCCGCTATCCTTAAGAGCTCTATCTAGCTCTCTCTTGAATGCATTCAGAGAATTGGCCTCCACTGCCTTCTGAGGCAGAGAATTCCACAGATTCACAACTCTCTGACTGAAAAAGTTTTTCCTCATCTCAGTTCTAAATGGCCTACCCCTTATTCGTAAACTGTGGCCCCTTGTTCTGGACTCCCCCAACATTGGGAACATGTTTCCTGCCTTTAACGTGTCCAACCCCTTAATAATCTTATACGTTTCGATAAGATCTCCTCTCATCCTTCTAAATTCCAGTGTATACAAGCGTTATGTTACAGTTGTACAAGATGCTGGTGAGGCTGCACCTGGAGTATTGTGTTTAGCTTTGATCACAGTGGAAAGATACCATTAAGCTGCAAAGGGTACAGGCAAGATTTACAAAAATGTAGCCAGGACTCAAGGTCTCTGTTTTTCATACAGAGAGTGGTGAATCTGTGGAATTCTCTGCCACAGAAGGTAGTTGAGGCCAGTTCATTGGCTATATTTAAGAGGGAGTTAGATGTGGCCCTTGTGGCTAAAGGGATCAGGGGGTATGGAGAGAAGGCAGGTACGGGATACTGAGCTGGATGATCAGCCATGATCATATTGAATGGCGGTGCAGGCTCGAAGGGCCGAATGGCCTACTCCTGCACCTATTTTCTATGTTTCTATGTTTCTGAGCTATTGGGAAAGGTTAAGCAGGCTAGGACTTTATTCCTTGGAACACACGACGCTGAGAGGTGATCTTGTAGCGATGTATAGAATTACAAGGAGAATAGATAGGGTGAATGCACAGAGTATTTTCCCCAGGGTGGTGGAATCAAGAACCAGAGGACATATGAATTGAATTGAATACTTTCATGTCACATGTGACAAGTCACAGTGAAATTCTTTGCTTGCATGTTATGTCTTCCTTATGTTTCTTATGCATCTGATGCATCTTATGTTTAAGATGAGAGAGGAAAGATTTAATAGGAACCTGATGGCCAGCTTTTTCACACAAAGGATGGTTTGAATATGAATGAGCTGAATCATCTATCTTTCCACATTTAGATGATCAATGTGGTTTCTGAGGGACCCTATCACTCTTGAGTTACCTTTTTTCCCTTAGTATACTTATAACATCTCTTTGGGAGTCCTTTATTCTAGTCTGCCAGAACTTTCTCATGCCCTTATTTTTGCCCTTCTGATTTCCTTCTTAAGTATGCTCCTTAGTACCTGAACTCCTCCAGGGATACACTTCGTCTATGCCCATAACTGAACCACGCCTTCTTTTTCCTGGCCAGAGCTTCAATTCTCTCATCATCCAGGTTCCTTACTCCTACCTCCCTAGCCCTTCACTCTAAAAAAGACAGAAAGTGGTGGAGTAACTCAGCACCTCTGGCAGCCTTTATCCAACCATCTGCCTATCAACGCCCCCCCACCCCCCATCCCCCTCTCACCTGTATCCACCTATTGCCTTCTAGGCTTTGTCCTGCCCATCCCATCTTGCCCCTCCTCTCTCCCCCCACCTCTCTCCAGAGATGCTGCCTGACCCCCTGAGTTTCTCCAGTACTTTGTGTTTTTTTATAATGGAAAGGAACATTTTCAGGCAGGCAGATGGAAATGGAGATGATTTTCTCCCACACATTGCAATCGTGTGTAACACCTTCACGCCACATTTTTCTCATCACAAAAACATTACTTTTTTGAAATATTACAGCACCTTTAGAACATAAAGCAAATGTTATAATCCACAAAGGCAAATACAATTCAATTATTACTCAGTCAACTGTAGAGAAAGTTCTACGAGGTCATCAAATGCCTATCCCACTCTCTGCAATTTAGCAATTAGCATCACAAAGATTGTAGTTCTGCAAACCATAATTTCATACCACGCACTCGGTAAACACAGCCGATGATCACGGTGGTTTCAAACAATGAACTAATACTGAAACAGTCAATCATTTTCCAAGATTTCCTCGGTAAATGTTCAACTCTGTCATGTCCAGTGCTTATTTGGTAAAAAGAAACTCAAAAATAAATGAATACAAATTCAATTCATAAGCAACATAAAGATGGACCACTCCTGTTTATGTTATGAACTGACTACAGAGCCTGCCACAAACACCTTTTTTGTACCCAGGAGCTAAAGATGCCAGTCCTTTTCTGGCGTTTGTATCAGATTTATTGTATTATTGTTTACTGTATTTTTATTTAGCATGTTGCATTAATGTGCCTGTAAAAATCCAGCAAGTAAGAATTCTATTCTTCCATTCCTGGTGCATGTAACAGTTAAACACTCTCTGCTACATTAACTCAGTTTCTTTCTCCACTGAAGCTACCTGACCTGCTGAACATTTCCACCATTCTCTTTTCTTTCCATTCAGATTTCCAGCAACCACAATAACCTGCACCTCATACTTCTATTCATTGAGTCATAGTCATACAGCGTGGAAACAGGCCCTTCGGCCCAACTTGTCCACGCCGGCCAACATGTCCCATCTACACTAGTCCCACCTGCCTCTGCATTTGGCCCATATCCCTCTAAGCCTGTCCTATCCATGTACCTGTCTAATTGTTTCTTAAATGTTGCGATAGTCCCTGCCTCAACTACCTCCTTTGGCAGCATGTTCCATACACCCATTCCATGGATATTATTGCCTGTTTTGTCTGCTCTCCCCTTATACCTCTTCAAACTTTCTCCAGACTAGCTTTGATTAACAAGCTTTCACCACCTGCTTTTAGATAGCACCAACAGCATGCATCTGTTAGTTTCCATCCGAATCACAAACACGCCTGCTGTTCCATCTACCGCCAGCCCCCCCCCCCCCTTGTTAGCAATGTAAAGAAAACTCCTTTTTCTCTTTTTTTTTCCCATTCCAATGAAAGTTCTTTTATTTTTAAAGCTGACTGTTTATCCACAGACACGGTTTGATATTCTGAGCATCTCACCTGTTTTTATTTTTTTTTGTTGAGATTCCCAACATTTTGTTGATTTCCACCTACCTTTAATCATTAGTTTAGAGTTTGAAGCCCAATACATCTACTTGGATTTGAATACTTTTAAGCACTTAGTTGAGCAGAAGTTTGGGTTTCCTGAAAGCAAACCAGAGAGCAGTCTTCTGCTCCAGTTAACTGCTGGCCTGACAACATTGAGCTGCTTTGAGCCTAAAAGGGACACTGTGGACCAAAGGATTTCTAAAATGTCAAAGACGTTCATAAACATTTGATCTCAGTGGCTACAGAACCAATTCTGAGGACTGAGCACCAGGCTGTCGTGACCTTTCTGGAGTCAGAGGAGACCAGGTGCTCAGTGACATCCTGCATTGTGGTAGCCCCCCTGGGGATAAGAGCATTACAAACCACACCAAAAGACAGAGCGTGGTCTAAAGGCAGGTAAATTGCAAGCTTTTGAAGGCTGGATCAGTGGTGATCCAGCCATAATATACTCCTCCATAGAAAACAATCCCAACATTTTTTGCAACGTCTTATAAGTTAAGTTCCTGATATGCAGCATTAGGTACATAGCTTCTCTTTTCTTGCAAGGACTTTTTTCCCCTCTGATTAGATTATATGAACTATACACAGTACTCTGCTTTCAGTACAAGTAGCAAAGCACACGGCAATGTATTTATTTTTTAATTTAATCATCTGACAAAGTAACTGTCATCTTATTTGCCTCCAATTGGCAAAATGTAATTGCTTACCAAAATCTGCCAGTTTCAGTTCTCCGGTATCACTGATCAGCAGGTTCTGAGGCTTTAAGTCTCGGTGCAAGATGTATTGCTGATGAATGTAGGAGAGACCCCGCAGCAGTTGAAACAGAAAGAGCTAAAAGGCAAGAAAAGGATACTTAGCAATATGGCACGAAATGTCAAGATCATCAGAAATCTTCATCATTCAATTGAACATTGTAAACAATGATACATATTCAAAAATACTCATGTCATATGTTTGAATTCAAATCACTTCGTACCAGTAGATGTACTTATCATACATTAAAACAAAGTTTTTCCATTAAACATTCGGTTTTATTCTTTTTTTTCTTCATTTGACATGTATGCTGACTCACTACCCTATAAGAGTGAACTTTTATTGTGAGTAGCCAACAGACTGTATGATTAATCAAAGAGCATGCAGGAACAGGTCCGATTGTCTTAGCACATAGAACTTACAACATAGAACAGTACAACACAGGGAAAGGCCCATTGGCCTACAATGTCTGCGCGAACATGATTAAACTAATCTCCTCTGCCTGAATGGATATACGGGGAATGGAGTAATCCATATCCCTCCATTCCCTGCATATCCATGTACCTATCTAAAAGCCTATTAAATGCCACTATCGTATCTGTCTTCACCACAGTATGGTGGCGTAGCGGTAGAGTTGCTGCCTTACAGAGCCAGAGACCCGGACTTAATCCTGACCCACGGGTGCTGTCTGTACAGAATCTGTACGTTCTCCCACAGATCTGCGTGGGTTTCCTCCAGGTGCTTCGGTCTCCTCCCACATTCCAAAGATGTACACGTTTGTAAGTTAATTGGCTTCTCTAAAATGTAAATTTTTCCTTGGGTGTGTGCAGGATAGTGTTAGAGTGTGGGGTGATTGCTGGTCGGCATGGTTTCCACGCTGTGTCTCAAAATTTCAAAATGGGTCACTTTCTTTCTTTGAGGTATTGATATCTTTTATATACCATCCAGTTAATCATGATGATTGCCACGTGAACTAAATGGCAATAAAGGGAATCACTTAGGCAAGGAAAATGGTTTTGCTTTCTTATTTGCCTATTAATCTTTTGTTTAAAGTTATGTTATTATTCCACAAATTCCAGAAATTTCAATATTTAAGAAGACCAAATTGTGAAGAATACAAATAATTTGGCAAATTGTAGGAACTGTCTTCACCGGATTTGGTTCAGTTTGTAACGCATTTTGTGCTTTCGAGAGACATAGTTATACTGATCACTGAAATGTTGCAGCCACAAATAATCAGACCGGATTACATACAGCATTGTTGTTCATCCAGCATGTAATTCGAAACAGTCTGAATAAATTTGAAAATTCCTTTCCAACCACATGAAAGCCTATGATTTATATTAAAACATCACCATGCTCTAAATAAATCATGGAAACACAAACTGCTTCAACAAACTTCAGCTGGTCACACAAAAGCCCATTCTTGTAGCTACTCAGTAACAGGTCTGTTACAATATTGAAGAAAGTTAGAATCAAATTAAATTTTACACCTAATTAACTTTATCAAATATGGTACACAGCAGCTCGTGCTAGTGTGGACATATTACAACTAACTGCAAGCCTAGAAACATAAGGACACGAGGAAGGCTAACTTTTCAAAACAGCAAATATTGGAAACGCAAGAGCATTTGAAAAGCACTCAATAATATTATGGGAACATCAACTGTATGCTCCTTCACCAGAGGTTCAAAGTGGAGTCTCACTTCCCTTTTCTCAATGGGAATTAGAAATATGCAGTTTGGTTATCATTGACATCCGTGCAAAATACAATGTATAAAAAGGAACAATTCTGGAAAGATCTAGAGATTTTGATATTCCTGAATGGTAGAACAATTACCATGAATTTAAACCTAATTTGTGACATGTCCACCAAGGATTCAAACTTGTATTAACTATTTAGACATAAAGTACTGGAGCAACTCAGCGGGTCCGGCAGCATGTCTGGAGAAAAAGAACAGGTGGCGCTTCGGGTTGGAACCCTTCTTCAGACTGAAAGTGGAGTGGGGACGGGGAGGGGGGAGGGAGGGGGGAGGGGATCTGGAGGTAGGAAGAGCCCAGAACAAATCAGGGCCAGCAACAGAAGACCAAGGAAGGGTAGAGCCCATAATGACCCAGAGTTGGCTGGGGAAGCAGTGGTAACGAAGGGATACAGGGATGCAAACAGTGGAACGACTGACTGGGGTGGAGGAGGGAGGAGAGGGAGGGAATGCAGAGGTTACTTGAAGTTAGAAAAATCAATGTTCATCTGCTGGATTTGCAGACAAGACTATCAACTTCACTTGTGAGAGGTCACTCCACATCTTCATCACACCAACTGAACATTTTGCTCAGGAATGGTAATTTACTTTTTTGGCCATCAGGACAAGAACTTGTTCCATGCTGTCCCATCTACTCATGTAAAATAACTTTTAAAATATTTTTGACTCAGCATTCCATTGCAATTTGTTGTTTACAAATCGACTGCCAATTTTCCGATGTTATAAAAATAACCACCGTTCAAAAGTACTCAATCAGCTGCAAATCTTTTTGAAAACTTGAGGTTATGTCCATCACAAAATAGATGAAAACCTTTGATAGACACAAAAAGCTGGAGTATCTCAGCGGGTCAGGCAGCATCTCTGAAGAGAAGGAATGGGTGACATTTCGGGTCGAGACCCTTCTTCAGAGTGAAGAAGGGTCTCGACCCGAAAGTTGGAATATCTCAGCGGGACAGGCAGCATCTCTGGAGAGAAGGAATGGGTGATGTTTCGGGTCTCGACCTGAAACATCACCCATTCCTTCTCTCCAGAGATGCTGCCTGTCCCGCTGAGTTACTCCAGCTTTTTGTGTCTATCTTCGGTTTTAACCAGCATCTGCAGTTCCTTCTTACACAAACACAAACCTTTTGTGCCTGTAAGATTTGAGAATTTTTCCCTCATTCTGCAATCAACACCAAACCAAAGAGCTGCAGTTTGGACATTTTAAACGGGAGACTGGGGCTGATAGCGGAGAAAGGCTGCGGTCAGTTTACCAAGGGATGTCACAATCCGTGGGTTCTAAGATGGCCGCAGGACCTCGTGACCAGCCACAAAAGCAAAAACCTTACAGCCCAGTCTCTAGGTTTCTGCAAAGCCACGGCCAGAACAATGGATGGTATTGGCCATGCAGAAACCTGCGAAACCAGGTCGAAGTCCAGACACTGGGGCGCTGACATCAGCATACTCACAATGCCCCAGGCCGACCTACACAGTTAATCTCGTTAAGGGGGCACAATAGCCCATAGAAAACTACCTGGTAGGTGATGGGAAACCAGTTAAACCCATCACCTCGCAACGAAATACCAATGAACACCGTCTGGCCATCCCCGGTACCCCCGGACATAACGCAGGACAAAGGGAAAACTCAATACATATCTTTTAAACAAAGAGATCCCGAGATCTGGCGGGAGATAGGGCGGGTCAGAATAGTATAACTGGCCACGACTTTTGGGTTTTAAACTCAAGAAGAAATAATGCAAGAAAACCTGCAAGGAACGCAAGCCAGGAGGAAGAAGACGAAAAGACGGGCAAGAAAGACACGCTCGCAACAGGGACAGCAACGCTCGCAACGACTGGCCAGGAACGCAAGAAACGGAAGGAAGAAACTCACGGGACAAGCACGACCCTCACGGAAAGCAGCGGAGAAGCAGCACGAACAGCCAGTAACCCCAGTAATAGCCCCATGGTGAGCATGTACCCCGATCCTGCACATCCTGGACATAGTTTTAGTGTAGAGGGGAGGGTGGTTTGAATAAACGTGGGTGTGTAAATGAATATGTGTTGGTCAAGTTTGCGATGTGTCGTACGTTCCCCATCTTACAGTCAAGAATATGTCTAATAAAACTGTGTCTAAGTATTCGTGTAGTTATGCATATGTCTTTTAGAACTGCGTCAAAAGTGTTCGTGTAAGTGTGCATATGTCTAGTAGAACTGTGTCTAAGTATTCGTGTAGTTATGCATATGTCGTTTAGAACTGTGTCTAAGTATTCGTGTAGTTGTGCATATGTCTAATAGAACTGTGTATAAGTATTCATGGACAATAGTCCCAAGCGCTCAATAAAAGCCTTTTCCATTTAAACCCTGGTCTTCAAATCTGGTCTGGTTGAATTTTTCTGCACTATAAACGCTCCTGCATCTAAGTCCAGTGTCTAGAACCGTAGGGGGTGAGTGGGTCGAACCACTCACGGGGAACCAGTGTGCGCGGCCTGGTCAAGGGATCAGAGCAAGGCACGGGGACCTTAGGTCGGGCGAAAGCTCGGCGCAGAAAACCCCTTACATGCCCTATGCGCCCCACCCTCTCACTCTATAGTCACCCCTCCAATGCACATCATTATTATTCCATCTGTCCATTAGCCGCGATGAAAAAGTGAGCTGGGAGAGGAATGTGCAAAGGTTAAAAGATACTAAGATCACTAACATTTGTACCAGTTACCTTGACAACACAAACTACCAATTTATCCATGCTAGTTTAGAAATAGAGATAACTGTTTCTCGAGACTGATATACAGTTGCTCAGTAACAAAAACATTTAAATATCAAGATCCTTATCCTTATTTACTGATGCCCTCCTATTATGCAGGTGCAGAGACAATGGTAGAAAAGCTTTATTGATAAATCGTCCAAGCTGTATACAAAAGAATCTCCAACAAATTAATCCCATACAAACATAAAAATGTACAACTGCTAATTTAAAGAGACTGATCTACAGTCATTACACTAATTAGCATTCAGCCTGAGGAAATATTTCCAGGTACTTTGTTACCCACTTCATCCTGTTAAAGAGTCAGGACAGATGGTTGTCAGAGGCAGATAAACAAGCGGGTGTGCTTGCAGTAGATGATACAGATGCTGAAGGCATTTGCGATACCATCATCCATTCTAACCAGATTTATTGGGCATTGCCTTCAAATTCACTGGGAATGCATTGCAATAACAATATTTGACATGGATACTATTTTAATTGTACTTCTTTACAGGCATGCGTTCACTCTTTTACAAAACATATTAGAAATGTAACAAAGGGAAAAATAAAAATCAATTAGATGCTGGTTTACAAAAAAAGATACAAAGTGCTGGACTAACTCAACGGGCAGGGCAGCATCTCTGGAGGACATGGAAAGGCGACATTTCGGATCAGAATTCTTCATCAGAAAGGTCTGAGGAAGGTTCCCAGCCCAAAACATCACCTATCCATGTTCTCCAGAGATGCTGCCTGACCCGTTGAGTTACTCCATCACTTTGTGTCCTTTTTTAGAATAATTTATTACCCTAGCAAGGGACATCTTTGAATTGGTAAATTGATTGATTTGTGTAAATTTGCGCAAAATTGATCATAAATCGCTTAAGGTGGATATTTTTGTATTCGTGGTCATTTTTGCATACAAAAGTGCGAGTAATTGTAATACCTTGGAAGCTAGATGTGTCTAATTGTAGCTTTAGAAACCAGGCCAACTGGAAAACCCTTTCTGGTAATTGCACAGTAAACCTTATTTCAATAATTTTGAGTTTAGTTTATTCGTGTACATTGAGGTACATTAAAAAACTTTTGTTGCATGCTAACCAGTCAACGGAAACATACAAAAAATAGGTGTAGGAGTAAGCCATTCAGCCCTATGAGTCAGCACCACCATTTATGGCTGATCATCCAAAATCAGTACCCGGTTCCTGCTTTCTCCCCAGATCAAAGCTTAAAGAAGATGGTAGTGACTTAGCAAAAGCAGCTATTCTGTCTGGAGAAGGTGTGAACAGAAGCAGGTGCATGAGAACAGAGGAGAGGGGGAAAGAAAACAAGGTTGCAACTGTTAGTTGGAGAACATAGTGGGTGCTGGAAATATGAAACAAAAGGATGCTGGAGGTACTCAGCAGGTCAGGCAGCATCTGTGGAATGAGAAAAACTAATTTCAAGTTACAGATGGATTAATTTTGACCAGAGCTGCCCAGTTATAATCATGGAGTTGTACAGCAAAGAAATTGGCCCTTTTACCCACCACTTCCATGCCAATCTTTTCACCCATCCACATTATCCCACTTCCCCACATTAGACACATTTTCTTTTTACATCTTGCTTACCTAAATGCCTATCTAGATGTCTCTTAAACACAATGATTGCATTTGATTACACCTCTTCCTCTGGCAGCAAATTCCAGATATCAATCACTGTCTATAAATAAAACTGTCCCCTCAAATCCCCTTAAAGCACCTGCTTCTCACCTATAACACTTGTGCTCTCTCATTTTTGATACCCCCACGATGAGAAAAAAAGACGCTGACCAACTATCTGTCCTATGTGACAAATACTCAAAAGGCTTGTTATCTATAGAAACAAGGAACTGCAGATGCTGGTTTACAAAAAAAAGACTCCAATTGCTGGAGTAACACAACGGGTCAGTCAGCATCTCTGGAGAACATGGGCATTTTGGATCGGGGTGCATCTTCAGATTCAGATGGGTGATGTTTTGGGTCACTGCTTATCTATAGTAATTGAAGTCAGTGTCGAGAAGGCTCTAATGTGCCTGACTGGAAGACTGTTCCTTGAATTACATTAGGCTTATTTGGCACAGTGTAAGATGCCAAGGACAGAGATCAGTGTGAGACTGGGGTGGAAAATTAAAGTTGACAGGAAATTGAAAGATCTAGTCTCTCTCTTTGGCCTTTTACACTGTTCAAGCAAGGCCCAATTTTATTTCAAATTTCCAGCTTTATCCTCATTAATCTCCTTTTATTTACAATTCTTCCAGAAAGATTAACTGGGATAAATAAGCATTCACCGTTCTCCCTCTGACAAGCCAATCCCTTTTTGTCATTCAGTGTTCCCCGGTCCCCACTCTCACTGTTCTACATTCACAGAATAGTGCACAGAATACACTCAACCTCCTCAGCAACAGAACACAATCAGTACGAATTGGCAGCAACATTTCCTACTTGATACCATCAGCACAGGAGCACCTCAAGCCTGTGTGCTCAACCCCCTGCCCCACTCACACTAAACCCATGACTGCACAGCCAGACACAGTTTCAACTCCATCTTCAAATTTGCCACCATTGTCGGACGAGTTACAGATGATGACGAGTCAGAGTATAGGAAGGAGATGATCGAATGCCCGATCAACAACCTTGCTGTCAATGTCAGTAAAACCACAAACTGATTGTTGACTTTAGAAGTGGAAGTCCCAGGATCCACAAACCTATCTTTATCGATGGGACAATGGTGGAGGATGTCAAAAACTTCAATTTCATGGATGTGCATATCTCTGAAGATCTGTCCTGGACCCAGCACACTGATGCAATCATAGAGAAACCCCATCAATGCCTCAACTTCCAGAGAAGATTGAAGAAATTTGGTATGTCATTGAATACTCTCTTGAACTTCTACAGGTGTCCAGTAGAGGGCATATTGACTAGTTGCATTGCAGCCTAGTTTGGCAACTCAAATGTCCAGGAACAAGAGAATTGCAAAAAGGAGTGAACACTGCCCAGTCATCACAGGTACTGACCTCCCCATCATCATAAGGATCTACAGGAGTCGCTGCCCTAAAAAGGCAGCCAGCATTATCAGGGAAACGCACCACACTGGCCACTTTCTCATTTCACTCCTGCCATTGGGAAGAAGGTAAGGAACCTAAAAACTCTAATGTCCAGGTTCCGTCCAGGTTCAGGAACAACT
This sequence comes from Rhinoraja longicauda, assembly GCF_053455715.1. Taxonomy (NCBI): domain Eukaryota; kingdom Metazoa; phylum Chordata; class Chondrichthyes; order Rajiformes; family Arhynchobatidae; genus Rhinoraja; species Rhinoraja longicauda. The sequence goes on along the minus strand of NC_135954.1, from coordinate 36,885,852 downwards.
TCTTCACAACAACCATCAGGCTATTAAATGCTACAACCTCCAACTAAGCTCGGAACTCCATAGGCTTGGGGAGAATTGTTTTTATCTTTGCACTGTTATTGTTTGTTTATTTTTTTATATATATAGATCTTTTTAATGGTATTATTATGGTATTTACAGAGTACTATGTGTGTACGAATGCTGTGCTGCTGGAAGTAAAAACGTCATTGCTCTGTTTCAGGACATATGACAATAAAACACTCTTGACTCTGGAATTCATGCAGGTTCATGGATACATTATTACAAAAGGTTCTGAATTATTACAGAACGTAGTATTTACAAAAAAAAAGGAAATCACTTCCTTCAGTCACTCAAGTTATATTCTCTTTAATAAGATGTTCGGAAGGAAAACAGGTCAATCTAACTCAACATTATGTGTTGGTATTTCCAACTGTAATATAGCAAGTGGAAATGTCAATTATCAATCCAATTTCACAATATTAATATGGAATCTCTCACATACAAACCTGCGGAAACCTGCCAGTATACATTTCCAAATTCAAATCCAGTGGTGTATTTTATTTGCATTTGGCTAATTTGACTGAAAATCAGACTTCAAGCCTATTAATTGCAATGGTCCATTTCATAAACTCATCTATTAAAACATCTGGCCAGCTTCAGCTCTGTTAAATGGATGTATTGGGCAAGTATCTTATGATCCAAGGCAGGCACTTAGCAAAGGTTCCCCTTCCTTGGGATTCTGTACCGGCATTAGACCAGTGATTCTGGCCTTAACTGCTGTCCCCCCCACGTTCTGCTCCCATCAGTCTCCAGGTTTTTGGTGTGAGGGTGAGGAACATCATCTGATATCTTCACGAGATGATGTATAAAACAATTGAAGAGTAAGAAAAAGACCAAGTGTGCTTTGCACTTGCTACAGAGAGCTCTTTGATCGTAAACCGGACATGCAAACGTCTCACGAGAACTGGTATTTCAAATACTAATTAAACTTCTCAGGGTGTGTTTGTACATCTCTGACTAATGAAAAACAAAATCTCAAGGGACAGTTACTTTGATTAAAAGAAAAGAGTACTGTAGACAATTTTTAGTTTTGCACATCTCCGAGGATTCAAGATTTTAGTAAAATGACATCCATACCCAGAAGCCTTAGATTGCAACCTATTATGCACAAGATAGTTAACCTTGTGATAAAGATATACAGCATGGAAACAGACCCCTTGGCCCAACTTGCCCACACCGATTAACACGTCCCATCTACAATTGGTCCCACCTGCCTGCGTTTGGTGTGTATCCCTCTAAAAACCTGCCCTATCCATGTACCTATCTAAATGTTTCTTAAACGTTGAGGAAATGCTGATTGAAGCAATATTATTTGCCCAAACAATTTACCTGTGACATATGCCTCATGTTTCCCTTGAAGTTAAATCATTCAATGATGTGTATTGAAACTGACTTGGGCAGAGCCAACCTTGTCAATACCACTTCTTCTCTCCTATTAAAGATTGTTATTTCAATAAATCTCGATCGTGCAGATAATTGTCCTCAGTTCACCATTGTTAACGTAGGCATCTGTTCAGTTTGGTCAATTGCCAAGTCAGATTTCACCAGGATGTGCTGGCTCTGGAGAGAGTCCAGAGGAGGTTTACAAGAATGATCCCAGTAATGAGTAGGTTAACTTATGATGAACGTTTGTCGGCAAAAACTGGGCCTGTACTCATTGGAGTTTAGAAGAATGAGGGGGGACTTAATTGAAAATGCAGAATAGTGAAAGGCATGGATAGAGTGGATGTTTCCACTGATGGGAGAGTTTAGGACTAGAGGTCATAGCCTCAGAATTAAAGGACGTTCTTTTAGGAATGAGATGAGGAGAAATTTCTTTAGTCAGACGGTGGTGAATCTGTAGAATTCTTTGCCACAGAAGTCTATGGAAGCCAAGTCAGTAGATATTTTTAAGACAGAGATAGATAGGTTCTTGATTAGTACAGGTGTCAGAGGTTACAGGGAGAAGGCAGGAGAATGGCGGTAAGAGGGAGAGATGGATCAGCCATGATTGAATGGCGGAGTAGACTTGATGGGCCGAATGGCCTAATTCTACTCCTATTCCTTATGACCTGATGACTAGTGTAGATGGACCCTGTTGGTCGGTGTAGGCAAGTTGGGCTAGAGGGCTTGTTTCAATGCTGCATGACTCTTTGACTTGCTATATAAAAATAATCGTATTTATACCTTTCAGCCCTTCCATAACTGTGATCTGCATTTATATCAGAAAATCTTCACTTTATTACATTTACTTCCAGACACACCTCGCTGTCAAGTGAAAGGAACTGCAGAATTAGCCGAGCAGCATCCGGTGCAAATGTTTTATAAATAAATTCAGATCATTGTAATCTTCTACCTGAATTTGTAACCGATAGCTATGACCAGCACCTACAGTTGATGCCAACATGAATAAAGCTGTGCTGGAAACTATTTTTTACTACTATGCTAACTGCCAGCTACAAACTATAAATCTGAAGTTTCAATTTTCAGAACTGTTTATTTTTCTACTTCTGGTGTCAGGTAATTAAAAATATAAACAATTTTAATCAATGCACAAGAACAAAATCTTGTCAGATTATTTAAGTGCAAAAAGGCATTTGCAAACCACATATATCAGTCTGAAAAAAATGAGTACTGAATAAATTAATTGAGTATATTTAGCAAAAGCAAATATCCCAAAAGTTGTCATTAAATGACCTAATGTAGAGAGGGAGGCAGGAAAGACTGCAGACAATCTTATGGTTTAAAGCAATGTGGAAATGAAATGCCATTTAATTCTAACAGCATTTGTACCACCCAATGAGAGTCTCATTTTCTAATCTTCCCTCTCCACCATCTGTAAAAAAGGCCCTTAATTTGGCATGACATTCATTTACGGGTAATACACCTGCTTGCTCCCTGGCCTGTGAATGAAAAATAGAAATTTGTTTAACTGCTATGAGGGCCAATTAGCATATCAACTGCATCAGGGAAAAGGTTGTTCCATTCCAGCACCCACTCTGCCATTTCATTATATGCCCCATCTGCCAAATGTTCCAGTCATTATGTGGGCTTATAGCATGGTGCAACTCTTAGAGCTCCAGGCAATAAAGGAACCATGAATAACAGAAACACACAAGCTGTTAAATGTGTATTCATAAGGGTCAAATATGTTCTAATTCCAAATTGCATTATAACGTTCATTTATTATGAAAAATACAAATTTTAATCCTGAAAAGTTAAAACAGAAGGTTACGCTGAATTGGACACGATGAAAGATTAAGTTGTGGATAACCCGAAAATATCTAATACAAGTTTTACAGTAGTTTGTCATCAGTTCAGATCTCTCACTGTAATTATGTATTGAAATCTCTATGTTAGATTGCTCTGAATCCAACAGATATATTGAATTCTATCAGCTTTCAACCCATGGATTGTACACAATGAGAAGGCACAGACGATAACTAGGTGACAAGATAGCCATCCATCAACCTTATAGATAAAGAATATTTAAGCAAGGATATAGATAATGAACGGTGTTTAAACAGAATTTTCAGAATATCTTTCAGGTTTACCATCACCCTCTGGCGCTCCAGAGAATACAATCCAAGTGTGTCAAGATTCTCCATAGAGCTACTTTTATAAAGCTGCAACATGATTTCCAATCTCTGATACTCATTGCCCGGCCAACAAAGGCAAGCATACTATACACCTGCTTTACCACTCTGTTTATTTGTATTGCTACTTTTGGGGGACTATGGAGTTGGACTATGGAGCCAAAGATCCCTCTGTACATCAATGGTGTCAAGACATAAATGAATGCATTCCATTTATAAAATGACAGCTTCAAAATGTGTCTGGAAAGGCCATTCAAGAAGCAAATAAAATCCAAAATAGACTGGATTCATGCTTGGTCAGATATAACTTCCCATCAAAGTTGTTCAGCTCAGAAGGCAGTGGAGCTAAGCACTCTGCACAGAAGCAATTTGCAATCTTGAACAACAGGTTTTTTTTAAACCTCAAACTGTGAAGAGTAGTGCCTGTTTATATCAGCTCTCGTTTAGTTTAGTTTAGAGATGCAGTGCAGAAACAGGCCCTTTGGCCCACCGAGTCTGTGCTGATTAGCAATCCTCGCACACTAACACTATCCTACACACACAAGGGACAATTTACAATTTTTACCAAGTCAATTAGCCCACAAACCACTACGCTTTTGGAGTGTGGGAGTAAACCAGAGATCTTGGAGAAAACCCATGCAGGTCACGGGAGGAACGTACAAACTCCATGCAGACAGTACTCGTAATCAGGATCAAGCCCGGGTCTCTGGCACTGTAAAGCAGTAACTCTACTGCTGTGCCACCATGCTGCAGCTCAAATTATGCCTTTCATATCCTTTACTTGAAAAATACGGTCAATATTCGAAAGCAATTTTAATTGCTTTTTTAATTCAAGTTCAAGGCCAATGAGCCAAAAGCCTTTTTGACCACCCTATCTACCTGTGATTCCACTTTCAACAAACTATGGACCCGTACCCCTGGATGATCCTTCATAATGCAATTCTAATTCAAGTTCATAAAATGTATTTGAGTTAATGCGCTTATGGCACAAAGCATCATGTTGACTAATAGCATTGTAATTTCATGTTTTCTTTTGAGTGTTGCTGCTTCGGGAATGATTAATATTCTAAGCTCTTAGTCTCCTGTGCATCTGTTTTTTGTTGTAAATGAAAAGCGAAGGTGTTCTGCAACTTAACACCTGGAGAAAGACAGCAATCAACTGAGGATCACTCTCAGGGGCTGGGAGGTTTAAATAACCTGAAGCATGGAATTGATTTCAGATATTTTAGATAACTCATAATAGTACCATGTTACTTAAGAGGACTTGTGAAACCACAAAGAGAGAGCTGACATTCCCAATTTAGAGTCAGAGTAAGGCAGCGCGGAAACAGGCTCGTCTTCCACGGCCACTTATCCTTCCTTACTGAACCATTCCAGCCACTTATTCATCATGCTGTCAAGAGTTCAGGACATGCACGTCCCTGTTAAATGAAGGGCAAGGCAGGCAAATGTAAGGAAGCCTGAATGAAGAGGGAAATTACAGCTTTGGTCAAGAGTAAGATGGAGACATGGGCAGATATAGGCAGCTGGGATCAAGCGTATTCCTGGAGGAGTTTCGAGAACTAAGGAGTAAGCTAAGAAAGGAAATCAGAAGGGCAAGAAGTGGACAGGAGATAGCTCTGGCAGATAGTATTAAGTATAATCCCAAGAGATTTTATAAGCACATAAAGGGAAAACAGGTAACTGGTAACAAAAAATCTGTGGTCAGATAGCTACTAAAGAGCACATTCTGAGGGATAGGATATACAAGCACTTAGATGAACACGGGGTGATTAGGGATAGTCAGCATGGTTTTGTACATGGGAGGGCAAATCTGATTTTGAGGATGTGACCAAAAAGGTTGATGAAGGCAGAGCTGTAGACGTTGTATACATGGGTTTTAGTGAGACATTCAACAAGATTCCGCATGGTAGGCTGTTCCGGAAGGTTAGATCCCATGGATAGCATGCAGAACAAGTATTTCACTGTATGTTCGTACACCTGACAAGAAAGAAATAATTGAACCATTGAATTCTCTAGACTGCTTCCTCCAAAATCAACAAACCACTCTATCTCAGTGCTGTCCTGGCCTGCAGTTCCACTTACATTTGATCACATTTGGAACTTACATGAATTTTCTCCTTTTTAGTAAAAGCAAACTCCTGGTGGATCTCAGCGAGTCAGGCAGTATCTGTGGAGGGAAATTGATGCTTCGGATTTGGGAACCTTTCTCCGGTAGTTCCCATGAGAGTTTATTCACCTGAAATACTGGTTATTTCTCCCTCCACAAATAGTGTCTGACCTACTGGCCATGCCACATGTTGTGTGTTTATTTTGTACTTCAAACCACCATGGATGTCTTCTGGCATCACAAATAAGAAAACTGTGGGTTCCACACTGTGGGATTTCAACATGTCAGTCACAATTTTTTTTCTTAAAACATTAAAAGTATGTTTTGCAATGTTCATACATCAAGTCAGATTTAGCTGTTTGGGTACACAAACTTTGAATTTCAGATTATTTTTCCAAAAAAGATTTTTTAGCCAATCCATCTTAATAATACTTGTGTCATTTGAAATTTGAAAATTTGAAATTCTTACTCATATTCACAGCACCGGCTCCTTGGTTAATAGACATCTTTCCTTCCACTACTTTTTGAATCTGGCCTTGTACGCAACAGAATGCCACCATTCATTGACCATCATTGTAGAGGTCACAGATTACATTAACTTCCATATGCCAGTGGACTTATTATCAAGTTAGAATTGTACAGCACAGAAACAGGATCTTCGGCCCAACACATCCATGCCAAATTTACGGGAATCCCATTTGCCCACATTAGGTCTCCATTCTGTTATGCCTAGCCTATTCAGGTGCCTATCTACATTCCTTTTAAACTTTGTTCATTTTTACTGCCTCCACCAGAACACTGCGTGTTCCAGATATCAACAAACCTTATGCAAAACATTCCCCTCCGATCCCCCTTGATATTCCTCCCTCTCATTTAAAGCTATGCCCTCTTGTTTTTTGGCATCCCTTCAACGGGAACAAGATTCTGGCTATCTACCCCTATCAAATTTATCCCTCTTTATCAGATCATCTCCTTTACTTAAGCCCAGCCTATCAAATTTCACCTCATGACCAAAGTCTTCCAGTCCAGACTAGTCCACCTGGTGTGTGTCCCATCTCCAAACTGTGTTAAAATTACTATTCTCTGACTTAGAATGTTATTCAGGTTCAATTACTATGCCTTAGCCATAGCTCTGTTGATAATGTTCTTATGGTTTAAGTAACTTTCTGGGTTGATGTCTTGCTCCAGAGGTTTGAGCACAATAACTAAGCTGACCGTCCAATGTGGTAATGAGTGAAAACTACATTGTCAAAAGTTTGACATTCACACAAGACCTTGCATCAAGGCCAAACTGCCTCTTCAAGTGACGGCAGAAGATTTTAAAGCATTATTCTGAAAGCAAGAAAGTGACCCCTGGAATCCTGGTTGATTTGATTCACCAACCATTCACATTGTAGTTTAAAAGACCTTGTTGTATAGAATTGGATGCTATGTGGCCCCCGGTGCAACAGAAGTGATAAATCAAAAAATCTTAATTGGCCTTAAAGTGCTTTCAGCTTCTGAAAAGACATGACAGGTGTGATATAAATATAAATCTTTTCTTTCTGCAGGGTGATAATTTAGTCTATCATGCCCTAATCATTCGAACATGGTGCAGTCACACATTGGCCTGGAAAAATCAATAAAAGGGAAAAGTCTCTGACGTACATTCAGAATAAATTTCTGCCGACTTCTCCTGGTCTCTGAGGCAATCAAGCAATGTCTTGAAAGGACAATGACATTTGTTCAACACCTGCAGACATCAATTATAATGGGCTTTCAGATTTGGTTTCTCCCACCACCTCCACCATCTTCCACGTCTGCTCCAGGCGAAAATAATGGTCATCACTCAGCATTTCAACACTGCAAGTGGCAACATCAGAAATTTAAACAAATCCATTTGCAAGTATAGTTGTTAAAAAAAAGTGCCGTTAGGCTTTGTTGTTAAGAAGACAACAAATTAATATAGTGCAACTTATCCTTGGAAAATTGTAAAACCAGAAGAAAATTTATTTTTGAAGCCATGATTGAAAATAATAAAATGTACCTTTTGTACACACCTGACTGAAAAGGGATAATGTATAAAAATACATTAACTTGATTCCCTCCTGCTAACTTTGTACAAAGCTGCCACAACAGCAGCAAAATGAACATTTCAAAAATAAATGGACTAATTTTTGTTTCATAAGTAAATAGAGCAATGTTGGCCAGATAGCAGATCAAGAGGAAATTCAAAATTGCTTGGGAAATGCTTGACAAAGATTTTAAAAGGTGAAGCAAACTAATTAGCCCAAACAATTTATCCGACTTTCCAGGTTTTGTGTCGTTTATCCAAGCAACTTTTTCAGAGCAGTTAATCAATAAGCTTTGGGTCAGTTCACAAAGATAGATTTATATCACTATCACTGCAGCTGCTTCCATGATGATAATCAAAATTTCCTTCCAATCTCTGTGACATTGGCAAACAACATAATCGCCAAAAGATCTCCCAACACTTTGCTATCTGGATCACTGTGTCATTTGATGTATTAATGTGCACCAGTGGCACAGTGATGCTCAAAACAGCCAAAAATATAATGCTGGAGGGACAAGATAATGCTGGAGGAAAATATAATGTTGGAAGGAAATATAATGCTGGTGGGTCAAGCAGCAATTGTGGAGAGAAAGGGATGTTTCAGGACTGAGGATGTGGAAGGAAGATAACCAGGACATAGAGGTGCAAATGAGGGGTTACACAGAGGCAGGTAGGTGGAAAGAGGTTAATTGGGGGACGGTGGGCAGATGGAGCCAGGTAGAGGAGGACAAAGTCTGGCGGGAAATAAGTAGTCCAGATTCATCCAAAAAAAGGCAGGTGAGAAGAGAGGAGGAAAAAATTCAACACAGAGGCTGGAAGCCGATAAGTACATTTACACGTGGCCCATATCCTTCCAAATCCTTCCTACCCATGTGTAAATGTTAAAATTGTACCCACATCAACCACCTTTCCTCACAATTATGCACTTTGGTTTTTGTTCCTGTACTCAATGACCTGACTGATGAAGGCAAGCATGCCAAACACGTTTTTCACCATTGTGTTCCCCTGGATTGTCACTTTCAGAGAACCATACACCTGCACTCCAAACACAAAATGCTGGAGTAACTCTGCGGGGCAGGCAGCATCTCTGGAGAGAAAGAATGGGTGACGTTTCGGGTCAAGACCCTTCTTCAGACCCGAAACGTCACCCGTTCCTTCTCTCCAGAGATGCTGCCTGTCCCGCTGAGTTACCCCAGCATTTTGTGTCTACCTTCGATTTAAACCAGCATCTGCAGTTCTTTTTGACACATCTGCATGATTAGATCTCTTGGTTCCACCACACTCATCAGGGTTCTACCATTTATTGTGTAAGCTTTGGCCTGGTTTGACATAACAAAGTGCAAGACATCACACTTGTTAGAATTTTGGATCCAGACCATTTTGTAAATTTAGATATCCTCCCTCACTCTCCACAATACCACTAATTTTGGCATCATCTGCAAATTTATTAAAAATATTAACTGCATTGCCCTCTACACTCTTACTCTACACCCTTACTCCAGATACAGTCTTGACCTAAAATGGCAACCAGTCCCATGACTCCACAGATGCTGCTTGACTACTTAGGGGCGGGTGCAGCAGTAGAGTTGCTGCCTTACAGCACGTGCAGCGCCACAGACCCGGGTTCGATCCCAACTACGGGTGCTGCCTGTATGCGTCCATACGTTCTCCCCGTGGCCACATGGATTTTCTCCAAGATCTTCGGTTTCCTCCCATACTCCAAAGATGCACAGGTTTGTGGTCAATTGGCTTGGTACAAGTGTAAATTGTCCCTAGTGTGTGTACGATAGTGCTAATGTGCAAGGATTGCTGGTCGGCGCGGACTTGGTGGGCCAAAGGGCCTGTTTCCACGCTGTATTTCTAAACTAAACAAAATTACTGGAGTTTCCCCATTAGTTTGAATTTTGCTGCAGATGCTAGCATTTTCAGCCTTTTGTATTTAATGAAGGAGGAGCTTGCACTGGGGGTGATACAGGAATTATTCACCAGGTTAATTCCCCTGGTCTGAAGGGATTACTATGCAAAGAAATGTCCAACAGGTTGTAGTTAGGAAAAAAGAGAGGTGATCATACTGAAACATGTATGATTCACAGGGTGAGCACTGAGAGAGCAGGTCTCCATAGTGCAGTTATCTGGAAATAGAAATTGGCCATTTCCGAAGGAGATGAGGATTTTGTCTGGCAACGGCTGTAACTCAGCAATTTTCTACTGTTGCAAATTTTGGTGATGGAATTATCAAATATATGCAGGTTGGAGATTAACGGGCATTCAAACTACGATTCGCCCAACATTAGGAACATTTTTCCTGCATCTAGCTTGTTCAGTCCTTTTATAATTTTATATGTCTCTATAAGATCCCCTCTCATCCTTCTAAACTCTAGTGAATACAAGCCTAGTCTTTTCAATCTTTCCTCATATGACAGTCCTGGCATCCCAGGAATCAATCTCGGAAAACCTGATCTGAAACATTTCTGCATATTCAGACAACTAAATATCTTTTTAAATTTTCAGATCAGGTTTTATAACTTTTTCTTTAACAAAATAATATGCATGGTATCTGATACGATAAACTACACACATACAGAAACCAACTTGAGGCCTACCTGACTTCACCTCACCACCGATACTAAACTCACGGTGTGTTGCTGGAGGTGCCATCCTTCAGAACAGTTATTAAATCCACTCTTCCAAAGATTTTTTAAGGTTTTCTTCAGCTATCACGATGCACTGTTGCCCTAGCCACAACCTACCCCTCAACCAACACCAAATTGTAGGGAATTGCTCCATACAGCTTGCTACATTTCCCTTTTTAAACACTTAAAAGTAGTGCATTATTTTGAGGATATCAGAATTGCTCTATTATTTAACATAGAACACAGAAAATTACTGCGCAGGGAATAGGCCCTTTGGTCCACAATGTTCGCGCTGAACATGGTGCCAAAACTAATCCTTATCTGCCTGCACATAATTCATATCCCTCCATTCCCTGCATATCCATGTGCCTATCGAAAAGACTCTTAAATGACACTATAGTATCTGCCTCCACCACCATCCCCAGCAGCAAACTCCAGGCACCCTCCACCCTCTGTGTAAAAAACTTGCCCTGTACCTCTATTTTAAATTTTGCCCTTGTCTCCTTAATGCTATGACCTTCAGTAATTTATTTTTCCATCCGGGAAAAACAGTTCTGACTGCCTGCTCCATCAATGCCTCATTTGTTCCCTCCGAAAAATCCAGAAACAAATGTTTCTGTCAAACACGCGCTCAATATAAAGTACATAATTGTAGATTATTCAGATAATATAAAATTTGTGTAGTCTACTCAGGATATTTGGCACGAGAATAAGAAATTGTTAAATTAATCAAAAAAAATCCTTAATCATCGTAGGGCTGAGTTTAATGTTCAAAATATTTGAATTAATAGATTTGGAATTAGGTTATAGATAATAATTATACAGACATTTATAATTGTTACTAGACCAAGTGGACCCGTTGGGTCCATTCCTCGTAGAGGGGGAACAGCGAAGGGGAGAGGGTGTGACTGAGTGAGCCCTGGATCCAAAGCCTCTCCTGTATTGGTGCAGCACCCTCAATCCCCCTTATCCCCCCTCCTCCCACCCCCACTTGGTCCTCCCCTGCCCCCACCCCCCAAGCCTTGCCTCCACCCCCATTCCCTCCTCCCCACCCCTAATCCCCACTCCCCTCCCCTGAAAAAATATAAATATGCACAAACAAATACATACACATACACATTCACACACATCTGTGCATGCTCGTGCGCATGTGCGTGTGTGTGTGTGTGTGTGTATGAGCTGCCAGAGGAGGTAGTTGAGGCAGGTACAATAACAACATTTAAAAGACACCAACATTTAAAAGACACCTAATATCTACATGTTTCCTAACATGTAGATATTAGGTACATGTTAGGAAATGCTTTGAAGCTAAATGGCCAAATGCAGGCAAATGGGACTAAGTTAGATGGGCCATCATGGTTGGCATGGAAGAGCTGGGCTGACAGGCCTGTTTCCATGATGTATTACTCTGTGACTCTGAGCTTGCTTCAGAACCTTGCATTTCTTTTCTCTCCACATATCTCCAGCCTGTATTTGAACTGAAATTTTGTGCTGTCAAGAAACTTGCAACCATTGCAGCTAAACTAAACTAAACATTAATTTGCCAAGAGATAGAAAGAACATTATAAAGAGCTAGGGATTGACATGGATTCAAGTATTTCTATCAGAGGATAAGCTGTAAATTCATGAAGATAGAGAAATTGTGTTGTTTTCTGAATAGCTCATGTCTCTTGGCCTGTCTACAATTACTATCCATGGCAAATTACTGATTAGTTTAGATGAGAGATGCAACGTGGTAACTGGCCCTTTAGGCCACCAAGTCCGCACTGACCAACGATCACCCCTACACTAGTTCTATGGTGTTCCTTCCCCAACTATAAGCTGCCTTGCTGGATCAGCTTTGTGTAAAGATACACATGCCATTAGCTGTAAATTTCCACCTTTACACTTATTCATTACGTTATTTCAAAGCAAAACAATCATCACCTCAGATTTGCTAAATCAAACCAGCAGTAAATTAATATTCAAGTCGTTATTTTCAACTTTCTGTCCTACTTCTCTCACCCATGTACCTGCGCAATTCTGTGAGCAAACACTCCATTATTTACGGGAAATACTTGCATAATTTCAACCCTTGTCATTGCAGCAAAAACAAAAAAATAACACCGCAATTTCCTCCACATTATAAAAAGAATCATAAATGCATTACTGGGGCCATTTAAATATTTTAAAATCGCATTTTGACTTCAGTCAATGAAATGAAATATGAAGATGAGCAAATGTCATCAGCAACAGGTTCCCTTCTGCCCAGCTGTCACATTCTAATATTATATTTGTTCATGTGTGACAGTCATAACCAATCACTCAAGTCACAGGAAGATGAATCTTTGGCAGCTCTATCAGCAAATCTGCCTCCCTTGGGGCTTCTACTATCTTCAGCAAACAAAAATACAAGTCAATGCAGAACTGGTCTTGGAACTTCCCATGGAAAGCACAAAGCAATGACAAACTGTTGTAGATTTCCCCAGATGAGGGGGGATCTTATTGAAACATATAAGATAATTAGGGGATTGGACACATTAGAGGCAGGAAACATGTTCCCAATGTTGGGGGAGTCCAGAACAAGGGGCCACAGTTTAAGAATAAGGGGTAGGCCATTTAGAACGGAGATGAGGAAGAACTTTTTCAGTCAGAGAGTGGTGAAGGTGTGGAATTCTCTGCCTCAGAAGGCAGTGGAGGCCAGTTCGTTGGATGCTTTCAAGAGAGAGCTGGATAGAGCTCTTAAGGATAGCGGAGTGAGGGGGTATGGGGAGAAGGCAGGAACGGGGTACTGATTGAGAGTGATCAGCCATGATCGCATTGAATGGCGGTGCTGGCTCGAAGGGCTGAATGGCCTACTCCTGCACCTATTGTCTATTGTCTATTATCTCAACAGCTGCTGCCTGCCAGAAGAAAATGCATAAAATTGCAGTCTCCATCTTTAGAAAAGGAACATCATAAGATAATAAGTGATTAGAGCAGAATTAGGCCATACAGACCATCAAGTCTACTCCGCCATTCAATCATGGCTGATCTATCTCTCCCTCCTAACCCCATTCTTCTGCCTTCTCCCCATAACGCCTGACACCCGTACCCCAACATGAGGCCAATCATGGACAATAATCACACTGCTGTCGTTTTTTTCTTTCTAATTCCCCCTCCATCTTCTCATTCTGGATACTCATATAATATAAGAAACACTTCTGATAACCCGGTATCAATTGTAACTGCATTCTCAATTATCCTTCTATGTTCTGTAAACCATACAATGTTAATGGCAATATTGTAGAACAGAAGGCAGGAACTGAGGTGCAGTGAGGAGTGTATGAGAAACATACAAATTAAGAACAGGAATATGTTCCTTTGGCTTATGTACCTTCACCCAAAGGCCTCTGTTCTACAACACTCCCAAAGGCCCTGCTATTTAAAGAGCAAGTCCTACCCTGGTTTATTTTTACCAAAATGCAATTTAAAATAATCCAGTGTGCATTCTGTGCATTAAAACAAAGACAAATATAATCCAGCCATTTACCACCCTTCCAGGCACTTATTAATCATCAGCAAACTGAAGAAAGGTATTGTTGACAGTGCAATCACATAACACTTACTCACCTGCTCACTGATGCTTAGCTTTAATTTTGTCAGGACCAAATCAGTTCCATTGCTCACTCAATTCTTTGTCCAAACATGAACAAAATCGAGGGGGAATTAAGAACCAGAGGACATTGGTTTAAGGCGAGGAGGGGGGGGGGAAAGATTTAATAGGAACCTGCGGGGAAACTTTTTCACACAAAGTGTGGTGGCTGTATGGACCAATGTGCTGGAGGAGGTAGTCACCCATTCATTCTCTCCCGAGATGCTGCCTGACCTGCTGAGTTACTCCAGCATTTTGTGAATAAATCGATTTGTACCAGCATCTGCAGTTATTTTCTTATACTAGTTGAGACAGGTACTATCTCAAAGTTTAAGAAACATTTGGACAGGTACATGGATAGGACAGGTTTGGAGGGATATGGGCTAAATGCAGGCAGGTGGGACTGGTGTAGATGGGACATGTTGGTCATTGTGGGCAAGTTGGGCCGAGGGGCCTGTTTCCACACTGTATGACGCTAAATAACTTAATTTCATAGATGACATAAAACTGAGCATTGTTCAAATCAAAGACGATTTACCAAATGGCCTAAAGTCTCCGTTAAAACTTTACTACGTACCTCATTAACTGATCCCACTGAAAGTATGAGTGAACTCAATAGATCTCAGTATCCAAGGGATACGAGAAAACAAAACTCTCAAACCCAAACACTATCCAATTAATACTGTTCAAACAGCATGTGAATTTTAATACTGGTACACTCTATGTGAAGTAACCTACCACACACTGCCAAGTTTTACAAATAATTAACGGTCAGCTGGACAAGTTCCGGGATCAACAGTATGTCTATGGAGCCATATCCCAGCTGGAACAAACCTTTAGCATGAGATTGTCACTGGTCCTGGCCCGTTAAGTAGTATGTTTCTTACCTTCACATTATCTGGAAGAAGCCCTCCTGGATGTTTATCCATGTACTGGCATAAATCTGTATGCTAGACAATGAAGAGAAGAAAGGGCAATTATTTTACACGTATTAGGTTTTGATAACTTAGCATTTTCAACTTAGGTTACATGTGATTTGGCATAATTATTTGACCAGTTTTGAGCCTCTATGGTTACATTGGATATATATATTATATATATATTCATCAGCATATACACATTTTCAGCAAGTGTACACCTTTCTAAAATCATGAAGCTTAACAAGTAGTCTTTCTTGTGCACTACAGAATTAATTTATGAAAATTGTCTTTATTTGGAAATTGAGTCATAGAGTGGTGCAATGTGGAAACAAGCTCTTTGGCCCAACTTGCCTACACTGGCCAACATGTCCCAGCTACACTAGTCCCACCTGCCTGCGCTTGGTCCATATCCCTCCAAACTTGTCCTATCCATGTACCTGTCTAAATGTTTCTTAAACGTTGGGGTAGTCCTAACCTCAACCACCTCCTCTGGCAGCTTGTTCCATACACCTACCACCCTTTGTGTGAAAACATTACCCCTCAGATTCCTAGTAAATCTTATCCCCTTCACTTAAACCCATGTCTTCTGGTCCTCGATTCACCTACTCTGCGCAAGACTTTGTGCATCTGTCCGATCTATTCCTCTCATGATTTTATACACCTCTATAAGATCACCCCTCATCCTCCTGTGCTCCAAGGAATAGAGTCCCAGCATAGTCAACCTCCCTATGGCTCAGACACTCTAATCCTGGCAACATCCTTGTAAATCTTCTCTGTGCCCTTTCCAGCTTGACCACATCTTTCCTATAACATGGAGCCCAGAACTGAACACAATACTATAAATCTGGTCTCACCAACATCTTATACAACTGCAACATGACCTCCCAACCTCTGTAATCAATACTCTAACTGATGAAGGCCAATGTGCCAAAGGCCTTTTTGACCACCTTATCTACCATATATAGATGGAATGCCTTAATGCAACAATTACAGACAAAGCATCCAGTTCCATCATTCTACATATTATACACAACATTTACATGTGCCCTGGTGTACGCACCTGATATTAGTATGTAAGTTACACTATTGGCATTTAAAACATATGCATATAACGAAAAAAAGACACAGATGGCTGGAGTAACTCAGCACAATGAGGAGACATGGGTGAGTGGTTCCATCAATGACAGCAATGGGGGAACTACATTTACTAAGGAAAGTGGACACCTCTGATATCCTCCAATGGAAAGCCATTTACTGTGTTTTTTAAAAATAAAGCAGCATCTACAGTTCCTTGTTTCTTTAAATATATAAAGAAATGCGGTTACAGAGTCAGGTTATTGATAAAAGCGTACGTACAGCTCATTCAATAAATGTCCAACATATCCAGGTCACTGCTTGGTGAGCATGCAGATATAATAAAGTTCTAATTCACCGACTGGCAATTACACCAAAAACACTGCAGCAGCACAACCTGTGGAGTGTCCGAGCATCACAAATGGCTTTTGTACATGTGTGTATCCAGAAATGGCTGCAGAGTTCCCTCCACATAATAGAGATTGATAGCCTTATTAATGACTGATCCACCGTTTTGATTAAAATCTTTCCCAGGCTAACATTACAGTAAAAACAACTGTACCATAAAAATTCATAACCATGACCTTGGGGGGGGGGGGGGGGGGGGGGTAAATAAGCTATCCAGTCCATCCCACCGTTACCATGCAGCATCAGATTCATAACCCTACAGGTCATGATTGCTCAAGAACACATCCACATATAGCAAGCGTGTTTTGAATGTTTGCGCCTCCATGATCCTTTCTCTGGTATAGAGTTCCAGACCCCCACCACCTTCTATGTGAAATCCATTTCCTTGTATATTTTCACTTTTATTTTGTGCAGGTATAAACTGTAAATGCTGGTTCAAACCGAAGATATGGAATTCCCTCTAATTCTTCTATCTAAGCTCTATGGTTTCTGGCCTATCTTTTAACAGAAAATGGTCCTTCCTTTTTAATCTATCTGGGTCATTCATAAATTTAAACATCTGTTAAGTTACCCTCCGATCTCCTCAGTTTTGAAGAAAATAACTCCAATTCATCCAATCTTTCCTTGTTGCTACAACTTCCAACCTTGGCATCATTTTCCTAAATGTCCACGGTATCCTGCGATTATATCTTCTCTGTAATCTGACTAGGACTGCGTGCAGTGCTCAAGCTATGGTGAACCTAATCTATACTCAATTTCCCCTTAAACCTTGCAATCTTTTTTGCCTTCTTAATTTGTTCAGACAGCTCACCTATACATTCCTGCAGTCTAAAGCAGTTCACACAATCAACCCAAGGTCAAATCTGAATTGTTAATGTTCATTACACAAAGCGAGGGACTGAGTACGAACCTGTATGGAACTCCACTAGCAATGGCCTTCTATTCATGTAAATAATCAATTACGATGAGCCTTTGTTTCCTACCACTGAGCTAATATTGGATCCAATTTCCCACTCTTCCTTGAATCCGATGGATATTTACAACTTGACCTGCCTCTCAGGTGAGAGCTCGTCAATAACTTTACTAAAATCCATGTAGACTATGTCAAATACACAGACCCAATTAACTCTCCAAGTCTCCTTCTCCAAACGTTCAATCAAGTTACTCAGATATGTTCTTTCTTTAAGAAATCTTTCTCTGACAGTCCTTTATTAATTGGCAACATTTTAAATGACCAGAAATGGTGCAAAAGAGTGGCAAGGCTTTGCATGTTGCTCCTTCACTATATATAGTGTGTACTCTATGAGCTCCATGTTAACAAAGAATTTCATGGCATTTGATGTATATGGCAATAAACTGATCTGAATCTGAATAAAGCATTATACCCTTTCCCAGAATGGATTCCAATATGTTTTCCATTGCCAAAGTTAACTAACAGCTTTCTAATTACTTGGCTTATCTCCTCTTCTCTTTTAAAGGAGCAGCATGATGCTTGCAGATCCCCAGTCCTTTGGCCTACTCCTGTGTTGTACTGTTCTATGTCAAGAAATATATTCTAGGAAAGGGGGACATTGTGGGGGCAAAGCCCCCACAATGTCCCCCTTTCCTAGAATATATTTCATCTGAATCTTGTGCTCGACCCTATTTCTTGACATAGAACAGTACAACGCAGGAGTAGGCCCTCGTCTTCCTTTGAATGCATGTCATCAGTGTCAATGTGGACCATAACCTATGGCTGCTCACTCTTCCCTCAGATTGCCTTGAGAACGCCCGGAGATAGTCTTGACCCTAGCATCAGGAAAACAATCGTGGAGTCTCGCCATTAAATAAATGCCCGCTCAAAGAAAATTTCCATTCCCTGTTAATTTTCCCTGCACACTATTTTCTCCATTTTCTTATTATATCCCCCCCCCCCCCCCCCAGATTCCACCACTCATTGGCATAATAGGAGACATGTGCAGTAGTCAATTTGCCTAACTATAAAATCAAATTTAACCGGCAAAGAAATATTCGGGAAATGCAAGCCCTGAAGTTAAAGTGATTTGAGTTTTTTTGTTTTGGAGTTCCCTAATGTAGCATTAATTTCCATGTATGCAGTTGGAATACAAATGAACTATATTCAACTTCATATGTGATTAATAGACACTAGATTTTCTCAATACAAATGGGGTATACAATTTCACTTTTATTTTGTGCAGGAATAAACTGTAAATGCTGGTTTAAACCGAAGATTCGGAATCAAGGGATATGGGGAGAAAGCAGGAACAGGGTACTGAATGGCGGTGCTGGCTCGAAGGGACGAATGCCCTACTCCTGCACCTATTTTCTATGTTTCTGTTTCTAAAAAGCTGGAGTAACTCAGCTGGTCAGACAGCATCTCTGTAGAAAAGGAATAGGTGACGTTTCAGGTTGAGACCCTTCTTCAGACTGAGCTCATTTTAATTAATTTAATTAATTCACTTTTATTATAATTTAATGGTTTTCATTTGAAACGCAAAGTCAAATTCAAAATTTTCAGATAATTTGCTTTTTCTGTCTGCATCAGAACTGGCCAGTTGGTCTGCATCGTTTTCCCATCCACAACATTAACCCAGTTTTATTCTCTCTCAACTGACCTGCCAAACTGCTGGGCACTTTCAACATTATTCTTTTGGTTTCAGGTTTTAGCAACAACTCTGATCTGCATTTCACAGTGTCTACAATTTGGCAGTTTGTTCTCTTCCATTTACTAACTTCCCACTTTAATCTAACAACCAGACCGCTAAGCAGGTAGAGTATTCTTAATAACCTTGGCCTCATACGAACAGTCATTTTCTTTGTTCTCTCCATCCCTCCACTTATCTGCACATGTTTCTCTATAATTGTAACACTTTAACACTATAGACATATAGACATATACCATCTATAGACACTATAGACATCTGAAGAAGGATCTCGACCCAAAACGTCACCCATTCCTTCTCTCCAGAGATGCTACTTGTCCCGCAGAGTTACTCCAGCATTTTGCGATTATTTTCGGTTTAAACCAGCATCTGCAGGTACTTCCTACAGATACTTTAACACTATAGTGTTATAGTGCTTTTCTCCTTGCACTACCAGGTGTGCTTGTGTATAGCTTGATCCTACTCATGTATTGTATGACTTGACTGCAGAACACGCGATAGTTTTCATTATATCTTGGTACATGGCAATAATGCACCAATACCTGAGATACAAGGAACTGCAGATGCTGGTTTATTTTAAAAAAAGGACACAAAGTGCTGGAGTAACTCAGAGGGTCAGGCAGCATTTCGGGAGAACAATGAAAGGCGACATTTCAGGTTGGGAAAGACACTTTATGTCTCTTTTTAATCCTAATCCCTACCTTCTTTCCAAATTCAAATTCATTTAGTCACTTTCCCAGTTGTGACCGAGTATTTGACTTGAAGCATTATCTTTTTCTCCTTCCATAAATAGTGGCTGACTGTTTTTACTTTGGAATCCTACAATCTGCAGCATTTTGTTTTATTTTTCACTTTAAAAAAAAATGTGAACAAATAATAAAAACATTTTTCACAAATAAAATAATTCAAATTAATTTTCATTTAATGGTTTCAAGGTTAAATCAGAACTGAACCCAAACAAAAAAAGTTTTTTTCCCCCTCTTCCCCTCACACACACACACAGATTGCTGAATGTTTCAGGCAGTAGTGATTGTGAGGTGACTTGATGATACATTTCTCAAAATGAATAATGCCACTTTGTCATCATAGAGCAAATAGCATTTTATTATGCAATAGTTTCACATGCATGACATGCACAATAATATCATTAAAATATATTAATTAGTGGTCTATTGCTTCTATTACTTCCATAATTACATGTCAAAAGTTAATATAAGAGAGCTCATTACATGCTATTTGTTTGCTAAACTGCTATGTTACTGAAAATGTAAAAAACATTATGTAACATTTAAAAAAAGAAATATATCAAGATTTTGGTAAACGTAAAAGGCACATATCATTAATAATCTTAATCACCACATGTTTTTGGCATATATTATACGCACGTGCCTTTTAAAGGTTATGAAGGTTATCAATTAATCTTACTACTGACATAAAATATTGATAAGCTGTCCTAAATTTTGCTGGGCTATTACCTTTCAGGAAAGTTTACATGGACATGATTAATTTTTTCACCAAGAAAAGCATTAAAACAAAAGGTGGAAGGCATGTAAAGGTCCCCAGCACTGGAGAAAACACAGAAAAGTAGTGATTTGGAGCTTTTAAAATAGGCACCCATGATGTCTATAGATATCCTAGAGGTAGAAATAAATCTGAAAAACTAGTTTAAATTAAACTAGAAGGACAGGTCAAAAATAAGCAGGTCTCAAACCAACAGTCGCCATATTTAGGACTAATATCAGGAAGGTTTTGCTCACAAGTGTGATCATATGACTCGAGGTTCTACAATGGAAGAAATTATTTTACCAACCAAATGGGTGTTGCAATGAGAAGGTAGATATTTCCATGTGAGCAAAATCCAATTATAAGAACGATCATTCTCTATGGTAACTTGCCTAACTCAAGCAAAATAGCAAAGGTGGCAACCTTGAGTATAAGACATTCCACAAATGTTCTTGTTAGATACCAACAACCCTTTCTCACTCTGCATTCATTTTACTTACAAGTAGGTCCTTAAATAAAATACTCATACAACATTAGGTGAGTTTGCAACTTGTTTCTACATCTTCTGCCAATGCACATACCAAGCTCCTGGCAGTCTGATGTGCTCACACCACAAGGATGCTGTGCATGCTCATGTAGGCCGATACATCTCAGCTTTTTCACAGGTTACTAAGATTACTGTTACTGTATCCCAGAACTATGCATATCAATTTCCAAATTTATTCTGAATAAGTGTACACTGATTTACATCATGGCTTTCTGCAAATATTTGCCAATTGTTAAAGCAGCTCTCATAACAAGATCCAATCAACAATAGATTCTTCCACCTCTCAACAAGGAGGCCAAACAGTCCACTCTAGTCCATGTTTTTCAATAACCTTCACGATCAACCAGGTCTCAAATGAGAATGATATATGCCTGTGTAGGAAAATAACTGCAGATGCTGGTACAAATCAAAGGCATCACAAAATGCTGGAGTAACTCAGCAGGTCAGGCAGCATTTAGGAGAGAGGGAATGGTTGACGTTTCGGGGCGAGACTCTTCTTCAGACTGATGTCAGGGGGGCGGAACAAAGAAAGGATATAGGTGGAGACAGGAAGACAGTGGGAGAACTGGGAAGGGGAGGGGGGGAGGGGGGGGGAGGGGGGAAAGAGAGAGACAGAGGAACTATCTAAAGTTAGAGAAGTCAATGTTCATACCGTTGGGCTGCAAGCTGCACAAGCAAAATATGAGGTGCTGTTCCTCCAATTTCTGGTAGGCCTCACTATGGCACTGGAGGAGGCCCATGACAGAAAGGTCAGACTGGGAGTTGGAGGGGGAGTTGAATTGCTCAGCCACCGGGAGATCAGGTTGGTTAAGGTGGACTGAGCGAAGGTGTTGAGCGAAACGATCGCCGAGCCTGCGTTCGGTCTCGCCGATGTAGAGAAATTGACATCTAGAACAGCGGATACAATAGATGAGGTTGGAGGAGGTGCAGGTGAACCTCTGCTCACCTGGAAAGACTGTTTGGGTCCTTGGATGGAGTTGAGGGGGGAGGTAAAGGGACTGGTGTTGCATCTCCTGCGGTTGCAGGGGAAAGTGCCCGGGGATGGGGTGGTTTGGTTAGGAAGGGACGAGTGGGCCAGGAAGTTACAGAGGGAACGGTCTCTGCGGAACGCAGAAAGGGGAGGAGATGGGAAGATGCGCCAGTAGTAGGGTCCCGTTGGAGGTGACGGAAATATTGGAGGATGATTTGTTGGATACACAGGCTGATGGGGTGGAAGGTGAGGACAAGGGGGATTCTGTCCTTGTTACAAATGGGGGGTGGGGGAGCAAGAGCGGAGCTGCGGGATATAGAGGATGCTCTAGTGAGAGCCTCATCTATAATGGGAGAGGAGAAGCCCCGTTTCCTGAAGAATGAGGATATCTCTGATGCTGATACATGTCTGCATATGTCTCCTTGTCAAAAAACTGGTCACAATGTTTCTGCATATGAGATGATGTTTAAGTAAAGTATGAATTATTATGTGTAAGAAGGAACCGCAGATGCTGTTTTACACTGAAGATAGACAAAATGTTGGAGTAACTCAGCAGGACAGACAGCATCTCTGGAGAGAAGGAATGGGTGAATTGTTATTGCTAGTGACCAATTTAACCATTTTGTGTGAGTGTGGTACATTTTTGGTTTGCCTTCCTCTGCAAACAGAGCATATGACATATGTGCACAGTCAGAGAGTTGTGAATCTGTGGAATTCTCTGCCTCAGAAGGCAGTGGAGGCCAATTCTCTGAATGCATTCAAGAGAGAGCTGGATAGAGCTCTTAAGGATAGCGGAGTCAGGGGGTATGGGGAGAAGGCAGGAACGGGGTACTAATTGAGAATGATCAGCCATGATCACATTGAATGGCGGTGCTGGCTCGAAGGGCCGAATGGCCTCCGTCTGCAACTATTGTCTATTGTCTATTATATGGTTATTACCCAAACTATTAAGTTCCCGTATTCAATGTGCAAGCTCATGATGATTTAACATAGTTTCAATGTATAATTAATGAAGGGCATAACAAATGTTCAATTTCTTCAGACCTCTCTTCCTCTACACCCCCCCCAATTAATTTTGATCTTATGGTGAGGTTTGGAGGGATGCAGGCCAAATGCAGGCAGGTGTGTCTAGTGTAGTGAGGGCATCTTGGTCTGAAGGGCCTGTTTTTGTGCTGTATGACTCTGAATTTCAGAGATAGGTCAGAAGGTGCCTGATGGGGCAGGTGAGTTGCTATCCTAATCCCGCAAATCACCCAGAGAGGGGCAGCCAGCCAGCAATGGTCACTACCACATCAACTAATCCCACAGAAAAGCACCAGCACTTTTGACCAAATTCATAGCTGCTTTATTTATATCAAGTGATTTAGCTGAATCTGATAATAGCTTCAAACACCACACAGATTGTGTGGAGCAGACAAGATGACATACAGTTGATTGAAGTCTACCCTCATATCATTTCCAGGAATCTAGGCCATATGTCACGGTGACTTTCAAGTATTGAGTTGGTGGATCACAGGAGGATGCAATCACCACAGCAACCTCCATCATACCACATACTCTGGCGGATCAGCCATCAGTCAGGGCACCAGAAGCTCCAGATGCGAGTGGAGGACGTGGTGCAGCAGGATTAGTTGATGTCAAAGGTGATATATCCATTCTCAGATGCATTTTTTGAGCTTTAAGACAAATTGCCTGACCCAGCAGTGAATATATCTACTCTATCACGGTGTATCACAGAATCCCTGCACCATTCACAATGTCTGCCCTTATATGTTGACCCACTGAGATACTCCAGCTCATTGTGTTCTACTTATAATGTGTCCATTGACATAAACTCAGAACAATAACAATTCACCTTAATTTTAAAAGAGGCAGGTTGACTCTAAATGGCAACACTGATTTTCAAGATTTTCCCAGAATATTTTTCTATTCACAAAAATATGCTAGCGTAAGCCGATTTAAAATGAGTACGATTTAAATGTTAGATTAAATGGAGTGTGACATCATTAGGATAGTAAATATGCAGGCAAACTGTTTTGCAATGGGCAAAGTAATGCTGCAGCAAAAAAAATCAAACATTTCACAGAAAAGAACAACGTGTCCCTTTGAATGCCACAGGTGAATTGTGCTCCATTGTGACTTTCATTCAGAATGTGTTCTCTCGGTTACTTTATTGTCCTGGTTCATTTTCACTGTCCTCTTTGCAGAACATATTTTTTTAAAGACCATCACAAAATCATGGGATGCACATATTAAATGCCATTTTCACAACAGAATCAGATCCAAATCACTCCCCTGTCCAATGTCTGAGTAAAGTACTTTCAATCCAGTTGCTTATAATTCTGTTTAACTACCACTTATAAGGTTCAAATGGGCGAACAGCCTGAAGCTTCCCAATGGGCTACAGAACCTTCTAACCTCATTCCCATCATGAAGACAGTAACATGAAACGCACTTTCAATAAAACCAAGAAGTGCTATTTGGCTTCTGGCAATGACTTCATGGCAACAGTCTCAGTGAAAACCGAGAATGTTGCAGTTTTTTTTCCTGCTTTAGATTTTCTTCCATTAAAATGCACAGATCATTCATGCCCCATCAGTTTCAGTCACTGTTCTACTTTATTTTACTCCCTAACTAACAGATCGCTCCCAAAGGTTCACCACAGCAGCTGTGATTTTATAAGGCTTTTAACAACAAAATGTGCGTTTATCTTCAATTATTTCTCTATTTCAGACATTTTTTATTGTATCGGTGATAATCCATTTAACTTAAATAGCTAGGTCTCGGATATGTAGCATTGATGAAAACTGATTAAAATATTAATCTGAATTTGAATCCTATTTCTGCCAGTATTTCTCCTGACAAAATTTTTCCTGAGGGACTGACTCATTCTGGACTAAAATTTCAAAGGCACTAACTCAGAATCACACTAGAGAGGTCATTCTTCTTTGTCAATACCAAACAGTCAGTGACATTATTTAACCAGAAGATTTCATTGTTGTGAAATATGATTAACATTTAATTTGTAAGAAAAGAAGGCTCCGTGCAGCATTCAAAAGCAAAACTGAACAACAATCTCAAATGAATACTTTGCAAATTAAAAAATTACTTTAGCTCAAAGTTCCAATTTTCTTTCATTTGCACATTGACATGGACATACTAAACAAAACTGTCTGGCTGAAGTTTGGACCACAAGAATGGAAGCATTCAATGGAGCATAAAGCTCCACAGGATGTAATTTGTGTTATCTAGTCTCTCCACAGGCACTGGCATGAAAAATAGCAGCGATGTCAAGTTTCTAATAAAGGACATGAATGGTGCCAACAACAGAATGACAAAATACTTGTAGTTGACCCTCCATGCCCAGAAGGTGTCTGCGAGTCATAGCATAACCTCAACAGTGACTCATCTCAAGCAGTGTTGTGCTGAGACGAGGAATGTCTCAAATCTCCACTAAACCTCTTATTCCTTACCTGTAACCTATGCCTGTCAACTGCTTTAAATGGACAGTACCCAAAAAACGATCTTCGGATCGTTCACCTTGTCATGGTGAAGAGGCTTGCGTGTCCCCATGATTCCGAGAGCGATGCCGTCGGAAGCACTAGCTTCTGGTAGGGCCACCCATGGCGGTAAGGTCGAGGATAAGGGTCCAGACTTAGGCAATTTGTTTGGCGACTGCCGGCGACTGTCAAAGTCATAGCAGATCACCAAACTTTTCTTTTACCCGATGACAATGACCACGACAATGCCGAGTCAGGTAGAGATTACAGCGTCTTCGGAAACATTGCAAAATTTTTTGCCTTAAAATCGCCTAAGTGGGACAGGCCCTTAAGAACGATCGAACCTACAAGACCTCAACGGCAGACCAGGCGGACGAAGTTATCTTGAACTCAATGGCTGTGAAGGCGGATGAAGGCTGCAACAGGTCTATCAGCTCCAATCGTCTTGGTTCCTTTGTCAATGGAATTAGTTGATTGATTTGTGAAGGACCGTGTGCTTCTTGGAGTGCAACATTAAGTACACGTTAAACAAACACACACATTCTGTGAGCAGCACAAAACTTCACTCAAGACTTTCGGCGATCGGGGAAGGGTGACAGGAGCAGGTTACGTGGTGGCTGGAAGCTCCTAGTCAAGAACCGGCATGGAAGCGGTGAATACTTGATTCAATTGCTCAACTTTGGACTCATAAGCCACCTGAGAGTTCATAAAAATGGAACGTAGACCATCATCCTCGACCTCGAGGGATAGCCACGATGAGGACCCAAAAAAAGGTTCGTGTTCATTAGTCACAGGAGCAGAATTCGGCCATTCAGCTCATCAAGTCTACTCCACAATTCAATCATGGCTGAACTATCCTTCCCTCTCAACCCCATTCTATTGCCTTCTCCCCATAACCCCTGGCACCCGTGTTGGTGGCACAACAGGTAGAGCTGCTACCTCCTCACCCGTAATGGTGACACGCTGCAATGACTGCGGACAAGGACACCAACATCCATTGCGATTAAGTATTTTGTGAGTTCGGTTACGACGCATATAAACTCCTACTTTCTTAAGGACTTGGACACACTGCAATTTGCCGACTGCCACAATACTTCAACAGCAGATACAATCTTACTGGCCCTCCACTTTGCACAAGGCCACTTGGACAATAAGAAAATATCAGTACATCGACTGCAGTTCAGTGTTCAACACAATCATCCCCTCCAAAATTGTTATCAAGTTCGGGGAACTAGGTCTCTACGCATCTCTTATGCAACTGGATCCTCAACTTTCCTTTGGGCAGACCATAATCAGTATGAATTGGCAACAACCCTTTCTCCTCATTGACCATCGACTCAGGAGCACCTCAAGGCTGTGTGCTCAGTCCCCTGCTCTGCTCTCTCAATATCCATGACTGTGTAGCCAGACAGAGCTCTAACACCAGTTTTAAATTTGTTGTCCATTCTTAGACGAATAACAGGTAATGATGAGTTAGAGAACAGGTGGGAGACCAATAATCTGATTGAAGAAGGCCAAGAGTCAAATTTAATTGCACTGGGAATGGAGCAATTATTTTTTTATCTGCTGCAGCCTTGCAATAATCAACAATACAGTGGCGACACAGTGGCGCAGCTGGTAGAACTGCTGCCTCACTGCTCGAGAGACCCAGGTTCTAATCTGACCTCGGATGCTGTGTAGAGTTTGCACATTCTGCCTGTGAGCATGGGGTTTTCCTTCGGGAGCTCTGGTTTCTCCCACATCCCAAAGACATATGGGTTAATTGGCCTCTGTAAAATTGTCCCTGATGTGTAAGGAATGGATGCAAAAGAGGAATAACGTAAAACCAGTTTGAATAGGTAGTTGATGTGGATTTAGTGGACCAAAGGGCCTGTTTCCATGCCCTATCACTAGACTAAAGTAACTAACTTATCAGCAATACTTGGTAACCAGACCACAATAGTGGAATCCGAAGTATGCAGCTCCACCTAAATAAAGTCCATAGTTGCTGAGGTTGTACAGTGTGGTCAAGAGATTGATGGAAAGAAGTTGTTCTTTGACCTGGAGATACTCATTCTCATGCTCCTACACCTTCTTCCTAATTGTAGCAGTTTGCCCAAGGTACTATGGTTTGCTCTCATATGGTCTGGTTATTTAGTATTATTGATAATTGTTTGTGTTATGTTCATTATATATTTATTGTTATCACACGGAGACACAAGGGACTGCAGATGCTGGCTTACAAAAAAAGACAAAGTCCTGGAATAACTCAGCAGGTAATACAGCATCTTTGGAGAACATGGATAGGTGACATTTCGAGTTGTGTCCCTTCTCCAGATGATTCAGGGTTTTTGATACATGCAAGACAAAAGGATTGAAGATTTCCAAATTGTGACTTCTACCTTGGAAAAAAGGTTGTGACTGCCTATCCTACTATGCCCCTCTTAATTTTATACCATGAAAGTTAAAAAATATATTTATCCTTCAGCAAGCGAGTTTGGTATCTCGACCGCATATGCGCAGGTCATAGGTCACTTGTGCTAAACATTCTCGCCAGCAGAGCTGCTGCGTTTATACAGACCTGCGTTTCATCAGCATTTTCCAGTTTTGCTTCTTTGAGATAAGAAAATACTGCTTTCAAAACTATTAATTAGGTGTATTTATGGTTAATTTGTAAAAAAATACAATGATTTTGTCGGTTTTATTGCTTTATGCTTCGGTGAGTGAGCGAGATCATGACGATTTTCTTTTGCATTGTAACTTGTACCGGAGCTGCTCCTCAAACGAGAATATGTCGCACTTCCCAAACCATGAGTTATTCTTGGTTTTCTCAATCGTTCTTGATAGGATTGTCGGCAATGCAAAAGAAAAAGAAACATTTGAGTGAATGAATTGCTGCTTTGTGCGGGCAGTGGCTACAGTCCAGAATGTCAATGGATGACCACTGTAAACTTGAGGCTGCTGTTCGTGCAGCGATTAGACAGCTGCAGAGGTCAGCATCCAGCGGAGCGGTTTGTCTGATCAAACCCTCCCTATAATATCATCCAGAAACACATCACTCTGGTAGACACAAAATGTTGAAGTAACTTACTGGGACAGGCAGCAT
Organism: Rhinoraja longicauda; assembly: GCF_053455715.1. Taxonomy (NCBI): domain Eukaryota; kingdom Metazoa; phylum Chordata; class Chondrichthyes; order Rajiformes; family Arhynchobatidae; genus Rhinoraja; species Rhinoraja longicauda. Next base: position 36,857,138 of record NC_135954.1, on the reverse strand, counting down.
CTCTGGACAGAAAGAATGGCTGACATTCATAAGTTCATAAGTTATAGGAGTAGAATTAGGCCATTCGGACCATCGAGCCTACTCCGTCATTCAATCATGGCTGATACATAGATACATAGACAATAGGTGCAGGAGAAGGCCATTCGGCCCTTCGAGCCAGCAACGCCATTCAATGTGATCATGGCTGATCATCCACAATCAGTACCCCGTTCCTGACCTCTCCCCATACCCCTTGATTCCGCTAGTCCGAAGAGTTCTATCTAACTCTCTTTTGACCTCTTGTGTTTTTAGTAGATTTGTATTTCAATGTACAGACTGGGACCTTCTGAAAATGTTGATACTTGGGAAGGGCACAGTACAACTCATTTACTGAGTATGAATTATACAGCTCAGAAACAGACCCTGGGACCCAACTTATTCATGCCGACAAAATGTCAATGTGAGCTGGTCCCATTAGCCTTTGTTTAGCCCATTTCCCTCGAAACTTTTCCCATCCATGTACCCATCCAAATATCTTTTAATCATTATAATTGCACCCGCCTCTATCCGCCATTCTGTTAACTCACTTCTGTCCTTCTCCAATACCTTTGCTGCTGAGTATTTTCATCATTTTCTTTTTTTTTTAATTGTAAAGTGGCAGCTCATTGTTTTCAGCCCCTGATTTTCCAGTACCAGCTGTGGCAGGATGACAAGGAAACAAAGAAAAAGGAAAGAGGAATTCACGATGCATATTTAATGCATAAACAAGTCCCCGACCAATCTTCTAATTAAAGGGTTTGCACTGTTGAAAGGAACTCTTAAAAAGTAAAATAAACTTTACATTAAAGTGAAATATTTTAATTAACTCCCGTTTAACCTGTAATTTTATTTAGATTTTGGTTCCTGTTTTCTGTGAAGTATATTTCCTTTTGCATACCGTATTGATGAGAAACAGGAGTACTTTGAACCCTTCTGAGGTATTAGTTGGATGAGAAAGTTACAAATTTTGACTTTTATAATGAAGGTAGACACAAAACGCTGGAGTAACTCAGCGGGTCAGGCAGCATCTCCGGAGAGAAGGAATGGGTGACGTTTCGGGTCGAGACCCTTCTTCAGGAGTTGTGTATCTACCTTCGATTTAAACCAGCATCTGCAGGTTTTTCCTTATACATCTAGACTTTTATAATTGTGCCAATGGAAAATTATGGTGGTGCAGCAGTAGAGTTGCTGCCTTACAGCGCCAGAGACCCAAGTTCGATCCTGACTACGGGTACTGTCAATAGACGGAGTTTGTATGTTCTCCCCGTGACCGCGTGGATTTTTCCAGGGTGCTCTGTTTTCCTCCCACACTCCACAGACATACAGGCTTGTAAGTTAATTGGTTATGGAAAAAAACGGTATTTTTTCTCTAGCTTGTAGTGTGTGCTAGTGTAACGAGGATTGCTGGTCAGCATGGACTCGGTGGGCCGAAGAACCTGTTTCCGCACTTTATCACTAAACTCAACTGAACTAAATTCCTTTAAAGTTGTCAACCAATTCCTCAAAATAAGCCAGAATTCAGTACTAACGGACACCTAATTTGTATTGTTTCAACCAATGCTTTTATATGTTTTAATGGAAGAATTTCCAATATTACAATAAGAATAGAGGGATCTGTTTGGAGCTGCTGAATTTGCCTTCAAAACGTCTGCAAAACAAGCGGCTGTATAATAATAAAGGCTTTCGTTGGCTTTGTGTATGGAAGGCTGGAGCACATATCATTAAAGGGCCAGTAGAACAGCCTTTGTTTTGTATTTGGCTCAGTGCCAGAAGCTTTCACATTTCCTGCTACTCAGATGAGAATGGGGTTGATGAATTGAGGTTGGAAGGTTCTGCATTAAGACTGAACTTGGAGCTGACAGTTGCGAACAATGGGAATTTATTCCATTTTCGTATTTTGACAACCATCACGTTAACAATTCCAACAAGAAAAAAGTACACAGAAAACAAGCAAAAGGAAACTGCCTGAAGCAATGAATGCATCAAAATTATTAAAAGACTAATTCAATGACAAAATATGTTCTTCAATAATTCAATCAGCCCTGCAAACTTCAATGGATCCACCCAAGAGAGCATAATATTTACAGCCCACCAAAAATGTTCCTTTCTCATTATAGTAAATTTGACATCTTCCAGCAATTTCAAACATTTCAGTCAATTATGGCGGCTCAGTGATTTTTCTTCAATTTTTGACACCACCGGAACAAGTCAGCATCACATACAGCTAACTCTTAGCTGGAAGATACCATGCATCCCTCCAAGATATACACCCAACATTTTTAGAGACCTTGGCAAAGAGTACAGTAATTCAGCATGGTTCTTCGAACTAAAATGCACAGATTATTTACTTGTTTCCATGTAGTTTACATTATTGCAATACATTTCAGTATTGATATTGTTTTATTGGAATATATGTACCAAGATACAGTGAAAAAATTGTATGGTTTGTATGCTATCCAGTCATATGATACCATACATGAGTAAAGGCAAACCGTACACAAGTACAACAGCTAACGCGAAGAAAAAATAAACAGCAGTGTATAGCTACAGAGAAAGTGCAGGTAAAAAAAGTGAAATGGCTGCAAAGAAGTAAGTTGGGAGATCGGGATTACATCCTTAGCTGACACAATGAATCTACAACAGCAGGGGAGAAACTGTTTCTGAATCTAGTGGTACAGCTTTCAATTTCTTTTGTATATTCTGCCCAATGGGAAAGGGGTGGAAGAGGGAATGGTAACACCAGTCCCTTTACCTCCCCCCTCAACTCCATCCAAGGACCCAAACAGTCTTTCCAGGTGAGACAGAGGTTCACCTGCACCTCCTCCAACCTCATCTATTGCATCCGCTGCTCCAGATATCAACTTATTTACATCGGCGAAACCAAACGCAGGCTCGGCGATCGCTTCGCTCAACACCTGCGCTCGGTCCGCGATAGCCAATCTGAACTCCCGGTGGCTGAGCACTTCAACTCCCCCTCCCATTCCCAGTCTGACCTTTCTGTCATGGGCCTCCTCCAGTGCCATAGTGAGGCCCACTGGAAATTGGAGGAACAGCACCTCATATTTCGCCTGGGCAGCTTGCAGCCCACTGGTATGAACATTGACTTCTCCAACTTTAGATAGTTCCTCTGTCCCTCTCTTCCCCTCCCCCTTCCCAGATCTCTTTCTATCTTCCTGTCTCCACCTATATCCTTCCTTTGTCCCGTCCCCCTGACATCAGTCTGAAGAAGGGTCTCGACCCGAAACGTCGCCCATTCCTTCTCTCCTGAGATGCTGCCTGACCTGCTGAGTTACTCCAGCATTTTGTGAATAAATACCTTCGATTTGTACCAGCATCTGCAGTTATTTTCTTATACATAGGGTTGTTGATTAGGTTGACTGCTTTCCCAAAGCAACACGAAGGACTGGGCTACATCCACAACACTCTGCAATATCCTGCAGTCTTTTGCAAAGCAATTGCCAAACCAAGTTGTGATGCATCGCAATAGGATTCTTTTTATGAAGTATCTGTAGAAATTAGTAAGAGTCATTGGAGACATGCCAAGTTTCCTTAGACTTCTGAGGAAGTAGAGGTGTTGGTGTGCTTTCTTGGCCATGGTACCAATGTAGTGGATAAGGACAGATTGTTGGTGATATTTACACATAAGAATTTGAAGCTGTTGATCAGCAAGAGTCAAGAATGATTCATTGTCATATGTACCGAAAATGGAACAATGAAATTATTGCTTATAAAACAGGTCTGTAAACACAGTACTCATAGAAAAAGCAATAAAGGTAAAAAAATCTATACAAAATCAATGCAATACGAAACCCTGAAGTCCATTGTGCAACAATGTTTGGTTGGTGGTGTTTGTTTGGTGTTTGTAGTATTCAAGTGTGTTACGGCTGTTGGAAAGAAGCAGTTCTTGAACCTGGAGGTTATGGGCTTCAAACTCCTGTATCTTCTTCCTGATGCCAAGAGTGAAATGAGAGCTTGGCCAGGGTGGTGCAGGTCCTTGATGATGTTGGCTGCCTTTTCATTTCCACTTCTGCACCATTGATAGAGAATTGGGCATTATCCACTCGGCTTCCTAAAGTTGTTGTCTTGAAACCATGCTAGTAAGCTCTCTTTCTCCTTCCTGTACTACCTTCTCATTATTGTTTGAGATCCGGCCCACTATGGTCATATCATTTGCAATCTTACAATTGGGCACAGAGCAAAATTTCATTGCACTAGTGCAGAGAATCATTGTGGGGGATGTTTTGTTGCCTGTCCTTACTGATTGTGGTCTATGTCATGAGGTTGAAGATCCAGCTGAGTGTCTGGTCTGTGAGCAATGTGGGGGTGGATGAAGGGAAGAGTTCTAAGTCCAGGAGTTTGGTACTTCTAGCGTTAGGCTCATTTGGTGGACTTCCAGATTGCAGGTTTAGGTTGCATGACTAAGCATTAGTCAAGGGCATTTATTCACAAAATGCTGGAGTAACTCAGCAGGTCAGGCAGCATCTCGGGAGAGAAGGAATGGGTGACGTTTCGGGTCGAGACCCTTCTTCAGACTTCTTCAAGGGCAGTTTGACTGTCATTTTTCACATTGCAGAAGATTGCAAGCACCCAAAAGTAAAATTGGTGGTCATGTATTATAACGATACAGGATGCCAGATTTTTAACAACATCATGAACGCAGGCCAGGAATACTAAGGATGGCCATAGATCCTTAAAAAAGATGATGGGTCATGATCCAATTTACTCTGAAGCCCTACATCACAAGATGTGGCACAGAACCTCTGCAGTGGACTCACGTCCTTCTGCTGTCTGTCCACTCTTTGGAACCTATCAGATGGTGCATCGTGAAGTGTAAGCATCACAGATTAAATTGTGTCTGGGCAGGCCACTCAGCAATACTAACTGCATTTTCAGACGTTTTGAGCTGAATTCTCATGAGCTACACGAGCTATTATCGGACGACAGGCTGTTAAATTTTTTTAATTACGATTCCTGTCCCAGCCTCCTTACCAGATTTTATTCATATTAGACTGCTGCCTCACAGCTTGAGCAGCTCAATGCCAATCCTGACCTCCGCATGCATGTTCTCCCTGTGACTACAAGTTTCCTCCACATGCTCCAATTTCCTCCCACAACCCAAAGATTTGCTGCCAGGATAATTGGCAGTCTTTAATTTCCTGGAGTTTGGTTTGTGACTGGGAAATTAAGGAGTGTTGATGGGTATGTAAAGGCGAATAGCCTAAAAGGGAAATAAGTGGGGGAATGGGGAATACTCAGAGCCAGCAAAGACTTGATTGGCCAAATTACCGCCACCTCTGTTGTAAAATAAAAATGGAAATACCGAATCCCTGTCTGGATATCATTCTGATATCCAGACCCAGTCAACGATTCCTACAGAACATCAAAGTCAATTAGACCCTTGTCCACATCCAGCGTAATGGAAGTGGCGGCGCTGCGCAGCAGCTGCGGCTCACCTGCAGTCCGTTTGTCTTTAGTGTTTTTTGTTGTTTTTTGTCTTAATTGTAATGTTTAGATGTGATGTAGTGTTATTTGTGGTTGTGTACTATGTGTGGGAGGGAAAAATGTAAAATTGTCTCTTCCGAACGGAGACCCGACTGTTTCTAAGTCGTGTCTCCGTTTACGCTGCGGCCTACCATTGGCCAAACACCTGGAGCTGGCGGCCTCCAGCTGGGACCACCTGGGCTCTGGTTCGCAGAGCCCGCGGACCGGACTTACCATCTGCGGTGCTGGCAGCCTTCGGAGGCTGTGGTGGCGCTGCGAGTGCGGCTGCGAGTAGCCTTTGGAGGCTCCGGAGGCTTCAGCCGTGGGCCGCGTGGATATCGGAAGCTTGCAGGCCCCTGGGTGGGGGCCGACATCGGGAGCTCCGGCAGCGGCAGCGTCTTTGCCCGCCCCGAATCGCGGGGCTTGTGTCGGCCCGCTGCGGACCTTTCACCGTCCGGCGCGGCCTGAAACAGGCCGCGGGAATTTCTCCGCCCGGCGGGGGCTTCAATGTCGGGAGCCCCGACCGCCCCGACGTGGCAACTTCAACAGCCTGACCGCGGGAGAAGACGGCAGGGGAAGAGGAAAGACATTCTGGCCTTCCATCACAGTGAGGAGGTGACTGGAGGAGACTCGCTGTGATGGATGTTTCTTTTTTTTGTTTTGTGTTGGTTTGTGATTGTGTGTGTTATTGCTTATTTTTATTGCTCTTATTGTTGGACTGTGGGTAACGGAATTTCATCCAAAAGACTTGTTTTTTTTGGATGACAATAAAGGTTATTCTGATTCTGATAATGTGAACCCAGTGTAATGCTGACCTTGAACAGTCGCCAATTCTCTTGAGATCCAAAAACAGAAAGAACTAAGATACAAAAATTGATGACAAACTGACTCATTGGTCAAGATCAGGGCTTGATAATTTCCCAAGAGACTAAAACTAAGAGGACGGGTGCGGGATATTTGAAAAAACAGCCATTAAGGTCAGGGTAGCATTGGTAGCATCAGAGTAAAAGGGAGTTAGACTTTAGTGGTACAGCCATTGTGGAGTGGTCATTGCAAGAATGGCCATGTGTGAGGGCAAGTGCAGTGTTTGAGTAATAAGTACTAAGACTTTGGCTTGTGAGGCATCAGCAAAGATGCTGAGCAGAGTTATAGATAAAAACAGGTAAGATCTTTTAACTTTATTCTTCAGGCAGTGCAATCAGGATGGCAATTAGGGGAATGGTGTACACCTCCTGTGGGATTTGGGAGGTTCGGGAAACTTCCTCTGTCCCTGGTGACTGCACTTGTAGGAAGTGTGCCCAGCTTCATTTCCTTGGCTGCCTCAAGGAAATGGAAGTGGAACTGGAGCTGGAACATTTAGGGTGCTGAGAGCATTATAGATGCAAGTTTTAGTGTCATGGTCACAACAAAGCTACAGGCTCCAGGTAGTTTGGTGACAACCAGGAAAGGTAGACGGGGCAGACAGACAATGTAGTGTTCTCAGTAATGGTGTGCCTTTGTATAATGTTGGGAGGGAGGGGGCGGGGTTGACTAAATGACTTTAAAGCAGCACAGTGACTCCTCAGGCTCAGCAAGGATAGGTGGAGTCAGACAAAGCAATAGTGATAGGAGATTAAATGGATAGGGGGACAGATGGAAGATTATGTGGCTGCAAATGAGACCCGGAATAGTGAGTTGTCTCTTGGGTGTCAGGGTCAAGGATGCTTCAGAGTGGTTACATGACATTCTCAAGGGGGAGAGGGAGCAGCAAGGGTAGTTGTGCACATTGGCGCCAATAACATAGGTGGAGAAATGGCTGAGGTTCTGCGGAGTGAAGATATGGAGGTAGAAAGAGGTTAAAAAGCAGCACCTCAAAGGCAGTAATCTCTGGATTACTCCCAGTGCCACGTGCTAGTAATGACAAGAGGGAGGCTTTTAAAAGTGCAATAGAGAAAGCACAATCCGGTTAGGATGAAGGGTAAGACTGCCACAAAATATTGAGGCTCTGATCAGGAAAATTGAGGTATACTTCAGGTTTAGGCAATCAGGATCAAGAAAACCCCTCAATATATAAGTGTAGGAATATACTTAAGAGAGAAATCAGGAGGCCAAAACATAGAAACATAGAAAATAGGTGCAGGATGAGGGCATTCGGCCATTTGAGCCAGCACCGCCATTCATTGTGATCATGGCTGATCATCCACAATCAGTAACCTGTGCCCAACTTCTCCCCATATCCCTTGATTCCACTAGCCCCCAGCGCTCTATCTAACTCTCTAAACTAAATTCATCCAGTGATTTGGCCTCCACTGCCCTCCGTGGCAGAGAATTCCACACATTCACAACTCTCTGGGTGAAAAAGTTCATTCTCACAGTTTTAAATAGCTTCCCCTTTATTCTAAGACTGTGGCCCCTGGTTCTGGACTCCCCCAACATTGGGAACACAAGAGGGCATGAGATGGAAATGGCAGACAAGGTAAAGGAAAATCCCAAGCGATCCCAACATAGTAATATTAAAATGGTGCCAAGGATAGAACAGCTTCTCTTAAAAATCATCATGGATGTCTATGCGTTGAGTCAAAGGACTTGGGTGAGAATATTAATGAAGATTTGTCATCAGTTTTCCTGTGAAGATCATAGAAGCTGAAGAATTGAGGCAAAATTAATTGGGATGTCTTGGACCACATACAAATTGCCAAAGAGGAGGTCTTGTCAGTCTTAAAGTGCATTAAGATGGATAAGGCCTCATGGCCTGACCAGGTGCATCCTCGCAACTTGTAGGAGCCTAGGGAAGAAATTGTCGAGGTCCTTGCAGAGTCATTTGCTTTATCCTTAACCACAGGTGAAGTTCCGGGAGATGGGAGAGTGGTTAATATACTGTACCATTATTTCAAAAGGAGAGCAATGACAAGCCAAAGCAGGTGGTGGGCCTTTTAATGGTGAGGATTCTGAGGGACAGGATCTGCTAGTATTTGGATAAACAAGAACTGATAAGAGATGGTCAACATGGATTTGCGCACAGGAAAACATAAACAAGATGGTTGATGAGGGCAGGGCAGTGGACATTGTCTATATGGAAATTAGAAAGGTAAAACAGTAGGTTGGCTTGGGTGGTTAGATTGTACGAGATCCAAGGAGACCCAGCTAACTGGATATAGTAGATAGACAAAAAAAATCTGGAGCAACTCAGCAGGTCAGACAGTATCTCTGGAGAAAAGGAATAGGTGACGTTTTGGATCGAGACCCTCCTTCAGATATAGAATTAGCTTAATGGGAGGAAGCAGGGGGTGATGGTGGAAGGTTGTTTATCGAGCAGAAGACCAGTGGCTAGTAGTGTGCTACAGGGATCAGTGCTGGGCTCATTGTTGTTCATTGTTTATTTAAATGATTTGGATGAGAGTGTACAAGACCTCGTTACTAAGTATGCAGATGATACTAAAGTAGCTGGTTTGTAGACAAAGAAGAAAGTTGTCAGAGAATATAGTGATCAACTAGGCGAGTGGGTCGAGGAATGGCAAATCACGTTCAATTCAGATGTGTGAGCCCGTGCATTTTGGTAAATCAGGGGTAGACTTTTACAGTTAATGATAGGGTCCCGGAGAGTGTTGTAGAACCAGAGGGACCAACAAGAACAAGTATTGCTGAACATGGCATTACATGGCATATTCCATGTATATGCATACTTGGCCAATAAACTTATTCATTCATTCATTCATTCATTCACAAGACGACAAGGTAGTGAAGGCGGCATTTGCCATGCTAACCTTCATCAGTCAGGGCATTGCGTATAGGAGTAAGGGCGTTATATTGCAGTTCTACAATATATTGGTCAGGCCACACTTGCATTGTATTGTGTACAGTTTTGATCATCCTTGGGTTTAGGTTGATTATTGTCACTAGAATTGTTTTCAAGAGGGCTAGAATATAAAAGCAAGGAAGCAATGCTGAAGTTTTATACAGTGCTGATGAGGCCACATTTAGAATATTGTGAACAGTTAGGGCTCCATATCTGAGAAAAGATGTACCGGTTTATGGAGAGGGTCCAGAGGAGGTTTACGAGAATGATTGGGTTCATATACAAGGAGCTTTTAAAGGCTCTGGGCCTGCACTTGACTTGACTTGCACTTGCAGGAATTTAGAAGGATGAGAGGGATCTCATTGAAACCTACCAGCTACTGAAATGCCTTGAAAGGCCTATATAGAGTGGACATGGAAAGGATGTTTCTAGTAATATGAGAGTCTAGAACCAGAGGGCACAGCCTTAGAATAAAAAGGCTTATCTTTAGAATGGCAAAGAGGAGGAATTTCTTTAGCCTGAGGCTGGTGAATCTGTGAGACAGCTGTGATGGCCAAGATATTGAGTATTTTTAAAGATAAGATTGAACAGCTGTACAGAGCCAGACAGAGATCTCACAAAACCTTGAATTAAACCATCAGTCAGTATCCATCTTGTATGCTGACGCAACGTCAGTCACACCGACATCACTGAGAAGGTCCCAGAGTGCAAAGTCCAGTGAGGTGAGTGAGCCGAAACATTTGCAAATGTACATATGTAACTTTAGTAACATAAACATGTGTAACTTTTCTTTTCCTTTGTAATGAAAGGGATACATTATAGTTATGTAGTAATGCTTGTTTTACAGAGAAAATAGGTGCAGAGGAGGCCATTTGGCCCGTCGAGCCAGCACTGCCATTCATTATGCTCATGGCTGATCATCCACAATCAGTACCCGTGCCTGCCTTCTCCCCATATCCCTTGATTCCGCTAGCCCCGAGAGCTCTATCTAAATTGAATTAATCCAGTGAATTGGCCTCCACTGCCTTCTGTGGCAGGGAATTCCACAGATTCACAACTCTCTCGGTGAAAAAGTTTTTTCTCATCTCAGTTTTAAATGGGCTCCCCTTTAATTTTCGACTATGGCCCCTGGTTCTGGACTCCCCCAACATTTGGGTACATTTTTCCTGCACCTAGCTTGTCCAGTCCTTATATAATTGTATATGTTTCTATAAGATCCCCTCATATCCTTCTAAATTCCACTGAATACAAGCCCAGTCTTTCCAATCTTTGTCCCGCCATCCCGGGGATTAACCTCGTGAACCTACGCTTCAATAACAAGGATGTCCTTCCTCAAATTAGGAGACCAAAACTGCATACAATACTCTAGATGTGGTCTCACCGGGTCCCTGTAAAACTGCAGAAGGACCTCTTTGCTCCTATACTCAAATCCTCCTGTTATGAAGGCCAACATGCCATTAGCTTTCCTCACTGCCTCTGTACCTGCATGTTTACTTTCAGTGACTGGTGTACAAGGACACCCAGGTCCCGTTGCACTGCCCTTTTTCCTAATCTAACACCATTGAGATAATAATCTGCCTCCTTGTTCTTGCTGCCAAAGTGGATAACCTCACATTTATCTACATAAAAATGCACCTGCCATACATTTGCCCACTCACTCAACCCGTCCAAGTCACCCTGCAACCTCCTAGCATCCTCTGAGAAGCTCACACTGCCACCCAGCTTTGTGTCATCTGCAAATTTGCTGGTGTACTTTTAATCCCATCATCTAAATCATTAATATATGTTGCAAATAGTTGCAGCCCCAGCACCGAGCCTTGCGGCACTCCACTCGCCACTGCCTGCCATTCGGACAGGGACCCGTTTATTCCTACTCGTTGTTTCCTCTCTGCCAACCGATTCTCTATCCATGTCAATACCCTACTCCCAATACCATGTGCTCTAATTTTGCCCACTAATCTCCTGTGTGGGACCTTATCAAAGACTTTTTGAAAGTCCAGATACACTACATCCACTGGCTCTCCTTCATCCATTTTACTTGTCACATCCTCAAAAAAATCCAGATTAGTCAAGCAGGATTTCCCCTTCATAAATCCATGCTGACTTGGACCAATCCTTTTACCACTATCCAAATGCGCCGTTATTACCTCTTTAATAATTGACTCCAGCATCTTCCCCACCACCGATGGCAGGCTAACTGGTCTATAATTCCCTGTTTTCTCTCTTGCTCCTTTCTTGAAAAGTGGGATAACATTAGCTACCCTCCAATCCACAGGAGCTTATCCTGAATCTATAGAACATTGGAAAAAGATAACAATGCATCCACAATTTCTAGAGCCACCTCCTTGAGTACCCTGGGATTCAGACCATAAGGCCCTGGGGATTTATCAGCCTTCAGTCCCATCAGCCTACCCAATACTATTTCTCGCCTAATGCAAATTTCTTTCAGTTCCTCTGTCTCCCTAGATCCTCTGTCCTATAGTACATCTGGGAGATTGTTCGTGTCTGCCTTAGTGAAGACAGAACCAAAGTACCTGTTCAAATCTTCTGCCATTACCTTGTTCCCCATAATAATTTCACCTGTTTCTGCCTTCAAGGGACCCACATTTGCCTTTACTAATCTTCTTCTTTTAACATACTTAAAGAAGCTTTTACTATCCTTCTTTATATTCTTGGCCAGCTCACCCTTGTACTTCATCTTTTCACCCCGTATTGCCCTTTTTGTTACCTTCTGTTGTCCTTTGAATGTTTCCTAACCCTCTGGCTTCCCACTACTCTTTGCTATGTGATACACCTTTTCTTTTAGTTTTATTCCATCCCTAACTTCCTTTGTCAGCCACGGTTGAATCTTACTCCCCTTAGAATCTTTCTTCCTCTTTGGAATGAAATGATCCTGCATCTTCTGGATGATGCCCAGAAATTCCTGCCATTGCTGTTCCACCATCATTCCTGCTAGGATCCTTTTCCAGTCACCCTTGGCCAGCTCCTCTCTCATGCTTTCACAGTCCCCTTTGGTCAACTGCAACATTGACACTTCTGATTTACCTTTCTCCCTCTCAAATTGCAGATTAAAACTTATCATATTATTGTCACTGCCTCCTAGCGGTTCGTTTACCTTGAGTTCCTTTACGCAGGTACAGCAGGCAGTGAAGAAAGCTAATGGCATGCTGGCCTTCATAATGAGCAGATTTGAGTAAAGGAGTAAAGAGGTCCTTCTACAGTTGTACAGTACCCTGGTGAGGCCACAGCTGGAGTATTGTGTGCAGTTTTGGTCTCCTAATTTGATAAAGGACATTCTTGCTATTGAGACTGTGCAACGTAGGTTCACAAGGATGGCAGGACTGTCAGATGAGGAAAGATTGGAAAGACGGGGCTTGTATTCACTGGAATTTAGAAGGATGAGAGGGGATCTTATAGAAACGTATAAAATCATAAAAGGACTGGACAAGCTAGATGCAGGGAAAATGTTCCTAATGTTGGGGGAGTCCAGAACCAGGGGCCACAGTCTAAGAATAAAGGGGAGGCCATTTAAAACTGAGATGAGAAAATACTTTTTCACCCAGAGTTGTGAATTTGTGGAATTCTCTGCCACAGAAGGCAGTAGAGACCAATTCACTGGATGAATTTTAAAAAGAGTTAGATAGAGCTCTAGGGGCTAGCGGAATCAAGGGATATGGGGAGAAGGCAGGCATGGGTTACTGATTGTGGATGATCAGCCATGATCACAATGAATGGCGGTGCTGGCTCGAAGGGACAAATGGCCTCCTCCTGCACCTATTTTCTATGTCTATGTTTTCTATGTTTATTAAATCTGGTTCATTAGAGAACACTAAATCCAGAATTGTCTTCTCTCTGGTCGGCTCCAGTACAAGCAGCTCCAAGAATCCATCTCGGAGGCACTCTACAAACTCCCTTTCTCGGGGTCCAGAACCAACCTGATTTTCCCAGTCTACCTGCATATTGAAATCTCCCATAACCACAGTGGCATTACCTTTGTTACATGCCAATTTTAACTCCTGCTGCAACTTGCACCCTATATCCATGCTACTGTTTGGGGGCCTGTAGATAACCCCCATTAGTGTCTTCTTACCTTTATAATTCCTCAATTCTATCTACAGCGACTCTACATCATCAGTCCCAATGCCACCCCTCCCAAGGGACTGAATTTCATCCCTCACCAACATAGTTACCCCACCTCCTCTGCCCACCTGCCTGTCCCTTCTATAGGACGTATAACCCTGAATATTCAGTTCCCAATCCCGATCCTCCTGCAGCCATGTCTGGAATCCCCACAATGTCATAACTACCAATCTCTAACTGAGCCTCAAGCTCAACCACTTTACTTCTTATACTTTGTGCATTCATAAACATAGCACAAAAAGTAAGGAAATTTGTGTTTGGTAGATTATTTCTTTTTGTAACAATGCTTCTTGGCAATAAATCTTATACCGTTGGAAAGCCTGTTTATTTCCCTTTTAAATGGTGCCACATTTGTAAGGAACATGCATTTGTGGGATGAGCAGCAGAGCTGAGTATGTGGGTTGCGCCCATGAAAAATCTGCCAAATCTTCTCTGCCAATGCCAAACAGCTTATTCTGCCATTGACTCTTGTTCGGTGTTGTTTGGTGGATTGGATGATTGAAGTCTGAAGAAACAAGACATATTGGCAATTTAACAATTTATTCATTTAATAAACAGGAGCCTCAGTAGCGTGTGGAAGAACCATACACAGCCACAACAGCCTGGCACCTCCTCCTCATGCTGGTCACCAGCCTGGTCACACACTGTTGTGGGATGGCATCCCATTCTTCAACCAGCATTTGTCGCAAGTCAGCCAACGTGGTTGTGTTGGTCACTCTGGCACGAACAGCACGCCCAAGCTGATCCCACAAGTGTTCAATGGGGTTGAGGTCAGGACTGCTGGCAGGCCATTCCATCCTCTCCACTCCCAAATTCTGGAGGTAGTCTATGAGAAACCCTGCTCTGTGGGGGCGAGCATTGTCATCTTGGAGGATAGAGTTCGGTCCCAGACTGTGGAGATATGGGATTGCCACTGGTTGCAGAATCTCATCTCGATATCTCTCTGCATTGAGATTGCCTCCAATGATGACAAGCCTCGTTTTTCCAGTGAGGGAGATGCCACCCCACACCATCACACTGCCTCCACCAAAAGATGTTACTCTATCGGTGCAGCAATCAGCATAGCGTTCTCCGCGTCTTCTCCACACTTTGACCCTATGATCCAACTGCCGTAGGCAGAATCTGGACTCATCGCTGAACATAACGTTCCTCCACATGTTCAGGTTCCAGTGCACGTGTTGCCGACACCAGCGCAAACGGGCCTGATGGTGAAGGACAGTCATGGCAGGCCTCCTGGCAGCCCTATGAGACCGGAGATCGGCTGCGTGCAGTCTGTTCCGAATTGTCTGGGCAGAGAGCCGTCGGCCATATCGTCCTGCAAACCTTGACTGCAAATCTGTAGAAGACAGCCTACGGTTCCTAAGAGCTGACAGGGTGAGGAAACGGTCTTCTTCGGGTGTCGTCTTCTTGGGATGCCCACTTCGCGGCCTGTCTCTGACATCCCCCATTATATGGAACTTGGCCTTCACTTTGGAGATGGTACTAGGGCTCACTCCAAATAATGCCGCAACTTGGTTTTGCGGAACACCAGCTTGAAGTTGCCCTATCGCACGGGCCCTATCCAGATCAGTCAAACGTGGCATGCCGATTCTTGGAGCAGACACCTACTGACCACTGTAGCAGGGCCCATGCTCACAGATGCTGCCAATCAGGTGCCAATCAGGCACCTGATTGTCAGCACCTGGGGGTACCAGAAGCTCAAAACAAGAGTCAATAGCAACAGCAGAATAAGCTGTTTGGAATTGGCAGAGAAGATTTGGCAAATTTTTCATGGGCGCAACCCATATACTCAGCTCTGCTGCTCATCCCACAAATGCATGTTCCTTACAAATGTGGCACCATTTAAAAGGGAAATAAACAGGCTTTCCAACGGTATAAGATTTATTGCCAAGAAGCATTGTTACAACAAAGAAATAATCTACCAAACACAAATTTCCTTACTTTTTGTGCTATGTTTTATATAATACTTTTAATCCATTACTCACCTCACCTTTCACATCTATTCCTATTTCACTTGGCCATTCTTTCCTATCCCTTCGTGAGCTTTCTGTGCTGTCAATTCTGGCATATTTCTTAACTTTTCCTATACTCTCTTTCCCTTTGACTCCATTCTTGTATTTCCATCCTTTGTCTCTTGTCTCTTCCCCCCCCCCCCCCCCCACTATTTAGTTTAAACCCTATTGCATCTAACACCTGTTGCGTCTAAATACAATGTTGTGTAGTTGATTATCTTTGGTTTTCTGTGATGTTTGTGGAAATACTAGAGTCTGTTTAGATGAGCCATTGCATTAACCAGTCATAATGGTTGATCTTCCAGTTCCATAAATTGTTGTACAGAGGTGTTTGTGGGGAGCTTGAGCAATTCAAGCATCTTCCTGTCTGTTTACACAATGTCATCAGGATACAACACCACCGGAAAACACTACCTCATCAGACTGCCTGTTTAAATGCAGTCATGCACAATCGGAATGTGGGTAACAGTGTGGTATAACTGGTAGAGCCATTGTTTCAGAGTTCCAGTGATCCAGGTTCAAACCTGACCTCCAATATTGTCCATGTGCAATTGGCATTTTTTCCCTGGATTTTCCCCAGGTGCTCCAGTTTGCACACACATCCGAAGGACGTGCGGATCGGTGGCTCAATTGGTTGCTGCAAATTGCTCTTAATGTGTCTGAGTGGTGGAATCTGGGTGTCGTTAATAGGAAAAGATAGACACAAAAAGCTGGACTAATTCAGCGGTCAGGCAGCATCTCTGGAGTGAAGGAATGTGTGATGTTTTGGATCGAGACCCTTCTTCAGTGTCGTTAATAGGTGTCTCTTTGTCATTTTCCTCGCCTCCCTTCCCATCTCATCCTCCCCGCACCCCACAAACACCTCTATAAAACAATATATAGTGGCAGGACAAGCTTAATTAATTTTAAAAAGAGCCAGAAACACTCAGCAGGTCAGGTGGGATCAGATAAGAAATTTTAAAATGTCTGGTCAATGATCCTCTATCAGAACAGGAAAAGTGAGAGCATGATGGGCAATTAAAGAAATGAGCAACAGAACGCGAGTACAGTGAATAAAAATCACATGGAAGGCAAAGAATTAAAACAGCACCCAAAAGGAGCACATATTAAGGAAAGCAATGCGTTTTATGCACCTAATGTACCCAAATAATATTACTGAGAGAATATTTTTCAGAAAAATCCATTGTGATGAAATCCATACAAAGTTGTATTAAAAGTTACTGTTTGTAGCAAGATGATCAATGACTTGCTGCAGTCAAATAAAACCAGAACTCGTTAAAGTGCATTGAATTAGAAATGGGGAAAATAACATTCTCTTAGTGATTTTAAATTTCTTGCTACATTGTTCCTTATTTCATATCCTACAGATCCCTAATGTATTCCAATGATTTAGAATCTCGAGTCAAGAGAGAGTCAAGGGTGTTTTGTCTTCTCTACCAAAATGGAGCAATTAAATTCTTACGATATTTCCCTTAATCTTAATATTATATCTTAACCTATGTTTGTATAACTGATTATTCTATTTTAACAGTACACATATTAACAATACAAAAATTCATAATGGGATAATTTTATTCCCATATTCATAATGTTTGGTCACATTTATTTCTTAAACCTTAAAGTCATAACACAACAAGCAGATTCAGCTTTTCCTGGGAGCCTCCTTCATTCCACCACTTGTTAACTGAGGTTCTTCAGAAACACAATGCCAATATTCCACGATGCACCGCCATATTCATCGTTATCCCACGCACATTTAGTTTCATTAGTTCCCGTTCTGACAATCGCTCATTTTTTAAAATCTCTTTCCTCATCTTGTAGCATCTCCGTGATTTGCTCGTCTAAGTGATTTGCTGGCCAAAGTGTCCTTCGCTCAAGGCGGAAGAAAATGTGACCACAAACTTGTTTGTCTTCTTAAGATACTGTTTAAAAACCTCTTAAAATTGACCTAATATCTGGCTCAATGTCAAATTTTGTTTGATTTCACTCCTCTTAAGTGCGTTAGTATTTTATACCTGCAAACGTTGCTATTATCATCAGAAAATGACTGGGTAATTCTTGAATATCTAATTTTAATCAGAATATTAAAATCCTCTAACAGATATCACTACAAAGCTCAACAGTATACATACAGTGACTAGAACGAAGCAGCATTAAAGCAAAGAAAAATATAACAGAAATAAATCAGGTTTTCAAGTAAAATAAAACAGCAAATGAATGGGTCA
This sequence comes from Rhinoraja longicauda, assembly GCF_053455715.1. NCBI lineage: Eukaryota > Metazoa > Chordata > Chondrichthyes > Rajiformes > Arhynchobatidae > Rhinoraja > Rhinoraja longicauda. Next base: position 36,839,487 of record NC_135954.1, on the reverse strand, counting down.
GTCACTTTTCATGTTAATAATTCGTGGCTATTTACTACATGACAGAGCATTGCCTGAAGGAAACATCACATTTTGTTCTGAAAACATAATAGTACAGTGGCTGCATCAATCCAAAAGTCTGACATGAAACATGAGTTGGAAAGCATTGTACATCACCCACTGGCCTTAGGAACATACTCCTAGAGGATGCTGACTGGCGAGGCCCCAACTGAAGCTCAAAGCAGTGGTTAAAAACTATCAAACTAAGAAAACCAGCTTATTACTGCACATTTTTGTTCAACACCTGCAATGCTCTTCAGGAGTATTCCTTCAGGTCCAAATTCAAACACAACCTCCTACCTGTATAGCAGGACAAGGATATAGGAAATATATATTTTGTTTATAGTCACAGGACAATATCTCCAGGAATACATCTCCAGAAACAACCAGTACCAAACCCCAAACATCATAGCAGAATGATAGCAGAATATCTTAGCAAGTTATTTCCTAACTTAAAATGACTGAATTCCAACTAGCGATTCAAAAGAAAACAGTAGAATTGTTAATTTAACTTTTTTTTAAAAATGAGCATTTTAATGAGATGACCTCTTTAAAAAAATAAAGCAAAATGCAGCATTAGCCACCATAGTTGATTTTTTTGCTGGTAATCAGTCTGAATTAAATTGACACATTGGCAAACCAATCCAAAAAAGAAAATTTGAATTGTATTAGTTGATTTTTTTTCCAAATGAAAACACCATTTCTGATTTAGAACACAACTAAAAATCAAACTGGTTAAAATGATTCAGAAATAAAGCAGCTTCAGGTTACTGATCCTCTCATCTACCACCAGTCAATGTTTTAAATCCATGAGGTCAGCCCCAGACGATGTAGTCTGCACTTATGATGTGTGTAGACACAAGGAAAACATACTTTGACTGTGACAAAGATTGATTGCATTGAAGGTAAAATCATTCATAAATTTAATTGCATGTTAATTATAATCCAAACAGTTCCATCAGCAACCAGCTGCTCTTAAAAGGAGGAAAGTACTTACCACATATTCAAACACAAGAGTCAAGGTTTCCTTGGTATGAATGATGTCATGGAGCAGTACTATGTTCGCATGTTTCAACCCTTTCAACAAAGAAGCTGCAAAGGAACCAAGGGAAAACTTTCAGACTGTTAGACTTGGCCCAAACAATCAATTAGGCAATCAAAGCCATCAATTAATGTAAAAACAATAAGTGAACTGTTTAAAGGATTTAACCATATGATAAGAAAAGATACAAAGTGCTGGAGTAACTGAATGGGTCAGGCAGCATCTCTGGAGATATTTTGGGTCGGGACCCTTCTTCAGATTGATGACAAAAGGTCATATATCCATGTACTCCAGATATACTACCTGACCCACTGAGTTACTCCAACACTTTGTGTCTATTTTAACTATATGGTCGTACATAATTTTCACAACTTTCCATTGAAATAAACAGTGCAGATGCACAAAATAGTATCGAAAGAAATGCACGCAATTTGTCATGAATAATGACATAGAAACATAGAAAATAGGTGCAAGAGCAGGCCATTTGGCCCTTCGAGCCAGCACCATCATTCAATATGATCATGGCTGATCATCCAAAATCAGTACCCCGTTCCGGCTTTTTCCCCATATCCCTTGATTCCCTTAGCCCTAAATCTAACTCGGTCTTGAAATGACGAATCATTATTCATAATTTGAATAATGAATATACTGCTTCTGTTTGATATTATCCTGATTTATGCGCATAAACAGAAGGGAATTCCAGTTGAGTTCACAAGATGCCATTACGTTGTCATGTATCCTAAAGAGAACACATTCCCCCCTCCCCTCCCAGTTCTGAATTCTTCCAGATCATCCCATGTGAATTATGAATCTTCCAGCTGCCTATCATTGTAATTAATTGCCTAATTTATCAGTTCTGAGCTAGACGTAGATGACAGCTAACATTGAATTCAAGATTTCCAATTGGAAAAGATGAAGTAATCGCTGGTCAATCCTTGCTTAAACTAATGGCATCGTGCATACACTGTATACCATGGTGTTTACATGGCATGGTTAGATGTTATATACTTAGAAGAAAATAACAAAACAGAATAAAACATTTAAAAAGTTAATTTCATTATAGGTCCACTTTTACAAATTTGAGATCTGGCAGGGCTTCACCCTATGTACAGAAATGGAATTGATAAACATATCATTCTCTGATGATCTTACAAAAGTTAAAAATAGACCATTCTGTAAAGTGAACAGATTCACACCCAAATTCCCAATGCAAGTCCTCCCCAGATTATAAAAGCCTGTCTTTTGTACAGCCTGAACATAACCGGAACCAGCATTTGGGAGAATGCTTTGGAAGGAAATGGGCCAGACGCAGGCAAATGAGACTAAGTCAGTTAGATAACTTGGTCGACATGGATGTTAGGCCTGATGACCTTTACCCGTGCTGTGTAACTCTGTGACTGAAATAAACCACGTTCTTCCTCAGTATCGGCACAGTCTTGGCCTGCACATTGTGGGGCTGCATGCATCATCTGCCATGTGGGAAACACAGTTCATGGCAATATCTGAATAGTTGAATTAATTACCTTGGTTTAACTACACACTGTTACAAACAGCTACAAACAGATTACGAATAGCTCTTAGGAACAGAGAGCTGTTGTAACCGAGGGAGCAACTGCATACATTCCTTGAACATGAAATAGTGTACTAGAACATTGAACAGTACAGCACAGGAAAGGGCCCTTTGGCCCACAATGCTTGTGCTGAACATGACTGCACTGTAGAACCTTTGTGAGGCTATATTCCCTTGTAATGCCTTTAAATTGCCCACCCGCACCAAACACTTCTACATCGCCTTCTATATCTCTCGTTTCCCTTTCCCCTGCTGAAGAAATGTCCCGACCCTAAACATCACCTATTCCTTTCCTCCAGAGATGCTATCTGACCACTGAGTTACTCCAGCTTGTTGCGACTAACTTGGGATTAAGATATCTTCTTCAAAAACAATTGTACCATTAAATTCAATCTAAATACATTATGACTAATTCCTCTTCAAGGCCATAAACAATCAGCCTACAGTCCATTATTTCAATGATATAAAGCAATTTACTCAAGGGCACGGTTAATTAGCGGTTATGCTTCTGGTATTGTGATCCAGGGGGCTGAATTAATGATCTGGAGACACGTTCAAATCTCACTACAACAGCTGGGGAACTTAAATTGGGTTCATTAAATAAATCTGGAATAAAAAAGATACCAACGATTACTGCATTCTTGTAATAACATTTTTCCTAGGGAAGGAAATGTGTCCTGTGTACCCAGACTGAGTACTAACCAGCCAAGTGGGTAATTTTGTTGTTCTTCATAATGACCTTGTGATTCAATCTGATGCATTAAACTTCCAGAGAAACAATAATAACTGATTGCATCAATTCAATCATCACCTCAGCACCTGCCTTTCAAGGACAATGGGGGATCAGCAATAAACAATGCCATTTGAGCTCAGATTTTGAACGAATGGAAAAGATTAATAATTCGTAAAAATGTACAAAAATGTAATGTTGTGCAATTTAAACAAAATCTGCAGGGTAATAGGGAAGTTCAGGTCTGATGAAGGGTCTCAACCCAAAACGTCACCCATTCCTCCTATCCAGAGATGCTGCCTGTCTCACTGAGTTACTCCAGCAGTTTGTGTCCATAGGGAAAATCATTGACCTATTTGTGTTGAAGGGCACTGACCATGTGGATGAGGAAAGCTGCAGAGCTGACCCACAAATCCTCACTCGCAACTTTTCTTCCTCATGTAATAAAAGGAAATGCAAATGCTGGTTTATACCAAAGATAGACACAACATGCTGGAGTAATTCAGCAGGTCAGACAGCATCTTGAGAGAAATTGGATAGGCGACATTTTAGGTCGGAACTCATCATCAGACCCTTTCTTCCTCATTTTCTACATGAAGTAGGTAATTCCCTACTCTTGCACCAACCTGATATCACACGGTGAACCAAATAAAAATGAATTTACTAATCTGATCGAGTTTTTTGAGGAGGTGACAAAAATGAATGATGAGTGTAGGGCCTTATTTGTTGTCTACAAGGACAATGCAAGACCCTCAGCAGCATTGATGTAGAGAAGGATCTTGGTCCAAGTCCACAACTCACTGAAAGAGGCAGCGCAAGTAAGTAAAAGAAGGCTTACAATATGCTTATCTTCATCGGTCGGGTCATTGAGCATAAGAATCAGGAAGTCATGATGAACGCTTTATTGGACTTTGGTTAGGCCTGCATTTGGAGTATTGCTTGCAGTTCTAGTCACCCCAAAACAGGAAGGATTGGAGGCATCGGAGAAGGTGCAGAAGAGGTTTACCAGAATAATGCCTGGATTACAGGGTGTTGGCTACAAGACGAGGTTGGACAGACTTAGATTGTTTTCTCTGGAGTGCCAGAGGTTGAGGGGAGACTAAAGGGCCTGTCCCACTTTAGGCGATTTTAAGGCGACTGCCGGCGACTGTCAAAGTCGTAGCAGATCGCCAAACTTTTCTTTTACCCGACGACAATGACCACGACAATGCAGAGTCAGGTCGAGATTACAGCGTCTTCGGAAACATCGCAAAATTCCCACACTGTCAATGCTTTTCCGGCGTCCTAATTTTCGCTGAAATCACTGACAAGACGGTAAGTACTTGAGAGTTTTGAACTATAACATCTTGTATGGGTTACTTAAAAACCAAGCATCACTGTAACAAGGAATAAACTGGATTTACTTCCAGTGTACTAATACCTGTATTAAAAATAATAATTTTAAAAGTGGTTAAGTGGATTTTTGTGAAAACTGTGTGGGCATTCTTTGAAAATGTACGGGAGATGCATATCTGGTTTCTGGGTTGCATATCTGGGTTGGGAGCCCACTTTAAATGTAATGGCTGATAGCCATAAACATCACGAAATTCCCACGCTTACCTGACCGTCAAACTGTCGCCTCCAATCTACCTGTCAAATGTCCTGAAGGTAAATAAATTGGTTAAACACAAGCATTTTATGGTATTTTGAAATGACTTTACTTATTTTAATATAATGTGCTTCTAAATGCATCTAAGAGAACCTAGGGGACAGCAGGCGAAAGCGCCCGCAATAAGCAACGACAAGCCGGCAGTCGCCGAGAAATTTCACTCCGGATGATTTCTCAGCCACGCGCTGAGATCCACTACGATTCTTTGAAGACTCCTCACGATCATGCCCGCGACACCCGGCGAATTGTCGGCGACAGCCTAGTTGCCGGCAGTCGCCTTAAAATCGCCTAAAGTGGGACAGGCCCTTTATAGTTTTATAAAAATATAAGAGGCGTAGACCCATTTTCCATTGGTGGACTTATCAAAGACTAGAGGGCCTAGCTTTAAGATGAGAGGGACAAACTTTAAAGGCGATGAATGGGACGTTTTATTTATATAGTGGGTGGTGGGTGCATGAAACGCGCTACCAGGGATGGTGGTGGAGGCAGACACAATAGTGGCATTTAAGAGGTTTTTGGATAGGCAGGGAATAGAAGCATATACCGTGCCCTACATAATGTTTGGGACAAAGACCCATTATTTATTTATTTGCCTTTGTACTCCAAAATTTGCGATTTGTAATAGGAAAAATTCACATGTGGTTAAAGTGTACATTGTCAGATTTTAATAAAGGCCATTTTTATACATTTTGGTTTCACCATGTAAAAATTACAGCTGTGTTTATAAATAGTCCCCCCATTTCAGGGCACCATAATGTTTGGGACACATGGCTTCACAGGTGTTTGTAATTGCTCAGGTGCATAATAAATACCTCCTTAATACAGGTATAAGAGAGCTCTCAGCACCTAGTCTTTCCTCCAGTCTTTCCATCACTGGAAACTTTTATTGCTGTTTATCAACACGAGGACCAAAGTTGTGCCAATGAAAGTCAAAGAAGCCATTATGAGGTTGAGAAACAAGAATAAATCTGTCGGAGACATCAGCCAAACTTGAGGCTTACCAAAATCAACTGTTTGGAACATCATTAAGAAGAAAGAGAGCACTGGTGAGCTTACTAATCGCAAAGGGACTGGCAGGCCGAGGAAGACCTCCACAGCTGATGACAGAAGAATTCTCTCGAAAATAAAGAAAAATCCTCAAACACCTGTCCGACAGATCAGAAACATTCTTCAGGAGTCGGGTGTGGATTTGTCAATTACCACTTTCCGCAGAAGACTTCATGAACAGAAATACAGAGGCTACACTGCAAGATGCAAATGACTGGTTAGCTGCAAAAATAGGATGGCCAGGTTACAGTTTGCCAAGAAGTACTGAAAAGAGCAACCACAGTTCTGGAAAAAAAGGTCTGAAGGTCTTGTGGACAGATGAGATGAAGATTAACTTATATCAGAGTGATGGTGAGAGCAAAGTATGGAGGAGAGAAGGAACTGCCCAAGATCCAAAGCATACCACCTCATCTGTAAAACACAGTGGTGGGGGTGTTATGGCCTGGGCATGTATGGCTGCTGAAGGTACTGGCTCACTTACCTTCATTGATGATACAACTGCTGATGGTAGTAGCATAATGAATTCTGAGGTATTTATTCACAAAATGCTGGAGTAACTCAGCAGGTCAGTGTAAGATTTGAGAAGTTTTCCCTCATTTGGAAAGCAACACCAAACCAAAGAGCCGCAGTTTGGACATTTTAAACAAGAGACTGGGGCTGATAGCGGAGAAAGGCTGCGGTCAGATTAACAAAGGATGTCACAATCCTAAAATGGCCGCAGGACCTCGTGACCAGCCACAAAAGGTAAAAACCTTACATCCCAGTCTCTAGGTTTTCTGCAAAGCCATGGCCAGAACAAAGGATGGGTATTGGCCATGCAGAAACCTACGAAACCAGGTCGGAGTCCAGACACTGGGGCGCTGACATCAGCATACTCACAATGCCCCAAAGCCGACCTAAACAGTTCATCTCGTTGAGGGGGCACAATAGCCCATAGAAAACTACGTGGTAGGTGATGGGAAACCAGTTAACACCCATCACCTCACAACGAAATCCCAATTATCACCGTCTGGCCATCCCCGGTATCCCCGAACATAAGCGCAGATCAGAAGAAAACCTCATACATATCTTTTTGAACAAAGAGATTCCAAGATCTGGCGGGAGATAGGACGGGTCAGAAATAGTATAACTGGCCACTACTTTTGGGTGAAAGAGTTAAGTCGGAGGGGAGTCGGAACTGAAGTCAACTGAAGTCAAGAAGAGAGTCAGAAGGAAGTCAAACGAATACAGGAGGAAGAAACGACAGGCAAGAAGAACGGATGCAAGAGAGAGGAACAGGCACGCAACTCGAGAAGAAATACTGCAGAACGAACAGCCAGTAACCCCAGTAATAGCCCCATGGTGAGCATGTACTCCAAATCCTACATATCCTGGACATAGTTTAGTGTAGAGGGGAGGGTGGCTGTGAATAAACGTTGGGTGTGTATTAAAATATGTGTTGGTCAAGGTTGCGATGCGTCGTACGTTCCCCATCTTACAGTCGTGTGTATGTCTTGTAGAACAGTGTGTCTAAGAATTCATAAGTAAAAGGGTATTCGTGTATATGTTTTGTGGAACTGTGTGTTTCAAAAGATCAGCGAAAAAGGCATTCGGGTTATAAGTATTCGTGTGATTCGGTATGTGTTTCATAGACAGGTATTATAGAACTGTATAAGTATTCATGGACAATAGTCCCAAGTGCTGAATAAAAGCCTTTTCATTTAAACCCTGGTTTTCAAATCTGGTCTGGTTGAATTTTTTCTGCACTATAAGAGCTCCTGCATCTAAGTCCAGTGTCTAGAACCGTAAGGGGTGAGTGGGTCGAACCACTCACGGGGAACCAGTGTGCACGGCCTGGTCAAGGGATCAGAGCAAGGCACGGGGACCTTAGGTCGGGCGAAAGCTCGGCGCAGAAACCCCTTACATCAGGCAGCATCTCGGGAGAGAAGGAATGGGTGACGTTTCGGGTCCCGAAACGTCACCCATTCCTTCTCTCCCGAGATGCTGCCTGACCTGCTGAGTTACTCCAGCATTTTGTGAATAAATACCTTCGATTTGTACCAGCATCTGCAGTTATTTTCTTATACTAATGAATTCCGATGTGTATAGACACATCCTATCTGCTCAAGCTCAAACAAATGCCTCAAAACTCATTGGCCGGCGGTTCATTCTACAGCAAGACAATGATCCCAAACATACTGCTAAAGCAACAAAGGAGTTTTTCAAAGCTCAAAAATGGCCATTTCTTGAGTGGCCAAGTCAATCACCCAATCTGAACCCAATTGAGCGTGCATTTTATACGCTGAAGAGAAAACTGAAGGGGACGAGCCCCCAGTACAAGCAGAAGCTGAAGATGGCTGCAATACAGGGCTGGCAGAGCATCATCAGAGAAGACACCCAGCAACTGGTGATGTCCATGAATCGCAGACTTCAAGCAATCATTGCATGTAAAGGATATGCAACAAAACACTAAACATGACTACTTTCATTTACATGACATTGCTGTATCCCAAACATTATGGTGCTCTGAAATAGGGGGATCATGCATAAACAGTGCTGTATTTTCTACATGGTGAAACCAAAATGTGTAAAAATGGCCTTTATTAAAATCTGACAATGTGCACTTTAACCACATGTGATTTTTTTCTATTACAAATCTCAAATTATGGAGTACAGAGGCAAATAATTAAATAAAGGGTCTTCGTCCCAAACATTATGGAGGGCACTGTAGATCACGTACAGCCAAATGAAAGTAGTTTATTTTGGCATGATGTTTGACAGACATTGTAGGCAAAATGCTCTATTCCTGTGCCACCTGTAGTTTGTTCCTACCTACCCCATCTAGGCGCTGAGCACTGGAACCATTTTTAAGCAGGGAACAGAATAGCCAACAAATGAAAAACTCATGCTTTAACATAACCATTTATTTTCAAATCTATTATTCCCGTAGTATCATTGACCAAATTTATTCAAGTTTGACACTATTCATTGTACATAAACACCCCTCTTGCTAGTCCCCTGCAAAGTACAGATTTGTTGTAACGCTCTTGTTCCTCCAGTCCAAGCATTCACAGGTATGCACCCAACTTTTAACTTTAAACTTTAGAGATACAGCATAGAAACAGGCCCTTCAGCCCACCGAGACCACGCCGATCAGTGATCACCCCTGCACACTAACACTAACCCACACACTGTGGACGGTTTACAAATTTTTACCAAAGCCAATTAACCAGGAAACGGGAGCACCTCGGGGAAACCCGGATGGTCACAGGGACAAATCCTGTACAGACAGGACCCATAGTCAGGATCGAACCCACCTCTCTGGCGCTGTAAGGCAACAACTCTGCCGCTGCGCCATTGTGCCACCCCCAACTCTTCTTTAACATCATCCATGCAAGCTCTACACTGCCGAGTCAGGAACCGAGCTTGAAACCCTGCCCACTGCTGCCACTCTCACCACGCCGAATCACCAATGGTTGTTTTTTTGCAGAGAGGCTGCCTGTGGTGTTGGATGTGCCAAGATGAACAGTCTGGCTGCTCAATGTAGAGACAATGGGCTCAGGGCTGCATCGTGGCTGGCACAGTGAACACAGGCATTGCTGGAGACTGGCAGCACCTGCACCACATATTGACAGACCACCTGGATCCTACCACCCCTCTCATTGCCTTCTGCTGGATGTGATGCAAGCTGCCGTTGCCTCTTCTCCTTATTTGGTTGCCAAGCTCAAAGGCCAGCAACCAGTTTTGAGCTTGTTACCATAGCAAAATCTCTGGCTGGGCAAGAGAGAACCCTATAGCCAAATAAATAGAGGGAGACAACAACTTCCACAACATCCAACAGGAGAGAGACCGTCAAATATGAGCAGCATGTCAACGAGTGGATCCGGCCTGCCAGTTCTCAGCAATGGCTGCACTGATCCTGTGGCCAGGGTGTAGCCCTGAGTCCCACGTTTCACTGCTGAACAGCAGTAAATATTTGCTCCAACTCTGCCATGACCAGCTCTCATTGGCAGCCTCTCCACATGGAGGCACGAGTGCTGTGAGAGCACGAGCTAATTGGCACAGCAGCGGTTAGGTAGAAGCTTGCATTAGTTCCCAGCACTGTGGCACTGTCTGCAATGCATCTCACACACCACGCACAATGTTAATTATGGCCCCCTTCAAAGTTCCCTCTTCCCAATAAAGTATCCCATGCATTAAGGAAGATACTCATACATTGCAAAAGATGTTTTAAACATTTCCAACATACAAAAATATGCGTCTTAACTCTATTCAATTGATGAACTCGTTATTTAAGCCCACAAATTTGTCTGTGATATTTATGATGACACCAACAAAAATACCCTGTAACATTATTGAATGCCACAACATACCTGGTCATTACAAATTTCCCACAATACTGCAAATGAAGAACAAAACCTGGAGTAATTAGTGCCTATTTAAAACTCACTAAATCTCCCCACTGCATTGTAATACAGAAATCATGAAAAATAATCAAAAATCATTGATTAAAACTCAAGACTGTTTTGGTTATTAAAATTTTGAGTTCCAGAAAAGTCCTACTGGAAAGAAACAAAAAATTAGGGATTGACCAGTCAACGCTTTTGAAAACATGTTTTGGACAGGACATGTCCATTGGACATGTTTTGGTGTTGGAAGAATTCAGCAGGTCAGGCAGCATCTTTGGAGAACATGGATAGGTGGTGTTTTGGGTCAGGACTCTTCTTCAGGTTCAGATAGGTGATGTTTCCACAGAGACACTGGAAAAACTTGATGGTTTGATGTGCTACCCAAGTAAATCATGCCGTACATAAGTACATCCGGTAGTGTAAAAGACAAAAACAGATTGCAGAATATCATGTTACAGCTACAAAGAAAGTGCCGATTAAAAAATTGCAAGGCAGCAATGAGGTAGATTGGAAAATCAGGAATTCATTCCGAGAATATGCTTTGGATAATTTTGTCTTCTTTACTGCTGTCTTATCCCCATTTGTAAAACAAAATAATTCTAATGGACATTTTCTATGGCCAGACTCATTTGTACATTAGGAACTGCAGATTTGAACCCTGTGGAAATTATGATGGAAAATGGTGGCATGCCACCTGCCACCCTGGCTATTTCTTTTTTTCTCTTCTGCCTTCTGAGAGAAGAAGCAGGAGTTTGAAAGTCCAGACGCCTAACCTAAGAACAGCTTTTTCCTTACTGCAATCAGATTCCTAAATTGATCACCTCTTTCACACCCCCTTCCCAAAGGTGTTGCCATGTATTCTTACTCTTAACTCCACTTATTTGGTTATTCCATCATTCCGATCAGTATTTTTATTGCACTACTTCAGATTGCACCACAATCTTTGCACCATTCTGCTGTTTTGCATTTGTCATTGCATTTATTGTTGTATCTGTCATTATCATGTACACTGTAAACTGTGAGTATCATACTAACAACATTGCACCCTGGTGTACATGTCAACAAAATAATCTATATCTGAATTAAAATCGACTACTATTATTGAACAGATACACACTAAATTCCATATACTTGTAAAAATTCTTACCATTTCCTTTTTAAAATCAGGCAGCACAATGGTGCAACGGTAGAGTGGCTGCCTTACAGCACTAGAGACCTGTGTTCGATCCTGACTGCGGGTGCTGCATGTACGGAATTTGTACACTCTCCCTGTGACCGATTGAGTTTTCTCCGGGTGCTCCGTTTTCCAAAGACATACCGGTTTGTAGTTTATTTGCTTTGGTAAAACTGTAAATTGTCCCGAGTGTGTAGGATAGTGCTAGTGTACTGGGTGATCCCTGACGATTGTAGACTCAGTGGGCATAAGGGCCTGTTTCCACACTGCATCTCTAAAGCCTAAAACAATTGACAGATAATGATAGATTTCCAGAATACTTTTTTAACCTGAAGCTCAGCCCTTACCATTGGTTCAATAGACAATAGACAATAGGTGCAGGAGTAGGCCATTCAGCCCTTCGAGCCAGCACCGCCATTCAATGCGATCATGGCTGATCACTCTCAATCAGTACCCCGTTCCTGCCTTCTCCCCATACCCCCTCACTCCGCTATCCTTAAGAGCTCTATCCAGTTTCACTTAATATTCTTTCACAACCTTTGGAAAATTGTTATCAAGATCTTTTCCTCTCATTTTTTAGATTGTCTCCAGGAACAAGAGATAGATTTCCGTAAAGCGTTTTCAACAAAGATTACAATCCTTCAGCCACTTCAATTCTCAAAGATGACAATAGCAAAGATGATGCATTAATTATTCCACGCATCTTAACAGAAAGATGGCAAACGAAAAAAGTGAGTGGATAAAATCAATTTTGAAACCAATTGTTGAATCTGCTTTCACTGCACTTTCAAGTCTTGTATTTCACCTCCAAGCATGCAGTACAGATTAACTCTTCAGATTTTTGTTTTGCTAATTATATAAAATCAACATCTTAGCAACGATCCTAATAGCAGCAGCAATTTCTGCTGATTTATCGCATCAATAACTATTAAAACATCCCTTAAAACAACCAAAAATAAATACTCCACATCACGAACGCAACAATGAGCAGATTTTGAGATTAATATGAAGCAGCAGAATGCCAGAACAAATTACAGTAGCATCCAATGTATCGCAATAATTTTGAGTATTCAAGAACCTGATTCATTTGGTATTTATTTGTTTGTATTTCAAAATTTTAATTATAGACAATAGACAATAGGTGCTGGAGGAGGCCATTCGGCCCTTCGAGCCAGCACCGCCATTCAATGTGATCATGACTGATCATTCTCAATCAGTTCCTGCCTTCTCCCCATACCCCCTGACTCCGCTATCCTTAAGAGCTCTATCTAGCTCTCTCTTGAATGCATTCAGAGAATTGGCCTCCACTGCCTTCTGAGGCAGTGAATTCCACAGATTCACAACACTCTGACTGAAAAAGTTTTTCCTCATCTCCGTTCTAAATGGCCTACCCCTTATTCTTAAACTGTGGCCCCTTGTTCTGGACTCCCCCAACATTGGGAACATGTTTCCTGCCTCGAACGTGTCCAACCCCTTAATAATCTTATATGTTTCGATAAGATCCCCTCTCATCCTTGTAAATTCCAGTGTATACAACCCTAGTCGCTCCAGTCTTTCAACATATGACAGTCCCGCCATTCCGGGAATTAACCTTGTAAACCTACGCTGCACGCCCTCAATAGCAAGAATATCCTTCCTCAAATTCGGGGACCAAAACTGCACACAGTACTCCAGGTGCAGTCTTACTAGGGCCCTGTACAACTGCAGAAGGACCTCTTTGCTCCTATACGCAACTCTTCTCGTTATGAAGGCCATTGGCTTTCTTCACTGCCTGCTGTACCTGCATGCTTCCTTTCAGTGACTGATGCACTAGGACACCCAGATCTCGTTGTATGTCCCCTTTTCCTAACTTGACACCATTCAGATAATACTCTGCCTTCCTATTCTTACCACCAAAGTGGATAACCTCACACTTATCCACATTAAACTGCATCTGCCATGCATCCGCCCACTCACACAACCTGTCCAAGTCACCCTGCAACCTCATAGCATCTTCCTCACAGTTCACACTACCACCCAGCTTTGTATCATCTGCAAATTTGCTAATGGTACTTTTAATCCCTTCATCCAAGTCATTAATGTATATTGTAAATACCTGCGGTCCCAGCACCGAACCTTGCGGTACCCCACTAGTTACTGCCTGCCATTCTGAAAGGGACCCATTTATCCCCACTCTTTGCTTTCTGTCTGTCAACCAATTTTCTATCCATGTCAGTACCCTACTTCCAATACCATGTGCTCTAATTGGAACCTTGTCGAAGGCTTTCTGAAAGTCGAGGTACACCACATCCACCGGCTCTCCCCTGTCAATTTTCCTAGTTATATCCTCAAAGAATTCCAGAAGATTAGTCAAGCATGACTTCCCCTTCGTAAATCCATGCTGACTCGGAACGATCCTGTTACTACTATCCAAATGCTCCGCAATTTCGACTTTTATAATTGACTCCAGCATCTTCCCCACCATTGATGTAAGACTAACTGGTCTATAATTTCCCGTTTTCTCTCTCCCTCCTTTCTTAAAAAGTGGGACAACATTAGCTACCCTCCAATCCACAGGAACTGATCCTGAATCTATAGAACATTGGAAAATGATCACCAATGCATCCACAATTTCTAGCGCCACCTCCTTAAGTACCCTGGCATGCAGACCATCAGGCCCTGGGGATTTATCAGCTTCAGTCCCATCAGTCTACCCAACACCATTTCCTGCCTAATGTGGATTTCCTTCAGTTCCTCCGTCAGCCTAGGATCTCTTGCCACTAGAACATCTGGGAGATTGCTTGTATCTTCCTTAGAGAAGACAGATCAAGACAGTTCAACTCGTCTGCCATTTCCTTGATCCCCATAATAAATTCCCCTACTTCTGTCTTCAAGGGACCCACATTTGCCTTGACTATTTTTTTCCTCTTTACATACCTAAAAAAGCTTTTACTATCATCCTTTATGTTATTGGCTAGTTTACCCTCGTACCTCATCTTTTCTCCCCGTATTGCCTTCTTAGTCATCTTCTGTTGCTCTTTAAAAGAGTCCCAATCCTCTGGCTTCCCACTCTTCTTTGCTTTGTTGTACTTCTGCTCTTTTATTTTTATGCTGTCCTTGACTTCCTTTGTCAGCCACGGGTGCCTCTTACTCCCCTTAGAATCATTCCTCCTCTGTGGGATAAATTGATCCTGCAACTTCTGCATTATTCCCAGGAATACCTGCCATTGCTGTTCCACCGTCTTCCCTGCTAGGGCCTCCTTCCAGTCAATTCTGGCCAGCTCCTGCCTCATGCCTCTGTAATCCCCTTTGCTATACTGTAATACTGACACTTCCGATTTTCCCTTCTCCCTCTCAATTTGTAGAGTAAAACTTATCATATTGTGATCACTGCCTCCTAATGGCTCTTTTACCTCGAGTTCCCTTATCAGATCAGGTTCATTACACAACACTAAATCCAGAATTGCCTTCTCCCTAGTAGGCTCCAGTACAAGCTGTTCTAAGAATCCATCTCGGAGGCACTCCACAAACTCTCTTTCCTGGGGTCCATTACCAACCTGATTTTCCCAGTCTACCTGCATGTTAGCGGCACGGTAGCGCAGCGGTAGAGTTGCTGCTTTACAGCGAATGCAGCGCCGGAGACTCAGGTTCGATCCTGACTACGGGTGCTGCACTGTAAGGAGTTTGTACGTTCTCCCCGTGACCTGCGTGGGTTTTCTCCGAGATCTTCGGTTTCCTCCCACACTCCAAAGACGTATAGGTATGTAGGTTAATTGGCTGGGTAAATGTAAAAATTGTCCCTAGTGGGTGTAGGATAGTGTTAATGTACAGGGATCGCTGGGCGGTACGGACTTGGTGGGCCGAAAAGGTCTGTTTCCGGCTGTATATATATGATGATATGATATGATATGTTGAAATCTCCCATAACCACCGTAGCATTACATTTGCGACATTCCAATTTTAGCTCCTGATTCAACTTACACCCTATGTCGAGGCTACTGTTTGGGGGCCTGTAGATAACTCCCATTAGGGTCTTTATACCCTTACAATTCCTCATTTCTATCCATACTGATTCTACATCTCCTGATTCTATGTCACCCCTTGCAAGGGAGTGAATATCATTCCTCACCAACAGAGCGACCCCACCCCCTCTGCCCACCTGTCTGTCTTTTCTATACATTGTGTACCCCTGAATATTCAGTTCCCAGCCCTGGTCCTCTTGTAGCCATGTCTCAGTGATTCCCACAACATCATACTTGCCAATGTCTAACTGAGCCTCAAGCTCATCCACTTTATTTTTATACTTCATATATAACATATAACATATAACAACTACAGCATGGAAACAGGCCTGTCCGGCCCTACCAGTCCACGCCGACCATTCTCCCTGACCTAGTCTCATCTACCTGCACTTAGACCATAACCCTCTAATCCCCTCTTATCCATATACCTATCCAATTTACTCTTAAATAATAAAATCGAGCCAGCCTCCACCACTTCCACCGGAAGCCCATTCCATACAGCCACAACCCTCTGAGTAAAGAAGTTCCCCCTCATGTTACCCCTAAACCTTTGTCCCTCAATTCCGAAGCTATGTCCCCTTGTTGGAATCTTCCCCACTCTCAAAGGGAAAAGCCTACCCACGTCAACTCTGTCCGTCCCTCTCAAAATTTTAAAAACCTCTATCAAATCCCCCCTCAACCTTCTACGCTCCAAAGAATAAAGACCCAACCTGTTCAACCTCTCTCTGTAGCCTAAGTGCTGAAACCCAGGCAACATTCTAGTAAATCTCCTCTGTACCCTCTCCATTTTGTCGACATCCTTCCTATAATTTGGCGACCAGAACTGCACACCATACTCCAGATTCGGCCTCACCAATGCCCTGTACAATTTCAACATTACATCCCAACTTCTATTCTCGATGCTCTGATTTATAAAGGCAAGCATACCAAACGCCTTCTTCACCACCCTATCCACATGAGATTCCACCTTCAGGGAACAATGCACAGTTATTCCCAGATCCCTCTGTTCCACTGCATTCCTCAATTCCCTACCATTTACCCTGTACGTCCTATTTTGATTTGTCCTACCAAAATGCAGCACCTCACACTTATCAGCATTAAACTCCATCTGCCATCTTTCAGCCCACCCTTCCAAAAGGCCCAAGTCTCTCTGTAGACTTTGAAAATCTACCTCACTATCAACTACTCCACCTATCTTAGTATCATCTGCATATTTACTAATCCAATTTGCCACACCATCATCCAGATCATTAATGTAAATGACAAACAACAGTGGACCCAACACAGATCCTTGGGGCACTCCACTAGACACTGGCCTCCAACCTGACATACAATTGTCAACCGTTACCCTCTGGTATCTCCCATTCAGCCATTGTTGAATCCATCTTGCAACCTCACTATTAATACCCAACGATTTAACCATCTTAATCAACCTTCCTTGTGGAACCTTGTCAAATGCCTTACTGAAGTCCATATAGACAACATCCACAGCCCTGCCCCTATCAATTTCCCTGGTAACCTCTTCAAAAAATTCAAGAAGATTAGTCAAACATGACCTTCCAGGCACAAATCCATGTTGACTGTTTCTAATCAGGCCTTGATTATCCAAATAATTATATATATTGTCCCTAAGTATCTTTTCCATTAATTTTCCCACCACAGACGTCAAACTAATAGGTCTATAATTGCTAGGTTTACTTTTAGAACCTTTTTTAAACAAAGGCACAATATGCGCAATGCGCCAATCTTCCGGCACCATCCCTGTTTCTAATGACGTTTGAAATATTTCCGTCATAGCCCCTGCTATTTCTGCACTAACTTCCCTCAATGTCCTAGGGAATATCCTATCAGGACCTGGAGACTTATCCACTTTTATATTCTTCAAAAGTGTTCGTACCTCCTCTTCTTTAATCCTCCTAATTTCCATCACTACTCTACTTGTTTCGCTTACCTCACATAATTCAATATCCTTCTCCTCGGTAAATACCGAAGAAAAGAAATTGTTTAATATCTCCCCCATTTCTTCCGGCTCAGCACATAGCTGTCCACTCTGACTCTCTAATGGACCAATTTTTTATTTTTTTTCAGCAATCAGCAGTAGCAGCAGCAATCAGCAGTAGCAGCAGCAGCAACAACAAGCAGTAGCAAGCAGCAGCAAGCAGCACCAAGCTGTGTTGCTTGGGAAGTAGTGAGTGGGGATTGTGTGGGGATAGTAAGGAGTAAGACCTGTGTGATCTCGCGGACTAGTTTCGATCGCCTAGCTTGGGGTCGGAGAGGAATTTCCCGGATTTTTTCCCAAATTGGCCTGGGTTTTTTATCCGGTTTTTCGCCTCTCCCAGGAGATCACTCAGTTCTTTTGGGTGGGCGGTTGGAGCGTTTGGAGTAGCGGCCGGGCGGTAGGTTTAGTAACCGAGCGCGGGGCTTTGTTTGGAGAGTATGACTGCCAGGGCAGTTTTTTGTTCTGGGTGTCGGATGTGGGGAATCTGGGAGTCTGATAGTCTTCCAGACATCCACATCTGTGCCAGGTGTGACGGGATGGGGCTCCTAAGGGACCGTATTAGGAACCTGGAGCGGCAGATTGATGACCTCCGTCTGATCAGGGAGAGTGAGGAGGTTATAGATAGGAGTTACAGAGAGGTGGTCACTCCTAGACCACGGGAGGTAGACAAGTGGGTCACTGTTAGGGGGGGCAAGGAACAGAGGCAGGGACTAGGGAGTACCCCGGTGGCTGTACCCCTTGGAAATAAGTACTCCTGTTTAAGTACTGTTGGGGGGGACAGCCTACCTGGGGGCAACGACGGTGCCCGGGCCTCTGGCAAGGAGTCCGGCCCTGTTGCTCAGAAGGGTAGGGAAAGGAAGAGGAGAGCAGTAGTAATAGGGGACTCTATTACATTTCGCGCATTTAAATACAACACTTTAATTTGAGTGTGGTCTAGATAGCTGTGGGAGTCAGGAGGCTTATAATAAATGTCAGTCGATAGTCTGGATACTGCATAGGGCTACTTCCTGCAACCAAACAGAACTTACTGACTTCATTAACTTCACTACTAATTTCCATCCTGCAATCAAATTCACTTGGACCATCTTTGACATTTCCTTACTCTTTCTTGATCTCACCGTCTCCATCACAGGAAATAGACTGTGAGATACACAGCAACACCTGTCCCTATACCTCCTCCCTCGATTCTGTCCAAGGACCCTGACAGTCTAAACCCTTGCTTTCTCTCTCTCTCTCTCTCCATCCCTCCCCCTTCCCAGTTCTCCAACCAGTCTGGCAGGCCCTCTTATTACATTATATCTCTGTTTGCTTTGTTGTCACCTTCTCCTCGCTAACAATGGTCAATTCTACATTTTCCTTGATCTGCATCTCTTTTGATCTCCTGCGCTTCCTTTTCTCAGTAACTCCCTCTCCCCTGACGTCAGTCTGAAGAAAGGTCCCGACCCGAAACCTCACCCATTCCTTCTATCCAGAAATGCTGCTTGTCCCGCTGAGTTACTCCAGCATTTTGGGTCTATCTGCAGGATGTTTCTATTGTGAACACTACATGATCTGTGAGAGTGTAGTCAATAATGAAATCTTAATTTTTGATGCATCACTTCCAGAAATGATAAAGCAATGCATGATTCACCAAATTAGACTGTGTTGACTAATGGTATTCCATTATACTTCCATCTGTCTCTTAATTAGTTTTTGGCAGTTACTAAAATGCCATTTGTCAGTAATGATGAAAATTAAGGACAGAAAAAAAAAATCACCATGGCTGATCATTCTCAGGCAGGAACGGGGTACTGATTGAGAATGATCAGCCATGATCACATTGAATGGCGGTGCTGGCTCGAAGGGCCGAATGGCCTCCTCCTGCACCTATTGTCTATTGTCTATTGTCTAATTTGTTGAGAATGTCCAATTTCATTTGGAATTAAATTATTAATTCGAACGGCTCACATGAAATTTTGATTCATTTTGATTCAAACTATGACTATACATAGTTTTAACATATGAAGCATATTGTTGATGTTTTCTCAGTACTCTGGTTTTGGCTGGATATTATTTTGTTATATGTTCTGCAAACACATTTGTTCACTTTGGTTGGCAGATCACCTT
Organism: Rhinoraja longicauda; assembly: GCF_053455715.1. NCBI lineage: Eukaryota > Metazoa > Chordata > Chondrichthyes > Rajiformes > Arhynchobatidae > Rhinoraja > Rhinoraja longicauda. The sequence goes on along the minus strand of NC_135954.1, from coordinate 36,819,743 downwards.
TTTTTGTCTTGAGATAGAAAGTTGTAAATCAAATTTCTGAAATACATTTGCGTTGGTTATTTAGTAGCAATATTTTTGCGCAGCTTTGAAATTTTCAACTTTAATATTCCATGTTAATTCACTCACTGTATCTGATTTTTTGAATAAAAGTTAGCTGTACCATGTATTTGTAAAACCACAAAAGTACATTATTGGTTGTAAAATATCTTGCAGACAGCAAAAACTGCTTAGATTCGTGCAGGCAGCAAAAACTGCTTAGGCACATGCATTCATTTGTAGAAAGGCATGTTAAGAAATGCTTAAGCACTAATTCTTCAAAAATAAACTGTGTCCTTTGAATCTGATTGGATATCCTGCTGAGTTCTTCCAGCATTTTCTTTTTTTTCTCTTTTTTTTACATTTTCTTCTCTGATCTGACATTGCCTCATCTCCATATCTGACTTCAGTGCAGCTGTCTTCAATTCAAATAATTAACTAAACCTGGAATAAAGCGTTGCTAGAAGTAAAGTTGACCATAAAACAACTCAATTGTTGTAAAATTCCAAATGGTTTATTAACCTCCTCCAAGGATAGTGACCTGTTCCACCTCCCGCCCCACATAGCAATTGGCATTTAAATGCCACTTGGAATGGCCAAGCACATCGAAGGACAATTGGGGACAGACATTAAATGTATTTTTCAAGCCACCATTGATCTGATCGTCTACAATATTTTGTTTCCAGCACTTTCCATAAAGGCATTTACATAGAACATAAAACAGTACAGCACAGGAACAGGCCCTTCAGCCCACAATGCCTGTTCTGAAGATGATGCCATTAATCTCCTCTACCTCCACGTGTTCTGTGTCCTTGCATTCCCTACATATCCACGTGTTTATCTAAAATCCTCTTAAATGCCACTGTCACATTTGCTTCTCCCACCACTGCTGGCAGCATGCTCCTAGCACCCACTACTCTATGTAAAAACACTTGTCCCGCACATCTCCTTTAATTGTCTTTGACATTTCTATCCCGGGAAAAAGGTTCTGACTGTTTACCTTATCTATGCCTCTCATAATTTTACCTGCTTCTATTAAATCTCCCCTCAACTGCTGAAGCTCCAGAGAAAATAATCCAAGTTTGTCCCACCTCTCCTTATAGCTAATATCCCTTAATCCAGGCAGCATTGCTCTTCTGCACCCTCTTCCAAAACATCCACATCCTTCCTGTGATTGGGCAAACAAAACTGCACACAATACTCCATATTCAGCCTAACCAAAGTTTAAAAAGAGCTACATCCTGTCTTCCTGACTCTTATACTCAATGCAAACCTTCTTCACAACTCTTTCTGGTTCTGGTTTCTACTTGTGTTGCCATTTTAAGAGTACTATGGAATTGGATCCCAGAACCCACTATGCAGCAATTCTGTTAAGAATTATATTAACTGTACAATACAATACAATACAATATATCTTTATTGTCATTGTACAGGGGTACAACGAGATTGGGAATCTATAGGGTATAGATTGGGAATATATTGGGTATACAATTGCTCGGACTAAATTCCACCTGCCATTTCTCTGCCGAGATCTGCAACTAATCAAAATCGCCTTTTATAGCCTTTTTCACTGTCTGCAACCCTATCAATTTTGACGTTGTCTGAAAAAATACTAACCAACCCATCAACATTTACATCCAAGTCATTGTATCACAAGTCCCAGTATAGATCTCTGTGGAAATCACTTTGTCACCTTCTCAAAAAACTCTATCTAGTTGGTAAGACATGATCTGCCATGGACAAAACCTGGGTGACTATCCCTAATTGTCCTGATCTCTATCAAATGACAGTAAATCCTATCCCAAGGAATCCTCCGTAATGGCTTTCCAACCACTGCCACGAGGCTCAATGGATTATAAATTCCTGATTATCTCCACTTCCCATCTTAAACAAAGCTACAACATTAGCTGCTCTCCAGTCGTCCATTATTTATATGTGCATATTCTCGCTGGTCAAAATAGACCTCAAAAACTTATATTTCTAATTAAGGATAGGGGAAGTGTTTGGAAGTTTGAGTAAAAGGACTTGTTTTTTTGTCACCTAAAGCTGCCAAAATGCTGTTAAAACAAAACAATTAATATTTATAATGAAGTCTCTCTGTTCAAGTTATTTACATTGTCATTATTGCTGAATTTCTTTTTGTTCCAAGGTCATGAAAAGGTTCTCGCATTTAGATTGCTAAAGAACCTCGGTCTGCAACTCCTTCCAGAAGATGAAAAAAAAACAAGTATATTCTACACTCTATTTTTCTCTGTGGACTACCCGTTAGACTTGTGTATGAGTTGATTGTGCACATGTATGGTATAATTTGCCTGGACAGCACATAATACAAAGTTTTTCCACCTTGGTACACATGACAATCGTAAGCCATCACCAATGTATGTTATAGTATGATTGTATGTAATAGAAAGCAAGAAAAGAAAGAGCTGTCTCTTTGTACACCATAGCAGAGTCCCAGAAGATTGGAGAATCGCTAATGTTGTCCATCCTTCAAAAAAATCAGCAGGAATGTTTGAACAGGTAACTATTTCCGCGATGAGCCGAGATCTGCTACGACTCATTGAAGACTACTCACGATCATGCCCGCGACACCCCGGCGAACGTGCGGCGACAGCCTAGTTGCCGGCAGCTGCCTTAAAATCGCTTAACTGGGACAGGCCCTTTAGACTCCACAATTTATGTATATACACTATATCTGCATGTCTTCCCAAATTTCAGGGTTTTGTAAAACAAATGAACATAGTAGATTCGATTTTCTTTTTAAACAATGATAGCAATGTCAAGCTGTAGGTGAATCCGAAATGATCAAACACTGCACAAAATATTGTTAAATATTAATGAATGAAAGTATTAAGGCCCCAATGAAAGATTACTAATCTCGTGCCATTATTAGGATTTTTTTCCTTTTCTAGATGTTTACTGGTGCAGACAAAAAATGCTCTGTGTGTGCTTAAAGCAGGCAAGATTTAAATCTCCAAAACCAACATCTCCAGCGTTCAGCTGAAATTGTGTATTGCAGTGTGTTTTTTTTATCAATGATCTCAAGTTGTACTTCTGCAGGCTGACTTCCAGTGACACGAGCATATCGACTGATATGAAAGTATTGTGGGATAGACCATAGGATATATTTTCAGCTAGTAGAACCTTTCAAAGATCAGAGATTATCAATACGTGGATAGAGTGGAAGCCTTAATAATTTACATCATCAAATCAATAGTCAATAACTTTATTTCAAAAGAACAAAGTCAGTCAAATGCAATAGCTTGGCAAATCTACCAATTTTATCAATTTGATGGATACTGTGTGTGGTTAAGAGTGTTTGAAGAGCTGTAGCCAGTCATAAAAAACGCTTCAGACAATCAAAGGATGAAAGACACCCGCTACAAGACCACCTTTTGCTACCTCAGCGTTTGAAATCACGCAGAAGTTTCCTCTCTTCTATCCATCCCCTAGACTGCAGTGCATCATCCAGAAGGCTCAAACACTGGGAAGAGAGACTAGAGAAATCTCCGGAAGACATTCACATGGCAATCGATCCCTCTGAGAAACTCCCACCAGGTTACGCCCAACCGTGGATAACCTGGCGCAGTCTCAACAGACTGCGGACAGACATGGGGAGGAGCAAATCGAACATGCTGAAGTGGGGATGCGGCAGATTGCGAGTGCAGACGGGGCCTCCAGACTATGGAACATCTTCTGAGCTGTGACATGCTGCATGACACATGCACTGTAAAGGACTTTGCAGAGGCCAACGACGTGGCACTAAAATTTGCTCGCTATTGGCAAACAGTTGTGTGATGACACAAAAAAATAATAACAATCAATTTGATGACCTCTGATTTGTTTGAACCACTGGGACACCCATGTACTACGATCAAGTCTTGTGGATCAATAACACTCAACTCTTAATGATATCTTTTTCCTTTCTTAATTATATCCTTTCCTTAAACCCCCAGAAAAGATCATTTACATTAATCTTAACAGATTACAAATATTTTTATTCGTGATTTTTTTTTGTTTAAACTACTATTATTCGTCGAGTTTCCTTTAAAAAATGTGGCAAAAAGGGGCAAAGTGAAGCATCAGGATACATGCGAAAAGCCAAGAAAATGGAAGTCCATTCGACAACATAAATCAAGTTTCTAGTTCTATTCTTTGACCCACTTTGAAATGTTTTTGTCACATTTACACTTGTTAATTGAAATATATTTTTTATGTTTTGCTTGCTCCCTGACCTCTAATACAGGACAATCCCCCCTCCCCCCTCCCCCCTGCTCCTCCCCCTCCCCACCTCCTCCCCATCCCCATCCCCCTCCCCACCTCCCCCTTCCCCCCTCCCCCCCATCCCACTCCCCCCCTCCGCCCCCCCCCCCCCCCACACACACATCCCCAGCAATGGATCGACAGTGGGTTCCACAAGCATTTTTCTTAACCACTCCAGTTAACTACAATTCATATTTGAAGATATGAAGCGAAGTTTTGGTTTTCTGGACATGGTATTGGTGATCATAGGTTGGTCAAAACAAGCAACACCCCTGAAGTTGATCTGCAGCAAGGCACTTCGATGGTGATTGTGAAACAGCAATATGAGAGATTTTGGAAGTGTTGGTATAAAATTCATAAACTTGTACTAACAATGTTTATAACAGAGAATCTGTTTACCAAACAATTTTTGGTAAAAAAATTGCTGTCATCAAAATTTTTAAATCACCAATTACTGGGCACGAACAACCTTGGTTATTTCTTGGAATAGTGATGGAAATGGTGGAATAGGAAAGGTCCTTCAGGGAGAAACATATCACTGTGGATGCTGTTTGAATGTAATTTGATTTGATTTTGTTTGAAGAAGGTTAAGTTGTTTCCTCAGTGTGACACGATTGATTTCATTAAACTGCAAAAGGGGATAATGAATTTGCACCACAAACTATTGAACCTACCAAAACCTTCAGACTTCTTCAAAATCTATTCTGAATCGGTTCAACCTTTACCATGATGTGCACACCTACTTTTATTCCCATGTGCTGTATATTAGAATCACGTACACTAAAGGACCTGTCCCACTTAGGCGATTTTAAGGCGACTGCCGGTGACTAGGCTGTCGCCGACAGTTCACGGGGGTGTCGCGGGCATGATCGTGAGGAGTCTTCAAAGAATCGTAGTGGATCTCGGCGCGTCGCTGAAAAATCATTCGGAGTGAAATTTCTCGGCGACAGCTGGCTTGTCACCAGGTATCGTTGTTTATTGCGGGCGTTGTCGCATGCTGTCCCCAGGTTTGTTAGTTTCTCTTAGATGCATTTAGAAGCACATAATATTAAAATAAGTAAAGTTATTTCAAGATACCCTAAAATACTTGTGTTTAACCAATTTACTTACCGTCAGGGCATTTGACAGGTAGATTGGAGGCGACAGTTTGATGGTCAGGTAAGCGTGGGAATTTTCGTGATGTTTATGGCCATCAGCGATCACATTTAAAGTAGGCTCCCAACCCAGATATGCAACCCAGAAACCAGATCTGCATCTCCCGTACATTTTCAAAGAATGCCCACCCACTTTTCACAAAAATCCATTTAACCACTTTTAAAATTAAATTTCTTAATACTGCCATTAGTAAACTGGAAGTCAATCCAGTTTATGCCTTGTTACCGTGAAGCTTGGATTTTAAGTAACCCATACAAGATGTTATAGTTCAAAACTCTCAAGTACTTACCGACTTGTCAGTGATTTCAGCGAAAATTAGGATGCCGGAGAAGCATTGACAGCGTTGGAATTTCGCGATGTTTCCGAAGACGCTGTAATCTCGACCTGACTCGGCATTGTCGTGGTCATTGTCGTCGGGCAAAAGAACATTTCGGCGATCTGCTACGACTTTGACAGTCGCCAGCAGTCGCCTAAAAAATCGCCTAGGTGGGACAGGCCCTTAAATGCTATACATCACTGTTGTCACTCCTGTGTCTCTCTCGTGTTTATTCTTGCTCACTTTGTAATTTCTTCTATTTGGGTTTTTAATTATATTGCCCATCTTACTGAACTAGTTAGCACTGGGATTCTGAAACCAAAGCCAAAGAACTATGGCGCAACTACTCCACTGTTGAAATGCATTGAAGCAAGAACTCCAGCTTTTGGCTGCAGAGGATGTTCACCCCATCCTAAATCATATGGACAAGGTAATTTCTTTAACTGTTACAAACACCCCTCACTTACAGAAATGCAGAGGAACAGAGTTTGTTGAGCTACATAAATGTTGGAATGATTCCTTTCCACGAGTGCAGAGTCGAAGATTAATGAAAACCAAAGATATAAATCTCAAAATTATTTGTTCCTTGTCCTCTATTTGGATTAGTTGAGATTAATTAAATGTGTTTCTTACTTTTCCAACCATCTGCATCATCAGTAACAGAACCCAGCTTTGAGTTAATTGCACACCTATTACAACCTGAAATATTCTAATTGCTGATATATTTTTTAAATGACTGTAATCACCTCTCTTATTTTCAACTTCCATAACAGATGAGACTGTATCTACTTTAATTGCCGAACTAAACAGCACACAAGTACATAATTAGCTTGTCTGGTATTTTATGTACTATCTCCCCCAGAAAAACAATGGTTAACAGTAAAATTGTACCTTCTCTGATTGCTGTGAAAGGGGTTCCTTCTTCCTCCTGCAGTCTGATAACCTTCAGAGCTACCAATTTCCCATTCACCCTGATTTAAGAAGAAAACAGGACGATTAGTCATGCAGGAACAAAAAAAAAGCCTTTAATGAAAGGATTATTTTGCCAAACAACACATCTGTTCTTTATTAACATCTACACTTTGTTAATACTTTCTTTATAGTTCCTTATGCTCTTGGTAGAGGATCTCAACCTTAGAAACAAATACATTGTGTATGTAATAGGTAGACCCAAAATAATTCATTTTTGTTTTATGAAGTTTGTCAAAGAAAATCAATTTGGACATAAAAGATGGGGACAGAAAAGATTTGCATGAATGTCATCTGGATTTCAGGGCTTGAGTTACTGCAGTAGATCGGATAGACCAGATCTGTTTTCCATGAAGCAACGGAAGTTGAGAAGTAACATGATTGACATAATTGACATGATCTTAAAATGGCCTGGACAAGGTAGATAGTCAGAGTCTGTTTCCCCAGAGTAGAGGGATCTAAAACTAAAGGGCAAAGGTGTAACTGGCAAAGGGTTGATTTTTCACAGCGAGAGTAGCAAGTGGCTGGAATGAGCTGCCAGAGATGGTCGAAACAGGAACAGTAATGACATTTAAGAGGCTTCAGGACAGGCACTTAAATGAGCAGGACACAGAGGAATAGGGAATTAATTCAGGTGAGTGGGAGCATGATGGTCGGCATAAATGCACTGGGCTGTTTCTGTACTGTAAACACTGTGATTCTCAGATAAAATTGGCTAGCTCATGATAAAGAGACAGGAAAATATTACGCACAAATATAACATCCATTGCTGCCAATACAGGCAGCTCACCTAATTCTACTTATTGCAAGATAAACGCGCATAACCAAGGGTCTCGACCCGAAACGTCACCCATTCCTTCTCTCCTGTAAATGTAAAATATTGCCCTTAATGTGTGTAGGGTAGTGTTAATATGTGGGATTTGCTGGTCGGTGAGAACTTGGTGGGCCGAAGGGCCTGTTTCTGTGCTGTATCTCTAATCTAAACTAAACAAAAACTAAACAGAGAGAAGAGCACCAGCATCGCAGTGGGTTTTGCACGGAGCTTGAAACCTAACCCTGACAGCTGGAGAGGGGTAGGTAACACGCAATCAGGCCTAACCATCCTGCAGCATCTTTTAGTTAACTTCCTTGCTTCCAACGGAGTGCTTGCTGAAATAATGTAACATCGGGGTGCTGCAGTGGGGGCTCAGAATGCTCCCATCATGGCTGATCACATCAATGAAAGGTAGGCACAAGGAACTACAGATACTGTCTTACAAAAATTAAAGCACTAAGCGTTGGAGCAACTCAGCGGGTCAGACAGCATCTCCATGAATATCAATGAAAGGTGTTTGGAAAGTGTCACAGTTGGAAAGGAATTGATCTTGCAAAGTACTAACAGGATTCCACAGAAATCATTCAGGGGAGTTGTTGCAGGTTAACGAATCACAAATCTACTGTCCTCCCCCACGAACATCACCTGCTTTCTTTTAGCCAGCCTGCCTTGATGTTGCTGCTCACTGAGAAAGTACAATCCAAACACTGGGCTTCTGGACCCGGAATTGCTCGAGGTTATCCTTCACAAAAACCTGCAGTGTACAAATCGGTAGCCGAAGATAGACACAAAATGCTGGAGTAACTAAGTGGGACAGGCAGCATCTCTGGAGAGAAGGAATGGGTGATGTTTCGGGTCTTGACCAGCATCTGCAGTTCCTTCCTACACAAATCACTAGCAGACTCCGGCAGGGATAGCATTGAGAAATGCTAAGACAGGTAAAAACGTACAGGAAACAAGCACTAATAGAATGCACAAGGATAATTTGTTCACATTTTGTGTGCAGTTTGACGTGATTTCATTTGTAAATTTAGTGTGAAATGTTTATTTTGTGGTGGTTTTAATTTGCCGAAACTGAGGCTGTGATGATCAGCAACAGGGAAGTCAAGATGTGGAACTGTTGGAATATGGGGAGCTGCTATCATGACATCACCTCATTGGTGACCCTCGTACTATCTTTGATCGGACTTTGCTGGCTTTACCTAGCACTAAACGTTGTTCCCTTATCATGTATCAAAAAACTGTAAATGGCTCAATTGTAATCACGTTTTTTGTTTCCGCTGACTGGTTAGCACGCAACAAAAGCTTTTCACTATACCTCGGTACACGTGACAATAAACCAAAGCTGAACTGAACGGAACATGATAGAGGAGTCAAAGAAGTGGGTCACATGTCACCTGCCCAGGAAGAGGCCAGTTCTTCTGGTGTTCTTCTCCCTACTGCAAGGCCAATCTCTCCACACAGGTAGCAAGGGCGAGAACTGAGCCCTCATGATGAAATTGTGCAGCTGACAACTATAAATCTTGACATTTGCTCCCATATAGTACATCCATATGCCTTAGGACTGAGATAGGTGCTTAGGGTGGGACAAACTGCAACGAATATTGCTGCTGCATTTTCCACCATTTCCTTGCCTTATTCTAATCAAGAACTAATCATGAAAATCCAGCTCAATTCACTCCCCTTTTTGTCAGATTTATGAACATATGAACAAGGAGCAGCGGTTCTGATAAAAGACCTTGAAGCCCTGATACATCAACATCACCTTGAAGCCTGATACTTCTTTCTACTGATGCATCCTGACCTGTTTCCAGCATTTTGATTTTGGGAGGAGGCAATGGTCTGGTCCCTCGAGCTTGCTCAGTCCTAACTTATCTGACCATAACTAGATTTCCACATTTTCATCTACCTGCACTAAGCTTTCACTCCCACCAAGTATCATCTAAACCTGCCATAAAAAGATTCTGCTTTATCTGTCCTTTAAAGAGGAGAATTCCAGTGACTCAACAACTCATTTCTGTGTCAACAGGGTAGGTCCTTAATATTAAACAGTGACACTAGCTCTAGATTCTCCCATATCCACCCTGTCAAGCCCCTTTAGAGGACCCTTTACTTCTCTGTGATCACTGAGAGACGGGAGCAAGCCCTTCGCCCATCATGTCAATGCCAACCATCAAATACATTATCTATGAACATCCATTTACCAGCACTAGGTCCATAGCCTTCATAATTCAAGCACGTCTAGATATTAAATGTTGAAAGAATACTAACCTCCCCCACTTCCAGACTCCAATGACTCTATGGATGAGAAAGTTCTTCCTCAAATCCCTTGTAAACCTCTTGCTCCTTACACTGAACCTACACCCTGTAGTTTTAGATATCTCTATTAAGAGGAAATGTTTCCTGCAATCTTCCACGTTTAATGCCCTTCGTTTTTCTGTATGCCTTTGTTATCAGTCCCCTTTTCAGCCTTCTCCACTCAAAGGAAAACAAACACAGCCTTTCCAGCAAGTACTCCCAATCACAAAACCAAACTCCCACCCAGATCCTCAAACTCCTAATACAACCCCAATTTAGCTTTGGATCACATGGGCTCCAAACCTTATCTGTGGTCAGTAATGATTGAAAAATCATTCAGGGCCCAGACATTTCATTTGCCTCCCATAGCAACCAATGAGACATCTCTTCTGGTCCTGCCCTCTAAGAAATCTAATAATTCCTACTTTCCAATGGCAACAGGTTCTAAATTTTCAATCTTTCTTCCCTACATTTTCCAATTACAATTTAATCCAATTACAATTGCTCATCTGCTGGGGAGGTTTTCAATCTTACCAACAACTGTAATTTCTGGCTTTCATCTCCCATTGAGAAGATCAAAAGCTAAATTTATAGACGAGAAAACACACTTTAGACATCACAGATAGCAACATAACTACCTCACTGATTTTCACTGCTCTGATTCTTTGTTTAAGGCTATAACAATTCATTATTTTCTGACCATTGAATAAGGTATCAACCTTCCTAGAAAGACCGAGAAAGTTCTTAGATCTGCTGCTTCAGGGTGATGAACAGTGAACTCTGCCACTTTTCTCTGAGATAACAACATGGGATAAGTATGTGTCTTCCCCAAACTCCAAGTCCATCTCTTTGCTGAAAACTGCAATTAGAGTTCAGAGAACCAGATGTCTGTGCATTTTTGCTTGTCAATTATTCTTACAACCAACGGTAGTTCACCATATCCATGATCACTGCAGCGACCGTGTAAATAAAACTGAGCTCACTGTAATTAAAAATGAATCTCTTTCTCTGATGGTTTACCTGATAATCCCAGTTTGAAACTGATCTGTAAAGACTGAATTGAAAGACTGAAGAGTTAGCTGATTTGGAGTGCAGGGTTATCAGTAATCTCAATAATTCTGAGCTAAGGAAACTTATGCTAAATTCAACAACATCCAAGTGAGAATGTTCCACCCAGATAAACATAGAAACATGGAAAATAGGTGCAGGAGGAGTCCAATTGGCCCTTCGAGCCAGCGCAGCCATTCATTGTGATCATGGCTGATCATCCACAATCAGTAACCCGTGCCTGCCTTCTCCCCATATCCCTTGATTCCATTAGCCCTAGAGCTCTATATAACTCTCTTTTAAATTCATCCAGTGAATTGGCCTGCACTACCTTCTGTGGCAGAGAATTTCACAAATTCAGAACTCTCTGGGTGAAAAAGTTTCTTCTCACCTCAGTTTTAAATGGCCTCCCCTTTATTCTTAGACTGTGGCCCCTGGTTCTGGACTCGCACAACATTGGGAACATTTTTCCTGCATCTAGCTTGTCCAGTCCTTTTATAATTTTATGCGTCTCTATAAGATCCCCTCTCATCCTTCTAAACTCCAGTGAATACAAACCCAGTCTTTCCAATCTTTCCTCATATGACAGCCCCGCCATCCCAGGGATTAACCTCGTAACCCCCGTAAAGCACCAGGGAATACTACTGGCAAAAACTTCCATTATATAACAAGGATTTTCCCCAGTTACATGCAATTGAAAATTGATTGTTTTTCAGATGCCAATGCCTTGCAATAAAATATTGCAAGCAAGATTTTAATTATAGACAATAGACAGTAGGCAATAGCTGCAGGAGTAGGCCATTCAGCCCCTCGAGCCAGCACCGCCATTCAATGTGATCATGGCTGATCATCCACAACCAGTACCCTGTTCCTGCCCACTCCCCATACCCCCTGACTCCGCTATCATTAAGAGCTCTATCTAACTCTCTCTTGAAAGCATCCAGAGAATTTGCCTCCACTGCCTTCTGAGGCAGAGAATTCCACAGATTAACAACTCTCTGACTGAAAATGTTTTTCCTCATCTCCGTTCTAAATGGCCTACCCCTTATTCTTAAACTGTGGCCCCTGGTTCTGGACTCCCCCAACATTGGGACCATGTTTCCTGTCTCTAATGTGTCCAATCCCTTAATAATCTTATATGTTTCAATGATCCCCTCTCATCCTAAATTCCAGTGTATACAAGCCCAGTCGCTCCAGTCTTTCAACATACGACTGTCCCGCCATTCCAGGAATTAACCTAGTGAGCCTACGGTGCACGCCCTCAATATCAAGAATGTCCTTCCTCAAATTTGGGGACCAAAACTGCACACAGTACTCCAGGTGTGGTCTCATTAGGGCCCTGTACAACTGCAGAAGGACCTCTTTACTGCTATACTCAACTCCTCTTGTCATGAAGACCAACATGCCATTAGCTTTCTTCACTGCCTGCTGTACCTGCATGCTTACTTTGTGCCTGTACTTCACTGCCTGCTGTACCTGCATGCTTACTTTGTGCCTGTACTTCACTGTACTTGTGAATATGACAATAAACTCAACCTGAAAGGAAATCACGTTTTTGTAAGAATTGTTTCTTCTGCTTTTTACCTTGATTTGTTTTATAATCACTTCAGACTTCCAAGATTTCTATTTCTGTTTCAGTTTAACTAATTTACTTACTTGATGTTTCCATTGTGTTTGCATATCAATGAAATACTTCGAGACATAAGCACTAGAATTCATTGACATTTTTTTAGTACTGTTGACACTGACATTTAAACATTGTTATTGCCAATACTTCAAAACCAACATGCACAAACAACACAACTATGATTTATTCACAAAATGCTGGAGTAACTCAGCAGGTCAGGCAGCATCTCGGGAGAGAAGGAATGGGTGACGTTTCGGGTCGAGACCCTTCTTCAGACTGAAGAAGTTCACAACTATGATATTTTTCTTGTCACAGCAGTCCTTGGGTTACAAAAGAGGTTCCATTCCCCAACATCCCGACTGTTGTGACTTAATGAGTTGATGGTTGTAGAGAGAGAGGGCATGCAGAAATGCCCCTCTCCCATACAGCAGAAGATGTGTGCTGCCCTGCAGCAGCCAGAAAATCCATCCTTAGTGTAGCACAGTGACTCAGCAGTCGAGTTGCTACCTTACAGCACCAGAGACGCCGTTTTGATCCTAACTATGGGTGCTAACTGTTCAGAGTTTGTACATTCTCCCTGTGACCACTTGGGTTTTCTTTGGTTTCCTTCCACGTTCCTAAAAAGTGCAGGTTTGTAGGTTAATTGGCTTCTTTAAATTGTCCTTAGCGTGTAGGATAGAACTGGTGTATGGGTGAGCGCTGGTCAGCACGGACCCGGTGGGCCAAAGGACCTGTTTCCACACTGTATCTCAAAAATAAACCAAACTGAATCCTGCCAATCTCTCAAATGTCCAGGGAAATACCTAGCTCAACCTAAAAAAAACTGCAACCCTTCTGCAGCTGGCAAATCAATCCCCATAAAGACCTCTGAACAGCTGGCACAGCTTCTCAAACCACTAATTCGAGCCAAAAATACCACCTCCACCTCAGCAGGATACAACTTCATGATCTGACGCCAATCACACTGGTTAACCCCAACTCGTAGACTCACCTGTGAAGCTCTGCCATAAAGTTCAGAAAGTTTAATTTGTTTCACAAAATTGTTTAAAAATGTATCAGAAAATGTTTATAAAGTCAAAAGTTCTTAAGTCAGGCTTTTATAACCTAGGAACTACCTGTACGTTCCACTAATGATTTGCTGATCATCTTAATAAATTAAAATTTGAGATCAAATGTGATTAAAAACAAAGTAATGTCAAAATGCTGTTTACTCTAATAATGATATAATGCCAGAACACTTACTTGCTCTTTCCTTTATACACCGTTGCATAGGACCCTTCGCCAAGTTTTTCCAATTTTTCGTAGGAGTCGGCTTTTCCAAATTTGGGGCTTGTTGGCTAAAAATAAACACAGAGCATCATAATTAATTAAAAGCATCAGTTTTTTTTACTAACCAGAGGAACTGTTTGCAAGGGCACTAGTTTTGTGATTTTGTGCCGACATTAACATTCATGCACTTTAGTTAATATGAAAATCGTTGGCACGTGAAAGATAACATAGTACTGTAAAATAAATGCAAGGCAGATTATAAGTTCTAGAATTGCGGAGGAAAAATAAAATGTTTGGACTATACTGCATTTCTGTCAACATTTGAAGGTGAACAGTTGGTTATTACAAATCCCATTACTCATGGCATTGTAATTTCTCTGCTATCTTACACACATTTTCTACTCGTTCCCACATACATATTTTGTTTACATAATACAATTGGATATTATTACATATTTAAGTGAGGTGGACTGAGAGAACGGTAGATTTAAAGGAAAGAACTGCAGAATCTGGTTGAAATCGAAGGTTGACACAAAATGCTGGAGTAACTCAGCAGAACAGGCAGCATCTCCCGCTGCCTGTCCCGCTGAGTTACTCCAGCATTTTGTGTCTCCGAATGGTAGATTTAGTCAGGTGGATTATGTAAAGTAGTTCCTCCTGCGAATAAGTGGTCGGTCTGCAAATTAAACAATGCAACCTGGATGGGCACAAACCATCTGCTGATCCAGCCAAGGAAAATCAGTGCAAGTGTGGAAAAAGTGAGGGCATTAATAAGAGCGGGAGGAGCACAAGTAGATAATCTAATGAACAATTTACTGAAGAACACAAATCAGTCATATAACTGGGAGGACAAATGATCATTTAAATTTATATAAACTGATGAAACGGACATCAGCCACAAAAGTGCCTGTCATGAGTGCTCAACAAATGAGTCTGAACTGATGAAAAGCGTTTCAGATAAGCTTTCAGCAATTTGTTGTGTGGAGTGGAAATTAAAAATTAAAATCCCATAAACTGGGCGCTCCGGTTTCCTCCCACATTTTCCGGGCGCTCCGGTTTCCACCTACATTTCAAAGACACATAGGTTTGTAGGTTAATTGGCTTTGGTAAAAATCGTAATTGTCCCTTGTGTGTAGGATAATGCTTGCATACAGGAGTGATGGTCGGTTAGCGTGGACACTAAATGTTAAATAGATATCCACAGAGGTAACGACAAAGCTATACATATGGTGTCTTTGGAGGGGCTATGGTTGGGATGTTACATCTGAATATGGTCAGTATGTTGTAAAGTTGCAAACACATCAGGAGAGCAACAAAATTGACTCCAGTTCAAGAATAATGATTTTAGAGAAAATGATTACCAACCCAAGGATCTGGGGAACCTTAAAGGTTGATATTCAAAATATTAGAGTAAATCCAGATTGCCAAAAGAATTCAATGGTTATCCCAAATCATCTTTTTAATGTTTCCAACAATTTTTCAGTCCAGGAGATTCATCCACACTCTAACTGCAATAGGTATTCTGAAATTATTTTACAACACAGAATTCCAAATAATAGTGGTAGACAAAAAAAAATGACATGGAAACGCTGTTTCTGTGTGGGGGGAATTCAAAAATATAGATAAACAATCTTTGAGTTAAGTGATACAATTAATCAATCGGAGCACTACCTGTCCTATCACGTTCAAGGAAAAGGAAAACATTAAAATCTAGAAACAAGGAACTGCGGATGCTGGATTAGCATGGAAAAAGCACCAGCGCCCGGAGCCTGCTTGGGCGGGACTGCGGAGGGCGAACTCGTGGCAGCCGCGAGGGGTGGTCGCACGGGCCTTCGGGGCGCGGCCGTAACTCCATCCACGGCTCCCCCGCCCTGATGGACATCGGATGCCGCTTGGCTACCAGCCAGCGTGCTTACGTCCCTCCGTCGCACCATCCACAGCGTGTCAGCGCGCCTGCCGCCCGCTTGGGGGTCGGCGAAGGAGGCCTCGGCGAGCTGCAGGCGGATGTCGTCCGGCAACTGCTGCAGGTAAACATATTCAAAGAGAAGGCACGGCGTGCGCCCCTCTAGCAGCACGAGCATCTTGTTGAGCAGGGCTGATGGCTGCCTGTCGCCTAGCCCGTCCATCCTTAGGATTCTGGCCGCGCGCTCCATCCGGAGGAGCCCGTAAGTATGGAGCAGGAGCTCCTTAAGGCGGTGGTACTTGTCGTCGGCCAGGGGGTCGCGCAAGTAAGGGACGACGCGGCTGGTCGCTTCTTGGACCAAGGTGCCGACCACATAATTGTACCGGGTGGTGTCCACAGTAATGCCCCGCAGTTGAAATTGAGCCTCTGCCTGTTGAAACCAGACGTGAGGCTGGGCGGTCCAAAATGTGGGTAGTTTCAACGCGATCGCATTGAGCTGGGCCTGGTCGGCTGGTGAGGCGGGCGGCGCGGTGGGTTGTGGCGAGCGGCGCGGCGGGATGGTTTGGCGAGCGTCTTGTTCGGCTCCATCATTACAATAACGGAGCGTCAGGGTCACCATTGGTAGTGGGTGAGCAAAAAGGGCCCAGAATGAAGGCGAGGAGCCAGGTAAATTCCGTGAAAGCTTTTATTGCTCATGAACACACTACTCTCTGCTTCAGTGAGAGACTGAAGACACCTCTCGCGCCAAAACCCCTGCTACTTAACCCCATAGCTGGGGGCCGTCCCCGGACCTGTCCATCA
Organism: Rhinoraja longicauda; assembly: GCF_053455715.1. Taxonomy (NCBI): domain Eukaryota; kingdom Metazoa; phylum Chordata; class Chondrichthyes; order Rajiformes; family Arhynchobatidae; genus Rhinoraja; species Rhinoraja longicauda. Next base: position 36,803,245 of record NC_135954.1, on the reverse strand, counting down.
CCGTGCCGAGGGGTTCGATGTAGGAGTGGCCTGACCCTTGGGAGCCGCCACAATATATGCATTAGGAAAAATAAAAACTGATTAAGGATAGGCAGCATGGTTTTGTGCTTGGGAAACTGTATTTCATGAATTTGATTGAGTTTTTTGAAGAGGTGACTTAGAAGATTGATGAGGCCGATGTGGTAGACGTTGTCTATGTGGTCCTTGGCAAGTCTTTTGATAAGGTGCCACATGGATAGCTGGTCTGGAAGGTTCGATCAAATGGGATCCAGGACAAGCTTGATTATTGGATTCAAAATCGGCTTGAGACTGGGAAACAGAAGTGATGGTAGAGGGTTGTTTTTCAGATTGGATGCCAGTAACAAGTGGTGTATCACAGGTATCAGTGCTAGATCCACTGTTGTTCATTATTTATATTAACAACTTAGACATGAGCGCAGACATAGAGAGTAATCTCTATGATTACAGATGGATCTTGATCAATTGGAATGGCTTTATTCTCTTTCCCAAATTCTAAACCTGTGTCCCTAGTCCTTGAGCTATCCACTAATGGCAAAGCTTTCCACTATTTATCCTATTTAAACCCTTTTATAATCTTGGGTAAATAAAAACTGCTGGAAGAAATCAATGGCTCAAGCAGCATCTGCGGAGGCAAGCAAAAGAACTTGATGCACAGTCTTGACCTGAAACATTTACCATCCCTTTGCCTCAATTTAACCCATTAACAATAGTACACATTAAAAAGAGGTGATCCCATATGGAGTTGCAATAAAGAGCAAATGTAATCTTGCATGTTCTATAATTTGGTTAAAAAATACACTCCCTAGATGTACCAGTAATTCGATCCAAATAACACCGTGATCAGAATGCAATGAAAATCAGTAATTTCCAACTCCTCGTTCAAAATATTCCCAAAATGTTTGCTTGATTCAACCTTGATTGTGCCACAGAAGGTAATTGAGGCCAGTTCATTGGCTATATTTAAGAGGGAGTTAGATGTGGCCCTTGTGGCTAAAGGGATCAGGGGGTATGGAGAGAAGGCAGGTACAGGATACTGAGTTGGATGATCAGCCATGATCATATTGAATGGCGGTGCAGGCTCGAAGGGCCGAATGGCCTACTCCTGCACCTACTTTCTATGTTTCTAGTACTTGATTAGTATGGGTGTCAGAGATTATGGGGAGAATGGGGTCAGGAGGGAGAGATAGATCAGCCATGATTGAATGGCAGAGTAGATTTGATGGGCTGAATGGCCTAATTCTGCTGCTATCTTTTATGATCGTATGATCATATAGACCTACTGTCAAGTTTCAGCAGTGAATGTTATCAGCACACTTTCACTGTTCACATTATCAGCAGCGAGCTAAATGTCAACATGTCTTTTTTTGGAAGACGCTGTTATAGAAGTAGATATTTTTGACATATAGTCATTCTTTTGATAGCAATCACAGTACAAAATATTTTCTGCAGTGTAACACCGATCCATTTCATTACAATCCACACGAATCACAGCTTGATTGAGTGAAAGTGAATCCTAATGGAAAATTACGACTTGTAGTGACCTGGTAGTTCCTTGGAGGGCTGTGTGGTTCAGGTTTTCATGAATTTTTCATCAGCATGAATCATTTTTCCACTGTCATTTTATAAGATATTCGCACACAAAACAGTGCCTTGCTAAAATGCTCTGGGTAGAAAGAAAATTGCAAATCTAGTAAAATCAAATTCCAAAAAGGTAGCAGATCATCTGCTAAAGTGAATTGTGGCGCGTCGATAAAGGCCCGAAATAAAGGCAAGGAGCCAGGTATTTCGGGGACGTTATATTTTATTGTACCTCGGTTATCAGACGGGTCGAGTCTGCTGGAATGGCTTCGCGCCCAAAACCTTGTCCTTATATACCTGGTACCGGACCGCCTCCCTGGACTGGTCCATTCCCGTGCCGAGGGGTCGGTAGAAGTATGGCCCGACCCATGGGAGCCGCCACAGAATCTTAATATAGGATTTGTTTGAACAGAAAGCTATAAAGGTAATTTAACATTTAAACATTGTAAACCTTTTGCAACAACTATTGAACTTAATTTTATGATTCTAAGTGAAGATAGACTATGGTTGTGAAATGAATTGATAACTGAGTATTTGAAAATGACATTCTTTGGGGGTATTCCTGCCTACACTTGTGCTCAGTCTGCCAAAGCCTGCTGGATCTCCCGGTTGTTAACTATTTAACTCCCTGCCCATTCTCACTCTGTCCTGGGCCTTCTCCATTGCCAGAGTGAGGCCACATGTAAACTGGAGGAACAACAGCACATATTCCACTTGGGTAGCTTCCAACTCAATGGTATGAACATTGAATTCTCCAATTTTAGGTTACCTCACAAAACAATCTTCCCCCGTTTTCTGCCTCAAACACCCCCCCCCCCCCCACCTTTCCCTCATGTGCCCCACCTGGACTCCAACATATTTCTCCCCTCCACTCACCCTCTCCCTACTCCCCCGCCAGTTTTCTCTCTCTGCCTTTACAATCCGCAACTCTTCAAACCTGTCTCATAGGATAAGATCATGTGATAGCAGTAGAATTAGGCCATTCGGCCCATCACGTTTACTCCACCATTCAATCATGGCTGATCTATCTCTCTCTCATAAACCCATTCTCCTGCCTTCTCCGCATAACCTCTGACACCCGCACTAATCAAGAATCTATCTATCTGTCTCTGCCTTAAATATATCCACTGACTTTACCTCCACAGCCTTCTGTGGCAAAGAATTCCACAGATTCACATAACATGACTGAGTTGATCAGTACACACAAAGACACGTCATTCACTGGACTATTCCACGTTGATGCAAAGACATTGATAAGAGGAATCAATGAATGTCGGCAAGCTTTTCAACTGCAGCAGGTATCACAGTTGAGCAAATTCTGTTCTCATCTCACATCCATGCAAGCACACTCAGCAAGAGTCAAACAAGGTAGAAATGTTTCCTTGACTGCGTGTGTTAATCACACACGAATATAACAGCTGCCCATGGAGTTTGGGCTTAGAAATTTGGTTTTGAAATGAGAAAGAGTCAAAATCCCATTACATATCAGAGTACAAACCTCTAGCAATACCACCATTGCCAGTCAAGCTAATATAAAAAGTAAGTCAGCACTAAAATATTCTAATTAAAATTCCTATGTATCTATATTACAATTGTGCGAGTGTTAATAGTTCCATGCAAGTAACATGCTATGCCTAAATTTACAATCTAACATTTAATTACAATGATTTATTTCACAAATATACCATCTGTCTTTGCGCTCTGTCCATTCTGCCAATAGAAATCCAGTACTAACTACTCCATAAGTGCATATGCAAGAAGTCAGATGAGGACAGACAGAATCAGATTCAATTGGCACATCCACACCCATTCTCTCTTTCCCCTCCACATAGATCACAACTGGCAATGGCAATACACAAATAAATATATCACTGGGTTCTGTCAATAGAGTTATGGCCCCAAATGAGAAAATACTCCCCAATGCCTGAGAAGCAATAACAGTCGAATGAAGAATAGGTAGAGGTGGAGGAAGGAAAAAATAAAGTAAAAGTGATCATCCGGTTCCAAAACACATCTACATTCAATTGCCAAAGAATGTGTTTTTATCATTGAGAGCAAAGGGGTCCCAAAAGACCTAGTTTATTCTCATTCTTGCTGTAGTGAAATATGAGTACTGCTGACATTATATACATTAAAAGGGAAAGACATATCAAACAGATGACTTGTTGGAATTATATAACTTTATCCCCTTCTTCAGATCTTAAAATCCTACAACATTTTGCTATCGATACTGTGCCACAATCTGGATGTCATTTATCCACTAAATGGGTTGTGAAGGAACTTAATTGGCCAGTGGAACAAAATATAAGCCACAGCTGGGATCTGGGTTTCTATTCGGCTGCTTCAATAGAACAGATATCCACTGTCTACTAGTTGTCACGGATCTCAAGGCTTTATATTGTCTCAGTTACACGTTCTGCTAGACATAACATCCACAGCTCAAAAACCATCAAAGTCTTGCCAATTATTCACAAATCTTGTTCAGAGAACATAGAAGTTCACCATGAGAAAAGGAAATTCCACATATCAGTGAAGGCAGTTTTTTTTTTTAAGGTCGATGTGTATTGTATATTCAAGTGTAAATTTAAGAAGATTCCCCCATTGCACTTTTGTTATTACATAACTGATGTACATCTGTTAGAAACCATGTACACATGAGAACAAGGTCCCAATGTTGCAACTGTGAAAATCAGTCAAATAAGCCATTTAAGAAACTCTTTTGTAAACCCAGTCGTCAATGACTTTAAAGTTAGACAAAATGTGTCGAGAGGAACTACAGATGCTGGTTTACACCGAAGATAGACACAAAACGCTGGAGTAACTCAGCGGGACAGGCAGCATCTCTGGATCGAAGGAATGGGTGATGTTTCATGTTGAGACCCTTCTTCAGGGTCTCCCATTCCTTCTATCCAAAGATGCTGCCTGTCCCACTGAGTTTGGTATCCAGCATTTTGTATCCATCTTCACTTTAAAGTTAAAATTATCAAGACATTTATCTTAATTTTCCCTTCCTACTTTAATTGAAGCATTAAGACCATTTAAAACAACCAGGTTAACATTTCCACTTAGATTATGAAGGATTTTAAAAGACATGAAGCAGTCATGCATGAACAGGTCAATGTAATTTCAGAAGTTTAGAGTATTATCAGTGATACTGTACATCTGTTCCTTGCTTTGATTTGCAATCGCTAATTCTGGACAGTGGGATCCAGGCACAGGAAGCACAATCTCAACATTTCAAGATATAACCCAACAACCCTTTGACTAATGGAATATCAAAGCACAAAGCACAAAGAAACAGTGGTAACATTTCGAGTTAGAGGAGAATCTCAAGCTCCCAACACAAGGATTACCATCAAATCATTGTGGCTTAATAGTACTGAAAAGAGTGGAGGAAATAACATCCTATTTACACTCAAAGAATTGTGTATTGAGTGCAAAAATATATGTGGCGTAATCCTTCTTAGAGGTGCAAACACTGAAGTGCAGAGAGCTAGAATCCACTCTTAAAATTTATTCGGTTTGTATTTCAAAGCTCATATTTCGTTCTGTATCTTTGGCCAATTTTCTCAAGTTGAGAGAAATGTACACCTATGCTTGCAATACTGCAGACCTGTCAACTTCACTGAGGCCACGGCCACGGCCACGATGTGTTTTTAGTCTTTTATAAAACTTGCACCCTTGGGCATCATAACATTTTCCTCTTTGAATTCTTTTTTCAACGCATCAAAAAGTAGCAACTTAGTTGGAGTACAATAGCAACAGTGGAGTGGCACAGTGGATCAGCCAATGGGGCCGCGGCCACACAGAGCCAAAAACCTCGGTTCAATGCTGCCCTCAGGTCCCGTCTGTGTGGAGCTTACACATTGTCACTGTGAATCGTGGGTTCCTCCTTGGTGCTGCAGTTTTCACCCACAGCCCAAACACATGAGAATTGGTAGGTTAATTGGCCATTGTAAATTGCCCGAAGTGTTTAAGTGAGTAGTAGTATCTGAGGGGAATTGAGGAAGAATTTAAAAAAATTGAATCAATCAAGTATCAGTGTAAATGGTTAGTTGATGGTCAGTGCGTGGTTGCTGGATCAATGGGCTATTTCTGTGCCATATCTCTCTATGACTGACTTAATCCTACTGGATGGAAGTTAAGGTGCAGCAGACAAAAGTAAATCGAAGAGTTGATGCCAAATCGCAAGAGGAAGAGTTAAGAGAAACTGGGATAATAATTGTTGATTTGGCGTGGGTTACACTTTTGGCAGCCTGCCATATCCTTAATTTTTCTTGTGAATATGAATAACTCAGAATACAGTTGACATTGGAGAGAATTCGGCTTCAACTCACATCTGTGCTCCATATAACTACTTAGTGATTCTGTCAGTAATATCAGAGTCATTATATTTTATTCAGTACTAAGGCTCATTGAATCACATAACAACAATCATTTTACAATCAAATAATTATTTGCACCTTTATTCATATAATGAAGTATTTCAACAAACTTCACATCAGTATTGATGTTAACCTGTTCGGTGTCAGAAGAAAGGACCAAAAGCAAAGTTAAAGTAGTTCAAAACTTTTAAAGGACCTTCAGAAAAACAACAATATAGAAAGTTTTGGTTCAGATGGCTGAAGGTGCTGCCATATAGCACATGAAAAATGCAAGAAACTACTCTGAGAGTGTCAATGACTATAACAAAGTTAGCAAATTGGTCCACAAACTGGCTACTTGAGCCATTAGACATACAGCATGGAATCAGGCCCTTTAGGCGAACTGATTCAAGCTGAATAGTGTAATTGCTCTGTTGTTGGTTCATCAGAGGTTGAGTTTCAGTCTGCCAAATTAAATAAATCTTTCAAAAAAACACAAAAAATACTTTTCTTAATAAACGCTGCAGATTCCTAATGGTATTCAACTAGAAAGCACTTTTGGTATATTATCTCAGATGCCAGTATTTTATTTTCAGATGCAACTAGGTGTCGCTCCCTCAGATTTTTCTTCACATTAATTCACTTCTTCACTTAGGTATTGTTGCTTTAATTAATACATTTTAAGCAATTCACCACGTACACACACACCTACACACACCTACACACACCTACACACACATATACACACCATATTGTTCATAATTTACAGCTATTTAAACCAGCTCATTCAACTCACCATCCCTTCCCACATTTTATTTTGCTGTTTTACTAAATAACTCATTGCCCATACAATGTTAATGCAATATCTACATCCAAAACTAACTACGAAGATGTCAAAAGAATCAAAACTAAAACCCATCTTGTCTCCTTTTAGATTTTGGCAGACACAAAATATATCCTGCCAACACTTACCATAATAGCTTCATTGGAGCGGCAGATCATAAGAAACAAAGAGAAGGCTACTTAGGACACCATCTTAGAATCCAATTATTATTGCACAAGCATTTGGCGATCAGAAAAACATTGTGTACCTTTGTCATCCCGTCACTCCATAATGAGAGAGGCTATGTTATCAGACCACTAGAAAATTGGTAGTAAGGAAGGCAAATTCAATGCTACCATTTATTGAGAGGACTGGAATACCAAAACAGAGATGTGATGCTGATCAGGTCCTGGTCAGGTCGCATTTGGAGTACTGTGAGCACATTTGGGCCCCATATCCGAAGAAGGATGTGCTGGCTCTGGAGAGGGTCCAGAGGTGGTTTTTAAGAATGATTCCAGGAATGAGTGGGTTAGCAAATGATGAGCGTTTGACAGCCCTGGGCCTCTACTCGCTGGAGTTTAGAAGGTTGAGGGGGTACATTGAAACTTACAGAATAATGAAAGGCATAGAGTGGATGTGGAAAGGATGTTTCCACTGGTGGGAGAGTCTAGGACCAGAGGTCATAGCCTCAGAATTAAAGGACACTCTTTTAGAAAGGAGGTGAGGAGGAACTTCTTTAGTCAGAGGATAGTTAATCTGCAGAAATCATTGTCACAGGGGGCTGTGGAGGGCCAAGTCAGTGGATATTTTTAAGACAGAGATAGACAAATTCTTGATTAAAACGGGTGTCAAGGGATAAGGGGAGCAGAAGGAAAATGGGATAAAGAGGCAGAGATCAGCCATGACTGAATGGCAGAATATACTCGATGGGCTGAATGGCTGAATTCTACTCCTGAACTTGTGAACGTGAAAATCTTACTTATTCTGATCAATTATAATTTTGGAATCAATATCAGCCAAGAAAGCAGGTTGAGTTTGGAGAGATATTAAAGGGGTAGTTGAGCTAGCAAAAAGGATTAGGAATAATAGAGATGTGAATTAGGGTTTGGGTGGAGAGAAACAAATAAAATCCATCACTGATGATAGTACTGGAGTAACTCAGCAGGACTGGCAGCATCTCTGGACAGGGTCTGAAGAAGGGTCTCGACCCAAAACATCACCCATTCCTTCTCACCAGAGATGCTGCCTGTCCAGCTGCATTACTCCAGCTTTGTGTGTCTATCTTCAGTGTAAACCAGCATCTGCAGGTCCTTCTTACACATTGTTGACAATGCATAAGAACTATCACTGCTCATGAGCAAAGTCTACTTCTTCCAAACCCTTGAGTGCTTAACTAGTTAATATCAGAGCCTTTGTAATCTCGATACAGATTTTGCCACAGGGTTTATAGATAGATGTACTTTGGGTAATATAGGGAGTAAAAACATTAAATTTAGACATTTAATAAAAATAAATTAAAAACATTCTAGCATTTAAAATCAAAATAAATAGACAGATTCATCTGCATGACCAATTACCTGCAATAATATATAAAAGAGAAAACTGTAAAAAATGCTTTTGAGAAAATGGATTAATTGCTCATTATTTTTGGTGATCTGTTTAACCTGTTCTTTTCTATAAAGGGCAATTTTTGAAAGCTATCCTATAAAATGCACATTTTCAGACCACATTTAAGTTTACATGAAACCTAACTGATAAGTTTATAAGTTGTTTGTTTTTTAAATATTTACAAGAAATCGGTGTGAATTTACCATAATGTACAAACTTCAGATGGAATAATGCAAAAAAAAACCCAAACAGTTCACATTCAATGGAGACAGAAGAAACTGCAGATACTAGAATCTTCAGCAAAAAATAAAGTGCAGGAGGAACTCAGTGTGTCAGGCAGCATCTGCGGAGGGAATGGACAGGTGACGTTTCAGGTCAAGACCCTTCTTCAGCCTGACCCACTGAATTACTCCAGTACTTTGTGTTTTTGGCTGTAAGCAATCAATGCTACATTGGTGAGGTGTTTGGAGTTGAGACATGTTTTGGCTTTAATAAATAATCTTCAGTTGCCATATGACTAAAATCAATTAAGAAATGACTGCAAAATAATCTTTTAAAATTTAAATTAATACAAATTGAGACAAACAAGACTAAATTCAATGTTATTTTGTGCCATCAAAGATAAATATTACAATACTTAGATATTTTTCATTTTGTTCCAATAAAGTAAAAACTAAATTACAGGCAAAACATAGGGGAAAAAACAACGAAAAATAATATTAAATGATACTTTTATCTGCACCAAGATATACCAGAAACCATTTGTCACCTCTTTATTTTTTTCTGGGATCTAGGCCATGGCAGCAATGCAGTATTTATTTCCTATTACAAGTTTCCCTGAAGGATTCACAACAAAATCATATACTTTGGAATTGAAATCATGTGTAGGTAAACTAGAAAGGGGTGACAGTTTTTTTTTTCTGAAAGCAATAAATTAACTAGTTACATTCTTTAAAACAGAACAGCAGCTGTTAAAGCTATTATTTTCTCACGTCTGCCAGCAAATTATCAGATTCATTTAAATCCATTTCACAATTTACCAGGATGGGACCTCAGGATGCCTAAGCCACTGAACTACTTCCATAAACATAAGATACTTATTGCATTCACAAATGTTCCAGTTATCAGGGAAGTACGCATTTAAGGCACAATAAATCTAAAATATCTGCTGGCGAGAGCTTCTTACATTGACAGACATGAAAGCGTATGTGTTGCTCATTTTGATTTCAAAAAGTACATCGACACAAAGGCTCTGATATTAGAAGGATAGATGTTGCATTTATCATTACTGTATGTATACTATTTACTCTGTCATGTGAACAAGGAATTTAATTGCACCTGCTATATATGACAATAAACTAATCTGAATCTGAATCACAATATTTTGCCGCTGAAGGAAAACATTACATTACATTTACATTTGTTCATTGCTCTTATTGATTTTACCAAATTATCTGAAGCTTTGGGAAAATAAAATGTTATAAAGATTTATCCCTCGTGATTTTGAAGTGGAGCTGCTGTTGAAACACTGGATTAATTCATACACAGGACCCACAATAAGAATACTTCCATTGCTGAAAAGCATCTTTAAACATTTTAAAAGAGAGGCTTTACATTTCCCTATTCCTGAATGGTGACAGAAACATTTGCTTTAACTAATGTAAGCTTTGGAATTGTCCCTTATAGTAATTGACAGGATGTCTTCTTCCATAATAAAAAATGTCATACAATTTATCGCACAATAAGGTATCAATGCCATTGCTATATGGTGATTAACCAACTGTAGCAGAAATATTCATCATAGAAAGATGCGGAAATAAAAGTTATTTTTATGCATATTTTTGATTTATTAACTTTTATGATGTTTAGCATTTAATTTTATTCAATATCTTGAAAGTTCTAAACATCAGAAATATTCAGAAGCATTTATACTTTTAAATAGATGGAATATGACAGCTGCTTGTCAACACTTGTGTGCAGGGCTGTGATGCCCATCTCTTTCCCTGGCCCATCTACGCAATAGAATCTACTCACAAAGGGACCTGCCACAGCTCAGAGTCTGACTGCTGAGGGTGAAGCTGCTTAGATTCAGCAAGTTCATCTCAGCAGATAGACAATAAGTAAAAACGTGCGTTACAAGACAACAGAAAACCACAAGTTTTTTCTAAATTCTATAATTTATATATATATTTTTTAATGCTTTTACCATGTCAGATATGTGTACCACAACATCCAGTACATGAAAAAACAATTATTTAAACTGGAATCCAGCTTTCATTATGCAATTTTGCTAAAAATACTCATTACAAAGCTGCGACTGGGACATATACGAATGCATACATAAAATTGTTGTTATAATTACACCTTCACATGGAAGACACCAAGTCACAATTGAGGAAAATTACTTCCCAAAACTTCCACCATTGACGTGATTATTCCAATTATCAGAGTGTTCACACCTTCATGTTTCAAAATTTCATGCTGATAGGTATGTCTCATCTGTTAATTTTTGGCACATACAGTGGTGGAAAATGGACTACTGCCATGTGATCAATACTGAATCAATGCTATAATGTTTACTTCATTTTCAATTGCATCTTCAGGAAAATATGGATGTTGACTTCAGCCCATATCCGTCCTTTAATTTGCTAATATTTCAACTTGTTTAACAGGAAATCTATATTTATACTCTGTGCCTGAAAGATACTTTTTAAAGTTAAAAGTACAATATTACAATGGATGTATAGATTTGGAAAAGGAGGAGGATGAAAAAGATCTCATCATGTATTCAGACATTGCAGCCTGCAATCCTCCACAGTTTTTGTAAAACTGCAGTTTCTATACACCACCAAAATACATTTTAATCAGGTGTCTACAATACTTTTTCCCTTTATTTTGAAACTCCTGCCATTTACGAGCTCGAACCAGATACAACGCAAGAAAAAAAATCCAATATAAAGCAATTTATTTCTTTAGTTTGATTTAAAATGCATGGGAGATTCAAAAGTAGATCAAATTTATTCTCAACATTTGGCAAACCAACGCAAGCTTTATTTTATCAAACACTGTTAGTGAGGTTTCCAATTTGGGGAGAAAACTAGAAGTTCCAAGGACTAAAATCCAGCTAGTATAGAATAAAAGAAAATACAGATACCTGACTTGGGTTTTAAATATGCCTAATACTAACTTAAATCAATGTATAAAGTAGTGCTACGAACGAAGCCTTCAACACAACTGGATACAAGTAAACAGAATATGGAAAGAAATCTAAAAACAGCTGATGCCGAAAATTTGAAGCACACAGCACATCAGTCAGCTTCTGTATGATGAGAAAATAAATTATGACGAAAGATCTTTGATTTGAAATGTAAATTCAATTTTTCTTTCCACACATGCTGTCTGATCTGCTGACCAGCATTTTCTGTTTTATTTCAATTTTTATTTCATCTGCAGTTATTTCTCTTGCTGTCCACAATCTCCTACTCTACAAAAAAAGTGCTAACTCCTTATAGTGTTACATTGATATAACTTGAGATCTTGACCTCCAATCCTTGCTAACCTACCCAGTTTAAATAATTATGTATTTGTTCATAATTTCTTTTTTAATTGATCAGATTGCCCCCAACACTACACGTCTTCTGAACTATGTGGCCTCAGCTCTTTAACAGATTGAATAAGGTATTTTAGTCATGTATTCCTCCTTTGCAACCTTTCCAAACTATCAATACCTGCCACTGTGTAAGAGAAGCAAAACTGAAAACAGTATTCCAAATTAGGTCCAACTATGGTCTTGTGCAAAAATATTTTTGTTATTATATGAACAACGGAGCAACATATGAACAATGAATTAACGGAGATGAGGAAGAACTTTTTCAGTCAGAGAGTGGTGAAGGTGTGGAATTCTCTGCCTCAGACGGCAGTGGAGGCCAGTTCATTGGATGCTTTCAAGAGAGAGCTGGATAGAGCTCTTAAGGATAGCGGAGTGAGGGGGTATGGGGAGAAGGCAGGAACGGGGTACTGATTGAGAGTGATCAGCCATGATCGCATTGAATGGCGGTGCTGGCTCGAAGGGCTGAATGGCCTACTCCTGCACCTATTGTCTATTGTCTATTTAAGTTCTTCCAGATCGAAGATGATGGCCTTCTTCCACACGGCTTATTGGTTCTGAGATGGCTAACAAGGCCAATATGGAAATCATAAATGTGCAGAACTGCAGAACTGCAGATGCTGGTGTACACTGAAGGGAGACACAAAGTACTGGAGCAACTCTGCGGGTTAGGCATTATCTCTGGATAGGGTAGGGACCCTTCTCCAGATTGAAAGTTGAGGGGAGGGAACTGGAGGTACGAAAAGGCCAGAACAAAGCAGGGCTGGCAACAGACCATGGAAGGAAGGGTGGAGCAAATAATGGAACAATATTAGCTAGGGAAGTGGTGATAATGAAGGGATACGGGGATGTGAACAGTGGAAGTTGTAGGCCAACTAGGTGGGCGTAGGAAGGGGCAGAGAGAATGCAAAGGGCACTTGAAATTAGGGAAATCAATGTTCATACCGCTGGGTTGTAAGCTGTCCAAGCAAAATATGAGGTGCTGTCCCTCCAATTTGCGTGTGGCCTCACTAAGAAGCTGTTCCTGAACCTGGACTTTAGTTTTCAGGCTCCTGCACCTTCTTCCCGATTGCGGGGGTGAAATGAGTGTGTGGCCAGTGTGGTGTGGGTCTCTGATTATGCTCGCTGCCTTTTTGAAGCAGCGATTCAGGGAAATCCTTTCGATGATGCATAGGTTAGAGCTGGTGATGGACTGGGCAGTGTTCACAACCTTTTGCAGTCTTCTTCACTTCTGTGCATTCAAGTTGCCAAACCAAGCCGTGATGCAACCAGTCAATATGCTCTCTATTGTACACCTGTAGAAGTTTCAGAGAATTCTCTCTGACATACCAAATCTCCGTAATCTTTTCATGAAGTAGAGGCGTTGATGTGCTTTCTTTATCATTGCATCAGTGTGCTGGGTTCAGGAAAGATCTTCGAAATATGCATGCCCAGGAATTTGAAGTTTATGACTCTCTCCACCGTCGTTCTGTTGCTATAAACAGGATTGTGGGTCCACATCCTTCCTCTTCCAAAGTCCACAATCAGTTCATTGGTCTTACTGACATTGAGAACCAGGATGTTGTGCTGGCACCATTTGGTCAATTGATCGATCTCACTTCTGTACTCTGACTCATCACCATCTGGTCCAACAATGGTGGTGTAGTTGAAGAGGGTAACCCCTGTTCCCTAAAGTATTAGGACATCTCTGATGTTCTAGTATGGAATATCTCATCTTGGGAACAGATCATAAACTCTTGCGCAGCTGGAGCAGGTAGTGATCAACGGTGTCGGTAGTTTGTGATCCTCTTGCGGCCTTCGTATGCTCCCAATGCATGAGCCTGAGATTCTCTTCACCACCTTGAGTCATGTGATAGGAGTCACATCGGCCCATCGTCTACTCCGCCATTTAATCATGGCTGATCTATCTCTCCGTCCTAACCCCATTCTCCTGCCTTCTCCCCATAGCCTCTGACACGTACTAATCAGGAATCTATACATATCATATGTTCCTTCACCATCTTGAACAGTCGTATGCCAGCGATCCTCAGGAGCCAGTGGGGCATATCATCAAGGAAGCTTTGAACACATCCTTGAATCTTCTCTGACTGCCTGGTAATCTCTCCCCATGACAGCAATGGGAATAGAATGCATGTTTCAGGAGTCTGGTGCAAAGAACATCAATGAAATAGAGGAATTAAATGTATTAAGGATTTATGAGCGCTTTGGCAAACAAGTGAGAAAGTTCATTACATGAATATGAATGAGAGAAATTAATTAAAGTGAAAGATGACTTCCCAATGTGACCTATCTACTGACTTTCATTCAAGCTGAAATTTAACTCCAACTACTTTGGGACTTTCTTAATTCCATGTAACTATCCACCTGTAACAATGCAGTTAATCTAATGTTTTAATTTGTATTAATCCAAATTTCTAACTGTGAATATTATTAATTTTCAATGGCACAGAAAGAATTTAAGTAATAATTACATCACTGAGGACAATTTCATGCCACCTGAAAGTTGCAAACAGAAACAATTCACTGAGAAACTAAAATCAAATCTAGCTATAAATGCACAACATAATTGTTGCTGCAAACCAAGATATTTTAGTTTACTTCAAAGATACAGCATTGAAACAGGCCCTTCAGTCCACGGCGGCCATCCATCACCAGTTCATGCTAGTTCCATGTTATCCCCACTTTTGCATCCTGCGCACTAGGGGCAATTTCCAGAGGCCAATTATTCTACAAACGCGTACTTCTTTGGAATGTGGGAGGAAACTGGAGCACCCAGAGAAAAACCACAGAGAGAATGTACAAACTCCGCACAGACAGCACCCGTAGTCAGGACTGTACCCAGGTGCTGTGAGGTAGCGGCTCTACCGCTGCATTTATCAACATTCTCTTATGATGCACCTCTCATCTACTCATTGTATGAGTAGCGTGTGCCCACCCCAGTAAAGGTCAACACTACAAATACTGATTCAGAATCTTCATTTCTGTAAGATATTGTAGCGACCATATCGATTGGTCCTGGGAGTCGAACCCTCGGATTGGCCAGCAAGGTCACGTGTGGGTGCGACCATAGGGATTGGTCCAGGGAGTTGAGCCCGCTGATTGGATAGCGGCGTCACGTGTGGTTTTGGCGCCCAAAACCAGTCAGTTAGGAGAGTTCTTCGAAGTGAACAGTTAGAATTAATGGTTGTCTGTAATCTCGTTCGTTATACTTTGTAATCGAATGTTGCTGTCGCAATAAACTTCTTTAACAAAGAACGAGCCTCCAGACTCGCCATAATATTGCCGATCTTTTAGAACTAACTCAAGAAATAAAATGCGCAAAGGATAAGCATAATTATATCGATAAATATTGAAAAGATATTCATTCCCCAAAGAGCAAAAAAAAAGCATTTAAATGAAAACCACATCAAGAACATAAAACAATGCATTTCAAATCCATACCAATAAAGAGGGGCAGCACTGCAGAAACTACGACTTACTGAACTGGGGCTGGAATGTCGTCTGAACTTTGGAGATTCTTTACCACTGGAAGAGCTCTTAAAGTTAATGCACGCATTGTTCTCGGAATGGACCCTTTTCTCTTGAGTTGTTGGCTTGTCAAATGGATCAAAGCTGCTCTGAGTCCTTTGTACTCTGACTTTTCGGTCTTCAGGAATGGTATCCAATGGTTTGATGAGAGAATCCACAGCCTGAGAATTTCTTGTAGACATCTTTGCGACGCATATCTGTGGAAAAATTTAGATATTTATTGCATAAAAACAATTATTTTGCAGTAGGTTAACATGTTACAGTTGTCGTTTGTTCACTCTATTGTGTAGTCGTACATTCAGATTCTGGTACTACACAGCTTGCCAGTAGCTGTGTGAAAACTAAAACCTTACCAGTCCTCCGGAGCTTCCTTCAGTATAAAATATTTATAATTTATACAATAGGCTGCTATGGAATAACAGCCTTCAATTACTCTTCCAGAATGATGATCTAAACAATGGTAATGAGCAAAGGCCTGGTCTAGCGATAGGTTTGCATTCCACCAAATTAGGAAACATTGACATTGCTACAGGCCTTGTTCAAAAACGATTCGAGTTTCAATTGTTAATATTTAAGAATTATGTTAAATCATGCATGATTTAACACATCAGGTTGATCCAATTCACAGATAGTGTAACACTGTCATTCAATATGCACATTTGACAGTCACAAAGTATTATCTCATGTGGATCTGAAAAGATTAACATAGCAAAATTA
This sequence comes from Rhinoraja longicauda, assembly GCF_053455715.1. Classification (NCBI taxonomy): domain Eukaryota; kingdom Metazoa; phylum Chordata; class Chondrichthyes; order Rajiformes; family Arhynchobatidae; genus Rhinoraja; species Rhinoraja longicauda. The sequence continues at coordinate 36,786,999 of NC_135954.1, read as the reverse complement.
CTTAACGCTGCTAATTAAAGATGTATTTGTTCCACAAGTATACTTGTGTTCAGAATCCCAAACTGCCAGTCATTTGACCACATGCAGTTTATCAATCTGGCAATGTGGGCTGTACAATGGTGTAACCAGTGGAGCTGCTGCTTGGCCATCATGGGCTTGACAGGCCATTTCCGTGCATTATGACTATTACTCTTGCATGTAGTACCTTCCGCCATGGTGCAGAGTGAACCCTATACATGATTATCTCAAAACATATCGACTTATGATCAATGTTCTCAAAATACTCTTCTGCTGAAACACCAGTTGCCTGGCCGGGCTCACTTTTAGTACAGGATCTAGTGTGATAGACACAAAATGCTGGAGTAACTCAGTGGGACAGGCAGCATCCCTGGAGAGAAGGAATGGGTGACGTTTCGGGTCGAGACCCTTCATCAGACTGAGAACTCAGTCTGAAGAGGGTCTCGTCCTCGAAACGTCATCAGTCTGAAGAAGGTTCTCGACCCAAAACATCACCCATTCCTTCTCTCCAGAGATGCTACCTGTCCTGCTGATTTACTCCAGCATTTTGTGTCTATCTTCGGTTTAAACCAGCATCTGCAGTTCTTTCCCGCACACAGGATCCAGAATGGTTCCTCCTCAAATTGGACTATCCACATGCTGTTTCAGAAAACCTTTTTGGATACACCAAACAAATTCTACCCCACCTAATCTTTTTTTGCACTGAATAGGTCTCAGTCAATATTGGGTAAGTTAAGGTCACCCACGAACACAACATTATTGCCTTTGCATCTTTCCGTTATCTGTCACATATCTATTCCTCCATCTCCCACTTGCTATTGGGAGGCTGATAGTTTAATCCCATTAGAGCGATTGTGCCTCTTTTTATTTTTGAGCTCCACTCATAAAGGCTCAGTGGACACAGGCTTAAATTTGTTTCTAGAAAATCACATAATTAGAATGATAACTGACTGCAAACAATAATATGCCAAGGTACACATTACATTTTGTGAATTTAGCAGTTTGTTTTTGTATTTCAGGGGAAAATTAGATCTGGATTACAAAATATGGGCATCCGTGGTGCCTTACCGAAACATAATTATCCCATTAAAGAGAGATAAATGAAAGAAAACAATGGAGATAACGAAAATGCACTCAGCGGGTGCTAATGTGTATAAATATAATAGAAACGAATGTGAACACAAATTTGCTGTCCCAATTTTTGTGTCTTTCTCAATGCAAAGTAGTGCAAAATATGAGTAAAGATGATGCTCTTAATTTTGCAGTTGTGTTTGTTAGATTTAACTTTGCAGTTATGCTATCATGTGTTCACAGAGGTCCCAATCAGTATTCGTGCTTTGTTCAAGTACAAGTCACGAGATAATGGTGATTAGGAGCAAAAATTCCAACATGTTGCATTCACTAATGTATTGATGGTGCTGGAGGATTGTATTCCTGTAACACGTACTTTAAAGATCAAAAGTTCCTTTGAATACATCACATAAAGCTCAAAACCAGAATTGTCCTTCAATTGTTGACATGTATTACTAATTGAAATTGACAGTGAAATGCTCATAAATGGACAAAGATGCTTAGCTGTAATCAAATAAACAAGACTTGTACATTCTCCAGAAATGAATCACTTAACAACTTCCTGGATATCTCATTACAATGCAGAACTGGTGGTCCACTCCTTTCAAATCTGGCTGCATCAGGTCTTCAGTGCTTCAGGATTAGACAATTGACTTCAGAGGTACAGCATGGAAACAGGCCATTTGGCCCACAGTCTAGCTGTTCACCTGTAAACTAGTACTATCCTACACACTAGGACAATTTACAATTTACAGAAGCCAATTAACCTACAAACCTGTACGTCTTTGGAGTGTGGGAGGAAAGCGGAGTACCCGGAGAAAACCTAAAGGGTGACAAGGAGAATGTACAAAGTCCATACAGACAGCACCCCGTAGTCAGAGTCGAACTCGGGTGCGTGGTGCTGTGAGGCAGCAACTCTACCGCTGCTCTTATCAATTGTTTGGGAAGGAGCATTGAGGTGGCCTATAATTTGCAAATAAAGGACTAGATAATGCACTTTTAATTTTTTCATGACAGTAGACTTAATTTTCCCCCTTCTGTGCAGAATAATCAATCCTGCCAACTTTAATTTGCAAGCAGACCTTCCATCAGGGCAACATTTCTTGGACAATTAGTAATAAAGGATCCACCAATTACTCATATCTCCAATGGTGTTACTACTCTTCTCATCGCATCTTATTTTTGAAGTTTTCCCCATCCACTTTGCTGCTGCTTTTTCATTGCTCCTCCTCTTTCCAATAGGAGTGGATGAATGATTTTTTTGCAGGACAAGATATTGCTCAGAACTCCAGTTGAAATTTCCAAATTGGGAAAAAAGTCACCAGAAGCAAATACCTTCAAGAAAGCTGAAGTAGGCCACCAGCACTACCCCAAAATTCTCTTGCACCGAGTGTGGAGCCACCAACTGAACTTTGCGTGGCCCACTGGCAGGAATGATTCAATGTGACATCTAATGGAGCCAGTGACCATATTGGGAAACCAAAAACTGCCTTTAATAAATGGAAGATAGACACAAAAAGCTGGAGTAACTCAGCGGGACAGGTAGCATCTCTGGAGATATGGAATGGGTGACATTTCGGGTTGAGATCCTTCTTCAGACTGAAATTCACGGGAAAGGGAAATGAGAGATATAGACGATGATGTAGAGAAATAAAGAACAACTAAAGATATGCAAAAAAGTTATGATAAAGGAAACAGGCCATTGTTAGCAGTTTGTTGGGTGAAAACGAGAAGCTGGTGCGACTTGGGTGGGGAAGGAATAGAGAGCGAGGAAATGCCGGGGTTACTTGAAGTTGGTGAAATCAATATTCATACCACTGGGCTGTAAACTGCCCAAGCAAAATATGAGATACTGTTCCTCCAATTTGCATTTAGCCTCACTCCGACAATGGAAAAGACCAAGGACAGAAAGGTCAGTGTTGGAATAGGAAGCAGAATTAAATTGTTTAGCAACCGGGAGATCAGGTTCTAACTTCAGGTAGGTTCAACTTTAAGAAGTGGAGTTTGATGATCGGAAGTCAGAGCAAGTACTTGAATTATATTATCACCACCACCACCAATGCAGAATGGTTTGGGATAGGGTACAGTGCCAGTAAAGCAGGATCTTTTTCATCACAACACTGTTGCAATCAGCTGCTGCAAAACTAAATTGCCTGAGCTAAACAAGAGACAGCCAGGGAGGAAGAGTCAGCATGAGAAAGGAAATCTGTAACAATCCTGTGGTGGGCGCACAGCAACAGAAGTGGAGAGTATTAACTGATGATGAGTTTATGAAAATTCACAGTCAGCAGCAGGGAAGCTATGATTCACAACCACATTCCATACCAAACAATAGTCAACCAAAGCAATATAGATGACTCAATGTGTCAAGCTGTCCTGTAAAGAGTGCTGCAAACAATTTGTTAGGTAGCAGGATGTGATTGATATGACTGACAGATGGCCGTGATGGGGTTGAGGGAGACTGCTCAGTTTATGATTCTTCCTGATGCCTTTCATCACTCCAGCACTATGACTATGACTATAGGTTTAAGGTGAGAGGGGAAAATTTTAATTGGAACCTGAGAACAACATTTTCACACATTTTCAGATACTATAACATCTCAAAAATTCATTTGAATAGGAACATGGATGGAAAGGTTTAAAGAGATATAGGTCTTAGTCTTAGGCCTAAGATTAGCTTAGATGGGGCATTTTGAGTTGGGCCAAATGACCTGTTTTGGTGCTGTATGAAGCTATGATTCGCTATGGTATATATGGTAGAGGTGCATGACCCAAACAGCAACAATTTAAACCACTTTAAATGGCCATCAGCAATCAGAGGAGGAAATAATTTGGTCCAAACTAAAAGAACACAAACCCCACCTGCAGGAAGGGACAGGCTGAATGCCTTCATATTTGTTCTGAAACATCAATAAGGCAGAGCAAAACTGAAATCAGTAGGTATTAAATGAGGAGTTCTGTAGTGACTGGAATCACACAGAGTAAAATATATATTCATGACTACAAGGAAAAGCATCACTGCCTCATGACTTTACAGCAAGAAAACCCTTAGCCACAGCATATTTGAACCTTTCATTCATGGCATTGATTGGTGCTAGTTGTTGACAATTCCTGCATTTAGTTCTTTGCAAAGTTCATCAGATAATAAACCAGTCATTACCACATCCAGAAAACATTCAGTTTCAAGGCAACAAATAGCAGGTTACATTCATGTTGATGGTAGGGTGTAAATATCTGGAAAACAAGGACACCCAGGTATCACCTCTCAATTTTCAGTAACATTACTGCTGAATCTTCCACGTTTAACTCTTTTTGGGTCATCATTGACCAAAAGCTTAACTGAGCCAACTTTATTAAGACAAACTCTATACATGCTCCCCCTTGGCCAAATCATTCAAAGGCACGGCATTTCTTTCCACTGCTATGCCGATGACACTCAGCTTTACCTCCCCCTGAAACCCAACAACCAGTCAAATTTAAACAGCCTCTTACACTGCCTTGAGGACATAAAATGTTGGATGGCACAGAACTTCCTCCAATTAAACGAGAGCAAGTCTGAGGTCATCCTATTCCCCCCCCCCCCCCCCCCCCCCCCTCCCCCCGAATCCATCAAATCGATAACAGGCAGTCTTGGAAGCCTATCCTGCCTAGTCAAACCGCATGTGAAAAACCTTGGCGTGATATTTGACTCTGCATTAAAATTTGACAAGCAAGTCAACGCTGTGGTAAAAGCCAGCTTCTTCCAACTTCGTACCATAGCTAAAATCAAACCTTTCCTCCAATTCGATGACACTGAAAAAATCATTCACGCGTTCATTTCCTCCCGCCTAGACTACTGCAACTCCCTATACACTGGGATCAGCCAATCAGTTCGATCCTGACTACGGGTGCTGCACTGTAAGGAGTTTGTACGTTCTCCCCGTGACCTGCGTGGGTTTTCTCCGAGGTCTTCGGTTTCCTCCCACACTCCAAAGACGTACAGGTATGTAGGTTAATTGGTTGGGTAAATGTAAAAATTGTCCCTAGTGGGTGTAGGATAGTGTTAATGTGCGGGGATCGCTGGGCGGCACGGACTTGGTGGGCCGAAAAGGCCTGTTTCCGGCTGTATGTGTATGGTATGGTATGGTAATCTTCCCTGTCCCACCTGCAACTGGTCCAAAACGCCGCAGCGAGACTCCTGACGGGTACCCGTAAAAGGGACCACATCACGCCGATTCTGGCCTCTCTCCACTGGCTCCCTGTACGGTACAGAATCAACTTCAAGCTCCTCCTATTCACATATAAAGCCCTAAATGGACATCCCCCCCCCCCCACATCAAAAAATTTCTAACCCACCTCTCTAACTCCAGGTCCCTCAGGTCGGCCGACTTGGGGCTACTCACTATCCTACGGTCTAGGCTTAAGCTCAGGGGTGACCGCGCTTTTGCGGTTGCAGCTCCTAGACTGTGGAACAGCATCCCTCTCCCCATCAGAACTGCCCCCTCCATCGACTCCTTTAAGTCCAGGCTCAAAACCTATTTCTACTCCCTAGCGTTTGAGGCTCATTGAGGAGGCGCTGTGAACTGTTTTGTATGTGCAGTTATGTTTGCGTGCTACTGTATGTTTCATTTTTTCCTTAGTACCTAATCAGATGTACAACACTTTGGCCAACGTGGGTTGTTTTTAAATGTGCTATACAAATAAAATTGACTTGACTTGACTTGAAACAAAAAGACACAAAGAGCTGGAGTAATTCAACAGATCAGACAGTATCACTGGAGAATATGGACCTATCCATGGGAGAAAATAAGTGCTCTTCAATGAGTGACTCATCTTCTGATCATTTAAATCTTATGATTCAGGGCGAGCCAGCTAAATGTATATGTACATAATTGATTTGGTGGAAGGTGTTATCATATCATATCATATATATACAGCCGGAAACAGGCCTTTTCGGCCCTCCAAGTGTGTGCCGCCCAGCGATCCCCGTACATTAACACTATCCTACACCCACTAGGGACAATTTTTACATTTACCCAGCCAATTAACCTACATACCTGTACGTCTTTGGAGTGTAGTGGAGTTGTAGTGGAGGGTTGATTTTCAGATTGGTGGCCTGTGACCAGCAGTGTGACACAGGAATTATTGCTGGGTCCCCTCTTGCTTGTCACATATATTAACAATGTGGATGAAACTATAGTTGGCATGATTAGTAAGTACACAGATAATAGATGGTGTATGGACAGTGAAGAAGGTTGGCTTGGATTACAAATGGATTTAGATCAACTAAGAATTTGGGCAAAGGAGTGGCAGTTGGAATTTAACTCAATTAAATGCAAAGTGATACACTTTAGGAAGTTAAACCAGGGCATGATATACACAGTAAATGACAGAGCCCTAGGGAGTGTCGTAGAAAAAAGGTGTGGGAGTACATGTCCATAGTTCCCTGAAAAGGGTGACAAAGGTGGACAGAATGCTTTAGGTTTAGGTTAATAGTAGATACTCCACAGGAACCAGTTCACAAACAGTCGCCACACTCTGGCGCAACCTTAGCAAGTTTCTAAAAGAAATTTGGACAGGTTCATGCTCTGGAAATGTTATTTCTCCAGCGTAATTGGGTTTGAGTTTGAGTTTATTGTCACGTGTACGGAGGTACAGTGAAAAGCAATTGAAGATTAGTAATCTTACAGTTCATTCGGATGAACTATCGTTTAAACTATAAAATACCAAGCAGCAGGATAGAAAAATTACAGAATAAAAAGATAGTCAGCACATTATCCGCAACATTAATACACCACACAAAACCTGGCTGTGGCCTCAGTGCTTTGATTTACATAATGTGCTGCAGAAGTATGCCCACAAAGGCAATAAGTAAACGTCATCCTGAAGAAGCACATTTATTAAAGATGTCTCATAAATGGAAAGGAAGCAATGATACATCTCAACTGCTCATCCTTGGTTAGCTCTATAAACTATTCCCCTACCTACTGTATTCTCAGCAGCATTGATCTGTGGAGTTTTCAATCAATTTGGCCAACACCTTGTCACATTTTCTGTCAGATATTCACATATTTCTTTTAAATTGAATTCCCATTACTTGCCGGGCTTCACTTCACTTCACATCTCCATAGGAATGTCAATGCTGCCTACAAAATGCTTTCTTTGCTTGTCTATTTATTCGTAAACCTTCAACCATATTTTCCCAGTTATCTCATCACACACTCACAAACATTACCAACTCAAAGCAGAGATTTCCCCCACACTTGTTTTCAATCAACCAACACTCCAAAGTTTTGTTTTATGAAATGTTGCTATTTGGATATATTTACAGTTTCTCAGTTATTTTTTCATACCATTTCTAATCCATTTGTATCTGCTAACCTATCAATTTCCGTTTGCAGAAACCATTTAAGCCCCAATCACATATCTATTTTTCAAAATAGCACAACTTTTGTTTTGAACCACTGCTACATATTGATGCAGCAAGTTTATGTTTTTTTAAATATATTGGTTATTGTCGTTTAACTTTACAATCTTCTGGAAAAATGAATAATTACGCACAGTTATGTCATGCTGCTATACTTTCGGATTTTGATTTGTTTAATCAAGACTCTATACCCCAACTCAGAAGTCCACAAAAGATCAAGACACAAGTAACTGCAGATGCTGGTTTACAAAAAAAGACACAAAGTGCTGGAGTAACTGAACAGGTCAAGTTGCATCTCTGGAGAACATGGATAGGTACGTGAAGAGGAAAAAAATAGTCAAGGCAAATGTGGGTCCCTTGAAGACAGAAGCAGGGGAATTTATTATGGGGAACAAAGAAATGGCAGACGAGTTAAACCGTTACTTTGGATCTGTCTTCACTGAGGAAGATACACACAATCTCCCAAATGTTCTAGGGGCCGGAGAACCTAGGGTGATGGAGGAACTGAAGGAAATCCACATTAGGCAGGAAATGGTGTTGGGTAGACTGATGGGACTGAAGGCTGATAAATCCCCAGGGCCTGATGGTCTGCATCCCAGAGTACTTAAGGAGGTGGCTCTAGAAATAGTGGAAGCATTGGAGATCATTTTTCAATGTTCTATAGATTCAGGATCAGTTCCTGTGGATTGGAGGATAGCAAATGTTATCCCACTTTTTAAGAAAGGAGGGAGAGAGAAAACGGGTAATTATAGACCAGTTAGTCTGACATCAGTGGTGGGGAAGATGCTGGAGTCAATTATAAAAGACGAAATTGCTGAGCATTTGGATAGCAGTAACGGGATCATTCCGAGTCAGCATGGATTTACGAAGGGGAAATCATGCTTGACAAATCTACTGGAATTTTTTGAGGATGTAACTAGGAAAATTGACAAGGGAGAGTCAGTGGATGTGGTGTACCTCGACTTTCAGAAAGCCTTCGACAAGGTCCCACATAGGAGATTAGTGGGCAAAATTAGGGCACATGGTATTGGGGGTAGGGTACTGACATGGATAGAAAATTGGTTGACAGACAGAAAGCAAAGAGTGGGGATAAATGGGTCCCTTTCGGAATGGCAGGCAGTGACCAGTGGGGTACCGCAAGGTTCGGTGCTGGGACCCCAGCTATTCACGATATACATTAATGACTTAGACGAAGGGATTAAAAGTACCATTAGCAAATTTGCAGATGATACTAAGTTGGGGGGTAGTGTGAATTGTGAGGAAGATGCAATAAGGCTGCAGGGTGACTTGGACAGGTTGTGTGAGTGGGCGGATACATGGCAGATGCAGTTTAATGTAGATAAGTGTGAGGTTATTCACTTTGGAAGTAAGAATAGAAAGGCAGATTATTATCTGAATGGTGTCAAGTTAGGAGGAGGGGGAGTTCAACGAGATCTGGGTGTCCTAGTGCATCAGTCAATGAAAGGAAGCATGCAGGTTCAGCAGGCAGTGAAGAAAGCCAATGGAATGTTGGCCTTCGTAACAAGAGGAGTTGAGTATAGGAGCAAAGAGGTCCTTCTACAGTTGTACCGGGCCCTGGTGAGACCGCACCTGGAGTACTGTGTGCAGTTTTGGTCTCCAAATTTGAGGAAGGATATTCTTGCTATGGAGGGCGTGCAGCGTAGGTTCACTAGGTTAATTCCCGGAATGGCGGGACTGTCGTATGTTGAAAGGCTGGAGCGATTGGGCTTGAATACACTGGAATTTAGAAGGATGAGGGGGGATCTTATTGAAACATATAAGATAATTAGGGGATTGGACACATTAGAGGCAGATAACATGTTCCCAATGTTGGGGGAGTCCAGAACAAGGGGCCACAGTTTGAGAATAAGGGGTAGGCCATTTAGAACGGAGATGAGGAAGAACTTTTTCAGTCAGAGGGTGGTGAAGGTGTGGAATTCTCTGCCTCAGAAGGCAGTGGAGGCCAGTTCGTTGGATGCTTTCAAGAGAGAGCTGGATAGAGCTCTTAAGGATAGCGGAGTGAGGGGGTATGGGGAGAAGGCAGGAACGGGGTACTGATTGAGAGTGATCAGCCATGATCGCATTGAATGGCGGTGCTGGCTCGAAGGGCTGAATGGCCTACTCCTGCACCTATTGTCTATTGTCTATTGTCTATTGTCTATAGGTGATGTTTCAGGTCAGGACCCCACTTCATAAAAGATCTGATCGGGTTCGGCAGAATATCTCCTGGTTGTCTCCTTATTGCAAAAAGCAGATTTATCTTGCATTTAACACCTACTTATACCTGCCCTCTCTCACCCACCCACTCCATCACCCACATTGTCATCCCACCGGGTCCTCTCCCCCCACATTCTCATCTACCTACCCCACCTGCCTTACTTGGTTCCATACTCTCTCTTCCTTTCCCATCAGATTCTATCATCTGCAGCCTCTGGTACCTCCACCTATCACATCCCAGCCTCTGTTGTTATCTTCACTCCCCTGTCCTCTAACTCCATCCACATTTCCTCATGCAGATCCACGAAGCACATGCAAGCTATTGCCTTCACACCTCTCACGTCTTTGCACTGGTCATCTCCCCTCCACTCTTTCAGTCCAGAGGAACGATCTTGACCTGAAACAGCAACTGTACATTTCCCACCACACTTGCTGCCTCACCTGCTGAGTTCCCTCAGCACTTTCATTTTTGCTCTAGACTCCAGTATCTGCAGTCTCTTGTGTCTCTGTCTTTCAATTCATGTTTTTGCCATCTGTTACACATAGCAGTTTACAAACTGCCTGTGGTCTTACCACAGAGCCTGCACTTCAAAAGGTTGCCTTGGTTGCCAAATGCTTTTGCCAGTTCAGGAAAACTGTCAATAATTGAAAGGTTAGTTCCGGTTTTTTTCCCGCTCCACAGCTACTGCCCGATCTGCTGGGCATTTCCAACATTCTCCCTTTTATAGACACAAAGTGTTGGAGTAACTCAGCAGGTCAGGCAGCATCTCTGGAGAAAAAGGATGCGTGACATTTTGGGTTGGGACTCTTTGTCAGACTCAAAACTGAAGAAGGATCCCGAATCGAAACGTCACCAATCCTTTTTCTCCAGAGATGCTGCCTGACCGGCTGAGTTACTCCAGCACTTTGTGTCCATCTTCGGTATAAACTGGCATCTGCAGTTCCTTTTCTACACATTCTCCCTTTGATAACTGGTTCCAGCAATAAACATGAGCCTTTGTTCCCTCTCTCCCTAATTCTCTCATTAACCTCATGAACAAATGACCTTTGGAACCTTAGAATCACCTGAGCAGCTTCAGCCTCATCCCATCAGAGATATCACATTGGCCTGGTCAATGCTCACTCATCCTCTCCACAACTTGAATTCAACTGGTTTACCTACATACAGGGTCTGATATAATGTCTTTAACCCAAAATAATCATTCTGTTTCTCTTTCCACATTCGCTGGCTGACCTGCTGATTGTTCCCAACATTTCCAGTTTTATTTCAATTTCCAGTGTTTTGGTTTTCAATTACTGAAATATTAATATTTCCTACACTTATCAACAGACCTGAAGGACTTCTGTGCTTTCACACTAGGAAATCTGATCCCACACCAAGAGAACCCCACCCAAGTTGAATCAGTGGATAAATCAAGTTCTGGAAGAAAATAAGAAAAGGGCTGCAATATTTTAAATGGATGTGAGCCTGCGCACACACACACACACACACACACACACACACACTTTAAATTATCTTTAAACCATTATAATTTAAGTGACATTTTTAATTTGGACAGCTAATTATGATTATCAATTGATTGTAAATTCAATTTAAACAACAATTTTGATAGCTTTCAAGTCTGCAGTGAGACCTCAGGAGTGAGACCTCAGCAGTGAGACCGCAGCAGTAAGGACACCATGCTGTCACTGCAGTTGGCCACTTGTTTTAGGAGTGGCCCTGATTCTCACTGAGATGGAAGCTGGGACCCTCGGGAAGACAGATCCTGAGCAATGCTGGCAAAAAACAAGATTCAGACAACTCAATGCAAAAACAATGGGACTAAAGATTGCAATGGGACTAAACATTCCAAAGAGGAAAAAAGATTCTAAGGGGAGTATGAGGCGACCGTGGCTGACAAGGGAAGACAAGGATAGTATAAAAATAAAAGAGAAGAAGTATAACATAGCAAAGACGAGCGGGAAGCCAGAGGATTGGGACTATCTTAAAGAGCAACAGAAGATAACTAAAAAGGCAATACGGGGAGAAAAGATGAGGTACGAAAATAAGCTAGCCAAGAATATAAAGGAGGATATTAAAAGCTTCTTTATATGTGAAGAGGAAAAAAATAGTTAAGACAAATGTGGGTCCCTTGAAGACAGAAGCAGGTGCATTTATTATGGGAAACAAGGAAATGGCAGATGAGTTGAACAGGTACTTTGGATCTGTCTTCAATAAGGAAGACACAAACAATCTCACAGATGTACTAGTGGACAGAGGTCCTAGGGTAATGGAGGAACTGAAGGAAATTCGCATTAGGCAGGAAATGGTGTTGGTGATGGGACTGAAGGCTGATAAATCCCCAGGGCCTGATGGTCTGCATCCCAGGGTACTTAAGGAAGTGGCTATAGAAACCGTGGACGCATTGGCGATCATTTTCCAATGTTCTATAGATTCAGGATCAGTTCCTGTGGATTGGAGGATAGCAAATGTTATCTCACTTTTTAAGAAAGGAGGGAGAGAGAAAACAGGAAATTATAGACCAGTTAGCCAGATATCAGTGGTGGGGAAGATGCTGGAGTCAATTATAAAATAATAAATTGTAGAACATTTCGATCGCAATAACAGGATCGTTCCAAGTCAGCATGGATTTATGAAGGGGAAACATGCTTGACGAATCTTCTGGAATTTTTTGAAAATGTAACTAGGAAAATGGACAAGGGAGAGCCAGTGAATGCAGTGTACCTGGACTTTCAGAAAGCCTTTGATAAGGTCCCACATAGGAGATTAGTGGGCAAGATTAGAGCACATGGTATTGGGTGTAGAGTGCTGACATGGATCCAAATAAAAAACATCAGTCTGAAGAAGGGTTTCGACCCGAAATGTCACCCATTCCTTCTCTCCAAGATGCTGCCTGACCTGCTGAGTTACTCCAGCATTTTGTGATGCCTTGGATAGAAAACTGGTTGGCAGACAGGAAACAAAGAGTAGGGATTAACGGGTCCCTTTCAGAATGGCAGGCAGTGACTAGTGGGGTACCGCAAGGCTTGGTGCTGGGACCACAGCTATTTACAATATACATTAATGACTTAGATGAAGGGATTAAAAGTAACATTAGCAAATTTGCAGATGACACAAAGATGCATGGCAGATAAATGTGAGGTTATCCACTTTGGTGGAAAGAACAGGAAGGCAGATTATTATCTGAATGGTGTCAAGTTAGGAAATGGGGAAGTACAAAGAGATCTGGGTGTCCTTATTCATCAGTCACTTAAAGTTAGCATGCAGTTACAGCAGGCAGTGAAGAAAGCTAATGGCATTATGGCCTTTATTACAAGAGGAGTTGAGTATAGGGGCAAAGAGGTCCTTCTGCAGTTGTACATGGCCCTAGTGAGACCACTCCTGGAGTACTGTGTGCAGTTTTGGTCTCCAAATTTGAGGAAGGACATTCTTGCTATTGAGGGAGTGCAGCGTAATTTCACTAGGTTAATTCCCGGAATGGCGGGACTGTCGTATGTTGAAAGACTGTAGCGACAAGGCTTGTATACACTGCAATTTAGAAGGATGAGAGGGGATCTTATTGAAACATATAAGATCATTAAGGGATTGGACACGTTAGAGGCAGGAAACATGTTCCCAATGTTGGGGGGGTCCAGAACCAGGGGCCACAGTTTAAGAATAAGGGGCAGGCCGTTTAGAACGGAGATGAGGAAAAACTTTTTCAGTCAGAGAGTTGTAAATCTGTGGAATTCTCTGCCTCAGAAGGTAGTGGAGGCCAATTCTCTGGATGCTTTCAAGAGAGAGCTAGATAAAGCTCTTAATGATAGCGGCGTTAGGGTGTTATGGGGAGAAGGCAGGAACAGGGTACTGATTGTGAATGATCAGCCACGATCACATTGAATGGCGAAGCTGGCTCAAGGGGCTGAATGGCCTACACCTGCACCTATTGTCTATTGTCATAAAGATCTGCATAATACACAAATCAAAAATGTGCACAGAACATACAGTAAAATAACCTCATAACCTAAGTTGAAAGCATTAGTGATTTGGTTTAAACTCTAAAATAGCAGATTAATGAATAACAAGTGATATAATACCCAACTTCTGCCTAGTCTTCCAACCACTGTATTAAAATGGGTGGTCCAGTTATGTTTTGGTCAACGGTGGGTTCTGGTTCTGGTTCTGGTTGATTACTGCGCAAACACCTCATAAGTGGTTATCTTGGTGATAACAGAGTTTACTGGTGATATCAGAGTACTGAAGTTGGTCTCAAGTCCACCAAGTCAGTGCCAACCATCAACTGCCCTTTACGTTACACCGACATAAAACACTTTTTTATTCTACCCACATTCTCATCAATTTCTCCCAGATTCTGCCACTCTCGAACACATTATTGGCAATTGATAGTGGCCAATTAACCTACCAATCTGCAAGTCTTTGGAACATGGGGAGAAACCAGAGCATCTGGAGGAAACTCGTGTGGTCACAGGGAGAAAGTGCAAACTCCATACTGACAGGATCTGAGGTCAGATCAGATTGAACACAAGTTTCTGGTGCTGTGACTTAGCAATTATATCAGTTGTACCACCATGCTGCCAACAATATGGGGGAGGGGGGAGGGGGGAAAGGGTGGGGGTAAAGGGAAGGGAGTAAACAAAATCAATAGCATTTTTTTTTAAAAGACAGAGTCCTGGGAAAAACTCATCAGGTTAGGCAGCATCTCTGGTGAACATGCATAGGTGACATTTCGGATCAGGACTCTTCTTCAGACTCGGTCTGAATATTGGTCTCGACTCAAAACGTCACCTATCATCCACGTTTTACAGAGACGTTGCCTGACCCGCTGAGTTACTCCAGCACTTTGTGTCTATTTTGTATACCAGCATCTCCAGTTGCTTGCATCCATCAATAGCATTTTATTGAATATTAAAGTAAGCAAGTCATGTTGGAGCTGCACAAATCTTTAGTTGGGCCTCATTTAGCATATTGTGTGCAGTTCAAGTTGCCCTAATTGAGCAAGGATGGCTTTTGGGAGGGTGCAAAAGAGTCTCACCAGGGTGTGGCCTGGATTTGAGAGTATAGGTATAAGAAAAGGATTGGACAATCTTAGATTGTTTTCTCAGGAGTGGAGGCTGAGGGCAGATCTGATAGATGTGTATAAAATGATAAGAGGCAAAGCTAAGATAAATAGCCAAAGCCTTTTTCCCAGGATGGAAATGTTAGATATTAGTGGGCATAGGTTTAAGGTGAGAGGGGGAAAGTTTAAAGGAGATGTGCAAAGTATTTTTTTTTTAAACACACAGTTCTGCCAGAGGAGTTGGTTGGATCAGATACAATAGCAATATTTTAGAGGCATCTGGACAGACACATGAACAGACAGGGAATAGATAGATGCAGACCATGTGCAGATGGGATCAGTTAGATTAGCATCATGGTCAGCACAGACATGTTGGGCCAAGGCATTATTTCAAAAGGACTAGCATATAAAAACAGAGATGTAATGTTGAGGCATTATAAGGCACGTCAGACGGCATTTGGAGTATTGTGAGCCATTTTGGGCCCAATATCTGAGGAATAATGTGCTGGCGTTAGAGAGGGTCCAGAGGAGGTTTACCATATCATATCATATATATACAGCCGGAAACAGGCCTTTTCGGCCCTCCAAGTCCGTGCCGCCCAGTGATCCCCGTACATTAACACTATCCTACACCCACTAGGGACAATTTTTACATTTACCCAGCCAATTAACCTACATACCTGTACGTCTTTGGAGTGTGGGAGGAAACCGAAGATCTCGGAGAAAACCCACGCAGGTCACGGGGAGAACGTACAAACTCCTTACAGTGCAGCACCCGTAGTCAGGATCGAACCTGAGTCTCCGGCGCTGCATTCGCTGTAAAGCAGCAACTCTACCGCTGCGCTACCGTGCCGCCCTGTACGAGTATGATCCCAGGAATGATTGGGTTAACATATGATGAGCGTTTGAAGGCACTGGATCTGTACTCACTGGAGTTTAGAAGGATGAGGGGCGTCCTCATTGAAACTTACCAAATAATGAAAGGCCGGGATAGGCCTGGAAAGATGGATGTGGAGAGGATGTTTCCACGAGTGGGAGAGTCTTGGACCAGAGGCCACAGCCTCAGAATAAAAGGATGTACCTTTAGAAAGGAAATGAAGAGTAATTTATTTAGTCAGAGGGTGGTAAATCTGTGGAATTCATTGCCACAGAAGGCTGTGGAGGCCATCAATGGATATTTTTAAGCCAGAGATTGATAGATTCTTGATTAGTATGGGTGTCAGGGTTTATAGGGAGAAGACCGGAAAATGGGGTTGAGAGGGAGAGAACAGCCATGATTGAATGGCAGAGTAGACTTGATGGGCTGAATGGCCTAATTTGGCTCCTATAAACTCATGAACTTGGTCCTGTGCAACACTGCCTAATGTTTTATTGAAAAATGATTAGACAATTTCTTACTGAATATTGTCATTGGCTGGCACTTGTGTGCATCATCGTATTGATTGATTAATTGAAAGATACAGCATGGAAACAGCCCCTACAGCCCACAACGACAATTGATCATTAGTTCACACTAGTTCTCTGTTATCCCACTTTCATATCCACTCCTTGCACATTAGGGGCAATTTACAGAGGCCAATGAACCTACAAATACACAAATCGTTTGGATGTGGGAGGAGATTGGAGCACCTGGATGAAACCCACACGATCACAGGGAGAACGTGCAAACTCCACAAGGTCGCATCCAAGGTCAAGATCAAACCTGATTCGCTGGCACTGAGAGGCAGCAGCTCTACCTGCTGCACCACTGTGCCATCCAATCTTATGATTGTGCCTGTGGATACACATAGTTCTTAAAGGCACAGTCACATTCATATATATATATATATATATATATATATGGCATTTGGTACTTATCAGTTAATGCCTGAATGCTGAGCTCTATGAGGGCACAGACCGAATCATTATCTTAGAAACTGCAACTCAATTGGGTAGAAGCGATGTGCAGCATTATTTTACTTCATATTTTTTAATGGTCTTAATACCACAACATTAACTATTTAAGAACAGTTCTGTCAGCACCGCACATTGCATCAAAAACTTGTGGATATGATTTTAATAGGATAGAAATGATGCAGTCTGACTTCAACTTGCTGAGCAATCATAGAGAAGTCAGCCATAATACTGGGCAGCAGCTGCTGTCTCTGCTTAATTCTGCTTCAACAGTAGCAACTCTCCAGTGACAGCTTCTGTCATTTCAAATCTTCTCCTCAAATGCAGTTAATTCAAATCATAATTATGTTGCAAACAGAACTTTATGCTGATTAGCAATGTATATGCAGAGTATTCATTTCATAGATAAAAATCATACAGTATATATTGTATTGGAAAGTGTCCCCTCATTTACTTAGCCACCTTAACCCACTGTAGATTTAGCTAAACATCCCCTGGCAATGCAGTCTCAAGCAGCATATCAACAGATTTTGAGAATAAACAGACCACAACAAAGCATACTTGCAAAACAAGCGCTGTATTTTTATTTTTCACCCATCAAAACAGGACACCAGTGTCATCTCCAGCTCTGCATTAGGAATCAATGCAGAATTTTGCTTTCAATGGAGATCAATACCAGTTCAAAGATAGAGGCATGAACTGCATCAACATCACAGCATTCCCAGGTGTTGCACTTGTGATCTACGTTGGGAATGCTGATTCAAGCTGTTCCATTACAGTCATGCTTCACATTGTAAACAGCCATCTGTCTTACCTTTAAGTCCCAGATACTTTACCAGGTTCCTTCGCATGCACTCCAATATCTAGGAATTCTGCAGAAACCTAGACAGGCCAATCACGTTCAATAAATGAACTCAAAATATCTCCTGGACCATTTCAGCTTGCTAGTGCAGGTTGTACTACTTTTGCAAAGGGGGGGGGGGAAAAGAGAGCGAACTAAACATTCTCTCTGAAGTCAAATCAACCCCAGTTCAGCTTAATTTACAAGCCAGCAAACACAATCAATAGAAAATGCATTAGAGAAGGAACACAACCTTTTAAAAAATATAACATCCGTTGCAACTATGTTCTGAAGAAATCAACCCGGTGATCAGATGAGCTGGTCTGTACAGTTGCAGGAAAGCTGAGAATCTGGCTCTGCAGTGTGAATGCAGCCAGAAGTAACCATGCGGATTTTGCCCCGACAGCCACTCTACAGTATTCACTCATTTACCGAATTCAATTAGAGCTCAATTTGCAGCACAGCGTCAAACAGCTTATAGTAATCATGTAAGAATGTGGGAAATATCTGCAGCAAAATAAAGCAGAACACACCCCGTGCAGTGAAATGGGCATCAGCTTTCCGGAAACCTACAAGCAAAGCTGGCACATGAATAGCATGGGGTCAGGAACACTGCTCACAATCTCAACAGAGAAAAGATTTCCAGCATCAGCAGCAGCTGCAACTAGCACTGAAATGGTCAGGATATATTGTGGTATCGTAGAAACGCAAAAAGATTGTTTGAACCCACAATATGTTCACTGAAGCACAGAGGAATGCAAGTTGAACATTTCACTTACAGTAAGAAGCCTATTGAAAGTTAAGGCCGGAGTCTCACAGAAACTAGTGAGATAAAAGTTCATCTCAGAAGCAAAAGCATTACTCATCCTTGTAAAATTCACTCACACTTGAATCAATTTCGTCAAAATGTTGCCAAGAACTACATGAACTCAAGAGAGAGCTAGATAGAGCTCTTAAGGATAGCGGAGTCAGGGGGTATGGGGAGAAGGCAGGAACGGGGTACTGATTGAGAATGATCAGCCATGATCATATTGAATGGCGGTGCAGGCTCGAAGGGCAGAATGGCCTACTCCTGCACCTATTTTCTATGTTTCTATGAACCATTTCTGATTCTGCCCTTCCCTCTGGCTAGACACTGCTGAAAAGCAGTATTAAGTTTTCCCTTATTAAAATAGCCCCATTTAAAAGCTCATTTCTCTTGACAGGTTGCATATACATTAAAGGATCCATTAGCAAAAATTACCATCACTGAAACTTGCATAAAGTTGCTTTGAGCAGTGTTTATTTTCCCTTTAGCTACCATTAGCTAACACAAAACCACATTTCAACAATTCAACATAAACATCTCAGCTAATGAGCATTCAGTGCATAGCTGACATTCCTGTGGTTAGTTGTAATATGTAGTGTGTGTGAATGAAGTAATACCAAGGAATAATCAACACTAATCTTGTTCAAATTTGTGAACCGATTTCTGTCCCATTCATACACACAAATCACTCGGCATTCAAGTGATTGATTAAGCCAAACTTTTTCTCTTATGGGGGTCGAATTGAAACTTAATTTAATAAATAAATAATTCTAAAATCCTTTCAAAAACTGCAGCTCAATTTCATCAACAGAACACATACGGTATGAATTGGCAACATTTCCTCCTTGATAACCACCAGCACAGGGGCACCTTCAGGCTGTGTGTTCACCCCCCTTCTCGAATCACTCTGCACCCATGCCAGTGGAGGCAGATACTTTAGACTTTAGAGATGCAGCGTGGGAACAGGGCCTACGGCCACCGAGTCCACACCCGACCAGCGATCACCCCGTACACTAACACTATCCTACACACTAGGGACAATTTTACAATTTTTACAAAAGCCAATTAACCTACAAACCTGTACGTCTTTGAAGTGTGGGAGGAAACAGGAGCACCCGGAGAAAACCCACACGGTCACACAGAGAGAACATACAAACTGTACAAACAGCATCCGTAGACAGGATCGAACCCAGGTCTCAGGATCTGTAAGGCAGCAACTCTACCGCTGCGTCACTGTGCCACCCTAGTTCCAACTCCTTTATATTCGCAGGCGACACCACCATTGATGGAAAAATTACAGATAATCGTCGTGGTTGTCCCTCGAGGTTGAGGATGATGGTCTACGTTCCGATGTCAGAACGAAGATGCCTGTGCGTGTGTTTGTTTAACGTGTACTTGATGTTGCACTCCAAGAGGCACACGGTCCTTCACAAATCAAACAACTAATTCCAATGGCAAGGGAACCAAGACGATTGGAGCTGATAGATTTGTTGCAGCCTTCATCCGCCTTCACAGCCGTTGAGTTCAAGATAACTTTGTCCGCCTGGTCCGCCTTTGAGGTTTTGTTCATTGGATCATTCTTAGTCTGGACCCTCATCCTCGACCTTACCGCCAAGCACCAGAAGTTAGTGCTTCCGATGGCTTCGCTCTCGGAATCATGGAGGCACAAAACCTTCTTCACCACAACAAGGTGAATAATCCGAAGATAATAACAAGCCAGAGTATAGGAAGGAGATCGATCGACTGATTGAATGATGCCAGAACAATAACTTTGCTTTCAATGTCAGTAAAACCAAGGAATTGATTGCTGACTTTAGAAGCGGAAGGCCGAGGATACACAAACCTGTCTTCATCAGTGGGTCGGTGGTGGAGAGTGTCAACAACTTCAAATACCTGGGCATGCATATCGCTAAAGACCCAGCACATTAATGCAATCATAAAGAAATCCCACGCCTCTACTTCTTGAGAAGATTGAGCAGATTCGGCATGTTGACGAATATTCCTTTGAACTTCCACTGGTGTAAGATAGAGAGCATATTGACTGGTTGCATCATGGCCTAGTTCGGCAATTTGACTGCCCACGATTGAAGGAAATTACAACAAGTGGTGAACACTGCCCAGTCGATCTCAGGTACTAACCTCCTCATCATCAAAGGGATGAAGCACTGTCTGAAGAAGCCAGCCAGCTTCATCAAAGACCCACAGTACCCTGGCCATGCTCTCATTTCACTCCTGCCATCGGGAAGGTGGTATTGGAATCTGCAAACTGGAACGTCCATGTACAGGGACTGATTTTTCCAAACAACTATTAGGCTATTGAACACTACTCACTCCAACTAAACTCCAAACTGCCTTAGTTGCACAAGGGACTTTGCGTTTTGCTTTGTTTTTCCCACTGTATTGTGTTTTTTTTAAAATTTATTGAACTTCTGTTCTTATGTTTCTTTATTATATTATTAATTGAGTACTATGTTTAAAAACCCGTGGTGCTGCAAGTAAAAATGGCATTGTTTTGTTTCGGGACATATGACAATAGGACACTCTTGACTCTCTTGTCTTGCTCAAGTGGAATTGTACCACATGTGAAAGGTTAGTCATTTTTGTTTCGAAACACTATAAACAATGCTAATTCGAGTGAAAATTTGCCATGGTATGTAATGACATAAGGAGAAGCTAATCTCCCAAGTAGGACTGAAATTAAACCAGGAACGTGTCTCAGCATCTTGGGTTAGCAGCTGTAAGATTAATCACGTCCCCTTCATTACTGGTCTAACTGCTGAATTTCCAGCTGGAAGCTAAAAGTGACCCACACAGTCAACTGGCTAGTGTTCAACATATTCTATCAGTTAATTAAAAATCCAATTTTGTGGGTTTTCAATGCAAATATTCTTCACTCCGATAAAACTGACTCCAGGAATAATTAGGCTTCATTGTATAATCTGTGTTTAAATTGGTACAGCAATTAATATTGAGGGATGAAAAAAGACCTATACGCCCAACGTAACTCCACTGCCACAACTTGTTGCAAATGCAGTGAATTAGCTAACAAGCCTGCACTAAATTTATCCAGTATCTTCTTCAACAACTCTTTTGCATGTATATGGATTTCCATTTTACTTCCATTCTTAATCCCAATGATTTCCTTTTGCAGTTATTTTCTACACAAGGCTGAATGGCAAATGTAAACATGGGTTCCTTTCAGGCAAAGACTGAAATGTCTAGGTGGTGAAGATATAACTTGCATATTAAACCATTATTTTGTAACTGGGTTCTCAGCAGAAGTCACAAATATCCTGAAATAGCAAGGAACCATTTATCAAATAAGAATGAGAAACTTAGAAAAGGAATTTACATTTGTAGAGGCGATATACTGGAGAAATGAATGGTATGAAGGTAGGCAATCCCAGGGACCTGACCCAAGCCCCAGACTAGGGTGAAACAAAGGTCCTTGCAGAAATGATCACTGAACAATGGTGATCTCCCAACATGACCTCAACTCTGGAAAAGACTCACTGGATTGAATATGTAACCTTAAAAAGTAGGAGAAAAAGTATAGTGGACTACATACACAGAAAATGGTGTAGATAATTATTTTGACAGAAGAACCAGGCATTTAAGGAACTATAAAAAGACCAGGCAAAGTCAGCACACCTTTAGTTTAGTTCAGAGATACAGCATGGAAACAGGCCCTTCTGTCCATGCTGACTATCAATCACCCATTCACACTAGTTCTATGTTACCCCACTTTCACATCCACTCTCTACACATTAGAGGCATTTTAAAAAAAACAATTAACCTATCGACCAATGTGGGAGGAAACCAAAGCACCCAAAGGAAACCTATGCAGTCACAGGGAGAACGTGCAAACTCCACGCAGACAGCACCCGAGGTCAGGATTGAACTTATGACTCTGGCGCTGCAAGTCTACCAGCTGCGCCACCGTGCTGCCTTACTTTATGAAATGTATTAATTGTCAACAAATTAACTGAAGTCCTTTGAATGTGGACGAGGGAAACCCAGAATACGAGTTTTCAAAAGGAACACAATGTGCTGTTTTAGGCTAGCACAGTGGTGCTGATGGGAAGGTCATTGAGAGATCAGAAATTCATCCTTAGCATATGACAGGTCGTTCAAGAGTCTGACAATGGAAGGTAAAAACAGTTCTTGAATCTGGTCAAATCCTGGCCTCAGTGGACCGAAGGTCCTCTTTCTGTGCATCATAACTCTATGGACTCTGTGGAAGCAGTGCCCTGTGAAGTGTTTCTGCATTAAAAATGGTTCATAAGGTTGTGGCATGGAATGAAGATTAATTACATGACAGGGCGACACAGTGGTGCAGCTGGTAGAGCTGTTGCCTCACAGCACTAGAGAGCTGGGCTTGATTCTGATCTCGAGTGCTGTCAGTGTGGAGTTTGCATGTTCTCCCAGCAACTGCGGGTGTTTCCTCCGGGTGTTCCCGTTTCCCACGTCCCAAAGATGTGCCGGTTTGTAGGTCTATTGCCCGTAGTGTGTAAAGAGTGGACGAGAAAGTGCAGCGTAGGTTTACTAGGTTAATTCCCGGAATGGCGGGACTATCATATGTTGAAAGACTGGAGCGACTAGGCTTGTATACACTGGAATTTAGAAGGATGAGAGGAGATCTTATCGAAACGTATAAGATTATTAAGGGGTTGGACACGTTAGAGGCAGGAAACATGTTCCCAATGTTGGGGGAGTCCAGAACAAGGGGCCACAGTTTAAGAATAAGGGGTAGGCCATTTAGAACTGAGATGAGGAAAAACTTTTTCAGTCAGAGAGTTGTGAATCTGTGGAATTCTCTGCCTCAGAAGGCAGTGGAGGCCAATTCTTTGAATTCATTCAAGAGAGAGCTGGATAGAGCTCTTAAGGATAGCGGAGTCAGGGGGTATGGGGAGAAGGCAGGAACGGGGTACTGATTGAGAATGATCAGCCATGATCACATTGAATGGCGGTGCTGGCTCGAAGGGCCGAATGGCCTCCTCCTGCACCTATTGTCTATTGTCTATTGAAATAACATAGAACTCGCATGACCTAAAAATGCCTGCAAGTGAAATGTTTTATTTCATGAATCCTGAAATACAAAAGTGGAAATTAGGTTATAGTTATGTAAAACAGTGAAGAGAGTACCACATTCAGCTCTAGGTACCACAGTTCAGGAAGAACACTAGCCTCACAGGAAACATAATGGACATTCATTAAAATTATACCAGGACTAACAAAGTTTAAATTATGTGTGCTGTTTGTAAAATCCGGGTTTCCATTCCCCTGAACATAGCCAATTAAGAGGAGGTTTAACTAAGCTATTTACGATGAATTAAGGAAATGAAAGAATAAATTGATTGAAAACATTTCTCTGTGGAGAGTCCTGAACACAAGAGACACAAGCTTAAAGTAAGAGTAGAGACATTCAGGGCGGATGTCAGAAAACATTTATTCATACTGAGGGTAGTGGAAGAAAGAACTGTCCCCTTTCCCTCCACCCATACACCTCCGTGAAAAGGGAAAGTGTTTTGGTACAGTCA
The DNA here is from genome assembly GCF_053455715.1 of Rhinoraja longicauda. Lineage (NCBI taxonomy): Eukaryota > Metazoa > Chordata > Chondrichthyes > Rajiformes > Arhynchobatidae > Rhinoraja > Rhinoraja longicauda. Next base: position 36,763,148 of record NC_135954.1, on the reverse strand, counting down.
ATTGGACTAAGAAGGACAGATCTTTGTAAGGCAGGGGTATTTAAGGTCACACGGATAAAGATGCATAAATGAGGCAAAAACCAGCAGGAGCAAATGAAAAAGCAAAACACATTCAAGGAGGTCATGGCCAGCTTCTACAATTATATGCCACAGTGATTTTTATGCTATGCTTCCAAGCAAACACAGAGCAACACTGAAATCAAATAATCAATAATAATTCATCATCTATATGGCTGTTCCTAAAAAAAATAGTTTGAGTAACATTTGAACTAAAATGAACCATTCCATCAAAATCTCTGAAAGGCAGGGTGAAAACGTTGTTATTAAAAATATGCACATGTAGTTCTATTGATGAACATATCCAATTACTTATTATTTTGAAAATAGTACTGCAGTAATACTTAATCTGGGCTCAAAGGATGGAATTTGCTCCCATCATGACGATGCCCTGATCTGTGCAGCGATATATGGACATGTACTAGCGGTTCCTGGTGTGATTGGAAACGTTAGATAAGGTGATAGTGATAGGAGCAGAATTAGGCTATTCGGCCCGTCATCTACTCTGCCATTCAATCATGGCTGATCCATCTCTCCCTCCTAACCCCATTCTCCTGCCTTCTCCCCATAACCAATGACACCTGTACTAATCAAGAATCTATCTCTGCCTTAAATATATCCACTGACTTGGCCTCCACAGCCTTCTCTGGCAAATACTTCCACAGATTCACCACCCGCTGACTAAAGAAATTCCTCCTCATCCTAAAAGAACGTCTAATTCTGAGGCTATGACCTCTAGTCCTAGACTCTCCCATTAGTGGAAACATTCTCTCCACATCCACTCAATCCAAGCCTTTCATTCTTCCATACATTTCAATTAGGTCCCCTCTCATTTTTCTAAACTCCAGGGAGTACAGGCCCAGTGCCGTTAAACACTCCTCATATGTTAACCTACTTATTCCTGGGATCATTCTTGTAAACCTTTGGACCCTCTCCAGAGCCAGCACACCCTTCCTCAGATATGGTGCCCAAAATGGCTCACAATATTCCAAATGCGGCCTGACCTGCCTCAGCATTACATCCTTGTTTATGCATACAGGCCCTCTCAAAATAAATGCTAGAATTAAGTTTGCTTTCTTTACTACCGATTCAACTTGCAGATTAACTTTTTGAGAATCCTGCACCAGCACTCCTAAGTCCTTTTGCACCTCTGATTTCTGGATTCTCTCTCCATTTAGAAAATAATCTAAATAATCTTCTGCTAGAAAAATTGTGTCACCATTTTTGTTGTGTGACACGGTGCAAGGTCTTGCTGGAATATCCCAGATCTATCTGGACAAGTCTTCATTATCTCCTACACCGCTCTTCTCTGTAATACGTTAATGTATTGCGCCAATCTCATAATTCCGTCAACTGGATGCACTTTAGTGGCTGAAACAATCCCAGAGCATCATCATTTCAGGATGTTTGACAAACTGGTCAATGTGGCATTTTATCACCGACTCGCCAACTGATCTCCGAACTGGTTGGCTATGTTGATCCTGAACCATCACTGAAAAACACCTTCCGTCCACAAATATACAATCTTTGATACAAAAGTGTCAGTTTTGCAGACAGTGAAGATGGTTGTGAAAGATTGCAGCCGGATCTGGATCGATTGGCCAGGTGGGCAGAGGAATGGTTGATGGAATTTAATATAGAGAAGTGTAAGGTGTTGCATTTTGGGACATCGAACAAGGGCAGGGCCTGCACAATAAATGGTAGGCCTCTGGGTAGTGTTGTAGAGCAGAGGGATCTCGGACTACAGGTGCATGGTTCCTTGAAAGTCGATTCGCAGGTGGATTAGGTGGTCAAAATGGCTTTTGGCACTTTGGCCTTTATCAGTCAGAGTATTGAGTGTAGAAGTTGGGAGATCATGTTGCAGTTGTATAAGATGTTGGTGAGACCGCATTTAGAATATTGTGTTCAATTCTGGGCACCATGTTATAGAAAATATATTGTCCAGCTTGAAACAATTCAGAAAAGATTTACAAGGATGCGCTTGGACTAGAGGGTGTGAGCTACAGGGAGAGGTTGAGTAGGCTGGGTCTCTATTCCATGGAGCGCAGGAGGATGAGGGGTGATCTCTGTCATCAGCGGTCTTAACGACTACCGTCCGGTAGCACTCACACCGGTCATCACAAAGTGCTTCGAGAGACTGGTCCTGCAGCACATCAAAGCCAGCCTCCCACCCACCTTCGACCCACACCAGTTTGCCTACAGAGCAAATAGGTCTACAGGGGATGCCATCGACACTGCTCTTCACACTGCACTGACCCACCTTGAACACCAGGGGAGCTATGTGAGGATGCTCTTCCTCGACTTCAGCTCTGCCTTTAACACGGTCATCCCGAGCAGACTGGTCACCAAACTTTCCGACCTTGGATTTTCCCAAACCATCTGCCAATGGATCAAGGACTTCCTGACCAACCGCCCCCAGACAGTCAAAATAGGCCCTCACCTCTCCTCCACCATTACACTGAGCACCGGCTCACCACAGGGCTGTGTGTTGAGCCCCATCCTTTACTCCCTCTACACTCACGACTGCGCCCCCACCCATCCCACCAACACCATCATCAAGTTCGCGGATGACACGACTGTGGTTGGACTCATCTCAGAAGGAGATGAGACAGCCTATAGGGATGAAATCCAAAGGCTGGCAGCATGGTGTTCAGTGAACAATCTGGTCCTGAACTCCTCCAAAACAAAGGAACTTATAATTGACTTTAGAAAAACCAGTGGAGATTACGACCCACTCTACATCAATGGGGTCTGTGTGGAAAGGGTACCAGCTTTCAGGTTCCTGGGTACGCACATCGCAGAGGATCTCACCGGGTCTACCAACACCATCACCACAGTAAAGAAGGCACAGCAGAGACTCCACTTCCTGAGGATCCTCAGGAAAACCAACCTGCAGGAGAAGCTCATGTTGTCCTTCTATCGCTGCTCCATCGAGAGTGTGCTGGCATACTGTATAACCACATGGTATGCCAGCTGCTCAGAAAAGGACAGGAAGGCCCTTCAGAGGGTCATCACGACGGCCCAGAAAATCATCGGCTGCTCACTGCCCTCCCTGGAGCACCTGTTCAGCCTACGCTGCCTCAGTAGAGCAGGCAAAATAATAAAAGATCCATCCCACCCCGGCCACCGTCTGTTTGTTCATCTGCCCTCTGGTCGACGTTTCAGGTCGATCAAATCCCGAACAAACAGACTTAAGAACAGTTTTTACCCCAGGGCCATACGAGAACTGAACACTACCTTGCACTAGGCAACACCGTTAAAAAATCGGTCATATAATTGTATTTAATTGTATTTATGTATTTATTTGTTTTTGCATTTATTGCATATATGTTTGTACGAACCGTCAGGATTGGCTATTTTTTAATTTCGTTGTACTCGTTGCAATGACAATAAATGAATATTATTATTATATTATTATTATTATAGAGGTGTACAGAATCATCAGAGGAATAGATCGGGTAGATGCACAGAGTCTCTTGCCCAGAGTAGGGGAATCGAGGACCAGAGGACATAGGTTCAAGGTGAAGGGGAAAAGATTTAATAAGAATTGGACGGGTAACTTTTTCACACAAAGGGTGGTGGGTGTATGGAGCACACTGCCAGAGAAGATAGTTGAGGCTGGTTAGACAACAGTTAAACAAGTACATGGATAGGACAGGTTTGGAGGGATATGGACCAAACGCAGGCAAGTGGGACTAGTGTAGCTGGGACATTGTTGGCCAGTGTGGGCAAGTTGGGCCGAAGGGCCTGTTTCCCACACTGTATCACTCTCTGACTCAATGACTTTATATTTAAGGCCCACTGGTATAGTTTCTTCATTGCAGCAATTAGGAGTTGTATTTTCCCCACAGGTCTTCTGCTTCACACTTTGTCAGTATTTCCAGTCACATGTAAAGTTGTAGCCATTTCATCCCATACATTCTACACATCTTCATTTGCATCACTTCCAGACCATCCTCATCCAGGTGTGTTCATGCAATCCTTCTTCATACCTGTTCCTTTTTTCTTGCTCATTATTATTCTAGTCAACCCCCCTGATAATCCATCCTCATCTTTTTGAATCCTTATTGATTCTTTTTGTGAATTAGGTTTGACTATTTCTGTTGAATTCCTTCATTCCCTGTATTGTGATTTGTTGCAATACAACACTTAAAAATCTTTTCGGCACTACATTAGGATGATGCAGCTCAAGGCAAACTTCACAAAAAATCACTGGAAATGAATACCCCGAGAATGAAAATGCAGTAAACCCTCATTATAATGGACAATGGGAGGGGAAAGGTGTCCGTTATTGCCGATTGTCCACCACAACCCAGTAAGGTATTATCATTGTATGCAGTTGAAACAAAGAACTGCAGATGATGGTTAATGCACAAAAGGACACAAAGTGCTGGAGCACCTCAGTGGTCAGTTAGGCAGCATAATGTAGAGAACATGAGTAGGTGACGTTGTGACCCTTCTTCAGTCTGCTGAGTTACACCAGCAATTTGAGTTGTTGCACATTAAAACGAGGCACCAATGTCGCTGGTCTGCACCAGCGAGCTCTTCTTCACCCACCGCACAGCCTGTTGACGCGGCTGTGTTGTGACTCACGTTGCAGCCCCTGGGCTCAGCATTTCCTTCAGCGTGCCGCCGCGGACAGAATGCGCGCGGTCACCAAGGGGCTCCCTCCTCTCTCACCAGCTGCTGCTTCTTTCAAGGAGAATTATTGCATGGGTCTTAATAGAGAAACAAAGCGACGGGTGAGGGGAAGAAGCAGCACCTAGTGAGGAGGAGGGAGCTCCTTGGTGACCAAATGCATCTTGATAGTGGTGGAAGCCTGAAGAAAGCGCTGCCCCCAGTGGCTACAATGTGAGCAGCAACAACAGCCACGTCAACTGGACCGTGCGGTGGGTGAAGAAGGGCACCCTGTGTGTGAAGGAGGGTTCGCTGGTGCACCTAGCGAGCCGGGGGCTGGGGAGTCAGTGCGAGACAGGGTGGGTCGGCAGGTCCGTCCGTTAAACCAAAATCCATTATAAAGAAGTCAGTTAAAATGGGGGTTTACCTGACTGGAACATTTTCAGAGAGATTTATCGAGTTTCAGAAAAATATAAGAACAAATGGTGGACAAGGATGTTCAACTCCTGAAAGATATGCACAAGGCACATCTGAGAAATAATTGTTATTATCATAACTATCTTTGTCTGCCAAATACCCGCTTATTTATTTTTCACTGTAATATGTAACCATAGAAAATAATTGCAACACAAATCTGTCAGAAGCCCAGAACATTGATTGCAGCACAGACCGAGGGCACATGGCCATCGTGTCTGCAGCAGCTCATTACCAAACCAATTCACTAGTTTGAAGAAGGGTCTCGACCCGAAACATTACCCATTCTTTCTCTCCAGAGATGCTGGCTGTCACGCTGAGTTACTCCAGCATTTTGTGCCCCTCTCTAGTTGCACCAACCGCCCTTTCTCCATAGCCTCCGAAATTTTGATATCCATACATTTATCCAATTGCCTCTAAAAGGGCAAAATGGAATCAGTCGCTGCCAGATCTGCAGCCAATGCTTTCCCAATTCTAACAACCTAATATGTAAAGAGGTTTTTTCTCATTCTCAATTCATCCCTTTTACTTACTCCTACAATCTCTTCTTGATTCCTCCAAAGGAAACAGCACCCATCTATCTACTCTGTCCAGACCCCACATTATTTTATGTGAACTCACTCCTTGGCATATGAATGTCTGATATATGATCACCAGCACTTTTGAACAAGGTGTCCATAAGAAACCATTAATTAACCTCGCCATTCTAGTTCACGAGTGCTTTAGCCACGAGTTCGAACTGAAAATTAAAAGCTAGTTTGCACAGTGGATTGATATATAAAATGCTGCATTCACAAAATGGATTCACAAAACCAGTGTCTTGTTTGCTGCTAATTTGTTGTACTGTTCCCAACAATGCAAGACAAATGTGAAAAGGTGAATTAAATGGAAGAAATGCTGTGTCCTTAAATAGAAAATGAAACATTTATCATAAATCAACATGACCAAGGTCAAATACTGTCAGTTATTTGGTACGCTTTAATTCTAAACCATTCAACAGTTTGTCAATTGCAAATTAAAACCTTTCCTTGTTTACATTGCGCAGAACCCAAGGTCTCTCAAGGGCATCATTAAACCTTAATTTCCACTTATCTGGAAATACAATGCCAAGGTGTGTACAACCAAGTATTGTTTACAGATTGGTTTTGGCACCATTTTGTGCCTTTTTGAGGGGTTACTGCATCCCTTCTTCCACAAGGGTTACTGCATCCCTCAATTCCTGTACAAATATTAAAACGGTCTGCTTAATTAAGTGCAACACATTATTAAAATTATTTATACAAGAATACTTCTTTCGACTTCAGTACTACTTTTGTTGGAGAACAGAACATTGACATTCACAACATGTTCCAGCTTGTGAACAAATCAATTCATGAATGGGTTTCAAGAACGGTACAGGACTTACTGAAATGCTGTTAAATCTTCCCCAGCCTTCTCTAAAAGAAGCAAAGAAAAATCACTCATCTACCCTTGTAACTGTAGTCCCTCTTGCTAAGAACCATTCACACAAATCTTATCTTGACTCACTCTATTGCCTTTATATCCTTTCTATCATGTTATGACTACAATTGAACACAATACTCCAGCTGAGGGCAGACTGGTGTTTTATAAAGTTCAGCATTTTCTGCACTGTGCCTCCATTGATAAGGCCCAGCCGTGAGGATATCGATTATGTGCAGGCAGATAAGATTTAGTCATGGCATCATATCTGACAAGGACGTTGTGGGCCAAAGGGCCTGTTCTTGTGCTGAATTGTTCCATGGATGTGTATGCCTTAACCATTTTCTCAACCTGCCCTGCCAATTTCATTGATTTATGGCCCAGGTCCTCTTTTGCTTCTTTTAGAACAGTGTCTCATCCTCATTCCTCACAATTCACCGCATCTGCCCATTCCACCATGCTAATTATATCCTACTACAATCCACCATCAAATTCCGAATTCATAATATTGCCAGGTTGGGCGTCATCATCAAATTTAGAAATGATGGTTTGCACCCTGACATTCATGCCATTAATATAGATGAAAAAAATGAATAGCTCCAACACTGAATCTTGGGGAATGCCATTAATCACCTTCTACTGGTCCAAAACACAGCCGTTCACCTCAATCTTCTGTGTAAGAAGGAACTGCAGATAGTTTAAATCGAAGATACAGTAGACACAAAAAGCTGAAGTAACTCAGCGGGTCAGACAGCATCTCTGGAGAAAAGGAATAGGTGACTTTTAGGGTCAAAACGTAAAACCCAAAACGTCACCTATTCCTTTTCTCCACGGATGCTGTCTGATCCACTGTGTTATTCCAGCTTCTTGTGTCTAACCCCAATCTTCTATTGTTTACCACACAGCAACTTGATGTCCATGCTGTCAATGTCCCTTTTGTATCATATGATTTAACTTTGCTGTTAAGTCTGCAGCGTAGCACCTCATGTACAGAATTCAAAATATGTTGGAAGGGGCTGCAGAATGTCATGTACACCACAGTGTTTGCATTATGGTCATCAATTCTATTTGTTACATCCTCAAAAAATACTATCAAATCGCTTAAACACCGTTTGCCCTTGCATATCAGCCTCAGGTTCCCAGGTCTAAATATCGCGTACAATTTGTTCGGATCCAACCACATTGACACAATGGCTAAGAAAGTACATCAACACCTCTTCTTCCTCCTCAGTATGTTTAGTGACCAGAACCTGCCTAGAAGGTCCAGCTCGCCCGCCGCAGAATGGGAACTCGCCCGCAGCTGACTGGGGACCCACTTGGAAGCCCGGCTCGCCCGTCTAGAGTGTAAGGAGTTGGACGGAGGGCTGATAAGCTGACCGGCTGCGGGATGCAGTGTAGTGCCTCGATGGTGGAGTGGGCCGCTGAAAGCCCTGCAACAGCCTGGGGCTCGGCTGGACCAGGCACCGATCCAAGAGGCCGAGCACGTGGACCGGATGCGGCCTACAGTGGGGGAACAGCGGCGGAGGACACCCGCCAGGCGTGATGGCGCCAAACATGGCGGAACCGGCATTATATGCAAAAAGGTATTTCAATATGTAATGTTTAATTGCATATGTGACAATAAATATCCATTGAAATATCCATTGAAATTCAGCATGTCTCCAATGACTATTAAAAAATTCTAAAGATATACCATAGAACACATCCTGTTTGGATGCATCACAGTTTAATTTGGCAACTGTTCTGTCCAATGCCACTAGAAATTGCAGAGAGTGTGGATGCAGCCCGTCCATGATGCAAACCAGCTTTCCCCATCCAATCCATCCACACTTCATTCTACCTTGGGAAAGCAGCAAACAAACAAGAACTTTTTTCACCCCAGTAATTCGTTCTCCCCTCTCCCGTCAGACAGAAGATACAGAAGCTTGAAAGCACACGATCAGATTCAGGGTTAGCTTCTTCCCCATTGATATCAGGCTATTGAATGGACCTCTCATAAGCAACAGTCCCAATCCACCTCATTGCTGCCCTTGCACTTTTTTAATCTGCATTTTCTCTGTAGCTTTAACCCTATATTCTGCACTCTATATATTTATTTGTTTCTTTGCACTCCCTGTTGAACTTGTGTATGGTTTAGACAATAGACAATAGACAATAGGTGCAGAAGTAGGCCATTCGGCCCTTCGAGCCAGCACCACCATTCAATGTGATCATGGCTGATCATTCTCAATCAGTACCCCGTTCCTGCCTTCTCCCCATACCCCCTGACTCGGTTATCCTTTAGAGCTCTATCTAGCTCTCTCTTGAATGCATTCAGAGAATTGGCCTCAACTGCCTTCTGAGGCAGAGAATTCTACAGATTTACAAATCTCTGACTGAAAAAGTCTTTCCTCGTCTCCTCATCTCCGTTTTAAATGGCCTAACCCTTATTCTTAAACTGTAGCCTCTGGTTCTGGACTCCCCCAACATTGGGAACATGTTTCCTGCCGTGTCCAACCCCTCCATAATCTTATATGTTTCGATAAGATCCCCTCTCATCCTTCCAAATTCCAGTGTATACAAGCCTAGTCGCTCCAGTCTTTCAACATATGACAGTCCTGCCATTCCGGGAATTAACCTAGTAAACCTACGCTGCACGCCCTCAATAGCAAGAATATCCTTCCTCAAATCTGGAGACCAAAACTGCACACAGTACTCCAGGTGCGGTCTCACTAGGGCCCTGTACAACTGCAGAAGGACCTCTGCTCCTATACTCAACTCCTCTTGTTATGAAGGCCAACACTCCATTGGCTTTCTTCACTGCCTGCTGTACCTGAATGCTTCCTTTCAGTGATTGATGCACGAGGATACCTAGATCTCGTTGTACGTCCCCTTTTCCTAACTTGACACCATTCAGATAATAATCTGCCTTCCTATTCTTACCACCAAGTGGATAACCTCACACTTATCCACATTAAACTGCATCTGCCATGCATCCGCCCACTCACACAACCTGTCCAAGTCACTCTGCAACCTCATAGCATCTTCCTCACAGTTCACACTACCACCCAGCTTTGTATCATCTGCAAATTTGCTAATGGTACTTTTAATCCCTTCATCCAAGTCATTGATGTATATTGTAAATAGCTGCGGTCCCAGCACCGAGCCTTGCGGTACGCCACTCGTCACTGCCTGCCATTCTGAAAGGGACCCATTTATCCCCACTCTTTTCTTTCTGTCTGCCAACCAATTTTCTATCCATGTCAGTACCCTACCCCCAATACCATGTGCTCTAATTTTGCCCACTAATCTCCTATGTGGGACCTTGTCGAAGGCTATCTGAAAGTCAAGGTACACCACATCCACTGGCTCTCCCCTGTCAATTTTGCTAGTTACATCCTCAAAAAATTCCAGAAGATTAGTCAAGCATGATTTCCCCTTCGTAAATCCATGCCGACTCGGAACGATCCTGTTACTGCTATGCAAATGCCCCGCAATTTCGTCTTTAATAATTGACTCCAGCATCTTCCCCACCACTGATGTCAGACTAACTGGTCTATAATTTCCCGTTTTCTCTCTCCCTCCTTTCTTAAAAAGTGGGATAACATTAGCTACCCTCCAATCCACAGGAACTGATCCTGAATCTATAGAACATTGGAAAATGATCACCAATGCGTCCACAATTTCTAGAGCCACCTCCTTAAGTACCCTGGGATGCAGACCATCAGGCCCTGTGGATTTATCAGAATGTATTTATGTATGTATAATTCGACTGGATAGCATACAAAAAAAAGTTTCACTGTATCTCGGTACAGGTGATGATAATAAACCAAAACCAATACCAAATCCACGTTAGCTTGCTAGGTTAACCCATTTTCCTCTAAAAGGAAGGTCTGACTGGCTGGGGTTGCTGGGTTTTATCTTAACAAGGGAGGAACCGTTCTCCAGCCCTGACACCATCCTTGCATCCAAAGAGCACTGAAAGATTATAGTCAGTGCCCCTGGAGGTTCCTCCCAATCTTCCTTCAAATTTCTCTGATGCATCCCCATCAGGTAACAAACATACTTTAAACTCAGTCACTTTCCTAAAACCTCCATACTATTATTTTTTTATTTATCTCAACACTCACTATCATTCTGGAAATACTTTTTCCTGGTAAAAAACAGATGCAGTACTTTGATGTCGCCTCGTCATCCATGCACAAGTTCCTATTTTTAAGTTTTAACAGCCCCACTCCTCTCTTTCCTGCCATTTTACCACATATGTCTAAAGGACACATCAATTTTCATTTGTGCTGGCATAGATAATATTCACTTATGCCTCTTAATTTCATTTTCATTTTCCAACAGAAAGGTTCTTGCTGTCATTACAACCACTTACCAGAAACACTCTTTTATTTGCTCCATCTTCCTCCAAGTCTCTTTCATCAACCAGGGAACACTAGATTTGTTTGTTCATCCTTTGGCCCTCACGGGAATGTGCCTCAGCCACACCTGAGCCTTAAAGGCAGCCTGTTATTCTATCACATTGATGCCTGTCAAAATATTGCTTCCAATTTAACTGGGCCAGATCCACTGACATCCCATTGAAATTGGTCTTCCTCCAAATTTATTACTTTGTCTTGGCTTTCTGTTTCTTTTCTTAAATTGTGATGATCACTGCTTCTCCTGAAAGTTTGTACACTTGGCCCATCTCAATTCCCAGAACCAATTCAGTAATCCTTTCCTGACATACGATCTCGACCCAAAACGCTAATGCAACCTTGTACCTCCACAGATGTTGGTTGACCGGCTGAGTTCTATTAGCAGTTTGTTGCTTGCATCAGATTCACCAATCCCACCTTCCTCATTGGACAAAAAAAACATACTCTAGTACAAGTAGTTCTGCTATCACGCAACAGTTGCATTCTTAAGAAATGTTCTAGAAAATCACATTGTAAGGACAATGATGTCAAAGGGGAGGAAGGGATCAGGGGCTTGCGAGTTTAAGACAGATTTAACAGTTATTTTCCCTGTAGGATTTCCAAAAATAATGGTCTTATCAATAGAAATAGCACTTTTCTTACTGCAAACTCAAAACACTAAAGATGGTGGATTACATTGTTCAATAGAGTATCATTGCACAAGTGACAATAGAAGTGATTGTTTGTGAATTTCTCTATGGCCACCGATTACTTAAGCAGCAGCTGCGTTCATAAGAGACAATGGTGGGAAGATTACATGGAAATAGTTTTTTTCCACTGTACTATTTAAATCCAAGACAGTTTTTTTAAATTGTCAATTTCCAAAGTAACTTTTAAATGATGCACTAGATCTTGATCGACATTGTGTTATAACCAACCCAATCCCGATAATTTAAACAGTGTTCCCCAATTCATCACCCTCAATATATCTAAATTGAGTTATTTTATATATTATATATATATGTATATATGTATATATGTGTGTGTGTGTGTGTGTGTGTGTGTGTGTGTGTGTGTGTGTGTGTGTGTGTGTGTGTGTGTGTGTGTGTGTGTGTGTGTGTGTGTGTGTGTGTGTGTGTCTGTGTGTGTCTGTGTGTGTCTGTGTGTGTGTGGTGTGTATCTGTGTGTGTGGTGTGTGTCTATGTACTAAAACTCTCGTTTGTTTGTTTGTTCTTGAACTACAGTCAAAACGGTGCACGATAGCGCAACAATTTTAGGCCCAACTTACTCACCGTCATCCCTTTGGTGCTAATGGAAGAAATTTCATTGAAATCAGTGTTATATTTTTTAAGTTATTCACATTTTAAAGTTTAAATCTATCTCCTAGGGAGGGAGGCGGGAAGGAGTGGGGTGGAGGGAGGGGGGAGGAGGGAGTATAAGGGGGGTTGAGGGAGATGGAGTGGGGGAGGGAAAGAGGGGGAGGGCGAGGGGGGAGGAGGGAGGAAGGAGTGGAGGGAGGGAGGAGGGGAGGCGGGAGGGGAGGATGGGAGAGGGGAGGATGGGGGAGGGGAGAGGGGAAGGCGAGGGGTGGAGGGTGGGGGGAAGGGAGAGGGGGAGGAGAGGGTGCTGCACCAATGCAGGAGAGGTTTGGGCCCAACAGGTCCAACGGGTCCACTTGGTCTAATATAAACATAGCACAAAAAGTAAGGAAATTTGTGTTTGGTAGATTATTTCTTTGTTGTAACAATGCTTCTTGGCAATAAATCTTATACCGATGGAAAGCCTGTTTATTTCCCTTTTAAATGGTGCCACATTTGTAAGGAACATGCATTTGTGGGATGAGCAGCAGAGCTGAGTATGTGGGTTGAGCCCATGAAAAATCTGCCAAATCTTCTCTGCCAATGCCAAACAACTTATTCTGCCATTGACTCTTGTTCGGTGTTGTTTGGTGGATTGGATGATTGAAGTCTGAAGAAACAAGACATATTGGCAATTTAACAATTTATTCATTTAATAAACAGGAGCCTCAGTAGCGTGTGGAAGAACCATACACAGCCACAACAGCCTGGCACCTCCTCCTCATGCTGGTCACCAGCCTGGTCACACACTGTTGTGGGATGGCATCCCATTCTTCAACCAGCATTTGTCGCAATTCAGCCAACGTGGTTGTGTTGGTCACTCTGGCACGAACAGCACGCCCAAGCTGATCCCACAAGTGTTCAATGGGGTTGAGGTCAGGACTGCTGGCAGGCCATTCCATCCTCTCCACTCCCAAATTCTGGAGGTAGTCTCTGAGAAACCCTGCTCTGTGGGGGCGAGCATTGTCATCTTGGAGGATAGAGTTCGGTCTATGGAGATATGGGATTGCCACTGGTTGCAGAATCTCATCTCGATATCTCTCTGCATTGAGATTGCCTCCAATGATGACAAGCCTCATTTTTCCAGTGAGGGAGATGCCGCCCCACATCATCACACTGCCTCCACCAAAAGATGTTACTCTATCGGTGCAGCAATCAGCATAGCGTTCTCCGCGTCTTCTCCACACTTTGACCCTATGATCCAACTGCCGTAGGCAGAATCTGGACTCATCGTTGAACATAACGTTCCTCCACATGTTCAGGTTCCAGTGCACGTGTTGCCGACACCAGCGCAAACGGGCCTGACGGTGAAGGGCAGTCATGGCAGGCCTCCTGGTAGCCCTATGAGACCGGAGATCAGCTGCTTGCAGTCTGTTCCGAATTGTCTGGGCAGAGAGCCGTCGGCCATATCGTCCTGCAAACCTTGACTGCAAATCTGTAGAAGACAGCCTACGGTTCCTAAGTGCTGACAGGGTGAGGAAACGGTCTTCTTCGGGTGTCGTCTTCTTGGGACGCCCACTTCGCGGCCTGTCTCTGACATCCCCCGTTATATGGAACTTGGCCTTCACTTTGGAGATGGTACTAGGGCTCACTCCAAATAATGCCGCAACTTGGTTTTGCGGAACACCAGCTTGAAGTTGCCCTATCACAAGGGCCCTATCAGTCAAACGTGGCATGCCGATTCTTGGAGCAGACACCTACTGACCACTGTAGCAGGGCCCATGCTCACAGATGCTGCCAATCAGGTGCCAATCAGGCACCTGATTGTCAGCACCTGGGGGTACCAGAAGCTCAAAACAAGAGTCAATAGCAACAGCAGAATAAGCTGTTTGGCATTGGCAGAGAAGATTTGGCAAATTTTTCATGGGCACAACCCATATACTCAGCTCTGCTGCTCATCCCACAAATGCATGTTCCTTACAAATGTGGCACCATTTAAAAGGGAAATAAACAGGCTTTCCAACGGTATAAGATTTATTGCCAAGAAGCACCTGGGGGTACCAGAAGCTCATATATAGTGCCCTCCAGAATGTTTGGGACAAAGACCCACCATTTATTTATTGTACTCCACAATTTGACATTTGTAATAGAAAAAACACAGGTGGTTAAAGTACACATTGTCAGATTTTATCAAAGGCCATTTTTATACATTTTGGTTTCACCATGCAGAAATTACAGCGGTGTTTATACATAGTCCCCCCATTTTAGGGCACCATATGTTTGGGACACATGGCTTCACAGGCGTTTGTAATTGCTCAGGTGTGTTTAATTTCCTCTTTCATGCAGGTATAAGAGAGCTCTATGAACCTAGTCTTTCCTCCAGTCTTTCCATGACCTTTAGGAACTTTAATTGCTGTTTATCAACATGAGGACCAAAGTTGTGCCAATGAAAGTCAAAGAAGCCATTATGAGACTGAGAAACATGAATAAAATTGTTAGAAACATCAGCCAAACCTTAGGCTTACCAAAATCAACTGTTTGGAACATCATTAAGAAGAAAGAGAGCACTGATGACCTTATCAATCCAAAGTGTCTGGCAGGCCAAGGAAGACCTCCACATCTGATGACAGAAGAATTCTCTATAATAAAGTAAAATCCACAAACACAGGTCCAACAGATCAGAAACACTCTTCAGGAGTCAGGTGTGGATTTGTCAATGACCACTGTCGGCAGAAAACTTCATGAACAGAAATACAGAGACTACACTGCAAGATGCAAACCACTGGTTAGCCGCAAAAATAGGATGGCCAGGTTACAGTTTGTCAAGAAGTACTTAAAAGAGCAACCACAGCTCTGGAAACAAGGTCTTGTGGACAGATGAGACAAAGATTAACTTATATCAGAGTGATGGTGAGCAATGGAGGAGGGAAGGAACTGCCCAAGATCCAAAGCATACCACCTCATCTGTGAAACACGATGGTGGGGGTGTTATGGCCTGGGCATGTATGGATGCTGAAGGTACTGGCTCACTTATCTTCATTGATGATACAACTGCTGATGGTAGTAGCATAATGAATTCTGAAGTGTATAGACACATCCTATCTGCTGAAGTACACACACACACACACACACACACACACACACACACACACACACACACACACACACACACACACTATTATTATTCTGCTTTACATTGGGGTAACTAAAGTTTAGCATAACTACTTTAACTACTGTGCATATTAGCTCTTGCTATTCTCTCCCACTCATTGCTGACCTATCGATAACACTCAGCAGTGTCATGCTCCCACTATCATTTCTTAGTACTAACCAAAGAGATTCTGTCTTGATGTCTCTGCGACCACCTCACTCTCCAGCACAGTAAAATGCTCTTTAATACACAGCAAGTATAGTCAAGAATTCTGTAACTTTATTCCTGTTCACAATTCATATGGTAGACACAAAGTGAGATTCTCTGAAATACACAAAACAATTATTTGTTCCCAACAATTACAATTCTCTGGGATAAGTGTATTGACATTTATTTATGAGAATGTGAGGGAGAATGTCTCTTTGGTTGCCAGTGCTAACAGATGCTTAACTAAAATGCCTTTGACTCCACTCACCTCTATATATCTGAATCCATATCAAATTATGTCAAAGCCAATAAGGAAATAATTAATGCAAGTGCTCTTTGTGTTCCATTAATAGACTAATATCCTTTCAGACCTTGATCATAACTTCACAACAGTCCATTTTGTAAAAAAAAACATATGCATTAGTAATGAGTAATGCATATATTTTATATATTATTATTTGTGGCGAGCAATTATATTTGAAAATGCGTACAACAATATTTTTTTTACAATAAAACTCTCCTCATTAGAACAAGGCAGATTAGTTTTGTCAGCAACTGGAAAGCAATATCAGCAGCCAAAAATACAATTGGTTACTAACTTCCAATCAAGCATGACCACGCCACAAAACATCGAACAATCTTATGTGCAACTGGAAATTTGTAATCTAAGAGGATCTCCTCTGGCAGCTTTATCTCTTGCAATCATGCTTGGCAACTGATTTTTTTGCATTAAATTTGCTTTATGAATAAATCACAAACAGCCAAATAAAAGCTTGAATTTATATCAGGAAGCTTCAAAATCTATTCATTCCAAACGAAAAGTAAAGGACGCCTGTACAAAATGTATGCAAAATGAAAAGTACCAGAAGATATGCACAAATCTGATAAATCATTTAATCGATTCTCACAAAAAGTTTTTGACCTGAAACGTTAACTCCATTTTTCTTTCTACAGAAGCTGCCTGACCTGCTGAGTATTTTGACATTTTCTGATTCTAGTACATTTAATCACTGCTTTGGGATTACATTTTAAATTGCAGTGTCATATAAAGACACAGATAAAATTAAACTGAGCTTTAACATTTTATACCCAATAATGTTAATTTTTGTCAAAATAAACACTAGCGATGTTCTGCAGGTACAAATAAAATAATTTACAGCATTACAGCATTTGTACAATTTAGGACATGGATATAAATTATATCATCCACAAAAAAAATTAACAATCTGTAAATGATTGTATTATTTTCCAGTGCATTTCACAGAAAACATAAGGTTGTGAAATAATATGAAATCACAATCTTAAAAGCTGCATAACAAGGTAACAGAAGTACTAACTGGAAACTAACCTAACAAAATCAAGAAAGAACTAAGGAAAACATTCAAATGTTGTGAAATATTTCTGTTGCAACGCTTTTATTAAACCAATACTTTCCGTTCATATCTGGAATTCTTTTCCGAGTTCTAAGTTCTTACACATCAGTCCCTGAATATTTAAGTGGCATTTAGGCAGGCATATGAACAATCAGGGAATAGAGGGATACCCTGAGTGTGTGCAGGCAGATGGGATTGACTAAAATTGACATCATGGTCAGCAGAGACATCACAGGTTGAAGAGATGATTCCTGTGCTACTCTTCTATTTTCTCAAGGACTTGCAACCCCATCTTTTTTTTTCACAGGAGGGGAGGAATATTTAAGATCCCATGTAGGCAAGGCTTTCACTGACATTCGATGCACTGGCATCCCACTTAACATTATCGCACAAGTTTGTTGCTGTGTCCTTGGTAACAGGGTCCAAACATTCCACCGTTAAAAGCCCTCCCCACCACCGCGTAACCCTGGCCAGCACAGTGAGGGATGACCAGAGGCACCAGACCGCCCAGATCATACGTCCCCTCTCATCACCTCCTGTGATGGAAATATTCCCTCCCCAGTCTGGAAATTTATCTACTGTAACAAGATCAATGGTGGCCATTGGACTGGTTTACCACAGAAAAATCTCTGAGTTGAAGAGAATTGTGTGGCCTTGCAAATAAATGGAAAGAGCAATGGCTTCCCCTGCAAACAACAGAAGGTGATGGTAGAGACTGTAGGATCAAGGCAGTCTGTGTACTGAAGGCACAGGTAGTGATGGTCCCAGCAATGGCCCACACTCTGAGCTCTTCTTCTCAGCACTGAACAGCCAGACCACATGCCAGTCCCACCCAACACCAGCTCTCATGAGCCATTGTGCATTTTGTGCCCGCTTTCCTGCACAGAGGTGCTGCCAGTAATGCTTCTCAATGGCCTTCAGTGCAGATTCCAATAGCACTCTCATTCCAGTGATGCATTCTGCACATCGACCTGGGTGGCAGGGAATTAACAATGCTATCTTTATCCTGCAAGAAAAACAAGCATCCTTTCCAACAGCCAGACAATTGCAATAGAGGCAAAAATAAAGGATAGAACAAGATGGATAGATAAATGCTAAGTGATCACCCACAGTGATGTTCATGAGGAACCAGAGATAGTGTTACACATGGTGTGCATGTTCCAGTTTGGAGTTAATTTACAAGGAGTCTTACAGTAGCAAATTGGAGAATGTGTTTCTGGATTTGTTGCATTAATCATATTTTCTTTACTTTGCAGACGTGATTTTTACAATGAGTGGGACTCATGTAAGGAACTTCAAGTAAATGGTGCACAGATCAATGGCAAGAAACATCTGCTTCAGTCATAACCACCATGTGTTCCGGGTGCAAGTATTCAATATCAGGGCCAAGATATATCCCAAAGGGACTTAACGTCTATTGCATTACCTTATCGCTGCAGAATTATTAGCTTTAAAAAACGTTTCTCATCAGATATTCAGGGCCTCTCAGCAATAATAAGTCACTAAAATTCTTTGGCAATTTTTTGCTGACTCGAGTTCCCACACAAAGTCGAAGAATCGCATGTAGGCATCATAAACATTTAGCTCACATTACAAACCAAACAATACTTATGGCAAAGTACATAAAGTCATGAATCAGCCATGATCTCTTTGTACATCAGAAAAAGCAGGAACTAAATCATTTTGTCCTAAACTCCTTCATTCCTTCACGGTTGCAGTAGGCCACGCACCACTGCATTGATCATGGCAACCCACTCCTCCCCCAGATGTATACAATTTGGAGACTAGTATTCAGAATTCGGATGTATACCCCCCTCTTCCCCCTGATGTATACTATTTCAATTATGTCTGGTGCCCAGTGTTTAGGGTGTGGGATACAGGAGCACAGATTCCCAGCCTTCATGGGATGCTACACCCCGATGGATCCCTGCCACTATTAACATAACAAACCCTTATTTTGATCATCTACACCAGCGGTCTCCAAACTGTGGTCCGCAGGCCACATCCAGCCCGCCACAAGATTTTATCCGGCCTGCAGCAAACACGTTCCGTGCTGCGGGTTCTGTGGTAGCGTGGGAATATATATATATTTTTTAGCAGCCTATATGAATGGTGGTTTATTGTCACGTGTGCACTGCACCATGGAATTATTTTAGCATAGATCACATGTACGAATCACCACCATATTTTGGCGCCGTTTACAAAAAGTCCAAAGTCGGGTCCGCGCACTGGATGTACTGGAGGACTCCCAATCCAGGCGAGCCCCAGGCTGCTGCAGGGCCTCCTCCGTCGCCCTCGACTGGCTCAGCCCGTCGATCGACATCCCTCTCCTGGCCTGACTGACCACCTCTGTGTCCCGGGGGAAATTCCTTCTGCAGCCGACCTTGCAGGCGCTGGAGGCATTACCCCTCTCCTACTGACCCACTCATCGTCTCCGTCATCGCCAGCGGCTCCCTCCTCCTCGGTTCTCCGGTCTTCAGGGCCGATCGCAACAGTTTCCAAACTTACACGTCAGGCAGGCTATCGCGTTGAGGGTTTGTATGCAGCTGCCGACTTAATAATCATTTTAAATTTTAATGCTTTCTTAGCGGAGTGCCCACCCGTGAGTCACTGTGACGGTGACGCTCATGTGGTCATTCCGCCATTATATATGATATTTCTATACTGTCTGCATGCCCACTGGTGGTCACTGTATTTTTTTCTGTTTTATTAATAATTGTACACCTACGGTATATATATATATTCCAATATTTCAAGCTCTTTTAAAAAATTGAATATTATTTATTTGTTGCCATATAAACCTCATTAAATTTATAAAACTGACATTTCTTTATTTTTTCCGACGGGCCGCAAAAATGTGCCAAATATATAATGTGGCCCTCGTGCTGAAAAGTTTGGAGGCTCTTGATCTACACCAATGCTCATAAGAATAAGAAAAAAAAGGAGAATATTTAGGAAAAAATGGCACAGTTTATGACTCTTTAAAGTCTCTTTAATTGGAGAGGCATTTAGTCAATGTAAAAGTCAGTAATTCTACCTGAATCCACCACCATCGCTGGAAGCACATTCCAGATATCAACCATTCTGTGTAAAACAAATGCTTCTTAAATCCCCTTTAAATGACCTTAAACCTCTGTTTTCTTGTGTTTTACATCACTACCAAGGGAAAAGATTTTAACTATCTACCCTATCTATACTTCTTATATACTTCTATCCGAGTTAGATAGAGCTCTGAGGGCTAGTGGAATCAATGGATATGGGTAGAAGCCAGGCACAGGTTACTGATTGTGGATGATCAGCCATGATCACAATGAATGGCGGTGCTGGCTCGAAGGGCCGAATGGCCTCCTCCTGCACCTATTTTCTTTGTTTCTAAGTTTCTTATCAAGTTGCCCCTCAGCCTTCTTCACCCCAGGGAAAACATGCCCATTCGACAATATATCTCCTCATAAAGTCTTCCAATCTAGCCAACATCTCTGCACTCTCTCCAGTGCAGGTACATCCTTCCAATTGTGTGGTGGCAGACTCTGCACACAATTCTCCAAATATAGCTTAATAAGTGATTTGTGAACGCAACAAAATATCCTCACTCTTATATCCTTTGCCTTGATCTGTGATGGCCAGCATGCCATGTACCTTCTCTGTTCCCTCATTGACCACTTTCAGGGATTATTTACTTTGACATGTAGTTCTCTCTGTTCATCAATATTCCTACGCTCCCTACTATTTCCTGCAAATGTCTGATCCTATTTGACTTCCAAAAATGCATCGTGTCGCACACTTTGGGATTAAATTCCATCTGTCAATGTTCCACCCAACTTTCCAAATGATCCATTTTCTACTGCAGTCTTAGACATCCTTCGTCATTAACCACAAGTGCCTTTGCGTGGGGAGTACTGGAATTTAGACCCAGTGATAATGAAAAAATGACAAATTGGAATGTTGCACAACATGGAAGGCAACCTGCAAGTGGGGGAGTTGTTCATGGTCTTGTTGGTGCTTTTGAGAACACAAGTAGGTCACTTGGCCACAGGACTGCCCCTCCCCATTCATTATGATTATGGCTGACTTGCCACAGGCCTCATCTCCTCTTTTGTGTCAATCCCAGACATTCACCAACCCCTTCATTGAAAATTTAGGAAGATAAGATAGGAAATTCCTTACTGAAGACAGACATGCTGTGGCTTCTTCAATGAGTAGTATGGGGAAATACCGGAAGCATTGGTCAACATTTCACTGCTGGAGTAACTCAGCGGGACAAGCAGCATCTCTGGAGAGAGGGAATGGGTGACGTTTCGAGTCAGTCTGAAGAAGGGTCTCAACCCGAAACGCAATGTGGCAATGAGGTCCACAGTGAATTTCTGTGGAAGATCACAAATCACCCATTGTAACTTGAGCAAACTGAGTAAAACATACTGTAGTTAAATGAGATACATAATGAGTTAAGTGGTTACCCTGCAGTTCCTGACAATCTTCCATACAGGTTATGGTGGATAGACATCAGAACTTACTAGTGCTGGTATACGCATACATTTGAAACCATACTTTGTGTGTTTATAAACTATGTTGGTGCTTCAAAGTAAATTCTGCTGTGCGGGCAAAATATAAGCAAGTTTCTTGTTCAAAATACAAATAGACATATAGCTTTTAAACCCATTCTGTAAGTTTCCTAACAACATAATGATTGAGCAGTGAGAATGGAAAGCAGTACTATAACGTATTGCCAGAAATTAACCTCAAACATCCATGAGTTTGAGATGAAATACAGGTGAATAAATCCAAGACAAGGGCGCTTTCAGGAAAAGTTCATAAAATTCAAATTATTGTATTATTAATTAAACAAAATCTGAACTTTCAAACAATGAAATGCATCTTCTTTTGGGTCCCTCCAACCCCAGTCAGATCTCTGATTGATGACAGAAGAGTGTTGCTTCAGGCAGATGATGGACCATGCATGATGAGTCTAAATTGACAGGTTCATCAATATTTTCTTCCCTCCTACAGAAGTCATCCCTTTTCACCCTCTTCTTTCTCACAATGGTCTGGCTGAAACCAGAAACCCATCATGCAAGGAATTAAGACCTCAAATTACATCAATCAACTGTGAAGAGTTATGCAAAGTATGTTTCTGTGACGAGCTTTCGAATCTGCCCCAAGAATATTATTTATTCCAATAATGATAAAAGACACAGCTCAATGACTCTCTGATGTAATGTGAAATGACTTCAAAACAGATGGCGAGATACAAATAAATCTCATAGGTACGGCAGTCTGCAGACTTAAATAGGAAAGCATTTTAATTACTGCAGCGCCATTTGAACTATAAAACATACTGCAGCTATATCATGGCACAGCAGTGTGCTTATGTGTTTCCTGCTTCAATTCACTGGCGTTCCTAATCACAAATCAAACCTTCTGGCCAAAATACTGAGCAGAAACCACAGAGGTGGAGAAAATCAGAGCCAGAGAGTTACAACGAGCCACATACCAACAAGGTCATGGGAATATCACCATATCGAGAACCCTGTTCAAAATTATCATTTGACGTGGACATTTTGTTATGCTCCCACGATCACTATCTGGCATCACTCTGGGCATACCATCAGCATGACAAGTGCACTAGTTCACAAACATGGCCCATCATCACCACCATATCAAAACGCAATATGGTAGCATTGACCTCACGGAACGAGTACAGAAAAGGATATCCGAGTGCCACAAGCAGAGCCCAGGAGCATGTTTCCTATCTATCTTGATAACTGAGTTACTGAATATCGTTTTCTTTTAAGAACTACATTTTACAATAGATAATAGACAATAGGTGCAGGAGTAGGCCATTCGGCCCTTCGAGCCATCACCGCCATTCAATGTGATCATGGCTGATGATTCACAATCAATACCCCATTCCTGCCTTTTCCCCATACCCCCTGACTCTGCTATCTTTAAGAGCTCTATCTAGCTCTCTCTTGAAAGCATCCAGAGAATTGGCCTCCGCTGCCTTCTGAGTCAGAAAATTCCACCGATTTACAACTCTCTGATTGAAACAGTTTTTCCTCATCTCTGTTCTAAATGGCCTACCCCTTATTCTTAAACTGTGGCCCCTGGTTCTGGACTCCCCCAATATTGTGAACATGTTTCCTGCCCCTAATGTGTCCAATCCCTTAATAATCTTATATGTTTCAATAAGATCCCCTCTCATCCTTCTAAATTCCAGCGTATACAAGCCTTTCAGTCTTTCAACATACTCCAGTCTTTCAACATACGACAGTCCCGCCATTCCGGGAATTAACCTAGTGTACCTTCGCTGCACGCCCTCAATAGCAAGAATATCCTTCCTCAAATTTGGAGACCAAAGCTGCACACAGTATTTAAGCTTTTTCAGCAACATTTTGCTGCAACCAAACAGCTTGTTCAATTCACTCAAGAATGCACCCTTAATACAGCAAATTATCTGGTTTAAATTAACTGTGTACAAGAGGTATCAAGTTAATTCAATACCACTTAAAAACTTAAATTTGGGAGAAATGAAGTTGATACTGTATAATTTGCAGCCTCCTAATTCTGATCATTTGCTGAAAAGTGGACCAATTATTATACAAGAAGTGCTAAATATAATCTTATTCCTAAATGGAGTGGAAAATTATTCAAATGTGCCCACTTCAATATATTTCACATTAACTGGGCTTCTTTTGCGTGATGGACCCAGGATTGTTGAGGAGAGAAAGGGAGAGAGGTAGGTGGACAACAGCCTTAAACCAAGGTTATTGTTCAATATCCCAGTGCAGAAACCAACTTAGTGATTTGACTTCAAATAGCCTGGATTCATAAAAAATAATTGATGTGAATGAGGCTTTGCAGGAAGACCTCCTGCTGCATTTTTTTTAACAAGCAGTACAACACAGGGTAAAATGAGCCCACAGAGTCATTTTGATACATTCATTTATCTTTCTTAATTACTTTAGAGTTATTCCTCCTGCTGTGAAACAGAAAAACATCTTTGTACCTCTGCAGTCATCTGTTCAGTCATGTTACCAAAAATCAGTGAAAAAGCTCTGATTAATTCTGCCTTCCTTTATGACTATACCAAAGCTTCAAATGATAATTGGATCCGTGAGGGAACTATAACTGCATATGTGCTATTGAAACTAAAGGTTTTAAAAAATATATCGGCTCAAACCAAAGATTTGTGGTGAAGGTGGCTTTTGTAACGCTGGCTTTCATCAGTCAGAGTACTGTTTATAGAAGCTGGGATGTTATGTTGCAGTTGTATAAGATGTAGCAAAATTGCACTTGGAATACTGTATAGAAAATTAGATACCATTTGGCAACCTGATGTTGGGCCTCATTGTAACAATGCTGGAGGCCACTCTCAGAAAGATCAGAGTGAGAGTAGGATGATGCATCAAAGTAATAGACAAATGAATTCAGTTTTACCCCTCCGAACCAAACGCAAGTCCTCTGCAAAACAATCATCTGGACAGTACACTAGATGGGAAGAGGTGCAAGTGAATCACTACTTCAGAGAAAGTACAATAAGGGGCGAGGGGATAGTTGGTGAGAATGGAAGAGTGGACCGAGGAGACACAAAGAAAACAATCCTTAACAAAATTCTGGAAGTGGAAGGGAGGAGAGGGAAAGTTGTGCCTGGTGGTGGCATCTCCGAGGTGGCCAACATTGTGGAGGATGAAGAAGGGTCTCGACCCGAAACATCACCCATTCCTTCTCTCCAGAGATGCTGCCTGCCCCGCTGAGTTACTCCAGCATTTTGTATCTATTGTGGAGGATGACATTGAATGTGAAGGCTGGAAGGCGAGGACTGGGATATTCTAACTTTGTTCTGGCCTGGAGGGAAAGAATTGAGAGCAGAAGTGTGGGAAATAAATGAATTGCAGCAAGGGCTTTGTTAACACTAGTTGAGGGGGAGTCATGATTCAGAAAGAAAGAAGACATTTCAGAACCAACAACAAATTTCCTATTACAATGGAACTTTGTACCAGCACTTGATCAACAGTCCTACGTTCCCTAACAATTCCAAGTTCTCACGTAGATACTTCTTAAATGTTGGAGAGTGCCTGCCTCCCCAACCCCTCAGCAGTGCACTCCACTCATTGCACAGGTGAATATATTCTTCTTCATACCCCTTCTACTCTCTTATCTACAAGCATAAACCCATATCCTCTAGTTTTGTATATGTCTATATTTTGTATACCTCTCTTAGCCTCCTCCACTCAAAAGAAAACAAATACAATGTCTCATAACTGGAAAGGTCCACCCCAGGCAACATCCTGGTAAACTTCCTTCTCACCCTATCTTGTGCAATCATATCCTTCCTGCACCATGGCGATCAGATCTAAACACAATGCTCCTGCTGAGCCTAACCAATGTTTTATAAATGTTGTACCATAACCTCTCGACTCATGTATCCTGTACCCTGCCTAATGAAACCTTTAATGAAACTAATTTATCCTGTATGCCACCTTCACCACCTCATTGAGCCACTGTCCTGTTACCTTCAGAGACGCTTGAACTAGTAAACCAGGATCCCCCATTCCTCAACACTCCCCTAGCCCCACTATTTATTGCATAGGCTCTACCAAAGCCCTCCCAAAGTATGACAAGTTACACCTCTGAGGATTAAATTTTATTTGCTACTGCTCTACCCATCTGAGTAACTCATCAATATCATCCTGAAGCCTGTGCCTAGTCTCCTCACTATCAACATTGATTTTCCTATCTTCTACGCATCGTATTTTCAACATTCTTCTGCAGCTTTCCCATCCCCACCCCCACCAACTATTGGCCCATCTCACTCCTCTGTGTCCCATACAAGCTCCTCGAACGGCTTCTCCTGGCCCGGCTCGATCCAATCGTTGACCCTCAACTACCCACTGAACAAGCCGGATATCAGCGTGGATGCTGCACCACCCACCAAATAGTCAAGCTGACCAATGACCTCGAAGACAGTTTTGAAAAAGGTCACAAGGTGGGCATCACACTGGTGGACCTCACCGCCGCCTATGATACTGTGTGGCACCAGGGCCTGATCTTGAAGCTCCTCCGAACCATCCCTGTCATTTAGTGCGATTCCTTGCCAACATCCTTGCCAAATGCAGTTTTGTACTCAAGACCAGCGACGGACAATCTAGCCGACTGTGACGCCTAAGAAACAGAGTCCCCCAAGGCTCAGTACTGGCCCCCGTGCTCTTCAACCTCTATATCAGCGATCTGCCAAGCACGACCTCGCGCCAGTATGGATACACAGATGACTTGGCCCTACTGCACTCGGACAAGAGTTGGTCAAATGTTGAGGATGTGCTCTCGGCGGATATGGAACTTGTCGTGGGCTACCTTAAGACCTGAAGACTAAAACTGAGTGTGGCAAAAACCACCACAACGGTCTTTCACCTGAATAACAAGGAAACTCAACGCCAGCTAACCGTCACCCTCAATGGGTCACCCCTACCCTACAACCCATTTCCTACATATCTCGGGGTGAAACTAGATCGGCAGGTGACCTACAAGCAACACCTTGAAGCTCTCCATGCTAAAGTCTCGGCACGGAACAACCTCCCGCGTTGCTTGGCCGGATCGTCATGGCCTGCCAGGACATCTACTCTACGAACCAGTGCTCTTGCACTCATGTACAGCGCCGCAGAGTACGCCGCCCCAGCGCTCATACCAGCAAGCTACACGCCACCCTCAACGACACCATGCGGATCATCACTGGCTGCCTACGCCCTACTCCAACGGATCTCCTGCCGGTGCTCGCAGGTATCGCATCCGCCAAGCTTCGCAGAGAGTTCTTCACTCATAGGCTGGTGGGCAAGGCCCCATCGGACGCTAAACATCCTTTGCACCACCTCGCCCAGGATTCACAGCAACTGGGACCTCAACGCCTGTCATCTCGTCACCCTTTCTCCCGTCATGCATCGACCCTCTGTGGCTCCGGTTTCAACATACTAGGAGCATGGAGAACCAGCTGGGAACAGACATCACGACCTCCTCAATTCACTGTCGCACCGAACAACACAGCCCCAACCGGCTCGGGCAAGCCCCGCAAAGAGTGGGTCGCCCTGAACCGGTTACGCACAGGGGTCGGCCGGTTCAATGTCAACATGCATCGTTGGGGGTTGCGTTCATCAGCAACCTGCGTATGTGGAGCAGACCAGCAAACAGCGCAGCACGTCATTTTCGACTGCCCTGTCCTCCGTCCCCCAGGTGGAGGGGTAGACCTCACGGCCCTCGACTTCAGCACATTGAATTGGCTACAGCACCTGGAGGGCATTACATAATTTCTGCTGCCTCAAATGCAAGAAGAAGACATAGGTCTTACCAAGCTTCATATACTAGCTGGTGTTACATCTCATACAAAAGGTAGATGAGAAATAAATTGAATATGATAATGGGGTTAGGCACAAAATTCTGGAGTAATTCAGCGGGATAGGCAGCATCTCTGGATAGAAGGAATGGGTCGAGACCCTTCTTCAGTGTTTATCTTTGGTGTGAACCAGCACGCTGCAGTTCCTTCCTACACATGATTACGGGGTTTGTCACATTGCCAAGTTACAAGTCTGGGAGCATTTAGTCACGTTCTTCCACAACTCATGCAGTGCATAGGACAACCCTTTGTGCTTTCTGTGATTACAGAACCCGGTTTGATGCTGGGGAGTTTAGTCTTACTTCAGTGTTTTGACACATCAATTTATTACAACTGAATGGATGGCTACACAGTTAAGTCAGTGCACATACAAAGACAGAGTGTGCAAGCACAGCAGATTTTCATCCCTGAATGAACCAGAATCTTTTTTTTTGTTGATAATCTGGTAATTGCATAGTCACCATTTGCTGAACAAGATATCGGTTTCAGATTTAACTAACAAAATTTAAATTCCCCAGCTGTAGCAGTGGGGACTCAAGCCTGTAGATCAAGATTCAGATCATTAATTTGCCAGTCCAGTAACAACTACTGGGCTAACATCCAAATGTTAATATTCTGACAGTGTGCCACAAATTAAAGTCAAAATAACAGTGGTGCCAGATTGCACTCACTGATACTTACAAGTAAATGGGACAGCATTGTCATTTTAAGGACAGCTGTGTGCTTCAACTCAAGTATCCAAATGGAGTTGACCAAGCTGTGCTGTCCTGACATTATCTTTATCAGCACAGCATCCCATTGACAGTCTCACCCTTGAAAACAGCAGACTGGCAGCAAATCATTGTATATACACAGAAATGTTGCTGAAAATTAAGCCATCTTCATTTCAATTTACAATAGACAATAGACAATAGACAATAGGTGCAGGAGTAGGCCATTCAGCCCTTCGAGCCAGCACCGCCATTCAATGCGATCATGGCTGATCACTCTCAATCAGTACCCCGTTCCTGCCTTCTCCCCATACCCCCTCACTCCGCTATCCTTAAGAGCTTTATCCAGCTCTCTCTTGAAAGCATCCAACGAACTGGCCTCCACTGCCTTCTGAGGCAGAGAATTCCACACCTTCACCACTCTCTGACTGAAAAAGTTCTTCCTCATCTCCGTTCTAAATGGCCTACCCCTTATTCTTAAACTGTGGCCCCTTGTTCTGGACTCCCCCAACATTGGGAACATGTTTCCTGCCTCTAATGTGTCCAATCCCCTAATTATCTTATATGTTTCAATAAGATCCCCCCTCATCCTTCTAAATTCCAGTGTATACAAGCCTAATTGCTCCAGCCTTTCAACATACGACAGTCCCGCCATTCCGGGAATTAACCTAGTGAACCTACGCTGCACGCCCTCAATAGCAAGAATATCCTTCCTCAAATTTGGAGACGAAAACTGCACACAGTACTCCAGGTGCGGTCTCACCAGGGCCCGGTACAACTGTAGAAGGACCTCTTTGCTCCTATACTCAACTCCTCTTGTTATGAAGGCCAACATTCCATTGGCTTTCTTCACTGCCTGCTGTACCTGCATGCTTCCTTTCAGTGACTGATGCATTAGGACACCCAGATCTCGTTGAACATCCCCTCTTCCTAACTTGACACCATTCAGATAATAATCTGCCTTTCTATTCTTACTTCCAAAGTGAATAACCTCACACTTATCTACATTAAACTGCATCTGCCATGTATCCGCCCACTCACACAACCTGTCCAAGTCACCCTGCAGCCTTATTGCATCTTCCTCACAATTCACACTACCCCCCAGCTTAGTATCATCTGCAAATTTGCTAAATGGTACTTTTAATCCCTTCATCTAAGTCATTAATGTATATCGTAAATAGCTGGGGTCCCAGCACCGAACCTTGCGGTACCCCACTGGTCACTGCCTGCCATTCCGAAAGGGACCCATTTGTCCCCACTCTTTGCTTTCTGTCTGTCAACCAATTTTCTATCCATGTCAGTACCCTACCCCCAATACCATGTGCTCTAATTTTGCCCACTAATCTCCTATGTGGGACCTTGTCGAAGGCTTTCTGAAAGTCGAGGTACACCACATCCACTGACTCTCTCCTGTCAATTTTCCTAGTTACATCCTCAAAAAATTCCAGTAGATTTGTCAAGCATGATTTCCCCTTCGTAAATCCATGCTGACTCGGAATGATCCTGTTACTGCTATCCAAATGCTCAGCAGTTTCGTCTTTTATAATTGACTCCAGCATCTTCCCCACCACTGATGTCAGACTAACTGGTCTATAATTACCCGTTTTCTCTCTCCTTCCTTTCTTAAAAAGTGGGATAACATTTGCTATCCTCCAATCCACAGGAACTGATCCTGAATCTATAGAACATTGAAAAATGATCTCCAATGCTTCCACTATTTCTAGAGCCACCTCCTTAAGTACCCTGGGATGCAGACCATCAGGCCCTGGGGATTTATCAGCCTTCAGTCCCATCAGTCTACCCAAAACCATTTCCTGCCTAATGTGGATTTCCTTCAGTTCCTCCATCACCCTAGGTTCTCCGGCCCCTAGAACATTTGGGAGATTGTGTGTATCTTCCTCAGTAAAGACAGATCCAAAGTAACGGTTTAACTCGTCTGCCATTTCTTTGTAACCCATAATAAATTCCCCTGCTTCTGTCTTCAAGGGACCCACATTTGCCTTGACTATTTTTTTCCTCTTCACGTACCTAAAAAAACTTTTGCTATCCTCCTTTATATTATTGGCTAGTTTACCCTTGTACCTCATCTTTTCTCCCCGTATTGCCTTTTTAGTTAACTTTTGTTGCTCTTTAAAAGAGTCCCAATCCTCTGTCTTCCCACTCTTCTTTGCTATGTTATACTTCCTCTCCTTAATTTTTATGCTGTCCTTGACTTCCCTTGTCAGCCACAGGTGTCTCTTACTCCCCTTAGAGTCTTTCCGCTTCTTTGGGATAAATTGATCCTGCAACCTCTGCATTATTCCCAGGAATACCTGCCATTGCTGTTCTACCGTCTTCCCTGCTAGGGCCTCCTTCCAGTCAATTTTGGCCAGCTCCCGCCTCATGCCTCTGTAATCCCCTTTGCTATACTGTAATACTGACACTTCCGATTTTCCCTTCTGCCTTTCCATTTGCAGAGTAAAACTTATCATGTTGTGATCACTGCCTCCTAATGGCTCTTTTACCTCTAGTCCCCTTGTCAGATCAGGATCATTGCACAACACTAAATCCAGAATCGCCTTCTCCCTGGTAGGCTCCAGTACAAGCTGTTCTAAGAATCCATCTCGAAGGCACTCTACAAACTCTCTTTCCTGGGGTCCATTTCCAACCTGATTTTCCCAGTCTACCTGCATGTTGAAATCTCCCATAACCACCGTAGCATTGGTAATTTGCACCGTAATTTCATTATCTTTTCAGGGTATAATAGTGTTGATTAGTACCACTCAACTGCCCTTTCACCAAACTCAATATGTACAAAAATAGCAAATATATGCATATTTTAAGATCCCAACTCTTACAGATTGGATTTTTCAACAGTCCTCTTTGCTTCCTCAATCCAAACTTTCTTCCTCTGTATCTAATTTGCCATTGTTTTTCCACACTGTAACTTACACTTCCTTCTCAATCTTTATATTTGGTAGTTAAGGAAATATATAGTTGCTTATACTGCTCGCCCAAGTCCAGCAGGTCCCCGCTTCATTTCAGTAACTTGTCATACAAAATGTCATACTTGAAAGAAAAAGCAAAGAATTTGTTATATTCCAGATTTGTAGACAGCACAATGCATTTGGACTCCATTCAATATATTTTACCCATTGCAGTCCCAAAGCATCGCTGACTGTGCTTTTGCCTTTACTTCCTAACAATGATCTGCCTAGATACAAATTTGCAGATCATTCTGAACCTGAGCAAACCACAGTTGATCTGAATCCAAGCAAACAAGAGCGTTTAATAACTTCCAATCTTGACCATCATTGCCCTGTAGTCTGTCAAGCTGACAGAGGCAGGCTCAATAACAACATTTTAAAGATATTTTTGGACAGGTACACAGAGAGGTTCAGAGGGATAGGGGGGAAAACACAGGTAAATAAGACTAAAATGGGATTAGATGGGGGTTGGCACTGTGGTTGGCATGGACGAGTTGGGCTTAAGGGCTCCTTTCCATTCTGCGATGACTCTGACATTGTGACTCAAAGTTGGCCCGAGAATCACAACCAAGGCAAGTAGATGCACCCACTCTACTTATAATGTAGAATTAAGGTTCGGAAAATAAAGTTACTCGAGGCAGTTGAATTCAATAGGGAGTCCAGATGACTACAACGGGCTCAGATATAAAATGAAGGACTATTTCTCATGCTTACATTGGGCTTCATTATAACAGTACAAGAGGCCACAGACAGGTCAGAGTGGGCAGGCACAAAATGCTGGAGTAACTCAGCAGGACAGGCAGCATCCCATGTTTCGGGTGGAGTCTCTTCTTCACCCATTCCTTCTCTCCAGAGATGCTGCCTGTCCTGTTGAGTTACTCCAGCAGTTTGTGTCTACCTTCGATTTAAACCAGCATCTGCAGTCCTTTCCTACAGGTTAGAGTGGGACAAAGAATGGCAACTGGAAACTCAAGGTCACCCTGGACATTTAATGCAGTTGCTCCACAAAGTAATCACCCAATCTACATTTTATTTCTCCATTATAGAGGAGGACACATTGTGAACATTGAATGTGGAACACCAGATTGGAAGAGGTGCAAGAGAATCACTGCTTTACCTGGAAAGACTGATTGGCTCTCACCATCTCCACTGCACTGAAGAAACCAAATGCAGATTAGGTGACCACTTTGCAGATCACCCGTGTTCGGTCTCCAAGGGTGACCCTGAGCTTTCTGTTGCCTGCCACATTAATGCTCCATCCCATCCTGACCTATTGATCTGTGGCCTCCTATACTGTCACTTATGAAACAACATCTCATCTTCTGTCTGTGCACGATTCAGTCTTTTGGATTCAATACTGAAATCTTGATTTCTCCCTCTGTACCATTCATTAAGGTTCAGTTTGCTAGGTATTCCCCCTTTCTTCCTTATCCTTTTTACTTTTTGGGAATGAAGAACATGATCAACCTGACCTGCCAGACATGCCTTCCTGCTCCGCAGTTTGCAACACCTACTGCCTTTGTCGTGTTCTCACTCTCCAACTGCTCCCATTTGCTCATTGACCAAATTATACCATTTGCTCATTGACCAGATTATACCATTTGCAGCTCATTCGCAATGGGAACCCCAGTTTTACACCATCAGGAACATTCTCTTCCCCCACCCTTTCTGCAGCATAGTAGAATCTGTCTCCTCCCCATTTCTGCTGAAGGGCCATTGTCCTGAAATATTAACTCTAATTTGCTTCCCGCTGATGCAAGTCAACCTGCCTAACATTTCCAGTATTTTCTATGTGTATTTTAGATTTCCAGCTTCGACAGTTTTATTTTATTTTTTTAATATACAGTTGGGTCTTGGCAGCTCAAGTCAGTTAGCCAGAAACAAGTTCCTGGTGATTTTATTTTGGAGTGATGAGTTTAAAAACAATATTCATCCTCCATATAACAATACAATAAAAATGATTTAAATTTAAGAACTGAAATGATCTTCAGATATGGATTTGCATGCAAGTGCCAAGACCCCTGTGGTCAGTATGAGTGTATTGAATAACTAAAATAAAAGCTTGGCTTGCAAATTATGGTAAACCATTTCTACAATAAGCTTGCTAAAAGCATTCAGCAGCTTAAACGGTTACTTAGGAGCTCATCCACACTCTTCGCCTACGGCTATATGCCTAATTTCCAGAGTTTGACAGTGAACTCGCATACACTATTCAATCTGATAAGAATCAATGGATCAATCACTTATTCCTCCCTTTAATCTTTTGTTTCGAATTTGCTAATAATTTCGCATAAAATTAACATTTAAAAGAACAAAGCTGAACTGTGTGAGTAATTTAAAGAACTTTTATTTAAAACATAATAAACCAGTGTGTTTGTACAGAAAATTCTGATACGGTAATTGGAAATACAGTCTCAAGAACATCCAATCTGAAATTGCAACCGAACGTTTTTTAGTTCCTGAACCCCCTTCCCTACATTTGCAATGAGTAGCCAGTAAACTTAGCTCTAGTCAGACTTTCTGGTAGAAGGCCCTTCTGGTAGAAGGTCAGAGAATGTCCAAATAAAAAGAGAAATCAAGTTAATACTTTTTATTTTGGCCATGATTACACCATTTGTCTTCAAGTCATGCTCACTCTTCCCCTCCTCTCACCAATGTCTCTTTTGTCCCTTCACCCAGGAAGTGTGCAATTTAATTCCACAATAATCATCAATGAAAGTGCAACAGAAATTTGAAGTTGAACACAAGCATATAGGTGAGCCCCAAGAACTCATTACGGCAATCCATGTGGCAGAATCTTCGATGCAATGGACAATCCTTTCACTCATTTTCCAATTCAAAAACTTATCAATGTTTAAAAAATAGGTGAAAAGAATATAAATTAGAATGCATTTTTCAATATTAATGCACAACACGATTGCTAAATATAATTTGAACCTCCTTTCGTACAAATCACAAAACATGTATTGCATGCAGTTCATACTGATAACATCCCCATTCTCATAGTTTTAAAATGTTACTTCAAATCATTCTATTCACAGGAATAACTTTCAAACTCAAAATGTACAACAGATGGTTTGTTTACGATCATGCCAAGTTATAAATAATACCTATCTATCACTTCACCTCGTCTGATCAGTACCATGTTGCAAACAAAAGCCAAAACAAAATGTCATGAAAATTTAAACTTTTAAACTTTTACAACTCTGCCAGCTTATTCATGTGCTCAGACCCTGTTCCAACAAAATACATCACAGTGGAAGACTCGTTTGTGTCATAATTGCTTTAAGAGAAAAACTGCCTGAATCTCCATTTTTCAAGATGAACCAAAGTGTTTCAAAACTCAATCTCAGAAGGCAATCACGAGTGTAACATAGGAAAACATGGCATCTAATTTGCATGCAACAAGCTCAGACAAGTGCTAGCACCACAATGATCATAAAATAAAACTGCCACGGCATAGGAGGATCCAACTTGGCCCATTGAGTCCATGCAGACTTCTATTAGAGCAACCCCAGGAAATTTGAAAGTTAACAGCATGATACATTTTATACTCTAGGTGCCAGAGGTGCGCAAAGTATGGAGGAAAGAAGGAACTGCCCAAGATTCAAAGCATACCACCTCATCTGTGAAACACGGTGGTGGGGGTCTTATGGCCTGGGCATGTATGGCTGCTGAAGGTACTGGCTCACTTATCTTCATTGATGATACAACTGCTGATGGTAGTTAATATAATGAATTCTGAAGTGTATAGACACGTCCTATCTGCTCAAGTTCAAACAAATGCCTCAAAACTCATTGGCCAGCGGTTTATTCTACAGCAAGACAATGACCCCAAACATACTGCTAAAGCAACAAAGGTGTTTTTCAAAGCTAAAAAATAGTCAATTCTTGAGTGGCCAAGTCAATCACCCGATCTGAACCCAATTGTGCATGCCTTTTATATGCTGAAGAGAAAATTGAAGGGGACTAGCCTCCAAAACAAGCATAAGCAATACAGGCCTGGCAGAGCATCACCAGAGAAGACACCCAGCAACTGGTGATGTCCATGAATCGCAGACTTCAAGTAGTCATTGCATGCAAAGGATATGTAACAAAATACTAAACATGACTACTTCCATTTACATGACATTGTTGTGTCCCAAATATTATGGTGCCCTGAAATGGGGGGACTATGTATAAACAGTGCTGTAATTTCTACATGGTGAAACCAAAATGTATAAAAATGGCCTTTATTAAAATCTGACAATGTGCACTTTAACCACATATGATTTTTTTCTATTACAAATCTCAAATTGTGGAGTACAGAGGCAAAAAAATAAATGATGGGTTTTTGTCCCAAACATTATGGAGGGCACTGTAAATCAAGACGACTGGATTGAATAACCTAATCCATTACAGACAACTATAGATAAGATCATGCATAAGTTAATGTAATGAGTGTAATAGAATATAGGAAGCCAGCCAACGCACAGCTGCATTCTTCCTGCTATTTTATGATGGATGAAAGGACTACTGGACGGTAGCCATTGAGGCAGGTCATCGTGCTCTTTTTGGGCAGCGATACAATAGATATTTTGAAGCAAGTGGGAACATCAGACCGCAGAAACAAGAGGCTGAAGATGTTCTTGAATAATCCAGCCAGTTGGACCATGCAGCCCATCAGCATTCTACCAGGTACACTGTCTGGGTTAGATGCTTTATGTGGATTCACCCTCTTGAAAGATGTTCCCACTTCGGCCTGAAATCAAAGGGTCACCAGGGGCTGTGGGGGCTTGTGTAGTCGTGACATTGTTTTCCCTTTCAAAGTGCATGTAAATGATATCGGATCCATCCAGACGTGATGCATCATTGCCACTTATGCTCCTTAGTTTCCCCTTGTAGGAGGTGATAGCATGCTTTAATTCCTGTCACAGCTGCTTAGAGTCCAAAGGTGACACTTGCTTGGCCTGGAATTGTCTCGTGATGTTGCAATGGCATTCAGGATGTCGTACCTGGACTTCTTTATAACTCTGGCTCACTAGCCCCAAATGCCACAGATCCAGCCTTTACCAGATGAAGAATCTGAGGGTTCATCCAGGGCTTCCAGTTCGGGAAGATTCAGAATACTTTTGAGGGTGCACACTCACCCAAGCGTTTTTATATGAAGTCAGCCACGATAGCGGTTTATTCATTCATGTCTGCTGATAAACCTCAAAGATGACCCAATGCACCGATTCCAATCAGTCTCAAACTGTTCATCTGCCTCTCCTGACCTAATCTTCAGTCCTCTTCACCTGTCCATGCTCTTCAGGTGATTAGATGCTCCAGTCTTACCTGATGGCCGACCCGCTGACCATGTTGTCTGGCACAATGGAAGCCTTCCTGACACATCCACGTGCTGTGCTCACATTCCAGAGGGTGCTTATGCTGAATCCATGGGTTAATCGTGGCGTAAAAACCCATTTGCTCTGGCTGCAGATTTCAGATTTTAAAAGGTCAAAATGTGATCATACAGTTGTTCTCCTGCACGCTCCATGCAAAATGTCATCCCTCTCGGAACCATTTTGTATATCAAGGCAACGCTAAGTACATTCAAGACCAAGACAGTGATTGAAAGACTTTTAGATGGTAAGAAACATAAAAAAATGTGGGTTGGTGCAAGAAAATGGTGCCTACCTGAAAGATTAGTTATGATCTATTGTGTAGTTTTAGTTTTATTTAGAGATACAGCGCGGAAACAGGCCCTTCTAGCCACCGATTCCGCACCGTACACTAACACTATCCTACGCACACTGGGGACAATTTACACTTGTACCAAGCCAATTAACCTACAAACCTGCATGTTTTTAGAGTGTGGAAGGAAACGGATCTTGGAGAAAACCCACGCAGTCACAGGGAGAACGTGACTGCTGAAAGGCCTAGTTTAGTTTAGTTTATTGTCACATGTACCGAGTACAGTGAAAAGATTTTGTTGCATGTTAACCAGTCAGTAGAAAGACAGTACATGATTACATGAATACATGAGGCCTTCCCTTGCTGCTATTTCTTATATTTTCACGAGAAATTAACTATCCCAGCAACCCCAATAAATCAATACAAAAATGGATGTGTCCCCTTATAAAAACTCAAATATCTAATTTATTCATTATAGTGGCAACTTTTATAAAAACTTGGACACTGTAAAATTACATTTTCCTGAAATGGTTCAGAAATGTGCTCATTTGTCAGTCACTTTAACTGACCTATTCAAATAATTAAATGTATTTAATGGAGGAGAGACACTCCAACAAACACTTTGTTAAAGTCATATAATGAGCTGTCCATTAGATGCTTGGACAGTTGATCTTATTTTCTCAGTTTCCTAATGTTACTTTACACTGTACAATAATAGCTTCACAACCCATGGCAGATTTATTAAGCAGTGAGATTGTTAAGTAGAACAGCCATGGCAGTTTTAAAGATGAAACTTTTAAACACGATCTTTGAAAAAACACCAATCCAAACCAAAGATGGAAATAATAAGGTATAGCTTATCCTTGACAACTGATGAAGTACATACAGCCAAGGAATTGATCAAATCTTTAAAAATGATGGAAAAATCAAGTATGGGTCATTCAAGTGTCAAAGCAATCATAGTTTACTTTCGGTGCATTACAACTTCCAGACTCACCAAAATACACTTGAACAGCAGAATGATTTTTTTTAAAGCAAATTGTTTGAAGACGATCAATAATGTACTTCTTGGGTTCTATTGCTGTTGATCTGATCCATAATTATGAAATGAGTTCAAGTTCCCATTTATGCGACTGTTCAATGAGACAATGGTACTGTTCCAGCTTCACTCTTCCCATAGGTCAATGATACTTGAGCAATGTGGTAGTTTTGTATCTGCTTTGTGTCAGAACTTCTTTTGATTCCAAAAGACAACATTAATGTAAGGAATATTCACAATAATTTTTGTAAATTACTTCTCAGTAATCAAAGTATATCTGACCAGAATGGTCAATTTCTAAATATTTACACTTTTACTTAATAGCTTCTCATCATGTTCACATTCTGTATGACGTCACATGACTGGTCAGAACAGGGTGTAATTTTGTTGGGGAATTTTCCCCAAGATTACATTTCTGGTCCTGTTAAATTAGTTTGTGTCAAGGCTCCATCAAGATAGCTCAAACTGCAACAAGGACAAAGATTAAGCAAGGTAATTTCAGCATATTAGGTGCATGTTTGGTCACACAAAGGGTGGTGGGTGTATGGAACAAACTGCCAGAGGAGGTAGTTGAGGCTGGGACTATCCCAACATTTAAGAAACAGTTAAACAGGTACATGGATGGGACAGGTTTGGAGGGATATGGACCAAATGCAGGCAGGTGGGACTAGGGTAGTTGGGACATGTTAGCCGGTGTGGGCAAGTTGGGTCGAAGGGCCTATTTCCACACTGTATCACTCCATGACTCCATGACTATTTTCAAACAGAGCACAAAAATGACCTTTTCTTCGTCTCAATTGTTTTTAAGAATTGAATGATTTGAAAATGTCTTTGTAATGGCGGGATGGCGGGACTTTCATATGAGGAAAGACTGGATAGACTGGGCTTGTACTCGCTGGAATTTAGAAGACTGAGGGGGGATCTTATAGAAACATATAAAATTCTTAAGGGGTTGGAGAGGCTAGATGCGGGAAGATTGTTCCCGATGTTGGGGGAGTCCAGAACCAGGGGTCACAGCTTAAGGATAAGGGGGAAGTCTTTTAGGACCGAGATGAGAAAACATTTCTTCACACAGAGAATGGTGAGTCTGTGGAATTCTCTGCCACAGAAGGTAGTTGAGGCCAGTTCATTGGCTATATTTAAGAGGGAGTTAGATGTGGCCCTTTTTGCTAAAGGGATCAGGGGGTATGGAGAGAAGGCAGGTACAGGCTACTGAGCTGATGATCAGCCATGATCATATTGAATGGCGGTGCAGGCTCGAAGGGCCGAATGGCCTACTCCTGCACCTATTTTCTAAGTTTCTATGTAACAGTTGCATGAGACATAATAGCTTCAGATAGAAGTGTCAAATATAGGCAAAGGGAAGATAAAGATGGTCACAGTGGGTCTGAGACGTATTCTAAGTAGACTGATGCAAACAAGCGATTATTAAATTAAGAGGAAATAACAGCAGGAACTTGTAAATGTTTTGCCACTGGAGAGAAGAGAGTGGTAAAAGGAAAGAACAAATAAACAACATCTGTATATAATGCCCCATCTGCTGATGAGTCAAAAATTGCTTCACTGAAGGTCTATAAGCCAATTAAATATTTTAAGCCTAGGTCACTGTTGTTTTGTACCAAAAGTAGACCCATAAGCAGGAAACAAAACGAATTAATGGAGTACCTTATTTCAGGGGCTATTAATTAAGGGAGGAATACTGACCACGGACCCCAAGGTCTTTAAAAAGTCTCATGCATGTTCAATCACTACCAAATCACTATGAAGAACTACTGTTTACTGTGCAATTCAAAAGACTGTTAAAATGGAGATACAGCAGTACAATCTCAGTGCTCAAATTTCTGCGTGACCAGAGGCAAAAGTGCCAACTAAGCCACATTGGCAAAAAGTCACATCCGATAATCCTACACCTCTGCATTAATTTAAATGAGGAGAGAAATTTATTGTTCTACTTTAACATTGCGGTCGGAAATTGTAGAGACAGCAGTATCTCCACTTTAATTAAGGTAATAAATGAATGTAAACTTGCCATCTCCTAAAATATTTAGGATCCTATGGACTGAAAAGAACACAGTTTACAGAAACTCAAAGAATTACGGAAGGTCACAAAAGGGATGCACAGTTATTTATAGACCACAGGAGGTGCAACACAATCACAATTTAGACCAACTCTCAGTCAAGGGTTACCATACATGATAGACTTAAATCTATTATACACAATTAGCCTGTGAAGTGTTTAGAAATAAAATACATCTTAGTTTTATGAAAATATCAGCATTAAGTTGTTATGTATACATTTTCAGAAAACTGAGCAGTACCAAAACAATGGGCTTACATGCAGGTTTCTCCTGGTACATCGTTAGGTGGCACGATCTAAAAGCACAGATTGCATTTGCCATGGACAGCAAATATAACAGGACTCCTCAATTTAATATTCTATAATACATTGCCTTTGAAAGAACCAACATGTTGCAGCTGCAATGTAACTAAGGATTGCATTCTTGCAACTGCACTAATTGCAAAGTTATAAGGTCATATGGTCAAAAGTGATAAAGAGTAGAATTAGGCCATTCGGCCCATCAAAACTACTCCACTATTCAATCATGGCTGATCTACCTCTCCTAGCCCTTTTCTTGTGCCTTCTCACCATAACCTCAGACACCAGTACCAATCAAGAATCTATCGATCTCTGCCTTAAATATATCCACTGACTTGGCCTCCACAGCCTTCTGTGGCAAAGAATTCCACAGATTCACCACCTTCTGACGAAAGAAATTTCTCTTTACCTCCTTCCTAAAAGAACATCCTTTAATTCTGAGGCTATGACCTCTCATCCTAGACTCACCCACTAGCGGAAACATCCTCTCCACATCCACTCTATCCAAGCCTTTCACTATTCCGCATGTTTCAATGAGGTCCCCCTTCATTCTTCTAAACCCCAGCGAGTGCAGGCCCAGTGCCGACAAACGCTCATCATAGATTAACCTACTCAGGTTACTCAATTTAATATCCTATAATAAATATTTGTATATATTTAATAATTTAGTGATTTAAATTGTATTCAGATATTAATTCTGGCAGTTTGTAGAAACATGAGGCAGTATGTTAGAAAACGCATAACAAAAAGAGCAATTTTTTGTAGAACTCAGAAGAAAATGTTAATTGAGAAATAAAACATAGCACAAAAAGTAAGGAAATTTGTGTTTGGTAGATTATTTCTTTGTTGTAACAATGCTTCTTGACAATAAATCTTATACCGTTGGAAAGCCTGTTTATTTCCCTTTTAAATGGTGCCATATTTGTAAGGAACATGCATTTGTGGGATGAGCAGCAGAGCTGAGTATATGGGTTGCGCCCATGAAAAATTTGCCAAATCTTCTCTGCCAATGCCAAACAGCTTATTCTGCTGTTGCTGTTGACTCTTGTTTTGAGCTTCTGGTACCCCCAGGTGCTGACAAGAATGGGATGCCATCCCACAACAGTGTGTGACCAGGCTGGTGACCAGCATGAGGAGGAGGTGCCAGGCTGTTGTGGCTGTGTATGGTTCTTCCACACGCTACTGAGGCTCCTGTTTATTAAATGAATAAATTGTTAAATTGCCAATATGTCTTGTTTCTTCAG
The DNA here is from genome assembly GCF_053455715.1 of Rhinoraja longicauda. Classification (NCBI taxonomy): domain Eukaryota; kingdom Metazoa; phylum Chordata; class Chondrichthyes; order Rajiformes; family Arhynchobatidae; genus Rhinoraja; species Rhinoraja longicauda. The sequence goes on along the minus strand of NC_135954.1, from coordinate 36,721,780 downwards.
ACTTCAATCATCCTATCCACCAAACAACACCGAACAAGAGTCAATGGCAGAATAAGCTGTTTGGCATTGGCAGAGAAGATTTGGCAGATTTTTCATGGGCGCAACCCACATACTCAGCCCTGCTGCTCATCCCACAAATGCATGTTCCTTACAAATGTGGCACCATTTAAAAGGGAAATAAACAGGCTTTCCAACGGTATAAGATTTATTGCCAAGAAGCATTGTTACAACAAAGAAATAATCTACCAAACACAAATTTCCTTACTTTTTGTGCTATGTTTATAACCAAACCAAAGGTCCGTTCTGGATACAAATTAAACCTGCATTTACTTTCTCAATTTCACACTAAAAATTATAAATTCCAGCCACAAGTCTACCAAAATGACCAAAAAACAAAGAGTCCTTTCCAGAACAATTTCAATTGATCCAGCTCTTAAAAAGGGTGAGGAATAACTTTTTCTTTTCAGTTATGAATGTAGATTGAAAGCACACAGCAGGTCACCAATACTCCACCTACCAACTGAAATGAACTGTGTAGAGCAGAAAAATAGTCTTTAGCCATCACAGACACTCAATCTCTGCACTTTGTTTGGCATTCAAAACACGTGGGTTACACCAATACAGCTGCCATTTAAAGGCCAACTCAATAGCTAATAGTTGCCAGACCACTTTAAAGGACTACTGAACGTTAATAGAAATCACAAAGGCCAAATTAAGGGTGACAGTTTTTCTTCTTTCAGGGATTTAATGAATTTGTTTCATCTATATGACAATCTGATAGATACATGGCTTGTTTTACCACTCCGGATTACTTCACCAACATAATTTTATACCCCCAGCTGCCATGCTGGGATTTCAGCTTGTGACTTTGCATTGGTTGAACCAAAGTGTTTTGTAAGCCTAGCATCTGCATCTCCTGCAGTGGGCCAAGAGGGAAAAAACATATTTATACATTATACACAGGCAGATCGTGGCATAATATACTGATGCAGTTTATTTTGTTCTTTTCCCTTTCTTGTCTCCCCAATCACTGAGATGGCAAAACATTTGCAAGTTAATGCTGTTACGTCCCCTTAAGTTAATGTTTACTTGTTTGCATCAATGTGCTTAGAATACATCTCAGGCCCACTGTGACTGTTGCTGTCTTCCTTCTGCTGCATTTGACTTCCTTCTGACACATTCAATCCAAAGCCATTATGTCTCATGTAACTATTACAAATAAATCTTTAAATTAATGCAATCTTTAAAATAAATGAGAACAGGTCACACTTTGTGCTTTGTTTGAAATTTGTCACCAACATGTACCCAACATGTTTAAATTACTTTCTCTTGAACCTTGTACTTACTGCAGTATAAAATATCTAAAAGATAAACCAAAACAATAAATTACCTTGTCCTATTATAAGTATCTGTTTTCATTCAAACATTTGTGGAAATGCCCTGTCTGCTATATCCTCCTTAGTGTTTCATCTGACCCTCCAAGATGCACCTTGTGTTACATATCACAAGCATAAGGGATATTTATTCAAAACTATTAAATCTTTGATAAAACTTTGATGCCTGAAAAATGAGAAACAAGAGTCTATTCCTGATTTTTTTTAATAAATATTTTTATGCCGATTCAAAATTTTAGATTCAAAAATCATAGATTTGATTATCTGCCTAGGATTCACAACTCTGCCATAATGTTCTTGAATTACATTGCTGTCCATCACTCACCAGACATGTTCAATCTAGTTATTTACAACTCTCTTTATGCCACATAAATTAAATATTGAATGAGGTATTTACAGGAGGAAAATGTACAAGGTTTAGTTTACTGTATGACCCATTTATTAATGATCTGACATCAATAGACAATAGACAATAGGTGCAGGAGGAGGCCATTCGGCCCTTCGAGCCAGCACCACCATTCAATGTGATCATGGCTGATCATTCTCAATCAGTACCCCGTTCCTGCCTTCTCCCCATACCCCCTGACTCCGCTATCCTTAAGAGCTCTATCTAGCTCTCTCTTGAATGCATTCAGAGAATTGGCCTCCACTGCCTTCTGAGGCAGAGAATTCCACAGATTCACAACTCTCTGACTGAAAACGTTTTTCCTCATCTCAGTTCTAAACAGTTCCCAGTTCTCACATCATTTTAAATGAACTTAGATCACACTTGACTGAAAACTTGATAATACACTTGTTAGTGGAGTAAATGTGTTCACTCCCAATGAAAAGTGGACAAACTGGCAAAGATCCAAAGCAAGGTAGTAAAATTGGAGGAAAATATGCAAAAGGAGCAATGGGCACACAACTGTTAAGGCCGGGAACTGTTGCGCAGTTGTTGGGAGAATATTTTTCAGAACTTGTAAAAACTATTTGGACATGTACTCAAGAGGCCAAACTGTAGGTTTATCAGGAAAATGGGATTTTACCTCCCATTTATATAAACGATCTTTTGTGAATCCTGCATTTGGCCCCATTTTTGGTATCAGATATGTGAGCCCAACATGAATTTATTTCTGATACATTTCTTCCATTCCCCCTATTCCATTTTCTCTTTAAAATCTAGTTCTTTGGTCAAGCTTCAGGAAACTCTACCTTTCATATCTAGTTTTGGACATGCATCTCTGAAATATCTGAACCTATTCCTATGTTACAATTAGATGAAATGTTTATCTTTACAAGGCAGATTAGTTCAAATCCACTTCAATCCTGTCAAAATATAAATGCATATAATTTCCAACATACAATGCCAATATTCCACAGAGAAATGGAATGGTGTTTGGCTCAATAATCAGCATGGTTGAAATAAAAATGCCTGGACATCCTCAATCCTTATTTTTAGAAAGCACTCCAAAAGATATTGTTTAATAAGTAATGGAAACTATTCCAAGCAGAAAACCGAAGACTTGCCTGTGTCATGATTCAGGATTATTTCAAGTAATTCCATTAAAATACAGCAATTTATTGAATGAATCCAGGCAATGAAGCACCTTGTGTTCACACAATCAGTCTTCAGAAAAAAACAACTATTCAAATCTAAATGCAAAATATTCAGATTCTGTAAAACAAATAGAAACAGAAATTGCTGGAAATGCTTCATAGTCAGGTAAAGTAAGCAGCGAGGAACTGGGTTCATCTTTCAGAACATCGACATGAACCTTTAACTTGTTTTTTCCACAGATGACACTAGACAATAGACAATAGGTGCAGGAGTAGGCCTTTCGGCCTGTCGAGCCAGCACTGCCATTCATTGTGATCATGGCTGATCATCCACACTCAGTACCCCGTTCCTGCCCTCTCCCCATACCCCCTGACTCCACTAACATTAAGAGCTCGATCTAACTCTCTCTTGAAAGCATCCAGAGAATTGGCCTCCACTACCTTCTGAGGCAGAGAATTCCACAGATTTACAACTCTGAGTGCAATTTGTTTTCCTTGTCTCCGTTCTAAATGGCCTACCCCTTATTCTTAAACTGTGGCCCCTGGTTCTGGACTCCCCCTGACCTCCCACGCATTTCCAGCATTTTCCATCTTTATCTGAGATAACATTAGTGGTAAAACTCAATTTCATCTTTGCACTCCCAGATCCCACCAGCACAGTACATGTTAGCAAGCGAATGTGAATGAACATTCAGCAAAAAATATTTATTAAACAAGAGTCTGCAGCAGTCACAAGTGTATTGATAAAAAAACGGGCTAGCGAATATTTAGAAAAAAGCAAGATCCTGCCAAATAAACTCATAACCCCTATATGGATGTCACAAATGAATGAAGAACAGCAGCAGCCTTCACTGATGTAACCCATATAGATTGCTTGTGAATGTTAACATAAAAGATAAATGAACTGATAAAAGATAAAAGAACTGCAATGCAGTTTAAGACATCTGGAAAAGATTTTTTTTTAAACATACATAGGATCGACTCCACCTTATTTCTTTTTATTTATCACAATAAAGCTGTAAAAAACAGTTTTGCAGCCTAAGAGAGCATTTCTGCCTTTCACAAAGTAGATGAAAATTTAATGTCAATCTGTGTTTGGATCTCTTCCTCTCACAAAACAATGAAGGTTTAAAAATAAAATTTATTTTGGCAGTTAGTTTCTACAACTTATAACTTTACGAAACAATTTCACCTTACTGTGACTTTCAGTAGAGTATTCCAAATGCCCGAGGACACAAAAAGGTTGGATAACTCTGTATTGCCCAGCATTGTAACATGTTTTAATCTTGATATTGGCACACAAACTAGTTATAAACGTCTTGGATTCCCTTTAGAATATAGCTTCCGGCTTATATTGGAAGACTCCCAGAAGTCTTTAAAAGGTCTTTGGAAAATATGCAGCAAGATTAGTTTTTACATAAGAAATCTCCTCTGAAGCAGAATGGTATTAACAGACCTAGATTGCACCATGACAAGTAGATCCAAACCTCTATTCTCAATTTCATGTAATTGGAATTGAGATGAAAATCACACTGCCAAATAGAGTCTCTGGGGGAAAGACACATAAAGATAGGAGAGAATTACAGGCACAATGAAATGGAGCAAAGATTCAACATTTCATACCTACCACTTAACCATGGCCTCACAAACAAACAGCAGGCCATCATATCGCAAACTGTTACCTGGAGTTCAGGTATTTATGCTCCTCCGTGCCTACCCTTCCATGGTAAAGTCAGAAGTAGGCATTGGATAAATGAAAAGCCCCATTCCCAATTCCTCATTAAGTAAAACCGTCCATGCCTGTGTGCCACAATAACCGACCACAATTGCCAGACAATGAATATCTGTAACAAATTCATGTGGTAGGAGTAGAATTAGGCCATTTGGCCCATCAAGTCTACTCCACCATTCCATCATGGCTGATCTATATTTCCCACTCAACCCCATTCTCCCGCCTTCTCCCAATAACCCCTGACACCTGTACCAAAAATATCCATTGACAGCCTCCACAGCCTTCTATGGCAATGAATTCCATAGATTCACCACCCGCTGACTGAAGAAATTCCTCCTCATCTCCTTCCTAAAGAAACATCCTTTAAGTCTGATGCTATTCACCTCTGGTCACTAGTGGAAATATCCTCTCCACATTCACTCTATCCAAGTCTTTCACTGTTCACTAACAAGAGTGTGTAACTATCCAGTGAATATTCAAAGTTGCTATTACCATTGCATGTTCCCATTATCAACCTCTGTGTGTCATCAGCAATTAATAACTTAAATGGGCCAACCACATAAAAACTGGCCTAAAAAGCTGGTCAGAGGCTGGATATCCTGTGGCTCACTAAGAGTCTTTCATAAGATCATAAGTGACAGGGTCAGAATTAGGCCATTCGGCCCATCAGGTTCACTCTGCCATTCATTCATGGCTGATCTATCTCAACCCCATTTTCATGCTTTCTCCCCATAATCTCTGATACCTGTCTCTCAAAGCTATACCTCTAACATTGTAAGAACCAGGAGTATGATGGTAGACTTTTCAATTAACTGGATGAATGCTGTTCAAGAAGCTCAAAATCACCCAGCAAGAAACAGTTTGCTTATTTGGGCCTTCTTCCTCTCCTTCCACCACCAGCGCATTCCGACTGAGGTATGCAGCATGTACAAAATTCACCAGAGCAACTCCCAACCTATAAATTCTACCGGTCACGAGAACAGGGGAATAAATGTATGGGAACATTTCTCACATGCAGCAATACCTCCATGTCAATGTTCCCCGAATGGCACTGCACAACATCCCAAATTTACTGAGAGATGATAGGAATGAATTAATTACCTCAAAAAACTTCAATTGTCCAGACATCCCCCAATACCATTCCTACTGCATTGGAAAATGCAAGAGATTAGGTGATATCTTTGCTTAGCACCTCCATTGGCACTGAATTCAAACACTTGTTAAAATGGAAACAGGAAAAGCTAGAAATACTCAAGCAGGCTGCTATCTGACCTTCTCATTACCTCCAGCATTTCCTATTTTTATTTAAAGCTTCTAACATCTGTAGTTTTCTTTTCCAAGTTTATGGTTTAATTTCCATTCACCTACTACCACTCTGAACTCCATCTTTGTCCTGCTGCACTTTTTCAATTAAACTCAATTTCTTCTGATTGATGATCAACTCTTCTTTCTATTTGGAACCTTCCACTACTGATTATGCTATTACATTCAGCATCTTGAACTGTAACTACAATTTACACATAGCACTTCTGCACATTTTTATCACTACTTAGAACTGATGATGAACAAGTCAGCCCAGCTACAGGTAGAGTATGTCAAAGATTTTTCCCATCTTGAATAACACAGCTTTAGTGAAAATCTAGTCACAAATGTAAGCAGTTGCTTTAATTTTACATGGTTTGGAAGCAGATTTGCAATCACATCCTCAGCTGCCCAAAATGCAACTAATCACATCCCACCAACACTCAATAGCCGACTATCCAGAGCCAGCCAAAATATCACCAGAACATCATTGCTAACAATGCTGAGCTCTGAGATCCACCCAGTCAAAAACCAGAAACGACACACTGGCACCAATCCACCTTGACTGTATTTCTGGCAAGATTCTAAGCCAAGAGGAAAAATTAGCTCAAGGTCATTACACTACATTCAGACTGCTAAAGAAGATAAATGACAGTTATTGGGCACGCGCACAAATGTGCAACCTATAGAGTCATACAGTGCGGAAACAGGTCATTTGGCACAACCTGCCCACAACAGCCAACATGTCCCAGCTTCACTAGTCCCACCTGCCTGTGTTTGGTCCATATCCCTCCAAACCTGTCCAATCCATGTACCTGTCTAACTGTTTCTCAAACATTGGGATATTCCATGCCTCAACTACCTTCTGTGGCAGCTCGTTCCATACACACGCCATCCTTTTTGTGAAAACTGGGTAGCATCTTTCTAGTTCTCTTTAAATGACAGTTCGATTTAGAAGTCAATAAGCTTGGTGGAAACAAGGAAATGCAGATGTTGGATTACAAAAGAACAGAGCATTGGAGTAGCACAATGGGCCAGGCAACGAAAACATGGGTAGGTGACATTTGACATTTATCAATAATTTATGTTACAGTGTATATTACCAATATTGTTTCATTAATCAAAGTGTTATTTTGAAATGGATTTCAAATTTATTTTTGTAAATCCCCCATCTATGATTCAGATCGGAAACCACAACCTCATTATTTTTTCTAAATATTCAAAAATAGAAAAGGTTTTTACCAAACTTTGGATTGTTTACAGGCAGCAGTGTTTCTTTCCCTCCTGATACCTGAAGTTTTTACACCAGGGCACCTCAAGCCTCTGAAAACGTACAACCAAAGCTGTCTCTGCAAAATCCTCCAACTCAACTGGAAGGATTAGTGAAACAGTGTCAGAGTCTTCCCCTCGGCCAGCATCCCCAGTAATGGAGATTTTAATTACATACTTTCGCCTGTCATGGCACATCACATTATTCACATGCCTGACACAAAACCTGTGAACTATTCCAAGTTGAATTATCCCGTCCCAAACCATCACCGAGCCATTCCATCCCCAGATGCTACCTGACCCACTGAGTTCCTCCAGTACTTTATGGTTTGCTCAAAGTCTCAGCATCTGCAGTTCAATATATCTCCACTACTGTGTCATGGGAGATCAATTGACAGACTAAATGGTACCAGAACAACAACCTTGCCCTCAATGTCAGTAATACCAAGGAACTGATTGTGGACTTTGGAAGAGGAAGAACAGGAATCCACAAACCTGTCTTCATCGATGGGACTGTCCAGTCCATCACGGGAACTGACCTCCCCTCATCAAAGGGACCTTTAAGAGTCACTGCCTCAAAAAGGCAGCCAGCATCAGAGACCCACACCACCCTGGCCATGCTCTCATTTCACTTCTGCCATCGGGAAGACGGTGTAGGAGCCTGACAAATGTAACATTCAGGTTCAGGAGCAGCTTTTAGAGATACAGCGCGGAAACAGGCCCTTCGGCCCACCGAGTCTGTGCCGCCCAGCGATCCCCGCACATTAACACTATCCTACACCCACTAAGGACAATTTTTACATTTACCCAGTCAATTAACCTACAAACCTGTACGTCTTTGGAGTGTGGGAGGAAACCGAAGATCTCGGAGAAAACCCACGCAGGTCACGGGGAGAACGTACAAACTCCGTACAGACGGCGCCCGTAGTCAGGATCGAACCTGAGTCTCCGGCACTGCATTCGCTGTAAGGCAGCAACTCTACCGCTGCGCCACCGTGCCGTCCTTCCCTAGCTAAGCTTCTTCCCTACAACCATTAAACTCTACAACCTCCAAATAGGCTCTGAGCTACATAGATTTGAGGGCTTTATTTTTGACTTTGCACTATTATTGTCTATTTATTTGTGTGTTTTTTTAATATACTGAACTTATTTGTTGTTGTTTATTATTGGTTTTATAGAATACTACGTTTACATAACAGTTGTGTTCCGTTTCAGGACGTATGGCAATAATACACTCATGCCTCTTCTCTTGACTGATAATCCTCCAGATCGGATGCCAAATCATCCACCTTCGATAGGTTAATTTTCTTCTTTCCATTGATGCGGTCTGATCTACACAATATTTCCAGCATCCGCCAAAGTGCTGGAGAAACTCAGTGAGTCAGGCATCATCTGTGGAGGGAATGGACAGACGAGGTTTTGCACTGGGACCTTCTTCAGTTGATGAAGTAGGGGGAAGAGATCTGGAAAAGAGAGGTGGGGTGGAGAAAAACCTGGCAAGTGATGGGTGGATACAGGTGAGGGGACATGACTGGCAGATGAGTGGAGTAAGTAACAAAGGCTGGAGGTTAAAAGGAAATGAAAGGGTGTCAGATACGTAAAGAGGAGTGAAATGTACAGCCAGAGGGAGGGATATGGCTGGATGTGGACTAGGGGAAGGGAAGGAATGGGGGAAAAAAGGGCAATATTGGACTCGGGGGCAAGGGATGAGCATACGGAAGAGAGGAAAGGAGCAAGTTTACACGGGGCGCAGGGGAGGAGGGGGAGGTCAGGGGAAAGAGTCACCCTAGTCGGTTATTAACTAGATAGCACCATGAACATTGTGACACATGAATCGATCACAAACATTATTTTAATTCTCTTCATGCGTTCACTCACTGCAACTTGTCTTTGCACCTTTCCAGCTTTCAGGGGTCTTCGACCTGATACATTAACTCTGATTCTTTGTCCAAAGCTGCTAACTGACCTGCATCCCCATATTATCTGTCTATAAATCAGGAAGCAACATGGTATAAGGTATGGTATGAGGCATGTCGATAGGAAGACAAGGCAGGAAAACTGGGATGGTTTGTGTTAGAGCAGAGGTGACTTAACAGTTGCACACCACATAGAGAGAAGCCCATGTATCAGGTTATGTCGCATTTACTGACACAATTACCTGTTCAGAGAAGAGCTAAAGACTTTTGAAGACAAAGGAGAAACATTTTGGAAGCGAAAAAATGTAATTTTAAAAAGTCACACGAATGCCAACATTTTAAATGAACGGTGAAATTATATTTGTACCTACCCATCACAAAACACTTATACTAACCTATTCTCCTTAGTTAATTAACCTTCTTCAATTTATGGTTCATTTCCCAAGTTTTCTTTGCCAGACATTTATTCCTGCATTCTAAATGGATGAGGATACATAACTGCAAGTTCTTATTATTTTGCATAAATGAATATTTCAAATATGAAATAATACATTTCTTTCACAATTTACCGTTGATATATTTGGTCAGATGTGAAACATATGGATCACATCTACCTACACGTACCTGTTGGGTCAAATAGTCTATTTAAATGATCTGAAGGTTTTGTAAATTGCAAATCCTAAGGCATCTTTAAATGAATGAAACATTAAACACGTCCCTTGCAATGAAACCAATGAATAAGCTATAAGGTCACATTCTTTGCTTTAAGAAACCTTTTTAATGCACAAGTTATATATTTTTTCTCTGTATTATTTTTCCAACATGCTGTGAGTGCTTCTCAAAATTTCTACTTCAAATACATGAATAATCTCTCAAAACTGACCTTTAACCTAGCAGATTTTGACATGTCATTCTGGGTCAAGCATTGAAAGTCTCCATATCATTTGGATAAGCCTTTGGAGAAAACCCATGTGTGGCATTCTTTAAATGAGTGCTAAACCTCATTATCTGACCATCTACATATGAAGGAGACATTGATTTTGTTTCAAGTCAAAGTACATCTGTTGTAGAAGAAAATGAGGCCATAGCAAGCAAGGCCCCACGATTTCAATGAAATGACAAATGATCAAAGCTTTGTTCATGAGGCCAGTTATTGCACGTTAGTGCAAAATGAAATTTAAGCACATAATCTCCAGATTATTACAGGCATCAGTTTCAAGTTATACTCTAAATCACACAGGCACTAAAATTATACAGGGAGATGTCAACATTGAGAGGCTTAATAGGTTTTTTTATAGAACTCCTGTCACTAAGAAATTTGATAAGCAATGCATTACCGAAAAATTGTTTAAGAATATAAGTAAAAACCAGAAAATCTTCTATTCCACAATGGCCTCCTGAAACAATCGATGTGCTACACTTTAAATTAAGCTCTTTGTGTATTATAACCAGTTAAAAACTGCCTATCCTTGACAATTATACCCCTAAGAATGTTATTTTGTAACTCAATTAACTCAACCGATCATCTTACAATTATACTTGTGATATCTTGTTTCTGCCTTCTTAATAATGACATAAGATCCATGAAAAACAAGTATATATCAGATGAAATTTAATGTGGACATACACATTCAATCAGGTATGGGAGCCCTTCCTGATGGTCACCATTACATTTTGTTGCAGGGGATTAGCAATGCAAATATTAAGGTGCTAAAATTGAAATGTCGTCCATGCTGGACCCCAACCATCACATTACCCTGATATTCTCCTGTCATCAACATGAATAAATAAGATTGTTTTTCATACTTTTAAAGATGAAATAGTGGGCAGAAATTCTTGCTCTCTTTTTACCTGAACAGGCTGTTGAGAGCGTAGGAGGTAAGTAAATGCTTGACTAACAAAATACCGGTCATTTTAATTTTTAATCCCAACATTAACCTATTTTATGAACTGCACCAACTCCAACAAATTTTGGCATTTAGTTGTGTCATTATTTATTTGACTTTATTAACAGGTGAATAAGTGAAGCTTTGAGCATAAGAGCCAGGAAGTCATGAAGCAGCATTACAGGACTTTAGTTAGGCTTCAGTTGGAGTATTGCATGCTATTCTGGTTGCCCCTTTACAGGAAGGATCTAGACGCTTTGGAGAAGGTGTGGAAGAGGTTAACCTAAATTATGCTTGGATGAGAGGACATTAGTTATAAGGAGAAGTTGGGAAAACTTGGAATTATATAAAATTCTGAGAAGCATTGATAGGGTGGAACGTCAGAACCTTTTCTCGGCCCAGGGTGGAAATATAAAACACTAGGGGGCATACCTTTAAGGTGAGATGCGCAAAGTTTAAAGATGTGCAGGGCAAGTTTTTGTTTTACACAGAGGTTGGTGGGTGCTTGCAATACAAAATTATATGGGAGTGGTGCTGGAGGCGGATACAATAACGGCATTTAAGTGATTTTTCGATAGGCACATGGATATGCAGCGAATGGAAGAAGATGGATTATGTGCAAGCAGATGAGATGGGCCTGTCCTTTTACTGTACTGTTCTATATTCTATGCGCATTACTACCATTTAACAGTTCTAGGGCAATTTGGGACTAAGAATAAATGCTGGCAGAGCTATAACTGTATAAACTAATAGGGTAGGGTTAAGAATAGCAGCATGTGGCATTGCCTCGAAGGAAGGGGGTATGAAAGAGGTGATTGGTTCAGGAGTTTGATAGCTGTGGGGAAGAGGCTGTTCTTAAGTCTGGACATCAGGGGGGGGGGGGGGAGGGGGGGAAGGAACACCATAAGGTGGATCTTTGCTTGGCTACTTAATACAAGCATAAGAGGCATTGAGTTCATATCCAGCAGAGATGCGTAGTTACCAGTGATTGCCCCTGATTTCATCTTGTCGCCCATGATTATTCAGGACCTGCCACAGTCGCAGACCTGCCTAATTGAATAGAGCCTCTCGCTTGGCTGGAATACTTTCTCGACATCTCCCAGAGCATGATCCAATTTAGCTTATGACCTTATCCCATTTCCCGCTCTCCTGAAATAAACTGGATTTCACTAACAGAAGGCAAGTCAAGCAGTGTGTTGAAACTAAATGATTGCTCCCTCCAATACATAGCTGCTGAGACACTCATCAGAGAGTTGCACCTGTAGCAATACCACTGTCATTATGACTATGTCTGGCCACTCAGGATGGGTAGGGACCCACAGGCAGAAGGAAAACCAATGGCCAAGAGCAAACAGCTTGTACTTAGTTTACAGAGACACTATACTCTGCCTGGACTTTCTGATAAATACATTCACAGCCTCAGGTTTTCCAAGGTTATCATTACATAAATATATGTGAAACGTTGTAGAAAGACTGTCATGGAGACTTACAGCATGGAAACCATTCCTTTGGCCGTCAATATCTGGCCATCACTTATCTGCACACAACGCATTACTCTGCCAGTATTTGTCCGTAGCTCTCTATGCCACGATGTTTCAGGCATGCATCTGAATCAGTAGTAAAGAAAGCAAAAGCAATGCTAGCATTTATTTCAAGAGGGCTTGTATGCAAAAACAGGGATGTAATGCTGAGGCTCTATAAGGCGCTGGTCAGGCCACATTTGGAGTATTGTGAGCAATTTTGGGCACCATAATCTGAGGAAGGATGTGCTGGCTCTGGAGAGGGTCTGGAGGAGGTTTACAAGAATGATCCCAGGAATGAGTGGGTTAAATTATGATGAGCATTTGACGGCACTGGGCCTATACTCGCTGGAGTTTGGAAGAATGAGGGGGGGAACTCATTGAAACTTACAGAATAGTGAAAGGCTTGGATAGAGTGGATGTGGAGAGGATGTCTCCACTCGTGGGAGAGTCTAGAACTAGAGATAATAGCCTCAGAATTAAAGGGTGTCTTTTAGGAAGGAGAGGAGGAGGAATTTCTGTAGTCAGAGGGTGGTGATGCTGTGGAATTCTTTGCCACAGAAGGTTGTGGAGGCCAAGTCAGTGGATATATTTAAGGCAGAGATAGATTCTTGATGAGTATGGGTGCCAGAGGTTATGGGGAGAAGGCAGGAGAATGGGATTAGCATCTGCCCCACATCCCTGATAATTTTGTATAGCTCAATCAAGTCTGCCTCTCTCCCTTCAATCATTATGACAAGAAAGGGATGATCACCGGGTTGGGGGTGTACTACATAATAGTCAATGGGAATTAGAAGAACAAATATGCCAGGAGATTGCAGACACAGCTGCAAGTCAAATAAGGTTGGTGTTGTAGTAGGGGATTTTAACTTTCACATTATTGACTGGGACAATCATAGTGTGAAGGGTTTAAATGGGGTGCAATTCCTCAAACGTGTTCAGGAGAGTTTTCTTAAGCAGTATGTAGAGGCCCCCACACGGGAGAGGGCTACACTGGATCTAGTACAGGTGCTCATCAACGTACGATGGGGTTACGTTCCGAGAAACCCATCGGAAACCGAAGATATCGTAAGTCGAAATGCTTTGAATACACGTGATCACGCGCCGGAAGCGAGTTGCAGTTCGCTATGGGTCGCTGCCGTTTGCACCATCGCAAAGTCGAAATATCGTAAGTCGAAGCATCGTAAGGCGGGGAACATCTGTATTGGGAAATTGGGAAGGGCAAGTTAATGAAGTGTTTGTGGAGGAGGAATTTGCGACAAATGGCCACAGTTTAATTAGGTTTAAGATGGTTATGGATAGACAATAGGTGCAGGAGTAGGCCATTCGGCCCTTCGAGCCAGCACCACCATTCAATGTGATCGTGGCTGATCATTCTCAATCAGTACCCCGTTCCTGCCTTCTCCCCATACCCCCTGACTCAACTATCCTTAAGAGCTCTATCTAGCTCTCTCTTGAATGCATTCAGAGAATTGGCCTCCATTGCCTTCTGAGGCAGAGAATTCCACAGATTCACAACTCTCTGACTGAAAAAAAATTTCCTCATCTCCGTTCTAAATGGCCTACCCCTTATTCTTAAACTGTGGCCCCTTGTTCTGGACTCCCCCAACATTGGGAACATGTTTCCTGCCTCTAACGTGTCCAACCCCTTAATAATCTTATACGTTTCGGTAAGATCCCCTCTCATCCTTCTAAATTCCAGTGTATACAAGATTCCAGTGTATACAAGATAGGGACAGAGAGGGCCCACATGCTAAAATGCTCAACTGGGGTAAGGCCAACTTTGAGGGTATGAGAGAAGGTCTCGCTCAAGTTGACTGGAGCAGGTAATTTCAGGGGAGACGAACATCAGCCAAGTGGGATGTTTTTAAAAGTGTGCTGACGAAAGCTCAGGATATGTACATCCCTGTTAGAGTGAAGGGCAAAGCAGGCAAACGTAAGGAAGCTTGGGGTGATGAGGAAAATTGGGGCATTAGTCAAAAACAAGAAGGATGCATGGGACAGGTATAGGCAGCTGGGATTAAGTGCATCCCTGGAGGAGTTTCGGACACTAAGGAGTAAACTGAAAAAGGAGATCAGAAGGGCAAAAAGGGGCCAGGAGATAGCTCTGGCAGCTGGTGTTAAGGACAATCCCAAAAAGGGGGAAAAGGGTAGCTAGAGAGAGAGAGGGACCTTTCAGGAATCAAAGCGGTCACCTCTGTGTGGACCCACAGGAGACGGGCAAGGTCCTCAATGAATATTTCTCCTCTGTATTTACAGTAGGACAGAGGAACTTGGGGCAGTTCCCCCGATTGCTCAGTTTGGCTGGGCGGCCAGCTCTATGAAGAGTCCTGGTGGTTCCAAAGTTCTTCCATTTAAGAATGACAGAGGCCACTGTGCTCTTCGGGACCTGCAATGCTGCAGAAACTGTTTTATACCCTTCTCCAGATCTGTGTCTCGACACAATCCTATCTCGGCGGTCCCCAGACAATTCCTTCGTCTTCATGGCTTGGTTTGTGCTCTGACATGCACTGTCAACTGTGGAACCTTATGCCTTTGTGTGTGCCTTTCCAAATCATGTCCAGTCAATTTAATTTACCACTGATGGACTCCAATCATGTTGTAGAACCATCTCAAGGATAATCAATTGAAACAGGATGAACCCAAGCTCAATTTTGAGTGTCATAGCAAAGGGTCTGAATACTTATGTAAATGTGATATTTCAGTTATTTCTTTTTAATTACTTTGCAAAAATTTCTAAACACCTGTTTTCGCTTCTTCATTCTGGGGTATTTTGTGTAGATTGATGATAAAAAAAAAAGAATTTAATCCATTTAAAAATAAGGCTGTAACGTAACAAAATGTGGAAAAAGAAAAGGGGTCTGAATACTTTCAAAATGCACTGTACCAGCTGAGGCCAGACTAATGTTTATCTTAAATAAACCTTGCTTATTCAATGAACCCCTCTTGATTTTTAATTTGTGAATAATTGCAAGTTTTAATAAGGGAGGATGTTAAGCTTGGTTAACTAAACTAATGGTTTATAAAATCAATAATATATCTTACCCACACAAGTTCTGTTAACTGTGATAAGGATTTGGGGGTTTGTAATTACCCAAGATGTTGCACAACTCAGTTGGAAATACTTCTTTGTTGTCTTAGCCATTTTATGCAATATCTGTTAATGTAATCAATTGTCTACATTAATTGACAATAGAGGCCAGATTGCTATCATCATTATAGAAACATAGAAACACAGATTATAGGTGCAGTAGGCTATTTGGGCCTTCGAGCCAACAACGTCTTTCAATATGATCATGGCTCATCATCAAAAATCTGTACCTCGTTCCGGCTTTTTCCCCATATCCCTTGATTCCCTTAGCCCTAAGAGCTATGTTGTTGGAAGCAAAGGAAGAGGAGCAATTTATATTATAGATCCACAGGAAGGAGAGAATAGGAATAGAGTAGGAACGGGCATAAATAGCTGGAAAAAGCAAAATCTGCATAAACTAAAAGATAGCTTTTTAAATGCAAAATACCTATGTGAAAGAATTAACGATAAAACAATTGGCAAACTACCACCAAATGCAGACCTGGGTGAGTCTAACAGGTCACCTCATCTTAAACACACAATGATTCGGTGATCTTTATCCAGGCATTGAGGGATAATTATGGTGAAGCTCATGCTGATAATCAACTTCCTAGCTCCAGGATCTTTCTAAATAACTCCAGCAAACTTCTGCCACATCTCCCAATCTGATGATCATTAGAGAATAGAGTGCTCACACAGGCACTACAATCATAGAGAAATTATTATCTACTTTGAATTCAAAGGACAGGATGCATCTTGGGGACTGGGATCTGGCAGCAATGCTGGCTTCCTCAGAATTCCCAATGTATGCTAAATACTTCAGTCTGGTTATTCGTTCCTGACCTCTGAAAGTTTGACAGCTTAATACTGTCTTGCTTCTTCTGATTGGTTTTTAATGTTACAAAATTAAATACTGCTAAATGCACATACACAAAAGGAAATTAAAAAGAAACATGCCAAAGCAAGGGGAAGGATTAGAGTTTTCAAATCAATTAATCTTTTCTCCCATTCACCTCATTCCATTCCCGCAAACAACTTGGACAAATCTGTTTCCTACACAGAAAGATGTAAAGAATTACCACCAAAGTCATCACATTGAACGAAAAACCTAAAATGGCAGAACGGATGAAAAGAAGAACATTTGCAACCAATAAAGCTTTAATTCTTATGACAATCAAGAGATCAAATCAAATCTTAATTTCAATTAAATTCTGCACGTTCTTTGTCAATAGAAGGACTTTCTGTTTCTTACGTATAGGAAGGAACTGCAGATTCTGGTTTAAACAGAGGACACAAAAAGCTGGAGTAAGTCAGCGGGTCAGACAGCATCTCTGGGGAAAAGGAAAGGGTGACATTTCGGGTCGAGACCCTTCATGTTTCTTCTCTTGCCCAAGTAAAAATAACGTCACTTTCTTTTTATTTCATGGGTTTATAATCCAATTTATTATATACTGAAATAATTTTTTTAAGTTTCTAGAGATTTGATCTGCTCAAGATTGTGATACGCAAAATGAATAATTGACTGTTTTGGCTTATGTGCCCAGTTGCACAAACACTTACAAACGGTGTAAACTTCAATGAAACTAAATCATTTGAAATCATTTAAACTTCAATGAAACTAAATGGTCCAGCTCATTTGAAGTGATCCCGTTTCCACCTTTAACCAAGTAAGTGTATAGAATGGTGTCATTTGTTCTCCAGGTGTCGAATACATTCTGTACAATATCAATAATACTGGGTCATCATGTACCACAGGTAAATCATATCAGTAAATTACACAAGACTATGTCATTTTTAATCAAAAGATGAGAAAGAAAGATTTCATTGCCACTTGGTACTCATCACCTCAAATTCAATATATTTTTATTCTCCAAAAACAATACCTCCTTAACCGCATAATAGGATTTAACTTCAATCATTAACAGGAAAAACAAGTCTTGCAAAGTACACAATAACTAAATAACACAAAGGTCAATTAACAGATAAGTCACTAACATAAATATGATTTTGGATGGGTGACATTTCGGGCCAGGAGGGTTCTTGAAACTAAAAGGTCCTAACCCAAAACATTGCCTATCCAATCCTACTACAAATGATGGCTGACCTACTGAGTTACTCCAGCATTTTTGTGTTTTGCTCAAAATTCCAACATCTGCAATTCCTTGTGTCTCCATAAATATGATTTTGCCAGAACAGACAAGTTTCTAGATGTGGAAGACACCAATTTTAAGAAACTAACAAAACTAATATGTCAATTAACAGATGCATAACATGATAGCGAAGGGCTCTGGGTTCTTTACAGAAGATCATCGGAGAAGACTACATGGTCTTCTTTATTTTCTTTATCATCTTGTGACTTGTGTGTGCATGATTTGAATGCTATCCTCGGTTATTTTTGGTCAAAGGAGGAATGAACAAAATTGGTAAATAACAGCAGGATTGGTCTTGACACAACCACTTCATTTATTTGGTCAGAGCTGGTCTTGTCATACACAGATCCTCATTCTCCTTCAATACTTTAAGTAATTTGGGTTACAAGCATCAACAAGTAACATGGAGGTCACAAAACCTCGTATTCACGTGACATTCACCTTTGTGTTACTTCTACCAGGCGTCACTGCCTAGCAAGCAAAGGTCTTCAGATTGATATGCAAGTGTGGAACGAGAGGGCATGAAAACAAACAATGCAAGTTGATGGATTTAAGAAATCATTTGGTTATATATTAAAATAATAAAAATAAAAATTATAACAACATAAAATTAGACAATAGACAATAGGTGCAGGAGTCGGCCATTCGGCCCTTCGAGCCAGCAAATTCTGCCACATAGAGCAGTCAAAAGGTAAGTGAAACCTTCATGTACACTCAGAAGAGAAAAGTTATGGGGGCAAAGTGAGAACAGGGTAAGTGGAAGCCTGTGGAACATTCACACTAGACCACCAGGGCTAAAGGCTGGTTTCTGTGCTCCAGATTGTATGGACATTTATGTAAAGAACAACACAGCTACAATATTCAATATTCTTGATGGCATTTCGACCTTACACTGAATGTTTGAAGGTGCAGTTTGAAACTTATCACCATAAGTTAACTGTACTCAGAATTCAATGAAAGGTATTCCACAATTTTTGGCTGGAGGCCACAACACTAACCACAAACACAGACAAAGCACGGAAAATGCCCGAATCAATGTCCATGTATGGCTTTTCAGTATTTCTTTTGTTCTTGTGTTTCCATCTAATTCCTTTTATAGAATTTGTTCTGCTAAATATCATAGGCACTATAAGCTAGTTAAGTCTGCTGAGTTATTTCTCATCCTCTCTCAATGCTGAACTTCGCTTGATTTAGAGCAGGAGAGTCAAACTCATTTTCGGTCAGGGGCCGGAATGGGCAAAATGCGACTTCATGCGGGCCGGATCAGTTGTGCACGCACGAATGCACGTGCTCGTGCTCCCACACCTTTCGTTGCCTTTGTTTTTTCATCTGCTCTCATGTGTCTCAGTCTCTGCTATAACTACAAAGTGTTTCACTTTACGAATTTTGTTTCTTATGAAAAAGATTGCCTAGCAAGCATTACTTTTATGATTGGTATCTAGTCCGTAGATAGAGTGGACGTGGAAATAATGTTTCCAGTAACAGGAGAGTCCAGGACCAGAGGTCACAGCATCAGAATAAAAGGTCACACATTCAAAATGGAGATGAGGAGGAATGGGTGGTGAATGTGTGGAATTCATTGCTACAGACAGCGGTGGAGGCCAAGACAAGGGTATTTTTGAGGCAGAGACTGCTAGGTCTTGATTAGATTACAGGGAGAAAGAAGACAATAGAATGTGGTTGATAGAGAAAATAGATGAGCCGTGGTTGAATGGCAAAGTAGACTTGATGGGCAAAATGGCCTAATTCTGTTCCCCTGAATTATAGTCTTCCTGCAGTGTTTATGTTTTGCCCACAATGGGCTGGCTGGGTGGTGAACAGCCAAAGAGCAGCTACCTGTCATGGTGAAAGATGGTCTGTCCATCATCTCACCTGAAGGCCCCGCTCCCTGTCTTTCTTCCTTCCTCACATCCTCTCCCCTCTCCTCTCATGTCCTTCCCTACCCTCACCTTCTCCCTCACCTGCCCTCTCCCTTTCCTCAGCCTATCCCTTCTCTCATCCCCACTTCCTTCCTTCCAACTACTCCCCTCCCTTACTTTATCCTCTCTCTTTCCTTACCTTGTCCCTAAATCCCCTCCCTTCCCTCATCCCTAAACGCCATTCCTTCTCTCATCTTCTCCCTTCCTCACCCCCTCCCTCCCTACTGCCTTTCTTTACCACCTACTCCCCCACTCCCCTCCCTCGACACCCTCTCTTACCGTCCTCATCCCTAAAAACCCTCCCTACCCTCATCTGCTCCCCCTCCCCTTCCTTTACTACCACCTTCTCCCTTATTTTCCCTATTTCCGCATAACTACCAGCACGTCTTCACATCCCAACTAACCTTAGCCCAAACCTAGAGCCCCCACCCTGGAGAGCAGCTCAGATTTTGGATCGCTGGCTGCGGCTCCATTCACAGTGTGGTGACTTCCCACCAGCCTCTATCCACGCACTCACTGGGTCTCAGGTACATGGTGACGGTCTCTGTGGCGGCGGCCCAGGCACTTCCCGGTGTCCACAACAACGCTGAGATTCCCCACCTTACCCAGCGCCAGCCTCTTCCTGCCCGCGTCACCACATGGCCGGATATGGGCGTAGTTTCCACTCACCCCTGGGAGCTAGGGAGGTGACAGCTGCAGATCGGACTTGCATTTTCCTTCTGCGCAAAATTCATATTTCCTGCGAGTTTAAGCGGTCATGTTGCTCACTTTCTGTGTATAATCTAACAGCACTTTTTCCCCCCCAAATCATCCCGTGGATCGGATTAGACCCCTTTGCGGGCCAGTCGTTTGACACCCCTGATATAGAGGGTTTTTTAGATATCACTGCATGATGTAGCCATTTTGGATATTAATACTGCATTATGTAGCCATTTTGGATATAATTTTAAGGAAACCTTGATCTATTAAGATCTCTTAATATGGACAAGTAAGCTACTTTAATGGGACAGAGTAATAAATAAACAGTGTAAAAAAGAATAATAAAGGGCCCCAAGATAAGTAATAAATAATTTGTGGCGCTGACACGACAGCTTGCCTTAGTATCTGTTAATGAAAAGACAAAACAGCTGCTGAAAAGTAGTGTAAGAAGGAACTACAGATGCTGGTTTAAACCGAAGATAGACACAAAAAGCTGGAGTAACTCAGCGGGACAGGCAGCATCTCGAGAGAGAAGGAATGGCTGATGCTTCAGGTCGAGACCCTTCTTCAGAAAAGTAGTGTTGGGTAGAAAAGGTCTTTTCAATGAGTAGTCTGCCAACATTTAAGAGAATATATTTTCTTTGAACCGCACTGATTAAGAGTTTACACAAGATTCCTTTCTGCAATAGTTTTAACAGCATTTTATCAACATTAGGATAATTTAAAAACACATTCATTTCAATAAAAACTCCACTACCATGGTATCATTAAAAATGTAATCCTCGGTCTGATTTTAAACATTCAGTTGTAGCGACCATAGAGAATGGTCCAGGTCGTCGAACCCTCGGATTGGCCAGCGAGGTCACGTGGGAACGCGACCATGGGGATTGGTCAAGGGAGCGACATCGCTGATTGGCCAGCGATGTCATGTGCGCGTTTGGCGCCCGATTTAGTTAGTTCGGCGAAGTCTTCAAGGAAGACAGTAAGTTTGTGATGGTGGTCCTTTACCTTGTTGTTTAACTCTGTATTCGAATATTGCGGCTGCAATAAACTTCTTCTACAACCAACAAGTTTCGGACTCGCCATATTGGTGACCCCGACGTGATCTGGACGATCACCGACTGAGCAGGAACCCGACGCCTCGTTGACGATGACCGAGCCGGGCACACCGGAGTCAAGCGCCGGAAGCGTTCATCTTCCGTTGTTTTGGACGCACGCACCGCAAACTTGGTTTATCCACACCGAGGCTCAATTTCATATAAAGAAGGTGTCGGACGAATCCACGATGTACTACTACCTCGTCAACGCTCTATCGCCGGACACAAACAAGCGCGTGATGCGGTTCATCGTGAATCCACCTGCGGAAAACAAGTACGAGGCCATGAAGAAAGTATTACTGCGAACCTTCGGGTTTAATAAGCATGGCGGTGCGGCAAAACTTCTGCACCTACCAGATCTTGGAGACCAACTGCCTTCCGTCCTCATGGCCGAAATGATGATGCTAGCCGGTGAGCATACGGATTGCCCTATGTTCGAACAGGCATTCCGCGAGAAACTTCCCGAGGCTGCTGCTCACGGATTGTTCTTTTAAGGACCCCGAAGCATATGCAGCGAAAGCGGACGCGCTCATAGCGGCAAAAAACAAGGCAAGTGGTTCGATCAACAAAGTCTCGACATCAGTGACCACGCCACAGCGACGGCAAGATGGCGCCACGTCTCCCGCCAAATCTCCGAAAGCCCGCCAAAAACATCCGCACATGCGCGGCTGGTGCTATTATCACCTACGATGGGGTAACGAATCCCGCAACTGCCGTTTGCCTTGTACCTTCGCGGGAAATGCCTCGGCCGATCGTACATAGGGGCAGTTACGATTGGCCAGAACCGGCGCCTCTATGTCCATGATCGATTCACGGACACAGAATTTTTGGTAGACACGGGAGCCATCGTCAGCATAGTGCCGCCGACCGACCTCGAAACCAGATCGGGTAAGACAGGTCCCACCCTCATCGCGGTTAATGGCAGCCCAATTCGCACTTTCGGTACACGGAAGATGTCCCTTGTGTTAGGCCTCCGCACGTACGAATGGCCATTCATCATAGCCGACGTCAAACAAGCGATCCTGGGCGCAGATTTTTTCTGGGCTTTTTCACTGGTTCCTGATGTCCGCGGTAACGACCTCCGACCCTCCGCCGAAGATGAGCACGTCGCTCCGACAATCGCCTCCTCGCCCAGCCCTACTGTCCAGGCCGTCGTCGCGGCCCCCGACTCGTATGCTGCGATTCTGGCAGAGTTTCCGGAGCTGCTCGTCCAACGTTTTGACACGCCTTCGGCTAAGCACGGTGTGGTCCATCACATCCGCACCGAAGGCCCTCCCGTTTTCGCTCGGGCCAGGAGAATACCGCCAGACAAACTGGTGGTGGCAAGGGCGGAGTTCAGGAAAATGGAGGAAATGGGAATTGTCCGTCAGTCTGACAGCCCGTGGGCCTCGCCGTTACACATGGTCTCCAAAGCATCTGGGGGGTGGAGACCATGTGGCGATTATCGGCGTCTCAATGCTGTCACCACGGCTGATCGCTACCCCATACCGCACCTACAGGATTTTTCATCTGGGCTGGAAGGAGCGGTGGTGTTTTCCAAAATCGATTTGGTGCGAGGATACCATCAGATTCCGGTGCGACCGGAGGACATACAGAAAACTGCAACAATTACTCCGTTCGGGTTGTTTGAGTGGTTGCGTATGCCTTTCGGTTTAAAGAACGCGGCACAGGCTTTCCAGCGACTGATGGACCGCGTGGGCCGGGGTTTACCGTTTTTGTTTATTTATTTAGACGACATCCTGGTCGCCAGTCCCTCCGTGCAGGAACACCAGGCCCATTTGCGGACCGTGTTCCAGCGGCTCCAAGACCACGGGCTCATAATCCAACCCTCCAAATGTCAATTCGGCCTTCCTGCTCTTGATTTTCTAGGGCACAGAATTACCCCTGCCGGCGCCTCCCCTTTGCCCGAAAAGGTGGAGGCTATCCGGGCATTTCCTAGGCCCACCACAGTAAAAGGGCTACAGGAGTTCGTAGGCATGGTTAATTTCTACCATAGGTTCGTTCCGGCAGCTGCGCGAGTCATGCGCCCACTCTTCCAATGCCTTGCAGGGAATCCGGTAGAGTTGTTGTGGTCCCCGACCGCTGAGTCGGCTTTTACAGCAGCTAAGGCAGCCTTGGCAGACGCCACCATGTTGGTCCATCCGAGCCCCTCCGCCCCCACGGCCCTGACGGTTGACGCCTCTGACGTGGCGGTGGGCGGGGTTCTGGAGCAGCAGGTCGGTGGCCGTTGGCAGCCTTTAGTGTTTTTCAGCCGGCAACTAAATTCGGCCGAGCTGAAGTATAGCGCATTTGACCGAGAGCTTCTGGCTCTCTATTTAGCTGTTCGTCATTTCAGGTACTTCCTCGAGGGCCGCCCATTTGTGGCATTTACGGACCACAAGCCATTAACATTTGCTTTTTTGAAATTGTCTGACCCATGGTCGGCCCGCCAGCAGCGGCATCTGACTGCTATCTCCGAATTTACCACCGATGTCCGTCATGTCGCGGGTAAGCTTAATGCCGTTGCTGACGCCCTGTCTAGACCTGCTTTTCCCCCTATTTCGGCGGTGGACTGCGAAGTGGATCCCCAGGAGCTTGCGGAGGCACAGCTCCTAGCGGATACCGTTTCGGCTTACCGGTCCACCACTTCGGGATTGAAGTTGGCCCAGGTAGCTTGTGGGTCGGAGGGCACGAAAGTCTGGTGCGATGTTTCTCTTCCCCGTCCCAGGCCGGTAGTACCGCCCTCCCTTCAGCGCCGGGTTTTCGATGCCATTCATGGGCTGGCGCACCCGTCTATCCACTCCACCTCTGCCTTGGTAGCAGCGAGGTTTGTCTGGCATGGCCTGCGGAAACAGGTAGCGGGGTGGGCACGTTCCTGCGTGCCCTGTCACACCGCTAAAGTCCAGCGCCACGTCCAGCCCCCCGTACAGGATTTCGAGGTCCCGGCTGTTCGTTTTTTCCACATCCACGTGGATTTGGTCGGGCCTTTACCTTCCTCCCGGGGCTACACCCACCTCCTCACGGTGGTGGATCGGTTCACCCGGTGGCCAGAGGCTTTCCCATTGTTTGATATTTCGTCCGCGTCTTGTGCTAGGGCTTTGGCCCTTCATTGGGTAGCTCGTTTCGGGGTCCCGGCAGTTATTACCACTGACAGAGGGCCACAGTTCACTTCGTCCCTCTGGGCCGCGCTGGCAGAACTGTACGGGTCCAAGTTACAACCCACGACTGCTTATCACCCCCAGGCAAATGGACTCGTAGAAAGGTTCCACCGCCAACTTAAGGCGTCCCTCAGTGCAAGGCTTGAAGGCCCGGACTGGGTAGACCAACTCCCTTGGGTTCTTTTGGGCATCCGGACTGCTCCTAAGCTAGATCTCGGTGCGTCGTCCGCGGAGCTAGTATATGGCTCGACACTTCGAGTACCCGGAGATCTGTTTCCTGACCCTTCAGACCAGCTGCCTACAGTCCCATCAGTGTTAGCATCTCTCCGGGAACGGGTGGGCTCCCTGGCTCCAGTTCCGACGTCACGTCATGGGTGTCCCATGGTACATGAACCGTCTTCCCTGAAGGACTGTGAGTTTGTTTTTTTGCGTAAAGATGCCCATCGCGCCCCGTTGCAGAGGGTCTATCAAGGGCCGTTCCGGGTTTTGCGTAAGGGAACGGCTACCTTCACCTTAGACATGTGCGGCAAGAGTGAGCTCGTCTCGGTGTCCCGGCTCAAACCTGCCCATTTGGATCCGGATCAACCAGTCCTGGTCGGTCAAACCCCTAGGAGAGGCCGACCTCCGTTAGTTCCGCTCAGTCCAGGACCCCCCGTTCCGACAGTTCCTCCAGGACCCCCCGTTCCGGCAGTTCCTCCAGGACCCCCCGTTCCGGTAGTTCCTCCAGAACCTCCCGTCCCGGCTGTTCCGCCAAGTCCGGAACCTCCGGCTCCTGTGGTTCAGGCTGTCCCTCTCCGTACTCGTTATGGTCGCGAAATCCGGCTCCCTGTTAGGTTCCGCACCTCGGGTTCTGGGGGGGGTCATGTAGCGACCATAGAGAATGGTCCAGGTCGTCGAACCCTCGGATTGGCCAGCGAGGTCACGTGGGAACGCGACCATGGGGATTGGTCCAGGGAGCGACATCGCTGATTGGCCAGCGATGTCATGTGCGCGTTTGGCGCCCGATTTAGTTAGTTCGGCGAAGTCTTCAAGGAAGACAGTAAGTTTGTGATGGTTGTCCTTTACCTTGTTGTTTAACTCTGTATTCGAATATTGCGGCTGCAATAAACTTCTTCTACAACCAACAAGTTTCGGACTCGCCATACAGTCACATGAGCCTTCAGAGGGCGTTAATTAAAAAAATTGGAGGAAAAAAATCCTATAGTCATATGCTTCTCTAGTATTTAAAGCTCTTTCACTCGTGTATAACTGATCCAAACAATTGTTATGCTGTAGCCAGGGAAGTACAAGCAAACAATGAAAGCTCAAAATATTTGGTTACTGTTGAGTTATTGTATGTTTTGTGAATATTGCAAAGCTGAATTTACATTCAAACACCATATTAATTGTGGCCGATTCATGGTCAACTTAGCTGATTTACCAGCTCTGCTCCAGTGAGTCAGAAATGCGATTCCTTTCCTGAAAGTTGTTAGTCATGCCATTTCCATAAATTTCATCTTCGAAGAAATTTGACTCCCAAGGAGCACTGGAGATTTGGTCAAAATAACAAAGCCCCTTCTTATACACTGTGCACAATACCTAATGTCTTCTGTGTTCTCGATTAAACAGACTACAGAGACAAGTGACGTTACCCTTGTGGTAATTTTATGAATCATAATGCATCAAAACCTAACACATTATATTTGGCATTCTTTATAGCAAATTGGGCTATTTTCAGGAAATCTGGAAATGTTTGGAAGCTTTTATTCATGACATTTTTTGCAGTCTAATTGTAACATTAGTCTTGTCCTTGTATAACAATTTTTTACTTTGAGAGGTAGAAAAAAAAGTGCTTCAGTAACTGCAGATCAGGCACAGATAGGCAGTTTCAGGCTATTTTCTTTTAAGTTGGCAGTTGAAATTTAAAAAAATTACAGTTAAGGATAGTGAGGAAGGTTGCCAAAGCTGGATATAAATAAGTCGGAAATATGGGTAGAGAAATGGTGAATTCCATTCAATCCAATCAAGTGTGAGGTGTTGCATTTGGAGGACAAATTTAACAGGAAAGAAAACAGTAAATGGCAGTAAATTAAGTTGGGATCTTTTGTTACAGTTGGATAAGAAAACTTTGGTTTTGGCTGGAGTATTGTTTGCCATTCTGATCACCGTATTATAGAAAGGATGTCGGGGTTTTAGGGAGGGTACAGATAAGGTTCATCTGACAATTGCCTGCATTGGAGGTATTAGGTATAAGGAAATTTGTACAATCTTGAACTGATTTCTCTGGAGCACCAGAGGTTGAAGAACAACCTAATAGAACTTTATAAAATGATAAGAGGCATAGATTAGAGAATTGTTGGAGTCTACCCCACCCAAGGGTAGAAGAATGTCATGTACTAGAGGACACAGACTTAAGATGAGAGAGGGAAAAGTTAAAAGGTGATTTGCAAGGCAAGATTCTTTTTGGACAGAGAATAGATGCCAAGTGCCTGTACACTCTCATATTTGATATTTAGGGGCAGCATCAGTGGCGCAGCAGTAGAGCTGCTGCCTTACAGCACTAGAAACCCAGGTTCGATCCTGACTATGGGTGATGTCTGTACAGAGTTTGGATGCTTTCCAAGTGACCATGTGGGTTTTCCCTCCTGCTTCGGATTCCTCCCACACTCAAAATATGTACAGGTTTGTGGGTTAATTGGCTTTGGTAATAAAAAAATTGTGAATTGTCCCAAGTGTAGAATATACTGTACCAGGTGATCGCTGGTCAACACGGACTCGGTGGGCAGAAGGGCCTGTTTCCGCGCTGCATCTCTAAAGGTGCCTGGAAGGCACTGCCAATGCAGATCAGAGCAATATTGGAGAATATTTAGACAGCCACATTACAGGCAGGGAACAGAAAATATGGACCATTTTCAGGAAGATGGAGTCAGTTTAAATTGGCACAAGCACATGGGCTGACATACCTTTTCTTGTGTTACATGTGCTATGTTCTATTATCCAAAATTTACTATTTTATGGATACCCATATGACGCGAGCTGAATGGCGAATCTCTCCTTTGAATAAAATGGATGTGCATCATTGGGTGCAATATGATGGCTCTTGCCTCTGAATGCGAAATAACATCTGTAAAGAATTGGTTAAGACACCACATTTCATAGTTTTGCAATGATTGTATTTAATAGTGACAAAGTATTCTGCAAATTTTTTGGTACGTCAGAGATTTTATATTGAAGGACCACCAGTCATTCAGAATAATGTTACATCAGTTTTAATATATGTTGGAAAGAACTGCAGATGCTGGTTTAAATCGAAAGTAGACACAAAATGCTGGAGTAACTCAGCAGGACGGGCAGCATCTCTGGAGAGAAGGAATGGGTGACGTTTCGGGTCATACCCTTCTTCAGTCCAAAGAAGGGTCTCAACCCGAAACGACATCCATTCCTTCTCTCCAGAGATGCTGCCTGTCCTGCTGAGTTACTCCAGCATTTTGTGTCTACCTTCAGTTTTAATATAGACTGATTGGATATAACAAATTGCTTCTTGTATTAAAAAAGTAACATCTTCTCATGTTTCTGCATGTGGTCAATTACAGACAAGCACAGGTCATGCCCACAGGCAGTTTATGCTGTTGTATATTGGTGACGAGATGTTGCACTCCATCATTCGTTAGGTTATAGAAGTTATCATCTCTGCGCTACTTTAATTTCACACTGACGCGTAACTTGAGTAATGCTAAAATATCTGCCAAAGTGAGTTATGATCAGATGATTGGTCATTTGATTAAGGATTTTTTGTTAAGTATAAGAGAAGGCTACAAATGATGAACAGCAGTAAAATAAACTATTTGGAACATGGCCCAAAAACTCATGACCTTTCTATCAGTAAAGAGTACTTACTGAATGTCAAAGGATTGAACATTTATTTTAATGACGAAGCTAAAATGGAAAGATTTCATCTACATTTGGATCTACAATGGATACCATTTTAAAAAATAAAAGTACAAAAACTGCCTTTAGCAAAACCATTCTGATTGAATTTTAGACTCATCTGTACGTAATCTTTCACCTCATTTTTATCTGTTATACAGAAACGCCATCAATAAGTATAGCCTTAGGCTGGAACTCTTAAAAATAAAATGTATAAAACATCTAATGGAATGGACCCACACAGAGCCCAAGTAACACACTGTTCCTTATCAAGCTAAATTGGATTTAATCAATAATCATGGTTTTTAAAGATTCTGAAATCCAATTTGTTTTCCATTGGTCTTTCAATCATTGACTTTGTTAGGTACATTTAAATTACATTTATAAAAAGGCATTCCCTAAACAGTGCAATCTTCAGAATAGCAAATTTCCTATTCAAAGTAACAACATATTTTATCCTAAATTATTAATATTTCCCTCTACACAGTACTGCTGCATTAAGCCAAATATACTTTCCGAAATAAAAGCCAACAGTATAATTTTATTTAAATCCATACATTTACAGAAGAAACTCTGCAACACATTGCTGGCCTTCATATGGTCAAAACAATCTCCAAGATATCCTTCAGTAACTAACAGCAACGTTGGGATTTCAGTGTAAATGCACAATATGTAAAGGTATTGTTCAGGTGGTTTGCTGAATTTTTGCTTTTAAGAGCATGCTTTAACAACAATCTCATTTTGAAATATTTATAGTGTTTAACAGCAATGCCAGCTATCAGCATTTTCCAACTGGGCTGAAGGAAAGCTTTTTACAGCAAACTACTATACTGCAAGCAAGGTCTTAGCACCATGCAAGGCCTTTCTAGCAATGGTAGGGTTGACAGAATACATTGATGCCCAAGGATCTGTTCAGGGTAAGTGCAGAAATTTTCAAGTCATAGAATTTCACGGGTACACAGTCAACATAAAATATAGAACAGGACAGAACAGGACAAACCCTTCAGCGCTCAATATCTGTGCTGATCATCGACTCCCTCGATGTCAACAAGATGACGAAACTAGTTATTAACTTCAGGAAGAAATGTAGAGTACGTGCCCCAATTCAGCATCAATGGAAGTGGTCAAGAGCTTAAAGTTAAATATCGTGAACAATTGCCCTAGAAAAACAACATTGAAGCTCCAGCCATACAAGCACGCCAACACCTCTACTACCTCAGGATATTAAGGAGGTTTCGTTTGTCTCCAACAACTCTTACCAACTTCTACAGTAGTGAGCTGTGAATGTCACCTCAGCTATCTTTGTTCCAACTGCCCCCCCCCCCCACCCCCCACCCCCAATAAAAAGCAACAGAACACACAAAATACATTTTAACATAAACATCCACCACATCGACTCCTCCACATTCCTCACTGTGATGGAAGGCGAAAAAAAGTTTAATCTTTTGCCTTCTTTGTTCTTTGGTCGGGGGCCTCGAGCCTTCCGTTGACGGGATAATCTTGACTCCCATAACCGGCAGCGTTTGAGCCCTCCGCATCGGTGCGAACAAGCTCCTGCATCGGGGGGGGGGGATCTCAGCTCCCCTGCGCCGAGCGATCTGACCCCGGGTCGAGGCTAGTCGAATTTTCTGCGTCTTTGGAGCTTCCCGACAACGGTCTCTACCCGAGACTGCGAGCTCCTCGATGTTGAAATCCGTAGGCAAATCCCAGGCAAGGGATCGCAGGCTCCGATGGTAAGTCCACGGCCCCGGGGTGGGGCTCAAAGTCAGTCCCAAGCAAGGCCGCCAACTCCATGATGTTAGAGCGACCGGAGATACGATCCGGAAAACAATCGCATCTCCGACAAGGTAAGAAATTGAAAAAAAGTTTCCCCCCACCCCTCACATAAAACATTTACATAAACTTTTAAAACACACTAAAAATAACAAAAAAGATGAAAAAACAGACAGACCGTTGGCGAGGCTGCCATCGCTGACAGCGCCACCCAGTAGAGTGTCAACTCAGTAATATTATTGAACATCTTCCACCAATATGGAACTAAAATGAATGGCATAATTACTCAAAATTAGTACATGCAAATTGTGATCACTAGTTTTCACAAAGGTCAAAGTAAGAGAATGGGAACAGTGGTTTTCTAATGAAGAAACAATTAAAATTTGGTTCAAAAACTCTGGATCCAACAAAATAAATATTTACAGGAGTAATTTAGCTAGTTGGCAAGACACCAGTCTTTGTTTAATAAAGTATAGTCTCTGGAAAAAGTCATGATGTTCTGCAGATAAAAGACTTTCACATGAATGGTTTAGTTTAATGGATCATGTTTAGAGTGGCAGTAATTTTGGCAGCACAAGAAAAATCAATTTGACATAAACATCCATCTTCATTTAAAGATCTATCGTCCAAAATGCTTGATACATTAAAATTTAATATTTTTAATGGAAAAATGAATTTCAGAGTGCAATATTGTAATGCTTGTTCCTTTAACAAATTAACTACTTCGAAGAAAGATTGCAATGGAATTGTTTCTGAGATACCCTTGCCATTGACCTTAATAAGAGAATCATTGCTCCAAGCACAGATCTAGATCTGGATCATTCCCAAAAGGAAAAAACATGGATAAATTAATCAATTGTTCCTATGGTTAGATTAAAGTACAGTAAAGAAAAGTACACAATGTTGTTGTCTTTGCAATGCGATAGGTAGCAGAACCACTACGGTAGTTATGTGGGAGGTAAGATCGAAGCACATCGGCAGTTCTATCCGACAGCTTAGGATCAAACTAGTGAATGGGTGATCGTTAGTCGGCACGGACTCAGTGTTTCTATGCTGTATCTTTAAACTAACCAAAGCTAAAATGGTTCAAAAACACCATTCGTTCCATCCATCCAGTGGCCATTCCATGAAACAACGAAGACGGTCTACAACAGATTTGGTTCACCATGAATGAAATGCGTTAGAAAGAGGTCTGTTAAAACGAGGGTTTCATGTATTCCAATTTCAACATGCCTGCAATAAAATGCTTGAATAGTGCTCAATGATGAAAACTATGCAACAAAATAGAATGGAAATGAACAAAAATAAATAATATACTGAAGATTATGCTAAAGTCGAGAACTAAACCAGTATTTTAATGTATTTGGTTAGAAGAAATATCTCAGAATTTGATATGAAATTAATCAGTAGAATCACTTGAAGAAACTGGCTGAGAGAAGATTTCAGAAGGGAATTCTCACGAAGTTTAAATTTAAAGCTTTAGATCTTTTTCAACAGAATAGCATTTCCAAATCACCTTGATAGTTTATCCTGGTTGAATTGATAGGTTTTGTAGATATATTACAAAAAGATACATTTGCATTCCAGTCAGCAAAAATCAGACTGCGTACCCCGATGCCTTTCCCATCATAGCAGGGACTTCAACACGGCAAGGTTGAGAAAGTCATTTCCTAACCACCACCAGCATGTGTCTTGCAGCCTCAGAGGAACAAACACCCTCAACCATTATTACTCCACCATCAACTATGCCAATTTTTTCCATGTGTTGCTCTCATTTTTGGGAAATCAGACCACCTGGCTGTGCTCCTTCTTAACATAGAAACATAGAAACTAGGTGCAGGAGGAGGCCGTTTGGCCCTTCAAGCCAGCACCGCCATTCATTGTGATCATGGCTGATCATCCACAATCAGTAATCACAATCATCCCGCGCCTGCCTTCTCCCATATCCCTTAATTCCACTAGCCCCGAGAGCTCTCTCTCTTTTAAATTCATCCAGTGAATTGGCCTCCACTGCCTTCTGTGGCAGAGAATTCCACAGATTCACAACTCTCTGGGTGAAAAAGTTTTTTCTCATAGTTTTAAATTGCCTCCCCTTTATTCTTAGACTGTGGCCCCTGGTTCTGGACTCCCCCAAAATTGGGAATATTTTTCCTGCATCTAGCTTGTCCAGTCCTTTTATAATTTTGTACGTTTCTATAAGATCCCCTCTCATCCTTCTAAATTCCAGTGAATACAAGCCCAGTCTTTCCAATCTTTCCTCATATGACCGTCCCGCAATCCTGGGGATTAACCTCGTGAACCTACGCTGCACTGCCTCAATAGCAAGGATGTCCTTCCTCAAATTGGGAGACCAAAACTGCACACAATACTCCAGGTGTGGTCTCACCAGGGCCCTGTACAATTGCAGAAGGACCTCTTTACTCCTATACTCAAATCCTCTCGCTATGAAGGCTTTCTTCACTGCCTGCTGTACCTGCTGTTTACTTTTAGTGACTGGTGTACAAGGACACCCAGGTCTCGTTGCACTTCCCTTTTTCCAAATCCGACACCATTGAGATAATAATCTGCCTCCTTGTTCTTGCCGCCAAAGTGGATAACCTCACATTTATCTAGATTATTATACTGCATCTGCCATGCATCTGCCCACTCACACAACCTGTCCAAGTCACCCTGCAACCTCCTAGCATCCTCTTCGCAGTTCACACTGATACCCAACCTTGTGTCATCTGCAAATTTGCTAGTGTTACTTTTAATTCCATCATCTAAATCAATAATATTTATTGAGCACCGAGCCTTGCAGCACCTTCTCCCTCTCAATTTGCAGATTAAAACTTATCATATTCCTGTGTATAGGCGGTGAGCTGCAATGGTGAGAACGGCAAACAGCTAGCCAGGGGAGGTAGCTGCTTGGAGTTGGTAGACTAAGTAATGTTCAAGGTCTCAGCAATGTACCTGAATGAATGTACCACAATTGTTACTAATCTCATAGAACAGTACAGGGGAAGAACAGGCCCTTCGTCCCAAAAACCTCACCAAAAAAAAAATTTAAGAAAGAAACAATAATATCTGATAACCACTTTTACACAAAAAGTTATTTTCTTTCACTACATTTGTCTGGTGATAATATGTTTTTTTTCTAGTTGAATAAAAAACACAAGAGAAGGGAATTTGGTGCAAGGCAAAGTCACAACATAGAAGAAAGATGTAATGTACCAATAGACAATAGGTGCAGGAGTAGGCCATTCAGCCCTTCGAGCCAGCACCGCCATTCAATGCGATCATGGCTGATCACTCTCAATCAGTACCCCGTTCCTGCCTTCTCCCCATACCCCCTCACTCCGCTATCCTTAAGAGCTCTATCCAGCTCTCTCTTGAAAGCATCCAACGAACTGGCCTCCACTGCCTTCTGAGGCAGAGAATTCCACACCTTCACCACCCTCTGACTGAAAAAGTTCTTCCTCATCTCCGTTCTAAATGGCCTACCCCTTATTCTCAAACTGTGGCCCCTTGTTCTGGACTCCCCCAACATTGGGAACATGTTATCTGCCTCTAATGTGTCCAATCCCCTAATTATCTTATATGTTTCAATAAGATCCCCCCTCATCCTTCTAAATTCCACAAGCTAGACCAAATAACACAAGCTAGACCAAATATATGGAAATTGAATTATTTTGAATGTTTTCAATAACCGCAGTAGCAACAATCTAAAAAAGCTGAGGCAGGAAGATGCTTTATCAAATAAAATCAAGGATACGCCAGGAAAACAGATGCAAGGAAAGGAAATTTATGCCCTTAAAGAATACATTTTTATTTTATTTCTTCTATTTTATATGTTTAATGGAGCTTATGGAATACTATTCAATTAACTTGACAAATACAACCAAGAAAAATCAGGATTACCTTATTAGCTACAGGAAATTTTGAATCACAAGGGGTATATATTTATTATATTTTCTCTGCAGCAGACCTTCGGATAGGTTTTGAAAGTAAAGGGCCTGTCCCACTTTGGCGATCTTTTAGGCGACTGCCGGCGACTGTCAAAGTCGTAGCAGATCACCGAAAAAAATAACCGTACGACAATGTCCACAATGACCACGACAATGGCCGCGGAAGCTAAGACAACCTACCACATAGGCGACGGCAAGCTGACGAAAACCAGCGACTCAAGGGCCTGTCCCACTTAGGCGATTTTAAGGCGACTGATGGTGACTAGGCTGTCGCCCACAGTTCGCCAGGGTGTCGCTGGCATGATCGTGGGGAGTCTTCAAAGAATCGTAGTGGATCTCGGCGCGGCGCAAAGATTTCATCCGGTTTGAAATTTCTCAGCGACAGCTGGCTTGTCGCCCGGTACCGTAGCTTATTGCGGGCATGGTCACATGCTGTCCCCAGGTATGCAAGGTTGTCGCCTGTACTTTTTCATGGCATGTCATTCACAGATTCTATTAGCATTCATTTTGACCATTAAAATCAAACGCTGACACACGCGCTGCGCTATGAGAACTCTTTATTTGTTAAGATCAATGAGGCAAACACATCCACAAGCATTTCACGACGTTTATTAAAGGCCAAAGCTCACACATAGACAGACACTACTAAAAAGATATACTGAGTTTTATTGCTGTGTTGTTTGTAGGGGAAATGCACACCTGACCATGAGGACAGCAAGGTCCGGCCAGCCCTTTTCACACGTAAATACCGCCTCCGAGCATGACATCTGTGGTCTAAACCCGTCCACTGAAAAGCAGCTGCAACAGCCAGGTGTGGATTGTGTGCGGAATCCGCGATGCACACTTGACTGTTGCAGCTGCTTTTCAGTGGACGGGTTTAGACCACAGAAGTCATGCTCGGAGGCGGCATTAACACGTGAAAAGGGCTGGCCGGACCTTGCTGTCCTCATGGTCATGCGTGCATTTCCCCTACAAACAGCATTTCCCCTACAAAACTCAGTATATCTTTTTAGTAGTGTCTGTCTATGCATGAGCTTTGGCTTTTAATAAACGTCGTGAAATGCCTGTGGAAGTGCTTGCCTCATTGATCTAAATGAATGAATGAAAAGAGTTCTCATAGCGCAGCGCGTGTGTCAGCGTTTGATTTTAATGGTCAAAATGAATGCGAAGAGAATCTGTGAATGACATGTCATGAAAAAGTACTTAGAAATTCAATAAATTTCGACAGCTATTTTTTAAAGAAATCAACAAAATCAACTTTATTCAAAAACAACATATTCCTATGAAAGATGGGTAACTGCATGCAAAAATTTTTTTTTTTTTTTTAAAACGGGCACTTCAAACAAATGCAAAATATACCTAGAAATGTCACTGGACGGACCTTGCTGTCAGTTTGTTCACGTGTGAGTTGTGCTTGTGACACCTCCACATAAGTGCAGGTTTTCGTTGGTTGTCTTGCTTGCCGTGGTCCCTCTTGTAGTGGACGTCCTAGGTAGCGAAGATTGAGTAGCCAGTTTTCGTCAGCTTGCCGTTGCCTATGTGTTAGGTTGTCTTAGCTTGTCGTGGTCATTGTCGTGGTCATTGTCATACGGTTACTTTTTTGCGGCGATCTGCTACGACTTTGACAGTCGCCGGCAGTCGCCTAAAAAAAATCGCCAAAGTGGGACAGGCCCTTCACTGAGGAGCAACTAAATTGATTCCAGAGATGATAAGATTTCAGTTATGTGGATACACCAAAGAAGCTGGCTGTTCTCTTTAGAACAGATAGGCACAAAATGCTGGAGTAACTCAGCGGATCAGGCAGCATCGCTGGATAAAAGGAATGGGTGATGTTTCAGGTCGAGACTCGACCCGACATCACCCTTTCCTTCTATCCAGAGATGCTGCCTGTCCCGCTGAGTTACTCCAGCATTTTAGGTCTATCTTTGGTGTAAACTGCAGTTCCTTCCTACACGCTTTAGAACAGAGGTGGTTATGGGGTTTTGATGGAGGCATCTGAAATCAATTGTCAAAATGCTGAAATGAAGATAAAATCTTTTTTTTAAAGAGTTCATAAGTGATAAGAGCAGAATTAGGCCATTCGGCCCATCGTCTACTCCACCATTCATTCATACCTTCTCCCCATAACCTCTGACATCCTCACTAATCAAGAATCTATCAATTTCTGCCTTACAAAATATCCATTGATGTGGCCTCCACAGCCTTCTGTGGCAATGATTTCCACAGATTCACCACCCTCTGATGAAAGAAAATCCTCCTCATCTCCTTCCTAAATGAACGTACTTTTATTCTGAGGCTATGGCCTCTAGTCCTAGACTCTCCCACTAGTGGAAACATTCTCTCCACATTCATTCTATCCAGGCCTTTCACTATTCTGTGTGTTTCAACGAGGTCCCTCCTCATCCTTCTAAAGAGCAGTTAGGGTCAAAGGTGCACTGCCAAGGATCGTGGCAGTGGAAGAGTCAATTGTGGCATTCAAATTAGAGATGGCCAAAAACCTCAAAGGGAAACGTGCACATTTATGGGGAGAAATTCTGGCTGGATTATTCTTCTATGGTGGTGGTATGAATTTAACATAGGCTGAATGGTTTGCTTCTAGTCTGTAACCATTCTACGATTCTAAGAACTATTTAAGAATAATAAAAGCAGAATTGACCGCATGCAAATTTTTGCAACTTCCCAAAGCTGTCAAACTCCTTTTTAACTTATCGTAGTCAAAGCTGTCAAGGATGTCCATTAAGCATTTATAAATATTGCTTATGAGGGGAAATTCCATTGCAGATACTGACCCAAACCTCTCACCAATTTCATGAACATACGAATAATTTATGGGATTAAATTGACTGTTCGACTTTCAGTGGCCTTCTGCGAGGTCAGCCTTTCTTTCCAAATTGACTATTGCTGTCAGCGATCTAATTTAACATTTCAAAAAGTGACAGCCGTTGGAGAATGGAATATTTTCTACACTACAGTCGTTAGTCGGTTCTTTGCCTTTCGCCTTCTTTGACACAACAGTATGACAAGATTAATCCACCACTATCGTAAATATCATGTATAACTGTCAAACTGTGTAATGGTTAGGTTATTGGACTGGTCATGTAGAGATCTGGCAAAATGCTATTTTAAATTCACTGATACTTTTTTTCCAAATCCAGTTGAAGAACGAAACCTGGAAAGGATACTAGTATTAGTTAAAAATAAGTGAGTATAACACTTAAATTATTTTTAAACACCCAACTGGTTTATGGTTTTTCCTTTAGAAAAGAAAGGAATGACACTTACATTGCGCTAAATGTAACTTGGCCTCAACATCAACCCACATTCTCACAATTGGCGTGCGTACACACACACATACACACACAACTGGGCTGTCGTGGGGATGTAGAAAGAAAGGACCTGGCCTATCAAGCAATGCCCACTTACTGAGAATAATTGTATACTCAAAATGGTAGCAATTTGCACTTACACCATATTTCACAATCAAATCAAAGGCTACTGAATCACAAGTACCACTCCAAAGCATGCTTTTGTTTTGAGCTGATGAAGCTATATTAAATGAGGAACGCTGTATTGTTCATTCACATAGATGTCAATATCTCTCCATATATGCATTGTTTGTTGTTTCAAAGTAAGTAAAAACATTCATCTGTGTGAAGAACAATGAATTAAGAATTTACGGCAAACAAAAAGTTACAGTAAAATGTGTGGAGCTCTCACTAATGAATTGTGACTTAATGAACATAGGGATCCAAATTGTGACCAAATCAAACTTCCAGTAGAGGTGGTCTTAATCTGTTTCATGGGTAAAATACAACTGCTTTCCTCAGGGTGATTAATGTTGTTTCAATAGATTACTCAAAACTTGTGAGAATGAGCAAATTATATCAATTATACATGTCAATGTCTCTTATCATTTCCAATAAACTGCGGAACTGAGATTAGAAATGTTTTTCCAATAAAAATACGGATACTTTACTAGTCCTTAGAGGATAATTTCTGAACTTAATTCTCTGAACATGCAATAATTTTTAATTGAATAGCGATAAAATAAAATGTTTCACTCTATAAAACCAATTTACATTCCGGAACTCATCCCAAACTTCGAACAGCAATTTTCAATAACATACCTTCTTCATGATAATGTTATAAACTATAAATTATTTATAACATTACCTTAAAGTTGCTAAACCAGTACAGTACTCCAAATACAGGTTGGAGATTCCAACAAGTTTATTTCCAACAAGTTCCAACAGTTTATTTATTTGCAGTAGAATTTTAAGAGAATCCACATCAAAATGCATCTTAGTCAGCAGCTGCATTTCTTTGCTGAACTGTTTTTTGAAAATTACATCAGTAAATGTTGTCGTCAATCCAGGGACAAGACATTTGAGATTCATTCTTCAAAAACAGAACAACAAGCTGCTTTAGGTCTTCACTTTCATTAGCAAGTTCTCTTCATAGTATCCAAGAAAAATACATTTAATAAAATGTAATGGAAATATAGCAGCAAAGCAATAAAGATCCAAGTGAGCAATCACAGAGAAAAATCATTTGGGCAGCACGGTGGCGCAGTGGTAGAGTTGGTGCCTTACTGCGCCGGAGACCCAGGTTCGATCCTGACTACGGGTGCTGCCTTTACGAAAGTGACAAGGCAGTAGATAGAGTGGTAAAAAGGTGTGTGGTATGCTGCTGTTCATCGATCAGTGCATCGAGTGTGAGTCAGGAAGTCATGTTGTAGCCTTCTAAAACTTTGATTTGGCCGCCTTTGGAGAATTGAGTGCAGTTCTTCCCACCACTTTACAGGAAGTATATGGAAGCTTTGGAGAAAAATGGGGAAGAGGTTACCAGGATTCTGTCTGGATTAGAAGGTATTAGCAAATTTTCTTCGCTCAACACACAACAAACAGGCTGCAAACATTCATTAACGCCTGCCTCAGGAGAATACTAAACATCTGGTGGAGAGACAAAATAAGCAATGTGGACCTGTGGAAAAGAACAAGCCAGGATCCCATTGACTTACAAATTTGAAGGAGAAAATGGAGTTGGATTGGACACACCCTCAGAAAACCTGCCACAAACATCACCCGGCAAGCCCTGAAATGGAACCCCCAAGGAAAAAGGAAAAGAGGTCGCCCCAAGAACAGCTGGAGAAGAGGTGTCCAGGCAGAAATGTCTGGGAATGGGCTCAACTGGGGAGATCTCGAAAGAACCGCCAACAACCGAGTGAGGTGGAGGACATTTGTCAATGGCCTATGCTCCCTAGAAGAGCCAAGGGCTTAAGAAGAAGATTAGCAAATTTGGTTTGTTTTCTCTGCAGCGTCAGAGGTTGGGGAGAGTAGACAGTCATAACCTTTCCCCTTCTCCCACCCCTCACGAATGGAAATGTCAAAGACTAAAGGGGATAGAATTAAGGTCAGAGGGGGAAAGTTTAAAGGAGATATGCAAGGCAAGTTTATTTATTTAAACACAGAGTACTGGGTATCAGAAGTGCTGGAATCAGATAAGATAGTGGCATTTAAGAGAAAGATAGATTTGCAGGGAAGGGAGAGATATGGATCATGTCCTGGCAGAGGAGATCACGTCTGCCTGGTATCATGTTCAGCACAGGCATTGGGTGCTAACAGACCCTTTCCTGTGCTGTACTGTTCTATGTATAGGAAGGAACTGCAGATGCTAGTTTATACCAATTTTGGGTCGAGACCTTTCTTCAGAAACATCACCCATTCCTTCTCTCCAGAGATGCTGTCCCGTCCCGCAGAGTTACTCCAGCATTTTATGTGTATATTCGGTGCTGTTCTGTGTTCCAGGGGCTCAGGGCACAGCATTGGTTCACGACGGGGGGGGGGAGTCTAAACTTGCCATGTGGGATTGGTGTAGGGCCACGTGTGACCTGACAAGTTTGAAACAGAAACTAAAAGACTTAAGGCCCTCGTGACACGTCTTATCCATCTCAGTCGTTTGAAAGGTCATGCCATTTTCTTAAATATTATATTATTTTTCAGTGCCAATCAAAGCAAAGAGAACTTATCTTTGTTAACACATGTTACAGGATGGGTTTACATATTGGCTAGATCCAATATTCAAATAAAAATTGTATTTCTTCGTATCCTGATCACACTCCGACGTTAAATTTCATTGTATTGATAGTACTGTACCAGCACAACCAAGAAGGACAAGGAAAGTGAGTGGATGTGAACAAAATCATCTATTGTGGCCATGACATATTGTGTTCCCTCATCATTTCACGAACCAAGTCCTAGAATTTCCTGCACAGCATCTTTGAGAGACTACCTTCACCAGAAGCACTGCAATAGCTCAAGGCAGCTTTGCCACCTCCGTCATCAAGGGCAGCTACTAATACTGGTCGTGCCAACAAGGCACAGATAAAAGAAAATTAATACATTTTTAAAAACTAACTTTAAATCAGTTTCATGTTGTATGAATCTAAATTTCCAATTAAAGGTTAAATTTTAATTATAATTATAGTTTCCCATTTTAATTACAGGATGTTCAACATTCATAATCTCACTAATTCAAGATTTAGTTTCCTGCTGCAGATTTGTGTTCTTCGCACTTTGAAAATATCAATATTGGCAGGATCCCAGTGGCAGAGAGGGAAACCAAAAGTTAACCAGACTTCAGGCAGGAACCTACTTAACCACATGCATTTCTTCGTTGAATGAATTTAGCTCAATTCAGACATCCTGTGCTGACAGCAATTATGTAGATTAGCTTCTCAAACCTCTTAATCTAGAATTTTCCTCCAAATTGCAGTTCTTAAACTACAGTGCCACCAAATTCATTTAACTAAGTTTATTAAACCTAGAGTTGATTTAACAATATCGTTAAGATACTTTCAATAAAATGATTTTACAGCTACAGAATATTCCCATTGATGAGCAGAAGTGAAACATCTAATCAGAGGCAACATCAAATTTCAAAAGACAATCACATGCTAAAATGTACTTCAATGTATTTGATGCAACACTAGATATTTAATGTACAGGTCACATATGCATAGAATACTAATCAAGTCCACATAAATATTGATTTATACAATATATAGAAGATCTGCACAAAGTTAAAATTTACAGGATAGGTTTGGTGACATTAACCTTCTCTAATTATCGATAAAACATTCTTCACATTTCCCAAGGTATCAATTCATATTTTTTGCACACTGCACAAATTTCCAGGCTTGTGCACATATTCAAGCTGGAAAATGGAATTGTGAGGCAATCACATTTACAGATGTTGCCATCCATTTACTGACCCGATAAAGTAAATAAATGTAATGTTTTTATTCTCAAGGCTGCGGGAAAATGCCCACAGAATGCAAGGAAACATTTAAACAAATTGATTCCTTAGTTTGAATGAGCTGATCACTTTATTCTGGGGAACCGGAATTTTTGTCGTTCTCATGGGCTTTTAGTTTTGCATACACGTAATAACTTGTAGTTTAATTATTTGTGTTTATTTTGGGTATCACCTTAAAACTGTACCTTCTGGCTACTAATACCTATGCCTGGAGAAACTATTTTTTCAAATGTGAGGAACATCAATCATTTCCAACAGAGTGGTTCCTGAGACAGTGGGTTTACCCTACAAGGAGTCTTGGCCTCCATCCTTTAGAGACAGATGAAGCTTAATAAATTCTTACAGAGCTTGACAGAGCTCAGG
The DNA here is from genome assembly GCF_053455715.1 of Rhinoraja longicauda. Classification (NCBI taxonomy): domain Eukaryota; kingdom Metazoa; phylum Chordata; class Chondrichthyes; order Rajiformes; family Arhynchobatidae; genus Rhinoraja; species Rhinoraja longicauda. Next base: position 36,679,844 of record NC_135954.1, on the reverse strand, counting down.
GAGAACATTTCACTTAGGCGAGGACTAGAACTCAGGGTCACACACAGAAAAAGGGGGGGGGTAGCCATTTAGGATGCAAATGAAGAGAAATTTCTCCATGCAGAGTGCTATGTCCCCCTACTATGGAAGCCACAATGATTCCACCATTCAGTTCACTCTGAACAGAGACCAAGGAATTTCTGTATCATCTGGGAATCAATTAACTGTGGATAGTGCAAGTAAATAGCAGAGGTAGAAGACCAGCCATAATCTTGATAAACAGCTCAAAAGGGACAAATAGAAGAAAAAAATTTTGAAGAGAGCAAATCAAGTCGAGTTTATAATCATATGCACAAATAAGGTGAGGTTCAGGTACAATGAAAATCTTGCTTGCAGCAGCAGTATCACAGGCACATAAATAAACTCAGCCAACACACATACATTAGATACAGCAGATACAAATTATACATCTATCTCTTGCTCCTATTTTCTTTTTTTTAAAATTATTATCATTCTTTTTCTCTATTTCTGTCGTTAGCCGGGGATTTCCGCATTGAAGGTGCATCTTTTGTTTCAACAATGTGCCTATAAATTATACCAGAACACTTTCCTCTTTGAATGTTCATCATCATTTAATTATTTGTTTTGACTCCAAAATTTTAATCCCAACTCACCCAGGTCAGATGCTTATTCAGTTTTCTAGCCTCAACTAGAAGTAATTTCATGAATAAGTGCATTTTTTTATTTTGCATTGTTATTATAAAACCTGATTTTTTGATCACCATTGCCCATGTGCTCCCCCACTAAAATGTGCATCAGTAACCCCATTTCATTTCCCAAACTAGATCCAGGATTATCCCTTCCTGGCTTGGCTGAAAACACTCCTGAAATCAAGAACTTTCCCATTAATAAATGCATGGACATGAAGGGATCCAAAGCAAGGGTGAGGATGTTACAATTTACGCTCATGTGGGAATAGGAGTCAATAGGAGTGGGAACAGAAGGGCGATGGGTAAAATTAGGCCTGACAGGAATTAGATTAGGGGCAGTTTTGCACAAGCTTAAGTTTACACAAGGTGCAAGTGGGGAAGCTAGCCAAGACAGATTGTTAGCAATAAAAGGCTGTTTGGGGTTATGACACATTTTAAACCAATCTATTTCCAAAATTACAATCTTCAATTATTAAAAAATATTTAGAACTTTACTTCTCTGAGCATCAACCTTTCATACAGTTCAATACTGATTAATGGTACCACTTCTTCCTAATGTAGCAATTTGAATTGCACTTGCTTGGCTGAAGGTAATGACTCACAATAGAGGAATAATGCCAGCATTATAGGCAAGCTTTCAAATCAACACATGAGCAGCAGTCACCACTCTTCTGCGTGTTTATGTCAGTTGCAATGGAAAGAAAGCTTGTGTGCTCACAACTGTGTATTGAAAATTCAAATTGTTGGCATGGCAACCAATTCCAAAAGGACTTGATTCATGTTATGAGTTCTGGTCATGTACAGACAGTTGTTCACTTCCATTCAGTCTGTATCCTGGCTCTGGGAGCCCTTCTACTTAATGGTATAAATGGGTTTGTATACTTGGTCCTCCAGACAAAAATTCCCACAGACTGAGAAGAGTGCTCAGGTTTTTTTCCCACAAAAAAGGCATTTTTTAAATATTATGCTCAGCATGTTGTCTCACAAGGACTCAGTCCATTAATGTACTGACTTGTATCAAGTCATAACTTTCACACCATGTAATTAGATCTCTTGGGTAAATATAAATATCGGCCAAAGTAAATGTTTTCTATAGCAGCAACCCTGCAGCATTGCTGCAGCCGAAACATAAATTGTAACCAAAAGGATTGCTTTGGTCTGATATACCATTTGTGCTAACATGAAAAGTCTGTACTGAAGTTAACAGTGACATTACTAGCTTTTGTTTAGATGGTAACACGCTGGGCTATAAATCAAAAAGTTGTAGGTTCAAATCGCACTCCAACGATCAAAGTTCAAAAACCTAGGCTAACATTCCAGTTCAGGATGGAGGGAGAGATGCACTGTTAGAAATCCCAATCTACAGAAGATCCCGTCTTTTGTCCGTGGTGAATGTAAAATATCGAAGAGACGGCAACTAGTGCTAGTGAATTTAACCTTCATCAAACCGACTAACCTGGTTATTATCACATTGCTGATTGGAGGTAGTTCCCGTGGATAAATTGTGTACTTTGCTTCCTAAATTTAAAAGAACTTCATTTCATTGGAGATGAACGTTCTGTATTGTTTGAGGATCATGAAAAACACTATATAACAAAAAGAATATTGACTTACTTTCTTGCCTTGACTAAATCAACCAACTCTTGGCAAACGTGATGAGATTTCCAATAGTTAAACTCGCTAATACTGAATCAAAAGTGAGATTTGTTCTTTTAAGAAACTTTCAGTTTAAAGGCTCTGCTAAAATCTGAGTGCAGCACTACTTGCAATCAATAATTTTCCTTTTATAATCATCAGATGTGTTCAGCCAGTAAATCCACAAACCAAATAGAATGGCATCAAGCTAGAAAAGGCCATCTGGCCATTCAATATACCTCTACTCACAAAAATATGGGGACATCCTACTAGTTGGTCTAACCTGTAATGAAGCAAAGTCAGACTTTCGCTGCACAAGGAAATAAAACGGCTATCCATCCTTAAGAATTCTAAGCCATCATGTCATCTGAAATAGATGATCTCATTCTAAACCTGGCTTTGATTTCAATCTCATTTCCAGTCTATTTAACTACCTTATGAGGAAGTTTATCGAAACATTATCCATTGCTTATGCACCATGCCTCATAGGTTTTCTCAAAAATGATATATAATAATGTGGAAAGCTGCTAATAAACTGAAAGGTGTCGAAGTATAGTAGCATGTGGAATCACTGCAGCACTGAGTAATGAGATGCTCAGTTTCATTGCTCTGGATAAATAAGGAGTTAGATACTAGCACCAAGTTTGGGGAGTGATGGGAAAGAACAGAGCACTTTGTGATTACAAGATTCAACCAGAAAAAACCATCTTAAACAAATTCCACAATGTTTGGCTGAGGACCTCAAAAAAGTCTAATTGAGTTTGGATAGGCTTGGTCTCTTTTCCCTGGATCAAAGGAGGCCGAGAGACGACATAAAAGAGGTATCCAAAATTATGAAAGGCGTAGATAAGGTAGCTAACCGAGAATCTAAAACTTGAAGGCAAAAGTTTAAAGGGAAACCGAAAGATAAATAATTCACATAAAGAGCAGATGTTATCTGGAATAAGCTGCCAGAGAAGGTGGAAGAGGTGGGTTCAATAATCGTATTTAAGAGGCACCTGAACAGGTACTTGAACGAGCAAAGCATAGATGGATGTAGAGTTAAGGCAGGCAGGTGGAGTTAACATAATAGGTATAATGGTCAGTATAGACCAGTGAGGTGAAAAGCCAGTAAATACACTGTGCAATGCTGTCATTCTAAATATACTGACATGTCGCCCAAACACACTTACCAATTTGTACACATACACCATGTGAGGAGACTATCCAGATCCATGGTATGTCAACTGGTCTGACCAGCCACAAGAAAATGCTGAGTCATTGATGCATCACACAAACCATCCCCATCTCCTCCCTAATTCCTCCCCCCCCCCCCCCCCTCAATCCACACTGCTCACAAAAGTAATAGGAAAACAACACTATCAGGGACCGCTCACACCATGATCGTTTTCTCTTCTCCACATTTCCATCAGGCAGAAGATACAAAAGCTTGAAAGCACATACCACCGATTCAAAAGAGCTTCTTCTGTGCTGTTATCAAACTCTTAAACAGTCCCCTCAAATGCTAAGGCTGGATTCCCTACCTCATTGCGCCCTTTGCACTTTTTTATCTACAATTTCTCTGTACCTGTACCTTGCTAACAGGATCAAGGGATTATGGGAAAAAGGCAGGAACGGGGTACTGATTTTGGATTATCAGCCATGATAATATTGAATGGCGGTGCTGGCTGGAAGGGCCGAATAACCTACTCCTGCACATATTTTCTATGTTTCTATATTGTGCACTCTGTTTTTTCCTCTTTTGCACTATCTTTTATACTCACATATGGTGTGATGGGCCTAATTAGTATGCAAAATAAAGTGTTTCACTGCATCTTGGTGCATATAACAATAATAAATCAATACCAACAAGCAAATCTGCTTTCACAACCCTTTCAAACAGATTTGGAAGAGGATTCAAATCACCCTTTCTGACCATTAAAACATATTATTTCCCAATCCCCCACCTGCAACTGCCTCTTTGCAAATTTTCTTCTATACCTATTGGTTACTGACTCTCCCACAAGTAGAAACTATTTTTCCTATTTACATTATCAAAATCGTTGATCTCATGGTCAAAACTGCAGCTTAAAACTGCAATTAACTGTTTGAAAAGGGCAAAACCACAACTGACTACTCTACCAGGTCAACATTCTTTGCCTCCAGTGGTGGAAGTGGCGGCGCCTAACGGCTGCGGCTCGCTAGCAGTCTGTTCGTCTTTTTTCCTTTTTTTTTTTGTTGTGTGTCGGTGTTGGGATGATTTTTTTTTTGTTTTGGTTGTGTATGTGTGGGAGGTGGTGGTGTGGGTGGGGGGGGTGTGTTGGGGGGGGGGGGGAAACCTTTCTCTTTTAGGTCTCTTCCTCACGGTGCGGGGCGCGGCTCGGCCGCGGGGCCTTCCATCGCCCGGTGCGGCTCGGCCGCTGGACTTAACATCGTCCGGTGCGGCTCGGCCTCTGGACTTAACATCGTCCGGTGCGGCTCGGCCGCTGGACTTAACAGTGCCCGGTGCGGCTCGGCCGCGGGGCGCAACATCGCCCGGAGCGGATCGGCCGCGGGGCCTAACATCGCCCGGTGCGGCTCGGCCGCGGGACTTTTCATCGCCCGGTGCGGCTCGGCCGCTGGATTTAACATCGCCCGGTGCGGCTCGGCCGCGGGGCCTAACATCGCTGGTGCGGCTCGGCCGCTGGACTTAACAGTGCCCGGTGCGGCTCGGCCGCGGGGCCTAACATCGCACGGCGCGGCTCGGCTGCGGGACTTTTCATCGCTGGTGCGGCTCGGCCGCTGGACTTAACATCGCCCGGTGCGGCTTGGCCGCGGGGCCTAACATCGCACGGCGCGGCTCGGCCGCTGGACTTAACATCGCACGGCGCGGTTCGGCCGCGGGACTTAGCTGCGCACGGCTCGGCCACGGGGCCTTCCGTCGCCCGGCTCGGCCGCGGGATGTTTCAGCGCCCGGTGCGGCTCGGCCGCGGGGACTTCCATCCCCTTGCGGGGACTGTGCGGGTCGGTCGGGTACGAGCTGTCTGTCCGTGGGCGTGGGGAAGAGAGTGGAAGTTTTGTTGCCTCCATCACAGTGAGGGAGTGTTTGGAGTCACTGTGATGGACGTTTGTGTTGGGGTCATGTGTCTTGTATTCTTTTTTGTGTATGACTGCTATGTAATTTCGTTCGGTACCTTGGTACCGAATGACAAATAAAGCTCTGAACTGTTGATCTGTTGAACCTTCTTGATCTGTGCATAGTCCCATACCACACTAGCCATTTAAAACTGCTTTCAAAAGACACTTCATGGAGACAAATACAGAATGCCACACCTTCACACAAAACTGTGCTTATCCGCCTCCCATAACTAAATATTTTAAATAACTAAAACCTCAAGGCCTCAGTCCATGATTCTGATATACCACCACACATGTACAACGTCACAGTAAAGGTTGCAATGGCAACCATCAGACTCTGTATCCTGATTCGGTTCAGAAATGAGAAACCAAAGCTAGGCCTCACTTCCACCTAGAAAGTATGGAATTATGTTCTGCACAAAGTCACGTGTAATGTTCGCGCTCTACTCATCCATTTTCTTACCATTGAAATATAGGCTTCCTTCTTCTCCCAACGGTTCCATCAAAATCCTCTGCTAAAAACAACGTGATGTATAATCCTCTGGAAAGTTGATTAATGTACCATTCTTGTTCCTGTTTTCTGTGCAGGACACTCAGAACAGAATATCATCAACAGTTACTACTAAGATATCATCAAAATTACACAATGTCACTATCGTGGTAAATGACTGCAACTGTGGAATTGGGTAATGCTGTCCCTTCAGCTTCAATTATTGTGTGTTTTTTTAGTTTAGAGATACAGCCGGAAACAGGCCCTTCGATCCACTGAGTCCGCACCGACCAACGATCCCCACACATTAACACTATCCCACACACACTCGGGACAATTTACAATTATACCAATTTACACTTAACCTACAAAACCATACGTCTTTCGAATGTGGGAGGAAACTGAAGATCTCGGAGAAAACCCACGCAGTCACAGGGAGAACGTACAAATTCCATACAGACAGCACCCGTAGAACCTGGGTCTCCAACGCTGCAACTCTACCACTGTGCCACCATGCTGCCCTTTATTAGACAAGGCTGCATAGTTTTGGATGACAGGTTAGATACAAAAGTGGAATGATACCAAGCAACTACTTCAGCCACAATGTGCCCCTGTTGAGAGGCACTGGCTAGCTTTAAGTAGTGCAGGCTCTGGTAATAGAGAATGGTGGCATAATAGATGTTCCTGGTCTACTAATCCAGATGTCTAGAATAACAATGAAATTCAGGTCTTGCAGCTGAATTCATTAATTAGGTTTATTATTTTTTTAAATATCTAGATTCATTAAAAGCAGCTAAATATTTGCAGGATGATCAGAATAAGTCATGTGTTATAATAATAATATTCATTTATTGTCATTGCAACGAGTACAACGAAATTAAAAAATAGCCAATCCTGACGGTGCGTGCAAACATATATGCAATAAATGCAAAAACAAATAAATACATAAATACAATTAAATACAATTATATTAAGTACAAAATTTTTTAACGGTGTTGCCTAGTGCAAAGGTAGTGTTCAGTTCTCGTATGGCCCTGGGGTAAAAACTGTTCTTAAGTCTGTTTGTTCGGGATTTGATCGACCTGAAACGTCGACCAGAGGGCAGATGAACAAACAGACGGTGGCCGGGGTGGGATGGATCTTTTATTATTTTGCCTGCTCTACTGAGGCAGCGTAGGCTGAACAGGTGCTCCAGGGAGGGCAGTGAGCAGCCGATGATCTTCTGGGCCGTCGTGATGACCCTCTGAAGGGCCTTCCTGTCCTTTTCTGAGCAGCTGGCATACCATGTGGTTATACAGTATGCCAGCACACTCTCGATGGAGCAGCGATAGAAGGACAACATGAGCTTCTCCTGCAGGTTGGTTTTCCTGAGGATCCTCAGGAAGTGGAGTCTCTGCTGTGCCTTCTTTACTGTGGTGATGGTGTTGGTAGACCAGGTAAGATCCTCTGCGATGTGCGTACCCAGGAACCTGAAAGCTGGTACCCTTTCCACACAGACCCCATTGATGTAGAGTGGGTCGTAATCTACACTGGTTTTTCTAAAGTCAATTATAAGTGTATTATAGTGAAAACTTGGGCAATTTTACCTGATTTTGATGATGCAGGATGCAAGACTCGTAGTAAGACTCGTAGTAACTTAACTAATAGTTAAGAGTTAATAGCAAGCCATTACGTTGCACGAGTATAAAATACTATCATAAAACTCTAAGAATGACTCAACATTTATGTCAGCAATCATTTTGAGCACAAGCAAGGCATATAGTTCTACAAAATTGTGTTTATTTTTAAACCAAATACATGCTGAATTGTCAGACCAATCTCAAATTGGTCAAGCAACAGCTTTACTTTTCAGCCAGTGTTCTTGGCTCCATCGTCATAACTCCTTGATACATCCTATACAATGGCAATACATACATGTCATAGTAGTAAGGCTGCAATATACAATCAGGTAGCAGTTGACCTGGGATGAATGAAATTGTTCAATATACACAAAGGTTCATGGCATGAGTTCAATCTCCTGCTGATAACAGCTTTATTTGTCGTTCGGTACCGAAGTACCGAACGAAACTACATAGCAGTCATAGAAAAAAAAGAAAAAAAAAAGAACACGAGACACATAACCCCAACACAAACGTCCATCACAGTGACTCCAAACACCCCCTCACTGTGATGGAGGCAACAAAACTTCCCCTCTCTTCCCCACGCCCACGGACAGACAGCTCGTCCCCGACCGACCCGCACAGTCCCCGTAAATACGTAACAAAATCAGTGTCCCCTCAAGCCCACAGAGAAGACAGGTTACACAATGTACTCTGAACGATGGAACTCAATGTTCATTGCAAATGAACAGAATGACTGATGGACCTAGCCAAAACCCAGATTGCACACAACTATCAAACTGGTCCTCCAATAAATGATGGAAAAATCAACATGATGGGGAAAAGAATACTTCACTTCATCCTTAGGAACATGGAACTGTTCTTGACAATACCGATAGAAATGACCATCCACCCAAGGTCCTCATGCAGGCTCTGTGCCGCACGGCACTGTGCTGAAGAAATCCAGAATAGATCCAGCAGTTCAAAACTGGCACAGCCACAAGCAGCAGTATTGCATTCCTCCGCAACCTCTAACCTCACGGCCCATAGTTACGAGTCAAGCATGATTATTTGTCTTATTTTCAAGCCAGTAGATTGCCTCTCTGTGACATTTCCACCCAGACGTTTCCATCCAGACAAGAACTACTGCTTTCACAGGAACCAGACCCAGCCAGCAGGATTATAAATGATGTCTTGCAGAAGAAACAGAAGCCCATTCCGAGAATGCAAAATGCTTGGTAACTATTGTGCAAGTAAGAAGATACTGTAGAAGTGTCATTCCACAAGCTCTTGATGTGCATTTTTGTTGGACATTGTTTCAATGAGAAATGCAAAAGATCGCGCATAAAGAGGAAATATCACCTGGTCAAGATATAACAGAGGATTACATGCACTCTATAATAATAATAATAATAATACATTTTATTTATATAGCGCTTTTCATATACTCAAAGACGCTTTACAGAGATTTTGAGAACATAGGGAAATTAATAAATAGATAAATAAGTAAATAAATAAATGAACAGAGAAAGGAGACAGTAGGTGAGGTGACCTTCAGTGGTTGAAGGCAGTACTGAACAGGTGAGACTTCAGCGATGTTTTGAATGTGGTGAGTGTGGGGGAGTCTCTAACGGTTTGGGGTAGTGAGTTCCATAGGGTGGGAGCAGCGATGGAGAAAGCCCTGTCCCCCCAGGATCTGAGTTTAGTCCGGATGTGGGGGGATAGGAGATTGGCAGCGGCAGAGCGGAGGGTGCAGGTGGGAGTGTGCCTGTGGAGGAGGTCGGTCAGGTAGGATGGGGCCAGGTTATGGAGGGCTTTGTAGGTTATGAGGAGGATTTTGTACTGGATTCTCTGGGGGATGGGGAGCCAGTGGAGTTTATAAAGGACGGGGGTGATATGGTTACGGATCGAGGTGTGTGTGAGTAGACGGGCAGCGGAGTTTTGAATGTATTGAAGTTTATTGATGATTTTTGAGGGTGCGCCATAGAGGAGGCTGTTGCAGTAGTCCAGACGGGAGGTGATGAAGGCACTCTAAGCTATAAGAACACCACAGAGATGGTGGTGTAAATCATAAATAATTTAACATAATCTTAATAGCTGAGATCAAAGCTCTTACATTCTTCCACATCCTGTTGCAAAGCCAGTGCCCAAAGTGAAGAAAAGTCTTCAAAAAATTATCATCAAGTATGAATTAAGTAAATTCATATTTCCTTGAGTACAGAAAGTTAAAGGTAAACTGAAGTATTTAAAATGAATGAGGTATTCATCGCAGTAACAATAAATTATTACTTTTGGTAAAGTTAAATAGGTCAATGACAGAACCTAGCTCCAATATCTAGGTTCTGTCATTGACCTATTTAACCTTCCCAAAAGTAGTATTTATTATTACTTGCTGTGATGAATACTTCATTCATTTTAAGTACTTCAGCTTACCTTTAACTTTCTGTGCTCAAGGAAATATGAATTTACTTAATTGTTCAAATAGTATTTGCAAATTGCATGGAGTTAATGTACCATCGGCTTTTTTGATTAGCAATTTGGTCCTTCAGCCACTATTTGTCTCTGCTCAGAGTTTCTAGCTCCTTCCAATTTTATGTAATGTTATCTCCTTTTAGTCCTAAGTGTCCCATCTCCAGCACTCTCTGCACTGTTTTTCTTAATCTATCAATGCCCCTTTGCACTTTCTATTTCATAATACCCTATTTTTTCCCTCCCATCTAACAATGTAATCTAGAAACAGATTAACTGCTATCTGTGAATGAACAGTGAAAAACTATTTAGGTCTGTTGCCTGGGGATATTGCTCATCTCCTAATTTCCTACTTCCTTAGTAATTCCCCACAACCCCATTCCCTTCAATTCTCTGCAAGCTAATTTTTGCTGTCAATCACTCATGTGGAATCTTATAACCCAGGATGTTTACCGAACTTAGCATTGGTTTAATGGTGCTTAATTGTCACGTGTGCATTGAACAGTGAAATACTTTTTGCAGAGATCACACATGCGCGAATCGCTATATTTTGGCGCCATTTACAAAACTTCCAAAGTCCCGTCCACACTTTCAATGCACTGGGGCAGCTCCCATTACAGGTAAGCCCCAGGCTGCTGCAGGACCTCTTCCGTTGACCTCGACCTGCGAACCGACATCCGTCCTCTCGTCTAACCACCTTCATGTTGCAAGGAGGCCTCTTGCAGCCAAACTTGAAGGCGCTGAAGGCAATGCCCCGGTCCCTCTCCTACCAGCCCTCTCCTTGTGCGAAGCGACTCCTTCCTCCCCAACTCTCTGGTCTTCAGGGCCGAGCTCGGCAGCTTTTGAGCTTCCCCCAACAGGCAGTGGCCTGCCGGCTTTTTCTTCGTGGCGGCGAGCCAAGCCTGCCACCGTGCGTGATAGTGGGGGGCTCGGCGGCTTCCCCCTAAAGGCCACAGCCCGCTAGCTCTTCGTTCGTTCAGCCACCGGGTCTTAGTTCTGACATAATACCTTTTATTTAATATTTTGTTTCTAATGCCAGGTTGCTAACTGGACGCAAGGCAGAAAGCAGCTTTTTCAGTCGACTGGTGCCACTATCCTATTAAGATAAATACTTGTACTATTTACTGGTCTATCACAAGGGCGGCACGGTAGCGCAGCGGTAGAGTTGCTGCTTTACAGCGAATGCAGCGCCGGAGACTCAGGTTCGATCCTGACTACGGGTGCTGCACTGTAAGGAGTTTGTACATTCTCCCCGTGACCTGCGTGGGTTTTCTCCGAGATCTTCGGTTTCCTCCCACACTCCAAAGACGTACAGGTATGTAGGTTAATTGGCTGGGTAAATGTAAAAATTGTCCCTAGTGGGTGTAGGATAGTGTTAATGTACGGGGATCGCTGGGCGGCACGGACTTGGTGGGCCGAAAAGGCCTGTTTCCGGCTGTATATATATGATATGATATGATAACTTAAATTTACATTTGAATAACAGTTCTACAATTTGGTTTGCTTCTCGTGAAATCCTTAGTGAAATCTTTTTGCAACAGTTTCACCCTATTTCTTTTCCCTGTGAGAGTCTGTTGTTGATGCCGTTATATCGCAGCAAGCAGATTGCTCAGAATAAGCATTCCCACAAGATTCAACTCAATCCACTTTCCACACACGACTTGGAGAGAATTAAAAGAACCACTAAAGCAGGTGAATAAAACACAGGTGTAATTGCACCTCACGTATTTGTGCCAGCAATTACGTGTTCATGCCCAAAAGCATTTGCCTAAAGTTTGTTAGAAGATACTTACCTTAATTGTGCATGATTCATGAGGGTTATTAGCCCAACCTCCCAATACATTTTTACCATTGGCCAGTTGTACCCAGCGGCCATGAAGGCGACTGAAGTGTTGCATTACTGCGCAACACACACATGTCAAATAAATTCTCTGTGCACAAAGCATCAAACAAGCTTCTTCCTGGAGGGAACACTTTTATCATTTTCCCTGTGGAAAATGAGTGCATTCCTTCACCAGGTGGCCAGCCTCCCGGCAGTGCAAAGCATCATTGAGACAAATAATTTCATTTGCTGCCACAGGAGGAAGGTTAAGTTGGGGTGGAAAAGGTGTGAGGGTGGCAGTTCATGCAGGTGTGGGGATGAAAACAAAACTGGTCTCATATTCTGTGCTGGATTTCAATGGGAATTACTAAGCCGGAGGACGTGGAAAGGCAAATCTTTTAAAATAAAAATATATTTATTTATTTTGGATTAATATTTTAAATTTAGAAATTTGGATTTCAGCTGACTACCATTTTAAACTGTTAAAAACTGAAAACATTTACAGCTTTGAAGCAAAAAAAGCAGTATTTTAGAATACTGTACCCCTCTTCCACTGATATATGCAAGCTAAATTCAAAGTCTTTCTACAGCAGTAATTGCTTCAAATGGTTTGATCTGGCAGAGTAGAAGCTGCCCTATTATTGTGTATGTTTTCCAGTCTGCAAATTGGACTGACGACATTCAACAACTGACTGACACAATGCTGGTGTGACTTTGTAACAATGACTTTGCATACAATCAAAATGCTGCTAAGTCTGGCATTAACCCTCATTTATATCTGCAGGGAGTCCAATGCTTGGTTTTCATCTCCTGGCCATAACTGATGGGTGGTCAGTGGATCTGGTGCCAGCCTGTTCCCATTCGGGATTGTTCGGCGCTCTTACAACAATTGAATTGTTACAACAAGAGAATTCTCATAAAATCTTAGAATTCAATTCTGTAAACCAACAGAAACATATTATAGACTCTTACAATCCCAAACTGTTGATACATCACCAACCAACATGGGATAACAGAGGATGCTGACAGTGAAACAAGCATCCCATATCGACATGTAACTTGCTGGACAGGGCATCTCACATTGCCCTTTATCCTTTTTCCCTCAGCCTTTCAGCTCAAAATGTTTGTGCTGTTAGCTACTAAAACCATGAACTAATAATAGTGTAGCAATAGTAATATTGCCTTTTGGTCTCAAATAATGATACCAATTGAAGATTCGGCAATAGATTCGGAAGATTGGGGTAAGAAATAAAAATAGATACACATTAAGGAAACTAACTAAAGAGAGAAAGGATGTTTGCAAGAAACAAAAACATCTAGAGAATCCACCTGCCATAATATATGTGATTTCACAGTTAGAGTCATGGAGCCATACAGCAAGGAATCAGGCCCTTTGGCCCAACATGCTGATCAAGATGCCCCATCTACACTAGTCCCATCAGCCCACGTTTAGCCCGTTTCCCTCTAAACCTTTCCTATCCATGCACCTGTCGAACAATACGAGAGTCAAAGTATACAGCATGGAAACAGGCCCTCCATGCTGTTAATTTTACCATTCCCTTTTTATGCTGTTCCCTTTCTGGGCTGAAAAAAAGATGAGAAACATTGGAAGAACATAAATTTCCTTAATTTGTACTTGATGCATTAAGTAACAAGCCAAACTTTGTGCTCGGTTTAACTGTAAGTACTGTTACGAATGAAGTAATGAAACAGCACCCAAACAAACACCTGAATTAGTTTAGTTTAATTTATTGTCACGTGTACAGTGGAAAGATATCGAAGGCTACAGATCAAGTATGAGTAAACGGGACTAGTTAGGACAATCCAATGATTTGCTTGATTGTGGAGGGCTGCATTATCTGACTGAGTCATAGAGCTAGGCAGTATGGAAACAAGCCCTTCAGCTCAACTGGTCCATGCCGATTAATTTGCCAAAATGAGCCAATCCCACTTGAATGCACCTGGCCCATAGCAATCCTCTCCAGATTTATCCTGTCTGAGGCAGAGTATTGACCTGTAAGGTCAGCTATCCATGTTCTCCAGAGATGCTGCCTCAACCTGCTGAGTTACTCCAGCACTTTGTGTCCTTTTGTGTATTAACCAGCACTTGCAGTTCTGTGTTTCTATATTTATCCTGTCCATTTACCTGTCCGAGTATGACATAAATATTGCAATTGTACCTGCCTCTAACACTTCTTCTGGTAGCTTGTTGTGTGTGATTCAATTTATTATCAAATCTTTCCTCTCTAACTTTAAACCTATGTCTGCTAGTTTTAGACTCTCCTACCCTGGGGAAACCTCTGAGCCTACTTACCTTGCCCCTCTCCTATCTTCAAGACAATTTAGTTTTTTGCCCTGGATCAAATGACCATAATTCTGCCAATTTCCTATTCACGGGTTCTTTTTTCCTTGCCACCAACTGTCGGATGACAAACGCATCAGTCATGATGAGCACCATAAAGCACGCTGTTATCTTGGCACCAAAATACAGTGCCCTCCATAATGTTTGGGACGAAGACATATAATTTATTTATTTGGCTCTGTACTCCACAATTTGAGATTTGTAAAAGAAAAAATCACATGTGGTTAAAGTGCACTTGGTCAGATTTTACATGCTGAAACACCAGTCCGACAGATCGGAAACGCTCTTCAGGAGTCAGGTGTGAATTTCTCAATGACCACTGTCCGCAGAAGACTTTGTGAACAGAAACACATTATGGAGGGCACTGTAGGAAACAACACATACAACAGTCAAGGCCATGAGACTCAGGCACAACAAACTGAAGCACAATCACTTGATTATGATTACGGCGTTTATTATTAAAATTTCAAAAGCACCATGAATCAGTTGGGGAAGAAAGGTCTATTTAAAAGGGGTTGACAGAATAACCCAGTAGCAATTCAAAGAACTGCTGTACAGAAACATGACTCATACGTCACTTGCATTTACAAATGACAAGTTCCTCCTATATTTATACTGTATGCACAGGCATGTTTCTCATCGTGTAATTTGCCAAAATTATACCTTTGCAGTCAACAGTTAATGACTTGGTTGCATAAGTGTCAAAAAACATACACAGCAGGAAGTTAAAAACATCTGCACAGATCATGGTGAATAGACTTGGAACTTGTAAGCAGATGATAAAATAGCCCAAAGTCAGCATGGTTTTGTGAAGGGGAGATCTTGCCTGACAAATCTGTTGGAATTCTTTGAGGAAGTAACAAGCTGGATACTCAAAGAAGAGTCAGTGGATGTTGTTTACCAAGATTTTCATAAGGCCCTTGATAAGGTGCCATATGTGAGGCTGCTAAACAAGTAGGATTCATGGTATTAGAGGTGAGGTACTGTCAATGTATGGAAAATTGGCTGAATGGCAGAAGGCAAAAAGAAGGAATAAAGGGGGGCTTTTCTGGTTGGCAGCCTGTGACGCGTGGTATTCCACGGGGGTCATTGTTGGGTACCCTACTTTTCACATTATATATATGTTAATGATCTGGATAAAGGAATTAATAGCATTGTGGCCAAGTTTGCAGATGATCCAAATGTAGATGGAGCGGCAGGAAATATTCAGGTAGCAGGGAGAATGCAGAGGACTTGAACAGGTTGGGATAGTGGGCAAAGAAGTGGCAAATGGAATACAGTATAGCAAAGTGTACGGCCATGCGCTTTGGTAGAAAGAATAAAGGTGTGGACTATTAGAGTCCTAGAGTCACAGAGTGATACAGTGTGGAAACAGGCCCTTTGGCCCAACTTGCCCACACCGGCCAACATGTCCCAGCAGCACTAGTCCCCCTTGCCTGCGTTTGGTCCGTATCCCTCCAAACCTGTCCTATCCATGTACCTGTCTAACTGCTTCTTAAACGATGGGATAGTCCCAGCCTCAACTACCTCATCTGACAGCTTGTTCCATACACCCACCACCCTTTGTGTGAAAAAGTTACCCCTCAGATTCCTATTTAATCTTTTCCCCTTCACCTTAAACCTATGTCCTCTGGTCCTCGATTCACCTACTCTGGGCAAGGGACTCTATTCTCCAAATGGGGAGAAGATTCAGAAATCGGAGGTACAAAGAGACATGGGAGTGCTGGTGCCGGATACCAAAAAGTTAATTTGCAGGTTGAGTCAATAGTAAGCAATAGTTGAGTCAATAGCAAATGCAATGTTAGCATTCATTTCAAGAGAACTAGAATACAAAAGCAAGGACGTAATGCTGAGGTTTTTTAAGGTAACATACGTGGAAAGCTTTGAGTAGTTTTGGGCCCCATATGTTAGGAAGGACATGTTGGCTTTAGAGAGGGTTCAGAGAAGATTTACAATAATGATCCTGGGAGATTGGGATAATGCATGAGGAGCATTTGATGGCTCTGCACCTGTACTCTCTGAAGTTTAGGAGGGGGAATTTCATTGAAACCTACCGAATTATGAAAGGCCCAGATAGAATGGATGTGAAGAGGATGTTTCCAGTTGTGGGAGAGTCTAGAACCAGAACGCACAACCTCAGAATTCATGGGCGTATCCCCAGAATGGAGATGAGGAGGAATTTCTTTAGCCAGAGGGTGAATCTGTGGAATTCATTGCAGTTGTAGAGGACAAGTCATTGAGTAGTTTTAAAGCGGAGATTAATAGGATCTTGATTAGTAAGGGCATCAAAGGCTACAGAGAGAAGGCAGAATAGGAATGAAAGGGAAAAATTGATCAGTCATGATTGAATGGCAGAGCAAACACAATGGACTGAATGACCTAATTCTGCTCCTATGTCTTATGGCATTATGATGAATGCAAATGATACAAAACCTTGGCAACATTGTCAATAGCAAATATGTCTATGACAAGACCTGAGAACAAAATAGGTAGAATGGTAAATTTGGCACAAAGGATGCAGCTTACTGTGAATGCATATGAAGATATTTGTTTTTAACATATCACCCCCAGATCTCTGAAGATGGTTTTGTCTTACATTAAAGTATAACATCGAACAATGCAACTTGACTGACTTAGTTATTATCATTCTGCCTATTGGGGCCTTGCGAGATCCCAGCAGGGCAACCCAGTCAATCCCATTCCTTCTCTTCCTTATTTCCTTGTATTCTGCAACATATTCTATCTCACATAACCATAAACACAATTATTTTGTTACCTATCAACACCAAAGGTGTAATTTCCAAAGCCAATTAACCTTCCAGCTCATCTTTAGGATGTGGCAGGAAGTTTGTGCATTCCTGCACTAGGACAGGATCGAACCCAAGGCTCTGGAACAGTGTGGCAGCAGCCTCACCAACTTTGCACATAGGAGCATGTACGAAACAAAACAAGTCAACCTCATCAGTAATAATGGGATGTCACAGGGATCAATGCTGGGATTCCAGATCTTTCAAATATTTCTCAATGATTTGAATGAGAGGGAATTCAACGTAATATTTCAAAATACAAGTTTAAGAGCAAGTCTTGAGGAGGTTCGCAGTATACCATGGAGGCATTCAACAGGAAGAATGGCCCATGTTGACCATCAAATACTCATTTGCACTAATATTATTTTATTATCTCCACATTCCCATCAACTCTCCCAACATTCCACCATTCATCTGCACACTTGGGGCAACTTATTTCACCTACCAACGTGTACATATTTGGGATGTGGGAGGAAATCCACATGGTCACAAAAATAATATACAAACCCCACACAGAGAGCACCAAAAGTCAAGAACGAACCTGAACACGGGAGGTGAGATAGCAGCTCTACTAGCTGCCCCACTGGGTGCCCACATAATATGGATAAGTATGAGATTATCCATTTTGGTGGCAATAACAATAATGCAGATTATCTGACACAATAGATGGGGAATGACAGAGGTGTAAAGAGACCAGAGTGTTTTTGAACACCGTTTATTGAAGGTAAGCAGCAGGAAAAGGCAGAAGGGTGTATGCTTGCCGTCACAGTCAGAGAGTTGTGAATCTGTGGAATTCTCTGCCTCAGAAGGCAGTGGAGGCCAATTCTCTGAATGCATTCAAGAGAGAGCTAGATAGAGCTCTTAAGGATAGCGGAGTCAGGGGGTATGGGGAGAAGGCAGGAACGGGAGAATGATCAGCCATGATCACATTGAATGGCAATGCTGGCTCGAAGGGCCGACTGGCCTCCTCCTGCACCTATTGTCTATTGTCACAGCAAGAGAACTTGACCAGAGGAGTAGAATCGTCTCATTGTAATTGTGCAGAGCCTTGGTGAATCTCTACTGTGCACAATTTTAAACTTCTTATCTGAAGAATGCCCTTGCTAAAGAGAGAGTTCATTGAAGGTTCACCAGACTGCTTTCTGCGAAGGCAGTACTAATGTATGAAGGCAGATTGGATTAACTAGACTTCCGTTCACCAGAGTTTAAAAAAGGGGTTCACAGAGAAACCTGCCAAATTCTACAGGATTGGTTGGAGGATGAATGGTGTTCCTGATAGTGAATGAGTACAAGACTAGGGGTGTAAGGGAACTCATGGGTCAAGGATAGTTGTTAAGCCATAAAAGAGTGAGATGAAGAAAGGATTCTTCCCCCAGTGAGCAGTGCACCAGTGGAATTTGCTGCAACAGAAAGCAGTTAAAGGCTAAAATCATTAAACGTATTCAAGAGGTAGATATTCATCTTGGGGCTGGAGAGATGAGGAGACAAAGTGAGAACGCTGACACAAATACTAAATTTGAATGATCAGCTATGATCTTATTGAACGATGAAGCAAGCTTGAAGGACCAAATGATCCTGACCTGCTCCTATTTTCCCATATTCCTGCTCTTTTAATGGTAAAAAGTTCATGTTTTTCAGATTGAAGTTGAATGCAGCTCCACCGTCCTAGAATATGTAATCTATCTATATATATTACTAAAACTCTCATCTTGTATATTTGTGGGTGTGTTTATTGGTATATTTGTTTTCGAAATACAGCCAAAAAATGGTACAGAATAGAGGAACGTAAGGGTACAAGTATATAATTACCTGAAAGTGTGTTTACAGGTGAACAGTTTGTTGAAGAAGGCTTCTGGCACACTGGCCTTTGCCAGTTAGGCTACTGAATATACAAATTGGGACATTATGTTGTATAAGACATAGGTAAGACTGCACTTGGAGCATTGTATTCAGTTTTTGTCACCCTTCTATAGGATTAAGGCAGAAAGAGTGCTGATAAGATTTACGAGGATGTTGTCAGGAGTTATAGAGAGACGTTAGGCAAACTGGGACTTTATTCATTGGAGCATAGGATATTGAGGGATGATCTAATAAAGATGAATAAAATTATGAGGGGCATGAATAGGGTGTCTGCACACAGCCTTTTACCTAGGGTTGCGGAATCAAGAACTAGAGGCCATTAGTTTAAATGAGAGGGACAAGATTGAATAGGAAACTGACAGGCAACTTTTCCAGTCAGAAGGTAAAATGTATATGGAATGAGCTGCCACAGGAAGTAATTGAGGCCGATATAATAACAACATTGAAAAGATATTTTGACAGATACATGACTGGAAAGGATTGGGGGGGGGAGGGGGTATGTGTCTGGTGAGTTTACAATGAACCTACTCCAAGATAAATGGAAACGGAAAATGAACAAGAAGTTTTTCAAATGATATGTTCACCAAAGCCATTAACAATAACAGCAAATCTTTCTGCAACTCAGGCCTCACAGCACACTTCTGAGCCAACTGGTGGTGACAGATTGTCTGGAATTTCATCTGTAAACACATCGCATTCCCACCGTCACTGGAAAAGCATTTAAGTCATGGTATCTTGGAATAATTGAAATCTGGTGTGCTACTTTTAAATTAACCGTTACTGTCACAGTAAATTAAATTACCAGCAAATTAATCCATTTTTTGATGCCATTGAGGGAAAAATGACACCAAGAAAATGCTCTTCTTTGAACAGTGCCATTGAATCTCTTGCCTTCATCCAAGATGAGGCTTTATTTTAATAAATGATTGAAAAATTCCTCCTTTGAACTACTTCCGTGTATCATAGTGATCAAAGCATATAACTTTGGAAAGATTGGGCTTTAAACAAAACGAGGATATGATAACCTGCTCTTTCTCCCTCCCTTGCTCACTCACTCTTTACAGGAATTTTAGAACTGTGCAAACTGGTTAACAAGGTAGACACAAAATGCTGTAGTAACTCAGCGGGTCAGGCAGCATCTCTGGAGAGACCCTTCTTTAAGGTCTCGACCCGAAACGGCTGAAGAAGGGTCTCGACCTGAAATGTCACCCATTCCTTCTCTCCAGAGATGCTGCCTGACCCGCTGAGTTACTCCAGCATTTTGTGTCTACCTTCCATTTAAACCAGCATCTGAGTTTTCTTTGCTACACAAATACAATACAATACAATATATCTTTATTGTCATTGTACAGGGGTACAGCGAGATTGGGAATGCGCCTCCCATACGATGCAATAAATCAATTAGCTAATCAGTATTAATTTAAACAACCCAATGAAACAAATTAGAAATTAGAACAAATTAGAAATTGGTTAACAATCTCAGTATCTCAGTATCAGCACCTCCAAAACAGTTTTCACATTGTGGTAATTTTCTCAATTACAATATTATTTGATGTCCACCATAATCTAAATCACTTTATTTTGCTGGCGACTTTAAAAATGTTGTGCTCCTGGGAACACGAAGTGGAGACCTACACATTGGAGTATTGAGATGTTGCACCACACTGTTGGTTTGCAACTACTATCTCACATGCTAAGCTGCACTGGCCAATCCAGGGTGACTTGGACAGGTTGTGTGAGTGGGCGGATGCATGGCAGATGCAGTTTAATGTGGATAAGTGTGAGGTTATTCACTTTGGTGGTAAGAATAGGAAGGCAGAGTATTATCTGAATGGTGTCAAGTTAGGAACAGGGGACGTACAACGAGATCTGGGTGTCCTAGTGCATCAGTCACTGAAAGGAAGCATGCAGGTACAGCAGACAGTGAAGAAGGCCAATGGAATGTTGGCCTTCATAACAAGGGGAGTTGAGTATAGGAGCAAAGAGGTCCTTCTGCAGTTGTACAGGACCCTAGTGAGACCGCACCTGGAGTACTGTGTACAGTTTTGGTCTCCAAATTTGAGGAAGGATATTCTTGCCATTGAGGGCGTGCAGCGTAGGTTTACTAGGTTAATTCCCGGAATGGCGGGACTATCGTATGTTGAAAGACTGGAGCGACTAGGCTTGTATACACTGGAATTTAGAAGGATGAGAGGAGATCTTATCGAAACGTATAAGATTATTAAGGGGTTGGACACGTTAGAGGAAGGAAACATGTTCCCAATGTTGGGGGAGTCCAGAACAAGGGGCCACGGTTTAAGAATAAGGGGTAGGCCATTTAGAACTGAGATGAGGAAAAACATTTTCAGTCAGAGAGTTGTGAATCTGTGGAATTCTCTGCCTCAGAAGGCAGTGGAGGCCAATTCTCTGAATGCATTCAAGAGAGAGCTGGATAGAGCTCTTAAGGATAGCGGAGTCAGGGGGTATGGGGAGAAGGCAGGAACGGGGTACTGATTGAGAATGATCAGCCATGATCACATTGAATGGCGGTGCTGGATCGAAGGGCCGAATGGCCTCCTCTTGCACCTATTGTCTATTGTCTATCATGATGCTGCAGGAGATCCCGTTCAAGGCACACAAATTAAAAAACAACTAAAAATTAACATAAAACTTTAAAATGCATTTTTTGCAACATGATATAACAGCAGAGAAAATAGACACAAAATGATGGAGTAACTCAGTGGGTCAGGGAGCACCTCAGGAGAAAAGGTATAGGTGATGTTTTCTGTTGACCAGCATTGGTACCGATTTGTAGAACTGTACAACACAGCAACAGGCCTTCAGACCCACAACGTCTTTGCTCAATACGATACCTATTAAACCAATACCTTCTGTCAGCACAAGATCCATAACCTTCAAACCCAGCATATTCATGTATCTATTAAAATGCCTTTTAAACACCACTATTGTACCTTCCTTCACCACCAGCACCCATGGCAGCACATTCCAGGAACTACCCGTCACAAAAATCTTGTTCCACACATCTCCTTTAAACGTTCCTCCTCTCACCTTAAAGCTATGCACTCTATTCTTTGACATTACCACCCTGGGAAGAAGAATCTGAACATTTTACCTCTCAATTTTACCTGGTCTCCCCTCAGCCTCCAACACTCCAGAGAAAACAATCTATGTTTGTCCATTCTCTCCTTGTGGGCCTGAGGAAGGGTTCCTCACCCATTCTTTTTCTCCAGAGATGCTGCCTGACCTGCTGAGTTACTCCACCATTTAGTGTCTATCTTTGGTATAAACCAGCATCTGCAGTTCCTGTCTACGCACTCTCCTCATAGGTACGACCTTTCAATCTAAGTAGCATTTTGGTAAACCTCTTCTGCATCCTCTCCAAAGCTTCCACAACCTTCCTGTAATATGACAACCAGAACTAACCATAATACACCCAATGCAGCCTAACCAAAATTTTCTAAAGTTGCAATTTGATTTACGACTGTGCTCAATGACCCAACTGATGAAAGCAAGCACACCATACACCTCTTTACCATGCTTTCTACTTATGTTGCTACTTCCAGGGCTCTATATACTTGGGTCCTAAAATCCAGCTATACAATGTTGTGAAGGGTCCAACTATTAATTGTATGTTTTCCCCTTACCTTAGACTGATTTTTTTGTGTCATTTGCAAAATTACCAACTAGCCCATTTACATTTTCATCCAAGTTATTTTTATGTATCATGGAGGACCCAGTACTGATTTTTGCAGAACACCAATGGTCACAGACCTCCAAATAAAATGACACCTTTCCACCACTGCCCTCTGTCTTCCATGGTCAAGCCAGTTCTGAATCCAAGCTACCAAGTCACCGTGGATCCCATGTATCTTAATCCTCTGGATCAGCTTGCTATGAGAGACATTGTCAAATGCCTCACTAAACTGCATGTAGTCAAGATCCACTGCCCTACACCCATCAAGCACTCATCCAATCCTCAAAAAGCTCAATTGTGTTTGTAAGACATGGCTTGCCCTGAAATTCCTATTTCCTTTCTTGCCAAAGGAAGGACAATGTTTATTTCTCCAGTCCACCGGGACCTCACCTGTGACTAGATTTGCATGTGTCTAGTGCATAATTATAATGGAGAAATATATTTGAAAAAGCGGACAAACTCTCGACTGAGACTTCAGCAAGTTTAAGCAGCAAATACACAACCATGGTAAGATTATCTTTCATCTGTTTGAATTCTTTACATTTTTGCCTAAGCAGGGGATTGCTGACATTCCTTTGGCACTTCCTCTCAAGACTATGTCAGCTTTATTTACACGAGGGACATAGTTTTAAAATCAACATTTAATCATTGACAGATTACTGCTCTGTATATTAGACAATCTTTTTTGAGTAGAGTACAATATTGAACAATTTAATTATCTTTATTCTACCCTTCAAGAATTGCCACATCCCAACTCTGCATATAATTTAAAAAAGTGAAAACTTGACATATTCAGAACTGTACACGGTAATAGAAGTCAAAATAAATCAGAGCTTCCTGTTGACGTTTTATTTGTTAAGATTAAAGATCAATTCAAGTTTCAAACAAAATAGTGAATTACCTATTTTGCAAAAGTATTGTATCAAAAGCGCTCAAACAAATTATTTGTACTGGAATGTACCTTACCAAATAGAATGTTATCAAGTGAGGTAAATATTAAAACAATTGTTTAATACCATGCCCATATCAAAAACACTTTAAAACCACTAATAGAATAACAACAAAATACATTCCATTTAAACTACCCTTGCTTTGAACAGTTCACACAATTACCAATAATCAAACACTTCCACCATAATTCTTGAATTTATATCTAAAACATGGTTATTTAGGCATTATTGGCATGACCATTTTCTGAAAGGACAGTGAATAACACATGTTAAATTAGTGGCACTTTTCAACAAGCACCAATGTGTGTGTAACATGGAAGCAGTAAGACTGAGATGCGGTCTATGGACAAAATTGAAATTTGACAATCAAATCAGAAATGTGCACCATATTCTTGCAAAGCAAATATGTAGAACTACAGATGAGTTCCATAATTTGATTTAACTTGTCATACAAAGAATACATAATGTTATTTAAGTGATCTATATCTCAAATTCCTTGTCTTGGCAGAGATCTACATAGGAAATCATTATATTCTCATCACATGCAAGACCTTGGATTGGATACCGCTTTCATGCTGCTCTCATTTGCATAATATTTGCATACTATACCAACTACAGCGTTGTTTTGATCACTAATACAAGCATTTTATAGAATGTTTAATGTACAGATAAATGTCAAGCAAATTAGTTTTAATTCACAGATCTGAAATATTATACTACAAATGTGGGATTTATTCTCTCTATCTGGTTTTCTCATTGAAAAGGAAGCACGAGTCATGCTCAGCTAGAACAAAAGGCCACCAGCAGCAGCTTCTCTGCACTGGTGGTGAAAATCAAAGTCACAAAGAAATCTCTAACCAATGACAAAAACGGCTCTAATAAACAATTGCCTTAAAGATAAGACATAACTTTCCTTAAGACCTCCAAATGCTGTTCTACCTTGGAAACACTTTGCTGCAAAACAATTCGGCAATATTTAAACTCAGATTCTATGGGAAGCTGATTGGACAACTTCCAACAACAACAACGGCTGTATTTGGCAAGTTTGCAAAGAAGAAAGTGACTTAGATGTACCATTTCTGATATTCTAAAATGTCAAAAAAAGACATCGGAAAAAAAAAGATTTTTTCAAGGATATTAAAATTTAAAACTATTCCACAACATCCCCTTCTAACGCAAGATTTAAAAGAGGGGAAAATAAACCTCACCTTAAAACTGTACTAGAGCTGCAAAATAGAAAGCATGCTGTGCTGAAGTCTACACTTAAATAATGATGCACAAAGGAAGGTATTTGGAAAAATCCACATTTTTTAATAATCCAAGTACCTAATGCAGATTGGAGATAGCACCAATCAAATGTTATTTGAGTTTTATCTACACATGGGAGATGGGATTTGAAATACAAATTGCACCTGCAACTTTAGAGCTATTAATTAATGTGTCCTTTTGCAAAAAATCAAGAACGTTACAATATGTTCGGCAAGTTTTGTATCCAAAACAATTTTTTTTTCAAACACAGCAAGTTTAACTATTCCATCTGGCTACACCAATTGCTCCAAGTCATCTCCTATACATATCCAATTTCATAGAAAAGACAAATCAAAAAGATCCTTTTTTTAAAAATTCACCAAACCAACCCATTGAGTGATCCTCAAAGAATATTACTCAAGCACTGGCAATCATTGATTATTCATCTCACTGAGTCAACACCGACCATTAAGTGTGTAAAACTATAGAGCATAGAAACAAAGAACTGCAGATGCTGGTTTGCTCTAAAGGACACAAACAATGAAGAAGGATCCCAACCCCAAACATCTCCAGAGATGCTGCCTGACCCGTTGAGTTACTCCAGCACTCTGTCTCCTTAAGCTTGTAAACTAATCCTACAGCAATCATTTTTTACTCATCCCGCAATTCCATCATCTCCCATCAGATTCTAACACTCATCTATACACTAGGAGGAAATGATGAAGGCTAATTAACGTATCGACCCACATATTTTGGGATATTATAGGAAAGCAGAACACCCAGAGGGAACCCACAGGTCACAAGGTGAATGCGCCAAGTCCACACAGACTACACCCGTGGTCAGGATTGGGCGTGGATCAGTGGAGCCGTAAGGAAGCAGCTCAACTAGCCGTGTCACTGTGTCACCTTACAAGAGATGAGCAGCAAGAATCCGACCTCAAAGTGATATTTCAACACCACCAGGTTCCATCAATCAGCCAGGGGTGACTAATCCATCATCATTACCTTGGAGAACAGCAGACCTGGCCGCATCAGGTATCAACTTACAATTCCACAGGAAGTCTCGATTCTGAATCAATTTTCAATTAGCAACCAGATAATCCACAAGCCACCAGCATTCCAAACAAAAACTTTATCTCTACACCTAGGAGGCCAGTTACCAACTTTACACGGTGACTAATGTTTTTGGGTCCCGACAATAAAAAAACAAAAGTGCACACATAGTTGATGAGTATTCAACTCACCATACAAGATAGCATAGATACACTATCCTGCTGACCATTGCATGGAAGCTCACCATAATCTATCAAATCTACAAACTCGGCTCATGCATGGAATTTTAAAAAGTCATTCTGAACCCAGTATTATGGGGCATCCCTTTGTGGCATTAAATTAACATTGCTTCTAATTTCAGTTCATTGACACGAAGTGTTAGTTTTTGAACCCATTGAATAATGTCATAATATTAATACATTTCCAAGAAAGATAATGTTGCATATATAATATTTGTATACCTTATTTCCATCATAGATTTCACTGAGCAAAAACTATTTACCTTTTAACTTTGGACCACGTTTACACATGTTAGCAGTAAACAAACTATGTTTACAAACTTTTGTTTCACTGTATTCAAGTTCTGTGCATTTTGTGCATTTTATTCATGAATTTAATTATCCACAGGCAACATTTTTACTATTTTATCTTAAAATTAACACTCTCGTTTTCTGCTATAAGTATTTCAATCATGATGAACTTGTGTTATCTTATCCATTTGGTTACATTGTCATGAAGATGGTAAACTGAAATATGGACTGACAATCTAGTAATTATACTTAATCTAGCTCTGAATGCAGATTCTCTCAGGAGGATGACAGTTAATATTTATGATATGCACAAAAATGCCTCGTGTTCTTGCATCCTATTGATATCATCTCTTGATTCATATGGAACCAAGACAATTCTGGCTCAGTCCCAGTATCTGAACAGAACATTCTGTAAAACACACTGCTCATGAGTCTGTGGCGGCACCCACTACAAGTCTATTATAAATTTCCATCTGCAAATAATCTAGGGTGTCAACGCATTGTTATTTGCAACGAGACTTGCTTGCAACTGAGAAATGTTTTGATTACACTTTGTAGTCACTGTGTAGAAAGGAAGAGGATTTACATTGAAGCACTCTCACTGACTAAATGCACGAATGGCTACATTTAACATCCCTTGGTGCTGATGGTTAAATGCTGCAATAAAAGTTATTCTAAAGATCATTTTAACATGGCCTGTGTTACTCAAAATAATTTCAGGTAATAAAAGTCTGTTCCAATTTTTAACCTTGGTGACTCAGGCAAAATAACAGCGTCTTTTTATCCAATTGCACAAAGAGAATAGATTCTAGCCAGTAACTTGTCTTCAGCACTATCACTACAAACCCACACACTGTGCCGTTTCGGTGGATTCCTACCTCATCGAAGCTATTGTCCTCCTTCTTCAAGGCTTTAAAAAAAAACAGACAAAAGAAAATTATAAATCTAACGCAACTGTAAACTTCGTTTGCAATAGTATTAAACTGTAGTGGTTAAATTGCTTTGTTGTATGTGTTCTCGTTTTTGGAAATATCTTATAGAACATTTTTTCCAGCGATACCAAATGACCCTAACAATGATCTGAAATATGTTAACGATGCTGCGAGATCAAAACGTACATAATAAGCGTTTTGCATATTTTTTTACAAAAAAATAATCTTCATTTAACGTTGCTACACATCAGTCTGTGAGCTTGCATTAGAATCCAAGCCCGCTAAACCCTGTGATTACTGCGCCAGCTAGCTTTACCTCGGTGAAAGTGTCTTTCTTTGAACGGAAAAGAAAAAAAATCCCCAAGAAAAGATCATTTAAAAACTAATGAACACATTTTTTTTTTCTTTTCAGAAAGCGGAAGTAAATTGTGAAGTCTGGTCTTTTTAATTCTACGCTTTGAGTAACTAACACACTCACTCACTCACTCACCCACTCACTCACTCACTCACTCACCCAAACGGCTGAAACTCTCCGATAAAGTTCTCCTCAACTTTTTCATTCTGCTGATTTTCTCAGCCGATTGGTCTGAAATCATATCACACATCGCGGTTGTAGTCAGTCGCCGGGCGCCGCTCCTCGTTCTACCTCTTGAGTCCTTGCGACTCGGCAGATGCTGGTCAGTGCGAAAGAGAAAAAGTAATTGGACCCCATATAATAAGTAAACGCAAAATGAAAAGCCAAAGGTTTCAGTCAAGTTTGAAAGTCAGCCCCCCCAATCCCCATCCCCTCCGCTTTCTGTCAAACACAGGGAGTATGTTCACAGCCCCTCGGCGTTTGGGAAGTTAAATTGCACTGAGTTCCCCCCACTCTCCTCGATGTCTTGGCAAGTGACTGGGGGGTGGGCGGGTGTAGAGTGTGGGGGGTGGAGGGGGGGGGGGTGTAGAGAGAGTCATTCACCCAGTGAGGAAATGGTGAGATCTTTCCCCCTCTTGTGCTTCGTGCGGGAACAGCGAGAAGATGAGGTGGGGGGGTGGGGGGGGGAGAGGAACCAAGGCGAAAAGCTGCCTCCACTCTCAGCGCTGAAGTCACCGCTTGATCCAAGCTCCGCAAGCGGCGCTGGTTGTCATGTTCGGCAAACCAGGGGCTCCCCAGATGCCGACAGGCCCGCCTCCTCTCGCCCCATTCGTCGCTAGCGCTGCGTCCTGCCCTCCGGCTGGCCCAGCTGCATGCCCGTCAGTCGTTCAGTTTACACCCCTTCCCCTTCCCTCCAATCCTTCCACCTCTCTCTCTCCACCCCCTTCCCCTCTCTCCACCCCTTCCCCTCTCTCTCCACCCCCTTCCACCTCTCTCTCTCCACCCCCTTCCCCTCTCTCCACCCCCTTCCTCTCTCTCCACCCCCTTCCCCTCTCTCCACCCCCTTCCCCTCCCTCCACCCCCTTCCCCTCTCTCTCCACCCCCCTTCCCCTCTCTCCACCCCCTTCCAAACCCTCTCCCCACCCCCTTCCCCTCTCTCCACCCCCTTCCCCTCTCTCCACCCCCTTCCCCTCTCCACCCCTTCTCCTCTCTCTCCACCCCTTCCCCCTCCCTCCGCCCCCTTCCCCTCTCTCCACCCCCCTTCCCCTCTCCATCCACCCCTTCTTCTCTCTCTCCACCCCCCTTCCCCCCTCTCTCCACCCCCTTCCCCTCTCTCACCACCCCTTCCCCTCTCCCACCACCCCCTTCCTCTCCCTCCACCCCCTTCCCCTCTCCCTCCACCCCCTTCCCCTCTCCCTCCACCCCCTTCTTCTCTCCCTCCACCCCCTTCCCCTCTCCCTCCACCCCCTTCCCCTCTCTCTCCACCCCCCTTCCCCTCTCCCTCCACCCCCTTCCCCTCCCTCCACCCCTTCCCCTCTCCCACCACCCCCTTCCCCTCCCTCCACCCCTTCTCCTCTCCCTCCACCCCCTTCTCCTCTCCCTCCACCCCCTTCTCCTCTCCCTCCACCCCTTCCCCTCCCTCCACCCCTTCCCCTCTCCCACCACCCCCTTCTCCTCTCCCTCCACCCCTTCCCCTCCCACCACCCCCTTCCCCTCCCTCCACCCCCTTCCCCTCTCCCTCCACCCACTTCCCCTCTCCCTCCACCCCCTTCCCCTCTCTCTCCACCCCCCTTCCCCTCTCCCTCCACCCCCCTTCCCCTCTCCCTCCACCCCTTCCCCTCTCCCACCACCCCCTCCCCTCCCTCCACCCCTTCCCCTCCCACCACCCCCTTCCCCTCCCTCCACCCCTTCCCCTCTCCCACCACCCCTTCCCCTCTCCCTCCACCCCCTTCCCCTCCCTCCACCCCCTTCCCCTCCCTCCACCCCCTTCCCCTCCCTCCACCCCTTCCCCTCTCCCTCCACCCCCTTCTCCTCTCTCTCCACCCCCCATCCCCTCTCCCACCACCCCCTTCCCCTCCCTCCACCCCCTTCCCCTCCCTCCACCCCTTCCCCTCCTTCCCCTCTCTCCACCCCCCTTCTTCTCTCTCTCCACCCCCTTCCCCCCCCCCCTCTCCACCCCCTTCTCCACTCTCCCACCCCCCCCCCCCCCCTCCCTTTGGCCTCTCCCACCCGAGGATGCCGGGCTCCGGACTTCGTTGCCACCCAGACATTTCCCTTCGTGTTTTATTTTTATTTAAATTGTTTGACAGTGGGGGAACACGGTGCACACAATGTCGAGTTTGAAGCAGAAAACGATCACCGGTCCCACGTACTGCCGTTAAATGCGAAATACTGCTTTTATGTTTATCTCCTCCGACTGACATTGGTCAAAATGTTACAGTTTGGGTTTTAGATCAGATATGGACCGACCTTTATTAATTTGAAGGCGTGAGTCACGGCCACTGACAACCGCGCTTGGACAGAAATTACAGGTTCGAGATGACAGCCTGCAGGCAAGCCGATAATAGCAGCAATAACAACACCCTCGTCAAAGAACAAGGCAGATTTGGAGAGCGGTAAACTGACGAAGCTGATACTCGCACATAATTGTATCAATTTAAGTGACGAGGACGCTCAAGCAGAACTTGTCCTTCGTGCTGCATTGAACCTGTTCTAGTTTTCATTCCAATTCACACAAAACAGAGACGTGCCTGCATATTCTTCCAATCTAATGTTTTAAAATAAGTTCTTATTCGGGGTATCGCGAGCTGTATCTCGTGATAAAAAAGACACATAGTGCTGGAGTAACTCAGCGGGCCAGGAGAACATGGATAGATGATATTTCGGGTCGAGACCCTTCTGCCCCGTTGCTCCAGCACTTTGTACTTTTTTTTTGCAAACCAGTATCTACAGTTCTTTTTTTTTACACCTTGTATCTAGTGATGGGTGAGAATTCAGGGCGTTTCTTTTTTTACGGCGAGAAACCTCACAAAGTGCAAGTACACAAAAATATATTTTCATTTTCGAGAAATGTAAACTCGAATCTAGTTTATTTATAGTTTGCATAACTGAAGATTGATAAGTGGTACACTGTGATAATATTTAGGTTACACACTGACTCTATTAGCGCTATACAAAACTGCGTAGTCAAAATGCAATACAGCTCAAATGTTTACTAAATATATTCCACGAGTCTCTTCCTGACACCGAGGCACCCAGCGCAGAATTGATCAGGTGATAGTCAGGGGAAAGGTTCAGCAGGCAAATGTCTCCTCTCGGCTGCCAATTACCTCATCATCGGCGTTGAAATTCAATCATAAAGTCGTTAAGTAGGCTACAGAGCATCAAAGCCTTCTGGAGTGATAGTTGTTTGACATGGACAAAGGTACTTTGTAAGTTTCCATGAGAGCAATGTTCTGTGCGATTTCTCTCCTTTGGGGAATCCAGTCAGCTTCATTATTTGATTGGGTTTATACTTAATACTATTTATTCCATTGATATGAGAAAAGGGAAATTGAAGCCTAAAGCAACATTCTGAAGAAGGGTCCCACACCAAAACATCATCTATCCATTCCATCCACACATTCTGCCTGATCTAGTGAATTACTTCAACCTTTGTGTTTTATTCAAGGTACTCAAGGATCAAGGGCATTAGGTTTATTATTGTCATGTGTACCAAGGTACAACATATCTTTCATCCATTTGTTCTATATCTCTCTATATCATCCTTTCTCTCTCGTTTCCCTTTCCCCAGACTCTCTGTTTGAAGGGTCTTGACCCCAAAAGTTACTTTTTTGCAAATCTTTCATTCATTTATTCTATATCTCTCTATATCACCATTTATATCTCTCATTTCCTTTTTGCCTGACTCTCAGTGTGAAGTGGGTCTCAACACGAAACGTCAACCTATTCCTTCCCTCCGGAGATGCTGCCTGACCTGATGTTACTCCAGCTTTTTGTGTCTATCTACAATGAAAAACTTTGCTTGGCATGTTATCCAATCACATCAAATAATAACACAGTATATATTAATACATTCAAGTCAAACTCAAGTACAATAGATAAAGCAAAGGGGGAAATACTTTTATTTTAATTTAGAGTAGTTCTCAGCATTAAACAAACATCATCAGTCTGAAGAAGGGCCCCACACCAAAACATCATCTATGCATTCCATCCACACATTCTGCCGGATCTAGTGAATTACTTCAACCCTTTGTGTTTTATTCAAGATTTCAGCAACCAGTTACTTGCGTCACCATCTTGTAGACTTTATAACAAAGTTCTAATAACCACACTGAAGAAGGGTCCCAATGTGTTACTTTATCTTCCACAGAAGATTCTTTCCACAGATGCTGCCTCACCTGCTGAGTTCCTCCAGCACTTAGTGTTTTGTTGTGATCAATATTTACTTTCTCCTGACAAGCAATTATGTCAATCATGCTTAAAAACAGAATTTTTCAATCAGTTATACAATTTTGTTCACTGACTATTCTGTTTCCTCGCATAAAATTGCACCTCTCTGAACATATGTCTGGACAATATCTTAACATTCATTTATTGCTCCCTTCAGTAAGATTTCAAAGGAACTTTCTGTCAGGCCAAACAACCTTCATTTTATGCTCAGGAGTGTTGATCTCTTCCAATATCTTACGGTTATAAGGTCATAATTGATAGGAGCAGAATTAGGCCATTCAGCCCATCAAATCTACTCCGCCATTCAATCATGGCTGATCTATCTCTCCCTCCTAACCCATTCAGCGGACATTCAGCCCATTGACATTGTAGTGCTTAAACATGAGAGCAAACCAACCTGCTCCACACCCCCTCTTTCTCCCCAAAGCCCTGCAAATTTTCCCTTTCATCTACTATCCAGAGACTTTTTGAATGCTACAGTTGGATCTGACCCTACTGGTTCTGGAAATCCATCCCTGTCCCTCACGACTTGCTGCACAAAATTAAAATCTTCCTTTACTTTTGATTCTTTTGTCAATCACTTCCTCTGTTAATGGGGATGATTTTGTCTATACTCTTCACAAACTGAAAGGCTTCCATCAGATCCCCTCACAATTTTCGCTGTTTCAAGAAGAACATCCCCAGATTCTTCAGTCTATCCCAATAAATTATCTCTCATTCCAGTCTTTCATTCCGGGATTCATTTTGGTAAGCAGCATTTTCACCGCAACCAAAATCTCCTAATATGTGACACCAAAGAGTTAAAACAGTATTACAGTTTTGGCACATCTGTAGGGGTTACAATCCTCCAAAAAGGGAGCTGTGCCTACTCTGAATATTAGGGGAAATTTGGTCTGTGATGTAAGGATTGCTTCCCTCAGCCAGCTGATCCCAGTGTGTCAGCTGTAAACATTTCTATGTCAACCTGCTTTCAAAATCATTGAAGGGCATTTATTTATGAACATGGACAATGTTGTGAGACACCTTTTAGGTCCTTTACCATAGCATACTGCAGTAAGAGCTTTTTGGGCTTTGAATCTTTAAATAGTTTTGTTGTCTACTGCCTACCATACTGTATGCTTACATCTGGAAGAAATGATGCCTGAGCTTTTATGATAATGGCAGCTAACTCGCCTTAGGCTCGGCCCGCTGCGGACCGTCCGGCGCGGCCTGCAACCACAACAACCTGACCACGGGAGAGGACAGCAGGAGAAGGGAAAAGACATTGTGGCCTTCCATCACAGTGAGGAGAGGACTGGAGGAGACTCACTGTGATGGATGTTTTCTTGATGGATGTTTCTTTTGTGTGTTTTGGGGGTTGTGTAATTTTAATGCCTATTTTGATGCTTTTGTTGTTGGACTGTGGGTGACTGAATTTCGTCCAATTTGGATGACAATAAAGCTATCTTGAATCTTAATAACCTAATCATGATGTAACTGACAGTTTTATTTCACAACAAGAACAATATTTTTTTCTTATTTCTTCATTTTTCAGAATCTGGGCATCCCTGGCATGGTCAGCATTTATCGCTCATGTCCTAATTCCACTAACGAATGTGATGGACCATGTTTATGAACAGCTGAAGTCGTTTTGATGAAAGTAGTCCCAAAATATTGATGGGTCAGGAGTTCCAAGATTGACTCCCACTGCTGCTGGGATTGATACCAGTGATATATTCCCATATGAGTTTGCTGTTTGACTTATTGGTGGTGCACCCCCATTTTGCCTGAAGCATTTCTACCTTCTTGGTGATGGAGACAACAGTTTAGAAGATGCTGTTGGAGAAGTCCAGTTGAGAAAATATGGTCCATTTTTCAGATGATACCCGCAACACCCAAGATATTCGCTGATAGGAAGGAATGTTTCAGGTCATGGATGGGTTATCAATCGATTGGTCTATTTAGTCCTTAAGAGTTGTTGGCATTGCACTCATCCAGGCAAATAGCGGGTGCTCCATCAAATCCCTTACGTGTCTTCTAGATAATGGAAAAAAAATTGGGTGCCAAGAGGAAAATCACTCTACCCAGCCTCTGAACTTTATTTTACATGGATAGGATAGGTTCGGAGGGATATGAGCCAAATGCAGGCAGGTAGCACTAGTGTAGATGTGGAGGCATGTTGGATGTGTGGGCATGTTGGGCTGAAGGCCCTGTTTCCCCACTGTATGACTCTATGACTCCATGACTCTATTTACTGCATTCATGAAGCTGGAGCAATTCAGTTTCTGATTGATGGTGATGTCCATGACATTAAGGGTGGGGGATTTAGTAATGGTTGTGTGATGCAAAGCCAAGGACTGTGATTAGACAGGGGAAAGATTTTGGCCCATTCAACCTTCTTCTCACAACTGTCAACTGTTGTGTATCTCAACATATGTACCCTGCACCTCACCCGAAAATCCATGAATATCTGGTAGATTAAATACTCACCGGTTTCGTTAAAATAAATCTGGAAATTTTCTCTCCAGCCTCCTTAGACAATCTAAACTAGTGCAGGGGAGTACTTTTACTTGGATAATACTCTCCAGTGCCTAATGTTTGTGCAAATATTTCTGCCCCAGCAACAACAGGTTCAATTCCCTCTTCAGCCAATTCATTCATTGAATTAAGATTCCCTGTGCAAAGCAGTCGCTTGTTTCAAAGCTCCATTGTTCTGTGGGGAAAGAACCACTTCTTGATAAAAAAACTTAGATATGGCCTAACAAAAAAAGTGACGACTGGACTCCAATAGTAACACAGATTATCAAGATATGGATGCCCACATTTCAGACTTGTTGTGCAACCATCAAGGAGACTATTTCTCTGTTTATATTTGATCTCAAAACACTTATCTTATCTGACAGGCTGACTACATTCTGCCTTTAGTTGTGACCGCAGCTTTCATTTCAGAACCTCACTATCTGAAACTGTGAGGCCAAAATTCACTGGGACAAAAAAACAACAGCATGAGTGAATTGGAGCATTGCATTCTGCATTTCCAGATCCCAGGTAAACTGTTTAATAATTCTATTATATGCGCAATATTTTTGAAGTTGGTCCCTCAGACTTACAGTCAAAGGAATGGAATTCCTACTTCATAGATCATAATGTGCAGGTGCAGCTTTTAACTTATTGCTGCGAAATTTACAGTGGAGGAAACAGAACTCGGCTATTCTGAGCCAACAATAAGAATACTTCCACCTGTACTTCCTGCTGGTAACAAGCTGGCCAATTTTGAGTTATCTGAAGCATATTGTGCTAAAGTAAGCCGGAAACCTGCTAAGTTCCATGTTGGAAGGTAACAAGTGTGAATGCCATGCAGAAAAATACAATGGTGAGAAGGAATGCCACACATGGTTGCGAACAGCAATAAACTGCAGGCGGGAGAATGCGGTTTCTTCATTAAAAGCGTCATCTTCCCAGCGCAGGTAGGAATTCAACAGCTTGAAGGAGTTTGTCAAGGCAAGTGAGAGCATAATCCATTTGCATGCTTGCAACAGACAGGGCTTTCCACATAATAATGGGTCGACTGAGGCTCATGTTCTTGCAACTTCATCATAGGCCCAGCAAAAGATTCAAGCAAGTATTAAAAATGTTTAAAGCTTCCGGCCCCAGTTAATTTCTGTATCGCCGGCATGTGGGAGGGGATATAAATTGTCAAATAAATTGTCCATAATGTAAAGAGTCAGGAGCAATCTACATCACTGATCTTGGATGAAATGGTTAATAAGTTTGGAAGTGACACTGAAACTGGTGGCATCGAAGACAGTGAAAAAGGTCATCAAGAATTATAGTAGCATCTTGATCAGCTGGGTAAATGGGACGAGGAATGGCACATGGAGTTTAATTCAGACAAGTGCAGGGTGTTGTATTTTGGGAAGTCAAACCACAGTAGGAGCACATTAGAGGCAGATAACATGTTCCCAATGTTGGGGGAGTCCAGAACAAGGGGCCACAGTTTGAGAATAAGGGGTAGGCCATTTAGAACGGAGATGAGGAAGAACTTTTTCAGTCAGAGGGTGGTGAAGGTGTGGAATTCTCTGCCTCAGAAGGCAGTGGAGGCCAGTTCGTTGGATGCTTTCAAGAGAGAGCTGGATAGAGCTCTTAAGGATAGCGGAGTGAGGGGGTATGGGGAGAAGGCAGGAACGGGGTACTGATTGAGAATGATCAGCCATGATCGCATTGAATGGCGGTGCTGGCTCGAAGGGCTGAATGGCCTACTCCTGCACCTATTGTCTATTGTCTATTGTCTATTGTGGAAGGTAGTGCCCTGGAGAATGTTATAGAGCAGAGGGACCGAGAAGTACAAGTGCATAGTTCCCTGAAAGTGGAGTAACAGATGGATAATGCAGTGTAGGCTTTTGGTACATTGGCCTTTATCAGTAAGGGCATTGAGTATAGATCAAATAACAAAGTGATAGAGGAACTCAATGGATCAGACAGAATTTGTGGAGAAATTGAACAGATGGCATTTTGCGTTATGCCCCTTCTTCATACTGAAGGAGTGGAGATGGAGGGAGCTGGAAAAGAAAGATGGGGGAATCCGGGCAAATGTTAGGTGGATACAAGTGTGGAGGAGGGGAGGGGAATTGGGGGTGGGGAGGTTGGTGACTGGCAAATGGGTAGATTTAGTGGCGAAGGCTAAGGGTGAAAAGAAGACAAATGGGTGTCAGATTAGGAAGAGGACCAGGGAGAGAGGAAAAGGAACGATGAGAAAAGAGAAATAGAGAATGGGGATGGGAGGGCTGAGAGGTGTGTATATAGAGGAAGGAAAAGGACCAGGGTAACAGGGGTGATGTGAGAAGGCAGGAGAATGAGAGGGGGTGGTTATTCCTTGAAGTGGGAGAATTCAATGTTCATACCGTTGGATTGTAGGCTAATGTATGTGGTGCTGTTCTAGTTTGCGTGTGAGCTCACTCTAACAATGAAAGATGTCAAGTACTGAAAGGTTGGTATAGGAATGGGAAAGAGGCAGGTTGGGTGGGAAGGATGAGTGAAACAAGTAGCTACAGAGGTCTCTATGGAAAGCGAAAAGATGTGATGACGTGAAAATGGTGGTGGAATCCCGCTGAAGGTGGCAGAAATGTTGGAGAATAATGCATTGGATGCAGAGGCTGGTGGGGTGAAAGGTGAAGACTAAGTGTCCCTGACACTTACATAGAAACATAGAAACATAGAAAATAGGTGCAGGAGTAGGCCATTCGGCCCTTCGAGCCTGCACCGCCATTCAATATGATCATGGCTGATCATCCAACTCAGTATCCCGTACCTGCCTTCTCTCCATACCCCATGATCCCTTTAGCCACAAGGGCCACATCTAACTCCCTCTTAAACATAGCCAATGAACTGGCCTCAACTACCTTCTGTTGCAGAGAATTCCACAGATTCACCACTCTCTGTGTGAATTTTTTTCTTCTCATCTCGGTCCTAAAAGACTTCCCCCTTATCCTTAAACTGTGACCCCTTGTTCTGGACTTCCCCAACATCGGGAACAATCTTCCTGCATCTAGCCTGTCCAACCCCTTAAGAATTTTGTAAGTTTCTATAAGATCTCCCCTCAATCTTCTAAATTCCAGCGAGTACAAGCCTAGTCTATCCAATCTTTCTTCATATGAAAGTCCTGCCATCCCAGGAATCAATCTGGGACCACTGGGACACCACTGGGACTCACTGCCCATCCTCTAATTCTAACAACTTCATTTCCCCATACCTCACACTCATAGACCATGCCATTCTCCTCCCTCGATGGTATCTCCACTGAGTCCCCCCCCCCCCTCTACTCTGAGCTCCTCAGATCTTGTGTCTGACCCCAACCCCTGTCATGTTTTCACCTTCCCCCCCCCCCAACATCCCCTTCTCCTATGCTGAACAGTCTGACTTTCAAGAGAGAGTTAGATAGAGCTCTTAAAGATAGCAGAGTCAAGGGATATGGGGAGAAGGCTGGAACAGGGTACTGATTGTGGATGATCAGCCATGATCACAGTGAATGGTGGTGCTGGCTCGAAAGGCTGAATGGCCTACTCATGTCTATTGTCTATTGCCTTACCCTTTGTACCCCTATGCCAACACCTCACCACTTTCCCCTGCAGCCAAAGATGTAACACTATCCTTACACCTCCTCTCTTACTTCCATCGAGGCCCACCCAATATCCTTTCCAGGTGAGACAGAGATTAATATGCACATCTTCCAATCTCCTCTGCTGCATTCCGTGCTCCTGATGTGGACGCCTCTGCATTGTAAGACCATTCTTAGGCTCAATGATAGTTTCGCTGAACACTTGCTCTTGGTCTGCCAAGGCTGACTGCAGTTCCCAGTTGCTAACCATTTTAACTGCACTTCGAATTCCCATACCAACATTTCTATCTTTGACCCCTCCATTGCCAAAGTGAGGACACATGCAGTTGGAAGAACAGAACCTCATGTTCCACTTGAGTAGCCTACAAACCAAAAGTATAAATATTTCATTCTCTAATCTCAAGCAATGTCCCCCCCTCCCCCCTTTCATTTCCTTGGAGGTCCTATGGGATCATTAAGATGGAAAGGGTGCTGAAAAGATTTTGGAGGATTTTGTCAGGACGCTAGAGATTAAATTGTAGGGACAGATTGGACAGGCTAGGACTTTATTTCTTGGAACATAGGAGATTGAGGGATGTTCTTATAGAGGTGAATAAAATCATGAGGGGAATAGATAAGGTGAATGCACAGAGACTTTTAGTGGTACAGCTACAGAGAAAATGCAGGTGAAGGAAAAATTGCAAGGGATGCAACAAGGTAGGTTGGAAGATCAGAATTCATCCCCCGCATATGAGACGTCAATTCAAGAGTAAAATAGCATCGGGAAAGAACCTGTTCTTGAATTTAGTGCTACGAGCTTTCAATTTTTTGTATCTTATCTCCAACAGGAAAGGGGTGAAGAGGGAATGACCAAGGTGTGAGTGGTCTTTGATTGTGGTGACTGTTTTCCTGAGCCAGCATGAAGTAGATGGAGTCAATGGGTTGAGGATTACTTCAAACCAATAAAGGGGCTTAGACTCAAAACAGCATGCACAGTGCATTGTTTACATTTGCCATATATCATGCCAGGTGTCATATTGGTGGGGGTATTAATAGTAAAAATCACAGGCAGAATGTAGAGTAGAAGCATTATGATATAATCAATGTACAGCAGTGAGTTTTGGCACTAGCAATCACATTTTGAATTTCCATGCTCCAGCTTCGTTATTTTGTATGGCTGAACACCCAACAAGCAATATGAAGAGATGTGTCTTATTTTGCAATATTTTGCAATGTGCTTAGTTGATGTGCTTTATGGTTATGTGTGCAAACTGTGACATGTGGTTGCAACAATGCTAAATGGGTTAGGTGTGGTAGGGCATATGAATGTCAGGTATGAGTCCTGACTGTTAAGGATTGTTGGTGGATGAATTATGCAGTTGTGGTGAATTTAACATTGTCAGGGTGATCTTTCATATTCTTGTCAGTTGCACTTGGTATTTGAAGAATCATTCATATACCTTAATCATGTGTGTGAGGTCACTGAACTTCTTGCAACACTGTATCCAGTTCCACGGGGCTTCAACTGCCAGTCTGAGGATGAATCTGAGGACCACTTGACCCCTTGAGGATGTAGAACATGTTCCCCACTTTTCCCCTCCTGTACCAAGGCTTTCAGCCAGCACTGAGAACCTGGGAGCCAGGCACCTCCCATTTACCATTGTTTCCTACACCATTAGGAATGGAAATCAGCAGATGCTCCAACCACAAAACAATTTCTCATTTAAGAGTGAAGGCCACAGTAAATGCCTTCATAATCTGTTAAACATTGCAATCAAATAAATAAACACCCAGTGTAAAGTTGATAGGTTACCCACTCTCCACTCAAACTGTCTGAAGAAGAGTCTCGACCCAAAACGTCACCTATTTCTTTTCTCCAGAGATGCTGTCTGACCCACTGAGTTACTCTAACATTTTGTGTCTATCTCTACTCAAATGACCTAAGTTAACTTGTCATCTTGTTTTCAAGGGCTCTATTCTTCTCTTCTTTATTACCTACCTCATAACTTAGTTTTGATGCCAGGTCCTTTGTGTTAATGGGAAGCAAAGCAATCTGATCAATAAACTGATCATTTATTTTGTACTTATATCATTATTGTTATTGCATCTAATATGTGGGTAAAGCTGCGGCAAGTAAAATGCAATCGTTCATATCTGATACATATGACAAATAAACAATCTCGACACTTGATGAGGGAGTAACCACAACAAATAACTGGAATCTGTTTCATGTCAGGTTCTTGACTTGGGTTTTGCAAGTGGTTGAAAGAGTTAGCGATGTCAGGAAGTGAGTCTCAGCGCAGAACATCCAGCCTATAACCCACTTTCCCTCCCATGGCTTTTATGTGGCCAGATCAATTGGTTTCTGCTCAGTGGTGCCTCCATCCCATGTTGATGTCAAGGGTGGATGATTAAATGCCCTCCGGCAATAAATGGCCATTGCCTGGTATTTTCAGATCACAATTGTAAAAGCCACTTATCAGCCCCTGCCTGACTGTTGGCAAGGTCTTGCTGCATGCAGGCAGCAGTTAGTTTATCAGCCCCTGCCTGACTGTTGGCAAGGTCTTGCTGCATGCAGGCAGCAGTTAGTTTATCAGCCCCTGCCTGACTGTTGGCAAGGTCTTGCTACATGCAGGCAGCAGTTAGTTTATCAGCCCCTGCCTGACTGTTGGCAAGGTCTTGCTGCATGCAGGCAGCAGTTAGTTTTCTTGCTGAGAAATTGATAATGCCATTCAACGTTGTGCAACATCCCCACTTCTCACCTTTTGCTAGAAGGAAGTTCATTGACAAAGCATCTGAGCATAATTGGGCCTAGGAAGTATTTCAACTGGTCAGTGTGGGTACGTTGGGCCAAATGGCCCATTTCCAGTCAATATTAGGGAGGGTAAAATCTCCCACTAATACTACCTGTTTATTCTTACAGCTATTTGCAATGTCCCTATAATGCTGCTGCTTTAATTCCCACTGACTATTAGGAGGGCTATAATACAGTCCCATTAAAGTGATAATTTCCTTGCTGTTTCTATCCATATCGCCTCACTAAAGGATTCTTCAAGAATATCCACTCTAAACACTGCTGTTATGTCTGTTCAAAAAGGTAACCAACCCCCCCCCCCTCTCTCTTACCCGTGTTTATATCACATCTGCAGCATCTATACCTTGGAACACAGAGGTACCAGTCCTGCTCTTCTCTCAACCATGTTTCTATAATGGCCATAACATCCCACTCCCTCAAGCCAATCTATGCCCTGAGATTGTCTGGCTTACCTGTTAAGCCCCAGGCATTGAAATAAATAGTTTAAACTATTGGTCTTTCCTCTCTTTGCCATGTGCTTCTGCCTGCGCTTTCCACAAAACTTGCTCTCACTGACTACGTTATTGGCCTCAATTTCTCATCTGCCTTCTATCTGCTCTTGTTTTCGA
This sequence comes from Rhinoraja longicauda, assembly GCF_053455715.1. Taxonomy (NCBI): domain Eukaryota; kingdom Metazoa; phylum Chordata; class Chondrichthyes; order Rajiformes; family Arhynchobatidae; genus Rhinoraja; species Rhinoraja longicauda. The sequence continues at coordinate 36,638,306 of NC_135954.1, read as the reverse complement.
GGGGAATGGCCACAAGGGATTTCTGCACTCTCGGAAGACTCCCTTTACCATCTCGGGTCGTCAACCATTTACATTCTGCCTGCCCCTCAGATGTGACAACCTCACTATGGGGGAACTGGAGCCGTATGATCTCAGGATCATCCCAGAGATTGAGAGCCTCCTACATACTCTCAACCCCCTGAATATTCCTGGGATCATCCAGCTCCAGTCCCCTCATGTAGTCAGTCAGCTGCTGCAGCTGGGCACAATGTCCATCAGGGACACTGGAAGTTTTCCGGATTTCCACATCCTGCAGGAGAAGCAAAGCACTCTGCTACAGCCATCACACTGCACTAAGACTGAAGAAGAAAGTTAAGAAAAAAAACTTATGTTCAACCTCCTTGCATCAGCCTCTCAAGCCAAAGCCTCAGCACTTTCCCTCAAAGTACCGCCTCTCTCAAAACAGCCGCTCCAAGTAGGCTGCTCAGCTAAATCTTCACTTCTTATTGACTGTGCGTTTCTCAATGAGTCTTTAGAGTTTTGAGATATACAGCGCGGAAACAGGCCCTTCGGCCCACTGAGTCCGCACCAACCATTTATCCCTTCCTGTTCTGTGCACCTTCACATTTCTAGTTTCAGCCTTGTAAATCATCCCTGTACCAACTTCCCTGTCTCTGTTTTTTTCGTACATGACAACAGGAGCAGGCCACCATGCCTACCCCACCAAAGCCTACCCCACTACTAAATAACATCATGACTGACCTGTGCCAACCTTAACTCCTCTTCTGTGCCATTTCTCCACACCCTTTCCTTCATACTGTATGTCACTCTATAAAATATTCATACAACTCCATTTAAAATATTCCCAATGATTCAACTTCCATCAGCTGCCGGGATAGAGAATTCCAGAAATTCACCGTGCTCTGCAAAAAGAATAAAGCGAATAAAGGAACAGGCCTTGCACTTATGATATAGACAATAGACAATAGGTGCAGGAGTAGGCCATTCGGTCCTTCGAGCTACCACTGCCATTCAATGTGATCATGACTGATCATACACAATCAGTACCCCGTTCCTGCCTTCTCCCCATACCCCTTGACTCCGCTATCATTAACACCTCTATCTAAATCTCTCTTGAAAGCATCCAGAGAATTGGGCTCCACTGCCTTCTGAGGCAGAGAATTCCACAGATTTACAACTCTCTGAGTGAAAAAGTTTTTTCTCAACTCTGTTCTAAATGGCAGGGGTCTATAATGTATTCTCTCCAATAGCTTCCATACCACTGAGGTGAGCCTCACTGACCTACAATTCTCTGGTTTCTCTCGAGTTCTCTTTTTAAAGAAGGAACAATATTAACTACTCGCTGGTCCTCTGGGATGTCACCTGTGGCAAGAGTAGATGTAAAGATCTTTGTAATCTCCTCTCTTGCCCCTCTCAGTATACTGGGATAGATCCCATCAGGTCCTGAGTATTTATTCACCTTAATGCTTTTCAGGAGCCCCATCACCTCCTTCTTAATCTCAAACTGCCATTGATCTCACTGTCCTCCATGTCCTTCTCTTTGGTGAAAACAGATGCAAAGTACTTACTTAGTACATCGCTTACATCCCCAGACTCCAAACACAAATTCCCTCCTTTATCCTTGAAAAGGTTTACCACCGTATCAAACTGTGACACCGTTTTTAATAACTATCTCCCCACTGTCTACGATACCACCTACTTAAGTGTCATTTGCAAACTATGATATTATTCTATTATACTGGACAACTTCATTCCCCATTACTTGTTTCAACTAAAGCTTGCTCACCTGAATGAGATTCCTGCTTACAAATATTTGTTTTCCACAAATTCCCCCTTCATACTGATCATTGAAAATAAAATTAAAGGATCTGTTCATGTTTCAAAAGTTTTAACTTTTTGATTTGAATCTGAGAACTGAAAAATACCTTGTCTGAAATGCAAAGGAGTTACAAATTGAGGTTTCTTGATCCATTGGTTATGCAGAATCATTTTTCACAGTGAGGAAACTCTCGATAGCCTTTTCCTAATGGACCCATTGTTCCACACGTGGTTTTTGCACAGTTCATGGCAAGGCTACGCTGCAAACCTCTCTGAGCTCTAGGGTCCCGTTACAAAATTCTCATGCAAGAACCCGCCTTTTCAATACTTACAAGTGCTAAATTTAAGGGGATTATCATTTGCTAAATTTATCATTTGAATTATCTTAGCAACTCAGATCTAATAGATTTCCAACACATGAAAATGGACTTGAGCATTTAAAAAAAGGGGATTTTATCCCTTACACTTATGTGATATTACAAAGAGTCATATAACTTTACCCTCTCCAAGACCTAAAACAATTTGACAAATTCGTGAGTAAACTAAATGTACAGTCATGGTTTAATCATTGTGAAATGTATTTCACAATGATTAAACTATGTACATTCAGAGGGTTTCCTAGGAAACTGGCCAGTTTCCATATAGACTTGGTGTACATGCTTGCAGAGCACATTTGTCCACAACAAAGGAAATTCTTTAGGTTTCATTCAGAAGGAGCCAAAATGCTCCCTTCATAAATGCTCTGGCAATGGAAATATATCCACAGCACCTTTCTGTGACTGCTGCCACTTGAATACTGCGACATAGCAAGTATGTCCTCAGTTAGGTTACCAGCCCTTTATACCTGCCTTAGAAAAACTAAGAATGACCACTGAATAGCGATTTTCCAATTGTGCAAAAGCTAAACCTAACTGTAAATCTACTGCACGCTTCACAAATATGTGCTACTTTTCCATTTCTCACCATTAAATTTCAGCCTGTCCTTATATTCTTGAAGCTTCTTACAATCTTCCTCACATTTCAGTATGCTTCCAAGTTTTGAGTCATTAGCAAATTTGTAAATTTTTCCCTGTACATTCAGGTCCATATCATTACATTTTACAAGAAACAATGGTCCCACGACCAATGCCTGGGGAACTCCATGGTGCACTGCCTGCCTTTGGAAGTGACAAAAAGAGCTACCGTTTAACAAAAGAGCGACCACTCTCTGTTTACATAGAAAATTATTTCAGGAATAGGCCATTCGGCCCTTTGAGCCAGCACCGCCATTCAAAAAGATCATGACTGATCATCCAAAATCAGTACCCCATTCTGGCTTTTCCCCCATATCCCTTGGTTCTCTTTGCCATTAGAGCTAAATCTAACTCTTTCTTGAAAACATCCAGTGAATTGGCCTCCACTGCCTTCTGTGGCAGAGAATTCCACAGATTCACAACTCTCTGGGTGAAAAGAAATGTCCTCATCTCGGTCCTAAATGGCATGCCCCTTATTCTTAAACTGTGACCCCTGGTTCTGGACTCCACTAACATCGGGACCATTTTTACTGCATCTACCCTGTCCAATCCTCTGAGTTTGAAGAAGGGTCCCAACCTGAAATATTACCTATCCATATTCTCCAGAGATGCCACGTGACCCGTTGAGTTACTCCGGCACTATGTGTCCATTTTGCATCTCTATGTGCCACCATAACAGCCTCCCTGCTTACTCGAGCAAGTTCTTGTAAACCAGCATCTGCTGTCCCTAGTGTATCCACTACTCTCTGTTTCCTGGAACTTAGCCAATGTTCTACCCTTCTATAATCCTTTTATTTCAAGCCTTGGTGACAAGGTTATAATGGGGCATTCTTATCAAAAGCTGATAAGATATCTAGGTAATTTTTAATTCCTTTCATCTATACTAAGGAATATAATGCTACTTTTTTCTGGCCATTTATTGCTTTTCAACTTATTCCTATTCTCACATGATGTCTGCACATGTGTACGTTCAAAAGAGAATGCTACACCATGGTCATAAGTGATAACTCTGATTAGTTTCTTCAATCCAAGTTTCTGACTCAAATCATCAACACTTTCCAGATTTCAAATAACGACATTCAATCCAGTTCTTACACTGTATGAATTTAGAAGTTGTCTTGTATTAAACAATACTTTCTTGACCATATTTAAAAAAATAATATACCATAAATGTTGCCAGATTCAAAGGATTTGGATTACTCTTGCAGTTATTTGCACTCAACACTAGTGAGCAGAAACATACTTACAATCCATAAATATTGCATTTGTGCATTAGTGTCTTGTCTTCAATAAACAGCTGTACCTGTACAATTTACGCCACCACCTCCTTTAAAATGTATTTTTTCTCTATTCTTTAATTACCTTCGCATAATTTCTAGCCTTCCTTCTACACTGATTCCATATAAACAAATTGATATTTTCCTCTACAGTGGCTTTTAACTTATTGTTTAGTCATCTATGTCTAGATTTTGATATTAATCTTCTTCTTGATGAAATGTGTTACATTTGAGCTCCTTTCAATTTATTCTTGACAAGAATCTATCATTAACTGAACTACTTGTGCAATCTCAAGTTTAAATTATCTTCCACATTCAATTACCCACTTACAAAAGTGCCTACAAGAAAATGTCCAAATATGGTAATGTTTTAAGTTCCATACTAGAAAAGTCAGAGTGTGTCATTGTCATTTGTACCGGGGCAGAACAATGAAATTCACACTTGCAGCAGCACAACCTGGTTTGTAAACACAGTACACAGAGATAACATGATAAACAAACCAAAAATCTACAATAATTTTTTTAAAACCCAATATAGTTCAAAAGAAAACAAGAGCCCAAAGTCCTTCGTGCAACCAAGACAGTTAGTTCATCGTTCGAAGTTTAGTTGGTGATTGTAGCCTCGAATTGGCTGTTGGGAAGAAGGTGTTCCTGAACCTGTAGTGCACAGTTTTCAGACTTCTATACCTTTTTCATAATGGCAGGAGTGAAACGGGAGCATGGCCAGGGTGGTGTGGGTCCTTGATGATGTTGGCTGCCTTTTTGAGGCAGTGTCTCCTATAGATCCTTTCGGATGAAAGTGTTCACCTTTTAAATCTTTAATATTTAAAATCTACATCATGTGGTACCTTCATTAACATGCCAGCTAGTAAATCAGTTTTCGAGGATTTTGTTTCTCTGGATAAATGAATAAGTTTAGTACATCTGTTCCAGTAGAAAGAAAAAAAGTGATAAGAAATCTGAAATAACAGAACCTAACATCTTAACAACTCAAAATAACAAATCAATTTTAACTTATCTTAGAAATGTACAATATTTGCCTTCTGCTGACTTTTTGAAAGAGCAGTCATGATTGATCCCACACGCTTTAAGTTCTTCAACCTATCCTAAAATTATTAAAGAAATTAGTTTACATTACCTTTTCGGGTAAACTTTTCTCAGTACTGATAACTTTCTTAGTGGAAGCATCTCTCCCCATTTCTCCTTTAGAGTTTTGCCTGGGTTTTAAATTCTTGATGCTATGGATTCACTCACCGGAGGAATAACTTTCTTCTACCCATTCTATCAAATATTTGAACAACATTAAAAAAAACTCTGTTGACGCCCCTTAATGATCCAAGTACATTTTCCGAACCCTTTACGTCTTTCTGAAATTATCCTCTATACATCCCAGCTAAGATTGAATTAGCTTTTTACAGCATTATTTCTTCATTTTTATATTAATTCTCTACTTAAAAGTACAAATAATCTGTGTTTTTCATATTAAATAGCTTATTAATTTGCCCAGCTAAATTCAAGCATCGGTCTATTCAGGTAATAAATTCATCCTACTCATCACTTCAAAATTGTCACTTATAGAAATTAATTGTCTCCACATTGACTCTTGTAACATTGAGATACCACATGTTTATAACTATCCTGAATTTGATTCACTACCAAATTTTGTATCTTCTGCTAATCTTATAATGCTGCTCCATTCAAGAACTGGACTCAATACAGTAAAACTCCAATATCCGGAAATCTCAATGGCTTGGCTTCTGGATCTCCAGGTGATGTTTGCCACACTTCCTTCAGCCTCACTGGGACCCCATCTCCTCTGCTCCTTCCAACGTGTTGGGACCCTTGTTCCTGCAGCTATTTCTGGCTCAGTACAACCCCTGTTCCCAACTCCCTTCTGACTTACCATGCCCCTGGTTCTTGAACTCCCTTCTGATTCATGCCAGTTTCACAATTTCCTCGAATAGACCTTAGTTTTTTTTCCCATGCTCACTTTAAACTTTGCTGATTTCCTGAGAAATGTATTACAAATATTGTGTAACTTTTAAAAAAGTGAACTAAAAATGTGTTGGGTATTAATGGGGAAATATCGTCTTGAAACTCTGATAGTCTGGCTCTACCAAAGTCCTAAGTATGCCAGATTATCTGAGTTGTACTGTACTGATCACTGGGGATCACCACTGCAAAGCACTCTCTAAATGTCTACCAAGAATATTTATTTTACAAATGACACTTCAATAAACTATATTTAGATTACTCTAAACTGAACTTAGTCCATTTGTGACACATCATACTTCAAAAGAAAAAAATCTGATAGTAACTGACCCCTAATTGCCACATTAGGTCAACCAGTCTCACCCTATCAAAGATATTCCTATCGTTCATAGACACAAAAAGTGGAGTAACTCAGCGGGACAGCTTTTTGTGTCTATCTTCGATTTAAACCAGTGTTTAACTGGGGCGGCCACGGTGGCACAGCGGTAGAGTTGCTGCCTTGCAGCGCCAGAGACCCGGGTTCCATCCCGACTACAGGTGCTGTCTGTATGGTGTTTGTACATTCTCCCCATGACTGCGTGTGTTTTCTCCAAGATCTTCAGTTTCCTCCCACACTCCAAAGATGTACAGGTTTGTAAGTTGATTGGCTTGGTGTATGTGTAAATTGTCCCTAGCCTGTGCAGGATAGAATTAGTGTGCGGGGATCGCTGGTCGATGTGGACTCGGTGGGCCAAAGGGTCTGTTTCCGCGCTGTATCTCTAAAACTAAAACTAAATCTGCAGTTCCTTCCTACATATTTTTTTTGTTCACCTAACCTGCTCCCCCTCTTATGCTGCTGCCAAAAACAGACTCTTTTCCTCTCCTTCTTGTTCTGATAAAGTACCTCAGACCTGAAATGTTAACTGTTTCACTTTCCACTGATGCTGCCTGACCTGCCGAGTGTTTCTCACATGTTCAATTTTTATTTCGGATTTCCAGCATCTGCAGAATTTTAATTATTTTCTTAAATGTATTTAATTCCTTTTATATCCTCCAATGGCTCACTGAAATTTCCCTGCAGCACATGTAATAAACTAAAGATTCCAATAGTTTTTTTTGTGGACTTTGAGCTCATGTGTTTTCAGTTAGTTGCTGCTGCCCTCTTCATTTATTTTAAATGCCTTGAGCTTTATAAAAGAATTAAAATCCACCGTATTGTGAGATGAATGAAAAGATCATCAGTCTCCAGAGAATTTCAAAGGTCAGAAATGAAATGAGTTCTGAGATTCCCTGGGTAAGATCTGCAAAATGAAAATAGCACCTGGTACAATGGAGGTGCACTTATGTGGTTTCAGCTCATGCAACTCAATGTGTTTATCGTGAAACAGCATTATAAATATGTAAATTTAGAGGTGGAGTAATAATTAGACTAATTTAAAAATAGCAATTTTAATCTACTGTACAGCTAAAACACTGCTTTAATTTTTCTTTATTTGCATTCAGCTCAGGAAAGTGTTGCCGAAATATTCAGATGGATGAACATAAATAAACAATAAATGTGTATGAACTTTAACAGGAAATCTAATTGTGCAAGACTAAACATCAAACAAAGAAAAATATAGCACAGTCCCTTTGGCCACAATGTCTGTGATGGACACAATGACAAGATAAACTCATCTCCTCTGCCAGCACATGATGCATTTCTTCATTCCCCTGCATATCCATGTGCCTATCTAAAAAACACTTACCAGCAATATCCTATTAAGATGCTATATGGTAAGATGGTGTCAAGAGCATAAACCACTTGAGATGCATTATCAAAACATTCACCATGCCTGAATAAATGATTGACAATCAAAAACAAAAAGAATTTTGCAAAACCCCTGTATAAACCCTCAAAAGGGGTTGTATTCCTCATTGTGTTCTATTATATAGAACAGTAGAGCCCAAGAACAGGCCACAATGCCCATGCTGAACATGATGGCAAATCTTCTCTGCCTATTCGTGCCTTTAACACACAAATTTATTTGCACAAGATACTTATTGTGAAAACATGAAAATGCAAACATTTCCTGTTGATCAGTGGCTAAGAGCTCAGCTGGATGAGAGCTTTTCAATAATCATTTTTAAGGATCAGGGCTTCACTGGCCAGGCCAGCATTTGTTGTTCATTCCTGATTGCCCCTTTTGGGGAGGTGCTGATGAGCAATACACAAGTAGCATTTCAAAGGGCATTCAGTCCACTACTTGTTGTAGATCTGCAATCACATTTGATCAGATCAGGTAAGGCAGCATATTTCCTCCACCTCAAGATTTTATTGTTGTTTTTTTTTGGCAGTAATCTGGGTCATTTTATGGTAGCTATTTTCAACTTGAGATCTAGTTGATCCAAGTTTCAGATTAATAAACTGAATTAAAATTCCACTGCTGCGATGGTGAAAAATTAGGATTGTTTATCCTAAACTACAAGTCCAATAACAAACAGACAAAAAACACAAACCCGATGTGAATAGCTGCTAGTAAATGTAGGATGTTGTTGCTGAAAACAAATACATGATATATTTGTATGGGTATGCATATGAAACATTTTCCATCTACCTTCAATGCTGAAACAATCTTTAATTCTGAGATAGATGTCATGTGGCCCTGGGATTTGTCCACCCTTATGATTGGTTCATACAAGTCCATTGTAAAGGATTGCAACGTTTTATAGTGTAAGCAATAAGTGATTAGGAGTAGACACCTACATGTTTTATATTTGAAAGACATCACAATTGTTGCATATTTACAACTTTTCAATATTGTTCACATATTTTCCTAGCTTTTCTCTTTCATTTCTGCATTCTTCACGCATGCCTTTGTCATCTCGACATCTGACAGTTTAGCATCTTCATTGCTGACCCAGAAAACACAGCACAGATTTTCAACATCCATAGGATCTTTTGGACCCAACTGCCCAATCCGGTTCTATTTTAATTTGGATCAGCTAAGAATTTGTGGTTTCAATGATGGTGAACTATTTCAGTAATTACTACTGCAAAACAAACAGTAACTTTGAGTCACATTCTACATGGTGAGAATCTGTAATCCAGGAGGTGTTACCTGCTTTCCCACAAGGTATCTTAGTAAATGACTGATTCCTGATGTGTGAGCATTTCAAAATTACATGGTTTTAGGATGCATTTTGTCTTAAACATTTCTATGACATTCCACCCATTAATAGAATCTCGTGTCCATGTACCAATTTTAATATTAGTCTTTGCAATATGTTCAAGTAACTAAACATTAGAGCATTTTGCTTCCTGGTTTGCTGTGAGAATTCTTCAATATGATTGGGTGATCCACCTGCGGATGACATGAGAGTTGCTAGTGCCCGAGATCAAATTAAAGTTGATGCCCTGATGAAATTAACTCAGGCGTAAAGGAAATCCATGCCAGAGCGACCACCAGTTCTTTGTAGGTGGCTCTCCTCAAGGCCAGCTGCAAGTTCCTTCAAATTTTTAACGACCACAAAATTCAGGCCGCAATCTGAACATCCTGCCTCCAGTCAACCAAAGTGTTGAATCTAAAATAACTTTGCTCAACCTGAAATTATTCAGCATCCTCCATGTAAGTTCCTGAATCGTCTGGACTTGTGGGAATTTTTTACCATTCCCAGCACTTGTAACAAAAACTCCACTTGCCTTAGCTCCTTACCTTGGAATTCTTTTGCCTTTAAAATCCTTCTAAACGACCAGTACCTTAAGAAAGCATTTGATCATTTCTAACTTCTCTTCATGGTCCATCGTCCACTAGCTTACTTTTCCCATTATTTTTCTCTCCACCCACCCTTCCAAACTTTAATCAGATGTTATGTACTAAAAAAGCTACTCAAAGCTGCTCTTTTAATGAAAGGACGCACTTTAACATAGTTCGTAATTTACTTTTTTGTGTTTAATCTCTACTTACATCTCTTTATAATATCTCGTGCAAATGCAAGGTTGGAAGGAAATGTGCGAAACACAGGGAACTGCAGTTTGATAACAGCAAGGAAGTTGACACTGATGATATGCGTTTTCAAGCTTTTGTATCTTCTACCTGACAGTAGAGGGCAGAAGAGGGATGATCAGGGTGTGGGTGGCCCCTGATTATGTCAGCTAGTTTACCGAGCAAATGTGGTATAGCTGGCATTGATTCTGGTGGAGGTGGGTGGCAGGCTGGTTTGCAGAATGAACTGGTCTGTGTCCACAACTCTCTACAATTTATTTCAGTTATAAACCAATACATTAGGTGTCCTCCAACCTTCTGATGTCTTGTTTCTAGATAATGAAGATCCAAAAATCTCTTAAGGCCCAGCATTCTCCTCCCATAGTATTCTGAGATAGATCTCGTGTGACCCTGGGATTTGTCCACCCTTATGAGTCCCAAGATAGCTAACAACTCAATCTTCTTAATATTGACATGCTTCAGACGATCAACATATCCTTCCCAGAATTCCATACAGAAGTATTATTCATTTAAACCATAATAATTAGGAGCAGTTAGGACATTTAGCCCATTGAGTCTACTCCACCATTTGATCATGACTGATCTATTTGTCCCTCTCAACCCCATACTTCTGCCTTCTCCCCGTAAACGTTGATGTCTTTACATCAGGCAGTGAAGAAAGCCAATGGAATGTTGGCCTTCATAACAAGAGGAGTTGAGTATAGGAGCAAAGAGGTCCTTCTGCAGTTGTACAGGGCCCTAGTGAGACCGCATCTGGAGTACTGTATGCAGTTTTGGTCTCCAAACTTGAGGAAGGATATTCTTGCTATTGAGGGCGTGCAGCGTAGGTTTACTAGGTTAATTCCCGGAATGGCGGGACTGTCGTATGTTGAAAGACTAGGCTTGTATACACTTGAATTTAAAAAGATGAGAGGGGATCTTATCGAAACATATAAGATTATTAAGGGGTTGGACAAGTTAGAGGCAGGAAACATGTACCCAATGTTGGGGCAGTCCAGAACCAGGGGCCACAGTTTAAGAATAAGCGGTAGGCCATTTAGAACGGAAATGAGGAAAAACAGTCAGAGAGTTGTGAATCTGTGGAATTCTCTGCCTCTTGAATGCATTCAAGAGAAGAGCTAGATAGAGCTCTTAAGGATAGCGGAGTCAGGGGGTATGGGGAGAAGGCAGGAACGGGGTACTGATTGAGAATAATCAGCCATGATCACATTAAATGGCAGTGCTGACTCGAAGGGCCGAATGGCCTCCTCCTGCACCTATTGTCTATTGTCTCATCAAGAATCTATCAATCTCCGATTTAAAAATATCGAATGTCTTGGTTCTCACAGTCATCTGTGGCAATTAATTCCAGATTCACCACCCTCTGGCTAAAGAAATACGTTCTCATCTCCATTCTGAAGGTACATCCTTTTATTCTGAAGCTGTGCTCTCTGGTTCTAGACTCTCTCATTACTGTAAACATGCTTTCCACGTCTACTCAATCTAGGCCTTTCATTATTTGGTAGGTTTCAATGACATCTCCCCACATCCTTCTAAACTCCAGCGAATACAGGCCCAGAGCCATCAAATGCTCCACAATGGTTAACCCAATCACCCCCGGGATCATTCATCCTCGGATCTTACCTACATTACCTGACTACACACAGATTCTGCCTTTAGTTCCTCAGGGCACCTACTCTTTCCACAGAGCTACCCTCTTGCTTCCAATATATATATAACTTCGAATTTTTCATTAACTTATCTCCCAAGAATATTATTTGGCTTATTTTTGAACTCTGAAGTTCAATGTACTCTCCTACACACTCAATATTTTTCAAAGGACTTACTTGATTGCAGTTGCCAATACCAAAACTGGGGCCCAAGCCAGGACACATAGATTGGAGATCCTTGGGTTAAGAAGTATATTAATGAGAGTCACAAATCATTTTCCCAACTACAAACCTCATCTTCAGGTCATAGTGAAATAGAGCATGGAAACAGGACCTTTGGCCCAACTTGCCCACACCGACCAACATGCCCCATCTAAACTAGTCCCACCTTCCTTCTTTTGGCCCATATCCCTCTCATCCTACCCTAAATTATCTGAATGTTTCTTGAACATTGCAATAGTACCTGCCTCAAGATAGGTCTTGGGACCTTTTTCTGCTATCCAGTCACAGGCTGAAGCCACCTCAAATTAGTCATCTGGCACACAGTCCTTTTATTTCACTTTCGTAATCAAGGACATGCAGCAAGGGACAACTGAATGACTTAGTCCAGTACATCAAATGAAACCACTGCTCAACATGAACAAGCTCCCTGTTTGCCCAGCATGCCGGAAAGTAAAGACATACGCTACATATACGAGGAAACAAGATTCATTATGCAGACTATTCAATTTCTCATTTCATTCCTTTTCTCCAGAGATGCTGCTTGACCCGCTGAGTTACTCCAGCGTTTTGGGTCTATCTTCTCAATTCATTTGGCATTTATAAACATTATGAATAAATAGTTTCTTCATTTCTATAACAGTTTTATTTATAAAAAGATTACAATTTTTTTTCCAGAAAAGATTTAAAAATCTGAATTGTTTACATGCAAATATTTTGTCTACCATCAGAACTTTCAAAATAACATGGATGCGATAAAGGCAAACCATTTAAAAATCTTAAAGTAAACTCCAATATTCACGATGTAAGGTGTGTCATGGAAATAACAAATTTCATTTTTAACCACACCATTTCTTATATGTGGTTAATTATTGGAGAGCAACTTGAAATTAACATTTTATTTTGCAGCCATGTAAATTTACAATCTTCATTATGACTAGAAAAACTCCAATATGATTTAGAAACGTTTAATCTACTGCTTCTAAATGCATCTTTAATATCAAAATTAATACATTGAAGGACTAGGCTTTGTGCAATATACAAAGTACATTCAATAGTTCTGAAATCAGTGTGATTGTGATATCATCAACAATTCCTACAAATATGGGTATAATTAAACTTTCAGTTTTGATAGGTTGTATTAAAGGGCAAAGAATACTTTTGTATTGAAACAGACCGTTTAGTCTAATGCAGCATTCTTATGAAACCCTGCATATTTTACACTTCAAGTGCAAAACCTAAAATACAATGTGGATTTTAATTCTCTCCTCTCCTGTACAAGGTGAATTAAGACAAATAGCTTCAAAGGCACTCAATGCAATTGTCATATTGCTGAAAATATATAATGAATCTATTGTGTAGGGTCTCAAGCCGAAATGTCACCCATTCCTTCTCTCCAGAGATGCTGCCCGTCCCGCTGAGTTACTCCAGCATTTTGTGTCTACCTTAATTAATCTGTTGGTTTTGTTACAAAATTACAATCATCCACATCTGATGTTTGTAAATTAGAAGAAGTATATTTACCTTCAAAAGGACAATTTGGTGTGGTTTTAACTGTCAGTCTATCAGCATCTCAGGGCTTTTGTGGTATCAATATCATGTTCAAGATCTACAATATAAACATTACATCTTTTATGAAATCTAATTGGAACTAGATCTTAATGGAGAAATAAATAGCATGCATTTTGGATGATAATGAATGAACTGTATGTATGGGCAGAAGCCTCACTTACAGAGCAGGACACCGATCACCTTTAGTCAGTCACAACAAACTAAACTCTGCATAAAGTAAACAAAAGCTTTGGTGAGGCAATTAATGAAAGTCTAGTTAGTGTAACCTGCCCTTTACAGATTATTGTTTTATAAATCGTGGTTGGCAACTTGGAACACCAAAATTAACTGTACAGTGCAAGGAATGAAAATTTGCTATTGGCAGTCAGTGAGGCCAAGGTAAGGGAGGCACTCGACAGTTTTAAAATTACAAGGTTGCCAGCCTGGACGGCTTTGGTTCAGATGAGGTAAAGAAAACAGTGATCGAGATTTCAGTGCAATTTTATTTTTCTTGGATTAAATGTGTACCTGACGACTGTTAAATTGCAGGTCATCAACAATTGAAGGCCTCTTCCATTTTACTCGGGATTTTTAACCAAGATCTCAGCCACACAACTAATGAAGGCTGTGACCCTGAACAGTCTCCACTTGGGTTTTATCATGACTACTCCTGAATGCAAGCAAAACATTGTCATTTTAAATAGCTAATTAGGGCCAAAAGGAATCGCAAAAAATCATAGTGTTGTCTTTGTACATTTTATAAAAGCTTTCAACTTCATGGAACAAAAGCTAATAGTAAAAGCTTCGGGTCATCTGGAGGTCAATAAACATTTTACTGACCTCATTATACAGTTATATTTGAACTTGACGCCAACAATCAGAGGTAATAAAGCTAAAACTGAGCCAATTCCTTTTAAAAAGGGACCAAGGGAGACTTACTTTCACCTATTTCATTTCATGAACTCATGGACTTTTAATTATGTTACATAGATAGGGAAGGATGTTATTATTTTCAAGATCATAAGACATAGGAGCGGAATTAAGTCATTCAGCCCATCGAGCATTCTTTGCCATTGGATCATGGCTGATCTATTTTTTCCTCAACCTCATTCTCCTGCCTTCGCCCCGGAATCTTTGGTGCCCTTACTAATCAAGAACCTATCAATCTCTCATTTAAAAATACCCAAATGTCTGTGGCAATGAATTCCACAGATTCACCACAATCTGGCTAAACAAATTTCTCCTCATCTGCATTCTAAAGATACGTCCTTTTATTCTGAGGCTGTGTCCTCTGGTTCTACATTCTTCCATTACTGAAAACATCCTTTCCATGTCCACTCGATCTAGGCCTTTCATTATTTGGTATGTTTCAATGAAATTTCCTCCCTTCATCCTTCCAAACTCCAACAATTACAGGCCCAGAGCCATTAAATGCTCCTCATATATTAACCCAAATCATCCCAGGGATTATTCTTTTAAATCTCCTCTGGACTCTGTCCAACACCAGCACATCTTCCTCAGATATGCAGCCCAAAACGGATCACAATATTCCAAAAGTGGCCTCACCAGCACCTTATAAAACCTCAGCATACTTGCTTTTATATTCTAATAATCACCTTGAAATGACTGTTTGCATTGCAATTATGTCTTATCCAAGAAGCTCTCATTCTCATGCGTAGTCCTGAGGTCATCTAGCTGCAGCTCCATTTCCCCAACTTGCCCTCTAAGGAGTTGCACCTACACTGGTGTAGTTAGACACCAGCAATTTCCCTGACTTACGTTATCCTGCAGGAGGAGCATTGTACCAGTTTAACTGCCATCACCACAGCAACCGAACCAAGCAAGCGAGCGGAAAAAAAATCATGACTCATTCAAGAACAGACTGTACCGTATCCTCCCATCTGCCTCTGTGATAGCCTCCTTGCCGAAGACTCCTGAGAGAAAGACTCACACTTGCTTTCAACACAGCACTTTCCCCACACAGCCTCTCTCCTAACACGCCCACTCCACTGCACCTTGCCTTATTTTCATTAACTGCCTAATTAGTCAATTTGGATGATCCAACCAAACCACTAGTTACCTTTAAATTGTCCTGCCTCCCAAGTTGGCTGACTTCTGCTGGCTTCACTAATCCGCCATTCACCTTTAAAATTCTTCTGCACTTTTCCGAGACTGAAAATCTTTCCCAGACTTCCTTACCACAATTTGCCTTCCTTATCACCAACTCATTCTGTAAATTAACCTTTCAAGAATCTTGCATCAGCACTCCCAAGTCCCTTTGCATCTCCGATTTCTGAACCCTTTCCTCATTTACAAAGTAGCCTACATCTTTATTCCTTCTACCAAAGTGTACTTTGTACGCTGTATTCCATCTGCCACTTCTCTGCCCACTATCCCAACTGCTCCAAGTCCTTCTGCAGATTACCCGGTTCTTCACTCTACCTGCCCTACACCTATCTTCATATCATCTGCAAACTTGGCCCCAAAGCCAGATCATTCCATGATTCCATCAGATGATTCCATAATCCAGATTATTAACATGTAACGTGAACAGTAGTGGACCCAACATCGACCCCTACAGAACACCACCAGTCACCAGCAGCCAACCAGAAAAGGCCTCCTTTATTCCCACTCTTTGTCTTCTGCCAACCAACTAATCTTCTGTCCACACTAGCACTCTCCCTCAAATATCATGAGCTTTTATCTTGTTTAACAACCTCACGTGTGGTACCTTATCAAATGTCTTTGAAAATCCAAATAACAACATCCACTGACTCCTTTGTCTATCCTAATGGTGATATAGGTTGGAGTACTCTAGCTTTTTGCTGATGGTGTAACCCATGTGAATGATTCTCTCAAGGGTATATCTAAAAATGTTAAGAACACCAAGATATTTTGTCTTATAACCAGATCAGAAATTAATCATAAGAAAACAGTAGGTTTTTATATGGTGTTCAAAAGTAAGATATTACTGCTAATGCTGATAAGAATTGGAAAATTAACAATATTGAACACAGATATAATTTAATGTCAAAGTTTAGGGTTTTTTTACAGCGTGGAAACAGGCCCTTCAGCCCACCAAGTCCACGCCGATCACCCATACACTACTTCTATGTTATCCCACTTTTGCATCTTGCACACTGGGGCAATTTACAGCAGCCAATCAACCTACAAACCTGTACGTGTTTGGAATGTGGGACGAAACCAGAGCACCCGGAAAAAAACCTATGCGGTCACGGGGAGAAGGTATAAGCTCTGCACAGACAGCAACTGGGATCAGGATCAAATCCCGATCTCTGACGCTGTGAAGCAGCAGCTCTACGGCTGTGTCTCTGTGCCACCCTAAGTAGTCCCCAAAGCCTAGGTACATATTTCAGATTTTTAAAGATTTTGTCATTCCTCACTTATTAGTAGCCATTATTAAACATGAGAATCTGAAATGCTTTTAAAGAAGTGCAGTGAACAATGACGCTTTGAATGTCAAAGTTACTGAGGTTGACTTGCAAGATTAATGATTGGAAGGATAGGGAATTTGAAATCGAAGCAGGAGTATAGCCCTCGGGGATCTGGTGAAGTTATTTTTAAAATGACGCTGATTCAAATAAATGGATAAGCGGTCATATCTCATTTAGACAATCTAATTTAGAAAATCATCATATTGATTTTTCTTTTCCCATTAAAAGAAATCTTGATCTGACTAGACTGAAAATAAATAGGTTCTACAGACACTGCTTGATGGCCAAAGAAACCTTGGGCCACATTTGCAGGAGATGTGTACATGTCAAAATCTTTATGTCTGCCTTGTTAAGTGTGGTAGTGGCATAGCTGGTAGAGTTGCTGCCGCACACCACCAGAGACCCGGATTTAATCCTTGGGGGCTGTCTGTCTGGAGTTTGTATGTTCTCCCTGTGACCGTGAGTTTCCTTGGGTTGGATTTCCTCCTGGTGCTCTGGTATCCTCCCACATTCCAAAGAAGTGCAGGTCTATACGTGAATTGGCCTCTGCAAATTGCCCCTTGGAGGGAATAGACACAAAAGTAGGATAACATAGAACCACTGTGAATGGGTGATTGATAGTTGGCGTACATGCAATGGCTTGAAGGGCCTGTTCCCATGCTGTATCTTTCAATCAATCAAAACCCTAAGATCAGCAGACATAATAATTGTTTTATTTTATATTTATGCTTGCAGTTTTCTATTTTAACTTTTATAATGTTTTAATATAACTATTATAATGTCTCCATTGATGCAATAAAATCTAGATTTTAGAATTATCTTTTCATTAACAGTTCAAATTATGTACCTATTGTCACAAATAATCTATTGTACGAACCCTGTATCCTTTCCTGTGGTGGGTAGCTCCCATCGTTTTATTTGGCTTCATTATTCAATTCTAACCTAACATCTGCTAGTAGGAGTCATTGTGATATAAGAGATAGCAAAGTAGTTGCGAAATCCACATATGGGATATGAAAAGATAGTTTGAATTCATTATTGAAACATGGCCACTAAAATCCATTTTGTCACTCTTCACAGTCCAGTCAAAGTTCGAACCTCTATTCATTCTCAAGTCTGTGATAGGAGGATTCAGAATTCTGAGTAAGACCTGAAATGAAAAAACAAAAAAAATCTTATGCATACGATACAGAAATTCAAAATAAAACCAAAAAATGAACTTTTATATTGCCTTTTACAGTTACTATGTCCCTAAATTTGTGTTTAACTAGAGAGTTTGATGATTTACTTGATGAGTAACTGTAAAATGTCAGAGTGATTAAACATGCAAAATTAAATGCAGCGTGGAAAGAGATGTGGAAAGAGTGCTGATGTGGTTTCTTATTGGAAGGGCATGCAAAACAACATTTTTCTTTCTCTTTCCACTCTGCATTTAATTTTGCATGCTTATTCACTCTGACATTTTAATCTGAAGTTCTTCTGAGAAAAGTGATCAATCCTTTGGTTTTGAATTTTTAGAAAGAATCTGAAGATCAGAACCTCAACCTCAACACAAAGCTCTCTTGTACACTTCTGAGACATGGAAAACTTATGGAAGGCAACTCAAAATATCAGAAATATTCCACCAATGCTGTCACCATATCCATTAGTAGGATAAAAGAACCAACATCAGCTTTCTCTTCCAGACAATTCTATTCCAAGCTCCATCATGGCAAGAGATCATCAGATAGACAGAGGAAAAGGTTCAAGGAGGTTCTCCAAGGCACCTTGAGAAAGTATATTATCCCCAATGACAAGGGAAAACTTGCCACACAACGGTTCAAAAGGGGAGAATGGAGATTCATAAACTGGAATTACACGCAAACACAGACAAATCAAAATAAACTGTCCACTATTACCTTCTGCAATACAGTAAACTAAGGAAAATATGCAAATATTGATAAAAGTCTGACTATCAAAGCGAGGTACAGATCCTTATTGATCTAGGTGAAGGAGAACAGATTGCACACCAATTGTGCATATTCACTCTGGCAGGAAGTTACAGATACATGGTGTTATGTATTACGGAACACATCCCTACTCGGGCATGTCAGTTCCATTTTCCTGCATTTGGTCCATATCCCAAAATCTTTCCTACCCATGTATCTGTCCAAATGTTATTTTATTAAACAATGCAATTGTACCTATCTTTACCACTTCCTCTGGCAACTTGCCCCATATACCCACCACTCTTTGTGTAAACAACTGCCCCTCAGATCCCCTAACTTTTCCCCTCCAACCTTAAACCTATGTCCTTTAATTTTAGACTTCCTACCATGGGAAGAATATGGTGACCATCTACCCTATCAATGCCCCACATTGTGTTATAAACCTCCCTAAGATCATCCCTCAGTCTCCTTTGCTCCAGGGAATAGAGTACCAGCCTATCCAAAGATAGACACAAAATGCTAGAGTAACTCAGCAGGACAGGCAACATTTTTGGATAGAAGGAATGGGTGACGTTTCAGGTCAAGACCCTTCTACAGATTCATCCAGGGAAAGGGAAACGAGAGATATAGACAGTGACGTAGAGAGATATAAAACAAATGAATGAAAGATATGCAAAAAAGTTACGATGATAAAGGAAACTGGCCATTGTTAGCTGTTTGCTAAGTGAGAATGGGAACCTGGTGCCACTTGGGTGGGGGAGGGATGGAGAGAGAGGGAGTGCAAGGGTTACTTGAAGTTAGAGAAATCAATATTCATATCACTGGGTTGGAAGTTGCCCAAGAAAAATATGAGATGCTGTTCCTCCAATTTAGCCTCACTCTGACAATAGAGGAGACCTAGGACAGAAAGGACAGTGAGGGAAAGGGAAGGGAAATTAAAGTGTTTGGCAACCAGGAGATCAGGTAGGTCCAGGGAGACTGAGCGAAGGTGTTCAGCGAAACGATCTCCCAGTCTCTGTTTGGACTCGCTGATATGTAAGAGTCCACATCTTGAATAATGGATATAGTAGATGAGGTTGGAGGAAGTGCAAGTGAACCTCAGCCTAACCTGAAAGGACAGCCTATCCAACCACTCCTTAGAATTCAAACCCTCCTATTGAGACAACATCTTTGTGAATTTTTGTACACCCTCTCTAGCTTAATCACATCCTTGCAGTGCACACAATTGCAATTCAGATAACATTGAATAAAATGCTTAGTTGTGATGGCATCCTAGCTGTGATGATGAAGATTTGTGCCATCCAAACAATAATATCTCTAGTCATAGTGCCAGTACTCCCAGACTGTCACAATTCTGTGATGCTGACAGCAACTTTGGAATCTCCACATGTGTATGCAAAATGCTGAAGTTACTGTCACCAATTCATTGCAGATCTGTAAATTCTGCTCTGAGTGTGAACCATAGAATTCAATAAGGTAATAATCTTGCACTAATTCCCCACGTGCTTTGGAAAATTAATCCTATGAAAATTTTACACCATCTCCAAGGAAATGCAAGGAGCAATCTTTGTCTGCAAACACAATTATTATAATGGATGAGAACAGCAAACGTTCAAAAAAGCTTATTAATTTAACATGATTTCGGAAAATATTCCCATGGCTAAATTAAAACAAAACAAGGATTTTGGTATTTAAATAATTAAATAATAACTTCTTAGCTTGACTTATTACTATGTGCTCAAGGTTTAAAAGTTTAGACATAAGCAATTCAAATCAACTCTGGAAGTGCCAAATGCCTTTTTTCTATCTTTGTGGGTGGTGTTACTGATTTACAGCACACAAAACAGACATTGAACTGCTTGCAGTGGAAACATTTTCCAATGTTTTGTCCAAATTTCTGCTCGGAAGATGACTGAATTGTGCAGCCTAACCATCAAGGGTCTCTGTTGAGTTTTGTTAGCATGCCACTGACCATAAAATCTAGTCCATTTTAATTTAACTTTAGTATTTCAATGATCAATTATTAAAACATTTTGGAAATTTATCAAAAGTTTTCAGCAACAGTACAGTAACGCAGCAACTAAGACTAAATTAGATAAATTAAAATGTCAGCAAGGGATAGAAGTTCGACACACTGATACTGATTAAAACCAGATGTGTAACAGAACACTAGTTTACAAAAAAAGGACGCTGGGCCTACACACGCAATGTCGCTCACTACGTTTCAATTCCTCTTTCCAGTTAAATCTGATCCTAGGTTTGGAATTTATGCTTAAAACTGCAGAACAATGCCAGGAGACCAGATTTTTCCAAATCATGGAATGATACAATATACAAGAAGCCCATTCATCCAACATATTTATTGTCTTTTCATTCACATAATCCTTCTGCAAATTTCACAAAGCCTTGAAATTTCTACATTTCAAATAAATGTCCAAATCTCTGCTGACCCGCTTCTTTGGGGTAATTCGTTCCAGACTGGAACAAGTTGATACACAAAACAGTTTCTCCTTCCTAACTATGAAAGTTTTGTTAATCACCTTTAATCTGCATCTCCAAGCAATCGACCTTAAAGCCAGCAGAAATAGTTACTCCAAATTTATTCTGAATGAAAATCCCCCCCATTAATTCCCTCCAAAGCCCTGTCTGTTCAAAGCACAAGCCAGTTTTTCCAATTTTACCACATTACAGAAGCCCCACATCCTTACACCTTTCTGGTGAGTAGCCCCTTAATGCTTGCCAAGATATTGCGGCAATGTCCTGAGCTGTGTACAAACATCCAATGGTCTCATAAATGATTTGTAAATAGTTCACTACAACTTCCTTCTTTTTGTATCTTTGAATTTCTTTTGGTACTTTTATTTAATAAAGTAAATACTGGCTGAGGTTTTGTGATAATACTGGAAGGTTGGCAGCATTTGCTGTTAATGCTGTACAGAACGGAGTGTAACTGGGATTCTCTCCCATGTCATCAATTCAACACAGTTTTGCAGGCTATATTCCAATCATGAACTTCAGATGGAGTTCAAAATCGAGACTTGGACTAATCACCCACTACTCAGACGTAATTCACAAAAGATTCTGTGCCAAGTCTGAAAAGGTGCAAGATGTTCTCCTACTTATTTTGACAGAATTAAAGAGCTGCAAGGCAGTAAAGTAGCTTATTAATTTTAAAAGTTTTTCAAGTCTTACATTAAAAATCCTTAATTTGGATTTTTGCTCTTTGAATCCAGTGCCTTGCTGGGTCATTGCAGATTCCAGTTGAGAATTAATTGCAGATTTCAGGTGCACAGTGAGGCAGACATTCACGTACACCTCCTCCAACCCATTCTAATGCATTTGGTGCTTGCATCGTGGCCTTCTTTTGTCAGCAAGACCAGACATTGACCAGGCAACTGTTCTACTGACCTCTCAGTAATGGCCATCTTGAGCTTTAGTTTGCATGTTATTTCAATTCTCTTTCCCATTCCCAGACCAACCCATCTGTCCTCGGCCTTCTCTTCCAACAGGGTGAGACAAAAGGCAAACTAAAAAAAACACCTCATATTCTGCTTGGGTAGCTTAGTGCTATGAACAAATAATTTTTAAATTTCAGGTAAACCACACCATTGGGCTCCTTTCCAATACCCACAAGTTCACCTTTTCTTGATTAGTATGGGTGTCAGGGGTTATGGGGAGAAGGCAGGAGAATGGGGTTAGGAGCGAGAGATAGATCAGACATGATTGAATGGCGGAGTAGACTTGATGGGCTGAATGGCCTAATTCTGCTCCTATCACTTATGACCTTTTGTTATCCCTCTTCCAGTCCCGTTACCAAGATTCATTACCATCCACCATCTAGTTCTAACTACCCATCATCCTTTCGTTACCTCGTTCCACCCATTACCTACCAGCATCTGTCTCTAAACTTCCCTCTGCCCTACTCCACCTGGCTCATTTGCCTATTTTCTTTCCCTCATCTGAATCCACCCATCACCTACCAGTCTCTGCTTTAACACTTGCTCCTCCCATCTCTGGCTCTATGCGTCCATCAACTTACCCCCACTAGGTCCACTGTTCACCTCCCAGCCACTGTCTCATCCTCCCTTCTCATTTATATACACTGACTTTATTTCGTCCATAGTCCTGATGTAGGCTCTCGACCCAAAACCCTTTGCCTCCACAGATACTCTTGACACACTGAGTTCATCCAGTAGTTTGTTTTATGACCCAAAAAAATGTATCTGCAGTCTATTGTGTCTGGATGTTATCTATAGAGGGTTAGAGCTCTTAGCACTAACAGAATCAAGGGATATGGGGAGAAAGTAGGAACAGGGTACTGATTCTGGACGATCAGCCATGATCATATTGAATGGCAGTAGTAGCTCGAAGGGCCGAAGGGCCGAATGGCCTACTCCTGCACCTATTTTCTATGTTTCCTATGAATCAATGACTTGGGGTTCAGCAAGTATGGCCGATTTCCTACCCTGACCAATATTAGTGAATCATATTTGCCCTTCAATTCAATCTAGTAACGTTAAAGATACTGTTACTGACATTGGTTCGTTATTTGAGATGCAGTGAGTTATTTGAATTTAAATTTGGCAAGCTGTTGGAATTCAATCTCAAGTTGGAGAATCCCTCCCTTCAGACCTTCCCGAGGCACAAGGCTAGAAATTTCAGCATCCGTGGGTCAAATACATTGTGTATTTATCCATCATTTCTACTGAATTGAAAGTGACAAAATTACATACAATAGGAAATATTGTGCAAATCAATTCTATAGCATGATGGAAAACAAGTGGTTCGACCAATGCTGGTTAGGTTAAACTACTGATGTGAAAGAGCAGACAAGATCTGAAAGATTCAAAATTAGAAAGCCAAAAGGTTATTGGCCAAATTGTGCTATTTATTCTTCAGCCTGCAATTTCATGAAGAATGGAGGCCAATTCTCTGGATGCTTTCAAGAGAGAGCTAGATAGAGCTCTTAAAGATAGCGGAGTCAGGGGAGAAGGCAGGAACGGGGTACTGATTGTGAATGATCAGCCATGATCACATTGAATGGCTGTGCTGGCTCGAAGGGCCGAATGGCCTACTCCTGCACCTATTGTTTATTGTCTATTCAATAACCGGCTGATAGCATTGCACAAGTTATCCTGCTCCTGATTCCACCAACAACATGTTGGAATGTCAAGAATCACATGTTAATCAGCGTCAGAGCATCAGACCTCCTATTCTGCTGCTGGACCCACTGCAAGAAACGATCACTTTACATCTGGTCTCGTAGCTGGCAACCCCGCTCATCTGAATGGAGTCACAAATCCAGATGAAAAGGAAATGGAATCTTAGAGATATAATGGCCATTTGGCCCAATGATTCTGAGCAGATCATCAGGCACCCATTTTGACATTAAATCTACCCCCACCTATATCTCCATCATCTCCCCATCACTTCTAACCCAGGATTTTATTGTTCATCTACACACTACGGGATATTACTGTGACAAATTCAACAGACCAACCTACAGATTTTTAAGATATCGGGTAGCGGATCACCGGGTGGCGCCAGCAATGGCTGCCTCGCCAACTGTCTGTCTGTCCGTTCCTTCCTCCTCTGTTGTTTTATAGCATGTGTGAAATGTATGTTTTAGTGTTCTTTAGCTTGTTTTATGTTGGGGGGGGGGGGGGGGGAGGGGGGGGGCGGAAATGGAGATGCAATGTTTTTTCCGTATCGTATCTCCATCCACACTGCGGCCTAACATCGAGGAGTTGGCGGCCTCTGCTGGAGACCGACTTCGGGAGCTCTAACCAGGGAGCCTGCGGGACTTAACATCATGGAGTTCGCGATCCCTTTGCCAGGGATCGACCTCTAAGCTCCAACCGCGGGAGCCTGTGGACATCGTGGAGCTCGCAGTCTCTGATTAGAGACCAAACGGGAGCTCCAATCACAGGCTGGAGGTCTGAGACCAGTGAATTCTGCAGGGATATGTGCTGAAACCTGAGTTGTTTGCGACCATATATTATTTGCAGATGCACCATGATTGCTGAGGTGGCGGACCATGAGGAAAGTTGTCAACACATACAGCTGGATGTTCATCAGCAACAGAAATGGGTGGAGAAATGGCAGATGGAGTTTAATCCGAACAATTGTGAGGTGTTGCACTTAAGGAGGTTGAAAGTAAGGGGAAAATATTCAGGTAATGGCAAGACCCTAAACAGCATTAATGTACAGAGGAATCTTGAGATCAAGTCCATGACTCCCTGAAAATGGCAACACGAGGAGATAGAGTGTGAAAGAAGGTGAATGGCCTTCATTAATTGGGGTATGGACTATAAGGGACAGGAAGTCATGATGCACCTTTTAGGACTTTGGTTAAGCCACATTAGAAGTATTGCATACAGTTCTGGTTGCCCCATTTCAGGAAGGAGTGGAGGCTTTGGAGAGGGTGCAGAAGAAGTTTACCAGGATGCTGTCTAGATTAGAGAGTAACAGCTATAAAGAGAAGGTAGAAACATCTGGATTAATTTCTCTAGAGCGCTGGAGGTTGCGGGATGACCTGACAGAAATATATAAAATTATTAAAGACATAGATAGGATAGATAGTCAGAATCCTTTCCCCAGGGTGGAAATGCCATAGACCTGAAGTCATTGCTTTAAGGTTAGAGGGCCAAAGTTTAAAGGAGGTATGCAGGATAGGTTTTTTTTAACATACAGAGGATGATGAGTGCCAGGAACGCGCTGCCAAGGGAGGTGGTTGAGGCAGATATGATAGTGAGGGTTAAGAGGCTTTTGGTAGGCACATTGATATGCACAGAATGGAAAGGTGTGAACCATGTGAAGACAAATTAATTTTTGGCATTAAAGAACTTTGACACCATAAGCTATCTTGCAGGGCAGCCCTACATTAACCACTGCCTGAGACATGGTCGTTATTTATAGACCACTCCACTTTGTAGGATGTTTTGCCATCAAAGTCCAGAACTCAATTTCACTTGCAGGGGTCCAAAAGTTTATTAATGGGGCATGGGCTGGGTCAAACAGCAAGCAGCCTTATGACTATAAAAAGTTGTGAAGTGCATAACTTCACATTTTCTAACAATATACTTCTTATACTATATTGCCCATTCACTTAACTATTCCACATCCCTGTTCATCCTTCTCGCAGCACATTCTTCTTATGTTATTCTTTTTTTACTCATTAATACAAGCTGTAAATAGCCATATTCTGAGCACTGATCTCAGAATAGTGAAAGGCCTGGATAGAGTGGATGTGGAGAGGATGTTTCCACTAGTGGAAGAGTCTAGGATCAGAGGTCATAGCCTCAGAATTAAAAGACCTTCCTTTAGGAAGCAGATGAGGAGGAACTTCTTTAGTCAGAGGGTGGTGAATCTGTGAAATTCATTGTCACAGAAGGCTGTGCAGGCCAAATCAATGGATATTTTTAAGGCACAAATAGAAAGATTCTTGATTAGTATGGGTTTCAGGGGTTAAGGGGAGAAGGCAGGAGAATGGGGTT
Source organism: Rhinoraja longicauda (assembly GCF_053455715.1). Lineage (NCBI taxonomy): Eukaryota > Metazoa > Chordata > Chondrichthyes > Rajiformes > Arhynchobatidae > Rhinoraja > Rhinoraja longicauda. The sequence continues at coordinate 36,611,943 of NC_135954.1, read as the reverse complement.
GAGAGGGAGAGAGAGATCAGCCGTGATTGAATGGCAGAGTAGACTTGTTGGGCCAAATGGCCTAATTCTGCTCCTATCACTTATGAACATGAGGGTTACACAGTAGTAACCCTCTATCCATGCTTGTTACCTTTCAGTCCTGTGAGATTAATTTTATGTAAGCACCATCTATGGTGTCTAATTAGATGCCATTTAAAAAAACTAAATATACTACATCCTGTGTTTTTGACCTTATTCAGCTAATTTCATTAATAATGAAAGGATATTGGCGGGATGCATCACCTAATGAGGCACACAGAAGACAAATGATGTAATTTTGATTGCAACTGTATGTTAATGAAATTCACCTCAAATATTTTTACTGTGCAAGATGAATTGATACAATAATATGAAGCATTATGAAATAGTAATGCCAAATGACACTCTCATACCATATTTCCTGCGAATTTCATCGTAACGCTCTCTTAGATCAGATTTCCTGAAGAAACAGAAATTCAAATATGATTAGCTTTCCAAATGGAGAAAATGAAATCTTAATGAAAGTTCCTAATATTAGCTGGCAAACACACAAAAGAAAAATATTGGGGGGCCTACATCATATTTGACTAAAGTAAAATGTTCAACTATATCCTACAACAGAGTATGATATTTTTATTTTTGCAAATAGGTGGAATTTATTTAAACCACCCGGAGCATAAATAACAATAAGTCCTTTCAACTTTCTCCCTTCTGTTCAAATTACATGGATTTAAAAAACACATATTGAAGTAAACAAAAACATGACACCAAGAATTAGACATAATGACCTTAATATATAAATCTTAAAATAAAGAAGTATAGATTATTAAGAGTCTTAAAATGGCACTTATTTTCTGTGGCCCATGAAAGATGAGGTAACATTTATTTTTTTAAATAAATATACAGACTGCAGCCTTATTTAATTTCCACCTTTTAGATTCAATATTCTTAAAAAAGTGTTTTTGATCTCAATCTCAAACAGTCAACCTCCCGTTCTGATACTATCATGCTAGTTTTAGACCTGGGAAACTGCCACTTGACATCGACCCTGTCAAACCCTCTTAATTCTTTTTTTTAGGCATCTTGTACTGTTTTGAAGATACTTCATTCAGAACAATGAAATTGAACCATTGTTGGCAAATGAAAAGTTTTATCAGGTAGGTCCAAAAACTGGTATCATTACTGACATTTCTTCTTTTAGTGGGTTTCTTAAAGAATGTCACTGGGTGATCAAAACAAAGCCGAAATTTCAAAATGCAAATTCAAGAAATTCAAGTGACCTTGCCAATATTTTGTGTACTCGAAAACATCCTGTAATAATTATTCTTCTTGCATTACAACTAATAATTATCAGTTGATCATTTTTGATTTAAATATAAAAATCAAGGTCTTATAAAATATAGTTGAAGAAGCAAAGAACTGCAGAATCTGGCTAATACACAAAAGAACGCAAAGTACTGAGTTACAGTAGGTCAGGCAGCAGCTCTGGAAAACATGGATAAGTAACGTTTCAGACCCATCTTCAGACTGACAAATAAGCTCATAAAGGTTCCCAAATAATTTCCGAAGTGTACTTAATTATTATAATAATAGCTACTTGCATTCAGTATTAGTTTTCCCTTCCAGGTGCCTTTTAGATTACAGGAATAAAGACATAACAAATGTGGAGGGCCCTATTGATATCACACCTGGAATACAATTTTCATTTTCCTACATAGGAAGGGATGCACTTCTCAGAGGGAATGCAGTGAAAACTTACTAGAATTGTTTCAGGAATGGAAGGTCATGGAGACAGTGATGTGATTGCAACTCTATTGTACAATGTTTGTCCAGGGTACTCAGGGAGGTGGCTCTAGAAATAGTGGACGCATTGGTGATCATTTTCCAATGTTCAATAGATTCAGGATCAGTTCCTGTGGATTGGAGGATAGCTAATGTTATTCCACTTTTCAAGAAAGGAGTGAGAGAGAAAACGGGGAATTACAGACCAGTTAGCCTGATATGGTGGGGAAGATGCTGGAGTCAATTATTAAAGAGGTAATAATGGTGCATTTGGATAGCAGTAAAAGGATAAGTCCAAGTCAGCATGGATTTATGAAAGGGAAATCATGCTTGACTAATCTTCTGGAACTTTTTGAGGATGTGACAAGTAAAATGGATGAAGGGGAGCCAGTGGATGTAGTGTATGTAGACTTTCAGAAAGCCTTTGATAAGGTACCACACGGGAGATTGGTGGCTAAAATTAGTGCACAAGGTATTGGGGGGAGGGTATTGACATGGACAGAGAATTGGTTGGCAGACAGGAAGCAAAGAGTAGGAATAAACAGGTCCTTTTCAGAATGGCAGGCAGTGGTGAGTGCAGTGCCGCACAGCTCGGTGTTGGGGCCGCAACTGTTTACCATATATATTAATGATTTGGACGAAGGAATTAGAAATAACACTAGCAAGTTTGCAGATGACACCAACCTGGGTGGCAGTGTAAATTGCAAAGAGGATGTTAGTAGGTTGCAGGGTGACATGGACAGGGTTGTGAGTGGTCAGATGCGTGGCAGATGCAGTATAATATAGATAAATGTGAGGTTATCCACTTTGGCGGTAAAAACAAGGAGGCAGATTATTATCTCAATGGTGTCAGGTTAGGTAAGGGGGAAGTGCAGCGGGACCTGGGTGTCCTTGTACACCAGTCACTGAAAGTTAGCGTGCAGGTACAGCAGGCAGTGAAGAAAGTAATGGTATCTTGGCCTTCATAACGAGAGGATTTCAGTATAGGAGTAAAGAGGTTCTTCTGCAGTTGTATGGTGCCCTGGTAAGACCACATCTGGAGTATTGTGTACAGTTTTGGTCTCCTAATTTGAGGAAGGACATCCTTCTAATTGAGGCAGTGCAGCATAGGTTCACGAGATTGATCCCTGGGATGGTGGGACTGTCATGTGAGGAAAGATTGAAAAGACTAGGCTTGTATTCACTGGAGTTTCACTGGAGTTTAGAAGGATGAGAGGGGATCTTATAGAGACATATAAAATTATAAAAGGACTGGACAAGCTAGATGCAGGAAAATGTTCCCAATGTTGGGGGAGTCCAAAACCAGGGGCCACAGTCTTAGAATAAAGGGGAGGCCATTTAAAACTGAGGTGAGAAGGAACGTTTTCACCCAGAGAGTTGTGAATTTGTGGAATTCTCTGCCACAGAGGGCAGTGGAGGCCAAATCACTGGATGAATTTAAAAGAGTTAGATAGAGCTCTGGGGGCTAATGGAATCAAGGGATATGGGGAGAAGTTGGACACAGGTTACTGATTGTGGATGATCAGCCATGATCACAATGAATGGCGGTGCTGGCTCGTAGGGCTGAATGGGCTCCTCCTGCACCTATTTTCCATGTTTAGTAGAATGAAAGGAAATCTTACAAAATTCTTGAAGGGCTTGACAGGCTAGATGCAGAGAGGATAAAACCCATGACTGAGTCAAGAAGCCAGTGGCACAATCTGCGATCAAGGGGTAGATTTAGCACGGGAGGATGGTGAATCTTTAGAATTCCCCACCCATGGCAGCTGTGGAAGCCACTTTTTTATGTTCATTCAAAACAGAGATTAATAGATTGCTTGGCATTAGGAGAATCTAGGGACATGGGGATAGTGCTGGAAAATTGTGTTGGTGTCAAAGATTAGCCATGATGATGAATAGTGCAGCAGGCTCAAAGGGGTAGATGCCCTATTCCTGTTCCCATTTATTATGGCCTTACAAGTTAAAGACGACATTTTAAAATAATTCTGACTGCTCTTAGCTATTGTGGATAAATCTCCCAATTTAGAAATAATCCCCGAGCTACAAATTAGAGCAGGAAAATGACACCATGCAATCAAAAATGAACTAGTCTGAAATTTATATGCATGATATAATTAGCATTTGATTTAGTACATTATAGATTGAAGACTAAGTTGCTATGAATAAGTAATCAAATAATGAAGCATGAATTATAAACATTCTTTGCAATGTGATGGAAAAATAATGTACTTAAAATTCATTCACGTATCAGATTTTAAAAAAAAGACTGTGGAGTTAAAATGAACAATGGTATATTTATAGTGAACAATGGGGTTTTAAAAGGATAAAACTTGTTACTCTTTGCGAGAATGTTGCTAGGACTTGAGGGCTCGAGATATAGGGAGAGGTTGGACAGGCTAGGACTTTAGTCCTTGAAGAGCAGGAGGATGAGGGGTGATCGTGTAGAGGTGTATAAGATCATGAGTGGTTTAGATTGGGTAAACAACTGTGCATCTACCCTGAGCAGGGGAATCAAAAAGCAGGTGAGAGCAGACCTCCCAACATTTGATTTTACAAATTCATAATTTTGATGTCCAAAATTCAGAATTTTACATCAAAATTCATAATATGGCACGTGATGCAACTTTTCAGCAAAAGAAAAAGTATGCCCGCCAAATGCACATATGCGTTGCATCACATTCATTTGTGAAAAACACTATTATTTCTAACAGTGTGTATTTCTTGGACTACATGTACAATGTCAGGCCTATCATGAGTATATTATGCTATTTATAGAAAGGTTATTGGACAGAGATACTTTTTGCAACACAAAGAAAAAATTGTTTTTTTCTTTCTTTCTATTTTGCTTTTTCCTTACACATTCCAATTCTCATGGTATTGAATAAAAGAACAATGGTCATAAAATGTATGACTAAGTTATGAAGAAAGAGTTGATATATGGGACTCGACTAAGCATACGGAAATACTTGTTGAAATAAATTAGCACATTAATTGATAATCAGCCCAAAAAAATGGTAATTGGCTTTTCTGCTGTGTTTTATATTTTAACCCCATCATAATTAATTAATATAGTTATATAATCTTGCACTTAAATTTAATATTTACTCATTACAGTTCCACCACTGATTTTCTGGCACTCTTGGTACCAGAGCTTTACCGGTTTATCCAGCCGGCCAAGGAAATCGGCTATGGGGATAGATGTGTTGGCTCCAGCAAATTCAACCCACCGATCGACCATGGAAGTCCCGATGAGGTCGAGATAGGCTCCCTTGCCCAGCATAGGTGCCACATTTTCGGGGAGACTTCCAGGGCGGGGGGGATTTCTCGCAGAATCCCTAGCGACCTCTAGTGGCCGAATTGACAAATTGCAATTACAGACTGTTTTGCAGATAAATGTGAGGCAAAATTGAAATGGCGGAAATGAAATAAGAAAGCGGAAACTTTCCGCCAAATTCAGAAGGGTTGGGAGGGGTGTGAGAGGGGGAAAAATTAAAAGGAGCCTGAGGGGCAACTTTTTCACACAGAGGGTGGTGAGCAAATGAAATGAGCTGCCAGAGGAGGTAGTTGAGGCAGGTACTAAACAGCATTTAAAAGACATTCGGACAGGTAGAAGGATAGGAAAGGTTTAGATGGATATATTGGCCAAACAAGGGGAGATGGGCCAAGTGTAGATGGATGAGGTATCTTGGTCGGCATGGGGAAGTTGGGCCAAAGGGCCTATTTTCATGGTATGACTCTATATATGACATAATAACGAGCTGTTTGGTTTCTACTTTCAGATCATCATAATGGAATTGAAAATACACTGTTCACTGCTATTACACCTCAAATCCAACAGCAACTTCTGAATAGCTTGTTGTCATCTCCCAAAGGGTAGACACAAGAAAATGCAGAGGCTGGAATCTTGCGTACTTTTTTGAAGGGTCCCGACCCGAATTGTCGCCTATCCATGTCTTCCAGAGATGCTGCCTGACTCACTGAGTTACTCCAGCACTTTGTGTTTACCACCAGCTAAAGCTTGTATGCTTCACTCCACCACAATTAAGATGGTTGAAAAAAATACTTCAATTGTAGTGAATTGAAAAGTTGTTTACAAATGACTCCCTTGGTAAATTAGCAATTAAAAAAATTGAACTGTGTTGTATAATGTTGCTATGATTTAACAGGTACGTTAACCATTAGTAGTGCTTAGCAAATACTAATGTAAAGTACAAAGGATATTAAAATGACCTTTGCCTAATATAGCAACTTCTATTTACGTAGCACTCTGCATAAAAATTAAGAAATTATCTAAAAACTGTGACCTTTGTTTTTTGGTTTGCTCTGTGAGAATTTAGTGCAATTGATTGTTTGGTCAGCTTGATGTTATCACAGCGACTGAACACCAGGAATCTTATCAAGCTGACATCTGAAAGCAGCAGGCATGGGAACGGAATTCTTCTCTTCAGCCAATTTTAAATACTTTTGGGGAGTTTTCTGACCACAAATTCGAGGTCAAGATAAACAATTCTTACAATTCAAAAAGAAAAAGCAAGATATAACATTTACCCGAAGTCCAAAGAGGATTTATTATAATAAATTGAAAACCCACTTAGTGTCCACCTACAATAGGAGACTTTACAATTAAAATATAAAGCAAAGTAATAAAAAGCATTTCAGTTGATAGTGAATCTATTGAGTTATCAATTCAAAGTACCAGATATTCATGGAGGATAAAAAACCATTCCAATGTCCACTGAAAACCTGGTGTTGCATTACGGTTTTCTTTGTGTTAATATGCACATGCCACTATTGGGATCAACATTCATCTTTGTGGACACCATACATTGATATTGCGAATAATGCTTTATAAAGCAATAGTTCTATTTAACTATCATAAATGAATGCATTTATAGCCAAAATCAAGTTTTATTGCAAAATCAGACATTAATATCATTCGTATTTATGTTTGCTAAATATTATCAGACTAATGAAGGGCCCCGGCATGAAACATTGTCCGTCTATTTCCCTCCACAGATGTTGCCCGACCTGCTGAGTTCCTTTCACACTTTGTTTTTGCCCTCAATTAGTTACTGGTTAGATATTAAATTCTCTGCAATAAAAATGCCAAAGGACTTTGCATCCATAGCTCTCTGAGGCCCATGAGGTTTCACTAGATTGATTCCTGGAATGAAAGGCCTGATGCATTAAAGGAGACCAAGTTCTACTCATTGCCATTTAGAAGAATGAAAGGTACTCTTATTGATACAAGATTATGTGTGGAACTGACATGAGGGGATCTTTCCCCTAGTGAGATGTCCAGAATTACAGTCACCCATTTAAGACAGAAATTATGACAATGTTTTTTCTCCACTTTGTGATACTTTTGGAGTTCTCCATGATGTGCTATGAAAGTGGAGTCAATGACATATTCAAATTAGAGGTAGACACGCATTTGAATGTCAAAACAAACAAGCATATAGGGTGAATGCAGAAAAGCAATGTTGAACCCAGATTGGATCTTATTGAATGGCAGAGTGGGATTGAGGGACTGATTGGCTCACTCTGGTTTCTGTTTTTAAGAAAGGAAGTGAATTTGTAAGGTCTTATTGTAATTATTATATGGGCAGAATTGGACAGTGCAGCCTCTCTGAAATAATATGTTCCATGACCGATTTACGTTCATTTCATCATGAGGTGAATCTTGAATATACAAGTAATTAGTTAAATGGATAATAATTTCTGATGACACAATGTTCTCATCTTTTTAATACAATGCTAACGTGGAAGCTTCCAGATCCTTGAAACTACATTAGGAAATCTGTGCAGCATTTTAAAAAGAAAGAGAACATCAAGATACATTCTACAACTCACTATTTGGTGATTGCTTATCTAGAGTTTTGTCAGTAAATACAATTATGAATTGCTTATTACAGGAAGCATACAAGCAAAATACTGCTGGAAATCCAAAATAAAAATAGAAAGTGCTGCATAACATTCAGGTCAGATATGTGGAGAGGATGATATTTAATTGATCTCAAACCTGTGACCTTGACTGTCAACCAAAAAAAACCTTGAACTGCCAAACAAACCAAAATATAGCTTGTGTGAACAGCAGCATTGTGGGGAATTGACCAGACTTGGATCATGTTGTGCAACTCAGCAAGAATCTAGCATCTTATCATCAAGCTCCCGCTGGTTATTATGAATGTTTGTTGGCAACACATTCCTCCCATTTGTTTTTTACAGCACCGCCCCCCTACCCTGGCAGATCCCCAGCTCCTTATCAGTGTCATATAAACAACTTAGCAATGGAGGGTACAAATGATTGGGACAACTAGCTGCAAAAGAACATAGCTTGAAACTTCCTTTAATTCATGCTAACCTTCGAAGCAAGCCAAGAGTAAAAGAGAATAAGAGAGGAGCTGCCAATAGCTTTATCATCTTCAAATCGCCACCTTAAATTCAGCCTCCAATCAAATTCAGTCCCTTTCACTACTGTTTTATTTTTATCCCATAACGGTGTGATAGAGGAAAAGAAAGGTATAGGGAAGAAAAAGACATAATTAAAAAAGCAACAACGAATGACTTCACATAATCTGGAAGTAATATTCAAATACCCAATGGCCACTCACCTTTGCTCACTGTGTTGCCGCCCCTCCTCTTTACGCCTGGTCAGATTCAGACCTTGTTCATTAGGACTGAAAAGTAAATTGAGTAACAAATTATGTGCCTAGTTATAAAAAACACAGAAAATAGGTGCAGGAGTAGGCAATTCAGCCCTTCGACCAAGCACCGCCATTTAATATAATCATGGCTGATCATCCAAAATCAGTACCCCATTCCTACTTTCTCCCCAGATCCCTTGATTCTGTTAGCCCTAAGAGCTCTATCTGACTCTCTCTTGAATACATCGATCAGATTATACTTCAATCACATAGAATGGGCAAAAGCCCCAAGTTTAATAATTTATATCTATTTTAATAACTAATCCAAATTTTAATGGTGATATGCAAAATCAACATTAAATTGCATAAATCTGATATCAACACTTTGCACTTTTCTTTATTTTGAGATATTTGAAAGAAATTAACCAATACAGTGGAGTATACAATAAAAATATGTTGTTCATAACTTCCACTATAGGAAGGTAAAGTGTTGGAATATTGTTTATTTTTCCCCTGAAGTATTAAATAAAAGTCTTTAGATCTTTAAAGAACAAGAGTGTCTCATCACAAGTGAAGAAGCCCAGTCATGAGTGCATTCAAAGTGAAAAAGAACAAATTTGTGGACTGTAAAGAAATTATGAGGATCAGGAAAGTAATTGAGGTATAAATCAGCCTGATCTTATTCATTATGCAGAAAGTTCCAGAAGCTGCTTTCTACTTGTTTTTATTGAGAAACTTCCTAAATATTATTACAAAGATGACCAGGGAGCTAGTCTTAATTTGCTGAAGAACATTTGCATCTCACCAGTACACAAACTGACTGCTGCAATTCCTATTTAACTAATGAAACTCCACTTCAAATGTCTTGGGATATCGTAAGATTGTAAATATCCTTTATAAATCTTTCTTCTGAAGGAGGTATTCAGTCTTCTTGCTTTACTGCCGTTTCACTATAAGCCATTTTTAAATGGATGCTTCTAAATCCCTTTTAAAAGTTACTCAATCTGTGTTCACTTTCTATCATTATAGCATCCACACCCTATCTCCAGATAATTGCAATTCTGATGTTGGGCCAGTAACCCAAAGTATTAATGATGTGCCTGACCAAGTATTTCCAGTATTCTTAGTTTCTATTTCAGATTTCTAACATGCCCAGTCTTTTGATTTTAAATCTATATTTGCCGCATTCAAAGAAAATTTGCTCAAGTTGCATCGCATTCTTTTTCCAAATGCATTATATCTGTTCACTATGGTATCCTATTTCTCTTCTGCCCCATGACAAAAGAAAGCAGTTCCTCCCGGATTATTCCATCAAAATTCCTTTTCACCTACTTTTATTTGGTAACATCATGAAATAGCTCAGACCACTTCTCAAAGGTGGTAGCAATAAGACCAGCAGCAGAGGTTAACTTGCTTTGTGAAATTTCAAGAGATAAACTTACTAAGGGAGAGCACTGAAAATAGAAAGAGAAATGTATCGCAGATGAGATGGTGCAGAATAATTCCAGAATATTGGGCCAAAATGGCTGACATTCTGTCCCAATGGGGAATTGCTAAACAGATAGGACCAGTAGGATAAAGGAAATAGCTGGACCATTTGCTGTAAATTATAGATGTTGTGGAAGGGAATGTAATTGAAGACATTTTGGGGAACAAATTTTCAGAGGTGACAAAAATATAATTTTTCAAAAGAACTGGGATTAAAGGCAAATGTTTCATGTTAAATCTGCTGAAGCTATGAAATGATATTGCCCACAATAGGACTAATTTGCTACTGGTAAAATAACTCCATCAACTGCAAATTTTTGGCCCAAATCAATTAGCAATATGTGTACAATATTTTCAGTATTGTGCAATGATCTGCATTTCACAATAGTATGGACCTTAATATATTTTGATATTTGCTTCTTTCATTATATTGGGTTTTAATACAATCCGATACACCACAAAATGTACACTACATAGTGCTTTATTGGATCAGCAATTAAGCTGTCATACTGAAAACTGTTCAAGCGGGTATCAACATTATTAACTCTCATCTATTTGTTTGTTTATAATCTTTACAAAACCATTTTTGTAAAACTTTAATCGGTAAAATGATTAAACCTCACATTTTTATCATGAGATATTCCACTCAGGATCCCTCACAAAATGAACTATTTAGCAAGCTTATACAATCAATTTCAGTGTGATGTTAAGTGGGGAGATTGTTTCATGATCCAGATATATTATGAGAAAATAGATGGGTCATAAGAGGTTACATTGAGCATTGTTTATCACTATCAAATAAGCAAGGTTCATAACTAATATAATTTGTATCTTTCAAAGTTATTTAGCTTGAATAATAATTTCACAATAGTTATTTTTAATAATAACAAGCATTGGTACTCCCACTTACTCTTATTAATTATCAAGTTTAAGTGTTTGATTCAGACTTTGCGCCTGCTCAGAATATTTCAAAAAGGACAATTACCAGCTGCATTTCTTCTTTGAACAGCAACAACAACAGAGTTTGAACTTGCAACAGCAATAACAGCAGCAACACACGAAAGGCAGCAGAACCAGTCCCACAACAATAGACATTGCAATGATTAACGATTCAAAGCTCACTGCAAAAGAGTAACAAATAAGTGGAATTAATGGAAATGCAATGGCATCAGATCATCAGGTACAGTTTTTAATTACCATTCCTTACAAGTTCCTGTATTTTAAGTATTTGATTATGCTTAATATTATTCCTTCTACCAATGATTTCATTAGAATCATCAAATGCAGTGACCTTCACAATCCATTTATGTTCAGATCAGAAATATTATTGTGCAAAGAAGGGAAGAAAAGTATGCATCATCACAAATAAACATAAAAAGCCTCAGGAGACACATGAAACTGCAGACACTGGAATAATGAGCAAAAAAACCCCAAAGTGCTGGAAGAACTCAGTGGATCAGGCATCATCTGTGGAGGAAATGAACAGATAGCGTTTTGAGTTGGGACCCTTTTTCAGATTGGAGTGGAGGGAGAAAGCTGAAAAAAAAAAGTGGGGGCAGGACCTCGCCTGTACAGTATGTGTCTGAAAGAACTGCAGATGCTGGTTTAAATTGAAGGTAGACACAAAATGCTGGAGTGAAGAAGGGTCTCGACCCGAAACGTCACCCATTCCTTCTCTCCAGAGATGCTGCCTGTCCCGCTGAGTTACTTCAGCATTTTGTGTCTACCTACAGTATATAGTATGAGTTGACTGGCCATCACGTAACCAAAGTTGTTCCACTGTATCTCAGTGCACATGACAATACTAAACCAATAGCATTAACTACTGTCAGGAAACACATTACAATGGCTGGCATCCTAATTTGTCCCTTGCATCACAATCTAAAACACTTCATAATTGTGCATTGCAACAACAAATGATTATACGTATAGCCCTTGCAGGCTTGTCAATTTGTGCAGATAAAAAGAATGGCAAGATGTCAATATCTACAATTTTTAAAAAAACACAAAAACACAATGCTGGAAATTCTGGTCAATCAATCTTTATTAAATATTGATCATATTTTTATTCAAAACGTAAACTTGGAGAGAAAACGCATTTGAACATCTGCAACTTCTTCCAATGTAATCTGTTTAGTCACTGTGTTTGTGGCTTTTAAAATTTTTGTCTGACTATAGAATACATTACAAGAACAGCTGGTAAGGAAGACTCAGGACCACAAAAACATTGAAGTTAAGAGCTGAAAACAGACTGTAACAGAAACATAATTTCCAAGACTGTGGATTGATTTTGTATAATGTAGTGCTGCCACCCAGTGCATGTTTTTTTACCAATGGAAGCATTCTGCACAAATCTGACTCATATTTTAAATTGAGCAGTGTATATTCTTATTTAAGTGATTTACAATAATCACTAAACTGTTACCATCTTTTAACAGTAACCTATCTGCTGCTGAGCAAAATTTTTAAGGATACAGTGCCCTCCATAATGTTTGGGACAAAGCCCCATCATTTATTCATTTGCCTCTGTACTACACAATTTGAGATTTGTAATAGAAAAAAAATCACATTTTTTGGTTAAAGTGCACATTATCAGATTATATTAAAGGCCATTTTTATACATTTATACAAATTACAGCTGTGTTTATACATAGTCCCCCCCATTTCAGGGCACCATAATGTTTGAAGGTGCCTCCTTAATGCAGGGAAAAGAGAGCTCTCAGCACCTAGTCTTTCCTCCAGTCTTTCCATCACCGTTGGAAACTTTTTTTGCTGTTTATCAGCATGAGGACCAAAGTTGTGGCAATGAAAGTCAAAGAAACCATTATGAGACTCAGAAACAAGAATAAAACTGTTAGAGACATCAGCCAAACCTTAGGCTTACCAAAATCAACTGTTTGGAACATCATTAAGAAGAAAGAGAGCACTGGTGTGCTTACTAATCACAAAGGGGCTGGCCGGCCAAGGAAGACCTCCACAGCTGATGACAGAAGAATTCTCTCTTTCGACCAGAACGAGTAAGGAATCAGCAGTCAGCAGCATAGCAGCAATCAGCAGCACAAGCAGCAATCAGCAGCAGTCAGCAGCAGCAATCAGCAGCAGTAGCAGCAATCAGCAGCAGCAGCAGAAGCAGCAATCAGCAGCAGTAGCAGCAGCAATCAGCAGCATAGCAGCAATCAGCAGCAGAGGCAGCAATCAGCAGCAGTAGCAGCAATCAAAAGCATAGCAGCAATCAGCAGCAGTAGCAGAGCAGCAATCAGCAGCAGCAATCAGCAGCAGCAATCAGCAGCAGCAATCAGCAGCAGCAATCAGCAGCAGCAATCAGCAGCAGCAGCAGCAGCAGCAGCAATCAGCAGCAGTAGCAGCAATCAGCAGCAGCAGCAATCAGCAATCAGCAGCAATCAGCAAGCAGCAGCAATAGCAAGCAGCAGCACCAAGCTGTGTTGCTTGGGAAGTATTGTGTGGGGATAGTAAGGAGTAAGACCTGTGTGATCTCCCGGACAAGTTTCGATCGCCTAGCTTGGGGTCGGAGAGGAATTTCCCGGATTTTTTTTCCCAAATTGGCCTGGGTTTTTAATCCGGTTTTTCGCCTCTCCCAGGAGATCACTCAGTTCTTTTGGGTGGGCGGTTGGAGCAGCGGCCGGGTGGTAGATTTAGAAACCGAGCACGGGGCTTTGTTTGGGGAGTATGAGTGCCAGGGCAGTTTATTGTTCTGGGTGTCGGATGTGGGGAATCTGGGAGTCTGATAGTCTTCCAGCCATCCACATCTGCGCCAGGTGCGACAAGATGGGGCTCCTAAGGGACCGTATTAGGCACCTGGAGCGGCAGATTGATGACCTCCGTCTGGTCAGGGAGAGTGAGGAGGTTATAGAGAGGAGTTACAGAGAGGTGGTCACTCCAAGACCATGGGAGGTAGACAAGTGGGTCACAGTTAGGGGGGGCAAGGAGCAGAGGCAGGGACTAGAGAGTACCCCGGTGGCTGTACCCCTTGGAAATAAGTACTCCTGTTTAAGTACTGTTGGGGGGAACAGCCTACCTGGGGGCAGCGATGGTGCCCGGGCCTCTGGCACGGAGTCCAGCCCTGTTGCTCAGAAGGGTAGGGAAAGGAAGAAGAGAGCGATAGTAATAGGGGTCTCTATAGTGAGGGGGTCAGATAGGCGATTCTGTGGACGCAGTCGGGAGACCCGGATGGTGGTTTGCCTCCCTGGTGCCGGTGTCCGGGATGTGTCTGAGCGTGTCCAGGATATCCTGAAAGGGGAGGGAGAGGAGCCAGAGGTCGTGGTACATATAGGTACCAACAATATAGGTAGGATAAGGGAAGATGTCTTGAAAGGAGAATTTAGGGGGCTAGGAAGAGAGTTTAAAAAAAAAAGACTTCCAAAGCAATAATCTCAGGCTTACTGCCTGTGCCACGCGATAGTGAGAATAGGAATGGAGTGAGGTGGAGGATAAATACGTGGCTGAGGAACTGGTGCAGGGAGCAGGGATTCAAGTTTCTGGATCATTGGGACCTCTTCTGGGGGAAGTATGACCTGTACAAAAAGGACGGGTTGCATCTGAACCTGAGAGGAACCAATATCCTGGCGGGGAGATTTGCTAAGGTAATTGCGGCGACTTTAAACTAGTACGGTTGGGGGGAGGGACTCAAACACAGATAGCTAATAGGCAGTGTGTGAGGCAGGAGGCAGAAAAGGGAAACACTCAGACCCAATATGTAGGAGAGAAAGAAGTGAAAAGAAATAAACTGAGAATAAGAAATGATAGGTCCCTTAAATGTGTATATTTTAATGCTAGGAGCATTGTAAGAAAGGTGGATGAGCTTAGAGCCTGGATTGACATCTGGAAGTATGATGTTGTGGCGATCAGTGAAACATGGTTGCAGGAGGGTTGCGATTGGCAATTAAATATTCCAGGATTTCATTGTTTCAGATGTGATAGAATCGGAGGGGCAAGAGGTGGGGGTGTTGCATTGCTTGTCAGGGAGGACATCACAGCAGTGCTTTGGCAGGACAGACTAGAAGGCTCGATTAGGGAGGCTGTTTGGGTGGAACTCAGAAATGAGAAAGGTTTAGCAACACTTATAGGGGTGTATTATAGACCGCCAAATAAGGAACGAGAATTGGAAGAGCAAATATGTAAGGAGATAGCAGATATTAGTAGTAAGCACAGAGTAGTGATTGTGGGTGATTTCAATTTTCCGTACATAGACTGGGAATCACATTCTGTTAAAGGACTGGATGGTTTGGAGTTTGTAAAAATGTGTGCAGGATAGTTTTTTGCAGCAATATGTAGAGGTACCTACCAGAGAAGGGGCAGTGTTGGACCTCCTGTTGGGAAATGAGACGGGTCAGGTGACGGAGGTATGTGTTGAGGAGCACTTTGGGTCTAGTGATCACAATGCCATTAGTTTCAATATAATTATGGAGAAGGTCAAATCTGGACCAAGGGTTAAGATTTTGGATTGGAGAAAGACTAATTTTGAGGAGATGAGAAAGGATTTAAAAGGAGTGAAATGGGACTTTTTGTTTTATGAAAAGGATATAATAGAGAAATGGAGGATATTTAAAGGTGAAATTTTGAGAGTACAGTCTTTATGTCCCTGTTCGGTGGAAAGGAAAGAATAATAATTTGAAAGAGCCGTGGTTTTCCAGGGAAATTGGACACTTGGTTCGGAAAAAGAGGGAGATATACAATAAATATAAGTGGCAGGGAGTAAATGAGGTTCTTGAGGAATATAAAGAATGTAAAAGGAATCTTAAGAAGGAAATTAGAAAAGCGAAAAAAAGATATGAGGCTGCTTTGGCAAGTAATGTAAAAGTAAACCCCAAGGGGTTCTACAGATATGTCAATAGCAAAAGGATAGCGAGGGATAAATTTGGTCCATTAGGGAGTCAGAGTGGACAGCTATGTGCTGAGCCGGAAGAAATGGGGGAGATATTAAACAATTTCTTTTCTTCTGTATTCACCGAGGAGAAGGATATTGAATTATGTGAGGTAAGCGAAACAAGTAGAGTAGTGATGGAAATTATGAGGATTAAAGAAGAGGAGGTACGGACACTTTTGAAAAATATAAAAGTGGATAAGTCTCCAGGTCATGATAGGATATTCCCTAGGACATTGAAGGAAGTTAGTGCAGAAATAGCAGGGGCTATGACGGAAATATTTCAAACGTCATTAGAAACGGGGATGGTGCCGGAAGATTGGCGCATTGCGCATGTTGTGCCTTTGTTTAAAAAAGGTTCTAAAAGTAAACCTAGCAATTATAGACCTGTTAGTTTGACGTCTGTGGTGGGAAAATTAATGGAAAAGATACTTAGGGACAATATATATAATTATTTGGATAAACAAGGCCTGATTAGAAACAGTCAACATGGATTTGTGCCTGGAAGGTCATGTTTGACTAATCTTCTTGAATTTTTTGAAGAGGTTACCAGGGAAATTGATAAGGGCAAGGCTGTGGATGTTGTCTATATGGACTTCAGTAAGGCATTTGACAAGGTTCCACATGGAAGGTCGATTAAGAAGGTTAAATCGTTGGGTATTAATAGTGAGGTTGCAAGATGGATTCAACAATGGCTGAATGGGAGATACCAGAGGGTAATGGTTGACAATTGTATGTCAGGTTGGAGGCCAGTGTCTAGTGGAGTACCCCAAGGATCTGTGTTGGGTCCACTGTTGTTTGTCATTTACATTAATGATCTGGATGATGGTGTGGCAAATTGGATTAGTAAATATGCAGATGATACTAAGATAGGTGGTGTAGTTAATAATGAAGTAGAGTTTCAAAGTCTACAGAGAGATTTGGGCCTTTTGGAAGGGTGGGCTGAAAGATGGCAGATGGAGTTTAATGCTGATAAGTGTGAGGTGCTGCATTTTGGTAGGACAAATCAAAATATGACGTACAGGGTAAATGGTAGGGAATTGAGGAATGCAGTGGAACAGAGGGATCTGGGAATAACTGTGCATTGTTCCCTGAAGGTGGAATCTCATGTGGATAGGGTGGTGAAGAAGGCGTTTGGTATGCTTGCCTTTATAAATCAGAGCATCGAATATAGAAGTTGGGATGTAATGTTAAAATTGTACAAGGCATTGGTGAGGCCGAATCTGGAGTATGGTGTGCAGTTGTGGTCGCCAAATTATAGGAAGGATGTCGACAAAATGGAGAGGGTACAGAGGAGATTTACTAGAATGTTGCCTGGGTTTCAGCACTTAAGCTACAGAGAGAGGTTGAACAGGTTGGGTCTTTATTCTTTGGAGCATAGAAGGTTGAGGGGGGACTTGATAGAGGTTTTTAAAATTGTAAGAGGGACGGACAGAGTTGACGTGGGTAGGCTTTTCCCTTTGAGAGTGGGGAAGATTCCAACAAGGGGACATAGCTTCAGAATTGAGGGACAAAAGTTTAGGGGTAACATGAGGGGTAACTTCTTTACTCAGAGGGTGGTGGCTGTATGGAATGGGCTTCCGGTGGAAGTGGTGGAGGCAGGCTCAATTTTATTATTTAAGAGTAAATTGGATAGGTATATGGATAAGAGGGGATTGGAGGGTTATGGTCTGAGAGCAGGTAGATGAGACTAGGTCAGAGAGAGTGGTCGGTGTGGACTGGTAGGGCCGAACGGGCCTGTTTCCGTGCTGTAGTTGTTATATGGTTATATGGTTAATAAAGAAAAATCCCCAAACACCTGTCTGACAGATCAGAAACACTCTTCGGGACTCAGGCGTGGATTTGTCAATGACCACTGTCCGCAGAAGACTTCATGAACAGAAATACAGAGGCTACACTGCACGATCCAAAGCACTGATTAGCTGTAAAAATAGGATGGCCAGGTTACAGTTTGCCAAAAAGTACTTAAAAGAGTAACCACAGTTCTGGAAAAAGGTCTTGTGGACAGATGAGATGAAGATTAATTATATCAGAGTGATGGCAAGAGCAAAGTATGGAGGAGAGAAGGAACTGCCCAAAATCCAAAGCATACCACCTCATCTGTGAAACACAATGGAGGGAGGGGGGGGGGGGGGGGGTTATGGCCTGGGAATGTATGGCTGCTGAAGATACTGGCTCACTGATCTTCATTGATGATACAACTGCTGATGGTAGTAGCATAATGAATTCTGAAGTGTATGGACACATCCTATCTGCTCAAGTTCAAACAAATGCCTCAAAACTCATTGGCTGGCAATTCATTCTACAGCAAGACAATGTTCCCAAACATACTGCTAAAGTAACAAAGGAGCTTTTCACAGCTAAAATATGGTCAATTCTTGAGTGGCCAAGTCAATCACCCGATCTGAACCCAATTGAGCATGCCTTTTATATGCTGAAGAGAATACTGAAGGGGACTAGCCCTCCCTCCCCCCCCCAAAAAAAAAGCATAAGCTAAAGATGGCTACAATACAGGCCTGGCAGAGCATCACCGGAGGAGACACCCAGCAACTGGTGATGTCCATAAATCGCAGACTTCAAGCAGTTATTGCATGTAAAGGATATGCAACAAAATACTAAACATGACTACTTTCATTCACATGACATTGCTGTATCCCAAACATTATTGTGCCCTGAAATGGGGGGACTCTGTATAAACACTGCTGTAATTTATACATGGTGAAACCAAAATGTGTAAAAATGGCCATTTTTAAAAATCTGACAATGTCCACTTTAACCACATGTGATTTTTTCTATTACAAATCTCAAATTGTGGAGTACAGAGGCAAATAAATAAATGTCCCAAACATCATGGAGGGCACTGTATTAGAAAATTTGCTTAACCATAGAGAGGACCATGTAATCGCCTGCGCCAGTTCTGCCCATTCAATAAGATTGTGGCTGATCAAATCTTGTTCTCAACTCCACTCTTACCTGTTGCCTTCAACCATCAACTACACTGTTGTTTGGTCTTTATTGGTCTTGAATAAATTTAGCGATTCAATGACTCAACTCTATGGTTCAGTTTTATTAGTTTAGTTTATTGTCACGTATACAGACATACAGTGAGAAGCTTTTGTTGCACGATAAGCAGTCAGCGGAATGACTACACATGATTACAATTGAGCCATCCACAGTGTACAGGATAAAGGGAATAATGTTTCGTGCAAGATAAATTCCAGTAAAGTCTGATTAACCTGTTCAGTGCCACCCCCAATTATACTGGGGACATGGCCAATAGTGGGGAAAAAACCTTGGCAGTGAACAGGTTAAAGCTAGTCCGAGGGCCTCCAATGAGGTGGATAGTAGCTCAGGACCATTCGTTTGTTGTTGATAGGATGGTTCAGTTGCCTGATAACAGCTGGGAAGAAACTGTCCCTGAATCTGGAGGTGTGTGTTTTTGCTCTTCAGTACCTCTTGCCTGATGGGGAAAGTGGAAAAGAGAGAGTGGCCTGGATGAGACTCATCGTTGATTATGCTGGTGGCCTTGATGAGGCAGCGTGAAGTGTAAATGGAGTTAATGGAATGGAGGTTGGTTTGTGTGATGGTCTGGGCTATGTCCATAATTCTGCGCAATTTCTTGCGGCCTTGGATGGAGCCGTTTCCAAACTATGCCGTGATACTTCCTGATAAAATGCTTTCTACGGTACACCTTCTTTATCATATGTACCAATATGCAGTGAAAAGACATAAACATAATCAAGTCAGACTACAGTACAATCAGCAGAGCAAAGAGGAAGACACAGAGTGCAGAATATCAGTCTCAGCATTGTAAAGCAACAATTCCATAGACTTGTTTGTGATCCGGACCAACAGAGGTGTCATCTGCAAACTTGGGTATAAATTCCAAAGAGAGAAAAAAATGTTCATCTCTGCTTTAAATGGAATCATTATTTTGAATATGTTATTGGTTCACAATTTCCTGGACGAGGGGAAACATTCTGAAAAATCCATCCTCCTGACCCCCCTCAGAATCTTTTAGTAAAATGATATAATCACTGAATGGTTGCAGCTTGGAAATAATAATAATAATAATATAATAATATTCATTTATTGTCATTGCAACGAGTACAACGAAATTAAAAAATAGCCAATCCTGACGGTGCGTACAAACATATATGCAATAAATGCAAAAACAAATAAATACATAAATACAATTAAATACAATTATATTAAGTACAAGATTTTTTAACGGTGTTGCCTAGTGCAAAGGTAGTGTTCAGTTCTCGTATGGCCCTGGGGTAAAAACTGTTCTTAAGTCTGTTTGTTCGGGATTTGATCGACCTGAAACGTCGACCAGAGGGCAGATGAACAAACAGACGGTGGCCGGGGTGGGATGGATCTTTTATTATTTTGCCTGCTCTACTGAGGCAGCGTAGGCTGAACAGGTGCTCCAGGGAGGGCAGTGAGCAGCCGATGATCTTCTGGGCCGTCGTGATGACCCTCTGAAGGGCCTTCCTGTCCTTTTCTGAGCAGCTGGCATACCATGTGGTTATACAGTATGCCAGCACACTCTCGATGGAGCAGCGATAGAAGGACAACATGAGCTTCTCCTGCAGGTTGGTTTTCCTGAGGATCCTCAGGAAGTGGAGTCTCTGCTGTGCCTTCTTTACTGTGGTGATGGTGTTGGTAGACCAGGTAAGATCCTCTGCGATGTGCGTACCCAGGAACCTGAAAGCTGGTACCCTTTCCACACAGACCCCATTGATGTAGAGTGGGTCGTAATCTGCACTGGTTTTTCTAAAGTCAATTATAAGTTCCTTTGTTTTGGAGGAGTTCAGGACCAGATTGTTCACTGAACACCATGCTGCCAGCCTTTGGATTTCATCCCTATAGGCTGTCTCATCTCCTCCTGAGATGAGTCCAACCACAGTCGTGTCATCCGCGAACTTGATGATGGTGTTGGTGGGATGGGTGGGGGCGCAGTCGTGAGTGTAGAGGGACTGTGGTGAGCCGGTGCTCAGTGTAATGGTGGAGGAGAGGTGAGGGCCTATTTTGACGGTCTGGGGGCGGTTGGTCAGGAAGTCCTTGATCCATTGGCAGATGGTTTGGGAAAATCCAAGGTCGGAAAGTTTGGTGACCAGTCTGCTCGGGATGACCGTGTTAAAGGCAGAGCTGAAGTCGAGGAAGAGCATCCTCACATAGCTCCCCTGGTGTTCAAGGTGGGTCAGTGCAGTGTGAAGAGCAGTGTCGATGGCATCCCCTGTAGACCTATTTGCTCTGTAGGCAAACTGGTGTGGGTCGAAGGTGGGTGGGAGGCTGGCTTTGATGTGCTGCAGGACCAGTCTCTCGAAGCACTTTGAGTGCTACCGGACGGTAGTCGTTAAGACCGCTGATGACAGACTTTTTCGGCAGTGGGATGATTGTGGCGGACTTCAGGCAGGGAGGGATGGCGGATTTTAAAAGGGACCCATTGGCCGGATTCAATGAGACTCTACTGCCTCTTTGAAAGCAATCCAGATATTCCCATACCTGGTCCTCACTGCAGAACCCGCAAATGCTTTCCTTACAAAATACTAATTCGGGTCTCTTTTGAAATTAATCTATCTTCATACCATCATATAGGAAGGCTGTAGAAGATTTGGAGAGAGTGCAAAAAGGTTGGCATTGTGGTTGGCACAGACATGGTAGGCTGAAGGGCCTATTCTGAGCTGAACTAATCTCTGGTCTATGCTCCTTGAATTTTCCATAGATACAGTTTATATGAAATGACACAGAATGAAGAAAACAACTATATCTTCCAGAGTCTGATGATAAAGGCCTTTTAAATATACTTCCTGCCTTATTTTCAAAAAAATGCGAAGAAAACAAATTTAAACTATTTCAAAAGTTTCTGGAGCACCACTTTATCTACATAAGAAAAATTCCAAACTGTCATTCAAGTGGTAAAGTAATCTGCATCAACACATATCATTGTTGCAAAATGCCTTATCGGTTTTCAATGTACAGGGACACGTGGAATTTTTAATTGAACTTTGATCACGTGGGCACGAATGACGTCGGGCGGAAGAGGAAAGAGGTGCTACAGCGGGAGTTTAGAGAGTTGGGGAAAGCACTGAGAAGTAGGACGTCGAAGGTAGTTATCTCTGGACTGCTACCGGTACCTCGTGCTGGTGAGGCCAGGAACAGAGAGATAGAGGGTATGAATTTATGGCTGAGGGGCTGGTGCAGAGAGCAGGGATTTAGATTTCTGGACCACTGGGATCTCTTCTGGGCTAGGGGTGACTTGTACAAAAGGGACGGGTTGCATCTTAACAGCAGGGGGACAAACATTCTGGCAGGCAGGTTTGCTAGTGTGACACCTGTGGCTTTAAACTAAGTAGTGGGGGGGAGGGGTTAACAAATTGTGAATATGAAGATGAGGTAAAAGGGAATACAGGAGATATTGCAAAAGACTCTCAGAAGAATGGGAACAGAAGTTCTAGAGCGGAAAAGAAATTAAGGGCAGGGCCAATTGTGAACGATGTGAGAGGGGAGGTAAATACAGAAGTTAAAGTGTTGTACTTAAATGCGCGTAGTATAAAAAATAAAGTGGATGAGCTTGAGGCTCAGTTAGTCATGGGCAAGTATGATGTTGTAGGGATCACTGAGACATGGCTACAAGAGGACCAGGGCTGGGAACTGAATATTCAGGGGTATACAACGTATAGAAAAGACAGACAGGTGGGCAGAGGGGGTGGGGTTGCTCTGATGGTAAGGAATGATATTCATTCCCTTGCAAGGGGTGACATAGAATCAGGAGATGTTGAATCAGTATGGATAGAAATGAGAAATTGTAAGGGTAAAAAGACCCTAATGGGAGTTATCTATAGGCCCCCAAACAGTAGCCTCGACATAGGGTGCAAGTTGAATCAGGAGATAAAATTGGCGTGTCAAAAATGTAATGCTACGGTGGTTATGGGAGATTTCAACATGCAGGTAGACTGGGAAAATCAGGTTGGAAATGGACCCCAGGAAAGAGAGTTTGTAGAGTGCCTTCGAGATGGATTCTTAGAACAGCTTGTACTGGAGCCTACCAGGGAGAAGGCAATTCTGGATTTAGTGTTGTGTAATGATCCTGATCTGATAAGGGGACTAGAGGTAAAAGAACCATTAGGAGGCAGTGATCACAACATGATAAGTTTTACTCTGCAAATGGAAAGGCAGAAGGGAAAATCGGAAGTGTCGGTATTACAGTATAGCAAAGGGGATTACAGAGGCATGAGGCGGGAGCTGGCCAAAATTGATTGGAATGAGGCCCTAGCAGGGAAGACGGTAGAACAGCAATGGCAGGTATTCCTGGGAATAATGCAGAGGTTGCAGGATCAATTTATTCCAAAGAGGTGGAAAGACTCTAAGGGGAGTAAGAGACACCTGTGGCTGACAAGGGAAGTCAGGGACAGCATAAAAATTAAGGAGAGGAAGTATAACATAGCAAAGAAGAGTGGGAAGACAGAGGATTGGGACTCTTTTAAAGAGCAACAAAAGTTAACTAAAAAGGCAATACGGGGAGAAAAGATGAGGTACGAGGGTAAACTAGCGAATAATATAAAGGAGGATAGCAAAAGTTTTTTTAGGTACGTGAAGAGGAAAAAAATAGTCAAGGCAAATGTGGGTCCCTTGAAGACAGAAGCAGGGGAATTTATTATGGGGAACAAAGAAATGGCAGACGAGTTAAACCGTTACTTTGGATCTGTCTTCACTGAGGAAGATACACACAATCTCCCAAATGTTCTAGGGGCCGGAGAACCTAGGGTGATGGAGGAACTGAAGGAAATCCACATTAGGCAGGAAATGGTGTTGGGTAGACTGATGGGACTGAAGGCTGATAAATCCCCAGGGCCTGATGGTCTGCATCCCAGAGTACTTAAGGAGGTGGCTCTAGAAATAGTGGAAGCATTGGAGATCATTTTTCAATGTTCTATAGATTCAGGATCAGTTCCTGTGGATTGGAGGATAGCAAATGTTATCCCACTTTTTAAGAAAGGAGGGAGAGAGAAAACGGGTAATTATAGACCAGTTAGTCTGACATCAGTGGTGGGGAAGATGCTGGAGTCAATTATAAAAGACGAAATTGCTGAGCATTTGGATAGCAGTAACGGGATCATTCCGAGTCAGCATGGATTTACGAAGGGGAAATCATGCTTGACAAATCTACTGGAATTTTTTGAGGATGTAACTAGGAAAATTGACAAGGGAGAGTCAGTGGATGTGGTGTACCTCGACTTTCAGAAAGCCTTCGACAAGGTCCCACATAGGAGATTAGTGGGCAAAATTAGGGCACATGGTATTGGGGGTAGGGTACTGACATGGATAGAAAATTGGTTGACAGACAGAAAGCAAAGAGTGGGGATAAATGGGTCCCTTTCGGAATGGCAGGCAGTGACCAGTGGGGTACCGCAAGGTTCGGTGCTGGGACCCCAGCTATTCACGATATACATTAATGACTTAGACGAAGGGATTAAAAGTACCATTAGCAAATTTGCAGATGATACTAAGTTGGGGGGTAGTGTGAATTGTGAGGAAGATGCAATAAGGCTGCAGGGTGACTTGGACAGGTTGTGTGAGTGGGCGGATACATGGCAGATGCAGTTTAATGTAGATAAGTGTGAGGTTATTCACTTTGGAAGTAAGAATAGAAAGGCAGATTATTATCTGAATGGTGTCAAGTTAGGAGGAGGGGGAGTTCAACGAGATCTGGGTGTCCTAGTGCATCAGTCAATGAAAGGAAGCATGCAGGTTCAGCAGGCAGTGAAGAAAGCCAATGGAATGTTGGCCTTCGTAACAAGAGGAGTTGAGTATAGGAGCAAAGAGGTCCTTCTACAGTTGTACCGGGCCCTGGTGAGACCGCACCTGGAGTACTGTATGCAGTTTTGGTCTCCAAATTTGAGGAAGGATATTCTTGCTATGGAGGGCGTGCAGCGTAGGTTCACTAGGTTAATTCCCGGAATGGCGGGACTGTCGTATGTTGAAAGGCTGGAGCGATTGGGCTTGTATACACTGGAATTTAGAAGGATGAGGGGGGATCTTATTGAAACATATAAGATAATTAGGGGATTGGACACATTAGAGGCAGATAACATGTTCCCAATGTTGGGGGAGTCCAGAACAAGGGGCCACAGTTTGAGAATAAGGGGTAGGCCATTTAGAACGGAGATGAGGAAGAACTTTTTCAGTCAGAGGGTGGTGAAGGTGTGGAATTCTCTGCCTCAGAAGGCAGTGGAGGCCAGTTCGTTGGATGCTTTCAAGAGAGAGCTGGATAGAGCTCTTAAGGATAGCGGAGTGAGGGGGTATGGGGAGAAGGCAGGAACGGGGTACTGATTGAGAGTGATCAGCCATGATCGCATTGAATGGCGGTGCTGGCTCGAAGGGCTGAATGGCCTACTCCTGCACCTATTGTCTATTGTCTATTGATCAGTCAGATGCTAATCGGTAGAAACTAGGCATGATTTTACCTTACATAACACAACAATTTTTGATAAGCGTACAGCAAGCTTAATACAAATGTTTTTCATCATAGTTTATTATTAGACAACAGTATTGGACATTTATTATACATTATTTAGTGTTGTGTAATGATCCTGATCTGATAAGGGGACTAGAGGTAAAAGAGCCATTAGGAGGCAGTGATCACAACATGATAAGTTTTACTCTGCAAATGGAAAGGCAGAAGGGAAAATCGGAAGTGTCGGTATTACAGTATAGCAAAGGGGATTACAGAGGCATGAGGCGGGAGCTGGCCAAAATTGATTGGAAGGAGGCCCTAGCAGGGAAGACGGTAGAACAGCAATGGCAGGTATTCCTGGGAATAATGCAGAGGTTGCAGGATCAATTTATTCCAAAGAGGTGGAAAGACTCTAAGGGGAGTAAGAGACACCTGTGGCTGACGAGGGAAGTCAGGGACAGCATAAAAATTAAGGAGAGGAAGTATAACATAGCAAAGAAGAGTGGGAAGACAGAGGATTGGGACTCTTTTAAAGAGCAACAAAAGTTAACTAAAAAGGCAATACGGGGAGAAAAGATGAGGTACGAGGGTAAACTAGCCAATAATATAAAGGAGGATAGCAAAAGTTTTTTTAGGTACGTGAAGAGGAAAAAAATAGTCAAGGCAAATGTGGGTCCCTTGAAGACAGAAGCAGGGGAATTTATTATGGGGAACAAAGAAATGGCAGACGAGTTAAACCGTTACTTTGGATCTGTCTTCACTGAGGAAGATACACACAATCTCCCAAATGTTCTAGGGGCCGGAGAACCTAGGGTGATGGAGGAACTGAAGGAAATCCACATTAGGCAGGAAATGGTTTTGGGTAGACTGATGGGACTGAAGGCTGATAAATCCCCAGGGCCTGATGGTCTGCATCCCAGAGTACTTAAGGAGGTGGCTCTAGAAATAGTGGAAGCATTGGAGATCATTTTTCAATGTTCTATAGATTCAGGATCAGTTGCTGTGGATTGGAGGATAGCAAATGTTATCCCACTTTTTAAGAAAGGAGGGAGAGAGAAAACGGGTAATTATAGACCAGTTAGTCTGACATCAGTGGTGGGGAAGATGCTGGAGTCAATTATAAAAGACGAAATTGCTGAGCATTTGGATAGCAGTAACGGGATCATTCCGAGTCAGCATGGATTTACGAAGGGGAAATCATGCTTGACAAATCTACTGGAATTTTTTGAGGATGTAACTAGGAAAATTGACAAGGGAGAGTCAGTGGATGTGGTGTACCTCGACTTTCAGAAAGCCTTCGACAAGGTCCCACATAGGAGATTAGTGGGCAAAATTAGGGCACATGGTATTGGGGGTAGGGTACTGACATGGATAGAAAATTGGTTGACAGACAGAAAGCAAAGAGTGGGGATAAATGGGTCCCTTTCGGAATGGCAGGCAGTGACCAGTGGGGTACCGCAAGGTTCGGTGCTGGGACCCCAGCTATTTACGATATACATTAATGACTTAGACGAAGGGATTAAAAGTACCATTAGCAAATTTGCAGATGATACTAAGTTGGGGGGTAGTGTGAATTGTGAGGAAGATGCAATAAGGCTGCAGGGTGACTTGGACAGGTTGTGTGAGTGGGCGGATACATGGCAGATGCAGTTTAATGTAGATAAGTGTGAGGTTATTCACTTTGGAAGTAAGAATAGAAAGGCAGATTATTATCTGAATGGTGTCAAGTTAGGAGGAGGGGGAGTTCAACGAGATCTGGGTGTCCTAGTGCATCAGTCAATGAAAGGAAGCATGCAGGTTCAGCAGGCAGTGAAGAAAGCCAATGGAATGTTGGCCTTCGTAACAAGAGGAGTTGAGTATAGGAGCAAAGAGGTCCTTCTACAGTTGTACCGGGCCCTGGTGAGACCGCACCTGGAGTACTGTGTGCAGTTTTGGTCTCCAAATTTGAGGAAGGATGTTCTTGCTATGGAGGGCGTGCAGCGTAGGTTCACTAGGTTAATTCCCGGAATGGCGGGACTGTCGTATGTTGAAAGGCTGGAGCGATTGGGCTTGTATACACTGGAATTTAGAAGGATGAGGGGGGATCTTATTGAAACATATAAGATAATTAGGGGATTGGACACATTAGAGGCAGATAACATGTTCCCAATGTTGGGGGAGTCCAGAACAAGGGGCCACAGTTTGAGAATAAGGGGTAGGCCATTTAGAACGGAGATGAGGAAGAACTTTTTCAGTCAGAGAGTGGTGAAGGTGTGGAATTCTCTGCCTCAGAGGGCAGTGGAGGCCAGTTCGTTGGATGCTTTCAAGAGAGAGCTGGATAGAGCTCTTAAGGATAGCGGAGTGAGGGGGTATGGGGAGAAGGCAGGAACGGGGTACTGATTGAGAGTGATCAGCCATGATCGCATTGAATGGCGGTGCTGGCTCGAAGGGCTGAATGGCCTACTCCTGCACCTATTGTCTATTGTCTATTGTCTATTATTATTATGCATTATACTGAATGCCCAAGTATTTGGAGCATATTTAGTTTGGTGGCACCTTAGTAAAATATAACACTTAATTCCTCAAACTATTAAAATGTTCCCACCTTCAACCACAACATATAATCCTATCACAAGCACGAGTCCTTTCAGCCACCTCGAACACATAAATAGTGGTGCCTATCTATGCTATTCCATTTTACCCACATTAGGTCCATAATTCTCTATGCCTTTCTTACCCAAGTAAATATCCAAATGCCTTTTAAACAATGTAATTACATCAGCCTCTTTCATCACCTCTGGCAGCTCATTCCAGTCAACCAATGCCATCTGTGTAAAAAGCGTACCCCTCCAATCTTTACATTCTTTCCCTCTCACCATAGGCCCGTGGTGGGTGTCGGAAGTCAGTCAAAGGCACACCACCGAGAGAACAAAGAGGGACCTGATGTGGGGGCTGCTGAGAGATCAAAGAGGGACCCAGTGTGGGGGGCCATCGAGAGAAGAAAGAGGGACCCGGTGTGGGGGAGCCGCTGAGAAAGAACTGAAGTCTGAA
This sequence comes from Rhinoraja longicauda, assembly GCF_053455715.1. Taxonomy (NCBI): domain Eukaryota; kingdom Metazoa; phylum Chordata; class Chondrichthyes; order Rajiformes; family Arhynchobatidae; genus Rhinoraja; species Rhinoraja longicauda. The sequence goes on along the minus strand of NC_135954.1, from coordinate 36,583,634 downwards.
GAAGGGTCTCAACCCAAAACCTCACCCATTCCTTCTCTCCAGAGATGCTGCCTGACCCGCTGAGTTACTCCATTTGAGATGGTGTTGAACAATTGACCCTTAAAAAAAATGATCAGGACTACAAAATATTGATTACACTTTTAAACAGAAATTACAATTGCATACAATCTGAAACCTTACCATGTAATTGAGAGTGCAAAATATATGTTATATTCTTACCCCAGCAAACTGCCCAATGAGCTTCATTTAAAGGACATACTGAACTATACGGAATAATAGTTTCAACGGGATAATTCATGCATCGTTGGTCAACAGAACACCAGAGACACTGGAAAGCAAGAATTGGAAATATATGAAAAATATCCAAGGTTTTGAACAGTTAACAAAGTTCCCAATTTTTAGCAGCAAAATATCTTAACATGACTCTACAACATAAACCCACCTGAACCAAATTTATATCACTGTTTCATGATATCGTACACCAGTTGTTTTAATTTTTTTTTGCAATGTATTACTTGTTCATTTGGAGCCCTAAACATAAATTGTTACCAGATTAATGATGTAAAAAGTTTAAAGAAAATGAAATGTTTCACTTATTCATATTTTCTTTTCCAGAACTCCACAGGATTCTGATGTACTGAAATTGTTGATTCTGTGAAAAACAGACTTATTTTTGGTTTAATATTAAGGCACTTAAAAAGTAGGGTGGGGCTGTTATTGACAACACAGGTGCTAAGGGAAATCGCATTCCCAGAAAATGGTCTTCAGCATGATTTTCCTTGATGTGAAGTTGGACACCTGCATCTATCAAGAAATGCAAGCTGAAAAGACATATTTTGTTTTGATACATATACTTTTTTTCCCCTGCACAAATTCCATGAAAGTGAATTTATGCCATATGTCAAATCTTTGGATTGTGATTTGTGAATTAGACAATAGACAATAGGTGCAGGAGGAGGCCATTCGGCACTTCGAGCCAGCACCGCCATTCAATGCGATCATGGCTGATCATTCTCAATCAGTACCCCGTTCCTGCCCTCTCCCCATACCCCCTGACACCGCTATCCTTAAGAGCTCTATCTAGCTCTCTCTTGAATACATTCAGAGAATTGGCCTCCACTGCCTTCCGAGGCAGAGAATTCCACAGATTCACAACTCTCTGACTGAAAAAGTTTTTCCTCATCTCAGTTCTAAATGGCCTACCCCTTATTCTTAAACCGTGGCCCCTTGTTCTGGACTCCCCCAACATTGGGAACATGTTTCCTGCCTCTAACGTGTCCAACCCCTTAATAATCTTATACGTTTCGATAAGACAAAATTCTGTAGGGGTTCACCTGCACTAGAAACTTGAAACATATGTGGGTCAAGGGAAACATGTTCAAAAAAGTACGTTCCATGATCGCAACATGGTGATCCACAAAAACTAGGAACACACACTGCACCCTAAAAAACGGAAAATATCTCAAAGGCCATAATCAAACAGAATGAAGGCTAACCAGGTGATAATGACTTGTAATCCTACTGGCAAAGTAACAGGATGGATATTTGCAAAGTCCAGTCACTTCAACAAAACTGTGATTAAAGGGCATTTATTGTACCAAAATTAGTGCACTAATTTGATATAAACAACATTTGAGGATGTCAAATTTTACATACATTTTAGCAAAATGACACCATACCACCTCAAAATTATGACTGCAGGAAAGTTAAGGTAGCATTTAAAACAGCTACATTGTGATATAGTAACTATCTGCCCATTAATGTGTAACAATTTGTAGCAGCTACTCAAGTAGACTCAGGGAAAAAATGTAAGTGTATATAAAGGGCCTGTGCCACAGGCGATTTTTTAGGCGACTGTCATAGTCGTAGCAGGTCGCCGAAAACCGGCGACTGGACCCCTTCTACGACAATGTCTATGACAAGCTACAACAACCTACCACCTAGTCGACGTCAAGCTATGGCAAGCTACCGACAACCCAATCGTCGCGACTTAGGACGTCCACATACGACCGCACCAACAACAACCTACGACCACGTAGGCGACAACCTACGACAACTGAAGTCAACCTATGTCTCCCTGCGACAAGCTACGACAAGCTACGACCCTGTCGGCAACAACTGAAGACAATTCACGTCATTTTGGTATCCGGTTTTGACTACGGTACCTGTCGCCGGTTGACGTAGGTAGTCGCCAATGGAATTCACTGAAGTCAGCACCGGCGACAACCTACGTCACCTGGCGACAACCTACGACAGCACCTACGTCAGGAGACGTCAAACAACGATCATTGGCATCAAACCAACAGTTGGTGAAAATTTTAAAACATTTCAAAATCCAGCGGCGACCAGAAAAATACTACAACTCTTTGGAGACCACTCACGACCATACAGGCGACCATGTGGCGACAGCCTAGTCACCTGTAGTCACCTAAAAAAATTGCCTAAGTGGGACAGGGGCTGAAGTATGCCTCTGAAAAATGCTGTACAGTACTTCTTGCCATCCTGAGGTCTGATGAGCAAAGGATCAGTGTCACCAAGCAGAAACCGTGCATGAAACTTTGCCTGGAAGAAATTGTACACCCAGTTCTCTCTTATTACTGTTGGTTCTAACATTGATAAAATAAGTACGTTAGGCAGGCAAGTAAATACTTAGACTTTAGTTTCCATGTCAATCTCCCATTAATCCTGGTATTATACTTACGTTTATATTTTCCAAGCATTCTCCACAAAATGTATTTGTGAAATCTGAACAATCTGTACAAAACAAATAAAAAACTATTAGCTAATAAAAGAACTATGCTTTCTCTTGAATTGTCTGAAAATTACAAAAGGATTAAGGATACGCGTTAAACAAGCCAGCATTTGTTTAAATAGAAGCAATTAATGATTCACAAGGAGAAAGATAGAGTGGTGTTGATATTCATTTGGGATACGTTTGTGCTCAACTCACTGAAAGTTAATATGCAAGTGCAAAATCTAGTCAGGAAGGCAAATGTCCATATTTTCTTATAATGTAGTAAGAAGCCACTTTTTTTCCCTGGAACCTATCCTCCCCACATTTCTACCCTGCACTGGTGAAACTACACCTGGAGTACTGTGCATAAATTTGATTTCCTTACCTTAAAGATAGAACACCATTGAGGGAGGAGAGCAAAGATTTAGTCTACGAATAAGTAAAGATAGTGTGGATTAGGAGAGTATTCCTCAGAATCCAGGAGAATGAGAAATCTCATTGAAATGTACAATATTCTTGACATGACAGCCTGGATGCAGGGAAGATGCTTCCCGTCAGCAAGAACTCTGAAACCAGGAATCATTCTTGAAATAAGGGGGTTGACCATGCAGAACTGAAATGATGCAAAATCTTTGAAATGCTAGATTTGATTATTTCATTCAAACCAGAGAGAGTTTTCTGGAAAAAAGAGATTCGAAGGTTCTGAGGATAATGTAGAAAAATATGGCTGGGTGGGAAGATAAGCAAAATCTTGATGAATGGCAGAGCAGGCTTGGAGGGATGAATGGTCTTCTTCTGCACCTGTTCCTTACCTTCTTAAGCCCGAGTTGAATTTCAGCCAACCATAAAAAGCCCTTTTATTCCCGCTCTTTGCCTTATGCTATGCAGCCTGCCTTCTATCCATGCTAGTATCTTGTCTCTAATACCATCTTGTCTCATCATCTTTAGCGGCCTCACATGCAGCACCAATGCCATTGCTGCCTCACCGTCATTCCTGCCAGGATCCCTTTCCAATCAATCAACTTTAGCAAGCTCCTCCCTCATGCATCTGTAGTTACCTTTACACAACAGTAATACCAACAGATCTGATTTCATCTTCTCCCACTCAAACTGCAGGTTGAATTTTATTATATTACTAGACCAAGTGGACCCGTTGGGTACAAACCTCTCCTGTATTGGGGCAGCATCACCTCCTCCCCTCCCCTTCACCCCTCCCCTCCCCTTCACCCCTCCCCTCCCCTTCACCCCTCCCCTCCCCTTCACCCCTCCCTCCCCTCTCCCCCCCCAACCCATTCCCCATCCCCTTCCCCATCCCTCCCCCTATCCCCTCCCCCTGACCCCCTCCCCATCTCCCCCTCCCCAATCCCTGCCATCCCCCCTCCACCTCCCCCCACTCTCACCCTCCCCCCTCGGCCTAACCGTGGAGCCGTTGCCGGGCGGGGAGTGACCCCATGGCTGGGCAAGGGGGGACAGGGAAAAAGCAGTGACCTCGGCCCCGTTTCTCCTGTGGGCCTCTCCTGCGGAGCCGAAGCATCTCCTGCAGCTCGGCTGCAATTTGCAGCGGGGAACGGTGGCGACGGCATGGACCCATTGCCGGGCGGGGAGTCTCTCCCAGGGCCGTGGGTGAGCGAGAGTGGACAAGGAGAAGGGACTGACCTCGGCCCCTTTTCTCCTGTGGGCTGGCCATGAAGCTGAAGCTGAAGCGTCTCCTGCAGTTCACCTGCGATGGGTGGGGAGCGGCGGGGACTGGCCATCTTGTTAGATCCTCTGCCGCACGCTGCACCATGGGAGGAAGGTGAGGCACGGGGCACATGGGGGAGCACATTTATTAAAGCTTATTAGGTAAATTGTTTTTAAAAAGTAACAGAAGTGGGTTTATGCACACCACAGGGGAATGGTGAGTAGGGTGGGCCTAAAATTGTCACGCTGTCCTGTACCATTTTGGCTGTGTAGAGGGCATGGTGCACACATAAACACATACACACAAACAAACCGAGAGTTTTAGTAATATATATATAGAATAGAATAGATAGATAGATGGTCATTACCTCCAAGGGCTTCCCTTACCTTAAGTTCCCTAATCAAATCCGGTTTGTAACACAACACCAAATCCAGAATTGCCTTTTGCCTTGTAGGCGCAACTGCAAGCTGCTCCAAGAAGCCATTTGTAGGCACTACAAATTCTTTCCCTTGGGATCCAGGGGATCCAGTACCAATCTGATGGTTTGCCTGGGATGGAGTGTTTCATTGTGAGAGACTGGATTTTTTTTCCTTACAGCAGAAAAGGCAGGGGTGGGGAACACTGGCCAAGATGCCCTACCGACATGGGGCACAGGTGTCCCATTTGCCCACTTTTGGTCCATATCCCTTTAAAGCTTTCCTATCCATGGACCTGTCAAAATGTATTTTAAATGGTGTTCATAGCACCTACTTCAACTACCTCTTTTGTCAGCTCATTCTATATCCCCTAAATACCTGTGTAAAAAAGTTGCCCCTCAGATTCTTATTAAATCTTTCCTGCCTCTTCTTAAACCTGTGTCTTCTGGTTCTTGATTCCCCAACTCTGGGTAAAAGATCTGTGCATTGTCCTTTCCATTAACTTCATGATCTCATACACATCTATAAGATCACTCCTCAGCTTCCTGCACTTCAAGGAATCAAGTCAGCCTGCCCAACCTCACCCTGTAGCTCAGGCTTGCGAGTCCGTGCAACTTCCTTGTTAATCTTCTCTGCATGCTTTCCAGCTTAAGGACGTCCTTCCAATAACAGGGTGACCAAAACTGAACAAAATAGTCCAAATTCAGCCCCACCAACATCTTGTACAACTGTAACATAACATCCCAACTTCTATTAACATCTTTACCATTGTTACTTTTTTGCATATCTTTCATTCATTGTTCTTTATCTCTCCACATTACCATCTATATCTCTCATTTCCCTTATCCCTAACCAGTCTGAAGAAGGGTCTCAACCCGAAATGTCACCCATTCCTTCTTTCCGGAGATGCTGCCTGTCCCGCTGAGTTACTCCAACTTTTTGTGCCTATCTTCTATATTCAATACCCTGACTATTGAAGGCCTATGTACCAAAAGCCTTCTTGATGTCATTTTCAGAAAACTACATACCCGCACTCCGAGATCCCTCTGCTCTACAACACTCACCAATGCCTGGCGGTAACTGTGAAGGTACTGTCTGGGTTTCACACCTCAAAATGCAACACCTCGCACTTATCTGCATTAAACTCGATTAACCATTCCTCAGCCCTATTGCCCAACTGATCAAGATCCTGTTGTAATTATTGCTAACCATCGTCACTCTCTACCTTGTCAAATGCCTTGCTGAAGTCCATATAAACGTCTACAACTTTGCCCTTATCATCCTTTTTGGTTATTTATTTTTTTAAAACCCTCAGATTCGTGAGACTAAATCACCCATGTACAAAACCATGCTGGCTATCCCTAACCACTGGTCTATAGTTCCCAGGCTTTTCATTGCAGCCTTTCTTAAATGAAGGCACAACATTAGCCACTCTCCAGTCTTCCGACACCTCATCCGTGTCATGATTCATATATCTCAGCCAGGCGGCTTGCAATTTCTTCTCTACCTTCCCACAAGTCCTCAAATATATCTAATTAGGCACAGAAGATTTATCTAGCTTCATATGCCTTCGGACATCCGGCATCTCCTTGACCGTAGTACAGACTGTCCTCTGATATCTCCATTAAATGTTCCATGTTCTCCAGTCTTCATGTCTTTCTCCACGTTAAAAACAGTGGAGAAATACTCATTGAGGATCTTGCCCATCTCCTGTGACCAAAGCACAGATGACTGTGTTAGTTTGTGAGGGGCCTTAGTTCTCTCTAGTTACCCTCTTTTCCTCAATGTACGTAAAATCTCTTTGCATTTTTCTTAATATTATCTACCAGAACTATCTCTTGTCTCATCTTTTGCCATCCTGCATCCTTCTTAAGTATACTCCACAGTTCCCAAAACTCATCCAAGGATACACTTGATCCTAGCTGTCTATACCTGCCTCCTTGTTTTTCCATATCCTCAATTTCTCTTATTATCCAAGTTTCCTTCCTCCTACCTGCCTTGCCCTTCATTCTAACCAGAACATACAGGCCCTGAACTATTGTCATCACAAAAGCATCCACATTTTCTGACATTCCTCTGCTTGTAAACAACATACTCCGATTAACTTTAGCAAGTTCCTACTATCAAAGTTGGCCTTGCCCCAATTCATAATTTAAACTTGTGGGCCAGCCCTGTCTTTATTCATAACAAATTTAATTAAATGGTTGCTGGTCACAAAAGGCTCGCCCACCTACACATCAGTCACTTGTCCTTCCCAATTTCCTAAGAGTAGATCAAGCTTTGCCCTTTCCCATGTAGGGCCCTCTACATATTGCCTGATAAAACTTTGTAGAATGCATTTAACAAATGCCACCCCATCTAAGCACTTGGGACGACAGTCCCTGTTTATATTGGGGAAAGTTGAAATACCCTACTATATCAACCCGATTGTTCATGAAGTTCCTGCCATATTAGCTCTGTGAATCATACTAATCTGTAATTTTGTCTGGTTTTTCATCTGTGTTGGCACTGTTATCCTGACCTGCTATGCGCAAGATAAAACACAAAGTTGCACGATCGCCCTTTTTGTCTTATTAACGATTTTAAGGTGGTTTCACTCTGTCACAAATATTCAATTTGTCCTATCCATCCTTTCCACAAATCATTCCATAACTTTAAAAAACTTTATTCTCCTCACGTCTCTGATCTGAAACGTTAACTTCTTTTCTCTTTCCATCAATCTGGCCTGTCGGGTGTTTTCAGCATTTTCTATTTTATTACAGTTTTATAAAGTGCTGGTGAGACTGTATCGGAAATACCACGCACAGTGAAATGATGCTCAGGTAAAAGATTGATCTTATTAAGAAGCGGAACAGAGTAGAAGGTCCGAACGGCAGACACCAGATTCCATTTGTGTTGGAAGGAACTGTAGATGCTACTTTATTCCGAAGATAGACACAAAGCGCTGGCAATAGCCCGGCTGTTGGCGGTTGTGCAGTAAAAAAACAGAAACAGAAACAGAAACAAGGGAAGTTGTCTTTATGCAGGCGACAAAGCAGAAACAAGGGATGCAGAGGGGAAGATATCTCACTCTCTCTAGAGAGAGCGGAGTAGTTAGCAAACTGGGAGCGCAACAGACAACGTGGCAGGGAAATGCAGCAGGAGTTTCTGGAGTGCAATGGGCCGGCCAGTGCCAGTGGATGGGGAACATAGAAAATAGGTGCAGGAGTAGGCCATTCGGCCCTTCGAAGGGGCATGGAGGGTTGAGGATGTGTGATGGGGAGAAGAGTGTGTGCCAGGGTTGGGTGCGGAACATGATCCCAGAAGGGGCACAGGACGGCAGGTGTGGGATGGGTTTATTCACAAAATGCTGGAGTAACTCAGCAGGTCAGGCAGCATCTCGGGAGAGAAGGAATGGGTGACGTTTCGGGTCGAGACCCTTCTTCAGGTGTGGGATGGGGACAGGTCAGCTGTATGGGACTGTAAAGTCACACCCAGTCCCTGGACCAGCGGCTCCACAGGCATTGCCCCCACTCGCTTCAGCTGACCTCCCTCGGTCAACCCCCTTTACCTTTCCCAGTCGGGGGGTCTGCAGCGCCTGGGCGGGGCAGGCTGATGCAGGTGAGAACGACGGCCAGGCTGGCGGCACCAACCCACATCATGCTGCTCGGCGCCTTCACGTTCCCTTCCTGCCGCTCCCTGCAGCCGCGCGCACCCGGGGCCAGGGCCAGGGCCGCGCCCATGCGCGCGCCCGCTGTGTCCTCTACAGAGCGCGCGCCCGCGCTTGCCCCGGCGGTGTGCGCGCGCCCGCAGTGCCCTGGAGGACAGAGCGCGCGCGCCCGCAGAGCCCTGGAGGACAGAGCGCGCGCGCCCGCCAGCCCGCACGTGCCCCGGCGGGGGGTCCACGCAGCTCGAGGACCAGGCCGGGTGCAGGAGCCTGCACTTTGTGCACGGCAGGGCACGCAGTAATAACCTTATGCCCATTGGCGACTTGAGTGGGAGCCGAGGTGGATATTGGGAAGGAGGAGGAGGAGGGAGTGCTGATATTCATCTGATTGTGCAGTTTCAGTGCGTGAAGAGAGGAAAACACAAGTGTAAGATCAAATACATTTCATCAAAGCAAAGTTATAAGGTGTCAGCGTGATCTGTGCCTGCCGTTGGTGGCTGCATTAAAGGGTGAAAAGGGGCTTTTAAGCATTGCGTGACATTGGAGGACAGATGGGTGGAAGACAGAACAAATGTAGCTGACACCATGTATGTTAAGTTAAACTAGACCAAGTGGACCCGTTGGACCCAAACCTCACCTGCATTGGCGCAACACCCTCTCCTCTCTCTCTTCCCTCCCTCCCCCCACCCTTCCCCCTTCCCCTTTCCCCTCCCCCACTCCATCCCCTTCATCCTCCCTCCCCCCTTTCCCTTTCCCCTTCCCCTCAATCCCTCCTCCCCCCCTCCCTCCCTAGGAGATAAATTTAAACTTTAAAATGTGAATAACTTTGAAAATATAACACCGATTTCAATGAAACCTTCCATTAGCACCAAAGGGACGACGGTGAGTAAGGTGGGCCTAAAATTGTCATGCTATCGTGTACCGTTTTGGCTGTAGTTCAGGAACAAACAAACAAACAAGAGTTTTAGTATATAGATGTTAATATACGTTAATATTGCTTCACTCACATTAAAAAAAGTCCTTTGCATGCTGGTTTATGACACAAGAAGTAAACATGAATGTAGAGCAACCTACTGAGAGAGCAAACATTCATTTTATTGCAAAGGGATTGGAGTGAAAAGATATTGTCAAGCTTGAAAGGGTTCTGAAAAGATTTACAAGGATGTTGCCAGGACTAGAGGGTGTGAGCTCTTGGGAGAGGTTGAGTAGGCTGAGTCTTTATTCCATGGAGCGCAGGAGGATGAGGGGAGATCTTATAGAGGAATAGATCGGGTTGATGCACAGTCTTTTGCCCAGAGTTGGGGAATCAAGGATCCGAGGATATCGGTTCAAGGTGAAGGGGAAAAGATTTAAAAGGAATTAAATCCAGATTTTGGGCGGCATGGTGGTGGAGCAGTAGAGTTCTTGCCTTACAGCGAATGCAGCGCCGAAGACCCAGGTTCGAGCCCGACTAGGGGTGCTGTCTGTACGGAGTTTGTACGTTCTCCCTGTGACCTGCGTGGGTTTTCTCCGAGATCTTCGGTTTCCTCCCGCACTCCAAAGACATACAGATATGTCGGTTAATTGGCTTGGTAAATGTGTAAAATTGTTCCTAGTGTGTGTAGGATAGTGTTAATATGCGGGGATTGCTGGTCCCGGTAGGCCAAAGGCCCTGTTTCCGTGCTGTATCTTTAAACTAAACTAAACTAAGGAATCCAAGGGGTAACTTTTTCACACAAAGGGTGATGGGTGTATGGAACAAGCTGCCAGAGGAGGTAGTTGAGGCTGGGACTATCCCATCATTTAAGAAACAGTTAGACAGGTACATGGATAGGACAGGTTTGGAGGGATATGGACCAGGTGCAGGCAAGTGGGATGAGTGTAGCTTGGACATTGTTGGCCGGTGTGGGTGAGTTGGGCCGAAGGGCCTATTTCCACACTGTATTACTATGACTCTACTGTCGTTTCATTAGACTGGTTGGCTTTGGCGGATGTTATGTCTGTTGGCAGTATAAATTTGCCAGATTGTTTTCTGGTGGGAGGAGCTTGTCCTTTGAGAATAGAAACATAGAAATATAGGTGCAGGAGTAGGCCATTCGGCTCTTTGAGCCAGCACTGCCATTCAATATGATTGTGGCTGATCATCTAAAATCAGTCCTCCGTTCCTGTTTTTTCTCCATATCCCTTGATTTCTTTGGCCCTAAGAGCTAAATCTAACTCTCTCTTGAAAACATCCAGTGAATTGGCCTCCACTGACTTCTGTGGCAGAGAATTCCACAGATTCACAACTCTGTCGGTGTGAATAGTATAAGTAAGATGTTATTCATCGTGCAGTTCCAAAGTAAACCACTTATCCAAATTAAATTCTATCTGCCACAGCTCTGCCCACTCTAACAAATGATCTACAATCATCCTATAACCTGACTATCCACTTCATTCCCAACATCGCCAATTTTTGTATCATCTGAAAAATGTACCAATTATATTTGCTGTATTCATAGACAAATGATAGACAATTCATAGTTTATACGTTTTCCCCGTGACCTGCGTGGGTTTTCTCCAAGATCTTCGGTTTCCTCCCACACTCCAAAGACGTGCAGGTATGTAGGTTAATTGGCTGGGCAAATGTAAAAAATTGTCCCTAGTGGGTGTAGGATAGTGTTAATGTGCAGGGATCGCTGGGCGGCGCGGACCCGGTGGGCCGAAGGGCCTGTTTCCGCGCTGTATCTCTAAATTAAAAAAAAAATGTTAATGTATAAAAGCGAACACAAGGGCAGAGCCACAATCCCCATGACACAGCATTTGTAACAGTCTTTCAATCACAAAAACAGCTTTCCAGCATTATCCTCTGCCTCCCATTAGGAATGTTGGATCCAAAGGTAGACACAAAATGCTGGACTAACTCAGCGAGACAGGCAGCATCTTTGGAGAGAAGGAATTCCTTCTCTCCAAAGATGCTGCCTGTCTCGCTGAGTTAGTCCAGCATTTTGTGTCTACCTTCGATTTAATCCAGCATCTGCAGTTCTTTCCCACAAAATGTATAAGAAAATAACTGCAGATGCTGGTACAAATCGATTTAAAACATTTCCCACAACATGTTGGATCCAATTTGCTAACAGCTTTGGACTTGTTTCCCATGTGGGACCTTGACAAATGCCGTATTGAAGTCCATGCTGATAACATCAACTGCACTGCTGTTGGTTATTATTCCCATTCTTATTTGTCCCTCATTGTCCCTTATTTGGCTGGATATCAAATAATGATGAGACAGAGGAATTCTCTGCCACAGAGGGCAGTGGTGGCCAAATCGCTAGATGGATTTAAGAGAGAGTTAGATAGAGCTCTAGGGGCTAGTGGGATCAAGGGATATGGGGAGAAGGCAGGCACGGGTTACAGATTGTGGATGATCAGCCATGATCACAATGAATGGCGGTGCGGACTCGAAGGGCTGAATGGCCTCCTGCACCTATTTTCTATGTTTCTAGAGTAGAGGAAGGAGATCGAGAACCTTGTGTCCTGGTGTCGAGACAACAACTGTTCTCCCATTGTCAGCAAGACAAAGGAGATAGTGATCAATTTCAGGAAACAAAGCGGTACACATACCCCAGTTTGCATTGATGGTGCTGAGGAGATGGTTTGAAAACTTCAAATTCCTTGGAGTTAATATCACCAACAACTTCTCCTGCCCCACCCATATTGAAGCAACCACCAAGAAAACACACCAATGCCTCTACTTCCTTAGAAGGCGTAGGAAGTTTGGCATGTTCCCGACAACTCTCACCAACTTCTAGATGCACCATAGAAAGCATTTTATTAAGATGCATCATAGCTTGGTTTGGGAACAGCTCCATCAAAGACTGCACGAAAATGCAGCGAATTGTGGACATGGCACAGACCATCACACAAACCAACCTCCCTTCTATTGACTCCATTTATACCACACGCTGCCTCGGCAAGGCCAGCAGCAATAATCAAGGATGAATTGCACCCTGGCCACTCCCTCCTCTCCCATCAGGCAAAAGGTGCAGAAGTTGAAAATGCACATCTCCAGATTCAGGGACAGTTTCTTCCCAGCTATTATCAGGCAACAGAATCATCTTACCACAACCAGAGAGCAGTGCTGAACTACTATCTATTTCTTTGGTGACCCTCAGACTATCCTTGATTCAACCTTGCTGGCTTTACCTTGCACTAAACGTTATTCCCTTATCAGGTATCTATACACTGTAAATGGCTCAATTGTAATCATGTCTTTCTGCTGACTGGCTAGCACGCAACAAAAGCTTTTCACTGTACCTCTGTACATGTGAGAATAAACTAAACTGAAAGAGTCATGAACCTCTCCCTCTTGGTTCCATACACTTATGAACCTTACATGTTATCCACCAGATATCCCCTCCCTTATCTGGTCATGGTTCCATTTGCACTTCATCTCTTCCCTTATAGTTTTAATTACCATTTTCCTTACCTATCAGATTCCAGACAACCCAATGGAGTAAACATTGAATTTTCAAATTTCAACTAACCTATATCTCTGTGGCCCTCACCCTCCTCCTCCCCCCCCTCTCACCCTGTGAGACCGATCTCCCATCCACCCATTTGTCCCCTTTCCTTGTATTCCCTTTCCAGCAATGCATCACTGATTTTCAGTTTCCACCTCTTCCTGGTTTTATCTCCCTACTGCCTACATTTTATCCACCGGTTCCTCCCCCTCCCCCACACCTGGTTCTGGTTCCTTCACCTCCTTCCTAATGTTTTCCATTGTGGGACCATACTCCTTACTTACCAGGCACCAGACACAAGGAGCTGCAGATTCTGGTTTACAAAAATGACAAAAAGTGCTGGAGTAACTCAGCCAGTGCCGGATTAACATAGTAGCAAAAGTAGCATTTGCACTTTCGAGGGCCCCGCGCTAAATGCTTGAAATCGACATCCCACTGAGGGGCGCTGTGTTGCACGCGCCGCTCCCCAACCACCAGTTTTTCTTATGAAGAAAATCATAAATCGCTGAATCACATTTTACATTGACGCACCTTCACCTAAACTTGCACCTTACGTTTACTGACAGTTATTCACAATTAGGTTACCTTTCGTTATCTGGCCACAAACCTTTGGGATTCACTGACAGAGTGGACCTTTACTGCACTATTCTCTCTCCCAGTTAATCATGCCAACTCACTCTCAATCTGTCAGCATGTTTGCCTTCGTTCCAGTACTCCATTATTGTCACAAAATATCGCCGTGAGCCTCCTTTACACTTTAGAGATACAACGCGGAAACGGACCCTTCGGCCCACTGAGTCCGCGCCGACCAGCGATCACTCCTTACAACCCGATAGACACAAAATACTGGAGTACTGCAGCGGGTCAGGAGAACACTGGCGAAAAGGATTAGGTGATGTTTCGGGTCGGAACCCTTCCCAGACCCCATACACTAGCATTATCCTACACATTATGGACGACATACATTTTTTAACCAAAGCCAATTAGCCTACAAGCCTGTATTTGGAGGGGTGGAGAAAAACGGAACACACAATAATCTAAATGTGGCCAAGACAAAGTTACATACAAACTGAATTGAAACTTTCTGTACTCAATGCCCCACAGATGAAGGCAAGCTTGCCTTATGCCTTCCTCACCACCCACTCCACTTGTGTTGTTACATTCAGGACGCAATGGATTTGTAATCCAAGATCTCTAAGGATCCAAGTGCTCTTAAGGATTCATGCCATTTACTGTTTGGTTTAGTTTAATTTTGAGATACCATGCAGAAACAGGTCCTTCTGCCCACTGAGACCACGCCGACCAGCGATCTCCCCATCTCCGCACACTAACACTATCCTAAACAAACTATGAACGATTTACAATTTTACCAAAGCCGATTTGCCTTTGGAGTGTGGGAGGAAACTGGAGCCCCCGGGAAATCCCACTCCGGTCAAGGGGAGAACCGACAAACTCCGTACAGACAGCACTCACAGACAGGATTGAACCCGGGTCTCTGGCACTATAAGGCAGCATCCCTATTGCTGTACCACTGCTGTAAACAGGGGTTCCCCGGGTTATGTAAGGGTTCCTGTGAATTGAACACAAACTGGAATTCCTGTAAGTCAGATGTAATCAATTTCCCCCAAAATAGCAATGTGAAATCTTTATCCTAGACGGTCTTATGGAACATTAGTTGAATTTATGTTTAAAAATTCAGCATGGAAACAGGCTCTTCATCCCACCTAGTCCATCACCCATTCACACTAGTTCTATGTTATCCCAATTTCTCATCCACTCCTAAAACATTAGGGGCAATTTACCGAGGCCAATTTAACATACAAGCCCACACATCTTTGGGATGTGCGAGGAAACCGGAGCACCCGGACGAAAGTCATGTGGTCACAGGATGATTGTGCAAACTCCACACAGATAGTGCCAGAGGTCACGGTTGAACCTGGGTTTCTGGCGCTGTGCAACAGCAGGTCTACCTGCTGCACCACTGATTTGCGATGCGTAGAGGGGGGGGGGAGGACAGTGTAGATGACAAGAGTTGTGACCATCGAGTAAACTGCGAAAGGTGTTTGCCAGAATGCAGCATACATCGACTGACCAGGCAGCTAAACTATATATCAGTGAGAAAACCACAATTTAAGAATAAAAAATAGGTTTTCATAAGTTATCGGAGCATATTTTAGCCATTCGGCCCATTGAACGACTCCACCATTCAATCATGACTGATCTATTTTTCCCTCACAACCCCATTCTCCTGCCTCCTCCCCAAAACCCCTGACACCCGTACTAATCAAGAATCTGCCATTCTCCACCTTAAAAACACCCATTCGGATTAGATAAATCAATATTAATAGAGGGCGGCACGGTGGCGTAGCAGTACAGTTGCTGCCTTACAGTGCCAGAGACCGGGTTTAATACTGACAACGGGTTCTCTCAGTGTGGTTTGTACATTCTCCCTGTGACCACATGGGATTTCTCCAGGTGCTCCGGTTTCCTCCTACATGGCAAAGATGTACAGGTTTGTAAGTTAATTGGCTTCGGTAAAAATCGTCAATTGTCCCTAGTGTGTAGTAGTGTTAATGTGCAGGGATCGCTGGTTGACACTGACTCAGTGGGCCGAAGGACCTGTTTCCGCACTGTATCTCTAAACTAAACTAAACTAAAATACACATACTGCTGGGTTTGTAAACTGCCCGTTTTTTGTGTTGCCTGCAAACTT
The DNA here is from genome assembly GCF_053455715.1 of Rhinoraja longicauda. Classification (NCBI taxonomy): domain Eukaryota; kingdom Metazoa; phylum Chordata; class Chondrichthyes; order Rajiformes; family Arhynchobatidae; genus Rhinoraja; species Rhinoraja longicauda. Next base: position 36,567,963 of record NC_135954.1, on the reverse strand, counting down.
ACTAATCATCACACCAAATCACTTATAAACTCAAATCATTTATATATCCAAATCATTTGTATATTCACAAACAGCAAAAGTTCCAGCACTGATCCCTGTGGAACCACACTTGTCACAGCACCCCAGTCAAAACAAAAACTCTTCCACCACTACTCTCTACTGCCAAGCAACCTTTGAATGTAATGCCCATAAAGTCTCTGGTTCATCAATATTTTTATTAAGGAAATGTAAAAATCGATTCATCAGTTTGTATTCCTGTAAATCTAGGGTAACAGTCAGGATGTTAAACTTTGTGTTGACTCCGAGGCATCGAGCCAACTGAATTTGTCCTTGCCAAAAAAAAAAATATTGCCAACAAAATATATTATGCAGCATGGAATGAAAAATAAACACGTCAAAGCAAACATTACACAACCAAAGCCCTTCTCAGACTTTGGCCCCATTAACTTTCCCTTGATTGAAATCTCAGCGACATTGAAAGGAAACTTCCGTCGCGATTGTATTTTACCAAATGAACTTTCATACTTGCGGTTATTTTAAGATTCAGTTTGGGGGCGAATACTTTGGTATTGTATTTGTCCGTAAGTATTTTCCTGAGTTACTCACGGGCAAGTGAGCAAGGTGTGAGGGATCCGGCGTTTTGTTTTCTTGTGGGGACTGGAAGCAGTCGCAGAGTCCCAGGCTCCAGTGAAGGAGATTGTTCCACTGGTAATTCAGCAGCGGGTGAAGGTGCTGCAGCCGCGGGTTCAAGTCCCAACGCAGTCACATCTTTCTGACATTCAGATTACATCGAATTCACTGATACCCAAGGTATGTAAGTTGAAAACACTTCCAAATTCTCCACTATCTTTGCATTGCATGCTTTCTAGTTACAGTTTCGGCAACGGATAGCAATATATATATTTTTAAATCTTGAACAAACTTGCCGAGAGCTTTTTTTTTCATGCAAAGTTTGTTCTCTTGTTTTCTCTCGTATCTCGGTTCATCGCCAATGGTTTTCATACATGATATTATCTCAACACACATATTTTGTATCCTCCATACACACACATTTCTACTCCCCAGATTTCACTCAATATTCCAAATCCAATATTCCATTCCTGGCCCATTTGACTGTGTTTTTACTTTTACTTGCTTTAAACTGAAGCCCATGTTTTGTCTGAAGAAGTGTCTCGACCTGTTCATTTTCTCCAGCGACGTTGCCTGGCCCGCTGAGATACTCCAGCTTTTTGTGTCTATTGGTGGAGCGGGAGCATGTGGCCGCTGGCTGAGTGAGGTCACATGTGGAAGTCACATGTGGAAGTGTGGAACAGCTTCCCTCTCCCCATCAGAACTGCCCCCTCCATCGACTCCTTTAAGTCCAGGCTCAAAACCTATTTCTACTCCCTAGCGTTTGAGGCTCATTGAGGAGGCACTGTGAACTGTTTGCGTGCTACTGTATGTTTCATTTTTTCCCCCCATTGGAACCTAATCAGATGTACAGCACTTTGGTCAACGTGGGTTGTTTTTAAATGTGCTATACAAATAAAATTGACTTGACTTGACATGGGGCGCAGGTGGTGATGTCCCGTATTTAAGGCCCCTTTATAACATATGCTACAGGCCGCGCACTAGCTTAATCCGGCCCTGAACTCAGCGGGTCAGGCAACATCTCTGGAGAACATGGATGGGTGACGTTTTGGGTCAGAATCCTTCTCTAAACTGATTGCGGTGGGGGTGGGGAGAAAGCTAGTAGAGAAGAGAGGTGGGGCAAAGCAGGAAGTCTGAAGAAGGGTCTCGACCCGAAACGTCACCTATTCCCTTTCTGCAGAGATGCTGCCTGACTCGCTGAGTTACTCCAGCTCTTTTTTGTCTATTTGAGGGCAGGACAAAGTCTGGTGAGTGAGAGCTGGATTCAGATTAGGGGAAAGGGGGGCAGATGTTAAGCAGATGGTTGGACAAAGGCCAGAAATAAATGACACAAGTTGTGAGATAAGGATAGAAGAGGCACGAATTGGGAAACCAGAGGAAGGAATGTAGGTGGAAGGGGATGGGGAAGGGGAAAAACGACTCAGAGTCCAGATTGCAGCACTGGTAATCTTTGTGTTCCCCCCATCACGGTCCTAACTGTTTCCAAATTCACCACTTCCCCAGTCTACATCCATTTATCATCCACCTGCCTCTCTTTCACATCTCCACTCCTGCACCTCATTCTTCACCCCTCCTTAGTCTATCAATCACCTACTGGGTTCTATCTCACTACTCCCCCTCTCTCTTTACACTGTTAGTCTTCCCTCTCCAATCTGCTCTTTAACCGGAAACTTTCTTTCTCCTATGAGATGCTGCTCAACCTACTGAGTTCCTCCAGCAGGCTGTTTGTTGCCTTTATCAATACAATTTGGCTATTTTTTAATTTCGTTGTACTCGTTGCAATGACAATAAATGAATATTATTATTATTATTATTATTATTCCTCTCTAAAAAACAATCGACCAGGTTGGTAGGACAGGAACTCCGGCTAACAAAATCATGCTGACCTTTTTGATAGTCCACCTTTTTCCCATAGTGGAAATATTCAACACCAGAGGGCACAGTTATAAGGTAAGAGGGTGAACGTTTAATGGAGATGTGCGGAGCAAGTGTTTTTTTTACAGAGAATTGTGTTGGACTGTAGCATACTACTAGGGGTGGTGGTGAAGATGGATACAACAGTGCCGTTTAAAAGGTTTTTGGAAAGGCACAAGAAAGCGTGGAGAATATAGGAACATGGATCATGTACAGGCAGATGAGCTCACTTTAACTTGGTATCATGTTCGGCACAAACATTGTGGGCTGAAGGGCCCGTTTCTGTGCTGTACTGTTCTATGTATTAATCCCTACCTTTCCAATTTCATCCCTTTCCTCGCATAATTTTCATTCTACTGATCTAATTATCTGGCTTATTCCTCGTGATCTTCACAGCTGCTATCCTGCAGCCAACTGTGGCCAGGGACGATTTAAAATTAAAGGATTCCAATGCACATTTTAGTTCAGAAACGTACAATATTTCCAAACGAACAGTTCCGAATTGAACATAGACACAATTTGCTGGATTAACTCAGCGGGTCAGGCAGACCCTTCTTCAGACTGAGAGTCGGGGGATGGATTTGCGTTATGTCCCTTCTGCTGATTAAAAATTCAAATTTCAAACATTTTAATGGATAAACTGAATCACAATTATTTCACATGCGTATTGGATCTCTCGCGAAAACGAGTTAGATCTCTGTAGATGCTGCAAGTTCCGATATAGTGAAGTGGTGGGGGATGCGACAGTTCGGCGGACCAGTGAGAGCGGGTTGCGAGTTGCCGAGGGAGGTGTATGATCGCTGCACCCGCCGCTGTGTGGCGGCCGCGTCATCACGTCCGTCCCTGCGGCCACTTCCGCGCTTCGGGTAAATGGTCAAAAAACGGTATTGCTGAGCGCGCGGCGCCGGGCGAGTTTGAACGGTGGTCAGGGTTCAAGGGGCGCGCGGCACTGGCGGGTGAGCGCGGGCGGCGGCGGGCGCGTGGCACTGGCGGCGGACGCGCGGCACCGGTGGGTGAGGGCGGGCGCGTGGCACTGGCGGTCCCCCCCCACCCGGCCGCTGGCGACTGCAGGCGCTGGGCAGCGCCAGGCATCTTCTTCAACCACGCTGCTAATAGGACAAGATGGAGCTGTTACGTGCTGCACCTGGCGGGCTCTGAGAATTACACTTCAGGTGCTGATTTCCGTATGGCCCAGCAGAGTTGAAGGACGGCGTTCATTTCCCCACACACGGGCACCATGCAGCCCTGGGGACTTGAAGTTGAATTAAACCACGTCAAGCAAAATACCTCTCTGGCACATTAATCTAATTGTTGTCCTCTTTTCATCTCTAGGCTTTGTCCCGCACCAGCCAGCAAGTTCTCCACCCTTCTACCTGTAACCACCTATCACTTGCCTGGCTTTGTCCCGCCCCTAAAGATAGACACAAAATACTGGAATAACTCGGGAGAAAAGGAATAGGTGACATTTCGGGTCGAGACAGAGTTAGGGGAGAGGGAAACTAGAGGTATGAAAAGGTACATAGGACAAATCAAAGACAGCAACAATGATCAAGAAAAGATAAAAGTCCATAAAGGTTCATTGTTGGCTGTGGAAAAGGTGATAATGAGTAGATACGAACAAACATACTAAGCAGGGCAACGGTGGAACTAGTGGAATGACTAGGGTGGGAAAGGGATGGAGAAAGAGGGAATGCAGGGGTTATGAAAGTAGATAAATCAATAGACTGCTGGGTTGTAAGCTACCCAAGCAAAATAGATGCTGTTCCACCCTCCTCTTTTTGACAAGATGGAGCTGTTAAGTGCTGCACCTGGCGGGCTCTGAGAATTGCACTTCAGGTGCTGATTTCCGTGTGACCCAGAGTTGGAGGACGGCATTCATTTCCCCACACACAGGCATCATGCAGCCCTGGCGACTTGAAGTTGAATTAAACTACTTCAAGCAAAAGACCTCCCTCTGTTTCAGAACTGGTCTTTTCTGTTGCAAAATCACCCACATAATTTTGTTTTCTACAGATATATCACATCTGCTGGATATTTCCAACATTGTCTTTTATTTTTGATTTATGCCATATTCTGTGCTTGCCTTTTTACAATTCCAGCCAGTTTTTTCCTCTCTGTTACTCTCACTCTGCTTTCTCCACTTGCATCCCTCCGGACAGGTGAGTCTGCACAAATGTCCCCTTGGTTACATTCATGACAACCGTTCTCTGTGAGTTAAAATATGTGTGTTTTCTCACTTTTGCAGTTCCGATGAAGGGTCGTCAACATGAAATTTTAACTCCTTTTTTTCTCTCTACTGATATTTTTGACCAGAGTATTGCCAGTGCGTTTTATTGTCTAATTTGAACGCTGGTTTCTGAGACTTCACACGCTTGTAATCATCAACTTGGTTAATTATGGCTGAAGGAGGAGATGCCAATAACACCAGCAATGATAATGTGACTCTTCCAGGAGTAGCACCAGTCAAATCTCAGTAAGTTGCTTTTAAAGCAATTAAAATTATTTTTGATCAGTCACGTGGAAGCTCTAGTGTCATAATAAAGATATATTGTATTGTATTGTATTGTATATTCTGCCAAATCTACACTGAAACAGATATGGGAGAAAAGTTGACAGTGCCTACTTTTAGAATTGAAACAACAATTGTAATCTAGTTGAAATACAGCAACTTCATAAAGTTTTGGCAGTAGTTTTATTGGTGAATGAATTTGCATAGAATTCCATATTCAACAATTAGGTACAGTGCAGCAATTGTACACAATAATGAAGACCTAAATACATATACACTGAATCATAAATCCACTAGATTTTAAAATATTGACTTGTCACATTGTCTTGACAATGGACAATGTGGTATTGTCCAATAAGCCACACGTGGACTATTGGCCCAAGCTGCACCCAATAGTCCCGGTGTGGCTTAATCAGTTTTATAAGTTTTATGAAGTTGTACCATGACCTCCATAGTATTATAATTTGTGCTCTGGGTAATGAAAACTAGTATCCAACATTGTCCTTATCAAACCGTGCTGCCATTTCTACGGACCCCTGAACTTGTAGAGTGAGCATAAAAGGTGTAAGAGGTCCAAAAACTATGCTTCACTTGAACCACCGTCCATTCTTCCCATCTAACTATACCAATGTACCTTTGATCCTCTTCTTATGCAGTATAATGTGGATAAATGTGAGGTTATCCACTTTGGTGGCAAGAACAGGAAAGCAGACTATTACCTGAATGGTGGCCGATTAGGAGAAGGGGAGATGCAACGAGACCTGGGTGACATGGTACACCAGTCATTGAAAGTAGGCATGCAGGTGCAGCAGGCAGTGAAGAAAGCGAATGGTATGTTGGCATTCATAGCGAGGGGATTTGAGTATAGGAGCAGGGAGGTTCTGCTGCAGTTGTACAGGGCATTGGTGAGACCACACCTGGAGTATTGCGTACAGTTTTGGTCTCCTAATCTGAGGAAAGACATTCTTGCCATAGAGGGAGTACAGAGAATGTTCACCAGATTGATTCCTGGGATGGCAGGACTTTCATATGAAGAAAGACTGGATAGACTAGGCTTGTACTCGCTGGAATTTAGAAGATTGAGGGGGGATCTTATAGAAACTTACAAAATTCTTAAGTGGTTGGACAGGCTAGATGCAGGAAGATTGTTCCCGATGTTGGGGAAGTCCAGAACAAGGGGTCACAGTTTAAGGATAAGGGGGAAGTCTTTTAGGACCGAGATGAGAACGTTTTTTTTCACACAGAGTGGTGAATCTGTGGAATTCTCTGCCGCAGAAGGTAGTTGAGGCCAGTTCATTGGTAATATTTAAGAGGGAGTTAGATGTGGCCCTTGTGGCTAAAGGGATCAGGGGGTATGGAGAGAAGGCAGGTACGGGATACTGAGTTGGATGATCAGCCATGATCATATTGAATGGCGGTGCAGGCTCGAAGGGCCGAATGGCCTACTCCTGCACCTATTTTCTATGTTTCTATGTTTCTTCCTGATGCATATCTAGTTTCCCTCTTTGCCACATTTATTCCTGAATAAAGAAGTTTCTTCTGTATTGTGTCTGGTTTCTTGTTGGCAATCTTATTGGCTTTTTCTGTTCACAATAGCAATGCTTTTTATTTATCCACCCTAGCAAAATCTTTCATTATATTTCCTTTTATCTTCCAGATATCTGATCAGCAAAGATAAATTCCACGAATATCTTGATGATGAAAGAAAAAAAGATCTAAAACTTGCTGACAATTTAGATGCAAATGAAGATACTCTGAAGCATGAATCAAAAAAAGTTAAAATTGATGAAGATGATCAAGATGCAAATGATCAAGATGCAAATGAATCGGAAAAGAGTAGTGCAGAATTATGTCAAAGTAAAGACAATTGCAAACAAAGTAATAGGAAGGCCAGGGGCCAAAATAAGAACAGGCCTTATTTGAAGCCAAACCAGTATGAACACGATCGAAAGTTATGTACCTCAGTAGTTCGGGTATGTTACATTGATTTGGAAGATCAATTGTATCGTTCTAAGTCCTGTGCTATGCTCTTGTCCTTCCCTGTTTTCGCATTCAGTTGAGTTGCTCGCCTTGCCTGTTTGGTTGTGAAGATATGTGTGGGCAGTGCATTCGACTTTAAAAGAGGACAGGGTTGGCAGCGAGAAAGAATCCTAAATAGTCAATCTTTGCCATTGCACATACTTTCTAATAATCAACAAAGAGGAGCATTAAGGTAAAATTTAAGAGTAAGGCTCCTCTGCTATTTTGTCTTGACTACAGATGTTATCTGGGTCCATAAAATCTGGAAAAGGGAGGTCAAATTTTAATTTATTAAGATCATGATGGTAGCGATTATTTCACTAAATCAATCCCCCTTTTGTGATACATTGAAAGCTTTTTCAGATGAATAAAATTGAATGGTAAAAGGTTGCTAACTCATTGACATTGAGAACAGATGAAATTAGCATTTTAGTGAGATTACACCAATAGAAGTAAAAATAGTTCTGCTATAACACGATAGTTGCATTTCTAAGAAGCCCCACATTATAGAAAAATCACTTTATAATATCTATGTCAATGAAAAAGATAAGGGGAGGGGATTTATAATAAAAAAAGTTGAAATGGAACCTCTTTGGGCTATCATGTTTTGAAGCTATTCAGTAAAATTGTGCGAACTGAATCATAAAGGACAAATGTCTGTTGTTTAATTATAATTATATGTTTCAAACATAGGTTATAGTGTCCTCAAAAATAAATGTTGTCAACTCATTGTAGTTGTCTTCTGTAATGGCTAAGCCATTATGGCTTACAGACATTTCCTATGATTTCTTCATGTTGCTGAGATTGCTGAATTGGCTTTTCATAACTTTATACTTCTCAATTGTAAATGTTATGTTCTTAATAAAGGTGCTTAATATGTTAAAACATGCATTAATGTTTTTTTTCATTCCCTAGGAACATCCAGGAAAATGTTACTATGGTGAAAAGTGCAGATTTTTACATGATGTGTCAGAGTACCTGGCATTGAAACCTGCTGATCTTGGAGAACATTGTTACTTGTATGATACATATGGAAGGTGTCAATATGGCATTTCCTGTCGCTATGCACAATCTCACATTGGGCCAGATAACAAGAATCTTATTAAGGAGGATCTTATGAAAATGTGGGAGAAAAAAACGATAGTGAAAAACACCATTGGCAAAGAACTGCAGCATATCCTTCGTAAAAAAAAATTTCCCTTTCTCAAATCTGAACAATACTTGAAAACGATGAGTGTAAATAATGATTCAAGAAAACAAAAAAATCCAGAAGACAAAACTGGTTCCACCCAGGTTAATACTGATATGGGAGTGGAGATGGAGTCAGCTCTTAGTGTTGTAAGTGAAGCCATCCAAGAAAATAGTGTTTGCACACCACCAAAGAATAATGTAATTGCAGAATCGCAGAATACATTTGTATGTCCTGGAAACGTATTGGAAAAACAGACCATTCCAGGTTCTGAAATAGATGCCAGTTCTGTTAAGGACAACAAACAAATGTCTTCTGCAACTAGATTAGGTGTTGTGACTGATGAAGATATCATAAAGCTTCGATCGTGTGAGAAGAAACAAGTAAGTAGCCTTTAGATTATTATTATTATTATTATTGGCATGTGTACTGAGGCACAGCGAACAGCTTTTTTGTTGCATGCTAGCCAGTCAGTGAAAAAGACTATACATGATTACAATCAAGTCATCCACAGTGTTCAGATACAGGATAAAGGAACTAACGTTTAGTGCAAGATAAGTCCAGAAAAGTCCGATTAAAAATAGTCCGAGGGTCTCCAATGAGGGTATTGAAGCGGTGCACGAAACGGGCCTGGAATGAAGGCGAGGAGCCAGGCAAATTCTGTAAAGGCTTTTATTTCTAGCAGCACACTACTATCCACTTCAGTGAGAGACTGAAGACTGGTCTCGTGCCAAAATCCCTGCTATTTATCTCTGTAGCTGGGAGCCGCCCCCAGACCTGTCCAGACCTGTCCACCGGGAAGGTTCGATGTGGGAGTGGCCTGACCCATGGGAGCCGCCACAGGACCCCCCCCCCCCCCAGAACCAGAGGCTCTGTAGGGTGGATGAGGGTGGCTCCTGTTGCCCTGGCGCCGATGGCACAAACTCACTGGGCACCGTGAGCGACGACTCGTAAACGAGCTCTGCCGAGGATGAGCCCAAGGCCTCCTTGGGTGCGGTCCGAATGCCCAGCAGGACCCACGGTAGAGTGTCTAGCCAGTCCGGGCCGGTGAGTTGCGCCTTCAGTGAGGCCTGGAGTTGCCGGTGGAACCTCTCCACCAGGCCGTTTGCCTGCGGGTGATAGGCGGTGGTGTGGTGTAGCGGCACACCCAACAGGTGCGCAATTGCCGACCAGAGCTCAGAGGTGAACTGCGGTCCTCTCGGAGGAGATGTCCACCGGCACCCCAAAGCGGGCAATCCAGTATGCAGACAGTGCACGAGCACAAGTCGCCATCGAGGTATCGGCCAACGGAATGGCTTCCGGCCACCGCTTGAAACGGTCCACCACCATGAGGAGGTGGGTGACGCTGCGAGACGGTGGAAGAGGGCCCACGATGTCCAGGTGTACGTGGTGGAACCGCCGACGCGGTACGCAGAATTGTTGGAGAGGCGCCCGGACGTGGCGTATTTTGCCATCTGGTAAGGGATGCAGGACCGTGCCCACTGGCCGACCTGCTTGCGCAGGCCGTGCCACATGAAACGGGCGACCACCAACGATGTCACCCAGATGAATGGGTGGGCCAGGCCGTGGATGACGTCGAATACTTCCCGACGCCAGGCAGCAGAGACGATGGGCCGTGGTTGGCCAGACAACGTCCCCGCTGGACAGAACGCCTCGTTCTCCAGTTGCAGGACGGAGATGGCCCTCCTGTAGGCGGACATCTCGCTGTCCTCCCGCTGAGCCTATGCCAGGGCGGTGTAATCAATCCCCGGGGTCACGTCCAGGACGGCGTTGATGGTGAGGCGGGACAGTGCATTGGCGACTCGGTTCTCCTTCCCCTTGACGAAGCGGGTGGAGGTTGTGAATTCCTCACGAACGCCAGCTTGTGGGCCGGGCAGACCACGGGTCTGACACCTTCGCAAAGGCAAAAGTTAGGGGCTTATGGTTGTGTTGGCAGTGAACGGGCGGCCCTCCAGGAAATAGTGGAAGTGCCGGACTGCAGGGCGAGCATTTCACGGTCGAAGGCGCAGTAGTTTTTCTGGGCGCCATTTAACTGCCTGTTGAAAAAGACCATTGGGTGGCAGCAACCGACCGTGAACTGCTCTAGTACCACGCCAACCACGCTGGGTACAATGGTTGCATGATTCAGGTCACACCGGGCATGAACCGGTGATAAAAGGCAACCATCCCCACAAACTCCTGCAAGCCATGCACCATTGAAGGATGCGGGAAATGGCGGATTGCCTCGACCTTCTCTGGGAGCAGGACCGCACCCTGGGGGGTCATGCAATGCCCGAGGAAGTCGATGGAGGTGAGGCCGAAACGGCACTTCTCCAGGTTGATCGCCAGGCTGTGTTTGTCGAGCTGCTGACAGAGCTGCCGGAGATGTGAGCAGTGCTGTCGAGAGCGGCTCGCCACGAGGATGTTGTCTAGATACATGAAGACGAATCCGAGCCTGCGGCACACCCAGTCCATCAGGCGCTGAAAAGCCTGAGCGGCGTTTTTGAGGCCGAAGTGCATCCGAAGGAATTCGAAAAGGCCGAATGGTGTGATTATCGCCGTTTTGGGGCTGTCTTCTGGGTGGACCGCGATTTGATGGTAACCCCGCACCATGTCCATCTTTGAGAAGAATTTGGCCCCCGCCAGGGTGCATTGAAGTCCTGAATATGGCGTACGGGGTTCCGGTCCGCGGTGGTCACGTCGTTAAGCCGCCGGTAGTCACCACATGGCCGCCAACCCCCCCGCTGGCCTTGGGGACCATATGAAGCGGGGAAGCCCACGGGCTGTTAGCACGCCGGATGATCCCCAGGTCCTCCATGGTGCGAAACTCCTCCTGGGTGATGTGGAGTCTGTCGGGCAGGAGTCGGCGCGCACGGGCATGGAGCGGGGGGGGGGGAAGGCGGTGGTCTGTATACTGTGACTCACCCCGTGCTTGGAGCTCGTGGTGCGGAACTGGGGAGTCAGAATATCAGGGAGCTCGGCCAGCACCTGCGCGTATAAATTGTTGACCACCGACACCGGGTCCCGCGGCGGCGTGGCCGGTACGACCGAGCGCATGGAGATGGGCTCCAGCGTCGCGGAGTGGATCAGGCGCTCCCGCTGGACATCCGTGAGGAGGGAGTGAGCCCAGAGGAAGTCCACGCCCAACAGCAGTTGGGAGACTCTGCGACGGTAAATGGCCAGGTGAAATGGCATGCCCCGAGGATGAGTAGGACCGTACGAACCCCGTAGGTCTTGATTGGGCTGCCGTTCGCCGCAGTGAGCATAGCCCCTCACCTATCTGAGCAGATGTCCGATGCTGTAGGGGGGAGGACACTCAGTGTAGTTGTGTGCGAAACGGGCCCGAAATGAAGGCGAGGAGGCAAACAAATTCCGTAAAGGCTTTTATTTCTAGCAGCACACTACTCTCCGCTTCAGTGAGAGACTGAAGACTGGTTTCGCGGCAAAATCCCTGCTATTTTTCTCCGTAGCTGGGAGCCGCCCCCAGACCTGTCCATCACCTGTCCAGACCTGTCCACCGGGAAGGTTCGATGTGGGAGTGGCCTGACCCATGGGAGCCGCCGCAGTATCAGTTTTAATTTGGGGAAAGGAAAATAACAATAACTTCCTTGCTTTGGAGATCATATCAAATTCTGTATCAAATGACAGTTATAAGTTATAACAGTTATGTAGCAGTTATCATTTTGTAACTGTTGCAATATCTTTCACAGGCGAGTGTTTTCCTTTTTACCAGAATCACTGGGAATTAGCTCTGATTCTATACTATATAGTTCCAATGCAATCCACACACCTCTTCAAGTAGCTTTGTCTCCCATTTCGATCTCTTAACTGCACTGTGGTCTTCAACAGAACTCTTGGTCCCTTCTGTTCCTCATCCATAGGATGTTCTCCTCATTGGTGTCTCCCTTGTTGGGGTGGGGGCAGGGAACAACTTCCATATCTAAATTATTGGTGGCCATACACTTCTTTCCACAAAGAACATCAGATAATGAGTAACCCAATACTCTGCAATGGGAATGGAAATGTAAATACATTTGATTACTGTTAAGATGCAAATTGCATTTTTTTAACTGTTACTACCTACAGCACCATTGAATGAATGTGACAGAGAACTGTATCTGTTAATTTTATATTTGGTATGTTTGATCCAAATATTAAAACTTTATTTTTCAGCTGAACTTCAGAGATAAGCTATACCTGGCACCACTGACAACAGTGAGTAATGTTCATTAATGCTGGCAAGCTACAAAGATTCGACATGTGTTTCTGGTTAGACGATTAGTTTAGTTTATTGTCACATGTACCGAGGTACAGTGAAAAGCTTTTATTGCTTGCTAACCAGTCAGCAGAAAGACAATACATGATTACATTTGAGCCATTGTATAAAGTGTGGAGCGATTGTAATGTGAGTTTGCAGATCTGTTTCTGTGGCTAGCACACAAATAGTCGCCTGTGTTGGGCGCCATCCTGGGAAGCTTCTAAAGTTCATATTTGGATGTGACTAGGTTTGTCAGACCTTGCCAATCATTAATATGCGGAGCTAAACTAGAATGGATGGTTATATTTGGATGATATGGAATGTCGTTATTTATGGAATCATGCAGTGAGATCAGAGAACAATCAGAATCAGAGGGAGGTATTATTAAAGGTATACTTCTTATACTAAGAAATGAATACTTTTGAAGAACCAGTTCATGGATGAATCTAATTTTGAATTATATTCAGCAACAGGAATATATATTTCCAGTGCCCCAAAAGTCAATCTCTGCATTGTATATTCTGAAGTAGTAAATTTCAAAAAAATCTTGTAAATAGGATGTAGAAACAAGGAACTGCAGATGCTGATTCACTAGAAAAAGACACTGCTGGAATAGTTCAGCCGATCAGGCACCATCCCTGAAGGACATGGATAGGTGACGATGTGGGTCGGGACCCTTCTACAGATTGAAATGAGCACTTAATGGCATCATGAAATGGGAGTAAATGGGACATTCTGTCATCATGAAAGGTGCTTTTCAAATGCAACTGATCTTTTTGATTGCAGTGTGGAAATCTTCCTTTCCGTCGAATCTGTAAAAGATTTGGAGCTGACATCACTTGTGGAGAGATGGCAATGTGCACAAACCTTTTGCAAGGCCAGTCTTCAGAATGGGCACTGTTGAAACGGCACCACACAGAAGACCTCTTCGGAGTACAGGTCTGTGATGTCAGAAGTTACTTGTGATGAATCTTAAAAAATGGGGCCAAAACGTTGCCATCGGAATCTGTAATTCACATTTGTAACATCTATGATAAAGGCTGTTGCTCGAAAATGAGGTTTATGTAGGAAATTTCAGCATTGCAAGTAAACGGTTTCAACACTTACATCATCCATGATTGGGTTGAATAGGTCAGAAATAAATGAGTATTTGTGATATGAAGTGATGTCAATTTGCATCAATAGATATCCAAGATATTGGGGTGGAACAGTGGTGCAGCGGTAGAGCTGTTGCCTTACAGCGTCAGAGTCCCGGGTTCGATCCTGACTAAGGGTGCTGTCTATACGGAGTTTGTACGTTCTAACTGTGACCGTGTGAGTTTTCTCCAGATGGCCTGTTTTCTTCTTACATTCCAAAGGCGTTCAGATTTGTAGTTTAATTGGCTTCGGTAAATTGTCCCTAGTGTGTGGGATAGAGCTCATGTACGGGTGATCTCTGGACGGTGGGCTGAAGGGCCATGCTGTATCTCTAAATTAAATTAAGTATCTGAATCATACATGTGACATTTATCGTCTTTCCATTGGGAAAATATCAAGCACTTTAATATCTGAACACATGGCAGCTAAGATGCTTCAGACAGCTTCCCAGATCTTAATATTAAAAAATGCCCCAATTGATCTCACCATCCCAACCGATGATACTTTTTTTTATCAGAAAGTTATCTTTTGTGCATGGGAAGTTGTATATAACTTCTTATAAAGTAATATAGGATTTTTCTGGTAAACACCAGCATGTGAGATTCTTATGAATATAGAAGTCCCAATCTTGCTGGCTAACTACTCTGGTATTTCCAGGCTGGGCTTCACCACTAAACTCTTTGCGGGAAGAAGAGTTTTCTGATGTTCCACAGCTTTTGCTGGGAAAACTGATTTTGAATTGGATTGGGCTTGCGCATAGGATCCATAAACCCATTCGTATGAATTGGTATTTCTAGTAATGCTACAGGCAAGCATTTAATTCAGTTACGTGTTTTAATTACTTGTGTTGACTTTAAGGTTCTGAACTAGATAAATGTAGCAATATGGTTTTCAAAACAACTTTATTTTTTGAAATCAGTCATCTTATTACACTTATTGAACGCTTTTGGCTGTCCAGTAAAGTTTGCTTTGGTTAATGGCAGGGACAGGAAATTAGGACTTTAGTTTGCCACCTCATTAGTTTCCAGAGGAGTTTCCTGCATCGGCTTAGTTCTGGCCACATACATCATTTGATTCATGTCTTTCAAGGTCCTTCTGTTCAGCAACAGGATAGTTTGTTCCAGAAAGCTTCTGATCATAAATCCAGAGCAAGTAAGTGAGTGGGAGCAGGAAAATATGTGCCATGTTTTATCCAGCGGCAAATTTTCAATACAAATAGTGGTCATGCTACAGTCAACATTTTTTTTTGCCACAGCTAGACGGAGCTTTTCCGGACACCATGACAAAATGTGCTGAGCTTCTCAACCAGACCATTGACGTTGATTTTGTTGATATTAACGTTGGCTGCCCAATAGACTTGGTATATCAGAAGGTAGGTTGATTCACTGCCCTGTTGGTAAAGTTTAGAGATGTTTCTGTGAGGAATAGATGTATAATTTGTTCTATTATTGTGCTTTATAAAAAATGTGTAGTTCTGGTGAAGTAGAATAGCTTTTCATTGTAGATCCCATGTAATTTTAATTCCGTACAGTGAAGATGTACATTTTTCTTCACAGTACAATTTCACACATCTTATATTAAACCTAATGCATTATAAATATGTGTTTTACTCTCGTTAGTTAATACTTAGATTAGTATTTCCAGTTAGATGTGGAATCTAACCTGCTCATTGTGATACCAGACTGTCTGTTTGAAAAGATGGTTAAACATGTGACATTCTGAGTGTATTCCCCTTTTTAAAATGCTTCCTAAATTGGATTTCTCTTTCCAGGGTGCAGGTTGTGGTCTAATGCATCGTTTGACCAAATTAGAACAGATTGCAAGAGGAATGGTTTCTGTAGGTAAATTCTGTGGTCATTCAATTCACTGATACTAAATCTGTAATTACTTTATCTGATGCAACTGAAGTTGTTTGTTCCATAACCCATTGTAGGTATTGGATGTTCCAGTGACAGCAAAATTAAGGACTGGTGTACATGAAAAGATCAATATTGCCCATAAAATATTACCCCATCTTAGGGGCTGTGGGCTTTCCATGATTACAGTAAGTGCCAACATGCACTCTATTCCTTTTGGTTATTTTTTTACTGATGTATTTGTTAGTTTGGAAAAGTCAGGTTGATGATCTATATGTCTCATCAGATTTTGCTTCAACATACCATGAAATTATTTAGGATGTTTTTTAAAATTAAAGATGTAAATTGATAATTAGTGAAAAGCATAGTGAACTTATTTGCAAAATGAATTCAGTAATTGTTATCAATACAAAACTGATTTAAAATTATTTTAGAATTACCCCTTTTGATATTTCAGCATGATGTACCTAACCTTTTGTTACTATAGGAATATGATTGTGACCTTTTTTAAATGATTCCTAATTGTGTTTCTCAGCTGCATGGTCGATCCAGAGAGCAACGATACAGTAAATTAGCAGACTGGGATTACATTGATTACTGTGCTCAGGTGGCTAAACCAATGCCTCTCTTTGGTATGTATTGATCATTTTTCATATGTTATCTGTGTGCTGTTAATGGTAAGTGTTACCAGAATATATTATGAAAGGGACATAATTGGTTTAAGTAAATGAGATTAGTAACCTCCGTTACTTGCAATTACAATTATGGTAGGCATCAAACTGAATACAAGGATGTGATATGACAAAATATAATGAATGCAATCCAACACTGTCGTATTATGTGATGGAGTTTTTCCCCCTCAAGCAATCTCCTTCCAAATTCAGGTAGGATCTGCATATGGCAGCTTCTGGTATTCTGTTACCATTGTGGAAAGTCTAGTTCTTAACTAACCACTTTTGTGGTGCTAGAGTCACATAGGATAGACCAGTAAGGCTGAAGAATGATCCCAACCTGGAATGTCATCTATGCTTTTCCCAACACAAATGCTGCCTGACTTGCTGAGTTCCTTCAGCTGTTTGTTTTTTGTTTAAGAATGGCAAATATCCCACAAAGGACAAAAGTGAACCATTAGTTGTACAATAATTATTTCTGTAATTAGATTTTTTAATGTTAATTCCAGGTTAAAAATTGGATTTCAATTCTACAGCTGTCATGGTGGAGGCATGATTTCATCTTGGCTCTGAAAGCAGAAAATGCCAGATGCTAGAATTCAGAAACAATAACATAAAATGCTAGAGATAGTCAACAAATCAGGCAACAACTCTGGATAAAGAAGCAGTTTCAGATTGACCTTTTATCAAAATGACAAAAGAAAGTGTTGAACATTCAGGGAGTTGATTTGGAGAATATGGGGAGAACAATGAGAATGTCTCTTTTAGGGAGTAGAGTAAAAGATGGCTGCCGCATCCGCTCATGCGCAGAACAAACGTGTCTGCGCCTGTGCAGTTGGGGCCCGTTGAATAGGGTTCGGCCTCCTGTCTCTTGGGGGCTGGGAGCCAGACCTGGTCCAGAGGAAGCAGCCGGTGCCTGGGCCTGGGCCTGGACATGACCGGGTAACCTCGAGCCTGAGGTGGGCCAAGGGGAAAGGTGGCAGCAGCAGCATCGGTGGTGAGGCCGGGCGTTGGTGGAGGCCTGGGCCTGGCGCTGGTAGAGGGAGAGGGGGGGTAGAGGGAGAGGGGGGGTAGAGGGAGAGGGAGAGGGGGGGTAGAGGGAGAGGGGAGGGAGAGGGGGGGGGTAGAGGGAGAGGGGGGGTAGAGGGAGAGGGGGGGTAGAGGGAGAGGGGGGGGTAGAGGGAGAGGGGGGGGTAGAGGGAGAGGGGGGGTAGAGGGAGAGGGGGGTAGAGGGAGAGGGGGGTAGAGGGAGAGGGGGGGTAGAGGGGGGGGTAGAGGGAGAGTGGGGGGGAGAGGGGGGGTAGAGGGAGAGG
Organism: Rhinoraja longicauda; assembly: GCF_053455715.1. Classification (NCBI taxonomy): domain Eukaryota; kingdom Metazoa; phylum Chordata; class Chondrichthyes; order Rajiformes; family Arhynchobatidae; genus Rhinoraja; species Rhinoraja longicauda. Next base: position 36,550,488 of record NC_135954.1, on the reverse strand, counting down.
GGGGGGTAGAGGGAGAGGGAGGGAGAGGGGGGAGAGGGAGAGGGGGGGAGAGAGAGGGGGGGAGAGGGAGAGGGGGGGGAGAGGGAGGGGGGGGGAGAGGGAGAGGGGGGGGAGAGGGAGAGGGGGGGGAGAGGGAGAGGAGAGGGAGAGGGAGAGGAGAGGGGGGAGGGGGAGGAGAGGGTGCTGCACCAATGCAGGAGTGATTTGGGCCCAACTTGGTGTAGTTATCGATAAAATTAAACAGGAATGCATTCCCAAATGTTTCAAACAATGCAGACTTTAGAATTGCGCAATTGTTATGGCATAGAATCAGGCCATTAAACCATCATGTTTGTGCCGGCTGTTGATTAGAGCAGTGTGATTAGTCTCATTATTAATTATTAATACACTGAGTTAAAGGTTTTAATGGACTTTGAACGTGGCACTGCAATTGCACTGAGCTTGTAAAATAATGAATTGCTGTCCTTCACTTATGCCCAAGCTATAATCAATGTATTTTATCTTTCACAGGAAATGGTGATATATTGTCATTTGAAGATGCCAACAGAGCCCGGACAATGACCGCTGTATCCGGAGTTATGGTTGCAAGGTCAGTAACAAATGCATGTGCTCATTGAATTTCAACTAAAGTTCAGAATGATCTTTTCCTATCCTTGCCAAATACCACATTTACTTCTACACTAATTACGTGCATTGCTTAAATGTGGTCTATTCAATTTGTGCAGTTAGGAGTGAGTGATTTCTGCAAATGTAATTCTCAGAGAGTTCCTTGTAACTTGAGTTCCTTGTTCCTTGTAAAAAGGGGAGATGCAACGTGACCTGGGTGTCATGGTGCACCAGTCATTGAAAGCAAGCGTGCAGGTGCAGCAGGCAGTGAAGAAAGCAAATGGTATGTTAGCATTCATAGCAAGAGGATTTGAGTATAGGAGCAGGGAGGTTCTTGGTGAGACCGCACCTGGAGTATTGTGTACAGTTTTGATCTCCTAATCTGAGGAAAGACATTCTAGCCTTAGTACAGAGAAGGTTCGCCAGATTGATCCCTGGGATGGCAGGACTTTCATATGAAGAAAGACTGGATAGATTAGGCTTATACTCGCTGGAATTTAGAAGACTGAGGGGGGGATCTTATTGAAACATATAAAATTCTTAAGGGGTTGGAGAGGCTAGATGCGGGAAGATTGTTCCCGATGTTGGGGAAGTCCAGAACCAGGGGTCACAGCTTAAGGATAAGGGGGAAGTCTTTTAGGACCGAGATGAGAAAACATTTCTTCACACAGAGAGTGGTGAGTCTGTGGAATTCTCTGCCACAGAAGGTAGTTGAGGCCAGTTCATTGGCTATATTTAAGAGGGAGTTAGATGTGGCCCTTGTGGCTAAAGGGATCAGGGGGTATGGAGAGAAGGCAGGTACAGGTTACTGAGCTGGTTGATCAGCCATGATCATATTGAATGGCGGTGCAGGCTCGAAGGGCCGAATGGCCTACTCCTGCACCTATTTTCTATGTTTCTATGATATGGCTGTTTTGAATGAATTTAAAAGGTTTCTAACATTTTGAAGCTGCAGTGTGTTATGGTCAATTCGCCATGATGAAATGAAAAGTGAATGTCATTTTAAGTTTCATGGATGAGAATTTCCTGGTTATAGATTCTAACCTTCCATGAATCTCGATGAGTCACAAAAAGATTGCTGCAACAATTGCAACAAAGATGTTCTTTGTTAAGCTATGGTCTAATTCTGGCTGTTCTGGGTGAACAAGGCTTGATATCAAGACCTAAACCTCAATAGACAATAGGTGCAGGAGGAGGCCATTCGGCCCTTCGAGCCAGCACCGCCATTCAATGTGATCATGGCTGATCATTCTCAATCAGTACCCCGTTCCTGCCTTCTCCCCATACCCCCTGACTCCGCTATCCTTAAGAGCTCTATCCAGCTCTCTCTTGGATGCATTCAGAGAATTGGCCTCCACTGCCTTCTGAGGCAGAGAATTCCACAGATTCACAACTCTGACTGAAAAAGTTTTTCCTCATCTCAGTTCTAAATGGCCTACCCCTTATTCTTAAACTGTGGCCCCTTGTTCTGGACTCCCCCAACATTGGGAACATGTTTCCTGCCTCTAACGTGTCCAACCCCTTAATAATCTTATACGTTTCGATAAGATGTCCTCTCATCCTTCTAAATTCCAGTGTATACAAGCCTAGTCGCTCCAGTCTTTCAACATATGATAGTCCCGCCATTCCGGGAATTAACCTAGTAAACCTACGCTGCACGCCCTCAATAGCACATGTTCATATTATTGAGGATGTCAGTAGAGGCAGAGAAAAATTACAAATATTTAATTGAATCGAACAAAAAATACATGGAATTAATGAAGATTTAAAATTTATTAAATTCAATTCTGAGCACAGCAGAATGCATTCATTCATCAGCAAAACCTCAATTTTAGACAGTCACAGATACTGTGAAACTCAATTCATATTAATTTTACATAAATCATTGAAGACCCTCAAATTGTAGTACAAATGGTTGAAAATCACTTTATTCATCTCTATTTTGGAATCAAATATTTCCAACATAAAATTCAAGCCCAAATTAATATTTTGGGCTGAATTTTTTTTCAAAGAAAAGCAAAAGAATCTGAAATACTTTGAATAATGTGCCACTTTTGTACATTACAGTTTTATATTATCTAACATAGATTCTAAAAGCATTGTTTTTAGATTAATCATTTGAGTTTCAGAATTAATATTTTCTTAATATATTTATGTAAAGTTCATAGCTTGTACAGTTTCTGGACGGAAGGTAAAATATCAGCTGATATTAGTTACCTTTGCTTTCTATGAAAATCCAAAGAACTGGGTTCTATAAATTTACACTTGTATGTTGAACTTGTTTAATTACAGAGGGGCACTAATTAAACCATGGCTATTTACTGAAATCAAAGAGCAACGACACTGGGATATTTCGTCACGAGAAAGATTTGAGGTTCTCCAGGATTATAGTAACTATGGGTTAGAGCACTGGGGATCAGATACACAAGGAGTGGAGAAGAGTAGAAGATTTCTCTTGGAGTGGCTGTCATTTTTATGCAGGTAAAATACTTTAACTTAGTACTGAATTATTTCTCTTAAATTAGGTATGTTGAACATTAGTGAATACGTTGATGTTGCATTTATGTTTGTTTCAGGTATATTCCAGTAGGTCTTCTGGAACATATACCTCAAAAAATCAATGAAAGACCTCCTTATTTTTTGGGCAGAGACTATTTGGAAACGTTAATGGCTAGCCAAAATGTGTGTGACTGGATCAAATTAAGGTAAAGTAATTTGCTCTTTAAAAATCCTTTTTTTAAAGTTTTAATCAGAAGATAGCAGTTTGTCCCAAGTAATTAAAGATCATTCCTGGAACACTTTAGGTTGCAATCCAAATTTCAACACTTAATTGCTAATGTAGCATTCTGGTCGTTTAGCTCCCAGAAAAACTGAATTTCCTTAAATTTTCTCCCCGCTGTTTAATAACATGTGCAACAATCTTGAATCCCATTTGGCTCTTCATACACCTCTGAGCAGAGATTGATTTTTAGCGATTGAATTTGATATATAGAAAGCATGAATTTAATATAAACAATTTATTTTGTCTTTTCTTTTATTTTGATATCAGTGAAATGCTATTGGGACCTGTTCCTCCAAATTTCACCTTCATGCCTAAACATAAAGCAAATTCCTTCAAGTGAAAATAAGAAGAGAAGCTGCAAGAAACTCAATGGTTTTACTAATGCCTTCACTATTGAATTCATACAGAAATTATGTATAATCTCATGCAAATTGAATGCACTGAATGTGGACTGGGGGGGTTGAGCGATTACTGAATTGTAGAGGCTATTATTCTGGGTTCCTGTAAATTTTATGTAATTAATATTTTTGGAAATTTTAAATAAATATTCATTTACTTTCTTTCCATATTGTTGCATTTTCCAGACTGCTCAGAATGTTATCAATATATTTATGGTTATTTTACAGTCTTTTTGTACTGCACAATCCATTGAATTTTATATTTTGCTTCTTTGAGTGGACGGGGAATGAAGATCTCCTGTTTCCAATATGGCGTCAGAAGTGGTTCAAAATTCACACACTTGTAGTCATTTATGAAGAATGGAGATGATCTTGTCTTGGCTTTTGTTTCATGAGAAATGTTTATACAGTTGTTTGAGGTGGAAAGTATTAAAGTAGGAGGAACTGATATATAGCTATTGTTCTTTCCTTTGGTATTCATTTCACTTTTTGGAGAACTTCGTTCCTGAGACCTAGAAACTTCTTTGTTTGTAAGAACATCCCAGAAAGAGGGACTGAGTGGCACAGGTAATTCATAATGGAACCACTCTAAATGTCCATAAGTTCTTATTCCAGGAAGCGTCTGTGTTGCATGGCTTTCAGCATGAACTGAACGTATCAGTGATGTATTTGTAGACACTATTTCTTCTTGAAGATTGTTAGTTTTAATGTTGTCATCTTGAAACTTTGGATTGTGAAGTTCCTGTTCGGATAGAAAGGGTTCTCTGTGTATCACCAGTGTTGATAAAACAAATGCACCATGTGTTTCCTTTAGTAAAATTGGTAAGAGACCCACCTTAACTTGTTTGTGAAGAAATCTCCTAGTTTGTGAATAGGAGTGACTCAAGAGAATTTTCCTTTTGTCCATTTTTCTTTCTTCACAAATGCCTTAACTCATGAAAATGTGGTTATTGTTAACCATGTAAGGCTTGCTTGCTTTCCAAGGATTCATCTCTTGGATTTTCTGAATATTTATTTCTGCTGCTGCAAATGTAATGATAAAATCAGATCTGGAACATAGAATGCTTAGTGTAGAATTCTGTTTGTTGATGATCTTTATGACTGTTGCATCATAAAAGCATTTAATGGCCATATGTTAAGTTAATTACAAGCTTAATAAGGTTGACCAAGCCTTAGGTTCTTTCTTTTACTTTTAAAGAAAGTGTACAGGCATTCTTTCAAATTGTTTTAATTTAAAGAAGTTGGAGTAAATATTATTCTGCTGACTGGTAATAAGTTGAATCCACAATACTCTGCAGAATGTGATTTTGGAGCTTAGCAGAAAACTTGTAACTTAATTAACATTACGTAAATGTTAATTAATGGACTATGACAATTCTACTAATCTGTAGAGAAAAAGCTTTTAAAATGTAAGCTTATTCACCTCTTTGCCCCTCTTAAATTTATACATCCCTATATGATCGCCCCTCTGCCTCCTGCGTTCCAAAGAATAGTCCTAGCCTACACAACCTCCCCTTATACCTCAGTCGCTCAAGTCCTGGCAACATTATCAACTTTTCTCTGCACTCTTTCCAGCTTAAAGGCATCTTTCCTATAGGGGGGAGAACAAAACTGAACACAAATATTTGAAAAGCAGCCTCACCAACATCTTGTACAACTATGACATAACATTCCATCAACTATACTCAAATGATGAAGGCCAGCTGCCAAAAAAACACCACCATCATCCTATCTATCTGCGATGCCACATTCATGGAACTATAGATTTGTATGCCTCTACTTACAAGACTCGTACTGTTAATTATGAAAGTACTGCCCTGGTGAGATTTTCCAATAACATAACACCCTAAAGAGTTAAATTCCATTTGCCATTTCTCATCCTACTTGCCCAGATTCTACTGCAATGATAACCACCTTCAGTGTCTACAATAGATTTTAGATTTAGAGATACAGCGCAGAAACAGGCCCTTCGGCCCACTGGGTCCGTGCTGCCCAGATATCCCCGCACACTAACACTATCCTACACCCACTAGCGACAATTTTTACATTTGCCCAGCCAATTAACCTACATACCTGTACGTCTTTGGAGCACCTATTTTGGTAAACTTTTTCACTGTGTCTTGTGCATTCTCATCCAAATCGTTGATATAGATCAGGGATCTCCAAACTATGGCCTGCGGCCCACATCAGGCCCACAACGAGATTTTATCCGGCCCACAGCAAGCTCTTAGGCGGCAGGGACTGGAGGCAGAAGCTGCCGGCGAAGATTCACCGGATAGCGGATCGCCACCGACCCAGAGCTGGGACAAGGCGAGAGATCGCAGCGCCCCCTCGCAAACAACAAACTCAAGGAAACTTCCCTCCTCGCCACTGCCAATCACCCCGGGGAGAGAGGGGGGGGGGGAAGAGAAGAGAGTCTGGGTGGAGGGAGCAGCGGGTGAGAGTGGGAGCGAGGGGGAGGGGGTCAGAGGGTCCGGTGAAGGAGTGCTGCCACTTGCGGGTGCTGCTCCCTCCCTCTCACCTCTCCCAGCGCCAGCGAGATCTGTGCCGCTCCTCCACTCTCTTCCCCGGCTCCGTCTCCATCTAATGCAACGAAATAAGAACAAACACAAGTGAAACTTCCCTCCTCGCCGCCGCTGCTCACCCCGGCGATGCGGGGCTTCTGAACAACAATTACACTTGTGTTTGTTTTTATTTTGCTGCGTTAGAGAGACGGGGCTGGGGAAGAAAATGGAGGAGTGGCGCAGATCTCGCTGGCTCTAGGAGAGAGCAGCACCCGCAAGTGGCGGCGCTCCTTCACCGGACCCTCTGACCCCCCCTCCCCGCGCTCACCCGCTGCTCCCTCTACCCCGACTCTCTTTCCTCCCCACCCCTCTCTCTCCCACTGATGGTCACTGTATTTTTTCTGCTTTATAAATAATTGTATACCTACGGTATACATATATTTCAAGCTCTTTTTAAAAATTGAATATTTATTTGTTGCCATATAAACCGAATGTAAACTAACCTAATCTAACCTAAACTAATTCAACATTTCCTAATCTAATCTAACGTAACCTAGTTTAAACTTTTTTGAGTTCATTAAATTTATAAAACTCACTTTTTTTATTTTTTCCTATGGCCCACAAAAATGTGCCAAATATATAATGTGACCCTCATGCTGAAAAGTTTGGTGGCTCCTGATATAGATGGGCACAAGCACAATGGGCACAGCACCAAGTTGATACACACTACCAGTCATGGGCCTTCAGTCTAAAAGCACATCTTTCACCATCTGCTATCTAAATCAATCCAATTATGTATCATCAGTTAGATCCTGGATCCTTTGTGATGTAACTTTACAGAGCAATCTACCAGCTGGAACCTAGTCAAAGGCTTTGCTGAATTGCTAGTAGTGCAGCAGTAGATGCTGCCTTACAACGAATGGAAACCCAGATTCAATCCAGACTGTGGGTGCTGTCTGTACGGAAGTTATACGTTCTCCCCATGGCTACATGGGTTTCCTCCCACACTCCAAAGACATACGTAGGTTAATTTGCTTGGCATGTGTAAATTGCCCCAAGTGTAGGATAGTGGTGATCACTGGTTGGTATAAGTGTAAATTGACCCAAGTGTAGGATAGTGGTGATCACTGGTTGGTGCAGGCTCAGTGGGCCAAAGGGCCTATTTCCACACTGTATCTCTAAACTAAGATTATTCTGGAAGTTTTAGTGTTCACAATGTGGTCTACCCCACACTGGAAAAACAAATTGGGTGATTGGTTCACAGAACACCTTTGTTCAGTGCTCAGTTGCCTGCCACTTTTATTCATTTAAAATTTAATTTAAAAAATGTCATTTTATTCATTTTCACTGCCACTTTAATTTGCTACTCTAACCTGTTTGCCTGTGCCCTCCAGCACTGTTTTCACATGGCTGAATGAGATTGAGGAATAACACCCTTCTGGGCCTGATCATTAATTTTTCAACATAACTCACTTTGTGTACATTAGAATGACTTTTTTTGCCAAGTTTTTCCTCATTAGCATATCATGATCTTTTATTTGCAAATCATCCAACTTCATGGCACCCACTAAATTCCCCGTTAACAACCTTTCCCACTGCAACCCTGGTCCCCATGTGTCACAGATATTTTCCCTTTGGTTAGATAGATCTTTAACCTGAAATGTTTATCCTGCCACATCTGCTGCCTGACCTGTCAAATGTCATGATATTTCTGTTTGCTTAATTAATTAGTGCTCAAAGTTCAGGTGGAGGTAGGTTAGACTGAGTATGTGGAGTGGAAAAAAAATCAATATGTTCAACAGATGCAGAATGCATCATTTGATTTTGGTTCCGATGAAAGGTGTTCGACTTCAAATATTTGTTCACAAGTGCTGTCAATTTCCTGGGACTATCAAGATTTTTATTGTATTGCAGCCCTTATGGAATTACTTTTCAAAGCATTTTGTATTTACCAGTGTCCAATTGTCTAAACAAGTTAAAGCAAAAGTATTTAATTTCCGAAGGGCACAACAGTTGAAATTGACAGGCTAGTTACGAGCTGACTGGGGTATAAAGGAAGTCAGGAGGAATGGAGACGTTCAGGGAGGACAGCCAAGAGTCAGTATAAGAAAATAACTGCAGATGCTGGTACAAATCGAAGGTTTTTATTCACAAAACGCTGGAGTAACTCAGCAGGTCAGGCAGCATCTCAGGAGAGAAGGAATGGGTGACGTTTTGGGCCGAGACCCTTCTTCAGACTGAGTTAGCTCTGGGGTGTTCGGATGTACACGAGAAAAGTGCAAGAATTCCCCCAACTTGCTCCTCATCTAGGTTTCATGTTTGCTGAGAAAATGTTGGATGATCTTGGAGTCAATAAAACAAATTGGGATCCTCTGGCAGTAGAACTCTCAAAAATGCAAATCACATTTTGTTTAGTTCAAGCAGTTAAACCTAATTAATTAATTTAACTCGCAGTAATATGTGGAAAAATTACATAACACGGATTTATATGCACAGGTCAGAGAAATATGCTGATGATTGAGGGAATATATGGGAGTTTGGACAAAGGTCTTGATCTTCAAATATCACCTCATACAATTGTTTTACATTCAACACTCAAAAATGAATACTACTGCATTCATTTAACAGTAAAAAAGATACATCTGAAGGTTATATATTATACAATAGATATGAAGTGGAACTGTTAGAGGAAGAGATTGAGAAAATAACTAACAAGAAGGAAATGGCAATAAATTAAATTGATATTTTGCATGTCTTCATAGTAGAGAACCATATAAATTTCCAAGGTGTCAGTCAGATGGACTAGTTTGAAATAGCATGGAATAATTTGTTGCTATCCCTATCATAGGGGCAGGTTAATGAAACTAAGGTCATATAGGTCTCCAGGACCCCATGGTCTGCTTCCAAGCAGTTTAAAGGAGGTGGCTCAGAGATAATGGAGCTATTGGCACAGATATTGTTAATAAACAGCTTTCATTGATTCCTGCCATGACATACTGGTAGGGCAATAGGAGGCCTAACAGCTTTCTCACGCCATACTCAGAAGTTGGGTGAGGAGAACCAGTGTGGACTGTGCATGGTGTGGCTTTGTCATGTGGTTAATAGCACAAAACGAGCCGTCATTTGAAACCATATTTAAATGTTTTTATTTACTATCTGGATGGCACCAGCAATGCCTACCTCGCCAAGTCTGTCTGTCCCTTCCTTCTTTGTTGTTTGATAGTATGTGTTAAATGTATATTTTAGTGTTCTTTGGCTTGTTTTATGTGGGGGGTGGGGGAAACTTTTCAAAATCTCTTGCCTCGATGGAGATGCGATTTTTTTCCCCGTATCGTATCTCCGTCCGCACTGTGGCCGAACATCGAGGAGTTGGCGACCTTTGCTGGAGACCAACTTCGGGAGCCTGCGGACTTACCATCGTGGATCTCGCGATCCCTGTCGGGGATCGACTTTGGAGCTCCAACCGCGGGAGCCTGTGGACTTTAACATCGTGGAGCTCGCGGTCCCTGGTTAGAGACCGACTTCGGGAGCTCCAAGCCGCAGGAGCTTTGACCGCCCCGATGCGGGGGCTTCGATCGCCCCGACTGCGGATGGTTCGACTGCCCCGACCGTGGGAGAATGAGGAAGATTAGACTTTATTGCCTTCCATCACAGTGAGGAATGTGGGGAGGTTTTTGTTAACTTTTATGTAGTTGTGTCTTGTTGCTTTTTTTTAGTATGGCTGTATGGTAAATCAAATTTCACTGTACCTTAATTGGTACATGTGACAATAAACTGACCTTAATTTAGATGAGGAAACCCTTTCCTTCAACGCCTGAGCTGACTGTATTCTGAAACTTCAAGTTGACTGAGGAACTAGTTTGCTTTCGCAGTATCACTGGCCTTATCTGGTTTGTGCAACATGTGCTGCACCAATATCATCACCAGTTTGGGTATCATAGTAATTTCTACCATAATACTCAGATATAAATTTCATTGAATAACAGCACTCAAAGATGCAGCCATTATTAACGTTACACAGTGGTGCAAGTCTCGATTATATACTGTAGCCTTGCAGAAAGGGTTATATCATAATTTTCTGGCTCATATCCAAGGTCACAACCACAGAACAAAGTGCACTTCAAGGTGTAATATGTGCACAGTAAAGACTAAAATATACTAACAAGAATATTGACTAAATGTGTTTTTATCTCATTAAGCAAAAGAAACTCAGAAAATAGTTAAGAAAATGCAACCGAGCCCCTTGATCCTGCTCTGCTAATATATGCCCCCAGCCTCAACTCCTGGAACAGTTCCTCATGCCCCTCAATGCCTCGGATCTTTCAAACGTTATCCACTTCCACTGAACTAGCCTTCACTCTCTCCTGAGGCAGAGAATTCCAGAGATTCACTACCTCTGTGGGAATACAGTCAGTTTTAAATGATTATCCAACTTACCTTGCAATTCTGTCCTTATTTGAGACTCTTGCACATGTGGAGTCATCTCAACATCTTACCTGTTAAGCATCCTCAACCTTTTATTTTAATAAAATCACCCCTTTCTTTTAAACTCCAAAGAACATAGTACCAAGCAGGATTTCCCTTATTGCATTGTTCTAATTAAGCTCACTTAAACTAATACAAAAAAAAAAGAAGTATAACACAAGGGTTTGTGCAACTTAAGTGTTTTAATTTGATTATCATCATTATGGAAATCTACATTTTTAATAGTTTTATAAGCTTGCAAAATGTTTATCAAATCAAGCATTATTTGGCAGAATTCAGTACAAAAATCAATATCCATAATTAAAATGTTATAACTAATTTCACAGCTGTTACCTGGTGCAGCATTATATAATTAGCCAACACAAACATTCCATCTTCATGCACTTCACTTTTTATATATTCTGTATGACGTTGCATAACATTGTGACTACGTATTAGACTGGGCACTCAAGAAGTGGAGGTCAGGTTCTTGTGAAGTTTAGTTTGTTTGCAGTCTTGGTTCAGTTAAATACACATGGTGCACGAAATGAACTGAAAAAGAATGAACAAACCTTATCATTCAACATATTTGCAAAAAAACAGTAAATTTATCCCTGTTGACTCCTTTTTCTGCTCATACCAGTGAATATTTAAACAAGGTGTTCGGGCACGGACTCTGTGTGCCAAAGGGACCGTTTTCATGCAGTATCTAAACTAAAAGTCCAATTTAATACGCTACTCCACCAGGGGTTGGCAAATGAGCAGAAAAGCAGGTCAATTTCAATAACTACCAATATCCCACTAGAGATCACATAATTCAACGAATGGGGGATGAAGCTAGATCTTGTCTGAAGAATAAACTAAAAAGAGAAATTTGTTAAGATAGAAGAGAAACTTCATATTGAGTTTTTATTTAAAGGGAAATTTACAATTTAAAATGTGAAACACTTCAATATAATTTGGGTTTCTTTAAGGTAATGAAGATATCAATGAAAAGCAGACCTGCAGGAAATATGGGCAAGTGCTCCACACACAACAGCGGGGGGGACGGGGGACGGACGACGACCATGTTTACTAAAGAAAGAGGGCATCTTGGAAGTCCTAGAGTGGGAAGCCTCATCTTGGGAGGAATTGTGACAGAAAAAAAAATTGGGAGTAAGATGGTGCTCTCGCAAGAGGCAGGGTGGGAGAAGATGTAGTTAAGGTAACAGTGGAAGTCAGTAGTCATGTTGTAGACGTCAGTTTTGTAATGGCAACAGAGAAATCGAGAAAGAAGAGGTGTCACAGATAGTCCAAGTAAATTTGAGGGCAGGTGGAAGTTAGTTTGTAAAGTTGATGGAATGAACAAGTTCTGCACAGGTGCACGAGGCTGCCCTGATGCAGTCGCCGATTTAGCAGATGGAGAATGGTGCCAGGGTATGTTCAACGTAACCAACTAAAAGATAGGCCCATGGCTATATGTTTATTGAAGAAAGTGAGTCAAAAGAAGTTAGAGGGCAGTCACATTCGACTGGGTGAAGGAGACTACTTGTTGGCTACTCTCCAGTTATTCAGAATCATGCCCGAGGCTAGAGAGTGTACAAACATGCAGTAATTCCTCTTGGATAGAGCCATCAGGCCCTGGAGACTTATCCATCTTAATGCTCTTCAAAGGTCCCAACCATGTCCTGGATCTCAAACTACCCTAACACATTTGTATATCCCACACTAAACTCATTGTCCTCTTGCACATTCTCACAAGTTCACAAGTTATAGGAGTAGAATTAGGCCATTCAATCACTGCCATTCAATCAATATACACTGGAATTTAGAAGGATGAGAGGAGATCTTATCGAAACGTACAAGATTATTAAGGGGTTGGACACGTTAGAGGCAGGAAACATGTTCCCAATGTTGGAGTCCAGAACAAGGGGCCACAGTTTAAGAATAAGGGGTAGGCCATTTAGAAATGAGATGAGGAAAAACTTTTTCAGTCAGAGAGTTGTGAATCTGTGGAATTCTCTGCCTCAGAAGGCAGTGGAAGCCAATTCTCTGAATGCATTCAACAGAGAGCTGGATAGAGCTCTTAAGGATAGCGGAGTCAGGGGGTATGGGGGGAAGGCAGGAACGGGGTACTGATTGAGAATGATCAGCCATGATCACATTGAATGGCGGTGCTGGCTCAAAGGGCCGAATGGCCTCCTCCTGCACCTATTGTCTATTATCGTTTACTCTGCCATTCAATCATGGCTAATCTCTGCCTCCTAATCCCACTTTCCTGCCTTCTCCCCGTAACCCTTGAAACCCGTTCTAATCCAGAATTTGTCTATCCCATAAAAATATCGACTGACTTAGCCTCCACAGCCTCTGTGGCAATGAGTTCCATTGATTAACTAACTGTGGCAATGAGTTCCCCAGACTAACTACTCTCTGACTAAAGACGTTCCTCCTCACCTCCTTTCTAAGAGCGCCGTTTAATACTGAGGCTATGACCTTTGGTCCTAGACTCTCCCACCAGTGGAAACATCTTTTCAACGCCCACTCTATCTATGCTTTTCATTATTCTGTAAGTTTCAATGAGGTCTCCCCTCAACCTTCTAAACTCCAGCGAGTAGAGGCCCAGGGCTGTCAAATGCTCATCATATGCTAACCCACTCTTTCCTGGAATTATTCTTGTAAACTTCCTCTGGACCCTCACCAGAACCAGCACATCCTTCCTCAGATATGGGGTCCAAATTTGCTCACAGTACTCCAAATGCGACCTGACCAGCACCTTATAGAGCCTCAGCATTACATCTGTTTTTGTATTCCAGTCCTCTTGATATAAATGCTAGCATTGAATTTGCCTTCCTTACTACTGATTTGACTTGCAAATTAACTCTTTGGTGAACAATGCAAAATATTAATTTAGTACCTCACCTACAGGCTTTGGGATTCTTTTACTAGGACTTGCCAATGATGGCCCCTTCTGACTCTCCCAATTCTCTGCTTGTTCTTTATTGATATTCCTCAAAGGCCCTGTCTGATTTCACTTTAAACATGATTTAAAACATGGTTCCTTTTCATCCAAATTTATAACTTCTCTCACCATCTAAAGGTCCCTTACTTTGCCATCCTTGTCATCCCCTCTCCACTGGAACATGCCAGTCTTGAACTCTGATCAGCTGGTCTTTAAACGACACCACATCAGATGTGAACTAACCCAATAACAGCTCCCAATTTACTCTCCCTAACTCCTGCCTAATTATGTTGTAATTTGGCCTACTCTACTTTGATACTTTACGCTAACTTTAGGAAACTGGCAAGTTGATGCCAAAAATCAATCACATACCAACACTAAATGCAAAAAGATATTGAGCTGAATTTTGCCAACTGATAGTTATTCTAAAGTACAATGTCTACTATCAGCTGTCTATGCCTCAGGATATGTGTAAGAAGGAACTGCAAATGCTGGTTTAAACCGAAGATAGACAAAAAGCTGGAGTAACTCAGCGGGTCAGACAGCATCTCTGGAGAAAAAGAATAGGTGACGTTTTGGGTTAAGACCCTTCTTCAGACTACGCCTCAGGATATCTCTCACTTGAGTATATGCATGGTCAAAAAGTGGAAATCTGATGTGTTGAAGGTCAGACGCTGATACATTTAACTATCAACTCCATTGCTGGATTCATCAGCAGTGGACCAACAGTTCGCGAATAAGAAGGTTCTAATATATTTTGCTGTTGGGCTTGAACAGGGAGATCTAGACAAGCCAGACAGTTGAATGAACCTGGTAACCCTCTTGAGGATGAAATGCCTTACTGACAGGTTTAATGTTTTAAATTAACAATGCAAATCACTTTTAAATGTTCCCGGCTTTTAAAATGCTTTGTTTCACCCTTGAAACCTGCATCTCCTGACTAGAATTTCACTCGATGAATCTGGAAAAAGTGTGGCAAGGTCAGAACTGTGGGTTCAGGGTGATCTGCCCCAAAGATTCAGTTTGTTGTGATTAGTATAAGTATTAATACTTAAAGAGGCGCGTGTTCCCAAAGCACCTTGCATCAGGATGTTTGGTTATTTTGCTGAAAATATTACTTGTGACTTATAAACCACAGTGCTTCAGAGAAGGGTTCTGCTTTACTACTGTTTTCATGTGTAGAATTAGCAATTAAAATTAATACAAATGTTTAAATAACTCGTGTTTACTCACATCATCATAGGCAATATTAGCAACACCTTGCTGAGCAGCATCTCTTCTTCTGAAGGCATCTGACAAAGCAAAATACCAAACAAAGATTAAAACTATCAATACTGACTAAGAAAATAAGAGATTTATAAAATGCACAATGAAGCTGTATTTATGCTGTTTATAATAAACATACTAAAACTAGAAAATTGGTTCCAGGCATTATTTATAACATTAACAGGATTCCCTTATTTCATCACCTTTTAACATGAATCACATTTTTGTGGGTAAAGATGATTTTGTTTTATCAACAACATTGCATTTATTAAAGCCCAACCTAGAAATTCATATGATAATTAATAGTGCCGGATTAGCATTTTCTCCATCATATGTTCTTTATGGGGTGCAGGCAATCAATAATGTACATTATAATTAATAAGGTAATAATCAACAAGGAGGCGAATTAATCCTGCAAGTTGATCTCAGTAACTGAAAACATTTTTATAAAAAAGTTTTCAATAAGAGCAAAAATAAAGTGATTCAAGCTGGCATATTTCATAAAATAAGTTTTCTTTAAACCAAATTTTTAAAAAATAAAATGTACGCATTTTCGTTGCAATTCTGAGTGTTTTCTTTTTGTGGCTAAAAAAGGAAAGGGCAGCACAATCTGATCCCTGATTCACCTTTTGTCCAGATAAGGCATCATGACGCAAGTTCAAATCATGTTTGTCATAATTATATTTGATTGAAATAAAATTTAAAAAAATATTGCAGAGTCAGAAGTCACAATATTTTGGACAAAATTTTCGTAAAAGAAATGAACACCATTGTGAACAAAATTCAAACATTAACCTGTGGAACCTTAATGGGTGCGTTGAAGTATAATCAAATTTTTGGTAACAGAAGAAGTCATGATCAAAGTGTGAATCAAAACAGAATGAAGTGCCCGAATCTGTTTTAAAATATATTTACTGTACTAATTCAAGACTGTGTAAACAGTCTCTATCAAATTGCCAAATGAAATTTAATGAAATTTCAAACACTATTTACTTCAGTACAACGCAAACATCAATCAAGTGTGCCAAAGTTTTTTTTAAAAGCAGACATTGCAAAATGTAATAGTTTGCAATAGGAGAAATTTAAGCCAAAGACAAATTTCAAAGAAATTCCAAAAGAATTCCATAAAACCAAATTCTACATTCAAGGTAAAATTAAATATTCTCAAGACATCCAGGGAAGAGCATTAAATGTTTACTTTTTTGTCACTCAAATAAGGTGGGAACATAAACTAAAACATGGAAAATACAGGCACTGAGTTAGACTGTCAGAACATTATTATGGCAATGCAGAAAAAATGGACAAAATGGAAATCTTCTGTTCCTTTGCATCCAATAAAGTGCAATTCAAAAACACTCGCACAAAACAATTAACCGATGTACAAAGGTTTCTTTATTAAAGAGATTGATATCTCCAAAGTTATTCTACAATACAATGGCACACAAAAGGAGAAGATACCTACCAGTCAGAGCCCTGAGTCTCACACAACAGGCTACGTAATCATCAAATGAGATTTTCCCATGGGTGCTATATCTCTTTATAATTCCATTCAAACATTGTGGAGATAATCTGTAGCCTAGTCATTGCAATGAAATAAACATATTCAGGTATTATTAATTCTTCACATATCTCTGAAGATAAATATGCATGAGGCAGCATTTTTGCAATAACAGTTTACTGGACAAATTAACTTCTTGAGAGGGGTATGTTTAAAATGAATGAATAAATAAATAAAATTATCTGGCCTGGCAGTTTTTTTAAAAACTTGTTGTTAGGCAGATCTCAATGTAAACTTTACTATTTAAAAACCTCAAACTTTAGTCAACATTTGCTCAGCCATATCATTTTACCATTCCATTAAATGGATGTGTTGCTTGCAACTGAAACGCAATGCTAACTTCAAAATTAGGATATATCAGAGTGCTTTTTCCAACCTGAATAAGAATATATTGAAGAGCCGTCCCCAAGTATTTTACTTCATGAAGTAAAAGATATATAGAGATACAGCACAAAAAAAGCACTTCAGCCCTCTGAAGTGGACTCATGTACTACCCTTTTATGTTAATCCCATTTTTTCCCTATTCTTGCCAATTTCTCCTCAACACTAAGATTTTCCACACGAGGGACAATTTACAGTGCCCGATTGACCTACCAAGCCACTTTTATTTTTGGACATGGGAGGAAACTGGAGTACCAGTCAGAAATTCACGTGGTCACAGAGAGAGAACATGATACACAGGTCACGATTGAAAAGTTGGGATTGAACCCAGGTTTTCGATGTGAGGCAGAAGCTCTAACAACTGTGTCCCAGTGCCACTCATGTTAGTTATGTTTGAGAAAATTACAAAATAATCCTCTCATCCAAAGAATGAGCCTTTTAATCAGCCTCCAACACGAATATATCCTTTCCATAATGAGGGAAACAAAACTGTGTAGGCCAGACAAGGCTAGGAGAGCCAAGTTCTTTCTCTGAAGCTCATTAGTGAATCAAATGGGTTCATATAATTATTGACCAAAATTGCACATGGTACTGCAAACTCATCGTTAAATTAAAAAAGTCATTGAAAATGTTCTCATCCTTTACTCAACTAAATGCTGCCAAAAGTGGTGATACTGTACTTAAGATCACCTGTCACGAGGAGACCTGGTTATTTATTAGACAATTATTTTCAAATTATGTAGCTAAGAATATTCTAAATATTCTAGCTTTTGGTACAAAGAAGCAATTGTTGTGGCAGCATGTGGAAATTAATAGAAATTATCAAAGGAAGGAATTATCAAATTAATGAATCACCCATGGCAGTAATAACTTGCTGTAACTCCTGGGGCTCCACTGTTCCACTCCTGTCTCTGTCAAAAGAAGCAAAATTCTGCCGCCAGTTAGTCAGCACTGTCCACAGCTCTTTGAACTCTGCAAACCCCATAGTGCCAGACATGTCTCGCTGGGAATTTAAATTAAGGAACAAAATAATCTGACAGTGGTTATTTTTTAACAATATAAAATTTGAAGTAAACATTCTGGTGTGTTTGGGTACAGGGGCATGTCATTGTGTATTTGTGGGGCCCAGGTCACATCCTAGGTGACACACTGGGCAACGATGGCAACCAGGTGCATGCCTCAGGAACTAGCTGATCTTCTTAGTTTTAGAGATGCAGCGCAGAAACAGGCCCTTCGGCCCATCAAGACCGCACTGACCAGCGATACCCGCACATTAACACTATCCTACACACACTAGCCCTTGCTTTCCCTCTCTATCCCCTCCCTCTTCCCAGTTCTTCCACCAGTCTTACTGTCTCCAACTACATTCTGTCTTTGTCCCGCCCACTCCCCTAACGTCATTCTGAAGAAGGGTCTCGACCCCAAATGTCACCTATTCCTTCTCTCCAGAAATGCTGCCTGTCCCGCTGAGTTCCTCCAGCATTTTGTGTCTACCTACACTAGGGACAATTTACACATCCCAAACCAATTAACCTACTCTGCTATCCTAATTTTTACTGTTTCTCACAGAATCTTCAGTTAAAAAACAACAAAATGTACCATATACCCTCATCAGTTATAAATCTAATTCCACATCCCCATACTCAAGCGTTACTTGAGAAAATTATTTTGTCCTGTCTCTTCCTTAGACACAGCACTGAATTTCAGAGGTACGAGAAACTGCAAATACTGGAATCTTCAGTAAAAAAAAATTACTGAGGAATTCCATGGGTCAGGTAACATCTGTTAAGGGAAATGGACAGATGATGTTTCAGCTTGAGATCCTTCTTCAGACTGAACAAGGGTTCCGACCCAAAACAATGTCTGTCCATTTCCCTCCATAGATGCTGCCTGACCCATGGAGTTCCTCAACAGTTTTTTTCCACAGCATAGACACTCAAATAAGTTCACTAAAATAATTGTGTACAAATTTTCTCAACTAC
The DNA here is from genome assembly GCF_053455715.1 of Rhinoraja longicauda. Taxonomy (NCBI): domain Eukaryota; kingdom Metazoa; phylum Chordata; class Chondrichthyes; order Rajiformes; family Arhynchobatidae; genus Rhinoraja; species Rhinoraja longicauda. The sequence goes on along the minus strand of NC_135954.1, from coordinate 36,531,609 downwards.
TTACTTTTTTTCTTAAATTATTTTAGTTTTGTCAATATTTTAAATTGCTGTCCACACCTATGCAAGCTAAATTTAGCGATATACTGAATTTTCAGATTAGACAGCACATTGAGATTTCACCTTTGCATTTGCTCCTCTTTCGTTCTATATTTGAACCATTATTTAAGGTTTCCTGGTGTGAAAGTACCATAAAAAAGTTACCAGTCAATATCTTGAGAGAATTACACAAAATGTGGAACATGTTCCACATTATTGAATAATCAATTCTTTTCAGGTACATCAAGCCAATTTTATAATCACATTAAGTGCAGCAACATTCTGACATTCATAACATTATTGCAATGAAAGGATACATCTAACATGGAAAGCATCAGCCTGCAGGTCTCCATGCTGAATGCTGTAGAACAAAAAATATATAGGTTACACCAGCACACATAATACACGTTTTGAAACACATCTTCTACGATAAAATTTATTTAACTTACTGTACCAGAATTATTAAACACAATAACAAATATCTGGTGAGGGCTGAAGAACAGAGGCACCATGGACCATCAGTTGATAGATCCCTAAAGGTGACAGAGGTAGTTAGGGAGGTGAATATAAATGGGAGGCTTGCCTTCATCAAAATCAGGAACTTCGCACTCTGACTTTATAAAACTCTATTCTCCAGAGAGTTTGCCTGACCTGCTGAGATACTCCAGCATTTTGTGTCTATTTTATTGAAACACCTGAGCATTATGTGCAGTGTAAAATCACAATAGAAATAATATGATTGCACTGGACAGGATGCAGACGTGAATACCAGTATTTGAGTATTTCATTTGGATGGGTTTATTTTCCCTAGTATGCAAGTGGCTGTGGGGCGATCTGTTGAAGGTGTACAAAAGTATAACGGCGACATAAAGGGTAGATAGCAAGAAGCTTTCTCGCTTAATGCAGATGTCTAAGAGAAGGTCACAGGTACAAGGTGAGAGATAGGTAGTTTAGGAGGACAAATTGTTTTCCACACAGCAGGTGGTTGAAAACGGGAACACACTACCAGAGAAGGAGTTGGAGGTAGATACGCTCACATTTAAGCAGCATCTAAACAAGCATTTAAATTGTCACCCTATAGAAAGTAATGACCCAAATGCTGAGGGTGAAAAGGAGCTAGTACAGATGTGTAGAATGGTCAGTATGGTGCTGGTGAACTGAATGGACCATTTGTGTGCATGAACCTCGTGGAATATTCTTTAATCTAGGATTGTCCAAACTTTAACTTTTTCAAAGATTTGCACTTGTATAATGATTTTAACAAACTGAAGGTGTCCCAATGTGTGGAACTGTCAAAGCATAGAAAATAAAGGTGCAGGAGTAGGCCATTCAGCCTTTCGAGCCAGCACCGCCATTCAATATGATCATGGCTGATCATCTAAAATCAGTACCCCGTTCCTGCTTTTTCCCCATATCCCTTGATTCCTTTAGCCCCAAGAGCTAAATCTAACTCCCTCTTGAAAACATCCAGTGAATTGGCCTCCATTGCCTTCTGTGGCAGAGAATTCCAGATTCACAACTCTCTGGGTGAAAAAGTTTTTCCTCATCTCCGTCCTAAATGGCCTACCCCTTATTCTTAAACTGTGACCCCAGGTTCTGGACTCCACCAACATCGGGAAATTTTTCCTGCATCTAGACTGCCCAATCCTTTACGATTTTTTAATGTTTCCACCGGGTGGCGCCAGCAATGGCTATCTCACCAACAGTCTGTGTGTCCCTTCCTTCTGTGTGTTTTAATAGTATGTGTTAAATGTATGCTTTTAGTACTCTTTAGCTTGTTTTATGTGGGGGGTTGGGGGGAAACTTTTTCTAATCTCTCACCTCGACGGAGATGCAAGTTTTCTTTCCATATTGTATCTCCGTCTGTACTGTGGCCTAACATTGAGGAGTTGGCGGCCTTTGCTGGGGACCGACTTTTGAGAGCTCCACCACAGAGAGCCTATGGGACTTCAACATCGCGGAGCCCGCGATCGCTTCAACATCACGGAGCTCGTAGTCTCTGGTCAGAGACTAGCTTTGGGAACTCCAAGCCGCAGGAGCTTCGACCGCCCCGACGGATGGTTTGACTGCCCCGACCGCGGGAGAATAAAGAGGAAAAAGAATGGACTTTTTTGCCTTCCATCACAGGGAGGGATGTGCAGAATCCGCTGTGGTGAATGTTTATGCTAACTTTTATGTAGTTGGGTGTCTTGTTGCTTTTATTTTTCATATGGCTGTATGGTAATTTGCATATCACATAATTGGTACATGTGACAATAAAAGCCCTTTGAAACTCATCCTAAATTCCAGTGAATACAAGCCCAGTCGACCCATTCTTTCATCATATGTCAGTCCCGCCATCCCGGGAATTAATCTGGTGAACCTACGCTGCACTCCCTCAATAGCAATGTCTTTCCTCAAATTAGGAGACCAAAATTGCACACAATACTCCAGGTGTAGTCTCACCAGGGCCTTGTACAACTGCAGTTGGACCTCCTTGCTCCTGAACTCAAATCCTCTCGCACTGAAGGCCAACATGCCATTAGCTTTCTTCACTGCCTGCTGTATCTGCATGCTTACTTGCAGTAACTGATATACAAGCACACCCAGGTCTCGTTGCACCTCCCCTTTTCCTAATCTGACACCATCCAGTCTGAAAAAGGGTCTCGACCCAAAACGTCACCCATTCCTTCTCTCCAGAGATGCTGCTTGTCCCGCTGAGTTACTCCAGCATTTTGTGTCTATCTACCATTCAGATAATAATCTGCCTTCTGTTCTTGCCACCATAGTGAATAACCTCACATTTCTCCACATCTGCCCACGCACCCAACCTATCCAATTCACCCTGCAGCCTCATAGCATCCTCCTCGCAGCTCACACTGCCACCCAGCTTTGTGTCATCTGCAAACTTGGAGATGTCACATTTAATTCCCTCGTCCAAATTGTTAATATATATTGTAAATAACTGGGGACCCAGCACCGAGCCTTGCAGCACACCACTAGTCACTGCCTGCCATTCTGAAAAGGACCCATTAATTCCTATTCTTTGCTTCCTGTCTGCCAACCAGTTCTCTATCCATGTCAATACCCTACTCCCAATACCATGTGCTCTAATTTTGCACACTAATCTCTTGTGTGGGACCTTGTCAAAGGCTTCTTGAAAGTCCAGATACACCACATCCACTGGCTCTTCCTTATCCAATCTACATGTTACAGCCACAAAAAATTCCAGAAGATTCGTCAAGCATGATTTCCCCTTTATAAATCCATGTTGACTTTGACCAATCCTGTCACTGCTTTCCAAATGCGCTGCTATAACATCTTTAATAATGGACTCAAGCATCTTCCCCACTACCGATGTAAGGCTAACTGGTCTATAATTCCCCATTTCCTCTCTCCCTCCTTTCTTAAAAAGTGGAGTTACATTGGCTACCCTCCAGTCCCCAGGAACTGATCCAGAGTCGAGAGAACATTGGAAAATGATCACCAATGCATCCACGATTTCTAGGGCCACCGCCTTGAGTACTCTGGGATGCGGACCATCAGGCCCTGGGGATTTATCTGCCTTCGGTCCCAACAGTTTATCGAACACCATTTAGAAGCAGCACCTGCCTCACAGCTACAGAACTCGGGTTTAATCCTGACTTCCAGTGCTGTCTGGAAGGAATCTGCCCTATCTTGGTTTTGTGTTACCCCCTTGGTGCATCCCCTTCTTTCCACAATCCAAACACCTTAGTAGGTTCATTGTCCTCCATAAACTATCAAAGTCTAGGTAGGTGGTTAGTAGGAGAACATGGAGGCAGTATGGCGAGTTGATGATACCGGAGAGAAAATAGGTTGCAGGGTGTTGGCTCCAAGTGCTAAATGGCCGTCTCCAACACTGGGCAATAAATGCTGGGCTTGCCAGTGTCCCCCCACCCCCTCCCAATGTCTCATAAATGAATAGAAAAAATAAACCGCAGCAACTGCATGAAGGCTTCACCACCTGTGGGATTTCTCCTCACATGGAATCCAGAGGTGGAAATGGGAATCTTTCAAAGCGACATTAAGGATGATCTGAAACATGCTGATCTTCTAGTGAATCTCAAATGTACAAAAGGCATAAACCTAGGCAAACCACTTGCTGAATGTATGGAAGTAATACATTTTGAAAACATAAACTAAAGGATGCAAGAAAAATATAAAAGATACAAGTATTACAGTATTAAGTCAAATTAAATATTATATGCTTAAAAACTGGTGCAATTTCCACACGTACAATATAGTATAACAAACACACTGTTATTTTAAAACATTGAGCGTTTGAGTTACTGAACTCAAAAGTACTCCTGTGCATATGATGATGCGGTTACAGAAGATATTTTGCGTTCAGCAACATTCTATGAATAACATTGAAAACAATGAACACAATCTGTTCTTGGAGTTGCAGTGGATTAGGGTGAATATTACTCTTTAGATAAGAGATATCCACCCAGCTCTGGAATTTAAATTTACTCCTGATCAGGAGCAAAAAGCTTACTCTTCCGATCTCATGTGAGTGACTTGTGACCAAGTATGATGTCAAATTAGACTTGGGTTCCATGGCAGCTGGCCTTCCAAAAGTGAAAAAAAAAACTTAACCTGTTTGCAAAAAGAGATTGCGAAGATCATGCTTGAACAATTTAAATTTTATTGTGTTAGATTTTCCATTGAAAGGAGAATGCATTACAATACTACGAAAGCACACACGGCTTTGTTTAATGCCTCTTACTAAAGACAGCACAGATCTTCCTCAGTAGTGCACTGGTGTGTTCACGTGTGATTTGAAACAACAACTATCTGACCAGACAAATGAACAACAGCTAACAAAGAACAGGCCTAAATACAACAAAGCACCTGACAGATAAAACAATACCAACAATGCAGCCAATTTATTTTTTCCCCCCAGCTATATAACTATATGCTCATAACATAGCATATAGATTTTAGCTACCAATCTTATCAGTGTATTTCATAGACATTTACAACTCACGTTTGTAGTTGCCATTTATGCCAGATTGAGAAAGACATCTCTGAAGTTCTTCAGCATCTATGTGACCATCCTGAAAAAAATAAAATCAACAGGTCAGGATGCTAAAATGATGCATGTACAAGGCCAGGACTGAGTGTTAGTTTCAGATTACCAGAAAGTACTTTAGCACACAAACTAAATTTAATAGCGTCGATACAAGACATAAAATTATTGCTCTAGAGACTTGAGATCATTAAATACCACAGGAGAGGCTGTAGCCCAATGAAGACAAATTGATAATGCAGGTAAGCAAGTTATGTCTGAAAACCAACAATCATGGTATAATATACTGATCCAAAAAATACCCATTGGCAAAACAGCATTTGATTGTTGGGTCAATCGCACCAAGGGCCACTACTGAGAAAGCCATTTGTACTCAAAATCGGCCTGACGACATCTGAACCACAAGAGACACCAAGGGAAGGAATAAATATAAAGACAAAGTGCTGGAGTAACTCAGCAGGTCATGCAGCATCTCTGTAGAACATGGATGGATGACATTTCGTGTCGAGCGCCTTCTTTAGACTGTGAAGAAATACACATGTTCCCCAACGAGGTCCACTCCCTGGTGAAGTCCAAGACTGCAGCTTTCATGTTGTACGATCCCAATAAATCTATCAACGACCTTCACAAAGTCATTAAGTATGAAAAGAGAAAATTCCAGACCAAACTGGAGTCCCAAAGCAATGACATGGACACCCATAGATTGTGGCGTAATGGGCTACAAAGCGAAGGCAGGCAGTATGGTTGGCAACAATAGATCCCTCCCGATGAGCTCAATGCATTCTTATGGCCACCATGAGCAGGTGGTCAGTGGTGGCACATCCTCCCCCACCGCCAGTGTCAAATGCATCTAAACCTATGTCTGAAGCAAGATCAGCCTTTCCGAGAGTAAACCCAGGAAAAGCAACTGGCCCTTTTAGACTCGCTGGCTACGCCCTCCAGCTAGCAACAGTATTCAGACCTCTTTAACCTCTCATTATGGAATTCCTCCTTTTACCATTGTGATGACGTAAAGTCCATGTCAGACCCCCTGTACTTATAACAAGAGCGCTAAAATTTCATTTGGAAATCCTCAAAACCTCCTGCCAGAAACCCCCAAAATAAGCAGCACCAATTTCCATCAACCAAACATTACAAAGATTGAAGTACGTCTTTAGTCCCAGTCACCAATTCCTTTCACTTGCCATCAGATCCATCACTATCCATTCCCTTTCATCTCTCTTCACACAGGTCCAAACCTATCTGTTCACAATCATGGTTTCTTATCTGAACTGGGGCCGAGATTCCAATACCACCTATTCCTACCCCTATAATGTTGGCCATCTCCACCCTTATCGACTGCTGTTATATTTCTATACTACCTGGCTCAACTATTCCAAAGCCTGCTTGATTATCTGCATCCTTCTTGAAATTCTCATCCAGAAGTCATCTATTTCACCTTGCCATGTTTGACATCAGTATTTGCTCATATGTTCTAAGAGCAGAATCAGGCCGTGTGGCGCATCAAGTCTACTGTGCCTTTCCATCATGGCTGATCTATCTTTCCCTCTCCACCCCATTCTCCAGCCTTCTCCCCATAACCCAACACCCTTACTAATCAAGAATCTGTCAATCTCCGCCTTAAAAATATGCTGAATATAAAAATTCTGACCACAATTGAATTCTGACCACTGCGAGCGGACTCAGTTTTAAAATTCCCATTTTCGTTTTCATGCCCTCCCACTTCCTACCTTCGTAATGTCTTCCAGCCTACAGCTCCGCAAGAATTCTCCATTCCCCCGAATCAAACCTCACATACATCGCCAATTTTTAACATTTCTTCTGGGAAATGCAACTTCCTGCACCACACAAATATAACTTCTAATTTAGCATTGTCTATTTGGTTACATCTATCCTATTTATACTGCTCATTATTTTATATACTTCTATCAGGTCACCTTCCAGACTCCGGCGTTCCAGAGAAAACAGCCCATGTCTGTCCAACCTCTCCTCGTAGCTAATACCCCCTAATCCAGGCATCAATCTGGTAAACCTCCTCTGCACCTTTCCAAAGTCTCCACATCCTTACTGCAATGGGTCAACCAGAACTGCACGCTATGTCCCAAATAAATAACTTGACAAGAATAAACTAATAAAGTCTGAAATTCATTGCTTGCTGGAGGAAGAAATCTCATCATATTCAAAACAATACTTGAATTTGATATGCTGTATTCTGTGGGTTACAAACAGAAAACGAGATTTTCCTAAATAGCTTTTATTTAGGCCAGCACCACAGCAATGGATCAAACACCCTCCCTCCATGCTCTAAATTTCTAATGGTTCTAATTTAATAAATGCATGTAGGGCACAGGGATCATACTGCCCTATTTAAAACATGTAGGCTCCATGCATTTAAAAAGACTGCAAATTATTGACTTCATTAACTGGGAGCTTACAAATAATAAGGTCCCAACACAAAATGTTACCCATCCATGTCCATCAGAGATGCTGCCTGACGCGCTGAGTTGCTCCAGCACTTTGCGTATTATAACATGGGTGAATGCACAATATCCATTTATGCAATCTCCTTCACCGAGCAGTGCACTTCACACAAGTGTCAACTGACAAAATGTAATCTACCTGACCAGCCACTGCGGCAAAGTATCCATAGAGTGGATCCTGTTGTTGGCCTGCAAATGCTCCGTAACCTCCACCTCCAGGAGCCCCTGGATATCCCTGACCGCCACCTCCAGGAAAACCTGCACCACCGGGCCCACCTGGTGCACCTCCGTACTGAGGAAACTGCTGAAGAGTGAAGAAGAACAAGGTCACAACAGATTACTCAACACTGTCAAACATGAGTAGTGGTGTAAAACGTTATTGTGAGAGCTTAGTGTGGGAATTACTGAGCGTTTCCAGGTTCAATGGAATATACAGATCCATCCCTTCTGCCCTCACCCGCTTGATGCCTTCACACCTTGCCAGCCTCTAGAAACGTCAGAAAACATTACTGCTCAACTGTTCCCTAAACTAGGCCCAGGCAAAGGAGAACAACCCCTATCAATTGTGAAAAATAATCCATTAAATGAGAAAACAAATGAACGTAGTTTAGGGCCAGTCCCACTTAGGCGATTTTAAGGCGACTGCCGGTGACTAGGCTGTCACTGACAGTTTGCCGGGGTGTCGCGGACATGATCGTGAGGAGTCTTCAAGGAATCGTAGTGGATCTCGGCACGTCGCTGAGAAATCAACCGGATTGAAATTTCTCGGTCACAGCTGGCTTGTTGCCAGGTATCGTTGCTTATTATAACATATAACATATAACAACTACAGCATGGAAACAGGCCTGTCCGGCCCTACCAGTCCACGCCGACCATTCTCCCTGACCTAGTCTCATCTACCTGCACTCAGACCATAACCCTCTAATCCCCTCCTATCCATATACCTATCCAATTTACTCTTAAATAATAAAATCGAGCCAGCCTCCACCACTTCCACCGGAAGCCCATTCCATACAGCCACCACCCTCTGAGTAAAGAAGTTCCCCCTCATGTTACCCCTAAACCTTTGTCCCTCAATTCTGAAGCTATGTCCCCTTGTTGGAATCTTCCCCACTCTCAAAGGGAAAAGCCTACCCACGTCAACTCTGTCCGTCCCTCTCAAAATTTTAAAAACCTCTATCAAGTCCCCCCTCAACCTTCTACGCTACAAAGAATAAAGACCCAACCTGTTCAACCTCTCTCTGTAGCCTAAGTGCTGAAACCCAGGCAACATTCTAGTAAATCTCCTCTGTACCCTCTCCATTTTGTCGACATCCTTCCCATAATTTGGCGACCAGAACTGCACACCATACTCCAGATTCGGCCTCACCAATGCCCTGTACAATTTTAACATTACATCCCAACTTCTATACTCGATGCTCTGATTTATAAAGGCAAGCATACCAAACGCCTTCTTCACCACCCTATCCACATGAGATTCCACCCTCAGGGAACAATACACAGTTATTCCCAGATCCCTCTGTTCCACTGCATTCCTCAATTCCCTACCATTTACCCTGTACGTCCTATTTTGATTTGTCCTACCAAAATGCAGCACCTCACACTTATCAGCATTAAACTCCATCTGCCATCTTTCAGCCCACCCTTCCAAAAGGCCCAAGTCTCTCTGTAGACTTTGAAAATCTACCTCACTATCAACTACACCACCTATCTTAGTATCATCTGCATATTTACTAATCCAATTTGCCACACCATCATCCAGATCATTAATGTAAATGACAAACAACAGTGGACCCAACACAGATCCTTGGGGTACTCCACTAGACACTGGCCTCCAACCTGACATACAATTGTCAACCGTTACCCTCTGGTATCTCCCATTCAGAGATTGTTGAATCCATCTTGCAACCTCACTATTAATACCCAACGATTTAACCTTCTTAATCAACCTTCCATGTGGAACCTTGTCAAATGCCTTACTGAAGTCCATATAGACAACATCCACAGCCTTGCCCTTATCAATTTCCCTGGTAACCTCTTCAAAAAATTCAAGAAGATTAGTCAAACATGACCTTCCAGGCACAAATCCATGTTGACTGTTTCTAATCAGGCCTTGATTATCCAAATAATTATATATATTGTCCCTAAGTATCTTTTCCATTAATTTTCCCACCACAGACGTCAAACTAATAGGTCTATAATTGCTAGGTTTACTTTTAGAACCTTTTTTAAACAAAGGCACAACATGCGCAATGCGCCAATCTTCCGGCACCATCCCCGTTTCTAATGACGTTTGAAATATTTCCGTCATAGCCCCTGCTATTTCTGCACTAACTTCCCTCAATGTCCTAGGGAATATCCTATCAGGACCTGGAGACTTATCCACTTTTATATTTTTCAAACGTGTCCGTACCTCCTCTTCTTTAATCCTCCTAATTTCCATCACTACTCTACTTGTTTCGCTTACCTCACATAATTCAATATCCTTCTCCTCGGTAAATACCGAAGAAAATAAATTGTTTAATATCTCCCCCGTTTCTTCCGGCTCAGCACATAGCTGTCCACTCTGACTCTCTAATGGACCAATTTTATCCCTCACTATCCTTTTGCTATTGACATATCTGTAGAATCCCTTGGGGTTTACTTTTACATTACTTGCCAAAGCAGCCTCATATCTTTTTTTCGCTTTTCTAATTTCCTTCTTAAGATTCCTTTTACATTCTTTATATTCCTCAAGAACCTCATTTACTCCCTGCCGCTTATATTTATTGTATATCTCCCTCTTTTTCCGAACCAAGTGTCCAATTTCCCTGGAAAACCACGGCTCTTTCAAATTATTATTCTTTCCTTTCCACCGAACAGGGACATAAAGACTCTCTACTCTCAAAATTTCACCTTTAAATATCCTCCATTTCTCTATTATATCCTTTTCATAAAACAAAAAGTTCCATTTCACTCCTTTTAAATCCTTTCTCATCTCCTCAAAATTAGCCTTTCTCCAATCCAAAATCTCAACCCTTGGTCCAGATTTGACCTTCTCCATAATGATATTGAAACTAATGGCATTGTGATCACTAGACCCAAAGTGCTCCTCAACACATACCTCCGTCACCTGACCCATCTCATTTCCTAACAGGAGGTCCAACACTGCCCCTTCTCTGGTAGGCACCTCTACGTATTGCTGCAAAAAACTATCCTGCACACATTTTACAAACTCCAAACCATCCAGCCCTTTAACAGAATGTGATTCCCAGTCTATATACGGAAAATTGAAATCACCCACAATCACTACTCTGTGCTTACTACTAATATCTGCTATCTCCTTACATATTTGCTCTTCCAATTCTCGTTCCCTATTTGGCGGTCTATAATACACCCCTATAAGTGTTGCTAAACCTTTCTCATTTCTCAGTTCCACCCTAACAGCCTCCCTAATCGAGCCTTCTAGTCTGTCCTGCCAAAGCACTGCTGTGATATCCTCCCTGACAAGCAATGCAACACCCCCACCTCTTGCCCCTCCGATTCTATCACATCTGAAACAATGAAATCCTGGAATATTTAATTGCCAATCACAACCCTCCTGCAACCATGTTTCACTGATCGCCACAACATCATACTTCCAGATGTCAATCCAGGCTCTAAGCTCATCCATCTTTCTTACAATGCTCCTAGCATTAAAATATACACATTTAAGGGACCCATCATTTCTTATTCTCAGTTTATTTCTTTTCCCTTCTTTCTCTCCTACATATTAGGTCTGAGTGTTTCCCTTTTCTGCCTCCTGCCTCACACACTGCCTGTTAGCTATCTGTGTTTGAGTCCCTCCCCCCAACCGTACTAGTTTAAAGTCTCCGCAATTATTTTAGCAAATCTCCCCGCCAGGATATTGGTTCCCCTCAGGTTCAGATGCAACCCGTCCTTTTTGTACAGGTCATACTTCCCCCAGAAGAGGTCCCAATGATCCAGAAACTTGAAACCCTGCTCCCTGCACCAGTTCCTCAGCCACGTATTTATCCTCCACCTCACTCCATTCCTATTCTCACTATCGCGTGGCACAGGCAGTAAGCCTGAGATTATTGCTTTGGAAGTCCTTTTTTTTAAACTCTCTTCCTAGCCCCCTAAATTCTCCTTTCAGGACCTCTTCCCTTATCCTACCTATATTGTTGGTACCTATATGTACCACGACCTCTGGCTCCTCTCCCTCCCCTTTCAGGATATCCTGGACACGCTCAGACACATCCCGGACACCGGCACCAGGGAGGCAAACCACCATCCGGGTCTCCCGACTGCGTCCACAGAAACGCCTACCTGACCCCCTCACTATAGAGTCCCCTATTACTATCGCTCTCCTCTTCCTTTCCCTACTCTTCTGAGCAACAGGGCCGGACTCCTTGCCAGAGGCCCGGGCACCGTCGCTGCCCCCAGGTAGGCTGTCCCCCCCAACCGTACTTAAGGAGTACTTATTTCCAAGGGGTACAGTCACCGGGGTACTCCCTAGTCCCTGCCTCTGCTCCTTGCCCCCCCTAACAGTGCCCTCCCGTGGTCTAGGAGTGACCACCTCTCTGTAACTCCTATCTATAACCTCCTCACTCTCCCTGATCAGACGGAGGTCATCAATCTGCCGCTCCAGGTTCCTAATACGGACCCTTAGGAGCACCATCTCGTCACACCTGGCGCAGATGTGGATGTCTGGAAGACTATCAGACTCCCAGATTCCCCACATCCGACACCCAGAACAAAAAACTGCCCTGGCACTCATACTCCCCAAACAAAGCCCCGTGCTCGGTTACTAAACCTACCGCCCGGCCGCTGCTCCAACCGCCCACCCCAAAGAACTGAGTGATCTCCTGGGAGAGGCGAAAAACCGGATTAAAAACCCAGGCCAATTTGGGAAAAAAAAATCCGGGAAATTCCTCTCCGACCCCAAGCTAGGCGATCGAAATTTGTCCGGGAGATCACACAGGTCTTACTCCTTACTATCCCCACACAATCCCCACACAATACTTCCCAAGCAACACAGCTTGGTGCTGCTGCTGCTGCTGCTGCTGCTACTTGCTGCTACTTGCTGCTACTGCTGCTGATTGCTGCTTATTGCGGACACTGTCGCATGCTGTCCCCAGGTTTGCTAGGTTCTCAAGCACGTAATATTAAATTAAGTAAAGTAATTTGAAGATACCATAAAATACTTGTGTTTAACCAATTTACTTACTGTCTGGACATTTGACAGGTAGATTGGAGGCGACAGTCTGATGGTCAGGTAAGCGTGGGAATTTTTGCGATGTTTATGGCCATCAGCGATTACATTTAAAGTAGGCTCCCAACCCAGAAACCAGATATGCATCTCCCGTACATTTTCAAAGAATGCCCACACTCCGCACAAAAATCCATTTAACCACGTTTAAAATTAAATTTCTTAATACTGCTATTAGTAAACTAGAAGTCAATCCAGTTTATGCCTTGTTACCGTGAAGCTTGGTTTTCAAGTAACCCTGACATGATGTTATATTTCAAAATTCTCAAGTAAGTACAGACGTCAGTGATTTCAGCGAAAATTAGGACGCCGGAGAAGCATTGATAAGCGTGGGAATTTTGTGATGTTTCCAAAGACGGTGTAATCTCGACCTGACTCGGCATTGTCGTGGTCATTGTCGTAGGGTAAAAGAAAATTTTGGCGATCTGTTAAATTCTCTAACAAGAATTAGTTTGTAAGGTCTCTCTCAATCCATGCTTGTCTGCAGGATTTCCCAAGTAACTATTCTACTACTGACATTGTTAAATTATGCATTCAGGGGAATTCTATTCAACATGTTGACACATCATGGACAATGGTCTTCGATTTCTCAGTCTTCCACATGCTCATGCCATGCACTTTCGAACATATTGTGTAGATTCCCACCGAAGCTATGACCATCGATGTTTACCTTCCTCTTAATTCATTATATCAGCTGTTGGCTCCACTTCATTCTTTTCACCATTCAGTCAATGATCCATATTATAAAAAAATTAAAACACAGCAGAATCTACACCGTAAATGGTAGGGCCCTGGAGAACATTGTAGAACATAGACTGGGGGTACAGGTACATAGATCTCTGAAAGTGGTAACACAGATAGATAAGGTGAAGTACAGATACAAAACATTTTGTATCTGTACTTATGAAAATAACTGCAGATGCTGGTACAAATCGATTTATTCACAAAATGCTGGAGTAACTCAGCAGGTCAGGCAGCATCACGGGAGAGAAGGAATGGGTGACGTTTCGGGTCGAGACCCGGCCCACAGCTCCACCCGACCCACAGACACCGCGCTGGGCCCACAGCCCCCACCAGGCAGAGCCCCTCAGCACTGCTGGGTCCTACTGCCCACCCCCTACTACAGGTAACTGCAGCAGGGGTTCCACTGGGTCTCCCCCATCCCCCCCTAGCCAGGCGACCCCCAGTACTCCCCACATCGGTCCTCATGTCCCCCTCTGCCCTGCTAACCCACCACCCCCTCACCAGACATCCCCTCCCCCTCCCCCCCTGCCTCCATCCAACCCCAACCCCCACAATTGCCGGGTGTTCACCATCCCCCCTGACCTCCCCCTTTCAGACACCGAACGGTCGATCCTCAGCAGAGGCCTTACCTTTGTTCCCCTCCGCCCCCACATCAACGAGTTCCGCGTCCGCCATGACGTGGAGCTCTTCTTCCACCGCCTCCGCCGCCGAGCCTTTTACCATGGGAAGGAGTCCTCACCCCCCAGTGATGACCCCTTCTCCCGTCTCCAATGGACCCCCTCCTCTTGGACCCCTCCTTTTGGCCAACTACCCTCACTAGAACTTTTTATCTCGAACTGCCGGCGTGACATCAGCCGCCTCAAATTCTCCACTCCCCTGACGAACTCCAACCTCTCCCCTCCTGAACGTGCAGCCCTCCACTCACTCCGCAACAACCCGGACTTAAGCATTAAACCCGCTGACAAGGGAGTGGCTGTGGTAGTCTGGCGTGCTGACCTCTACTGGACCGAGGCCAGACGACAACTATCAGACACCTCTTCCTACCTATCCCTGGACCATGACCCCACCGATAAACACCAGACCTTTATCAGCAGCACCATCACTGACCTCATCATCTCCGGCGATCTACCCCCCAGTGCCTCCAATCTCATAGTTCCCCAGCCCCGCACGGCCCGATTCTACCTCCTACCCAAAATCCACAAACATAACTGTCCCAGCAGACCCATTGTCTCTGCCTGCTCATGCCCCACCGAACTTATCTCTACCTACCTCGACTCCATCCTATCCCCCTCTGGTTAAATCCCTCCCCACCTACGTCCAAGACACCTCACACGCTCTCCATCTCCTTGATAACTTCCGGTTCCCAGGCCCCCACTCCCTCATCTTCACCATGGATGTCCAGTCACTCTACACTTCCATCCCCCACAAGGATGATCTCAAAGCCCTCCGTTTCTTCCTCGACCGTAGAACCAGCCAATCCCCATCGACCAACACTCTCCTCCGCCTAGCAGAGCTGGTTCTTACCCTCAACAACGTCTCCTTTGACTCCTCCCACTTCCTCCAAACCAGAGGCGTAGCTATGGGCACTCGCATGGGCCCTAGCTACGCCTGCCTCTTTGTTGGGTACGTCGAACAATCCCTGTTCCAGACGTACACTGGCCCCATCCCCGAACTCTACCTCCGCTACATCGACGACTGCATTGGTGCTACCTCTTGCAACCATGCAGAACTCACTGACTTCATACACTTCACCTCCAATTTCCATCCTGCCCTTAAGTATACCTGGACTATCTCGGACATCTCCCTCCCATTTCTGGACCTCACCATCTCCATCACAGGAGACAGACTAGTGACAGACATTTACTATAAACCCACTGACTCACACAGCTATCTGGACTACACTTCTTCCCACCCGGTCCCCTGCAAAAAGTCTATCCCCTACTCCCAATTCCTCCGTCTACGCCGCATCTGCGCTCGGGATGAGGTGTTTCACACTAGGGCTTCTGAGATGTCCTCGTTCTTCAGAAAACAGGGCTTCCCCTCCTCCATTATAGATGAGGCTCTCACTAGGGTCTCTTCTACATCCCGTAGCTCCGCTCTTGCTCCCCCTCCCCCCACTCGCAACAAGGACAGAATCCCCCTCGTTCTCACCTTCCACCCCACCAGCCAGCAGATCCAACATATCATCCACCAACATTTCCGTCACCTACAACGGGACCCCACCACTGGCCATATCTTCCCATCCCCTCCCCTCTCTGCGTTCCGCAGAGACCGTTCCCTCCGCAACTCCCTGGTCCACTCGTCCCTTCCTACCCAAACCACCCCAACCCCGGGCACTTTCCCCTGCAACCGCACGAGATGCAACACCTGTCCCTTTACCTCCCCCCTCAACTCCATCCAAGGACCCAAACAGTCTTTCCAGGTGAGACAAAGGTTCACCTGCACCTCCTCCAACCTCATCTATTGCATCCGCTGCTCTAGATGCCAACTTATTTACATTGGCGAAACCAAGCGCAGGCTCGCCGATCGCTTCGCTGAACACCTGCGCTCGGTCCGCATTAACAAAACTGATCTCCCGGTGGCCGAGCACTTTAACTCCCCCTCCCATTCCCAGTCTGACCTTTCTGTCATGGGCCTCCTCCAGTGCCATAGTGAGGCCCACCGGAAATTGGAGGAACAGCACCTCATATTTCGCCTGGGCAGTTTGCAGCCCGGTGGTATGAACGTCGACTTCTCCAACTTTAGATAGTTCCTCTGTCCCTCTCTTCCCCTCCTCCTTCCCAGATCTCCCTCTATCTTCCTGTCTCCACCTATATCCTTCCTTTGTCCCGCCCCCCTGACATCAGTCTGAAGAAGGGCTCGACCCGAAACGTCACCCATTCCTTCTCTCCCGAGATGCTGCCTGACCTGCTGAGTTACTCCAGCATTTTGTGAATAAATTGTATCTGTACTTTCTCTGCAGCTGTAACACTATATTCTGCACTCTGTTTTTTGCTACCTGTGGTATTCCTGTATGGTTACCTTATGATTTACCTTGATGGCACACAATGTCTCACATGACAAAAATAAATGAACATCCAAGTCATGTTACAACTGTAGAAGTCATTGGTGAGGCAACACTTGGGAGTAATGCATGCAGTTCACATTGCCCAGCTACAAGGGTGATGAACTGGACAATATTCAAATACTACCGTTGACATTTGCACCAGCCATGCCATCTTATAATCCCAATTGCCTGCACATGGTCAGAATCCCTCTATTTCCTACCTGTCCATTTGTAGACCTAAATGCCTCTTAAACATTGCCATTGTATCTGCTTCGACCACCTCTCCCGGCAGTGCATTCCAGGCACCCACTACTCTGTGTAAAATAACCGTGCAAAATAACAGATTTTTTCTAAACTTTCCCCATTCCACCTTAAATCTATGCCTTCTAGTGTTGGATATATCCATCCGAGAGTTTGCTTTCAAAGAGATAGTCGGTATTCATTGAACCAAATGGCCTCTTTCCATTTTAACAACCATTCATTGATTCTACCATCTTACTGAATGTGACTCGAGAGGGAGAATATTGAGTAATGTCTCTTCTCATCCAGGATATCTAGAACAGAGAACATTTTCAGAATAAGGAGTTGCCTGTTTACAGCAGACACGAAGAACTTCTCAGTCATGAATATTTGGAAATTACACCCCAGAGGTTTGAGGCATTAATTCATGAAAAGTATTCAAGTCCAATACAGCTGGATATTTGAAATAAAGGATCGTTTAAGGTTCCAGAGAACAGGCAGGAGTTGAGACCAAGATCAAGATCAGCCACAATCTTATTGCACAGGCAGAGCTATCTCAAGGGGGACATGTGATCCTCCCCCTTTCTCAGTTTCTCATATCCGTTGAAAACTTGCTTAAGTTCAGAGCAAGTTTCTTTACAATATCTAACTAAAAAAAAGTAGACCAGCATTTTACCAAACTGCATGGTTTTAAATGGCACATATGGTTGACTTTACGGTAGACACAAAATGCTGGAGTAATTCAGTGGGTCAGGCAGCATCTCGGGAGAGAAGGAATGGGTGACGTTTCGGGTCGAGACCCTTCTTCAGACTGATAAACTTTACCCGGTTTCTTGTGGGACTGAGGCATCTATTCTCCTGCGTTTGTATCACGTAAATGAGTTCTGAAAAAGTTGGAGCAAATTGAAAATTGCTTTGCATCTTAGTTGGAAACAAGAAAAAAAAACTGTAGAGATTCTTAGAGAAACTGTAGAGATTCTTAGAGATTCCTGGTGCTGCAAATGTGTTTTTGTTTGATCATTTTCTCTTCATTACCTTCAGTTCAGAGAGTGGAATACTTTCAACCACTCAGCATCAGTAGCATCAGCAGGGTTTTAAGGAAATGGCAGCTTAAGGAATTTTAATGAAAAGGAAATCAAGAAGAAACAACTGTTCATAAGCAGTGAACACACATATAGGCAATTCTCCATACATCTACACAGTATTTTATGACAGCTTGAATGTATGTGGATATCCAACAGGACTGTCTGGAAGAGCTCATGATTAAAAGCAAGTCTTTCTCAATCACAAAATAAGTTGTACTAACATATTCATGAATTCAAGTGTTACTATATAATTCATAATTTAATATGAAATGTCAACTTTTTTTTCTTTCCTCTCTTTCTGCTTGACCAGCTGAGTTCTTCCAGATTTTTGTTTCAGATTCCAACTTCAGCAGTTTTATTTGTTCTCCATTTTATGAATTAATAGACATAAATTGCAAGGCTTTTTCAGTGGTAGAACTACGAACTTTGAGTGTCTCACTGCTTTTAATTTATTCCAATTCATAGACAAAAATCACTAACTCAAAAGAAAATGACTCTCAAATCTTCTATTCAGAAACAGAATCTAGTTAATTAACTTGTATTTCTTGTTCAGAAATAAATAATGCACACTTCCTGGTAAACTGTGTGAGTTAGTAGTCTCAGTTGACATAAACATGCAAATGTGTTTGTTTTTAAGTTGGTATGGAGGTGCTAGCACCCTTCCCTGCACATCCTCTCTGACATGGTGTGCAAAACCAAGCATATTCAGGAATCAAACAACAGGCAATAATCAAAGGGCTCTGCCTGGCTGATGAGAGATGCCATCTGATCAGGTCTAGATTTCTGCCTGAAATGTCTCTACCCATTCACTCGAAAGATGCTGCCTGACCTGCTAAGTTCCTAAAGGAGCTCAAGATTCCAGCATCTGCAGTATCGCATATCCTTGTCACGGTTCATATTGAGCAGTCGTGTAACAAGAGGCTCTGATTTATAGACTGTTCTCAGGTCACATTCGAGCTAGATATCACATGGTGCTGGAAGATCATTAACTCAATGAAAGACACCCTTTGGTCTGCACGAAACCAATTGGTCTTCCAGCACATTGAGATGTCCATGAGGGAATGCTGTCAACTGGCACATTTGAGACAGTAGGGACTGAGGAGTAGCTTGGAGCAGCCATGGCAAAGGCTCTGTGGAGAAGGACCAGTTAGTCTATAGTCCTTCTACTCTTGAACATTGAGGCACCTGGCCCAGTAGGGAAAGCCCTCAAACAAGAGCTTTGCATTGTTTTCCTTTGCATATATTTTTATGAATAAAGTTTTAAGCTCATACAACAGGCATGTTTTCCAAACTGCATCCAACCTGCGAGACCATGAAGTGGGAATGGTAATTAGAGTCATATTAGAGCTATTTTAAAGTTTAATTCAGAGATACAGCACAGAAACAGGCCCTTAGGTCCACTGAGTCTACGCTGTCCAGTGAGCACTATCCCACACATATTAGGGACAATTTACAATTATACAAGGCCAATTAACCTACAAACCTGTACATCGCTGTAGTATGGGAGGAAACCGGAGAAAACGCACACAGGTCACGGGGAGAAGGTACAAATTCCATACAGACAGCACCCACAGTCAGGATCGAACCCGGGTCTCCGGTGCTGTACGGCAGCAACTCTACCACTGAACGACCTATTCTTACACAATAGATTTTTTTTTTCAAGTCCAAGTTAAAAGATTATCTTTTAATGCACTGAACTACCCAATATCCACCCACTTGTGGGTTTGTTTTCCGAAATAGATTTGAACATTAGTGGGATAGGAAATTCACCAGAACAAGCAAACTCCTGCTCAATGTGTTCCAATGGTCATTTACCTCAGTTGGTAAAAATAATTGTTCTTGCCATTCTCAGTCTAGACTAAGGGAGATCTTCTAGATGTCTGTTTGATACTTCTAGAGCATGACTAGATTTGGCTAAGACAGTTCATATAACCCTCATATTTCTATCTTCAGTCTGCCTTCAGTATCAGAACAAACCTTGTTCAAGAATGTTCATAAATGCACTGCTAAGGTGGCACAACTGATAAGAGCTGCTACCTTACAGTGCCAGAGACCCAGGTTTGATGCCAACCTTGGGTATTATCTGTGTGGAGTTTGTGCAGTCTTACTGTGACTGAGAGTATTTTTCCCCCCCTGGTTGCTCCAGTTTCCTCCCACATCCCAAAGATGTGTGGGGCTGCAGGCTAATTGGCCTCTGCAAATTTCCCCCAATCAATTGGAAATATCACAAAAGTGGGGTAACATAGAACTAATGTGAACGAGTAATTGATGGTCAGCATGGACTTGGTGGGCTGAAGGACCTGTTTTTATGCTTTATCTTTCCATTCAATTTGCCCCAATTTGAGGGCTGGTTGGAAGAAAGACCTTGATATCATTCTTGATTGCCAGAAAGACCAGGGATATTAAACGATAAAATTGCATAAAGTCAGAGTCCTACAGCGTGTAAACAGACCTTTCGGCCAAACGTGCCTACTCCGGCCAACATGTCCTATCTACACTAGTTCCACCTGCCTGCATTTGGCCTATATCCCTCTAAATATGTCCTATCCATGTGCCTGTCTAAATGTTTCTTAAATGTTGCAATAGTATCTGCCTCAACTACCTCTTCCAGCACCTCGTTCCATACACCTACCACTCTTTGTGTGAAGAAGTTACCCCTCAGATTTCTATTAAATCTCCCCCCCCCCCACCCCCACCATCTATATACTAAAACTCTCATTTGTTATCTTGTTTGTGACTGAACTTCAGCCAAAACGGTACACGATAGCGTGACAATTTTAGGCCCACCTTACTCACCATTGTAACTTTAGTGTACATAGACTGGGAATCACATTCTGTTAAAGGACTGGATGGTTTGGAGTTTGTAAAATGTGTGCAGGATAGTTTTTTGCAGCAATACGTAGGGGTACCTACCAGAGAAGGGGCAGTGTTGGACCTCCTGTTGGGAAATGAGACGGGTCAGGTGACGGAGGTATGTGTTGAGGAGCACTTTGGGTCTAGTGATCACAATGCCATTAGTTTCAATATAATTATGGAGAAGGTCAAATCTGGACCAAGGGTTGAGATTTTGGATTGGAGAAAGGCTAATTTTGAGGAGATGAGAAAGGATTTAAAAGGAGTGAAATGGAACTTTTTGTTTTATGAAAAGGATATGATAGAGAAATGTCCCTGTTCGGTGGAAAGGAAAGAATAATAATTTGAAAGAGCCGTGGTTTTCCAGGGAAATTGGACACTTGGTTCGGAAAAAGGGGGAGATATACAATAAATATAAGCAGCAGGGAGTAAATGAGGTTCTTGAGGAATATAAAGAATGTAAAAGGAATATAAAGAATATAAAGAATGTAGAAGGAAATTAGAAAAGCGAAAAAAAGATATGAGGCTGCTTTGGCAAGTAATGTAAAAGTAAACCCCAAGGGGTTCTACAGATATGTCAATAGCAAAAGGATAGCGAGGGATAAAATTGGTCCATTAGAGAGTCAGAGTGGACAGCTATGTGCTGAGCCGGAAGAAATGGGGGAGATATTAAACAATTTCTTTTCTTCGGTATTCACCGAGAAGGATATTGAATTATGTGAGGTAAGCAAAACAAGTAGAGTAGTGATGGAAATTATGAGGATTAAAGAAGAGGAGGTACGGACACTTTTGAAAAATATAAAAGTGGATAAGTCTCCAGGTCCTGATAGGATATTCCCTAGGACATTGAGGGAAGTTAGTGCAGAAATAGCAGGGGCTATGACGGAAATATTTCAAACGTCATTAGAAACGGGGATGGTGCCGGAAGATTGGCGCATTGCGCATGTTGTGCCTTTGTTTAAAAAAGGTTCTAAAAGTAAACCTAGCAATTATAGACCTGTTAGTTTGACGTCTGTGGTGGGAAAATTAATGGAAAAGATACTTAGGGACAATATAGATAATTATTTGGATAAACAAGGCCTGATTAGAAACAGTCAACATGGATTTGTGCCTGGAAGGTCATGTTTGACTAATCTTCTTGAATTCTTTGAAGAGGTTACCAGGGAAATTGATAAGGGCAAGGCTGTGGATGTTGTCTATATGGACTTCAGTAAGGCATTTGACAAGGTTCCACATGGAAGGTTGATTAAGAAGGTTAAATCATTGGGTATTAATAGTGAGGTTGCAAGATGGATTCAACAATGGCTGAATGGGAGATACCAGAGGGTAATGGTTGACAATTGTATGTCAGGTTGGAGGCCAGTGTCTAGTGGAGTACCCCAAGGATCTGTGTTGGGTCCACTGTTGTTTGTCATTTACATTAATGATCTGGATGATGGTGTGGCAAATTGGATTAGTAAATATGCAGATGATACTAAGATAGGTGGTGTAGTTAATAA
Organism: Rhinoraja longicauda; assembly: GCF_053455715.1. Lineage (NCBI taxonomy): Eukaryota > Metazoa > Chordata > Chondrichthyes > Rajiformes > Arhynchobatidae > Rhinoraja > Rhinoraja longicauda. The sequence goes on along the minus strand of NC_135954.1, from coordinate 36,509,343 downwards.
TGAAGTAGAGTTTCAAAATCTACAGAGACTTGGGCCTTTTGGAAGGGTGGGCTGAAAGATGGCAGATGGAGTTTAATGCTGATAAGTGTGAGGTGCTGCATTTTGCTAGGACAAATCAAAATAGGACGTACAGGGTAAATGGTAGGGAATTGAGGAATGCAGTGGAACAGAGGGATCTGGGAATAACTGTGCATTGTTCCCTGAAGGTTGAATCTCATGTGGATAGGGTGGTGAAGAAGGCGTTTGGTATGCTTGCCTTTATAAATCAGAGCATCGAATATAGAAGTTGGGATGTAATGTTAAAATTGTACAGGGCATTGGTGAGGCCGAATCTGGAGTATGGTGTGCAGTTCTGGTCGCCAAATTATAGGAAGGATGTCGACAAAATGGAGAGGGTACAGAGGAGATTTACTAGAATGTTGCCTGGGTTTCAGCACTTAAGCTACAGAGAGAGGTTGAACAGGTTGGGTCTTTATTCTTTGGAGCGTAGAAGGTTGAGGGGGGACTTGATAGAGGTTTTTAAAATTTTAAGAGGGACGGAGAGAGTTGACGTGGGTAGGCTTTTCCCTTTGAGAGTGGGGAAGATTCCAACAAGGGGACATAGCTTCAGAATTGAGGGACAAAAGTTTAGGGGTAACATGAGGGGTAACTTCTTTACTCAGAGGGTGGTGGCTGTATGGAATGGGCTTCCGGTGGAAGTGGTGGAGGCAGGCTCGATTTTATTATTTAAGAGTAAATTGGATAGGTATATGGATAAGAGGGGATTAGAGGGTATTAGAGGGTTATGGTCTGAGAGCAGGTAGATGAGACTAGGTCAGAGAGAGTGGTCGGCGTGGACTGGTAGGGCCGAACGGGCCTGTTTCCGTGCTGTAGTTGTTATATGGTTATATGGTTATATAGTGATAATGTAAGTAGTTTTATTGAAATCGGTCTTATATTTTTAAAGTTATTCACATTTTAAAGTTTAAAAGGAGGGGAGGGGGAGGGAGTGGGGGAGAAGTGAGGGGGGAGGGGGATTGAGGAGAGAGGGGAGTGGGGGAGGACAGGGTGCTGCACCAATGCAGGAGAGGTTTGGGCCCAACGGGTCCACTCAGTCTAGTAAACCTATAAAAGTAGACCTGCTTAAAGAAGTATGACCTCACATTGAACATGTTGGGGAAATGTTATGGTAATCCATCAACTGCCAATCAAACAAGATCAGGCACAATGTTGGCTTTACACAATTCCTGAATTTGCTGCGTACCAAAATCAAGGGAGTGCAAAATAAGACAGGACCTAAAAATCAACAATCTACCCAGTCTAGTATTTTTTTCACCACCCTGCTTCCAGTAAAGACTCTACCCCCTACTCCCAATTCTTCCGTCTACGCCGCATCTGCACCCAGGATGAGGTTTTCCATACCAGATCATCGGAGATGTCCTCATTCTTTAGGAAACGGGGGTTCCCCTCTTCCATTATAGATGAGGCTCTCACTAGGATCTCCTCGATATCCCACTGCTCCGCTCTTGCTTCCCCTTCCCCCATTCGTAACAAGGACAGTCTCCCTTGTCCTACCTTCCACCCCATCAGCCGTCGGATACAGCATATAATTCTCCAACATTTTCACCACCTTCAACGGGATCCCACTATTGGCCATATCTTCCCATCTCCAACCCTTTCTGCTTTCCGTAGAGACCGTTCCCTCCGAAACTCCCTGGTCAACTCGTCCCTTCCCAACCAAACCACCCCCTCCCCAGGTACTTTCCCCTGCAACCACAGGAGATGCAGCACCTGTCCCTTTACCTCCCCCCTCAACTCCATCCAAGGACCCAAACAATCTTTCCAGGTGAGGCAGAGGTTCACTTGCACCTCCTCCAACCTCATCTACTGTACCCACTGTTCCAGGTGTCAACTTCTCTACATCGGCGAGACCAAGCGCAGGTTCGGCGATCGTTTAGCTTAACACCTCTGCTCAGTCCGTCTTAAAATACCTGATCTCCCGGTGGCTCAGCACTCCCTCTCCCTTTCCCTATCTGCCCTGGGCCTCCTCCATTGTCAGAGTGAGGCCCAGCGCAATTTGGAAGAACAGCACCTCATATTTTGCTTGGGTAGTTTACACCCCAGCAGTATGAACATTGATTTTTCTAACATCAGATAGCCTTGCTTTCTCTCCATTCCCTCCCCCTTCCCAGTTCTGCCAAGTCTTACTGTCTCTGACTACATTCTATCTTTGTTCGTCCCCTCCCCTGACATTAGTCGGAAGAAGGGTCTTGACCCGAAACGTCATCCATTCCTTCGCTCCCGAGATGCTGCCAGACAATAGACAATAAGTACAGGAGTACGCCATTAGTCCCTTCGAGCCAGCACAACCATTCAATGTAATCATGGCTGATCATTCTCAATCAGTACCCCGTTCCTGCCTTCTTCCCCTGACTCCGCTATCCTTAAGAGCTCCAGCTGATTTACTCCAGCATTTTGTGTCCACCTAGTATTTACAACACGTGCCAACTCAAGTAAATTGTCCTTCTCTCCAGAGATGTTGCTTGGCCCACTGAGTTACTTCAGCATTTTATGTTTATCTTCAGTATAAACCAGCATTTGCAGTTCCGTCCTACACAAGTACATTTTTTTCTCGATTTTAAAACGGTGCTTATTTGAGGCCAAATCACTGGATGGATTTAAGAGAGAGTTAGATAGAGCTCTAGGGGCTAGTGAAATCAAGGGATATGGGGAGAAGGCAGGCACCGTTTACTGATTGTGGATGATCAGCCATAATCACAATGAATGGCAGTGCTGGCTCGAAGGACCGAATGGTCTCCTCCTGCACCTATTTTCTATGTTTCTAAGGAGTCAGATTTGGCATGATGGAGAAGGGAAAACACTGACTAAATGGTAAATATCTAAAACTTAATCTAATCTACATATTTCAGGTTATTTATCCTTTTGCAAAAGATCTCTCCCATTATTTTAAATCTTTAAAGAAATATACTTTGAAAACCATTTTGTTGGAGACAATAAAGTTAAATGATTGGGCGCACAAGGGTGTAACTTCACTGATGCAACTAATTATTCCCTTCTCTTCGAGGATCATACTTTTACCATTTCTGTGATTATTTTCAAACAGGCTTTCATTATTGCATACTAAACCATCTGAAAACAGTCTGAGACTTCTTCAAAATGCTAAACATAGAGTGTTCAAGATATTTTTAAAAAGTAACGATCAACAATTTGAGACTCAAACCAGATGTAGACTTTCCTAAACTCAGATTATACAAGGGTTCCGCCTCAAGGAACATTCAAAAATACATCAGTCTTGAAAAATCTTAACTATGTTTTTAAAAAGTTTGATTCTCATGGTGATAATCAAATACTGGAAAATACCATCTTTGCTCATGTGCAAAGTTGCCAACTCCTCATGACTGCCTTCAGCAACTGAACACCAAATCCCAGGATACTGATGCAAATATCCTGGGAGAAAATTAATCAAATTAGTAAAAATTCTCTTCCTTTCTCCCTCCTCCATCCCTGACAGTCTAGTAGCAAAAATATTGGAAACTGTGGGCTGGGGGTCGGTGAGGTACTGGAAAACAGTGGAGGTAAAGATTATTTGACCGAGCAGGATAAAGTTAGGACAGGTCATATGTTAGAAACATAGAAAATCAGTGCAGGAGTAGGCCATTCGGCCCTTCGAGCCAGCACAGTCATTCTAGATGATCATGGCTGATCATCCAAAATCAGTACCCTGTTCCTGTTTTTCCCCCATATCACTCGATTCCTTTAGCCCCAATAGCTAAATTTAACTCTCTCTTGAAAACATCCAGTGAATTGGCCTCCTCTGCTTTCTGTGGCAGAGAATTCCACCACAAATCTGGGTGAAAAAGGTTTTGTTGTGAAACCCCCAGGCATGGATTGAACTAGCTTTGGCCCCTGCCAGGCATCCAGTCATCACAAGTAAGTGTTTTCAAATCAGGGGTAGTTTCTGTAATTCTGTCCCAATCTCAGGAGTGTTAAAAGCCAAAAGTGTTACATTGCCCCATGTACTGGCAAAGGAAAAATGCTATTCTTATTTTCTAGAGCTTGACAGGACTATTATCGCAATAACACAACTAGTAATATACAATATCAATCGTACAATACATTAATAAATAGGTAATTCAAGGTAACCAGATTGAGAGTCCAAAAATGAAGTACGTTGTAAAACAAAATTGACAGTAGAGTTGCTGAGGAAGGGTTGTGATTAGTGTTATGCAATGTTCAAAAACCCAATGGTTGTTGGGAAGAAGCTGTTCTTTAACCTGGATGTCGTCGTACTCAGGCTCCTGTAGATCCTTCCCGATGGTAGCAGTGAGATGAGAGTGCCTTCTAAAGGTTCCCCACGACGGTTGGGAAGTCAACATCAATGATGGACCAGGCAATGTCTACCGCAATCTCTTCTGTTTCCGGGCGTTCAAGTTGTTGAACCCGGTCGTGAGGCAACTAGTCAGTAAGCTCTCTACCGTACACCTGTAAAGGTTCAATACAGTATTCGGCAACATACCGAATCTCCTCAATCTTCTCATCAGAGGCATTAAGCTTTCTTTGTGATTGCATCAATGTGCTAGGCCAAGGAGAGATCTTCAGAGATGTGCTTGCCCAGGAACTTGATGCTGTTGACTCACTCCACAGCCACCCTATTAATGAAGACAGATTCATGGATCCTTGACTTTTCCTTCCTGAAGTCAGCTGATCAACAATCATTTCTTTGGTCTTGCTAACATTGAGAGCAAGAATGCTTTTCAGGCTCCATTCAATCAGACTATTAATCTCTCTCCTGACTCACTATGCTGACTAACGGTTACCCATTATTCGTTCAACATTGGTGGTAAGGCAGCATTGGGGTTGTATCAGACTACACAGTCATGGGAATATAGATTGAACACCCAGCTTGAGATGCTTTTGTGTTTATGGTCACTGAGGAGGAAGTTTATTGTGTTTATGGTCACTGAGGAGGAAGCAATATGTACTGATTGTGGTCTGCCAACGAGGAAGTCGAGGAAATTAACTGCATAAGAATGAGCAGATTCCCAGTTCACAGTTCGATGATAAGTGCAGAGGGGAATGATGGTGTTCAGCACGACATATACAACAAGTTCCAATTTGCTTCCCCCATCCAATGCCCATGTGGTTTCATAATTGCACAATTTTGTGCTGATAGTTTCTGCCCAACGATAAATGGGGTAAAGATTTTTCCTTACAGACCTCTTGAACCTCAAATTTTTTTTTGATTAGGTCAGTCACGACTTCTTTAAAACCTAGGTTCAGGAAGTGGGAGAGAAGTGCCCAACACATACGACCACAAGAGTTAACCTGACTGATTAATCATTTTGTTCCCTTAATTTATCCTGAAAAAACATATACCTGTTTTCATCTGGCAAGGCATTTTTGAAAATTAAATAAAAACATCACTATGCTATTTTGCGAGCAAAATATTACTAGTGATGACCGCTGACATGTTTTTCTTGTACAATTAAGAAAATTATAATCAACATGAAAAATGTTGCTAGATGGTCTCAAAATAAAGCCATTTTAATTAGCATATCCTCAGGCAGCTGTGAGGCGCACGCCTGGACAGTACAATTGTTACGCTGTTCGCTCCAATTAATCTAGTTTTGACTTGCTCCAAAGGCAGAAATTCCAGCAATGATAGAAATGTTATGACACAGCAGATCTGGCGAGTAATGCGGACCTGCGAGTTCACACATTTAATCACTATCAGTGCTAATTCAGCAGAAATAAAGTTTAAAATACCGTTAAACTTTGAAATTAAAATGTAGAATTAGTTCTAAAATGAAGAGTTACTTCTAAAATATCTCTCTCATTCGCTCTCTCTCTCTTACAGAAACAATGCTTTCTGAAGAATACAAAGTAGCAAGGTCAATAACGATAATATATAAAATGTTAAAAGGAACAGATTCAAGCATCACCAAACTAAGTTCATAATTTATACATTCTTTCATCTGCCTAATTATTGCAATTACAGCCGAGGGGCAATTTACATTCAATCATGCTGGAGGAAACTGAAATTTCCTGCCCTCCATACAATTGAAAACTAATTTGAAAGTACCCAGCAGATAAAAGAAAATATCCACTTTATCAGAGCCATTTTGTCTGCTAAAGGAGACAATTGTTGCCTGCCACTGGCATGTAGCATCAGCCAAGCACCAGCCAAGTTACCACTGAATTACAATAGCATGCCGAGCAAGAGGTTCAGCATTTCTGATTGTGTTGGGACTGTAATTAGTTTGTAGGTTTATTTACAATTCATCTGGCTGCAGTATTAATAATATAACCTACTCAGAATGCAATCAGATAAAAAGGAATTTACCACACACAAGTGCCTACCAGGCTGAAAAAGCTTAATCCCAGCTCTCGATCTACATCAGGTGTCAATGCAAATGCTTTAAAAAGCGACAGGGTTTTCTGCCTTCACCACCTTTCAATGCATTCTATAAACAATAGGTGCAGGAGGCCATTCGGCCCTTCGAGCCAGCACCGCCATTCAATGTGATCATGGCTGATCATTCTCAATCAGTACCCCGTTCCTGCCTTCTCCCCATACCCCCTGACTCTGCTATCCTTAAGAGCTCTATCCAGCTCTCTCTTGAATGCATTCAGAGAATTGGCCTCCACTGTCTTCCGAGGCAGAGAATTCCACAGATTCACAACTCTCTGACTGAAAAGGTTTTTCCTCATCTCAGTTCTAAATGGCCTACCCCTTATTCTTAAACTGTGGCCCCTTGTTCTGGACTCCCCCAACATTGGGAACATGTTTCCTGCCTCTAACGTGTCCAACCCCTTAATAATCTTATACGTTTCGATAAGATAGACAATAGGTGCAGGAGTAGGCCATTCAGCCCTTCGAGCCAGCACCGCCATTCAATGCGATCATGGCTGATCACTCTCAATCAGTACCCCGTTCCTGCCTTCTCCCCATACCCCCTCACTCCGCTATCCTTAAGAGCTCTAACCAGCCCTCTATTGAAAGCATCCAACGAACTGGCCTCCACTGCCTTCTGAGGCAGAGAATTCCACACCTTCACCACTCTCTGACTGAAAAAGTTCTTCCTCATCTCCGTTCTAAACGGCCTACCCCTTATTCTTAAACTGTGGCCCCTTGTTCTGGACTCCCCCAACATTGGGAACATGTTTCCTGCCTCTAATGTGTCCAATCCCCTAATTATCTTATATGTTTCAATAAGATCCCCCCCTCATCCTTCTAAATTCCAGTGTATACAAGCCTAATTGCTCCAGCCTTTCAACATACGACAGTCCCGCCATTCCGGGAATTAACCTAGTGAACCTACGCTGCACGCCCTCAATAGCAAGAATATCCTTCCTCAAATTTGGAGACCAAAACTGCACACAGTACTCCAGGTGCGGTCTCACCAGGGCCCGGTACAACTGTAGAAGGACCTCTTTGCTCCTATACTCAACTCCTCTTGTTATGAAGGCCAACATTCCATTGGCTTTCTTCACTGCCTGCTGTACCTGCATGTTTCCTTTCAGTGACTGATGCACTAGGACACCCAGATCTCGTTGAACATCCCCTCTTCCTAACTTGACACCATTCAGATAATAATCTGCCTTTCTATTCTTACTTCCAAAGTGAATAACCTCACACTTATCTACATTAAACTGCATCTGCCATGTATCCGCCCACTCACACAACCTGTCCAAGTCACCCTGTAGCCTTATTGCATCTTCCTCACAATTCACACTACCCCCCAGCTTAGTATCATCTGCAAATTTGCTAATGGTACTTTTAATCCCTTCATCTAAGTCATTAATGTATATCGTAAATAGCTGGGGTCCCAGCACCGAACCTTGCGGTACCCCACTGGTCACTTCTGCCATTCCAAAAGGGACCCATTTATCCCCACTCTTTGCTTTCTGTCTGTCAACCAATTTTCTATCCATGTCAGTACCGTACCCCCAATACCATGTGCTCTAATTTTGCCCACTAATCTCCTATGTGGGACCTTGTCGAAGGCTTTCTGAAAGTCGAGGTACACCACATCCACTGACTCTCCCCTGTCAATTTTCCTAGTTACATTCTCAAAAAATTCCAGTAGATTTGTCAAGCATGATTTTTCCCTTCGTAAATCCATGCTGACTTGGAATGATCCTGTTACTGCTATCCAAATGCTCAGCAATTTCGTCTTTTATAATTGACTCCAGCATCTTCCCCACCACTGATGTTAGACATCCTCTCATCCTTCTAAATTCCAGTGTATACAAGCCTAGTCGCTCCAGTCTTTCAACATATGAAAGTCCCGCCATTCCGGGAATTAACCAAGTAAACCTACGCTGCACGCCCTCAATAGCAAGAATATCCTTCCTCAAATTTGGAGACCAAAATTGCACACAGTATTCCAGGTGCGGTCTCACTAGGGCCCTGTACAACTGCAGAAGGACCTCTTTGCTCCTATATTCAACTCCTCTTGTTATGAAGGCCAACATTCCATTGGCTTTCTTCACTGCCTGCTGTACCTGCATGCTTCCTTTCAGTGACTGATGCACTAGGACACCCAGATCTCGTTGTTCGTCCCCTGTTCCTAACTTGACACCATTCAGATAATACTCTGCCTTCCTACAGGATTCCCTGCTGAGGGAAAGAGGGAAAAGGCTGCGAATAAGAAAATGAAGACACAAAACTGCAGATGCCATCATGTGGAGCAATTAACTGCTGGAAGAACTCAGCGGGTCTGTCAGCATCTGTGGAGGGATGCTCGTCATTTCACGTCGAGACTCTGCATTGGGATCAATGCAAGGTCTCGATCTGAAACGTTGATCGCCCCTTGGCCCACACAGGCAGCCACCCCTCAGCCCCCAAAGACGCTGCCAGACCTGCCGAGTTCCTCCAGCAGTCTTTGTGTTAATAAAAAAGGCTTTTCTAAGCTTCGTTTAATACACCTGGATTCAGCTTCTATCCCAAAGAAAATAACCCCAGTCCAGTCAAAACTGCCTAAAACCTTGTAGCATTAACATATTCCTTTGAATCTTCTCTGAACCGTCTGCAGAGTCATAACTTTCTCAATGACATTACAATTGCCCTTAGCACAGCGGTAGAACCACTGCCTTACAAGGTTAGAGACCTGGGCTCAATCCTGACTACGGGTGCTATTTGTGAAGTTTGTACATTCTCTCTGTGACCAGTAGGGTTTTGTGGGTTTCCTCTCACATTGCAAACAAGTGCAATTTGTAGGTTAATTGGCTTCTGTAAATTGTCCCTAGTGTGTAGGATAGAACTAGTGTACGGGTCACCATGGTGGGCACAGACTTAATGGGCCGAAGTACCCGATACCATGCTGTATTTCTAAACTAAATTACTCAGCAGATTCCGAAATTTAATGCAACTACAAGACAGTTTCCTTTTACCAGAGCAGTAGGAAATCACTCAAAGTATTCCTGAAAGATGCAAATTTGTTGAAGCCAAGAATAAACATTCTTTCAACTATGCACTGGAGGGAAACAGAAATTAAGTCCACTACATTCAAAGGATTGGCAATTTTGAAATACTCTGGAAATTACTGCATGTTAATTATAGAGAAATCATGAACACTTGCAAGTTTAGTTTAGAAATACAGCACTGAAACAGGCCCTTTAGCCCACCGAGTTCACGCAAACCAGCTATCCCCGTACACAAACACTATCCTACATACGTTAGGGACAATTTCCAATTTTCCAAGCCAATTAGCCTACAAACCTGTATATCTTTGGAGCATGGAGCACCAGGAGAAAACCCACGCAGGTCACGGGGAGAACATACAAACTCAGTACAGACAGCACCCGTAGTCAGGTTCGAACCCGGGTTTCTGGTGCTGTATTGCAGCAACTCCACCGCTGTACCACCAAATACTAAATTAACAGGCTGTCAAGTCAAGTCAATTTTATTTGTATAGCACATTTAAAAACAACCCACGTTGATCAAAGTGCTTGGCTGTAATATCCATTTCCACAGAAGTGACCTACACCTGCCACTTCCAAAGTTTTGCATGACCACCAGGTTGCATTTTAGTGATAAACATCAGTATTTTTTGTCAAAGTTTCAAGGGAAATTCTGGGGGGTTTTTTAAGACACACAAGGGCAACAAATTGAGAAAATGGTATTGGGCATGGAGGTGGAAGGGGAAAAGTGAAAAGACTGAGTAAGTAGTCAGCAAGCAATGTTTGTTTTCTTCACACATTGTTGGACAGATAACATGCCAATGTGCCATAGTAAAGGAAGGAGACTGACAATCTGATTGAATGGTGCCAGAACAACAATCTGAAGGGTTCCACAATAAGCTGGGGTACTGTCCAATCCAATTCTACCCCATTGCAGACATTGGACTTTGTCTATGAAACTGCTTTGTCTATGAAACAATGTTGAGAAGTATATACTGCATTCTGTATTTTCCCTTTTGCTCTACCCATTGTAATTGAGTTTGGCTTGATTGTATACTATTATCTGATTTGTCGGAAAATAACTGCAAATGCTGGTACAAATCGAAGGTATCACAAAAAGCTGGAGTAACTCAGCAGGTCAGGCAGCATCCCGGAGAGAGGGAATGGGTGACGTTTCGGGTCGAGACCCTTCTTCAGACTGAAGTCTGAAGAAGGGTCTCGACCCGAAACGTCACCCATTCCCTCTCTCCTAGATGCTGCCTGACCTGCTGAGTTACTCCAGCATTTTGTGATACCTTCTATTATCTGATTTGATCAGACAGCATGCAATACAAAGCTTTTCGCTATACCTTGGTACACGTGACAATAATAAACATAAAACTAAACCAATCTTATTCTCAAGACCAAGGAGCCAGTTATTGACTTGAGGAAGGAAAAGCTGAGGAGTCATGAACTCATCTTCATCGACGGAATGATCTTGGAGAGTCAACACCTCATGTTGCCTCTCTCATATCTCCGAGGATCTGCCTGGATCTTTCAGGCAATCACTAAGAAAGCTCATCTACAGTTTTGCAATGTTATGGTCCAGTTACCTTATATTACTGGTTATTAATTTACTGTATTTGATTATTTACTTTTTATTGTGTTAATAGGCCTGTAAGAACTACTTCCTCCTCCTCCATCTTCTTGTATTCCATGATCCCTTTATCATCAAGAAATACATTTCCCTCCTGAATTTATGTAATGATTCAGTTTGTACTTCCTTCTGCAGAGGAGGATTCCACCGGATCATCACAATTGTTTACTGTATGTCGTGTTGTTACTTGCGAGGAAAGCACCAAGGCAAATTCCTTGCATGTATACATACTTGGCTAATAAAATTTATTCAATTCAATTTAAATGAAGAAATTTCCCCTAAATATGGCTCCAAATTAGATTTCTGTATCTTGAGCCCAGTCCCTGGTTCTGGACTCTCAAGCCATCGAGCTTGTCATTTCTGTTAGAATTAGACAGGTTTATCTGAGATCCCTCTCATTGTTCATAGTCCATTAAATATTGGGTATAATTGACTCAATCTTGCCTCATACATCAGTCCGGCAATCCCAGGAATGAATCTTGTAAATCTTTAATTACCTCAATTGCTCAAATAAAGTCAAAAATGCATACACAACTCCAGCCAGGATTTCACCAAGACATCCTTGCACATGTACTCAAATCCTCTTGCAATCAAAATCAAAATAGAATTTGCCTTGCCAAGAAGTTGCTGCTCCAGAACAATTGCTTTCAGTGACTGATTTACAGGAACATACAGGTCTCATCTCAACTCCACCTTTCACAATCCATCATCATTCACAAAGATTCAGTCCTTTTTTTAGAAAACCCTCGTACTTACCAATGTTAAACTATATCTGCCATGCATTTGTAGGAAAAAAAACTGCAGATGCTGGTTTAAATCGAAGGTAGACACAAAATACTGGAGTAACTCAGCGGGCCAGGCAGCATCTCAGGAGAGAAGGAATGGGTGACGTTTTGGGTCGAGACCCTTCTTCAGATGATGCGGGACTGGACAAGGATAGGATATAGTCGGAGACAGGAAGAAGGGTCTCGACCCGAAACGTCACCCATTCCTTCTCTGAGATGCTGCCGGACCCACTGAGTTACTCCAGCATTTTGTGTCTATCTGCCATGCATTTGCCCACTCATCGAATTCTGACAAAAAACTATATCCCAAAAGTCTGATTGTTTCTCTTTCCAGAGATGCTGCCCAATCTGTATTTTATATTTAGTTTCATCATCCAAATCATTGATTTAACTGGTATCCAAGAATTCTCCCCCTTACCAATGTACTAGTCACAGCCCGTCACTGGGAAAAAGACTGCTTCATGTCCATCAACCAATTTTTGATCCATACCAGTATATTAGTGCTTATTCAACACTTTATTTCTGCACAATACCTTTTGTGGGACCTTACCAAAAGTTTTTTAAAAAGTCAAAAAACACATCTTCTGGTTCTCCCTTATCCATTCCACTAGTTACATACTGAAGAAACTCTGGTGGATTTGTTGAGTATACAAGTTTTCTCTTTCACAAACACATGCTGACTTGTCCAATCTTGTTAATGCTTTCAACGTGTTGTGATTAGATCTAATGAAAGACTTTGGCAGTGTCACCTTTACATTAAGCTGATTTGTAAACCTCATATTTTTACTCCCACCTTTTTCTTTAAAATAGCAGGATTACATTTGACAATCTCCTTTACTGTAGGAAATACTTCAGAATATTCAAGAAATAACCATAAGCTAAACATCAAGCTATACAACAGTGCTTCAGGTAACTCATCAACTTAAAGGTTACTAAGTAATTCAACGTTAGCCTTTCAAATTCCATGATGACAATTTGTCAAAACATAAAAAATCACAGATGCAAACTACAAGTTGGGATTATGATATTAAAGTTCCTCAAACCATTTTCCAGTTATATTACACAAAGGGGAATTGGGACAACATCAAAACTTGAGGGAGCTGCAAAGGTTCTTTTCTCCATTTGGTTAAGGAATTGAAAGAGCTCCCATGACCACAAATGTCAGGTTGGGCAGGACAAGCAGTTCTGACATGAACCCCACAAATGAAACCGAGAAGCAAAGGCGAACTGCGTTACCACAGAGGCTAGAAACAGAAAGTGTACAGTTAAAGGCAAAAGCTTTAACAGCATTGATGTACAGAGGAATCATGGGGTCCAAGTCCATAGTCCCTCAAAGTGGCAACACAAATAGATAGGAGTCATAAGGAAGGCACATGGGATGCTTGCCTTCATAGGTTGGTCCGTTGAGTACAAGAGTCAGGAAGTCATGTTGTAGCTTTATCAAACTTTGGTTATGTTGCATTTGGACCTTCTCGTTGTCCTATTACCGGAAGGATGTGGAGGCTTTGGAGAGGCGCGGAAGCGGTTTACCAGAATGCTGCCTGGCTTAGAGGGTATTACTTATAAACAGAGGTTGGACAAATTTGAATGATTTTGTCAGGAACGTTGGAAGTCGAGGGGAGATCTGATGGATGTAACATTATTTGAAGCATGGAGAGGGTCAAACCTTTTCCCCAGGGTGTAAATGTCAAGGGCTAGAGGGCATACCTTTACGGTGAGAGAGGCAAAGTTTAAAGGAGATGGTAGGCAAGTACTTTTTAAAAAATTTACAGAGTGGTGGGTGCCAGGGGTGGTGGTGGAGACATATAAATAGTGGCATTTAACTTTTGGATAGGTACATGGATATGCAGAAATGGTGGGATATGTATCATGTAAAGGCAGAGATTAGTTTAACCTGGCATCAAGTTCAACAGTCATTGTGGACTGAAGCCAGGGCATGTTCTTTGCTCTATGCTGCAGTTGACACAACATTAAAGGGGGGAAGAAAGAACAATTCTTCATGCAGTCATGTGAAATGAAGCCCACTCATGGCTTCACTATTTAAACATCAGGCATCCAAACCAGATACCCTGCTCCAAACTATAACAGCAAAAGATTATCAGGTGGATAAAGGAAACAATTCAAGGATGCTTTGAAGGCCTACTTGAAAAAGTGTAATATTCCCACTGATTTGGGAGAAAGCCTGGCCCATTTCTGCTCAAAGTGATGCAGCATTTAAGATGGCACCAAGAATCTCAAGTACATACGTCAAGAGCAATACAAAGCCCAGTATAAACCGTGGAAAAATTAATTTTAGCACCTCCCAAACCATCCACCTACACCACCAAACACTTCCTGTGGCAGAGCCTACAGGTTTTACATTGGCCTAAAATGCAGCCAGCTCAGAACTGGAGTAGAAGCGGGTCACCACGGACGCAGAAGGTTCATAAATGTTTTAAGGATGCTAGTCTTTGCCCAACAGCATGGAGACAGTCAGTGGTGGTGTAACGGTTAGGATTTTGGACCACATATGCCATCTCAAATCTCACCCCAAGCAGCTGTGGATTTTAAATTTAGTTAATGGGCCGCAGTACTCACCTGGTATGCTGGCTCAGATAGGCCCACCGATGCCTTCCGAGATGGATATACAGATATTATGTATCATAATATGTATCAGATATTATGTATCATAATATCATCCCAATCCAATCAAGAGCAATTAGAGATGAACAACAAATGTTGGCCTTGTTGTCTAGGGCGCTCCCACCACGAAAATATGAAAACATTTACATCACCAAATCCAATGTAGCAACTCCGGGTGGTACAAGCGTTTAGACATTTAAACTACCACACAACCCCAACAATTTAGTACCAGATGCGCGAGTTACAACAAAAACTGAATTTTTTCCCTTTCTCCTTGCCGCCCCCCTCCAACTCTTCGCTCAAATTTTTTTTTTTTTAAAGCCTTTGTGAAAGTCAGAGAATCGTTCGGCAGGGTCGGAAACCCGGTGCTCCTGCAGAAGCTCGGTGCATTGCAGCGAGTGCACGGTGTTGGGGAGCCCCGGCATGGGTGGGTGAGTGGGTGAGCCAGCGCCGTTACCTACCGCCCCACATCCAGTATAAGCCATTGCTGCCGCCGTCCCGCTCGCCTCAGCCTCAGCCCGGGGATCCCCACGCGGAAGCTACGCCGCCACCACCGCGCCGCCGCCGGGGGACGCCGGCTCCCCACAGCCACCTCACCGACCACAACGCGGGCACGCCCAACGCACGGTCCATTCGCAATGTTTTCACAGTGTTAGAAAACTAAGACACGTCGTGAGGAGGTAGTCGTTGGTGCATATTTGCTTTATTCCCCTGCCTCTATTCTTCCTCCCCCCCCCTCTCCCGCGGTGGACGGGTCCCAGCCAGTCTCCGCACTCTGCGTGCTGCCCACGGGCGTGGTCGCTCCGCAGTTGTTCCTGTTAAATAAACGCTGCCCTGCAAGCGGAGGCAGCGACTTGTGTGTTGCCTTTAAAAAAAAAAGTGCATTAGCTTAAAAAAAAAATACACGGTCGTTTCTTTCCGTCAGGCAGCCGGCGAGCGTAGGAACAAGTGAGTTTTAATTAAAGGGGTTTGTGCAGGAAGGAACTGCAGGTGCTGGTCCAAACCGAAGATAGACTTACACAGTCAAAAAGCTGGAGTAACTCAGCATATCTCAGGAGAGAAGGAAGAGGTGACGTTTTGCGGGTCGAGACCCTCTTCAGACGCATTTCTCCTTTGATTTAATTAAAGGAGAATGCGTTAATAACAATGGCAAGTCAGACAGCATTTGTGGGGAGAACAGATACATTTGCGGATACAGATACATCAACTATTTCATCAAGAATACAATTTGCATCTGTTCTGATGTGAGCTGAAAGCCCAAAGGGTTGGGCGGCTGTTCCGCGTTGGCCGATCCACTGAGTATTTCCATATGTTTCCCTTTCTGTTTTGAAACATTGGTCTTTGTGTTTTAGTTAAACTGAGAGTTTCCTCCAGAGTACATGCTTGGGTTCCTGTTTATCAAGCCAATAGTTTCAGTCCAGTTTTGAGAATAGATGCAGGCCATTCTGTCCTTGTCCGTTTTACCATTCAGTTGGATTGTGTCTGATCAGCGTGTAAACCCTGTTTAATATTTTTATTTCCTTTCTCCCAGTACCTTTATTGTCTCATTGTTGAGCACCTATGCTTTGTCCACTTTGACCATTTGGATCAGCCATGGTTGCCAGCCATTTTACGTCCTCTTCCCAATCCCAAACACCTATCTTCAACTGACAGAGTGAGGCAAAACACAGAGCCTCAATGTGGTCCTAAGTGATAGGAGTAGAATTAGGCCATTCCACCCATCAAGTCTACTCTGCCTTTCAATCTTCTTGACCCCATTCTCCTGCCTTCTCCCCAGAACCTCTGACACCTGCACTAATCAACAATCTATCTCTGCCTCAAAAATATCCACTGACTAGGCCTCCACAGCCTTCTGTGACAAAGAATTCAATATGTTTCAATGAGGTCCCCTCTCATTCTTCCAAACTCCAGTGAGTACTGGCCCAGTGCTGACAAATGTTCATCATAGGTTAATCTATTCACTCCTGGGATCATTCTTGTAAACCTCCTCTGGACCCTCTCCAGAGCCAGCTCATCCTTCCTCAGATATGGGGCCCAAAATTGCTCACAATATTCCAAGTGTGGCCTTACCAGTGCTTTATAAAGCCTCAACATTACATCCCTGTTTTTGTATACAAGCCCTCTTGAAATGAATGCTAAGGCAGAGATAGATTCTTGATTAGTACGGGTGTCAGAGGTTCTGGGGAGAAGGCAGGACAATGGGGTTAAGAGAAAAAGATAGATCAGCCATGATTGAAAGGCAGAGTAGACTTGATGGGTGGAATGGCCTAATTCTACTCCCATCACTTAGGACAGAAATGTTGTTCTTGTAACACATGTTCTTCTGTGGTAGTCCTCACCACAGTGAGGCTCTGTGTTTGGCCTCACTCTGTCAGTTGAAGATAGGCTTTTGGGATTGGGAAGAGGACGTAAAATGGCTGGCAACCAGTCGATCCAAATGGTCAAAGTGGACAAAGCATAGGTGCTCAACAATGAGACAATAAGGGTACTGGGAGAAAGGGAATAAAAATATTAAACATGGTTTACACGCTGATCAGACACAATCCAACTGAATGGTAAAATGGACAAGAGGGACAGAATGGCCTGCATCTATTTTTAAAACTGGACAATGAAACTTGAGTTTGCTTTCTTTTTGTGCACCGGGGTAATATTCACAATTTTCCAATCACCTGGGACTACACCTGATCCTAGAGATTCTTGAAATATCACTATCAATGCCTCCACAATCTCTAAAGCTACCTCTAAAGCTACCTCTTTCAGAACCCTAGGGTGTAATCCATCCGGTCCAGGTGACATCAACCCTTAGCCCTTTCAGCTTCCCAAGTATCTTCTCCCTAATAATAGCCCCTACATTAACTTCCACCCCCTGACTCTCTTGAATTTCAGGCACGTTGCTGGTGTCTTCCACTGTGAAGACATGCAAAAAAGTTATTCCAACTCCTCTGCCATTTTCTTTATTTCCCATTATCACTTATCCTGCATCATTCTCCAGCGGTCCAATGTCCCCTCTTGCTCTTTATATAACTGAAGAAACTCTTGCTATCTTCTTTTATGTTATTGGCCAGCTTACCTTTGTATTTCATCTTTCTTTCCCCCGTATTGTCTTTTTAGTTATCTTCTGTTCTTTAAAAGCTTCCCAATCCTCTGGCTTCCCACTAATCTTTGCTATGTTATACACCTTCTCTTTTAGTGTTATACTGTCCTTGACTTCCCTTGTCAGCCACGGTTGCCTCTTTCTCCCCCTAGAATCTTTCATAGAAACATAGAAACATAAAAATAGGTGCAGGAGTAGGCCATTCGGCCCTTCGAGCCTGCACCGCCATTCAATATGATCATGGCTGATCATTCAGCTCTGTAGCCTGTACCTGCCTTCTCTCCATACCCCCTGATCCCTTTAGCAAAAAGGGCCACATCTAACTCCCTCTTAAATATAGCCAATGAACTGGCCTCAACTACCTTCTGTGGCAGAGAATTCCACAGACTCACCACTCTCTGTGTGAAGAAATGTTTTCTCATCTCGGTCCTAAAAGACTTCCCCCTTATCCTTAAGCTGTGACCCCTGGTTCTGGACTTCCCCAACATCGGGAACAATCTTCCCGCATCTAGCCTCTCCAACCCCTTAAGAATTTTATATGTTTCTATAAGATCCCCCCTCAGTCTTCTAAATTCCAGCGAGTACAATCCCAGTCTATCTAGTCTTTCCTCATATGTAAGTCCCGCCATCCCAGGGATCAATCTGGTGAACCTTCTCTGTACTCCCTCTAAGGCAAGAACATCTTTCCTCAGGTTAGGAGACCAAAACTGCACACAATACTCCAGGTGCGGTCTCACCAAGGCCCTGTACAACTGCAGCAGAACCTCCCTGCTCCTAAACTCAAATCCTCTTGCTGTGAATGCCAACATACCATTCGCTTTCTTCACTGCCTGCTGCACCTGCATGCTTGCTTTCAATGACTGGTGCACCATGACACCCAGGTCACGTTGCATCTCCCCTTCTCCCAATCGGTCACCATTCAGGTAATACTCTGCTTTCCTGTTCTTGCCGCCAAAGTGGATAACCTCACATTTATCCACATTATATTGCATCTGCCATGCATTTGCCCACTCGCCTAACCTATCCAAGTCACTCTGCAGCCTCCTAGCATCCTCCTCGCAGCTAACACTGCCACCCAGCTTCGTGTCATCCGCAAACTTAGAGATGTTGCATTCAATTCCCTTGTCCAAATCATTCTTTGGAATGAAAAGATCCTACATCTTCCAGATTATTCCCAGAAATTCCTGCCATTGCTGTTCCACCGTCATCCCTGCTAGGGTCCCTTTCCAGTCAACTTTGGCCAGCTTCTCCCTCATGCCTCTGTATTCCCCTTTGCCCAGCTGCAACACTGACACATCCGATATCACCTTCTCCCTCTCAAATTGTAGATTAAAACTTGTCATATTGTGGTCGCTCCCTCCTAATGGTTCTTTTACCTTGAGTTCCCTTATCATTGAGAATGATCAGCCATGATCACATTGAATGGCGGTGCTGGCTCGAAGGGTCGAATGGCCTCCTCCTGCACCTATTGTCTATTGTCTATCAAATCCAGTTCATTACATAACACTAAATCCAAAATTGCCTTTTCCCTGGTAGGCTCCACTGCAAGCTGCTCTATGAATCCATCTCGGAGGCACTCTACAATTTCCCCTTCTTGAGGTCTAGTACCAAGCTGATTTTCCTAGTCTACCTGCACATTGAAATCTCCCATGACCACCGTAGCATTGCCTTTTTACATGCCAATTTTATCACCTGATGTAACTTGTATCCTGGCTACTGTTTGGGGAGCTGTAAGTAACTCCCATTAGCATCATTTTGCCCATATAATTTCTCAGCTCTATCCACAATGACTACATGTTCTGATCCTATGTGACTGCTCACTAAGGACTGAATTTCATTCCTAACCAACAGAGCTACCCACCCCCTCTGCCCACCTTACAGTCATTCCGATATGACTTATAACCCTGAATATTCAACCCTGAATAATCTACTATTTCTTCAAACTATACATTGAGTAAGATTCAAACATACTCAGTGCTCTAAAAGACTTATAATTTGTTAACAATTTCCTCAAATGTGGATGCCTCCCAGCTGGTGCTCAGGGCTGGTAAAATGGCAGGAATGGGCCATGGTTTTGGTTCTGGAGGAGGCTGTCTGAGTAAATGACTGCCTACTTATGTTCTAATGAGCAAGAACTGTCTTTGCTATCTTCGGCGACATGTGAACCTGACCTGAGAGGCTTTGGCATCAATGCCTGCATATACCACTTTCATAATAATATCTTAGATTAATGCTGAAATTGACTTACTGGCATGCATGCAGTAATGATTGTTAGAACATGTTAGAATCTCTGACACCTGTACATCAAAAATCTATCTATGCCTTAAAAATATCCACTGACTTGGCCTCCAGCCTTCTGTGGCAAAGAATTCCACAGATTCACCACCCTCTGACTAAAGAAATTTCTTCTCATCTTCCTAAAACAACGTCCTTTAATTCTGAGGCTATGACCTCTAGTCCTAGACTCTCCCACTAGTGGAAACATCCTCTCCACATCCACTCTATCCAAGCCTTTCATTATTCTAATTCACTATTCACTATTTCTGGTGCATAGTTCCTTGAAAGTTGCGTAGGATCTACAATGAATGGTAGGGCTCTGGGAAGTGTGGTAGAGCAAACAGATCTAAGAGTGCAGGTACTCAGTACATTGAAAGTGGCATCATAGATAGATAGGGTGGTCAAGAAGGCTTTCAGCACATTGGTTTTCATAAATCAGATTATTGTGTATAGAAGTTGTGAGGGCATGTTACAGTCCTACAAGATATTGGTGCAGCCACATTCCATTTTCGTTAGACACAAAAAGCTGAAGTAACTCAGCTGGACAGGCAGCATCTGTGGAGAGAAGGAATGGGTGATGTTTCGGGTTGAGACCCTTCATAGTTTTGGTTAAGCTGGAAAGGGTTCACAGAGCATTTACAAGGATGTTGCCAGGACAACGGCCTGAGCTGTAGGGAGTGGTTGAGCAGGCTCAGACTTTATTCCTTGGAGTGCAGGAGGATGAGGAGTGATCTTATAGAGTTGTATAAGATCATGAGGAGTAGATAGGGTAAATGCACATTCTTTGGCCCAGAATAGGGGAATCAAGAACCAGAGGATATAGTTTTAAGGTGATGGGGGGAAAAAATTGATAGTAACCCGAGAGGCAGTTTCTTTACATAAAGGTTGGTAAATATATGGAACGAGCTGCCAGAGGAGGTAGTTGAGGCAGATATTAGTTGGGCAAGTTGGTCCAAAGGACCTGTTTCCATGCTGTATGACTCTATGCCCAAGTAGTCTACAACCCAATGGCATAAACATTGAACTCTCCATTTCAGGTAACCCACACCCGCTCTGCCCCTTTCTGTCTCCTGCAAACCTGTGCCTCTCACGCATACTCTTGTCACCTGACCTGCCCAGCCTATTACCCTGGACCTTCCCCTCCCTCCCTCCATCCTTCACATTTCTCCCAGGGAGATGTCTGTATTTGGAATGAGCTTCGAAGTGAATACAATTCAACTTTTAAATGACATTTGGATAGATATATATGGATTGGTAGGGTCTGGAGGGATATGGGCAAATGCAAACAAATGAGATTAGCGCAGTTTTCCAGCTTGGCCTTCATGGATAAGGTGGGCCAAAGGTAGACACAGAATGCTGGAGTAATTCAGTGGGTCAGGCAGCATCCCTGGACAAAATAGAAAAGTGATGTTTCTGGTTGGGACCCTTCTTCAGACTGGGGCCAAAGGGCTTGCTTCTGTGCTGTCCAGCTGAATGACTTCTCCCACCCGATCCCCCCTTACCTGCACTACTCACCCACCCTTTCCCCTGTTGTGCCCATCTGCCAACATCCCTTGTTCAGCTCTTTATTACAAGTTTCGGTTTTTGCGGACAGACCTACTGACCTTCACCATGCTGGACTGGCGATGGCACTCCCAGCCCGCACCGCCACCCCGGCCCCTTCTGGGCTGGACCTACTGCCAATACCGCTGGTTCACGCAAGTTCCTCGGCCGTTTCCAGGCCCTGCCTGCCACTGTCGCACCACCAACACTTACCTGCACTCCAGTCGCCCGCGGGCTGCGACCAATGACTCCGCCAATCCTCGCCTCTCCTCCCAGCCGCCAGCGGGCCGGGGCTATCAACTCTCCTGGATTCCATGCCCAGTTGCAGACCAAGAGTCTGAAGAATGGTCTGGACCCGAAACACGTTCATGTTCCCCAGAGATTTTTCCTTACCTGCTGAATTGCTCCAGCACTTTGTGTCTTTATGTGTATTAACCATCATCTTGCAGTAGTAGAAGCTGTTTGTTTCTACTACTTATATATACAATGATAATTCCTTATAAGAAAATAACTGCAGATGCTGGTACAATTCGATTTATTCACAAAATGCTGGAGTAACTCAGCAGGTCAGGCAGCATCTCGGGAGAGAAGGAATGGGTGACGTTTCGGGTCGAGACCCTTCTTCAGACTGATGTCAGGGGGGCGAGACAAAGGAAGGATATAGGTGGAGACAGGAAGATAGAGGGAGATCTGGGAAGGAGGAGGGGAAGGGAGGGACAGAGGAGCTATCTGAAGTTGGAGAAGTCGACGTTCATACCACCGGGCTGCAAACTGCCCAGGCGAAATATGAGGTGCTGTTCCTCCAATTCCTTATTCGGTTATAGGGTACAGTCGGCAATAACGGACACCGTTACTCCCCCATTGACTGTTATAAAGGGGGTTTACTGTTTGTGTTCTGTCGTTGGGTAGACTGAGACTGACTCCTCGTCCCCCTCACCAATCTTTGCACAGCTGCAATCCTTTCCACTCGTCACTTTAATTTCATGTTGCATGTATTTTGCGTTTTTGTATTTTTATGACTGTTGGCAGATCAATTTCCCTTTTGGGATAAATAAAGTTGTATTGTATAATCAATCCCTCTGCACTAATGTAGGAAGGAACTGTAGATGCAGCAGCAGCAGTAGCAGCAATCAGTGTGCGTGTGAGAGAGAGCAGAGACCGTAGTATTGTGTGGGGATAGTAAGGAGTAAGACCTGTGTGATCTCCCGGACAAGTTTCGATCGCCTAGCTTGGGGTCGGAGAGGAATTTCCCGGATTTTATTTTCCCAAATTGGCCTGGGTTTTTTATCCAGTTTTTCGCCTCTCCCAGGAGATCACTCAGTTCTTTTGGGTGGGCGGTTGGAGCGGTTGGACTAGCGTCCGGGCGGTAGTTTTTGGAAACAGAGCACGGGGCTTTGTTCTTACAGAGGCCCAGGAGTGGTTGGAGCAGACCACTCTGCAAAGTTCCCAGTTAAGGGGGAGTATGAGTGCTAGGGCAGTTTATTGTTCTGGGTGTCGGATGTGGGGAATCTGGGAGTCTGATAGTCTTCCAGACATCCACATCTGCGCCAGGTGTGACGAGATGGGGCTCTTAAGGGACCATATTAGGAACCTGGAGCGGCAGTTTGATGACCTCCGTCTGGTCAGGGAGAGTGAGGAGGTTATAGAGAGGAGTTATAGAGAGGTGGTCACTCCAAGACCACGGGAGGTAGACAAGTGGGTCACGGTTAGGGGGGGCAAGGAGCAGAGGCAGGGACTAGAGAGTACCCCAGTGGATATACCCCATGGCAATAAATACTCCTGTTTAGGTACTGTTGGGGAGTACAGCCTACCTGGGGGCAGCGACGGCGCCCGGGCCTCTGGCACGGAGTCCGGCCCTGTTGCTCAGAAGGGTAGGGAAAGGAAGAAGAGAGCGATAGTGATAGGGGACTCTATAGTGAGGGGGTCAGATTCTGTGGACGCAGTCGGGAGATCCGGATGGTAGTTTGCCTCCCTGGTGCCAGTGTCCGGGATGTATCTGAACGTGTCCAAGATATCCTGAAAAGGGAGGGAGAGGAGCCAGAGGTCGTGGTACATATAGGTACCAACAATATAGGTAGGATAAGGGAAGAGGTCCTGAAAGGAGAATTTAGGGGGCTAGGAAGATAGTTAAAAAAAAGTACTTCCAAAGTGATAATCTCAGGCTTACTGCCTGTGCCACGCGATAGTGAGAATAGGAATGGAGTGAGGTGGAGGATAAATACGTGGCTGAGGGACTGGTGCAGGGAGCAGGGATTCAAGTTTCTGGATCATTGGGACCTCTTCTGGGGGAAGTATGACCTGTACAAAAAGGACGGGTTGCATCTGAACCTGAGGGGAACCAATATCCCGGCGGGGAGATTTGGTAAGGTAATTGCGGAGACTTTAAACTAGTACGGTTGGGGGGAGGGACTCAAACACAGATAGCTAATAGGCAGTGTGTGAGGCAGGAGGCAGAAAAGGGAAACACTCAGACCCAATATGTAGGAGAGAAAGAAATGAAAAGAAATAAACTGAGAATAAGAAATGATGTGTCCCTTACATGTGTATATTTTAATGCTAGGAGCATTGTAAGAAAGGTGGATGAGCTTAGAGCCTGGATTGACACCTGGAAGTACGATGTTGTGGCGATCAGTGAAACATGGTTGCAGGAGGGTTGCGATTGGCAATTAAATATTCCAGGATTTCATTGTTTCAGATGTGATAGAATCGGAGGGGCAAGAGGTGGGGGTGTTGCATTGCTTGTCAGGGAGGATATCACAGCAGTGCTTTGGCAGGACAGACTAGAAGGCTCGATTAGGGAGGCTGTTTGGGTGGAACTCAGAAATGAGAAAGGCTTAGCAACACTTATAGGGGTGTATTATAGACCGCCAAATAGGGAACGAGAATTGGAAGAGCAAATATGTAAGGAGATAGCAGATATTAGTAGTAAGCACAGAGTAGTGATTGTGGGTGATTTCAATTTTCCGTACATAGACTGGGAATCACATTCTGTTAAAGGGCTGGATGGTTTGGAGTTTGTAAAATGTGTGCAGGATAGTTTTTTGCAGCAATACGTAGAGGTACCTACCAGAGAAGGGGCAGTGTTCGACCTCCTGTTAGGAAATGAGACGGGTCAGGTGACGAAGGTATGTGTTGAGGAGCACTTTGGGTCTAGTGATCACAATGCCATTAGTTTCAATATAATTATGGAGAAGGTCAAATCTGGACCAAGGGTTGAGATTTTGGATTGGAGAAAGGCTAATTTTGAGGAGATGAGAAAGGATTTAAAAGGAGTAAAATGGGACATTTTGTTTTATGAAAAGGATATAATTAGAGAAATGGAGGATATTTAAAGGTGACATTTTGAGAGTACAGTCTTTATGTCCCTGTTCAGTTGAAAGGAAAGAATAATAATTTGAAAGAGCCGTGGTTTTCCAGGGAAATTGGACACTTGGTTCGGAAAAAGAGGGAGATATACAATAAATATAAGCGGCAGGGAGTAAATGAGGTTCTTGAGGAATATAAAGAATGTAAAAGGAATCTTAAGAAGGAAATTAGAAAAGCGAAAAAAAGATATGAGGTTGCTTTGGCAAGTAATGTAAAAGTAAACCCCAAGGGGTTCTATAGATATGTCAATAGCAAAAGGATAGCGAGGGATAAAATTGGTCCATTAGAGAGTCAGAGTGGACAGCTATGTGCTGAGCCGGAAGAAATGGGGGAGATATTAAACAATTTCTTTTCTTCGGTATTCACCGAGGAGAAGGATATTGAATTATGTGAGGTAAGCGAAACAAGTAGAGTAGTGATGGAAATTATGAGGATTAAAGAAGAGGAGGTACGGACACTTTTGAAAAATATAAAAGTGGATAAGTCTCCAGGTCCTGATAGGATATTCCCTAGGACATTGAGGGAAGTTAGTGCAGAAATAGCAGGGGCTATGACGGAAATATTTCAAACGTCATTAGAAACGGGGATGGTGCCGGAAGATTAGCGCATTGCGCATGTTGTACCTTTATTTTAAAAAGGTTCTAAAAGTAAACCTAGCAATTATAGACCTGTTAGTTTGACGTCTGTGGTGGGAAAATTAATGGAAAAGATACTTAGGGACAATATATATAATCACATGGATAAACAAGGCCTGATTAGAAACAGTTAACATGGATTTGTGCCTGGAAGGTTATGTTTGACTAATCTTCTTGAATTTTTAAAAGAGGTTACCAGGGAAATTGATAAGGGTAAGGCTGTGGATGTTGTCTATATGGACTTCAGTAAGGCATTTGACAAGGTTCCACATGGAAGGTTGATTAAGAAGGTTAAATCGTTGGGTATTAATAGTGAGGTTGCAAGATGGATTCAACAATGGCTGAATGAGAGATACCAGAGGGTAATGGTTGACAACTGTATGTCAGGTTGGAGGCCAGTGTCTAGTGGAGTACCCCAAGGATCTGTGTTGGGTCCACTGTTGTTTGTCATTTACATTAATGATCTGGATGATGGTGTGGCAAATTGGATTAGTAAGTATGCAGATGGTATGCAGATGATACTAAGATAGGTGGTGTAGTTAATAATGAAGGGTGGGCTGAAAGATGGCAGATGGAGTTTAATGCTGGTAAGTGTGAGGTGCTGCATTTTGGTAGGACAAATCAAAATAGGACGTACAGGGTAAATGGTAGGGAATTGAGGAATGCAGTGGAACAGAGGGATCTGGGAATAACTGTGCATTGTTCCCTGAAGGTGGAATCTCATGTGGATAGGGTGGTGAAGAAGGCGTTTGGTATGCTTGCCTTTATAAATCAGAGCATCGAATATAGAAGTTGGGATGTAATGTTGAAATTGTACAGGGCATTGGTGAGGCCGAATCTGGAGTATGGTGTGAAGTTCTGGTCGTCAAATTATAGGAAGGATGTCGACAAAATGGAGAGGGTACAGAGGAGATTTACTAGAATGTTGCCTGGGTTTCAGCACTTAAGCTACAGAGAGAAGTTGAACAGGTTGGGTCTTTATTCTTTGGAGCGTAGAAGGTTGAGGGAGGACTTGATAGAGGTTTTAAAAATTTTAAGAGGGACGGACAGAGTTGATGTGGGTAGGCTTTTCCCTTTGAGAGTGGGGAAGATTCGAACAAGGGGACATAACTTCAGAATTAAGGGACAAAAGTTTAGGGGTAACATGAGGGGTAACTTCTTTACTCAGAGGGTGGTGGCTGTGTGGAATGAGCTTCCGGTGGAAGTGGTGGAGGCAGGCTCGATTTTATTATTTAAGAGTAAATTGGATAGGTATATGGATGGGAGGGGATTGGAGTGTTATGGTCTGAGAGCAGGTAGATGAGACTAGGTCAGAGAAAGTGGTCGGCGTGGACTGGTAGGGCCGAACGGGCCTGTTTCTGTGCTGTAATTGTTATATGGTTATATGTTTATATGCTGGTTTACACCAAAGATTGACTCAAAATGTTGGAGTAACTCAGTGGGACAGGCAGCATCTCTGGAGAGAAGTCAAGTCAAGTCAAGTCAATTTTATTTGTATAGCACATTTAAAAACAACCCACGTTGACCAAAGTGCTGTACATGTGATTAGGTACTAAGGAAAAAAAATGAAACATACAGTAGCACGCAAACAGTTCACAGCGCCTCCTCAATGAGCCTCAAACGCTAGGGAGTAGAAATAGGTTTTGAGCCTGGACTTAAAGGAGTCGATGGAGGGGGCAGTTCTGATGGGGAGAGGGATGCTGTTCCACAGTCTAGGAGCTCCAACCACAAAAGCGCGGTCACCCCTGAGCTTAAGCCTAGACCGCGGGAGAGTGAGTAGCCCCAAGTCGGCCGACCTGAGGGACCTGGAGTTAGAGAGGGGGGTTAGAAGATTTTTGATGTAGGGGGGGGGAATGTCCATTTAGGGCTTTATACGTGAATAGGAGGAGATTGAAGTTGATTCTGTACCGTACAGGGAGCCAGTGGAGAGAGGCCAGAATCGGGGTGATGTGGTCCCTTTTACGGGTACCCGTCAGGAGTCTCGCTGCGGCGTTTTGGACCAGTTGCAGGCGGGACAGGGAAGATTGGCTGATCCCAGTGTATAGGGAGTTGCAGTAGTCTAGGCAGGAGGAAATGAAAGCGTGAATGATTTTTTCTGTCGTCGAATTGGAGGAAAGGTTTGATTTTAGCTATGGTTCGAAATTGGAAGAAGCTGGCTTTTACCACAGCGTTGACTTGCTTATCAAATTTTAATGCAGAGTCAAATATCATGCCGAGGTTTTTGACATGCGGTTTGACTAGGCAGGATAGACTTCCAAGACTGCCTGTTATCGATTTGATGGAGTCGGGGGGGCCGAATAGGATGACCTCAGACTTGCTTTCATTTAATTGGAGGAAGTTCTGTGCCATCCAACATTTTATGTCCTCAAGGCAGTGTAAGAGGCTGTTTAAATTTGACTGGTTGTTGGGTTTCAGGGGGAGGTAAAGCTGAGTGTCATCGGCATAGCTGTGGAAAGAAATGCCGTGCCTTTGAATGATTTGGCCAAGGGGGAGCATGTATAGAGAGAAGAGAATGGGGCCCAGGATGGAGCCTTGTGGAACTCCGCAGGAGAAGCTAGCTGGAGCAGAGGAATAACTGCCTATGTTGATGGCGAAACTCCTATCTTTGAGGTACGAAGCGAACCAGCTCAGGGCAGTGCCATCAATGCCAACCGCGTACCGGAGACGGTCAATAAGGATGGTGTGGTCCACCGTATCGAACGCTGCGCTGAGGTCGAGAAGGAGCAGGATTGCACAGTCGCCGGTGTCGATGGCGAGAAGCAGGTCGTTGTGTACCTTCAACAAGGCAGACTCTGTGCTGTGGTGGGCTCTGAAACCTGACTGGAAACTTTCCAGGATGGTGTATGAGAAGGAATGGGTTGTAGCGACCATAGAGAGTGGTCCTAGATGTCGAACCCTCAGATTGGCCAGCAAGGTCACGTGTGGGTGCGACCGTAAGGATTGGTCCAGGGAGTGAGACCGCTGATTGGACAGCATCGTCACGTGTGGTCTTGGCGCCCAAAGGAGTCTGTTGAGAGACTCCTTCGAAGAGAACAGATAGTTTTAATGGTTGTCTGTAATCTCGTTATGTAAACTTTGTGATCGAATATTGCTGTCGCAATAAACGTCTTCAACAAAGAACGAGCCTCCAGACTCGCCATATTGGTGACCCCGACGTGATCCAGCCAATCACCTACCATGAGTGAACAAGCCGCCTCGTTTTTGGCTTCTATACCCGGCGCACCGGAGCTAAGCGCGGTCAGCGTTCACCTTCCGTCGTTTTGGGCACATCAACCACAATCTTGGCTTGTCCATACCGAAGCCCAGTTTCACTTAAGAAACATCTCGGCAGACGCGACAAAATACTACTACCTCGTCAGCGCTCTACCGCCGGAGACGACCGCACGGGTGATGCGGTTCATCGTCAACCGTCCCGCAGAAGACAAGTACGAGGCCATGAAGGCACTGCTATTACGAACCTTCGGATTCAGTAGGCATGACCGAGCTAAGAGGCTTATGCACCTACCGGATCTCGGAGATCGGCTGCCATCCGTTCTCATGGCTGAAATGTTAGCGCTAGCAGGTGAACACACGGATTGCCTCATGTTCGAGCAGGCATTCCGAGAGAAGCTTCCCGAAGATGTCAAACTCATGCTCACGGATTGTTCTTTTAAGGACCCCGTGACATATGCAGAAAAAGCCGATGCGCTCATGGCGTCCAAATAAAAAAGAAGCAGTTCAATCAACAAGGTCTCGACATCAGCGGCCGCGCCACAGCGACATAAAGATGGCGCCGAGTCTCCCGCCAATTCTCCAAAAGCCCGCCAAAAGGATCCGCACAAGCGCGGCTGGTGCTATTACCATCTACGATGGGGTGGAGAATCCCGCAACTGCTGCTCACCTTGTACCTTCTCGGGAAATGCCTCGGCCGATCGTACATAGAGGCGGTTGCGGAGCCATAGTCAATATCGTACCGCCAACCGGCCTCGAGACCAGATCGGCTAAGACAGGTCCTACCCTCATCGCGGTTAACGGCAGCCCCATCCGCACGTATGGTACGCGGACAATGTCCCTGGCTTTAGGCATCCGCACGTACGAATGGCCATTCATTATCGTGGACGTCAGCCAGGCGATCCTAGGCGCAGATTTCCTCTGGGCCTTTTCACTAGTCCCCGATGTCCGCGGTAACGACCTTCGACCCTCCGCCAGCAGCGATGAGCCCGCCGCTCCGTCGGCCGCCACCCCGCCCAGCCCAACTGTCCAGGCCATCGTCGCGGCCCCCGACCCGTATGCTGAGGTCCTGGCGGAGTTTCCAGAGCTGCTCGTCCAACGCTTCGACGCCCCTTCGGCCAGGCACGGCGTGGTCCACCACATCCGCACCGAGGGCCCCCCCGTTTTCGCTCGGGCCCGGAGGTTACCGCCCGACAAGCTGGTGGTGGCGCGGGCAGAATTCAGGAAGATGGAGGAAATGGGCATTTTCCGTCAGTCCGACAGTCCGTGGGCCTCGCCGTTGCATATGGTCTCCAAAGCATCTGGGGGGTGGAGACCATGCGGCGATTACCGGCGCCTCAATGCCGTCACCACGGCCGACCGCTACCCCATACCACACCTGCAGGACTTCTCGTCTGGGCTGGAAGGTGCCGTGGTGTTCTCCAAGATCGATTTGGTGCGGGGCTACCACCAGATCCCTGTGCGTCCGGAGGACATACCAAAAACTGCCACGATCACTCCGTTCGGGTTGTTCGAATGGTTGCGCATGCCTTTCGGTTTAAAGAACGCGGCACAGGCCTTCCAGCGACTCATGGACCATGTCGGTCAAGATAAGCCTTTTGTGTTCATTTACTTAGATGATATCCTGGTCGCCAGCCCCTCGGAGCAGGAACACCTGGCCCACTTGCGGACTGTATTCCAGCGGCTCCAAGACTACGGGCTCATCATCCAACCCTCCAAGTGTCAATTTGGCCTCCCTTCTCTCGATTTCTTAGGGCACAGAATCACCCCTGCCGGCGCCACCCCTTTGCCCGAGAAGGTGGAGGCTATCCGTGCATTCCCGCGGCACACCACAGTGAAGGGTCTGCAAGAGTTCGTGGGCATGGTGAACTTCTTCCATAGGTTCTTCCCGGTAGCAGTACGGGTCATGCGCCCGCTCTTCCAGTGCCTCGCGGGTAAACCTGTAGTCCTCGGCCGCGGAATTGGCCTTTGCAGCAGCAGCTAATGCGGCTTTGGTAGACACCACCATGCTGGTCCACCCGAGCCCCTCCGCCCCCATGGCCCTGACGGTTGATGCGTCTGACGTGGCGGTGGGAGGGGTTTTGGAACAGCAGGTCGGTGGCCTTTGGCAGCCCTTGGCGTTTTTCAGCCGGCAACTGAGTTCGGCCGAGCTGAAATATAGCGCCTTTGACCGAGAGCTTCTGGCTCTCTACTTAGCTGTCCGTCACTTTAGGTACTTCCTAGAAGGCCGCCCGTTTGTGGCCTTTACGGACCATAAACCGTTAACTTTTGCTTTTTCCAAATTGTCCGACCCATGGTCGGCCCGCCAGCAGCGGCACCTGACTGCCATCTCTGAGTTTACCACCGATGTCCGTCACGTCGCGGGTAAGCTTAATGCCGTTGCTGACACCCTGTCTCGGCCTGCTGTTTCCCCCATTTCAATGGTGGACTGCGAGGTGGATCCCCAGGAGCTTGCGGAGGCACAGCTCCTGGCGAACACCACCTCGGCATCCCAGTCCGCCACTTCAGGGTTGAAGTTGGCTCAGGTGGCCTGCGGGCCTGCGGGTACAAAAGTCTGGTGTGATGTTTCCCTCCCCCGTCCTAGGCCGGTGGTGCCACCCTCCCTTCAGCGCCGGGTATTTGATGCCATTCACGGGCTGGCGCACCCGTCCATCCGCTCCACCTCTGCCTTAGTAGCCGCTCGGTTTGTGTGGCATGACCTGCGAAAGCAGGTAGCTGCTTGGGCCCGTTCCTGCGTTCCCTGCCAGACCGCTAAAGTCCAACGCCATGTCCAGCCCCCAGTACAAGAGTTTGCGGTCCCAGCGGTCCGCTTTTTCCATATTCACGTGGATTTAGTCGGACCTTTACCTTCCTCCCGGGGTTACACCCATCTGCTCACGGTGGTGGATAGGTTCACCCGGTGGCCGGAGGCTTTCCCATTGTCAGATACCTCCGCTGCCTCTTGTGCCAGGGCCCGGGCCCTCCATTGGGTGGCCCGTTTCGGGGTCCCGTCTGTTATCACCACCGACAGGGGGCCACAGTTCACCTCTACCCTCTGGGCCACGCTAGCAGAGCTGTACGGCTCCCGGTTGCAACACCCTCAGGCTAATGGGCTCGTGGAGAGGTTCCACCGACAACTCAAGGCGTCCCTCAGTGCGAGGCTGGAGGGCCCGGACTGGGTAGACCAACTTCCCTGGGTCCTTTTGGGCATCCGGACCGCTCCTAAGCAGGATTTTGGTGCGTCGTCCGCGGAACTAGTATATGGCTCGCCACTCCAAGTACCCAGAGATTTGCTTCCGGAGTCCTCTGGTCAGCTGCCGTCAGTTCCGTCGGTGTTAGCATCACTCCGGGCACGCGTGGGTTCCCAGGCTCCGGTTCCGACTTCGCGTCATGGGTGTCTCATGGTGCACGAACCGCCTGCCTTGAAGGACTGTGAGTTTGTATTTCTGCGTAGAGATGCCCATTGTTCCCCGTTGCAGAGGGTCTATGAAGGGCCGTTCCGGGTTTTGCGTAAAGGGACGGTCACCTTCACCTTAGACATGGGCGGCAGGAGTGAGCTCGTCTCGGTGTCCCGGCTTAAACCTGCGCACTTGGATCCGGACAGCCCTGTCCTGGTCGGTCAACCACCTCGGCGAGGCCGTCCTCCTGCAGTTCCACCCGGTCCAGGACCCCCCACTCCCGCAGTTCCACCCGGTCCAGGACCCCCCGCTCCTGTGGTTCCGGCTGCCCCTCTCCTTACTCGTTCTGGTCGCGAAATCCGGCTCCCTGCTAGGTTCCGTACCTCGGGTTCTGGGGGGGGTCATGTAGCGACCATAGAGAGTGGTCCTAGATGTCGAACCCTCAGATTGGCCAGCAAGGTCACGTGTGGGTGCGACCGTAAGGATTGGTCCAGGGAGTGAGACCGCTGATTGGACAGCGTCGTCACGTGTGGTTTTGGCGCCCAAAGGAGTCTGTTGAGAGACTCCTTCGAAGAGAACAGATAGTTTTAATGGTTGTCTGTAATCTCGTTATGTAAACTTTGTGATCGAATATTGCTGTCGCAATAAACTTCTTCAACAAAGAACGAGCCTCCAGACTCACCATAATATCAATAATTTGACCTCCCCAACCTCGAGGAGATCTACAGGAATATGATACCGTTTCAATAAGGCAGCTAACATCATCAAAGTCCCGCACCACCCTGGCCACAATCTTTTCGCTGCTGCCATCTGGATGAAGGTGCAGGAAGCTGTTACCTTCAGTTTTAAAAACAGATTCTTCCTATCAACCATCAGGTTCTTGAACCGCACTGCACAATCCTAAACATAAACATACCTCAGCATCAAAACTAGTATGGACTTTGTATAAGGTTGTATTGCACTGATCAGGTTACCTAGTATAATTGATAATTCGTTGTATGTTTGTTTGTTGTGTTGCAATAATGTGCCTGTAAAGCTGTAGCAAGTAAGAATGTTATTGTTCTGTTCCCGGTGCAGATGACAAATAACCAGTCTTGACTCCTTAATACTTGAATTTCAGTGATTTCTGAATACCAACACATATCAATCTCTCACAATACAAAATCAATACTTTGTTTTGTGGTTTCTTTGCCATCAAAGACCTCATATTTTTCCTGTGTACCTGCCTGGGTTATGAATGCCTGGACACTAATAAGTATGAAGGAACTCCCATTAATATTATTAAATTCAAATGAGAATTAAGCTTGGGAAAAAAAATGCTTACATGTAACCTCCTTGCACTGATCAGACACCATTGTTACATAAGAACACATGCTGCCAGTTTTACCTGGGAAAGCCGCTTAAGAGAGTTGCTTTGGGAATTGACAAGCAATCTATTGATACTTGTGCAACAATACTAAATAATGTAACAGCCACAGAGCCACAAGCCCATCTAAACCAGACATTGAGCATGGGACATCCCGATTCTGCATTTTACTTGGCAGGAGAAAACATAAATAAGTGTACATGGAATAACAAGGAACAATGGTGGCTAATAAATTAATTTTTGTAATAAATTAATTTAAAATTAATTAATGTTCATGTAAATGTTCATGTTCTTTGGCCCTTATCAACCATTCCAATATTCTGAAGGTATAGTTACTGTATAGTGTGATTTTATTTATATTCTGACTTACGGAAATATTGTTTGTATAAACGAACACTTTCATAGCCCATCAGTCTGAAGAAGGGTCTCGACCCAAAATGTCACCCATTCCTTCTCTCCGGAGATGCTGCCTGACCCGCTGAGTTACTCCAGCATTGTGTGATACCTTCGATTTGTACCGGCATCTGCAGTTATTTTCCTACACAACTCTCATAGCCCAGGTTGTATATGATGGTGATGATATTTTATTATCATGTGTACAGTGACAGTTTTTGTTTTTGCACACAAAGTACACAAAAGATTTGCCAGAAAGTTTAGATTAGAGATACAATGTGGAAACAGTCCCCCCGAGTCTGCACCACCAGTGATCCTCACACATTAACACTAACCTACACACACACACTAGAGACAATTTTTTACATTTATACCGCCAATTAACCTACAACCTGTACGTCTTTGGAGTGAGGGAGGAAACTGAAGATCTCAGAGAAAACCCATATGGTCACGGGGAGAACGTACAAACCATACATTACATACAGCACTCGTAGTCGAGATCAAACCCGGGTATCTGGGGCTGTAAGGCAGCAACACGGCTGTTGCTCCGTGCAGGGATGGGGAGGGGGGAATGGGGGTGGAGGCAGGGCTGTGGGGTAGGGGGGATTGAGTGGGTCAGTGGGGGGAGGAGGGGGGATAAGGGGGATTGAGTGGGGGGGTTGAGGGGGCTACACCAATACATGAGAGCCTTGGGGCCAGGGCTCACTTACATTCTTTCCCCTTCCCTGTCCCCCCCTCGACGAGGAATGGGCCCAACGGGTCCACTTGGTCTAGTTGTTTATAAAAATGAACACATTCATAGCCAGGTTTGATATGATGATGATACTGTAATGTCACATGTACCTAGGTACAATGAAAATCTTTGTTTTTGCATATAAAGTACACAAAAGAGTCACCACAAAGGCTCTGACAAAGTTACAAAAAAGTATTCATCCCTTCCACATCTCTCATTTCCCCCCACATACGGTCGGTTCCCCTTAGTTCTTGGCAACACTCCTCTTGCCGGGTCCCCCAGTACGTCCTTATCCATTCAGAATTTTCCAAATTGCCTCAATATCTATCTACGCCCTACTCATTATAAATGCCAAGCAGGTCTGTAACATTAGCAAGCTGGCGTATATTAGATTTATTCCCCTTGTATAAATAATTGTAGATTGTGAACAGTTGATGACCCAGGAAGGACCCCTTTGGCACCCCACCACTTACACCCTCCAAGCCCAAAATGACCAATGCATTGCCCTGTTTTCTGTCCTTTAACCAATCATGGTGCTCCTCAGTCCATGCCAGTATATTGCCCACAATCCAATATTTTATCATTTGGAAAAGGACACAAAGTGCTGGAGTAATTCAGCGGGTCAGGCATCATCTCTGAAGAACGTGGGTGGGTGATGTTTTGGGTCTGAAGAAACCGACCCAAAACATCACCTATCCATGTGGACCAGAGATGCTGCCTGACCCGCTGAGTTACTCTAGCACTTTGTGCCCTTTTGTGTATTGACCAGCATCTGCAGTTCTTTGTTTCTACTTTCTAATATAATAAATTATAAAGTGTAAGAAGGAACTGCAGATGTTGGTTTAAATCGAAGGTTTAAATGGATAATCAGGTGCATCATACCACACCACTGGAGAGGAGAGAGTTAAAACTAATGTAGGATAGACACAAAATGCTGGAGTAACTCAGCGGGATTAGCAGCATCTCTAGAGAGAAGGAATGGGCGATGTTTCGGGTCGAGACCATTCTTCAGACTGTCACGTTCATAAAATATGGTTTATAAACCAGTATGACACTTTTGTAGTGGCCTGGCGGAGGCCAGAGAAAAGGCTGTTTAGTAAGATTCTTTTATTAGGCTGTGAGCTCCTGCCCACAGCGTAGTTCTCCTAGGGATAAGATACGCCTTCCCTTGGTCTGGCTTTTAACCCCTTTCGCCTGTCCGTCACGTAACGAGGGGGCTGACCCAAGGAGTGGCCTGATCCGCCACACTTTATCCATTTGATTCCCTTAGAAACGTATAAACTCAAAAACCTAACAGATGTATCAAACAGTAATTATCTCTTGTTAACCCATGATGATTTTACCCAAACTTATTACTACTTTCTCGGTGTTCTCTTATCACTTCCATAATTGGCCAACTTTCCAGCATTTACTGTCAGTTACTTCTTCAATCAATTTGCTACTTAAATCTGCTTGTTTCTGTCCTTAGGTCTATAATAAGTGTCATTTCCACCTCCTCATAATACACCTTCATTGTGTCTAGTAATACCCTTGACCTATTGCATCCGAGGCAAACAGGGGACTCCTTCTGTACCAGCATTTGCTTTCTTTGGGGACTTGCACTGCCATCCTATATGGCCCACATTCTGATGGCCTGAATGGGCATTTTGAGTCCGGGTGACTAGCTGGCAAGTCTCCTACCTTTTGGGCCCACACGACTTCTAGCTTACTAGTCTTACACTGAACCCACTTAGGTGTCCATGTGACTAGGCCACGATAAAGACGAGCACGTTGTCATTACTATTTCTATAGACTTGATCTCAAAATTGTGCTTCAATTGAGCTCCCTCACATTTTTATGTACCATCTCCACACTGCAGGCTATTTATTGTACATGCCCCTTTGAATGCTAAGTTCAACATTTCGCAGATTCATTCCTAAACTCTATGGCCAGTCAGCAGAGTAAGTAATACCTCAGTGCCATGCTGTGAAAGTCTGCAAATTACATATTTTTGCCAGTGTCTTATGCCTGACCATTCAACAATGTTTCTCCATATCCTTTGTTGCATGTGGCAAACTTGCAGCTCTTTAATATCTTTGATAATGCCGACTATAATATCTCTACCACGTTTTCACTATGTCGTCATTTGAGACCTCATCTGTGGGGCATGTAGACTCAATGTCTCGTATATCTCTGGCCCTTGTAACAATATCATCTGCCGCTTTTTTAAAGAGCACCTCTCTTTTCCTTATCCTACCCCAAGCACCATCATTCACCCTCAGGAACATTTCTACTTATTACAAGGCAAATGGTTGAGTCCACAAGTATTACTCGTTCACCAGCATTTCTGCCACATCTATTTTCTGCTATTGTCACTAATTTAGTTAAGAGCACTCCATATCCTCTCTTCTTCATATTATATCATTGTCCCATTAGTTCCTTAAGTAAGAAGATTCCAATCTTCACCAGTATAATGCCCGAGGTCCCTTTGGTTTTGCTGCTTGCAAAGGACAATAAACAAAGGAAATTAACAGAACATCCTTTAATGAAAGCAGTGACCCTCAGAATCTGGTGAAAGAAGAGTCAAGAGTGTTTAATTGTCATAGGCACTAGGAACAGAACAATGAAGTCCTTACTTAGTTTTTTTAGTTTAGTTCAGAGACACAGCGCGGAAACCAGCCCTTCAGCCCACCGAGTACGCACCGACCAGCGATCCCCGCACATTAATGCTGTCCTACACAAACTAGGGACAATTTTACACATACACCAAGCCAATTAACCTACACACCTGTACATCTTTGGACTGTGGGAGGAAACCGAAGATCTCGGAGAAAACCCAAGCGGTCATGGGGAGAACATACAAACTCCATACAGACAGCAACTTTAGTCGTGATCAAGCCCGGGTCTCCGGCGCTGCAAGCGCTGTAAGGCAGCAACTCTACTGGTGCGCCACGTGGATGCCCGGTACTTGCTGCAGGTTTCACAAGCACATTAACACAGCAGCACAACAAATAAATATCCAATAAACGAGGTGCAATATTGCAATCTTTATGCAATCTTTATACAAAGTCTGTGGTAATTCAGTGCTAAGGTAGGGGTTATGATTAGAGTTGTACAGTGCGGTTCAAGAGCCTGATAGTTGAAGTAAAGAAGCTATTTTTGAGCCTGGAGGTAACAAATGTAACCTTCCCAATGGTAGTAGAGAGCATGGCCAATGCGGTTTGATGATATTAGCTACCTTCTTGAGACTGCAATTCCTTATAGATCCAAAACAAAAAAGCTTTTCATTGTACCTCGGTACACTTGCCAATAATAAACTAAACTAAACTATCTTTTTGCTTATGGGAAAATCAATACCTGTGATAGACCATGCAGAAGATAGACACAAAAAGCTGGAGTAACTCAGTGGGACAGGCAGCTTCTCTGGAGAGGAATGGATGATGTTTCGGGTCGAGACTCTTCTTCAGACTCATGGAATGTCCACCACTTTCTGCAGACTCCTTTGTGAGCTTAAGGAACTATATTAAAACTTTTCTTTAAATGATTGAAGTTATTTCATTTTGTAAATTTGTTCATGGACAGATTCTTTGGAGTATGGGTCAATCAAGGGTCAAGGGGAATCAGGCAGGGAAACACAGTTGAGCCCAAAGACTAGATCCGCCATAATCCAATTGAATGCCGGAGCAGATCAAAGGAATGCATGGCTTTGTAAAGGGTATGTTCCTGCAGAACAAGAACATTCCCTTTACCCCACACTTGTTGAAGTGCATTTACGATTGTAACAACCTGTTACCAGAAAGAAAAAAAAAATCCTATTGGATATATTTCTTATAGTTTTTCATTTAAAAAAAATCTTCCTGCAAATGGAATCAATTTGGGATGGAAATTTGTCACTGTTGTATTGCAAATGTTATTATCTGTCCAGCTTTAGCAGGCATGTTCGGAATGGACAGAGATTCCATGCCAAATGCGTTTGGAATGTTATAAGTACAGCTGCGTTCTGGTGCATTTGCTTCCTGCCTGATATTTCTGAAACTGAGATTTGGACACCTTGGGCTTCTTTTCAAAGAACAGGCGAAGAGTTTTCAGATCATCTTGCTGGGTGATTGAGTTGAGTTGGACAATCTATGATGAAATTGAGCTCGATGGGACCAGGAAACTGGAAACTCAATGGGGTAGAGGGAGTCATGTGTCATGGATGTAAATGGAAAGATATATGATGCATCCCTCTTGATCTGTGGAAATCTAAGGTCATTGACTAGCCTAAATTTATCATTGGTAATGGACAGGAGGATATCGACTCATTTTCATTCATTCGAACATGAATGTTAAGGAGCAGGTGTTCAAATACTACATTTCCTACAGGATATGCACAAATCAACTTCACCCCTGAGTTTATGGAAGGATTATTCTAATAAAATATCGGCTCATTGGCATTTAAAATTGACTTTTTTTTCCCGGTAATTTGTCCCTCAGGTCATAATTCTGTGGATTAGCACTCAAGCGAGCAGTCGATGGACTCTTATTCAAGAAAGGTCCTGTTCAGTGCATATGTTCTTTATCAAGTAAGTGAACACTTGCATTGCAAATATTTTTTTAGTTTTACTCATTATTGTCACTATTTCCATGTATCTGTTCAAAAACAATGACAAAATCATAAGGGGGATGGATAGAATGAATACTCACAGTCTTTTTCCCAGGATAGAGGATTCTAAAATTGGAAGGCATAGATTTAAGGTGGGAGGGGAGAGATATAAGAGAGATCTCAAGGGCAGGTTTATAACTGAGAGGGTTGTCAATATCTGTAACGAGCTGCCAGAGGAAACTTCAGAAGCAGATACATTTATGACTTTCAAAAGACAATTGGACACAGATCTAGATCGGAAGAGTTTAGAGGGAAATAGGCAAAATGCAAATGGGACTGGCCCAGAATTCCAGTCGCCATTGACAAGGTGGGCCAAATGGCCTGTTTACATACTTTATGACTCCGTGACAAGACATCAGTGCAAAATACAATTGTAAAACAAGTCTATTGTAGTGCAAGAGGAGGTCTGCAGCATTCCATTGCTGAGGAAGGACCAGGATTGCAGGTCGATTCAATAACCTGATGGCTGTAGGAAATTAACTATTCCTGAAGCTGGTGGTGTGTGACTTCAGACTCCAACACGTCCTTCCCAATGGTAGCAGTGAGAAGATGTCAGAGTCTGGATGGTGGGGTCTTGGCAGCGCTGAAAAATAAGTGCACCTGCATATTAGACAGCAAAAGCTACATGTAATAGACAGGCCCAATTGATCCTACAATCACCAGGTTATAATCAACAATTTCTGCAGTCCTTATCTAGTGAGTTCAGTAAATAGATTAGTTCATGCTCTTAGCAACAAGACTTAAAAATCATTCAAGAAATGCTAATTTCCAGCAAACGAGAACCTAACCACTTGCATTCAACATTCAATGACATTACCATTACCACATCATCCACTATCAATATCCTGGGCTATCAGGATTGACCAAAAAGTGGATTAGATCAGCTTCATAAATGCTTTTGCTACACAGGCAGACCAAGAGTTGGGTATGCCGTGGCAAATATTTCAGCTCTTCACACACCAAAAGCTTTCCACCATCTGCAAGATACATGGAATGGCGTCATGGAATATTCTTGATTTGCCTGAATGAACAAGGGCCCAAACATATGTTTAAATTCATAGGAAAGAACTGCAGATGCTGGTTTAAACCAAAGGTAGACACAAAATGCTGTAGCTCAGCAGGACAGGCAGCATCTCTGGAGAGAAGGAATGGGTGATGTTTTGTGTTGAGACCCTTCTTCAGACTGAAAAAGGGTCTCGACACGAAACGTCACCCATTCCTTCTCTCCAGCGATATTCTCTTGAGCGAGTTACACAAGCATTTTGTGTCTATCTATATGTTTAAATTCAATGAATTCCAGTATAAAGCAGATTGGCAACTATCAACACCACAAATATTAATGTCCTTCTTGATTGGCACTGCAGTGAGTACAAATTATACTGATGTTACTTGCCTAGGTCACTCCCACAGCACCTCACAAACCAATTACCTTTTAATAACTGGAAGAACAAGGGAAAGAGGTACATTGGAATACCACCACCTCCTGGATTTTGGAAATTATATCTCATTGCTTTATTGTTGCTGAGTCTAAATCCGTGAATTTCCCACTCAAAAGCACTGCAGCTGTATGTTCACCAGAAGAACTACGGTGATTCAAGAAGGTAGTTTATCACCACATAATCAAGAGTAAATAGAATGAGGCCACACGCAAATGGGAGAAACAACGCCTCGTTCCCGCAGGCCTGGAGCTCCACCGCTGGACCGCGCCGCCTGCCCAAACGCCACTAGGCCGAGACTCGTCATTGTCACAATGAGAAGTAGCACTAACATCCAGCGCCTCTCCTACCCTCACCGCCTCCACGGTACTACTGACGTTGCTGCCATCGACCCTAATCACCTCCTGGGGCCACCAACATGACCATGTTTTAACACCTCATATTCCGCTTGGGTAGCTTCCAACCCAACTGTATAAACATTGAATTCTCCAATTTAGGCATTTTAGTTTCGCAATTTGCAACTCTTCAATTCCTTTGTTTCACACTTTCTGAGTTTTCATCAGTGGCCTTTGTCCAATCATCTGCCTATCAAAAAACCTTCCTCACCTTATCAACCTATTACTTGCAGGCTTGGCCCTGCTTCTCTTCTCTTCCAACTTTTCCCTCCCCTCACCCTAATCAGTCTGAAGAAGGGTCACATTCCAAAACATCACCTTTCCATGTTCTACAGAGATGCTGCCTGGCCTGCTGAATTGCTCCAGCACTTTGTGTCGTTTTTAGTGATTGGCAATAAATGTTATAGTTACCATATGATGCCCACATTATGTAAATGAATAAATAATGACATTCAGAAACAAGGAACTGCAGATGCTGGCTTGAGAAGGACATAAAGAATAACTCCGTAAAGAGTAACTGGAGTAACTCAGCAGTCTGGCAGCATCCCTAGAGAACATGAATAGGTGATGTTTTGGATTGGGACCCTCCTTCAGATTCCGAATGAATAATTAAATTTAGATGGTTTCAATTAAATGGATTTGTTTTGCATTAAATGACCACTAGGTGCCACTCATCAATTAATATATGGCGAATAGATCAAAAATTATACTTGTGTTTAGTGTGGACATGAACACCAGGTGGCTCCACAGTCTGCCCGTAACAACTATTTGTAATATTCTACACTGAGCAAGAAGAATGTGGATCATGAGGGGAATTCTAACCTGGAGGATCTTGGGATTGAGAATTGGGAGTCAGGGATTTTGATGACACACCAGGTAAAAATATGTCTCGGAACTCTTAAATGTGTTATCACCACTAACTTGTCCAGACCTGTAACTTTCTTTCATGCCCTCAAACTTGTTATAAAAAAACAATGTTATGATGAAACTTTGTTGGTATCTCCTTTTGTGTCACAGTGTGCAATTTTATTTGATTGTGGTTTGGTGAAGTACTTTGGAATGTTTATCCTTGGCAAAAAGAATTCACCATTCACAGAGCTAAGAAGTTGAGTTATTTTAAGCAAAAATTAGTGTTTAGGAAATGTTTGCAGTCACAAACAAATGTGGAGAATGGGAAATAACATAGGAAACAGAAACAGGAGTAGGCCACATTCAATCCCTTGTGCTTTTTACCTCGGTGTCCCTTCCTTGCACTCCATATCCTTTGAGTCCTTAAATATCCAAAAATTTATCAATCTCTGACTTAAATTGATTCAGTTACTCAACCACAGTCTTCTTGTGTAGAGATTTCTGAAGATTCACTAGCATTTAGAAGAAGAAATGTCATGTCATGTCTGTCTTGAAAGGCTAGAC
This sequence comes from Rhinoraja longicauda, assembly GCF_053455715.1. NCBI lineage: Eukaryota > Metazoa > Chordata > Chondrichthyes > Rajiformes > Arhynchobatidae > Rhinoraja > Rhinoraja longicauda. The sequence goes on along the minus strand of NC_135954.1, from coordinate 36,467,034 downwards.
CTCAATTCATGACTGGTATACACTGGAATTTAGAAGGATGAGGGGGCATCTTATTGAAACATATAAGATAATTAGGGGATTGGACACATTAGAGGCAGGAAACATGTTCCCAATGTTGGGGGAGTCCAGAACAAGGGGCCACAGTTTAAGAATAAGGGGTAGGCCATTTAGAACGAAGATGAGGAAGAACTTTTTCAGTCAGAGAGTGGTGAAGGTGTGGAATTCTCTGCCTCAGAAGGCAGTGGAGGCCAGTTCGTTGGATGCTTTCAAGAGAGAGCTGGATAGAGCTCCTAAGGATAGCGGAGTGAGGGGGTATGGGGAGAAGGCAGGAACGGGGTACTGATTGAGAGTGATCAGCCATGATCGCATTGAATGGCGGTGCTGGCTCGAAGGGCTGAATGGCCTACTCCTGCACCTATTGTCTATTGTCTATTGTCCTTAATACCCAGGTAGTCGAAACATGAACATCATCAACACTGGAAAGCCCCTTATGAATTTTGTATGTTTTTAAAAAATTTATAATCATTCAAAAAAATGTAATAGAAATTCTATGAAAATTGATAGGTAAATGATAATTATGGCAAGAAAACAGAAAACAAGGACCTAGTTTGAAGATCCATGGTTAACAATATATGGAGGAGGCTTAATGGCTAATGTCTTCCTGATTTTACGCAAATCTCACTGCAGAAAGATGGCAAAGAAACAATGCTGGATGAGTATCACAAAATGCTGGAGTAACTCAGCAGGTCAGGCAGCATCTCTGGAGAGAAGGAATGGGTGACGTTTCGGGTCGAGACCCTTCTTCAGACTGATCTGAATGCTGGATGAGTATATGAAACAAGAAAAAGGAAAAGAGATTTTGTTTTAGATTTAGCGCTTCTGGCATTTTCCCTCTAGAATTGAAGATGAAAATTCCTTTTTTTCCCTCCACTGAAAATATCAATACTGAATTCAGTTGCGTCACCACCAGGAAATGTTGCATTGTGTTCCAAGGATTGTACTACTGATGTTGTTTCGCTGTGGACATGATGCTCTTCATGGAGTTTTGGCAGGAAACAGTTGCACTACTTTCACATGAACCTCCGATGACCTGCATATATTTAATCATTTCCAAATCATAATCAATATTGTTCTTTGTTTGGATGTGAAAAAACAAGGTTAAGTAAACAGGATATTCAATGTCCACTGTAAACTTTTGAATTGTACTAATTAAATTCGGTGTGACAGCAACAAGATGCGTGGTTGCATCAACAGGCAATCAGTCCATTGTTCTGCTTATTAAAATCACTGATTAACTGCAAATATTTTATAATGTACATCCACTTAATTATTAAAATAAAATACTCAGCGGGTATGCTGAACAGAAATTATTGAGCTGAAATTTGCCCCTTGCCAACAAGGTTTGCTTTGCTGGTCAGCATTTCTTGACCGCCATGCCAGCGTGGAAGAAAGCACAGGCTCAAGATCGAGTTCCCAATCCATCGCTGGATTCAGCACTGTGTTGCAGGTCGAAGAGAAGCACATTATGGAACAAATATGGCCGCTCGTTTTTTAAATCCTTTAGTGCAAGGTCACGAATGGCTGAATCACAGCACATTGGAGAGTCCAACCCTGCCATAGTGGGATTTTAATTAATCGGATGAACTGCTGCAGGGGTTTCTCTCACCTGGAAACAAACACTTCAGTGGAGTTGTAGTAATTACCCCAGAAAATAGATGATGTAGACATTCAAGGTTGATTAAAGGGCCTGTCCCACTTCGGCGATTTTTAAGGCGACTGCCGGCGACTGTCAAAGTCGTAGCAGATCGCCTAAAAACCGGAGACTTTCTTCCCCCAAGACAATGTCTACGACAGCGTCTATGACAATGTCTACGACAAGCTACGACAACCTACCTCCACCCTCGACAAGCTTCGACCCTGTCAGGTCACAACTGATGACAACGGTGGCCATTTTACATAATTCTGGCACCAAAGGGGTGTGGGTAGGATCGCCAATCATTCTGCATCATGACTGCCAGGAAGCATCATATAATGGCCTTGCTCTTACATCAAATGCAAGCCCTGCTGCTTGCAGCGGCCGTCACACTTCAAATTTTGATAGACAGAAGAAAAAGAAGAATGGTGAAGAAGAAGCCCAAGAAGAGGTCTGTGTGGTTGAAGCCCTTGTCCCTGAAGAGTCCCAATGCAGTGCAATGTCAAAATAAATGAAAAGAGTTTGCTTTTCAATGCAGTTTGTGTTTTATTGGTCAAAATAAATGAAATTAAAATATTTGAAAGAGTTGCCATGAAAAGCTACTCTGAAATACAATAATTTCAAACATCAATCTTTTGTCAAAATGTCCCAAATTTACTTAATTCAAACAAACAAAATTCTTATAAAAGGTGGTTAACAGTCGTCAGCACCGGGGACAACCTAAGTCACCTGGTGACCACCTGGCAACAACCTACGACAGCGCCCAAGACAGGAGACGACAAGCTACGATCATTGGCGTCAAGCCAGCAGTTGCCGAAAACTTTCGAGCAGGGAGAAAATTCCGTGGCGACCAGAAAAAAGCTACGATTCTTTGGAGACTACTCACGACCATGCCCGTGACACCCCGTGACACGCCGGCGACCGTGCGGTGACAGCCTAGTCGCCTGGAGTCGCCTTAAAAATCGCCGAAGTGGGACAGGCCCTTACGCTCAGAGATTGTTTTGTGTGTACGCATGATTGGGAACTAAAATTGTTCCTAGTTCATAACAGTAGATTTGCTGGGCAGCTATCACATAGGTGATGCACCCACACATCATGCATGTGGAGGCAACATAAGAATCAGAAAGGGGAATACGTCATTTGGCCCTTTTAACCTGCTCTTCCAGTCGTCTGTCTTGACTGATCTTTTATCTCAATGCCATTTCCCTTACTATCGCCATATCTCAAGGCTTTTTTTCATATCCAGAAATCTATTGATCTCTGCTTTGAATAAACTCAGTGACTGAGCCAGCGGGGTTGAGTATTTAACATTCTCTGGGAAATGTATTTTCTCGTCATCTCAGTCCTAAATGGCCTCTCTTTATTCATTCACCCTGTGTTCAACCTCTTGAGCTCTCATTTTCCTAAACTCTGTAAATTACAGGCCTAAGTATCTCCTCGGATGACAAGCGTGCCATCTCTCCAACCAGCCTGGTTAAGCTGAAGCACTCCCCCCTCCTCTCTCCCCCCGTATTCAAGTAAATTCATTGTAATGTAAGAAGACAAAAGCTATACTTTATACTAGTGATTTTTCCACTGGCATCATGTTCAGCACAGACATTGTGAGCTGAATGGTCTGTTTTTGTGCTGTACTGTTCTGTTTGCTATGACATCAGACCCACAGGACAGTAGTTCCCAGGCTTCTCCTCACTGGCCTTTCTAAATAACAGAAATAACGCCACCCTCTAGTATTTCACATGTGGCTAAAGTTGAAGCAATTATCTTGGCAATGGTTTCCACATTTCTACCCAAGGTCTGAGGATACAGTTAGCCAGGCCCCCAAGATTTATTCATCTTAATACCCTTTAAGCCTGCTAATGCCAGTGATCAAATCTGAACATAATTCTTGAAATGGGGCCTTACCAATATTTAGTTTAGTTTGGAGATGCAGCTATAGCTGTATAGCTGCTGAGACAACTTTGATCTTGTCAGGCAACACACCGGCGGTAGCACAAAATTACAGGCGGCAGACGACTACCTGGAGGTTGTGTATATAGGTTTTAGCAAAGCCTTTGACAATTCCCACATTGCAGGCTTGTTTGGAAGGTTTAAATCTAAGGTGAGCTAGCTAATTGGCTTAAAAATTGGCTTGGAGAGAGGAGTGATATGGTTGTTGTGGAGGGTTGTTTTGGTAATTGGAGGCATGTGACCAGTGTGCTGCAATTAAGGATGAAATGCTGGATGTTTTTCTCCGTTTCAGCCAAGCTTATAAAATCCAATCATAGTGGCTTCATCGTCGTCCATCAACTGCATCACAGCTTTGACATTCTATCCCACCATGCTTTCTTGGAGACGGTTTTAAAATTGTTGTATTACATTTTCACATCAAAGCTGGTGTATACTGTACAGAGTTCTAAAAGCATTCACTTGGTTTACGATAGATCAAATATGTGGACCTTGATTGCAAAAAGTGTTGTGAATATCATGGCTGTGCTCATCAAAAAACAACTGCCAGTATTCAACATTAGGCATTATTTGAAAATGTGTTTTTTAAAATATAATCCTCATATCTATAATAAAAAATCCTAATGGTCTGAATCTTTTGGGGAGGGGTGCTGGTTACCAGTGGGGTTAAGGAGTGGGAATGTGGTCAGTGAGGGCAAATGTGGTGTTAATCCAGCACAGAGAACCTTAATCTTTGGAAGTGTTTGGGGAACCAGAGTCACTTAAAGCCAACACTAATGTTTGTGTTGTTGTTTTCTTGGGAGGATGCATCTCCTCAAAGTGGTGATTCTATGCAAAAGAAACAATAATAAGTGCAAATGTTGTTGACCTTATAATTATACAATTTGTGCATGAATTTCATTTTATGTTCAATGAGTTATAAATGGAACTGTCAAACTAGAAGGGTTGAGTTCACTTTGATACTATCTATTACATGTGTTTGACTGCTGTCAAGAGAAAAATTTCTCAGTTGTACATCTGGAATAATTTTGCAAGTGTTAACAGATGTAGAGGGCAATCTTTTGCTTTCCATTGATCGTCAAGGAGCTCTAATCACGGAGATCCATTATAACATTTACTTCTGTTTGCAACAGAAGCAGAACTAGAGCAGGCATAAAAGCAAAACAAAGAATACTATTCAAAGGTATCTTTCTCTCAGTCGAAACAGAAAAAGTGTGCTTAAAGAGGTGACTGTTCAGCGAGGAGGCATTGAAGTTGCCCGACCTATTATTGTATACTGATTTCTGAACATCTCTCAAACAAAAATAGCCAAAGAGAGAAAATAATTTCACACACTTGACCCCTTATCCTACCCAAGGGATTCGGAAGTACTTAGCTACCTAAGAGGCCATAGTTTCATGTTTGTTGCAGTGTAGAGTGCTCTTCATCAGGATTAAATGTGACAATGGGTGCGTGGATAAATTGGCCGTATAATCTGCTGCCAGTATGCACTGGGTTGGCTCAATATCCCTCAATATCTAGGATTGCCTATACTCGTTACCCTTGGTTTTCACCCTGATAAGAAAACATTAACCCTGATCTCTCACTATTTAACCTCTGAATGCTTCCCACTGCTCTCAGTTTACCTTTGTCAGGTTGTCTTATTTTGATTAAATTGACCTTCCATATGCCTACTTTCGTATGCAAGAATTCCCTATGCCCAATATATGACCAACATATCTACCTGTACTTTACCTTCAGGGATCCTTGGACTTGTGTACCAAGATTCCTCAGCACCTCCTAGGCTTCTACAATGGATTGTCTATAGTTAGCTCTCATAGGAGGTGGTTGAAATTGCATTAGATAGGTAGAAATAAGAAACTGCAGATGCTTGTTTACAAAAGACACAGATTGCTGGAGTAGCTCTGTGGGTCAGGCAACATCTCAGATAGAACATGGATAGATGACATTTCAGGTTGGGACCCATCTTCAGGCTGATGTGCATTATCCCAGTAATGAACAAAACAGCACCACCAGGCCTTGACAGTATGAAGGGGTCCATAGCAAAGGAAATAATTTGGATGAGAGAAAATAAAGTTAATCGCTTAACAAAATCATACAAAAATCAGTGTGGTATACTATGGTATCTTTTCATTAATCAAGCAACTTCCTAATGATATTGTTCACGGAATATTTTCCAGCTACTTGCCAAAGTCTCTCTTCAGGTGAATGAAGAGTTTTATGGAGATTTATCTTACTGGAAAATTTGGCAAAGACTTGAAACATGAAATAAATCTGACCAATTCACATTAGTTTAATTTTTCATAATTTGTGGAAAAAACAAACTAGATCGAGGCACATCCCATGGCACATCCCATGTATCCCTCTAATCACATCCCATGTATTTTGCAAGTCTCTGATGTTATAATGAGTTTCCTTAGGACCTCCAGCAGTGATGGCTTGCATTAGCTAAACAGAAGTGCAGCCAATTCAACCTCAAGGGAGACCAGCTGTCACTGGTGACCGAACTAGGATGAAAAATCTGTATGGGAGAATGAATTTTGGCCACAAACCCATACTACTTGTTATGTGCTAAAGGCCGGATGCATTTTCTTTAGTTAAGAGTAATTAATCAATGTATTTTTTTAATTTGCGATTATGTTAGTTTAATGAATTAACTGGACTAATAATCCATCACCAAATCCTACTTAAGCATGTTTTGAAACATTAAAACTGTGGGATGGTTTTACAAATAAGCTGGTCCATTTTCCTGTCTTCTCTTATCCAAACCCAAGTCTGGCCATTTCATTCATCTCTCACACATCATCCTTCAACCCAAAGAAAAAAAATTCTCCAAGAAATATACAATAGCTTCCAAACACACAACTCTCTGGCTTTTGGTTCTTCTTTCATCAAACACCTCTGTATTTATTAACTCGAATTCATCAATCAGACCCCTACTTTCCCCCCACTCTGCTCATGTACCCCTGAGTCCAAAATATATAGATAATGCATTTTTAGCCTATGGCTGTTTTCCCAGGATCTTAGCTTTAGACATTTTAATGAAATTGGAATAATACAAATATCTCAACTTATTTTACTTTTGACTCAATCTTACTCTCATCACTGAACCACAAATGTTATTTAAAAAACCATAAAGTGCTGGAGGAACTCAGCAGGTAAGGCAATATTTGTGGAGGGAACGGACAGGTGACCTTACGGGTTGGGACCCTTCTTCAGGCTAAGGTCTGCAGTCTGAAAAAGAGTTGAGCTGAGTTCCTCCCATATTTTGTGTTTTGCTCAAGATTCCAGTATCTGCAGACGTATTGGTCTCTGTGCTCCTGTGCCAAAACTGCCAGTGACAATGCCACTCCAGAGACCAAGATGCATTAACATCTTTGTTAACATTTGTCTAAGAACTTTGAATCCTGCATGCTTAATTTCAATAGAAAATGCAAGTCTCATTTGGCACTAAAATTGATTCAGCTGCCTCCAATACTTTTCTCTACTTCCCACAACCCTGTCCTTGTCACAAATTTACATCAAATCGCATCTTTTTTTTCATCTCGCCCTAAATCTCTGTCTTATTTAATTGTTTCCTTTTTGTTATTATAATGCTTGTCCCACATCTGGTCCTGGATTAATTGTGATTTCTTCCATTGTAAAGTGCTTTATCTTTGGTCATCTCTCTCTACGCTCTCTTCTCTATCAACAAGTCTATTCACAGCACCTTAGAAAGTAGAACATATAACAGTCCAGCACATGAACAGGCCCTTCAGCCCACAATATCTGTACTGAACACGATGCTAAGTTAAACTGATCTCACCTGCCTGCACATGATCCTATCCCTCCATTTCCTGCATATCCAGGTGCCTATCCAGAGAGAGATTCTGCTACTTCCTCCTACATAATATGTTCTATCCAGAGAGAGATTCTGCTACTTCCACCTACATAATATTTTCTTTCTTTCCTCATTTTGTGGGCATTGGTTTAGGAAATACATCTAAGGACATCTAAGGAGAAAAAGGACTTTGTAGTGGCAATTTGCAACATTGGCATACCCAATACTAGAGTGTGAAAGAAAGGAGACTTTTCAAATGTAAAATGATGGGAAACTACCTGAGGGGATGACACATTTATCATATCAGGAACACTGAAAAGGGAAGTTACAATTTCTCCTCATTTACAGGTTCCTCCCATTTTACATTGGAAAGCCTCCTCATTATCTAGTTTTGGCTGTTCTAATGTTACAAATTGCCACCACACCTCTAAAGTCCTTAGATGTAATTTCCTAAACCAATGCCTACAACTGAATGCACGATTAGTCAAAATTACCAGATAAAACATCAACCACCTGAAACCTTAACTGAAGCCTTCTCTCTGCACAGAAGCTGACTAAATTGATAAATTTTCATTTCAGATTTTCAGCTTCTGAAATATTTCTCTCCAGAACATTCATATTTACTAATTATAGGCTCTGTGGCTGGAACTTTGGTGCACAGTAACTGCTTATCTTTTGTGAGCTGTCTGAGAACGTTTGATATGGTTGACCACACTTTCCTTTTCCATTGTTCGTTCACTGTGTTCCAGTTGAGGGGAGCTGCCATCTCCATTTTTATCTAGCCAGTTGCAGTCAGAGAAATTCTGTTCTGGTGGTGCAGCAGCGATTGAGGGTATTTGATCCTTTGGCACTGTTGGAAATGTGTTGGTGGTAGTTTAAAAGTGACTTCTTCAAACTAGCCTTATTGAAGTCCCTGGCTATGATGGGGAAGGCGTCGGGGTATTGTTCTGGTTTATTTTACCACTCTTATGCTGTTACCTCAATGGCCCTCATAATATTTATATATGATTTTACATCCTGCTCGTTCACAATACCATACAAAATGTGACATCCTATCCAGATTATGTGGACAGTATCCAGATCTGACTTAAATCACTCCATTCTCCTCACCCGACTTGAAACCTCCCTTAACATCACTGGCACAGCCCTATCCTGGTTCAAATCTTACCTCTCTGACAGACACCAGTTCATCTCCATTAACAACTGTAAATCCCCCACCGCTCCCCTCCCCTCCCCCAAGGTGTCCCCCAAGGCTCAGTCCTTGACCACCTCCTCTTCATCCTCTACCTGTTCCCCCTTGGTCAATTAATGCGCCGTCATGGTCTCAACTTCCACTGCTTCGCCGATGATATCCAGCTCCTCATCTCCACCAAGTCAATCTCCCCCACCACACACTCTACACTGACAAACTGCACCACTGAAATAAAATCTTGGCTTCAATCAAATTTCCTCAAACTCAATTGCAACAAATCTGAAATCATCATCATTGGTCCAAAAACGCTCACCAAATCCACCCAAAACTTCATCCTCAACATTGATGGTCTCCCAGTATCCACCTCCCCTCACATCCGGAATCTTGGAATCATCTTTGATCAAACCCTCTCCTTCGACAAACACATCAAACACATCACAAAGACAGCCTTCTTCCACCTCAAAAACATTGCCCGTCTCCGTCCATCCCTCTCCTCCACAGCTGCAGAAACCCTCATCCACGCCTTCATCACTTCCCGTCTGGACTACTGCAACAGCCTCCTCTATGGCGCACCCTCAAAAATCATCAGTAAACTTCAATACATTCAAAACTCCGCTGCCCGTCTACTCACCCACACCCCGATCCGTGACCATATCACCCCCGTCCTTTACAAACTCCACTGGCTCCCCATCCCCCAGAGAATCCAGTACAAAATCCTCCTCATAACCTACAAAGCCCTCCATAACCTGGCCCCATCCTACCTGACCGACCTCCTCCACAGGCACACTCCCACCTGCACCCTCCGCTCTGCTGCTGCCAATCTCCTATCCCCCCACATTCGGACCAAACTCAGATCCTGGGGGGACAGGGCTTTCTCCATAGCTGCTCCCACCCTATGGAACTCACTACCCCAAACCGTTAGAGACTCCTCCTGAAACATCGCTGAAGTCTCACCTGTTCAGTACTGCCTTCAACCACTGAAGGTCACCTCACCTTCTGTCTCCTTTCTCTGTTCGTTTACTTATTTACTTATTTATCTATTTATTCATTTCCCTATGTTCCCTAAATCTCTGTAAAGCGTCTTTGAGTATATGAAAAGCGCTATATAAATAAAATGCATTATTTTATTGTTTCCTTTTTGTCATTAGAATGCTTGTCTCACATCTGGTTCTGGGTTAATTGTTATTTCCTCCATTGTGAAGTTCTTTATCTTTGGTCATCCCTCTATACACTCTATTTCCCATCAACAATTCTATTCTCAGCACCTTAAAACGTAGAACGTAGTACAGTCCAGCACAGGAACAGGCCCTTCGGCCCATAATATCTGTGTGGAACATGATGACAAGTTAAACGGATCGCATCTGCATGCGCGTGATCCTTATCCCTCCATTCGCTGCCTATCCATGTGCCTATCCAGAGAGAGTTTCTACATCAACAATACACCTACTTCGACCTACGTAATGACACCAATCCATATAAAGAGTTTTTACGCAAAGAAGAAAATTGCTGGTGGGACTCGGCAGGTCAGGCAGCTATTTTTAGGCAAAGAGAAAGTCGACATTTTGAGTTAGGATCTTGTATAACTCACATGGACTCAGGTGGTCTTGGTGGGAACACACTCCTCCACACATTTTCTTTTGAAGTTGGTAATAACCGTGGCATAGTGAGTCAGGTCCATCACACAGTCATTGGTGTCAGTTTCCATCTCTACATGCAAAGTTAATGGCATTTTGTAAATAGATGCTTTTGTTATAATCCCCATTGGGGAATACATTATACCGCGTCTAGCCTCTGTGACTCCATTAATTGTGCTTGATTCTTAAAACATTCATGGCAATGAGCAATGGAGAATAAAACTCGCTTTTCTCGTGTTTCCTTGTCTGGAAAACAAATACACAATATTTCCGCATCCATCACCGATTTGGGATTTTACTTTTGGATGTGTAGTCTTACAAGAAAGAGCTCTCAAGACATGGGAATTAGGTCAAAAATAGTTGAATAACCAAGAGAAGGAAGAAGGCAATGTTATCGCAATTCTAACAATGAATTAGTGTAGGTAAACGAACAAATATGCTCCACCCGGTGAGACTGGATAAGTCCACCCATTACTCCGTATGAAAGGAGTATTGTTGCACCACTCAAACAGTGTGTGTCAGTAAAATCTGCCAGTTAGCAGTGGCAGATTTGTTTATGTTTCAAGTTTCGTAATAATTACTTTGTTATCTGACCTATTTTCAGGTAAAATCACCCAGCAAATAATAAGTGCTTGCAGACTCATACCAGTTCGAAAGTATAAAAGATATTTATCAACCATTTATTTCCCACTTTCTCCACTGAACTTGAATGACTTCTTCAAATTATAGAACACAGTACAGCACAAGAGTCGACTCTTCATCAGTCTGTACCGAGCATGATGACAAGACCATCATTTATCTTTATGCTTTGATTTTTGTCTTCCTCTGCTGTTCTCAAATTTCTTGAATTACAACAAGTATTTTGGGCTCTGAATTGTCAATTGTTTTAAATTTTCATAATACTCATGAAGACTATTTGGTGTTAGAAAAACAGCAGCAAAAGCTGGAGGCCATCAGTTGGAAGTTTTGAGGATAGTGGAGCAAAATTGTAAAGCTGGATCAGCGGCCATCGATAAGGAGGGAAAGGTTAGAGATATTCTATTCGGCCCCAATGAATTGTGAGGAAATGCAATGCTCTAATAGAAGGAGCAAATTTAAATACAGCCCAGTTATGCTTCCCCAGGTGCTGTCAGAGCTCCACATGATGTAGTTTCTGCTCTCCTTTCCATCTCCTATTCTCTTCATCTCTCCATAAGTGACTGTGGTTTCAGTCATCCTGACCTTATACTGTGCCTCCGTCTCCCTGGCACTCAATCTCCAGCTCCTTCTTGCCCTCTTTAAAATTTACTTTATTTGTCGAATTTATTGTTTCTCTTCCTGGTGCTTTGTTCTTCAGTTTGGCATCTGTTCCTATCTGAATCACACTTCTGTGAGGCCCCATTTAAATTGTAAAAATAAACTCTGTTGGCTCTTCTGCAGTCCCGAGCCCTACTGCTGCCCAAGACTTGATAGCTGGCATGGGCTGTGTAATTTTGTGGAGGATTTAAGCACTGTGTGTTTGTCACGGGGAAGCTGCAGGAGTTAATAACAGGATGTGGACAATTGTGGTCAGCCCATCCTTAACTTGAGTTGGTTGCAAGTTTTCTTCCTCAACTGTAACAGTCATTTTTATATGGGCAGGTCATGAAAGAGATGATTGAAGCCAGATGAGATGATGGTGCTGCACTAAGCCCTAAGAAATTACTGCAGTGGAGATCTTGAGGCTGCAAAGACTTTGTCCTCTGTAATGCATCAGACGTGAAGCAAAGGCACAGCCAGTTGGACAGTGGCAACTGCATCTAGGCACCAATGACATTGATAAGCAGCAATAGTGGCAGCAGCACTGGGGGCAACAATGACTGGAGAATGCAAGAACAATATTTTTGAATAGGTATGATTTGGGAAAATATTTCGGCATTAAGCAAAACTGTAGTTGATCTGGTTCTCAACAGCAGCCAATCATTGATAGTTAACAGCATTTGTTGGTGCTCGGCAACACAGCAAAGAATAGAACAGAAGTAACTAGTTCAGTGTGATGCTTCAGAATACTACACGTGTGATAGATAAAGAAATGGGGAAACAGTACATCTGCAGAGAAAGATATAAAGCACCAGATATGCAGAGAAAATTGATGTTATGGTTATATTAGATTAGGCAAAGCAAATGTATTATTTGACCTAGAATGGACTTCGTTGTTGGGGGACTGCACAGTACTAACATTTACTGCACGAACCTAGCAATTGGTGATGGATTCACAAGAGACTGCAGATGCTGGAATCTTGAGCAAAACACAAAGTGTCAGACTGGCAGTTCCTATAAACACTTAGTGATTGGGGGTGGATTGGTGCCTTTAGATTCTCGCACATTCAAGTATCTTATCTTAGTACAGCTGTCAATGAAGAACACTGAAAGAACAAACTATTTCCCAGTACTGAGGTCTGACGAATCAAATGGATCGGAGGGATCTCACCTGTTAGATGTGACGTTAATCTTGGTCTCTTAGGTGGACCTGTAGAACAGGGGAAATAAACTCCAGTGACTTAGTCTATCTTTATCCCTAATTAACAATAAGAATAACAATCAGTCTGAAGAAGGGTCTCGACCCGAAACGTCACCCATTCCTTCTCTCCCGGGATGCTGCCTGACATGCTGAGTTACTCCAGCATTTTGTGAATAAATACCTTCGATTTGTACCAGCATCTGCAGTTATTTTCTTATATAACAATAAGAATAAAATACCCTGTCCATATATTATCACATTGCTTTTCTGGAAGCTTGCTGACACTATTCCAACAACACAAATGGTGATGGTTGTAAACTATTTTGAGTTGTCCTGAAAGTAATATGAAGAATGCTAAATACATATAAATCTTCATTTCTTAGAAGAGCTCAGAATCTGCTTCTGACCAGCTGCACACTGTTGAACGGAAAATTATATTACCGTGGGTGTACTCCAGACTGTGTTTACTGTCTGGAATCTGTGGAACAGTTTGTTCTCTCAGCTGGCCATTACCAGCACTAGATAACATCAGACTATGCAGAGAATGTCATCATCTTACACACAGGGACTCCAGACAGAGTGCAGATATCAGGTGAAATGAAATTGGAACACTGAAAACTAGTTGACCAAGACTCTCTGACATATTTGTGCCTCTGCTTAAAACACAAACACCTCCTTCATTTTTATGTAACTCTTTGGTTCTATTTACAGTTAAACAGAAATTTTAAGAAGCAGGTAGATTAAGTTGGTTCTTTCCTCAGAGTCTTCTGATAATGTAGACGGTGGAATTGAAAGATCCATAAAATGTGGAACTTGCTGTTACTACATAAACTAAATACGACTGTTGCATTTGAGGGGAAGATAGATGTGAGGGGTGCAAGGAATAAAAGAAAATCCTGACAGGTTGAAATGAACTAGAGTGGGAGGAACCACATATTGTGCATAAGTAGTAAAACATGCATTTTGTGGCATGTTTCTGCAATAAAAACGGCTGAAAACACTCAGCAGGTCAGGCAGTATCTAGCAAAAGAGAAACTAAGTTGATGACCTTTAATAAGTACCGGACTGGTTTGGAAAACAGGTATACTGTAAGGAATCCCCTTCCTTATCTCTCTTATTTGGAGAGTGCTACTAACTTCCATATCTCTCTTATTTGGAGAGTGCTACTATTTTCTGCTACTAACTCAATTTTTCTCTCAGCTGGCCATTACCAGCATTATTCTTTTAGTTTCAGCTTTTTCAGCAACTTTAACATATTCACCTCTTTGTTCTCTCTTTTGCTGAATTCACTCATTGATCATTTAACCAGTTGACTCCATTGACATCAGGCTCACTTGGGCAAGTCTGACCTTGCCTGAACAGAGATACTTCCATCTGTTTCCCACCCTTAGAAGAAACGTTGCAATTCAGATAAAGGGGCTTCAACCTGAAACATTAACTCTGCTTCTTCTACCACAGATGTTGCCTGAGCTGTTCGTTTCCAATATTTTCTGTATTATTTTTGCAATTTCAAACCTGTTTCGCTTCCATTTAGATTTTTCTTGTCAGCTTGGACATAATTTTGTTTGTGCCTTTCCTTGCGAAATTAATGACTAAATGAGAAAGGTCATCAACAAGCTAGATAAACAACACTCTCCAATAATTTATGTTACTATAAGCACATTAGGAAAGGGCAAGTTTCTGGATTGTGGGTTAAATAGATTGTTTTAAACTATATAATTATAATTCTATAATGGCTTGCAGTGGAGGAATTTATACATGATAGTCCCAGAACAATTAAGTTGCAAGACTAATTATTCAGGTTTATCCTGTGTCCAAAGGTATAAAACAAAGTTTGCAAATTCATTCCCAGTCAGGAACATGGAGAATATCTTTGCTTCAATAGAAAGTTTTTAGAGTCATACAGCATGGAAACATCACTTTGGCCTAACTTGCTCACGCTAACCAACACGTCCCATCTACACTAGTCCCATCTACACTTGGCCCATATCCCTCTAAACCTATTCTATCCATGTACATGTCCCTGCCTCAACTACCTCCTCCGGCAGCTCATTCCAAATATCCACCACCCTTTGGTAAAAAAGTTACCCTTCAGTTTCCTTTTAAATCTTCCCCCCCTCACCTTAAACCCATGTCCTCTTGTTTTCGATTCCCTTACTCTGCACTAAAGTTTTTGTGCATTTCTCTCATGATCTTATACACCTCTATAAGATCACCCCTCATCCTCCTGTGTTCCAAGGAATAAGGTACTAACCTGCTCAACATCCGTCTGTAGCTCAGACCCTTGGGTCCTGGTAAGGTTCTCGTAAATCTTTTCGCACAGTTCTGTTCAGTTCTGGGCACCATGTTTTAGGAAAGATTTTGTCAAGCTCGAAAGGGTACAGAGAAAATTTACAAAGATGTTCCCAGGATTCGAGCGTCTGAGCTACAGGAATAGGTTGAGTAGGTTGGGTCTCTATTCCTTGGAGCGTAGGAGGATGAAGGGTGATCTTATAGAGGTGAATAAAATCATGAAAGGAATAGATCGGGTAGATGCACAAAGTCTCCTGCCCAGAGTAGGTGAATTGGTTTAAGGTTAAGGGGAAAAGATTTAATAGGAATCTGAGGCGTAACTTTTTCACACAAACGGAGGTGGGTATATGGAATGAGCTGCCAGAGGAGGTAGTAGTGGTAGGAACTATCGCAATGTTTAAGAAACAATTAGACAGATACATGGAAAGGACAGGTTTAGAGGGATATGGGCCAAACCCAGGCAGGTGGCATTAATGTAGCTGGGACGTGTAGTCAAGTTGGACTGAAAGGCCCGTTTCCATGCTGTATGACTCTAAGACTCTATGTAGCGTGGAAACAGGTCCCTCGGCCCACCGAGCCTGTGCTGACCAGCGATCCCCATATATTAGCACTATCCTCTACACTACGGACAACTTACAATTTTTTCCGAATCCAATTAACCTACAAACCTGTACATCTTTGGAGTGTGGGAGGAAACTTGAGAGCCCGGAGAAAACCCATGTGGTCACGGGGAGAACTTACAAACTCCGTACAGTCAGCACCCGCAATCAGGATTGAACTCGGGTCTCTGACCTGTAAAGCAGCAACTCTACCACTGCGCCACTGTGGCGCTCTGATGTTATTAAAAGGTTTTGGACTTTTTCTGCTAAGTTGTTCTAATTAAACATAGAAACATAGAAAATAGGTGCAGGAGGAGGCCATTTGGCCCTTCGAGCCAGCACCGCCATTGTGTTCATGGCTGATCATTCACAATCAGTAACCTGTGCCCAACTTCTCCCCATATCTATTGATTCTGCTAGCCCCTAGAGCTCTCTTTGATCTAAAATTATTTCCCTGGATGTTTTCAAGGGAGAGTTAGATATCGCTCTTAGGGCTAATGGAATCAAGGGATAAGGGGAGAAAGTAGGAATGGGGTACTGATTTTGGATGAGCAGCCATGATCATATTGAATGGCAGTGCTGGTTCGAAGGGCCGAATGGCCTACTCCTGCACCTATTTTCTATGTATCTATGAAAAGCTTTTGTTACGTGTTAATCAGTCAGCAGAAGACAATATGATTACAATCGAGCCATTTACAGTGGAAGGATAAGGGAATAACATTTAGTGCAAGATAAAGCCAGTAAAGTCCGATCAAAGATAGCCGACGGTCACCAGTGAGGTAGATAGTAGTTCAGGACTGCTCTCTGGTTGCGGTAGGATGGTTCAGCTGCATGGAAAACTAAAGTTTTCACTGTACACGTGACAATAATAAACCTAAACTAATGGTAGTCCTCAATGCTACAGCCATTGAAAGCAAGCATGCCATCTGCCCTCTTCCCCATGCAGTCCACCTGCTTTGCCACTTTCAAGCAACAATGTACTTGTACCCATAATATTCACCAAAATTCTCAGGGTGTTGCTATTGACTATGTATGTGCTGACCTGGTTTAACCTCCCAAAATGCTTCATGTTGCACTTGTCTGAGTTATATTTCATCTACAATTCACCTTTCCCAGTTGATCAATACCCCGTTTTGACCTTCTTCACTGTCTTTAATAGAAGTTCTTCCGCCATTTATACAGAACTCCTTATTTCGCTCATTGAAGGGCCTCAAGGTTGCCATTGCCAATTCAAACCCATGCAACACCATACCATCCCACGTGGCTCATCCATGAACACTTCATCCACTTGCTCCTCCCAATTTCCCAAGACTAGATCCGGTGTTGCCCTCTCCCGTGTAGTGCCTTCTACATATCGTCGCAGAAAACTCTCCTGATAACTTTTGATAAATCGCACCCCGTTTAAACCTTTCACACTAAAATATTTCCATTCAATATTGGGAAAGTTAAAATCCCCTACTACGACAACCTTATTTGACCTGCAGCTGTGTCCTTGCATATTTGTGCTGCTAATTTCCGTTGACTATTTGGGGGTCTTTTTGGGGTTGACTATTTGGGGGTCTTTTTGGGGTTGACTATTTGGGGTTCTTTATCTCCACCCATATAAC
This sequence comes from Rhinoraja longicauda, assembly GCF_053455715.1. NCBI lineage: Eukaryota > Metazoa > Chordata > Chondrichthyes > Rajiformes > Arhynchobatidae > Rhinoraja > Rhinoraja longicauda. Next base: position 36,449,774 of record NC_135954.1, on the reverse strand, counting down.
CTCACCAGATGAACTGTCAGTAATGTCACCTCTGACCGCTGCCATGACATCCTCCTTAACCAATAATGCAACACCCCCTCTTCTTTTCCCCTCACTTTGTCTTCCCTGAAGCACCTGTACCCTGGAACATTGAGCTGCCAGTCCCGCCCCTCTCTTAACCCTGTTTCTGTGATGGCTACAATGTTCAAGTCGCACGTACCTATCCATGCCCAGCCTATCTGCCTTATCCATCAGACCTCTTGTATGTATGTATGTATGTACGTGCAATTTAAATCAATATTCTTTCCTCGCTCTCTCGCTTTCTCCTGCCTATTCTGTCCTCTAAACTTTCTCTCATCACCTTCCATACCAACTTCTGACCCCTCACATGCCTCTGTCCAGTATAAGATTCCACCTGCCACCCCCCCCACGCCATTCTTGTTTAAACCCACCTGTGTACACGAGCAAACCTGCCTGCCAGTAAATTGGTACATCTCCAGTTAAGGTGCAATTCATCACTTTTGTACAGGTCACCCCTGCCCCAGAAGAGATCCCAATGGTCTTGAAATTTGAATCCCTGCCCCCTGCATCAATTCCTCAAGCACAAATTCATCTCCCCTTTCTTCCTGTTCTTACCCTCACTAACACGTGGCACTGGAAGCAATTATCCTAACTCCCTATACTCATACTGTAGAACCTCCTTTCTTCTCTTAGAAACATAGAAACATAGAAAATAGGTACAAGAGGAGGCCATTTGGCCCTTCGAGCCAGCACCGCCATTCATTGTAATCATGGCTGATCATCCACAATCAGCAACCCGTGCCTGCCCTCTCCCCATATCCCTTGATTCTCTTACTTAGTTTATTTGTGCCAATATGCATTATGACTTCCTTTTGAAGATATCATGCAGCCGCTCCGAAATGTCCTGGGCCCTGACGCCATGGAGGCAGTACATCATCCTGGAGTCTCGATTGCAGCCGACTGCTCCACCATTTATCATGGCTGACCTATCTTCCCTCTCATCCCCATTCTCCTGCCTTGTTCCTCAGCTCCAGTAACTGCTCTTCAAAGCTGTCAGTGACTGACCAACAGAAATGTGTTTCCTTTAACATGAGTAGACCCAAAGCAAGGGTTGTTATATGTACATGAAATATATCTGTGTGCTTAGTGTCTCATTGGATAGTAATTGTACTCCAGGCAGAGTAAACTCCATGAGGAGCATGATAGAGGAAGTTTTACCATTGAGGTCAGATTCCCCTGATTCTCAATTTAATGGCACTGTGAAAAAAAAAAAAATTTTGAATCAACAATAAAGTAACAATGCGATTGCCTCCTCATAATTGAGAAAGAATTCCTCAATGAAATGTATTACTGCAGTGAAAAGTGAATGGAGCAGGAATAATAAGCGGCATCCTTTTCTGCAGTTAAAAGTTAATGATTGCATGGCACTGGCTCATTGGAAACAAAACCCAAGCAGTTGTTGTCATTCCCAAATATTAATGTTTAAGAATAATCCAAACAATAAACATGTTTGGATGATGTTAGTATGACAGTGGTAAATTAATGTCTTCCTTTTATTTGTGTTGCGTGTCTCTTTGGGTCACTGAACTTTTCTCAAACTGTTTATTGAGCCAAATCTCCTTTAAGTTGGTCTTCTATTTAAGTCTTGCAGGCAGGTTACAGGATAAAAATAAATATTATGATTCTGAAACAATTTGAGGAATTGCAACACTACTTTTAAGAACATACAACACAAACAGTGCAGGACAAGTGCAAGCCCTGTGGCCTCCAATGTCCATGCTGAACATGATGCCAAGTTTAACTAATCTTTTCTGCCTGCACATGATCCACATCCCTCCATTCCCAACATATCCATGTGCCTAAGCAAAAGTCTCTTAAACATATCTGCCTCCACCTGGCTGCTTATTCCAGGTACCCATTACTCTTTGCGTAAAAAAAACATGCCCTGCACATCTCCTTTAAACGTTTTCCCTTTCACCATTTAGAAGGCCAAGTCAATGGATATTTTTAAGATGGAGTTCTTGACTAGTAAGGGCGTCAGGGGTATTGGGGAGAAGGCAGGAGAATGGGGTTGAGAGGAAAATACATATCAGCTATTATTGAATGGTAGAGTAGACTTGATGGTCTGAATGGCCTAATTCTGCTCCTTTAACTTATGAACTCACTTTATTACAAAGCTAATAACTTTTGTTTTACCTGTAGTAAGTCTGGATCATTTCTGATTTTAGTATTTCCTTTGGGCGACTGACTGCCTTAGCATTAGTCTGGCTGCAGTTACATTCATGTAACTTTCATATTTGGCAGGAGGTAATAAGAAACCGGCAATAATGATCAGCTGGTTGTCACTGACAGATCTTTATGTTCCATTGAAGCCAATTAATAGCAGTTTAATGGAGACACAAATAGCTGCAGATGCTGGAATCTTGAACAAAACACAAAGTGCTGGAATAACTCAGTGAGACAGGCAGAAAAAGTGGAGGACGTGTCCTCCACAGATGAACTTCCTCCTCTGAAGAAGGGTCTCAACCCGAAACGTCACCCATTCCTTCTCTCCAGAGATGCTGCCTGTCCTGCTGAGTTACTCCAGCATTTTGTATCCTCCATAGATACTGCCTGACCTGCTGATTTAGTCCCGCACTTTGTGTCGTGCCCGTTTAATTCTTACCCTCATCTTCTTGCACCCCTGCTTCCCATCCAAAGCACCACAGTTTCCCTGTCGAGCATGTGGATCAGACATGAGTTCCGAGAAAATTTCCACTCAGAAGCCTACATTACGAACCTGTGAAATTATATTAAACGGTGAGGTAAACACAAAGTGGTGGAAGAACACAGCAGGTCAGACAGCATTTGTGAAAGGAATGGACAGGCAACATTTCAGTTGAGACCCTTTTCCAGACTGATTGATGTGGCCAGGGGGGTGGGGGGGAAGGGGTGGGGGGGAAGGGGGGGGGGGGGAAGGGGGGGGGAAGAATGCTGGAAAAGAGAGGTGGGGGCAGGACAAGACTGGCAAATGATAGTGGGATACAGATGAGGAGGGTTTGATTGGCAAATGGATGGAGTATGTGACAAAGGCCAGAGATGAAAAAATGAGACTAAAGGGTTCAGATAGCGAGAGGAAAGTAGAAGTAAAATATAAAGCCATAGGGAGGGATGTCGGTGGAAGGGTCTGGGGGGTAGGGAAAAAGGGGGGATAAAAGGGAAATAGCCTAATGTTTAAATAAAAATTCAGAGATGGAGATGAGCATAAAAAAGAGGGGAAAGAAACAGGGTGACTGGGGCTGCTGGATAGTAAGAGAAATGGTGTGCACCGAGGATGGAGGGCGATGCTGCCTGTTTCACGGAATCATTCCAGCACTTTGTGTTTTGATCAAGAGTCCAGCATCTGCAGTTCCTTGTGTCTCCATTAAACTGCTATTGATTGGCTTCAATGGAACATAAAGTCCATTCATTAACAGCCACAGGATAAAGTCAGTGGTATTACTTAAAATGAGAAATGTCAATGTTCATACCGTTGGTCTGTAAGCTACCCAAAGGAGCCAAATGGAATAAGAGATGCTTTTCCTTGAGTTTGAATGAGGCCTCTTTCCGGCCGTGGAAGAGTTGGAAAATTGGTTGCTCAAGATTCCAGCATCTGTGGTTCCTTGTCTCTCCATATTAAATAGCAGGGCAAGGGCCTGTTGGATTACACCTGTTCTAATTCTCTCATGTTCGATCTCACTTCTAGTTTTTTTTAAATCTGAAAATACGTACATCAGAGTGCCGAATTCTTTGTCACGAATTGTGGAAAAACGTAGTCAATTCATAGATTTAAACGGGGAACAGTGTGTTCATTAGAAAACGTGGAAAATGAATGAATGTGAGAAATGAACAGGAAAATGGAATTGGACTGGATGACTCATTTGGGGATAAACTCTGGCATGAACATGTTGTTCAAGTTGTTTGATCTGAGTCTGTGTGTCTGTAGTTCACGTTTAGCACAAATAAGCTGAAGATTTTTAAAAGTTCTGCAGAAGTTAAAACTCCTAGTTAAATTAAGTTCCTGTTATCTTAGCTTTCGGATGCTGGACTTCTGTCATAAAATATTCTAAAGGACCTTTAATTAATATATTTTTACATCATTATTAAGTTCTTTCTTTGTGACACGTTGTAGTCATTTGAATTATAAACAGTACAATGGCCCAAGGAGTGGCTGGGTGATCTGCTCAATGGCATTGTTCACTTTCGACTTTTAAACTTTACTTTAGACTTTATTGATACAGCAAGGAAACAGGCCATTCAGCCCAACAAGTCCACGCTGACCAGCGATCACCTTGTACACTAGCATTATCCTACACTCGAGGGACAATTTTCAAATTACAGAAGCCAATTAACCTGCCAACTTCAATGGTATTTTAATAATAATAATAATAATAATAATAATATTCATTTATTGTCGTTGCAACGAGTACAACGAAATTAAAAATAGCAATCCTGACGGTGCGTAAAAACATATATGCAATAAATGCAAAACAAATAAATACAAATATATTAAATACAAAAGTTTTAACAGTGTGACCTAGTGCAGAAAGTAGTGTTCAGTTCTCGTATGGCCCAGGGGTAAAAACTGTTCTTAAGTCTGTTTGTTCGGGATTTGATCGACCTGAAACGTCGACCAGAGGGCAGAAGAACAAACAGACGGTGGCCGGGGTGGGATGGGTCTTTTATTATTTTGCCTGCCCTACTGAGGCAGCGTAGGCTGAACAGGTGCTCCAGGGAGGGCAGTGAGCAGCCGATGATCTTCTGGGCCGTCGTGATGACCCTCTGAAGGGCCTTCCTGTCCTTTTCTGAGCAGCTGGCATACCATGTGGTTATACAGTATGCCAGCACACTCTCGATGGAGCAGCGGTAGAAGGACATCATGAGCTTCTCCTGCAGGTTGGTCTTCCTGAGGATCCTCAGGAAGTGGAGTCTCTGCTGTGCCTTCTTCACTGTGGTAATGGTGTTGGTAGACCAGGTAAGATCCTCTGCGATGTGCGCACCCAGGAACCTGAAAGTGGGTACCCTTTCCACACAGACCCCATTGATGTAGAGTGGGTCGTGTTCTGCACTGGTTTTCTTGTAGTCTATTATAAGTTCCTTTGTTTTGGAGGAGTTTAGGACAAGATTGTTCACTGAACACCATGCTGCCAGCCTTTGGATTTCATCCCTGTAGGCTGTCTCATCTCCTCCTGAGATGAGTCCAACCACAGTCGTGTCATCCGCGAACTTGATGATGGTGTTGGTGGGATGGGTGGGGGCGCAGTCGTGAGTGTAGAGGGAGTAAAGGATGGGGCTCAACACACAGCCCTGTGGTGAGCCAGTGCTCAGTGTAATGGTGGAGGAGAGGTGAGGGCCTATTTTGACGGTTTGGGGGCGGTTGGTCAGGAAGTCCTTGATCCATTGGCACATGTGCAACTGCACAATTAAATGCTATTCGTCGAGCTTTTGGATCGTCTAGGTGGGCACCGCGGCTGCAGCACCTTGGGAAGGCATCTGACATGTGGCGCCGTGGGGTGAACCTGGAGTGTGGGAGGAAATTGGAGCACCCGGACAATTCTCATGCCGTCACACTCCGTACAGACAGCACCCATAGTCTGGAGCAAACCCAGGTCTCTGGCGCTGTAAGCAGCAACTCTACCACTGCAACGTTGTGCCGCCCCTTTGTGGTTGTCCAAATGTTCGGAAGCAACTTATATTAATTCTGCATCTGAGTAAATATGTGGGTTCAATTGGATGCTCAGTCCTGTTTCTTGTCTAAAATGGATTATTACCAGGTGGAGATATCCAAACATTAGATTATTTGCACCATCTCAGTCTAATTGCACAATTCAGGTCTGAAGTAACTTCATGGTCATTTGCTCAGCATTGCACAACTGCTGGGAATTTGCCTTGTGATTCTCATGACTCCAGTCCCATTGTAAATTAGGAAAACAAAATGTACAAATGATGAAATGTATATATTGGATATCCAATGAATGTACGACATTTGGGTAAACTGTAAACCTCAAGCATATGTCAACTATAGTTCGAATATGATGCTTTCAATTTTTTTTGCCATTTGCTTTGTCAGAATTCTCAAATTAATATTACATAAGATTTCTGGTCAAATCCTTAGGTTTCATGATGGGAAGTTAAACATTTAACAGTTAAAATCGCAACAATGTGGTTTCTTTCATTACATCATCTTGAAAGCGTCAATTGGTTGCAATTGTTAACATGATAAGAAATAAATAATTAATTGGCTGGAGCTGTACAAGATCTCAACAAGAAATAATTATAAAATTTTACAGCATTGAAACAGGTTCACCATGTCTATGCTGACTCTCATGTGTTTCCATACTAATCACACCTGCTTGCATTAATTCTATATCCCCCCAATGCCTTGCTCATTCGAGTATTTATCCAGATGCATTGTCAATGTTGTTACTATTTCTGCCTCCATCACCACTTCTGGCAACTTATTCCAGGCATCAACTGCACTTTATGTGAAAGATGTACATCTCAGATCCCTTTTCACCCCCTCCTTAAACTTTACCCTCTAGTTTAAGACCCATACCATGGGAAATAAACACCGGCTAACCATCCTATCGATGTCTCTCATAATTTTAGAAACCTCAATCAAGTCATAGATTCGTCGACTTATACAGCTCCTAAATAGGCCCTTCAGCCCAACTTGCCATTCTAACCAAGCTAAACTTTTTGCCTGCATTTGACCCAAATCCCACCAAACCTGTCCTATCCATGTACATGTCCAAATGCATTTTAAATATTGTAACCCACCTTTACCATTTCCTTTGGCAGATCATTCCATATACCAACCACCCTCTGAGTAGAAAAGGTTGTCTCACAAATCTGTTTTAATTCTTTCCCCTCTCAAATTAAATCTATGCCCTCTACATTTGAACTGCCTTCCCCTTGAGAAAAGGGAGATTTGTCTGTCTTATCTATGCCTCTCGTGTTCTTACAAACCTCGAAGATCAGCCCTCACCCTCCTTCACTTCAGGGAAAACAATCCCAGGCTATCCAGTCCCACCTTATAACTCAAACCCTCCAGTCCCAGTTACATCTATGCGAATATTTTCTGCTCTTGCTGTAGCTTAATCACATCCTTCTTAACCAGAATTGCACAAAATACTCCAAACACATTCCAACCAAAATCTTGTACAACTGTTACATGACATCCCAACTGTAGAATGCAATATCACAGCTGATGAAGGCAAACATAGCATGTACCTTCTTCTTATTGTTTAGCTTTGTTGCTACTTTCAGGGAACTACATTCTTGTACCCTAGGTCTCACAAGGCCTCTGCCATTCACAATGCATGTTCTGCCCTGGTTTTACTTCCCAAAATGCATCACTTCATATTTGTTCGATATAATTTCCATCTGCCATTCTGTTATGAGTGTTCCATTTTTTCATTATCCTGTTGTAATTTTAAATTACCTTCTTCACTGTTCCCTACACCATCAATTTTGGTTTCCCCTGTGAACTCACTAATCATGCCAACTGCATTCTTGTGCAAATTATTGATATGTCGAACTACAGAGACATCAGCTCTAATCCTTGCAATGCGTCACAGGTCTCCAATCTGTAAAACAACCATCCACTGCCACAGACACAAAAAGCTGGAGTAACTCAGCGGGTCAGACAGTATCTCTGGAAAAAAGGAATAGGTGACGTTTCGGGTCGAGACCTTTCTACATCCTCTCTACGTTCTGTCTCCGACCTTAAAGTGAATGATATATCCCATTGACAAGCTTACCTAGGTTCCCATGTGTTCTAACCTCCCAGAGCAACCTACCATGCAGAACCTTGTCAAAGGCCTAGCTAAGTCCATGTTGCCATCATCTATTGTTTGCCTATGTCAATTCTCTTGGTCACCTCTTTAAAAAACTCATATTCATGAGATATACTTTCCCATGCACAAAGTCTTGCATAAATCCCATCCCTCAGATTCTTCTGCTGAAGCTTTCTCAACATTGATTTACCTCTTGACCTCCTTCTATCCAGGTCAAACAGTTCCAACCTATCCAATTTCTCGATAACTCAAGGCCTCCGATACAGGAAACATCCTTGTGAATTCTTTCTACATCCACTAGCTTAATCACATCCTCTGACTTTCTGACCTCCTGACATTCTTTTGAAACAGATGTTGGCAATGCTCATTGGGTCAGATAAAATCTGTATAAAGTGAAATAGAGATAACATTTCAGGTCAATGTCCTTTCACTACATCTGATCTCATGACTGGTCATTGACTTGAAGCATTAAATCTGTTCGGTCCCAAGAGGCAATTTGACATGCTGAGGATTTCCTTCATATCTGTTTTTAATTCAGATTCCCATCATTTGAATCATTTTGCTTTTAGATAAATGATATGAATTATTTTGTACTAGTGATAAAGTTAAGATCCCAACTAAATTTTATTCCCTGCCTGAGAATTGCACAAAATGTCCAAGAGCATTCTTCGAGTCATAGAGTTACAGTGTGGAAACAGGCCCTTAGACCCAACGCCCACACCAGCCAACATGTCCCATCTACACCAGTCCCACCTATCTGCATTTTGTCCATATCCCTCTAAACCTGTCCTATCCATGTACCTGAATATTTCTTAAACGTTGTGATAGTACATTCCTCATCTACCTCCTCTGCAGCTTGTTCCATACACCTATAACCCTTCGCTTGAAAAAGTTACCCCTAAGAATCTTATTAAATCTTTCTCTCCTCACCTTCTCGATTCACCTACTCTGGGCAAGAGACTGTGCATCCACCCGATCTATTCCACTCATGATTTTTCCACCTCTATATGATCACCCTCATCCTCCTGCACTCCAAAGAATAGAGTCGTAGCCTGCTCAACCTCTCTCCATAGCTCAGGCTGAGTCCTGTCAACAACCTGGTAAATCTTCTCTGCACCTTTTCCAGCTTGATGATTCTTTTGATGATTTATTCTCTGTCCTTCACAGTTCAAACAAATGAAACACAGTCGCCTGTCCAGGAGTGCTCATATTCTATGTTCTATCCATTATCATTCCTGGGAACGGGAAGTATGAAGGGTAGGGGGATAGTGTTGCCAACTGTTAATGATGCAACGAGAAATCAATTTGAAATCAGTTCCATCGGGTGCAGGTCACGTGTCTGAGACTCTCAACCTGAGCTGGGTTTAGACCAATGTGTGATAGTTATAACCGCCTGATGATGTGTTGCTGCACTAGTAATCCTGCTGCTGCAATAGTAATCCTGCTCAGTATGCGAGGAGCTGCACAATCAGACATTTGGTGTGTGTGCTTGGCAGGAGAGCCAATGGCGGAAAACTATTATCCATGGGATTATGACTAAAAACCTTTGAGTCAGAATCCCACCTAAACATGACAATATCCTAGCGCCACAGAACACTGATTGGCCTGAGGTAACTGACCACCACCCCTTGCGTTGGTCGTTGTGTAATACCGCTCACTACCTGCCTGGAGCGGCTACTGTTACTCACTTGTTTAGCATACCATGTGATCTTGGGGAGCCTGGTGCTAAAATATTTGTAGACAACCTGATTTACTGTGTCTGCAAGTTCATAAGTTGACAAGTTCATAAATGATAGGAGCAAAACATACAGCCATACCTGTCCCATGCATCCTTCTTGTTTTTGACTAGCGTCTCAATTTCCCTCGTCAGCCAAGCTTCTTACGTTTGCCTGCTTTGCCCTTCACTCTAACGGGGATGTACACATCCTGAGCTTTCTTCAGTACACTTTTTAAAACATCCCACTTGGCCCATGTTCGTTTCCCATCTAATAACCTGCTCCAGTCAACTTGATATAAGATCATGAGAGGAATAGATCGGGTAGATACACAGTCTTTTGCCCAGAGTAGGGCAGGGCCGTCTTTACAGCATTATGGGCCCCGGGCAAAGCAGTGTACTGGGGCCCCTACGACAACTACTCACAGGAATAAAAATGTAAATGGTCGATAAAATTAAACATATATTTATTTTATTGGCACTTCCAACAAAATCGGTGTTGAAACATTAAAAACATGCTGTACAGCAACAACTAATCAACATGATAAACATTTGAACAATACACGAGGCTTGAAAAACACAATAATACTCAGTAAGCCATACAGATTAGATGTCACAGTATGAAATTACTACGAATTTCTTATTATAACAAGCATTTGCGGCATTACTTTGCAGAGAATTGCTTTATTATTGGCTTGAAGTCAATGGTCTTTAGGATGTCATTTTCCATGCACATGAGTGAAAGCCAGTTCAAACGATACTGCCCCATTGTGCTACGAAGCTGATTTTTTAGAAGTTTCAGTCTTGAAAAAGAACGTTCTCCTGTACAATTGGTCACCATCATGCACGTGAACACTCTGAGTGCAATTTCAACATTCGGGAATACAGATTTCAAATTGTCGGAAATTATTTTTCTGTACAATGCAGGGAGAGTCTCACAATTTTCATCAAGAGCCATGTAGTGCTTGAGATGCTCACATTCATTTAAAAGGTCATCATAATTAAGGTCTTTGTGATACATATTAGCCAGATGTTCACACTTTTTCTTTAGTGCATCAGAAGCAATAGTTTTCAATTCACTGAAGAAAGAAAACAGATTTCCAATCTGTGAATAAGCTTCTGCACGTTTTGTCAGTTCAAAGATTAGAGTGTCCAGAATAAGGAGGAAAGTTTCTACCTTGAACTTTCCGCTTTTACTGAGAAGTACCTCTGCTGATGATGATCTATCATATCTAGTAAGACGCACACTTCGTTTTCGTTCCCGTTTTTTCTCATCACTGTAATCTGTATCTGGGCACATACTCCTGGCTTTGAATTCATATTCACTAAATTTATCTCTAGTTTCCTGAAGATAGGTTTTCATAGACTCAAGAAGATTTGTGGCAACAAGGCCTTCATAATAAGAGGAGTTGAGTATAGGAGCAAAGAGGTCCTTCTACAGTTGTACCGGGCCCTGGTGAGACCGCACCTGGAGTACTGTGTGCAATTTTGGTCTCCAAATTTGAGGAAGGATATTCTTGCTATTGAGGGCGTGCAGCGTAGGTTCACTAGGTTAATTCCCGGAATGGCGGGACTGTCGTATGTTGAAAGGCTGGAGCAATTAGGCTTGTATACACTGGAATTTAGAAGGATGAGGGGGGATCTTATTGAAACATATAAGATAATTAGGGGATTGGACACATTAGAGGCAGGAAACATGTTCCCAATGTTGGGGGAGTCCAGAACAAGGGGCCACAGTTTAAGAATAAGGGGTAGGCCATTTAGAACGGAGATGAGGAAGAACTTTTTCAGTCAGAGAGTGGTGAAGGTGTGGAATTCTCTGCCTCAGAAGGCAGTGGAGGCCAATTCGTTGGATGCTTTCAAGAGAGAGCTGGATAGAGCTCTTAAGGATAGCGGAGTGAGGGGGTATGGGGAGAAGGCAGGAACGGGGTACTGATTGAGAGTGATCAGCCATGATCGCATTGAATGGCGGTGCTGGCTCGAAGGGCTGAATGGCCTACTCCTGCCCCTATTGTCTATTGTCTATTGTCTATTGACCTTGCTTGTTTTGTTCATTCTTTCTAGCACGTCATTCCAAAGAATTATGAGAAAGATTGTTTCCAGGTTTTCCATTTTCTTGCTCAATCCTTCTGCCTCTCGCCTTGTATTCACTTCCTGTTCATTGTCAGCTGATACAGAATCCAGCGCATGTTTTATTTTCTCGAAACCCCCATACAGAGCATGAACAGCATCAAAATGTGCTGACCATCGTGTGTCAGATAGACGCTTGACCACAAAATCCTTTCCTAAAGATGATGTCAATACATTCCATCGATGAGTAGAAGCAGCTAAAAAGGAATACAGATGTTGAACAAAGTCAAAGAATTTGACAGTTTGTAGACAACACTCTGCTGCTTTTACTCCAACCAAGTTCAGGCTGTGTCCAGCACAGGGGACATAGATGGCAAACTCATTGAGTTGATGAATCCGAGCTTGCAATCCAGTATATCGTCCAAACATATTTGAGGCATTGTCATATGACTGACCACGGCAGTTTGATAGTGGAATTTTGTTCTCATTAAGAAAATCCACAACAGTGTCTGTTAGAGCCTTTGCTCCATGAGAAAAGATGGGGATGAACATCAAGAAACGTTCCACAGGCTCACAGCCTTTAATGTATCGGACAGTAAATGTCAGTTGATCTGTGTGTGAGATGTCTGGAGTGGAGTCTACACTTATTGAATAATACTTTGACTCTTTTACTTCTTCAAGAATAGTACAAAGAACCTGTTGTCCCATTAATTCAATAAATTCCTCACAAATGTTTGCAGATAAATATGACGGGTTCCCTTTTCCAGGATTTCCATACAGTTTGAGATGTTCCTCCAAGAAAGGGTCAAATTCACTCAACAGCTCTAGTATGCCTAAAAAGTTGCCATTTTTTACTGACCCAATAATCTGATTTTCTCCACGAAATGGCAAACCTCTGGAGGCAAGAAAGCGAATTACAGAAACCACACGTGTCAACACTTTATGCCAATATTCCTGCTCTGAGCGATGTTGTTTAAGTAATAAAGAATCTACACTTCCAGTTTCTTTATGCCTAATCAAATATGCCGTCATGCACTTTCGATGTTCTTCTCCATTTTCATGTTCTACAATAACATTGCTGTGCTTCCAGTCATTGAACCCCGATGTAGCAAAGGGAGATTCTTTCTTGGACAATAGGCGACATACTAAGCAGTACAAACGACCTTGGGATGGTGAATAGAGTAGCCATTCACGTTTTACACACTCGCCATTCCGCAATTCACGTTTGAACACATTATTTGATAAATACCTTGTCTTCATACTCTCTACTCCAGCTGTTTTATACACTTTGCGTGAGTTTGAAAGGTTGCTATCATGATTCTGACATGATGAGGGCCCACTACGAATCCAGTAATCTACTGTGTTAGTATCATTAATGTTCCATAGCCCCGGATCTGTCTCTTGGATTGGAAACTCCTTTACTGTTACAGATTTGGGTATTTCCTCTTGTGAAATGTCACCAGCAGCAGCAACAGGTAATGATACTATTGGTATGTCTGCTGAAACTGGATGATTGGTAGCAGGAATGGATTTGGATGTGGATGCTACATCTGAAAGAACAGTACTAGTGGCTGACATTGCAGGAGTGGATGTAGATGTGGATGCTACATCTGAAGGAATGGTATGAGTGGCTGACATTGCAGGAGTGGATACTGATGTGGATGCTATATCTGAAGGAATGGTATGAGTGGCTGACGTTGCACCTGTGTTGAACCACGATGTTAATTTTGGAATTTTTCCAATTTTCTCCTTCTCCTCTGCAGCTCTCTTCCTCTTCTGTGCTCCACTGAAAACATTACGTTTCATTTCTGCTAAGGGTTATTCACCTTTCCCTCCCCCTCCCCTCCTCCCTCCCCCTCCCCTCCTCCCTCCCCCTCCCCTCCTCCCTCCACACCTCCCCTCCTCCCTCCCTCCCCCTTCCCTCCCTCCCCTCCTCCCGGTTACAATGGAAACCCTACGAGGACGGGCCCAACGGGGAAAGAGGGGTACTGGGAAAAGGGGAGGTCCCCCTCCCTCCCCCCTTCCCCCTCCCCTCCCCCCTCCCTCCCCCTCCCTCCCCCTCCCCCCCTCCCTCCACCTCTCCCTCCCTTTCCCCCCTCCCCTCCCCCCCTCCCTCCCCCTCCCCTCCCCCCTCCCCCCTCCACACCTCCCTCCTCCCTTCCCTCCCCCCCACTCCCCTCCCGGTTACAATGGAAACCCTACGAGGACGGGCCCAACGGGGAAAGAGAGGTACTGGGAAAAGGGGAGGTCCCCCTCCCTCCCCCCTCCCCCTCTACCCCCCTCCCTCCCCTCTCCCTCCCCCTCCCCTCCCCTCCCCCCTCCCCTCCTCCCTCCCCCTCCCTCCCCCTCCCCACTACCCTCTCCCTCCCCCCCCTTCCCTCCCCCCTCCCCCCCTCCCTCTCCCCTCCCTCCCCCTCCCCTCCCCCCTCCACACCTCCCTCCCTTCCCCTTCCCTCCCCCCCACTCCCCTCCCGGTTACAATGGAAACCCTACGAGGACGGGCCCAACGGGCACACTTGTGCTAGTATATTATAAATGTTTAGTATTTAGTCCCACGCCAGGATGTAGGGTTATATAATATACGTGTGTTTGCGACAAGACCTAAATATTTAAACATTCTGCTTCCATAATGAACACGTCCCTCCTTAAATTGTACGAACAGTATTTATTCTTAATACAAACTCTCTACTGTGTGCTGATTCACAACACTGCCGGGCAAGGCCTTGAATAGCCCAGTGGCGTAGCTAGGGTGTCTGGCACTGATCTAGCCTCATCTGTGTATAGGTCTACAAGACTACATTCAACATTTTCTCAACTTGCACAGATAAAAAGCTTATCCATTCATATATTCACAAACTATTAATACCTGGTTATTAGTACTGCATCATAAATTCGTAATCTTAAATAACTACTACATGCTTATCGTACAAGTGTTCAATGTTGTGAATGAACCTCAGATTTAATCACTAATAATCTATGCATAGCCCTATACCTGTGTTCATATACAATGTATAAATATAACCAATAATCATGTCATTGCTATTAATAGTACTACAGTAGGTCTAATGTGAGTAATGTCAACTGAGTTGAAGTGACGTAACATATACGCTAAATTACATTATACAGCATGAGATCCATACACATAGGCCTACATGCAAGTGAGGTGGCAGAGGTGACTGCGATACTAACCCGGGGATACTGAATCAGAGACAAATCACAATGTCCATTTGTAACACAATAACATTGCAGCAAATATTTATAGTTTAGTACTAGACCAAGTGGACCCGTTGGGCCCATTCCTCGTAGAGGGGGAACAGGGAAAGGGAGAGGGTATGATTGAGTGAGGCCTGGACCCAAAGCCTCTCGTGTATTGTAGCACCCTCAACCCACCTTATCCCCCCCCTCCCCCTACTGACCCACTCCACCCCCCCTAGCCACCCCCACTTGCCCCTCCCCTGCCCCCACCCGGGACGCGGGGGGATGGAGTGGCTGAGTGTTAGACCAATGCAGTAGAGGTTTGGGGGAGTTTCAAAGGGGGTTCAGGGGGGATGAATTGGGTGAATGGAGGGTGGAAGAGAGGGGGGATAAGGGGGCTGGGGGATGGAGTGGGTGAGAAGAGGATAAGGGGGGATGAGATGGGTTGTGGGGGGTGGGATGATAAGTGGAGTTGAGGGGGTGTGGATGGAGAGGGTGAGTGGGGCTCTTAAAAAAAAACCCTGAAACCAATTTAAGTTAATGCAGCACAGGTCTTGGGGAGTTTTAAGGGGGATTAAGGGGGGGAATGGAGTGCATGAGTGGGGCTCTGAAGAAAAATCCTAAACACAATTTCACGACCGCTGTTGTCCCCCCCCCCAGTGCCCATTCTCAGACCCCCCCATTCTCTCTCCCCCAGACCAACTGTTACTCTCCGCCACCCCCCTTTCCCCAGCACCCCCATTTCCCCCACTCTCTCTTCCCCCCCACCACCAACCCCCACCCTTGCTGTCCCCCTCCCCAGTCCCACTCTGCCTCCTCCCACCCCCACTCTCTCCTCCTCCCACCGTCCCCGTCGCCCCCACCATTACTCTGCCCCACCCCCCTTTCCCTACCAGCCCCCCCTGTCGTGCCGGCGAAAAGCACTTACCGAAAAGCACTTAGCGATGGACTTAGGGTGCTACATTGTTGCGAAAAGCACTTACAGATCGCTGTGAGAAGCACTTAGGGATGGAAAAGCAAAGCACTTAGGGAGCTAATTGTTGCAAAACAGATCGCTGTGAGAAGCATTTAGGGATGGAAAATGTTGCGGAAAAAACACTTAGGGACCGAAAATGTTACGAAAAAAGCACTTATTGAACCTACATTTTTAAAGTAGTATTTATTTATTGCAAGTCACTTAACATACACAGATCAGCATGGGGCCCCTATGCTCGTGGGGCCCCGGGCAAGTGCCCATCAGGCCCATGCATTAAGATGGCCCTGGAGTAGGGGGATCAAGGACCAGAGGACATAGGTTCAAGTTGAAGGGGAAAAGATTTAATAGGAATCCAAGAGATAACTTTTTCACATAAAGGGTAGTGGGTGTATGGAACAAGCTGCCAGAGGAGGTAGTTAAGGCTGGGACTATCCCATTGTTTAAGAAACAGTTAGACAGGTACATGGATAGGACAGGTTTGGAGGGATATGGACCAAGCACAGGCAAGTGGGACTAGTGTAGCTGGGACATTGTTGGCCGGTGTGGGCGAGTTGGGCTGAAGGGCCTGTTTCCACAATGTGTCACTCTATGACTATGACTCTAACTTGGCTGTGGAGGCCAAGTCAATGGGTATTTTTAAGGCAGAGATAGATAGATTTTTGATTACATGGGTGTCAGGGGTGAAGGGGAGAAGGTAGGAGAATGGATGATTTAAGAGGGAAAGATAGATCAGCCATGATTAAATGGCGGAGTGGACTTGATGGGCTGTATGGCATCCCTGGAGGAGTTTCGGGAGCTAAGGAGTAAACTAAAAAGGAAATCAGAAGGGCAAAAACTTAAGGGGGAAAAGGGTAACTAGAGAGAGAGTGAGACTGAAGTCCATGTACACAACATCTACAGCTCTGCCTTCATCAACCTTTTTGGTCACGTCTTCAAAAAAATCAATCAGATTTGTGAGACACAACCTCCCACGTACAAAACCATACTGACTATCCCTAATCAGCCCTTGCCCATCCAAATGCCTGTATATCCTATCCCTCAGAATACTCTCCAGTAACTTACCAACTACAGATGTTAAGCTCACTGGCCTTTAGCTGATGGAGATTAGTAGGTGAAGGGCCATGAGTGACTCTAACCTTTCTCAAACTGTTTTAATATTAACAAATAAGCTTACTTTTCTTCATTTGATCTGCTTCAGAATTACTGCAGATCCTACCCTTGATATTATCTACAGCCAGCCTGCACCATGAGGTTTAGTTAGTTTAGTCTCTTGCCATGTGTGAAAAGCTTTTGTTGCATGCTAACCAGGTTTTAATCAAGTGTTGCAATTCAAGGGATCCCAATGAGCTTTCCTCCATGAATCCAGCTGTATCCCATGTAACCTGTTAACAGCTCAGCAGTGTTCCTGTATATACCGCAGGTGATGGCTCGGTGGGGCCTACTCTCCCAAGGCTGACTTTCAGTGCACCATTCGGTAAGCAATGACATCGAACATAGTACAGCGGAGGATGGGTGTACACAGTGGGTGTAAAAAACATGCCCTGCACATCGCCTTTAAACTTGGTCCCTCTTATTTTAATGCCATGCCCTCTGGTCTTTGACATTTCTATTCTGGGAAAAAGGTTCTGAACATCTGTCCTACCTTTGCAATGAGAATCACACATTTTTTTAAGCAGACTTCTTCTGGGTAATGGAAAACCCATTTTCACTGGATGCTAATGGGGTTCCGCATTGGGATTAAAAGGAAATTGTATAATAATACATAATTGTAAATGATCATTGACCTTTCATGTTACTTTGATGTAACTCATTGGCTCACAGACATTTGCTGTCCCCATAGCCTTGTTATTATTTTCCCTTTGAACTATTTATTAAATTTTGAAAGCTATTATAAAATCTCCTTCCACCGCAATTCTAAAATAAGAAATCAGTTCTTCTCTTATCAATTCTGGTTCTTTGGTCAATTATCTTGATGTCGATATGTAAACCCTCTAATGTAATGCATGCCCTCTTGGATTACATGACTCAAGGAGATTACAGTGGTTGGTACTGCACCACCCATCACAGGTACTGACCTCCCCACCATCGAAGGCCTCAAACACTCAGCCAACATTATCAAAGACACATAGCACCCTTGGCTACACTTTCATTTTGCTCCTAGCTCCTTGGGAAGAAAGCATAGGAGCCTGCAAACTGTGAGCACCATGTTCAAGAATAGCTTCTTCCCTACAACCATCAGGCTGTTGAACACTAGGCAACACTAAACTCAACTATGAACTTCTGTGATAGACACAAAATGCTGGAGTAGTTCAGCGGGACAGGCAGCATCTCTGAATAGAAGGAATGGGTGATGTATTGGGTTGAGACCACCGCTGGGGTGTAAGCTGCCCAAGTGAAACATGGACCTCTTTGGACTGTCTTTAGTTGCACTAAGGACTTTGAAGGGTTTTGCACAAGTATTGTGATTATTAATTTATTTTGTTTGTTTATTATCCTGTGACTAGTGGTTTGTCACAGGATTTGGTATTGGGCCTATTTGTCATCTATATAAATGATTTGGATGAGAACGTACATGGCATGATTAGCAAATTTGCAAATTACACAAAAGTGGGTGGTATTGTAGATCGTGAAGATGGTTGTCAAACATTGCAACAGGATCGTAATCAGTAGGGCAGTTGGGCTTAGGAATGGTTGATGGAATTTAATACAGAGAAATATAAGGTGTTGCCTTTTGGAAAGACTAACATGTGCAGGACCTACACAGTGAATGGTGGGGCCCTGTGAAGTGTTGTAGAGCAGTGGGATTTAGGAGTGCAGTTACTTAGTTCATTGAATGTTGCATCACAGTTAGATAGGGTGGTCAGAAAGGCTTTTGGCTCATTGGCCTTCATCAGTCAGTGTATTGAGAGTGTGGATGTTGGGAGGTCATGTTGCAGTTATGTAAGATGTTGCTGAGCCCTCATTTTGAGTATTATGTGCAGTTCAGGACACCCTGTTATCGGAAAGATGTTGTCAAACTGGAAAGGGTGCAGAGAAGATTCACGAGGATGTTGCCGGGAATCGAGATCCTGAGCTATAGAGAGAAGTTAAAGCAGGCTAGGACTCTATTCCTTATGGTGCAGGTGGATGAGTGATGATCCAAATCATGGGAAGAATAGATCGGGTAGTTGCCCAGTGTAGGGGAATCAAGAACCAGGAGCCATAGGTTTAAGGTGAGTGAGGAAAGATTTAGTAAGAACCTGAGGGGTAACTTTTTCACACAGAGGGTGGTGGGTGTACAGAATGAGGTTTAGAGGGATATGGGCCAAACGCAGGCAGGTGGGACTAGTGTAGATGGGACATGTTGGTTGGTGTAGGGAAGTTGGGCTGAATGGCCTGTTTCCACGCTATGACTCCAAGACTCCATTACATATTATCTGTGTGTATTGTGTTTACAAACCTGTTATGCTGCAGTAGGTAAGAATTTTTTTGTTCTGTTGTCAGTACGTATGACAATTAAACACTCTTGACTCTTGACTCTTAGATCTCTTGACTTACCTTTACTTCCCATCCTTGTGCATTTGGTGAACTTCTAAAATAAGATCAGGCATATCAGGTGAATCCTCGCACTTGAGTGATGTGCACCAGATAACACGAGTAAGCCGATTTAGCCGATCTTGTAGCATAATCCTGTAATGTGGAAGGGGATTACCTAAGAGGGAGACACAAGAGACAGTGGATCCTCGAATCTTGAGCAAAAAAACAATTCTAAGCCACTTCATGTTGGCGCAACTCTAAAGCTCCACGTGTAAGTAATAGCCGTAACAATAAATATCAACACATGAATCAATGTCCACGATATAACCATTTGCCAACTCTTTTCACTGTGTGCTCTGTTAAAAAAATTCAAAAGGTATTTCAAGCTGTGCAAGAGGAAAGTGATAACTCTCTTTGATGAGGCAATTGTGACTTAAACATAGAACCATTGTTCAAGTACACCAAGTATTTGCTTGAAAGAATTCAATCTCTTGGAGATTATTGAAGCTGATGGAGAACAGGGTAGCTTTCAGCAGTAAAGGAGCGGAGTTTCTGATGAAGCATTGTTCATCTGGGGCTCAAGCTCAACCTCTGAAACACTTGCTCCTTTACCGAGGTGTACCTATGCTAGTCCCACTGGCCCGCATTTGACCATATATCCCTCTAAACCTTTCCTATCCATTTACCTGTCCAAATGTCTTTTATATGTTGTCATAGTCATTTAGTTTAGAGATACAGTGCGGAAACAGGCCCGTCGACCCACCAAGTCCATCCCGTCCAATGATCCCCGCACACTTACACTATCCTACCCACTCTAGGGACAATTTACAATTATACCAAGCCAATTAACCTGCAACTTGTATGGCTTTGGAGTGTGGCAAGAAACTGGATATCCCGGAGTAAACCCACGCAGGTCGTGGAGAGAACGTATAAACCCCGTACAGAGAAGCACCTGTAATCAGGATCGAACCTGGGTCTCTGGCACTGTAAGGCAACAAGTCGACCACTGCGCGACCATGCCGAAAGTTACTTGCCTCAACCATCTCTTCTGGCAGTTCGTTCCATGTACCCACCGCCCTCTATAAAAATGTTGCCTCTCAGGTTCCTATTAAATCTTTCCCCTCACACTTTAAACTTATGTCCTCTGGTTCTTGATTCCTCTACTCTGGATAAAAGACAGTGCATTCACCCTGTCTATCCCCTCATGATTTTTTACACCAACATAAGATCACCCCTCAGCCTCTTGTGCTCCAAAGAAAATAGTCCTAGCCTGCTCAACCTCTCCCTGTAGCATAGGCCTCAAATCCTGGCACCATCCAAGTAAACCTTCTCTGCACTCTTTCTAGCTTAATGACATCCTTCCTATAGTAGGGTGACCGAAACTGAACACAATACTCTAAATGCGGCCTCACCAATGCATTGTACAACGGTAACATAACATCCCAACTTCTATACTCTACACTGACTGATGAAGGCCAATGTACTGAAAGCCTCTTGACCACCCAATGCAGAGAAGATCTAGTGGTGACACCACTTTCTGAGAACGAGATATACCAGCACTCCTAGATCCCTCTGTTGTACAACAATACCCAGGGCCCCACCATTCGATGTGAAGAACCTGCCCTGATTTGACTTCTCAATATGCAACACCTTGCACTTATCTGCGTTAAACTCCAGCCCACTTGCACAGCTGATCAAATTCTTGCTGTGATTATTGATAACCATCTTCGCTATCTAAGATAAACTTTAGTGCGATCTGCAAACTTACTAATCATGCCTTCTGCATTGTCAACCAAATTGTTGATATGAACCACACACCGCAATGAGCCCAGCACCGATCCCCGAAGCACACCACGAGTCACAGGCCTCCACCCTTCCTTCCATGAAGCCAATTCTCTATCCAGTCAGCCAGCTCACCCTAGATCCCATCTGATCTAATCTCCCAGAGCAGCCTACTATGTGGAACATTATAAAGTGCCTTGCTGAAGTCCATATAAACACTGTCTATGGTTTTGCCTTTGTCAGTCATTTTGGTTAATTCTTGAAAAAATTCTATCAGATTCATAAAACATAATGTTCCATGAACAAAACCATGCATTTTTAAAATTCCATGCCACCTATGCCCATGACATTATGGCAGTCCTAGTCTAATTTGAGAAAGGTAAAATCCCCTACTATGTCAACCTTATTGATCTTGCAGCTGCCTGCAATCTCCTGGCATAATTGTTCTTTTAATTCCTGTTGACTATTTGGGGGCCTATCTACACTCCCAACAAGGTGATCATCCCTTTTTCAATCCTCAGCTCCATCTAACTGGACAAACATCAGTAATGTAATCTCAGACAACTGCCATATCATTCCCCTTGCCTGCAGCACCTGAACCGTAGAACATTAAGCTGCCAGTCCTCTCTTAGCCAGGTTTCCACAACAGCTATAACATCTCAGTTGCACGCTCCAATCCATGTCCTGAATTCATCCACTTTACCCGTCAGGCCTCTCGCATTAAAATAAATGCAATTCATTCCAACGCTCGATCCATGCCGTGCTCCTGCCTATCCAGTCCACTAAACTATCTATCATCAAATTTCATATTGACTTTCAGCCTCTCACCTGCCTCAGTCCTGCATTGACCCTTCGGTCCAACTTGCGCACAGCGACCAACTGTGCTGGAGGGTAGCCTTGCAACCCTCTATACCAGTCCCACCTGCCTGTTTTTGGCCCACATCCTTCTAAACCTATCCTATCCATGTACTGTAGCTGTCCAAATATTTTTTAAACAGTGAGACAGTACCTGCCATAACTGCCTCCTCTTACACCCCAGCTTGCACCCCAGTGGTATGAATATTGACTTCTCTAACATTAAGTAACTATTGCTTTCCCTCTCTCCATCCCTCCCCCTTCCCAGTTCACTGGCCAGTCTGACTGTGCCCGATTACATTTTATCTCTGTTTGCTTTGTTGTCACCTTCTCCTAGCTAACAAGGAGCTATTCTATATTTTCCTTGATCTACATCCCTTTTGATGTCTCGTTTTCACACACTTTACCCTTCCTTATCTCTGCATCTCCCTCTCCCCGACTCAATCTGAAGAAGAGTTATCAACTCGAAACATCCCCCATTCCTTCTATGCAGAGATGCTGCCTGTCCCGCTGAGTTACTCCAGCATTTTGTGTCTACCTCCTCTGGCTGCTCGTTCCACATAACCACCACCCTTTATGTAAAGCAGTTGCCCCTCAGGTTCCAATTAAAGCTTTCCTCCCTCACCCTAAGCCTTTTCTTGATTCCCTTACTTTGGGTAAAAAGACCCCGTGCATTTACCCTATCTATTCGTCTCGTGATCTTACACACTCTTTAATTTCCCAGTAGATTTCTGTAACTGATTATTAAATCTCAACATTTTCCTTCCTATGGCAGTAACTGTCATGGGGGTCATGACTTTGCCTTCCATCACAGTGAGGGTATGCCTGGAGCAATCACTGTGATGGCTGTTTTGTGTAAAAAATTGTATCTGTGTGTCTTGTGCTTTTTGATGTCTGCTGCCGGACCCTGACGTGAGAGGACGCTGGCGTTGAGTATTCGCCGCTTTTCCGTCAGGATAGTTTGTCTGTTTGTTTCTATGTTAATTGTATTTGTAAAGCGCTTTGAGCATGTGATAAGGCGCTATATAAAATAAATATATTATTATTATTATTATTATTATGACTTCAGGCTGTTTCTAACCAGTCTACCCCACCCCTGCTAAATGTTCTACACCCACCCACTGATAATCATTATACATAAAAGAATATTTGATTGCACAGAAGTGTTTCAAATCGTTAAAAGAAGTATTGAAAAATTAATGAACAGAATTGAGTATGGCACAACCTTGACCAGCATAGCAGCAATTTCAGGAAGCTGATGAAATAGACCCATGGAATTATACCATACAAGCAGAGGTAAATTTATTCACATTCCTGTAAGGATTAGCAAATAATGCAAGAAACAGACTATGTTTATACACAGCTGCAAAGGAAATGATAAAAGTGGAGAAACACTGGAGATCTACGATGTGTCATGTTAATTCCATCTGCACAGACTTGTGCAACTCTGGCAATTCACTGCTATGTATTCACTGGCTTGTATTCACTGGAGTTTAGTAGGCTTGTATTCACTGGAGTTTAGAAGGATGAGAGGGTATCTTATAGAAACATATAACATTATAAAAGGACTGGGCAAGCTAGATGCAGGAAAAATGTTCCCAATGTTGGGCGAGTCCAGAACCAGGGGCCACAGTCTTAGAATAAAGGGTAGGCCATTTAAAACTGAGGTGAGAAGGAACGTTTTCACCCAGCGAGTTGTTGAATTTGTGGAATTCTCTGCCACAGAGGGCAATGGAGGCCAAATCACTGGATGGATTTAAGAGAGAGTTAGATAGGGCTCTAGGGGCTAGTGGAATCAAGAGATATGGGGAGAAGGCAGGCACGGGTTATTGATTGTGGACGATCAGCCATGATCACAATGAATGGCAGTGCTGGCTCGAAGGGCCGAATGGCCTCCTCCTGCACCTATTTTCTATGTTTCTATGAAACCCAAAAGCAAACAAGCAGTCAGGACAAATGAATGATAAAAATAAATTAAAAATATGAACAAATACGATACAAAAATAATGAAATAAAAAAATGAAGATGTTTCTTTGGAGTTCAGTCTTAGTGAATTATTCCAGATTTATGAACTCTGACCTGTGCATACAATACAAATTTCAACAGACTACTCTCTGACCAACATGTGCTATATTAAATAGTACAGTGAGGTTGAAAACAATTGCATTTCTTCTTGCGTTTGAGGCAACAGAAGTTATGAAGCTGCTTCTGCTTCTGCTGTCTCTGTTGTCGTTCACCTGACTGAGGTCAGTTGACAGGGCTCACCACGGGGAGGTCGACAACATGAGCACTGAATGTAGGAGAAGCTTTGCCCTGAAGTGCGATTTACAATTAAGCAACTCGTTCAAGATGGTGACTTTTTTTTAACCAACTCCTTCCAGTTTTTAATAGTACAAGGAACTATTGTGCAAGGAAAATTTGAATTAAATATGTGTTATTTTGTAGAGCAAAGGGATCTAGGAGTACAAGTACATAGTTTGTTGAAAGTGGTGTCACAGGTAGTTGGGGTGGTGAAGAAGACCGTTGACATGCTGGCCTTCATTTTTCTGGGAACTAAGCATAGTTACTGGGATATTATGTGACAGTTGTACAAGACGTGGGTGAGGCCGCACTGGGAGTATCATATTCAGTTTTAGTCACCTGCTTTTTAAAAATTGTCATTAATCTGGAAAGAGTGCAGAAAAGGTTTACAAGGACGTTGCCGGGACTCAAGGGACTGAAATATAGGGAGAGGTTGGAGGGGCTTGGACTTTATTCCTTGGAGTGCAGGAGGCTGAGGGGTGATGTTATAAAGGTGTATAAAATCATGAATGCAGCAGTATTCCCAGGGTAAGGGAATCAAGAACATGAGGGCATAGGTTTAAGGTGAGAGTGGAAAGATTTAGTAGGAACCTGAGGGGCAACTTTTTGACACTGAGGGTGATGGATATATGGAACAAGATGCCAAGGAAGTAGTTGAGGCAGATGCAATAAAAACTTTATTAGTCAAAATGTAATAAAAAAGAACTACATGCTGGTTTATACCGAAGATAGGCACAAAATGTTGGAGTAACTCAGTGGGTCAGGCAGGATCTCTGGAGAGAAGAAATGGGTGACAATTCGGGTCGAGATCCTTCATCAGACTGATGTCAGGGGAGTGGGCATGACAGAGATAGAATGTAGTCGGAGACAGTAAGACTGGTGGGAAAAATGGGAAGGGGGAGGGGATGTAGAGAGAGGGAAAGCAAGGGCTATTTGAAGTTAGAGAAGTCAATGTTCATACAGCTGGGGTGTAAGCTACCCAAGCGAAATATGAGGTGCTGTTCCTCCAATTTGTGCTGGGCCTCACTCTGATAATGGAGGAGGCCCAAGACAGAAAGTTCAGATTGGGGATGGGAGGGGGAGTTGATGTGCTGATTCACCGGATCAGGTAGGTTAAGGCGGACTGAGCGGAGGTGTTCAGCGAAATGATAGCCGAGCCTGCGCTTGATCTTGCCGATGTACAGAAGTTAACACTTGGAACAGTGGATACAGTAGATGAGGTTGGAGGAGGTACAAGTAAAGCTTTGCCTCATCTGAAAAGACTGTCGGGGTCCTTGGATAGATTTGAGGGGGGAGGTAAAGGGACAGGTGTTGCATCTCCTGCGGTTGCAGGGGAAAGTATCTGGGGAGGGGGTGGTTTGGGTGGGAAGGGACGAGTTGACCAGGGAGTTGTGGAAGGAACAGTCTCTGCGGAAAGCAGAAAGGGGTGAATATGGGAAGATGTGGCCAGTAGTGGGATCCCGTTGGAGGTGGCGAAAGTATTGGAGAAATATATGCTGATTATATTCAGACTGATTGTTGGAGGATGGGAACTGGAAGCAACAATAGAACAGGACAAATCAGGGCCGGCAACAGATGGCCTCGGGCAGGATAGGCCTGATGGGCCAATTGCTGGCTAGAGATAGCGTGATACCAAGAGGGATACACCATTGCGAACTGTGGAACTGGTTAACTGACTTTTTGCAGAGATGGGGGGGAATGCAAAGGGGGAAAAGCAAGGGGAGGGATGGGGGGAGTATGTAGAAGTTACCTAAAATTTGAGAATTCAGCATTTTGTATTAGACTTCTCCAGCATTTTGGTCAAAATGATTGAATTGGGCCAAAGGGCCTGTTTCCATGCTGTACGACAATGATTCTCATGTGCTTGTTACTAAAATAAACTAAAGCAAATGATTTTTGTAGACTCAAGCTTGAACTGCAGATGCTGGTTTACCGAAAAAGACACAACGTGTTTCAGTAACTCAGCGGGTCAGACAACATCTCTGGAGAATAATGATAGGCAATGTTTCGGGTCAGGACCCTTCTACAGTTTGAAGGGTCCCGACCCAAAATGTTCTCCAGTGATGCTGCCCGACCCTGATTGCTGAGTTACTCCAGTACTTTGTGTCTTTGAATGATTTTTATGTGTTCATGGAAAATACCTTTTATACGGAGGTTTGAACCATAGCCTGTGAAAGTAACAGTCAAAGCAATCTTGAATGAACTTTTGTAGTCTAGATGTTTGGCTGCGTAATTGAAAGGTCTTGAGCCCAAAATGTTATCTGTTCATTTCCCTCCATATATGCGGCTTGACCTGCTGTGTACCTCCAGCAGATGTTTGTTGCAAGATTGCAGATGTTTGTTGCAAGATCCCAGCATCTGCAACGTTGTTCCTCTATGTAGTATTTTATGTCGCAGAGAAAATCCAGTAAATTATAGACTTGTGAGCCTCTCGCCAGTGGTAGGGAAGCTATTGAAGAGGATGTCCAGAACAAGGGGCCACAGTTTAAGAATAAGGGGTAGGCCATTTAGAACTGAGACGAGGAAAAACTTTTTCACTCAGAGAGTTGTGAATCTGTGGAATTCTCTGCCTCAGAAGGCAGTGAAGGCCAATTCTCTGAATGCATTCAAGAGAGAGCTGGATAGAGCTCTTAAGGATAGCGGAGTCAGGGGGTATGGGGAGAAGGCAGGAACGGGGAACTAATTGAGAATGATCAGCCATGATCACATTGAATGGCGGTGCTGGCTCGAAGGGCCGAATGGCCTCCTCCTGCACCTATTGTCTATTGTCTATTGTTTACAGAGACTATCTATTTGGATTTGGAAGAGAATGACCTAATTAGGGACTGTCAGCTTGACTTTGTTTGGAGCAGGTAATTTCTTACAAACTTGGCTACGTTTTTTGCGGAGGAAACATTTTGGAAGATGCATGGGATCCTTGGTGGTTTGAATTCAGAAGTGGCTCACCCATAAAAGGCAGAGGAGAGTTATGAAAGGGTGTTATTCTGACAGGAAGTCTGTGATCAGTGGGGAAAAGACCTCCACAACTTGTAATATATATATATATATATATATAAATGTCTTGAACATAAATGTGGATTAGTTGATTAGTAAGTTTGTAGATGACACCAACATTAGTTGAGTTGCCGACGGTGAAGAAGGCCTCCAAAGCATACAGCAGAACATAAATCAGGTACAAGTATAGGCAGGGAAATGCAGGTGGAATTTAATCTGGGAAAGGGGAAAGTGGAAAGTGTCTCACATTTATTAGAGGAAAGTCTATTGTTAATAGCAGGACCCTTAACAACAATGATGCACAGAGGGATATTGGGGTTCGAGTCCTTAGGTCCCTGAAAGTAGAAACACATGTGGATAGAGTGGCAAAAAAGCCTGTCTGAGTATTCATTTTGATATTCCGGAAGTCATGTGCAGCTCGATAAAATTTTGACTCGGCCAAATTTGGAGTATTGAGTGCAATTCTGTTTGCTCTATTACAGGTAATATGTGGGGGCTGTACAAAGGGTGCAGAAGAGGTTTACCAGGACACTGTATGAATTAGGGGGTAAGTTAAAAAAATGATGCACATGACAGGCTTTTGCATAGAGAGTGGTAGGTACCTGGCATTCACTACCAGATATGATAGTGGAAGCAGATATGACAGTTGTGTTTAAGAGGCTATCAACAAGCCACATAAACATGCAGGGAATGGAGGGGTGTGGATCATGTGCAGGCAGAGGAGATTAGTTTACTTTGGCATCATGTTCAGCACAGACATCATGGCCTGAAGGACTTTTGTTCCTGTGCATACTGTTCTATGTTCTTTCATGCTATTTTAGTCCACCAATATCCTTGGGAATTTCCCTCAAAAACTTTCTGGCTCAAAACTTGTATTCATGAAGCCAGCATAATTTCCCTTCCCACAATGCATCCTCCTTGGAAGGATTCTGCTTGTGCGCGTTCCAACGTTCATTCCATTCACAGTCTGGCAAGCTGCAAAAGTAATACTGTTGGAGAACTCATTACATTAATGATACCAGTCATGTAAAAACTAATCATAACCTAAACTGGGGAAATCTAAAAGTACACAATGGGCACTTGGAAAAAGGCACCAGAGATTTAAACCATAAATCTGACATAGTCAGAGTTGAGACATCTCAGAAGGGAGTAGACAGATCAAGACATTGTAGCAGCTTCCTGCGTGCAATGGCGTTGAGTTGCATAAAATGCATTCTCATTTTGTTTGTATAGACAGGGAAGATTGTCTATACTTCATGGAATCTTTCTGAGATTACTATAATTGCAAGTAAAGATATTGGTGTTCCATCTTTGCTTTTACAGGTGTCAGAGGTTATGGGGAGAATGCAGGAGAATGGGGTTAGAAAGGAGAGATAGATCAGCCATAATTGAATGGCAGAGTAGACGATGGGCTGAATGGCCTAATTCTGTTCCTATCACTTATGACCATTTTCATAACCCATTAGGAGGAGCATTGACATTGTAAGCTTTCCCTGAAGAGCTATTTGGCAATCGTGTACTTTTGGTGGAAATATTGCTCTCATTGAATGTTATTTAGCAAACCATTGGTTTCACAAGATGTTCTCATACCAGGCAAAACTCTGCTTTGGAAGAACTGAGTCATTGATGGCTTATGAAAAGAAGAAGTTATTTGTACAGTTGCAGAACAGAATCATAGATTGGTTACAGCAATGAAGAAGGCGATTTAGCCCATCATTTCTATTAAGACTCAAAAGTGTTTCTTCACACGACAGAGGAACAATAAAATATGCAATTTCTGCAGCTTAATCAAGTCCGTAACACAATAACAAGCAATTACACAGATAATATATAATTAAAAATGCAGTTAATAACCATAATGCTAAGTAGCTATAATAATGTTAAAAAAATGAGGTGCAACCAAAGACACAGACCATAGAAGACCATAGTTGCTGAGGTTAGAGTTGTGTAGTGTTAAAGGCCCTGATGGTTGCTGGGAAGAAGTTCTTATTGAACCTGGTGGTCGTAGTTTTTAAGCCACGTACTTTCTTCCCTATTGTAGTAGCAAAATAAGAATGGCCAGGGTGGTGTGGGTCTGTGATGATATTTTTTAAGACAACGCCTCCTACAGGTCCTTCAGATGGTGGGGAGATCAGTAGCTGTGATGGACAGGGCAGTGTAATCTCCTTCGTTTCTGTGCATCCAAGTTGCCGAATCAGGCTGTGATGCATCATTCACTATGCACTCTAACCATCACGTTTGCAGATGGCACTAAAGTGGGTGGGGTTGTAAGTGGTGAAAAAGGTTGTCACAAATTACAGCAGGACCTTGATCAATTGGGCAGTTGGGCTGAGGAATTTAATACAGATGAAATGTAAGTTGTTTCAAAGCTTATGTCCCTATGATACCTCTGCAAGCAAGATTTCCATTGTATCTGCATCTCACTGTACTTGTTAGGTACAGTCAGCCTGACATCGGTGGTGGGGAAGATGCTTGAGTCAATTCTAAAAGATGAAATAGCGGAACATTTGGATAGCAGTAACAGGATCGGTCCGAGTCAGCATGAATTTACGAAGGGGAAATCATGCTTGGCTAATCTTCTGGAATTTTTTGAACATGTAACTTGGAAAATGGACAAGGGAGAGCCAGTGGATGTAGTATACCTGGACTTTCAGAAAGCCTTTGATAAGGTCCCACTTAGGAGATTAGTGTGCAAAATTAGAGCACATGGTTTTGGGGGTAGGGTGCTGACTTGGATAGAAAATTGGTTGGCAGACAGGAAACAATGAGTAGGGATTAACAGGTTCCTTTCAGAATGGCAGGCAGTGACTAGTGGGGTACTGCAAGGCTTGGTGCTGGGACCGCAGCTATTTACAATGTACATTAATGACTTAGATGAATGGATTAAAAGTAACATTAGCAAATTTGCAGATGACATAAATCACTGTGAATGGTGGTGCCGCCTTGAAGGGCCGAATGGCCTATTGTCTTATTGTCTATTGTCTGTTGCTTGTCTGCTCTTTGTGTTCAGTCTTGACAGAGTTGCTTCTTATTACATTCTGTTATTTTTACTGCTGCCTCCTGTAGTCAGTCTGACTTCACCTGTGCAATCCAATTCTTGGTCCATCCCATGAAGTCTGGACATAATTGTTTCTGGGCAGGTTCTCAGTGCTCTTGCCAGTAAAAGTATAATCCAATTTTTTTTAAGTGGATTTTATTTCATGACATTTCCTAGCAGGTAGAATGATGTTCCTCTTATTATGGTGACAACAGGTTGCCATTACTAAGACAAAGTAGATTCTGATCTTCCAGTCTCCCAAAATCAAAAGTTATTGAAACAACAATGAAAATATTAAGACCCAAAGAACTGCTAGGTGTTGGATTTTTGAGCAAAAAGCAAAGTGCTGGAGGATCTCCGCGGATCAGAAAAGATCCGTGGGGGAAACAGACAGATGATGGTTCAGGTTGGGGCCCTTCTTCAGACTGTTGAAACCCGACTTGTTAAAAGCAATCATAAGATGAAAAGAGAAAAAAGCTGGAAACGTGAATCTACATCTCTGGCAAGAACAGATACGACTATATTTCCCTTTTATATGTATTTTCTGCCATACTTTTAACAATCCCCATTGTTTTCTACAAAAAATGGAAAGGGTTGTGAAATATTCAGCAGGAAAGGCAGTGTCTGTGGAGCGAGAACCAGAATTAACGTCTCAGTAAATGAAGCTTTCAACCACTTCTTTTGTTTCCAATATTTGTTATACTTTTGCTTTCAACGAACAATCTTGCTGGATAAACTCTCCCCAGTAGTACTGAAAGCTTAACCAAGGCCTGCACTGTGATTTCAGGAGTTCACATCCATTTAAGAAACATCCATTTAAGAAACTGCCAAACCTCCTTCCTTCTCTTAGAAACATAGAAACAGAAAACAGGTGCAGGAGGAGGCCATTCGGCCCTTCGAGCCAGCACCGCCATTCATTGTGATCATGACTGATCATCCACAATCAGTAACCTGTGCCTGCCTTCTCCCCATATCCCTTGATTCCACTGTTGTGAATTTGTGGAATTCTCTGCCACAGAGGGCAGTGGAGGCCAAATCACTGGATGGATTTAAGAGAGAGTTAGATAGAGCTCTAGGGGCTGTTGAAATTTCCTATAACCACCGTAGCATTACATTTCAACATGCAGGTAGACTGGGAAAATCAGGGTGGTACTGGACCCCAGGAAAGGGAGTTTGTGGAGTGCCTCCGAGATGGATTCTTAGAATAGCTTGTACTGGAGCCTACCAAGGAGAAGGCAATTCTGGATTTAGTGTTGTGTAATGAACCTGATTTGATAAGGTAACTCAAGGTAAAAGAGTCATTAGGAGGCAGTGATCATAATATGATGTTTTAATCTACAAATTGAGAGGGAGAAGGGAAAATCAGAAATGTCAGTATTACAGTATAGCAAAGGGGATTACAGAGGCATGAGGCAGGAGCTGGCCAGATTTGACTGGAAGGAGGCCCTAGCAGGGAAGACGGTGGAACAGCAATGGCAGGTATTCCTGGGAATAATGTAGAAGTTGCAGGGTCAATTTATCCCAAAGAGGATGAAAGATTCTAAGGGGAGTAAGAGGCACCCGTGGCTGACAAGGGAAGTCAAGGACAGCATAAAAATAAAAGAGAAGAAGTATAACATAGCAAAGAAGAGCGGGAAACCAGAGGATTGGGACTCTTTTAAAGAGGAACAGATAATTAAAAAGGCAATACGGGGAGAAAAGATGAGGTACGAAGGTAAGCTATAAAAGCTTCTTTAGGTATGTAAAGAGGAAAAAAATGGTTAAGGCAAATGTGAGTCCCTTGAAGACAGAAGTAGGGGAATTTATTATGGGGAACAAGGAAATGGCAGACAAGTTGAACCGGTACTTTGGATCTGTCTTCACTAAGGAAGATACAAACAATCTCCCAGATGGTTCTAGTGGCCAGAGATTCTAGGGTGACGGAAGAACTGAAGGAAATTCACATTAGGTAGGAAATGGCGTTGGGTAGACTGATGGGACTGAAGGCTGATAAATCCCCAGGGCCTGATGGTCTGCATCCCAGGGCACTTAAGGAGGTGGCTCTAGAAATCGTGGATGCATTGGTGATTATTTTCCAATGTTCTATAGATTCAGGATCAGTTCCTATGGATTGGAGGGTAGCTAATGTAATCCCACTTTTTAAGAAAGGAGGGAGAGCGAAAACAGGAAATTATAGATCAGTTAGTCTGACATCAGTGGTGGGGAAGATGCTGGAGTCAATTATAAAAGCCAAAATTGCAGAGCATTTAGATAGCAGTAACAGGATCATTCCGAGTCAGCATGGATTTACGAAGGGGACATCATGCTTGACTAATCTTCTGGAATTTTTTGAGGATATAACTAGGAAAATGGATAGGGGAGAGCCGGTGGATGTAGGGTACCTTGACTTTAAGAAAGCCTTCGACAAGGTCCCACATAGGAGATTAGTGGGCAAAATTAGAGCACATGGTATTGGGGGTAGGGTACTGACATGGATAGAAAATTGGTTGGCAGACAGAAAGCAAAGAGTGGGGATAAATGGGTCCCTTTCAGAATGGCAGGGACAGAGACTAGTGGGGTACCGCAAGACTTGGTGCTGGGACCGCAGCTATTTACAATATACATTAATGACTTGGATGAAGGGATTAAAAGTAACATTAGCAAATTTGCAGATGACATAAAGCTGGGTGGCAGTGTGAACTGTGAGGAAGATGCTATGAGGTTGCAGGGTGACTTGGACAGGTTGTGTGAGTGGGCGGATGTATGGCAGATGCAGTTTAATGTGGATAAGTGTGAGGTTATCCACTTTGGTGGTAAGAATAGGAAGGCAGATTATTATCTGAATGATGTCAAGTTAGGAAAAGGGGACATACAACGAGATCTGGGTGTCCTCGTGCATCAGTCACTGAAAGGAATCATGCAGGTACAGCAGGCAGTGAAGAAAGCTAATGGAATGTTGGCCTTCATAACAAGAGGAATTGAGTATAGGGGCAAAGAGGTCCTTCTGCAGTTGTACAGGGCCCTGGTGAGACCGCACCTGGAGTACTGTGTGCAATTCTGGTCTCCAAATTTGTGGAAGGATATTCTTGCTATTGAGGGCGTGCAGCGTAGGTTTACTAGGTTAATTCCCGGAATGGCGGGACTGTCGTATGTTGAAAGACTGGAGCGATTAGGCTTTTATTGACTGGAATTTAGAAGGATGAGAGGGGATCTTATTGAAACATATAAGATTATTAAGGGGTTGGACACATTAGAGGGAGGAAACATGTTCCCAATGTTGGGGGAGTCCAGAACCAGGGGCCACAGTTTAAGAATAAGGGGTAGGCCATTTAGAACGGAGATGAGGAAAAACATTTTCAGTCAGAGAGTTGTAAATCTGTGGAATTCTCTGCCTCAGAAGGCAGTGGAGGCCAATTCTCTGAATGCTTTCAAGAGAGAGCTAGATAGAGCTCTTAAGGATAGCGGAGTGAGGGGGTATGGGGAGAAGGCAGGAACGGGGTACTGATTGTGAATGATCATCCATGATCACATTGAATGGTGGTGCTGGCTCGAAGGGCCGAAGGGCCTACTCCTGCACCTATTGTCTATTGTCTATGTCTAAACTAGTGACAATTTATACTTTGCAGAAGCCAATTAACCTACAAACCTGAACGTGTGGGAGGAAACAAGTGTACCCACATGGTCACAGGGAGAATGTCCACTCTGTATAGACAGCCCCCTTAGTCAGGATCGAGCCCAGGGCTCCGGTGCTGCAAGGGAGCAATTCTACTGCTGCTCTACTGTGCTGCCCCTGTCATCCAAAACTACCCAATTTCCCTTTAACCTGTTACTCATTTTTGAAACTTATCTGTTAATGCAAAGGGAAATATTAATAACTGAATTTATGGTCAGCACAAAAGCCTGTCCTATTTCAATAGCTCGGCCTTATTTGGCTATCCTTATCACCTGCTCATCCATTTTTGGCATTAAGCAGCAAACAGCTAATGGGGAAGGATGAGGGTCAGGCATACTCCTGTTTCCTCAGTACTTTGTTTTCATTATGCTTTACTAGCTTCACTGGTATCCCGTCTGCTTTGCCAGATGAGATAGCCTTTGGGGGCTCCTTTGTCTGCAGCAGGTTAAATTGCCTTCTGGTTTCCTGTACTTCATTATTAATAATAGCTCAACAACGGCCCAGTGGAAACTCCACCCTCTTCCAAATCCAGCAATCTTAAACTTGGAACTCTGAGGCAACAGAAGATTTTAACAGCTATCAAAGTCCTTCCTGGCTAATTGGGGTGGAACTGCCGATGATTACAGATATGATCCAATGGTGGGAATCTCTCGTGCAATTTCCTCTAAATATTTACAGAAGATCATCTGACAATAATAAGTGTTGGATGAGGGGGGACCAATTTTTTATTTTACAAAGTCGAACATATTATAGATATATACTATAGACCCCCAGATAGTCAACTGGAATTAGAAAAACAAATATGCCAGGAGATTGCAGGCAGCTGCAAGAGGAATAGAGTTAGAGCGGGGGTTTTTAACTTTCCCAATATAGATTGGAACTGAAATTGTGCCAAGGGCTTAAGTGGGATGGAATTTGTCAAATGACTTCAGAAATGTTTCCTTAAGCAATATGTAGAGGACCCGACAAGGGAAAGGGCAGAGCTTGACCTACTCTTAGGAAATTGGGAAGAGCAAATGGCAGAAGTGTCAATAGGTGAGCCTTTTGGGACCAGTGACCATTGTTCTATTAGCTTTAAAATAGTTATGAATAAGAACAGGATGGGCCTACAAGTTAAAATTCTGAATTGGTTGAAGGCCAAGTTTGATGGTATTAGACAGGAACTTGCTAAAGTTGATTGGAGTAGGTTGTTTGCTGGCAGAGGGATGTCCGTAAAATGGGATGCTTTTAAAAGTGTGATAATGCGAGTTCAAGGCATGCATGTTCCTGTTAGACTGAAGAACAAGGCAGGTCGGTGTAGGGAAGCTAGGATTATGAGAGAAATTGCATTAGAAAAAATATGGAGGCATGGGCCAGGTATAGGTAGCTGGGATCAAGTGTATCCCCAAGAAGAGTTTAGGGGACTGAGTAGCATACTTAAAGAAGGAAATCAGAAGGCCAAAAAGGGGGCAGGAGATTGCTCTGGCAGATAATATTCAGGAGAATCCAAAAAGATTTTATGTACATTATGGGAAAGAGGCCAATTAGAGAGCAAGAATAGGGGCCCTCAAAAACTGAAGCAGGCTGGGCAAAGTCTGCAATGAGTATTTCTCCACTGTTTTTACCATGGACATAAAGACTGGGAATTTGGGATGTGCTGAGGTTAATGATGTGCTGGACCTCCTAAGGCATATGAAGGTAGATAAATCTCCTGGGCTCGACATATCCAAGGACACTGCGTAAGCTAGATATGATAATGGCATTTAAGAAACCTTTAGGGAGAAACATGGAAATTCAGGCAAGGGAGTTGTATGGATCATCTTCAGGCAGTTGAGATCATTTTAACTGGGCATCATGTTCAGCACAAACGTGGTATACCATTCTATGTTTTTACTGGTGCAGGTGCAGTTCACATCCAAACTCTCAGTTTTCTGCCAATTACAGCAAGTGCTTCTAGTCTGTCTCAATTTTTTTTAAATGAGTCACTAACGTTCATATATATAAGGTAGGTTTAGGTCTGTTTTTCTGTTTAATTTCTTTATTTCAATATGTAGTTCATAGATGTGCATGTCCATAAGTTCATAAGCTACAGGAGGAGAATTAGGCCATTCTGCCATGAAGTCTACTCCGCCATTCAATCATGGCTGATCTATCTTTCCCTCTCAACCCCATTCTCCTGCCTTCTTCCCATAACCCGTGATACCCATACTAATCAAGAATCTGTCAATCTCTGCCTTAAAAATATCCATTGACTTGGCCTCCTCAGCCTTTAGTGGCAATGAATTCCACAGATTCACCACCCTCTGACAAAAGAAATTCCTCTCTAATGTTACATCCTTTTATTCTGAGGCTCTGGCCTCTAGTCCAAGACTCTCCCATTAGTGGAAACATCCTCTCCACATCCACTTTATCCAGACCTTTCACTATTGTCTCTATGCGTGATGTGTTTGTGTATCTTGTATCTTGTGGTCATCACTTCCGAAGAGTCCACCAGGGACTATACTGGAAGTATCCTATACCCACTAGGGACAATTTTTTAACACTATCCTATACCCACGAGGGACAATTTTTACATTTACCAAACCAATTAACCTACAAACCTGTACGTCTTTGGAATGTGGGAG
This sequence comes from Rhinoraja longicauda, assembly GCF_053455715.1. Lineage (NCBI taxonomy): Eukaryota > Metazoa > Chordata > Chondrichthyes > Rajiformes > Arhynchobatidae > Rhinoraja > Rhinoraja longicauda. The sequence continues at coordinate 36,413,262 of NC_135954.1, read as the reverse complement.
GAAACCGAAGATCTCGGAGAAAACCCATGCAGATCAAGGGGAGCACGTACAAACTCCGTACAGACAGCGCCCGTAGTCAGGATCGAACCCGGGTCTCTAGCGCTGCATTCGCTGTAAGGCAGCAACTCTACCGCTGTGCCACCATGACCACCGTATTGGAGTGACTTTTTTCTTAATTAGAGTGATACAGTGTGGAACCAGGCTCTTTGGCCCAACTTGCCTACACCAGAAATTAACAATAGGTTTGACAAGTTTTAAATACTTTTTTAATATCCTTAATTTATTTTTAATCAAGAGTAATTATTCGTCTTTTTCAATTGCTTCTGGACATGACTGACAGTGTAAAGCCATCTGACAGTACAAGCATTGACCAACTCTCTCGATCATCCCTCAGCCTTGTTCCAGGACAGGGCTTAGTTCCCATCGCCTGTGGCTCAGTCACACTTGTGCCTTGTCGAAGCGATGAGGTGATGAAGCCAATAGTCTGTTGGAAGCCAAGTGGTCAGAAAAATCTAGTGTGTGGTTGGAGATAGTACAGGCAGCGACCGTGATGTTCAGCACTGCACGTTTGCATCAATGGTTAAGACAGCACATCAGCAATCCACACCCTTTGTACAAATGCCAAAGAATGTTAGATGTGAATGTCATCACTATGTAATAAAGTCTTGGAAATTCTTAACATGATCTTTTCGGCATTTTGAATTCCAAATAAATTATCTAAGCCTTTGTCTTCTGTCTTCTCAAGTTTCTGTTGGCAGCTCAGCATTTCACTCATATTTATAAGCCATTATCATTGAGCCTGTTTCACTACCCAAAAGGACACGAGATCTTGGAGTAACTCAGCAGCTCACACAGCATCTCTGGAGAACTTGGGTAGTTGATGTTTCAGGTCGAGCCCATATCCTTTTTTTTTTTTACTGATGAGCTTGTCTGACATTTTCCTTCTTGCATTCCTCTTCGAGCAACTCCAACTTCACAAGTAGGTAGAATGGTGAAGAAGGTATATGTTATGGTTGCCTTCATCAGTTGACCGACTCTCAGGGGGTCATATTGCAGAATTATAAAAATGTGGTTATGCTACATTTGGATATTGTGCGCTGACCTGGCCACCTCATTGCAGGAAGGATGTGGAGGCTTTGGTGCTGATGCAGAAAAGATTCACCAGAAAGCTGCTTGAATAAATTGGACAGAGTTGAATTGTTTTCTCTGGAGCATTGGAGGTTGTGGGAAAACCTGAAAGAAGTTTACAAAATGATAGTCTTGGATAGGGTTGACAAGCAGAACTTTTATCACATGGTGGAAATGTCAAAGACCAGAGAGCATATCTTGAAGGTGAGAGAGGAAAATTTAAGGAAAAAATATTTTACACCAAGAGTGGTGGGTTCCTGGAATACGTTGCCTGGGGTGGTGGTGGAAGTAGATATGAGGCTTTTAGATAGGCACATAGATATGCAGAAAATTAGGGGATATGGAAGTTTATAAAATCATGAGAGGCATAGATAGGGTCGACAGTCAGAATCTTTTTCCCAGGATGGAGATGTCAAGGACTAGAGGGCATAGCTTTAAGATCAGAGGGGGAAAGTTAAAAGAAGACGTGTATGGCAAGTTTTTTCACACAGAGTAATAGGTGCTGGAATTCACTGCCATAGGTGATGGTGAAAGCAGATATGGCAGTTGAATTTAGGAGGCTATTAGAAAGGTACATGAATTTGCATGGAATGGGGGTCATGGAGTTATAGAGTCATGCAGCGTGAAACCAGACCATTTGGCCCAACGTGCCCACGCCCCCATCTACACTGGTCCAGGTGTCTGTGTGGGGTATGGATCATATTCATACCAAGGAATTTAACTCGGCGTTGTGTTTGGCACAGGCATTGTGGGCTGAAGGGTCTGTGGATGTGGTCTACTGTTTTATGTTCTAAAGCCCTAATGCAAGAATTTTTCATCTTCATTGCCCTTTCCACCACTGAACCATGCTTTCCCAAAACCCAACCTCATTTTTCATGTAGGAAGGTCTGTTTCCTGGGTTTACTACCTGAGCAACAACTGGTCAAGATTAAAACTTCCACCTTCACTCATTAGTTCTTGTTTTGTTTGGACTCGGGTATTCGCAGTGATAACTTAATTGTAGTGTCTTCTCTCAGTTCTGTGTGTGTGCGTATGTGTCTCTGTGTGTTTAAATTATTATCCTCTTGAGCAACAGAAACGTGGTGAAGCTGATCCTTAAACTAAGCAATTAACAATTACACAGACATTCAGTCTGCCAGCAAGTCTTGAGGTCACACCATATAAACAGTATTTATTCACAAAATGCTGGAGTAACTCAGCAGGTCAGGCAGCATCTCAGGAGAGAAGGAATGGGTAACGTTGCGGGTCGAGACCCTTCATCAGACTGATCAATGTGAAGAAGGGTCTCGACCCGAAACGTTACCCATTCCTTCTGTCCTGAGATGCTGCCTGACCTGCTAAGTTACTCCAGCATTTTGTGAATAAGATGGCGGCGCTGCCCTAGCAGCTGCGGCTACACCTGCGGTCCATTTGTCTTGTGTTTTTGTTGTTTTTTTTTGTCTTAATTGTAGTTGTGATGTGGTGTTTTTGTGTTGTGTACTATGTGTGTATGTGGGGGGGAGGGGGGGAACTGTAACATTGTAAATATGTAAATATGTATCCCTTCCGAACGGAGACCCGACCTTTGTGTTCTGGGCCGTGTCTCCGTTCCATCTGCGGCCTACCATCGGCCCAACTCCTGGAGCTGGCGGCCTCCAGGGCTCTGGTTCGCAGAGCCCGCGGATCGGACTCACCATCGGCGGATCCGGCCGTCTTCGGAGGCTGCGGGAGCAGCTGCGACTCGCCTTAGGCTCGGGCCGCGTGGATGCCGACATCGGGAGCTCCGGCAGCGGCAGCGTGTTCGCCCGCCCCGGATCACGGGGCTTGGGTCGCGGACATTTCACCGTCCGGCGCGGCCTAAGATATGCCGCGGGATATTTCTCTGCTGGGCGGGGGCTTCAATGTCGGGAGCCACGACCGCTCCGACGTGCAGCAACAGCGGCAGCAGCAGCGTGTTCGCCCGCCCCGGATCGGACTTATCATCGGCGGAGCCGGCCGTTTTCGGAGGCTGCGGGAGCGGCTGCGACGCGACGCGCCTTAGGCTCGGCCCGCTGTGGACCGTCCGGCGCGGCCTACAACCACAACAGCCTGACTGCGGGCGAGGACAGCAGGAGAAGGGAAAGACATTGTGGCCTTCCATCACAGTGAGGAGAGGACTGGAGGAGACTCACTGTGATGGATGTTTCTTTGATGGATGTTTCTTTTTTTGTGTGTTTTTGGGGTTGGGTAATTTTAATGCCTATTTAATGCTTTTATTGTTGGACTGTGTTTTGGGGGTTTTGGGGTTGTGTAATTTTAATGCCTATTTAATGCTTTTATTGTTGGACTGTGGGTGACCGAATTTCGTCCAATATTGGATGACAAATAAAAGCTATCTTGATCTATCTTGATCTTGATAAATACCTTCGATTTGTACCAGCATCTGCAGTTATTTTCTTATACCATATAAACAGTAAATGCGTTCTTTAATAAATAAACCTCTATCACTTTGGATATATATTTACTGTCTAGTAATGTATTTTGATGACATTACAATAATCTCATGAACATTCAGGCAGGTGGTTCATCATCATTGTTGGAATTCTGCTTGCGGACAGTAGTGTGGTAAGATTGGGCGTGCTTTTGAGGGAGGTGGTGGGATCTGGTGTAATTGTTGTGCTTTTTTGCAGCATACTAGTATGGAGTGGAATTATACTCCAAAGCAGTATCTCACCAGCTCCACAGACTGTGTCTGGGACTTTCTTTCCAGTTTCACATGTCGTGGAATATCTGTTCAGGCATTTGCAGAGATGGCATTGACTGCAGGACCACTGCTCTCCTAACTCCTCCACATTTATGTCCACCCAGTTTGACAATCCTGGAGCTTTAGTCAGCATGAGATCTCCAGAGGTTGTGAATTGTACCATTGCTGCTTGATGTGCAAGTTCAGCTTTTCTCTCTTACATGCACACGCTCACATACTCTGCCTCTGTTAACTGTGTGTTACCCATTTGATCACTTTAGCTGTGTCAAGAATTGGATTGTTTGCTGATTTTGTGGCCTGCATTTAAAATAGAGAAATGTAGTACGTGTTTGGAATCTGGAATGACCTGTGTGTAGGTATGGATAAATACATGGACGATAATTTTGCAAAGCCAGAGGGCGATGAAGACATGATGCCTCAAATGGCTTATTTCTGTGTTGAAACCATTCAATAATTCCAGTCAGATTCTGGTCTGGCCATTTAGCATTATCATTTTTAACATCCATATCAGGAAAATCTAAATCATTTTGTTTATTTCTCTCCTTGTCACTGTCTATTGGGGAGAATATTTTCTGCTCACCACCTTGGCCTGTCCTGCAACATGTAAATGATAAATGAAAACTGGAAAGAAAAACATTTACAGCAGTTTCTGCAGTTTCTTAGATGGCTGTGTTGTGGCAGGCGAGGAAGTGGCTGTTGACTGGCAGGGCTGTCAACTGATGGGGGAATCTTATTGAAATTCAAGGCACTGGTGTCCACTCGTATTGGCTTTTTAATAAGGCTTTGGAATTAGTTAGCAAGCCTTTAATGAGCAGCTTTTCCCTCATCAATCTGATTCCATCTACTTCAGGCAGTGAACTCAAGCGAAACAGCAAATATGAAAGATGAATCTGTTCTGTGGTTCATTAATGTCATTATTTTTTTTAATTATCCTCAGCACCCAAAAACCAAAATATTTCTTTCATGTAATGATTACGTATACCTCCATGAGTCAAGCATTGTTCACTTAACCGCATGGTCTTACACTGCTTCTGTCAGTTCCCAGGTTGCAACATGGTTCTGTTACTGAAAACTCTCCATAACCTGAAGTGTTGGTAAGTCGGAAGTGAACTAAAACAGTGCGTGGGACAGGATCGCAGAGACAGCAATGACAGGAGGGCGATCCGTTGTGGGATGAGCAGTCACCAGCCAGCCTCACTGACTAAATGAATGAACGAGTGAGTCTACTCGGTGCTCCCAGTTCTGCTCAGCTCCACCCAGCCCCTGATTGTTGTGACTCAGGGTGGGGGCTGGGGATAGATGCGATGTGGGATTTCTCCATGCCCACCCAACAGAAGATGCCACAGCCCTGCAGCAGTCGGCAAATTCATCCCTATACATCCTTCTGGTCTTTCAAATGCTCGTTCATACCTGTAGGCATCCATAAGTCAGGCGTTCAGATCCCGTGGCAGATAGAATTTTACTTAGACAAGTATAAAGTGTTGCATTTTGGGAAATTACACCAGGGAAGATTTACAAGCTTACATAAGAAATAGTGGACTCATGGAGAGTGCTGCAGAATAGAAAGACAAAGGGGTATGATGCTGATATTTCCTAATTGGTGAAAACTTGAGAGGTATTACAATCTGTGATGATGGCTCAGCCTACTACTCATGGAATCATAGTCACATAGCATAGAAACAGGCCTTTCAGCCCAACCTGCCATGCTGTCCAAGATGCCCCATCTACACTAGTCCCACCTCACTGCGTTTGGCCCATATCCCTCTAAACCTTTCCTATCCATGTACCTGTCCAAATATATTTTAAATGTTTGTTTCAACTACCTCCTCTGACAACTCATTCCATGTACCCACCACCCTCTGTGCGGAAAGTTTGCCCCTCAGGTTCCTATTAAATCTTTTCCCTCTCACCTTAAACCTATGTTCTCTAGTTCTTGATTCCCCTACCCTGAGTAAAAGGCTCTGCGCATTCACCCTTTCTATTCCCCTCATGATCTTATACAGCTCTATAATATCACCCCTCACCCTCCTGCGCTCCAAGGAATAAAGTCCTCCGAGCTCCAAGGAATAAGTCCCTGGTTCTGAAGACAAATCCCAGAAATCCTATGGCGAAAGATGAAAACAGCACCAGACACAACTGATCAATGTACCCTACCCTCCGTAAGTGCCCCCATCATGAACCATTAAACAAGGTGCACTTAAAAAAGAAGACTTTTGAAGGAAATTGCACTATTCAAAATGTACTAGACCAATCGGACCCGTTGGGCCCAAACATCTCCTGCATTGGTGCAGCATCCTCTCCTCCCCCCTCCCATCTCCCCCTCCCTCCCCCTCCCTCCCTCCCTCTCCCCCTCCCCTCCCCCTCTTCCCCTCCCCTTCCCCTTCCTCCCACTCCATTCCCCTCAACTGCCCTTATCCTCCCTCCCCCCTCCCTCCCTTCCCCCTCCCTAGGAGATAGGTTTAAACTTTAAAATGTGAATAACTTTAAAAATGTAACACCAATTTCAATGAAACTTCTTCCATTAGCACCAAAGGGGCAACGGTGAGTAAGGTGGGCCTAAAATTGTCGCGCTATCGTGTACCGTTTTGGCTGTAGTTCAGGAACAAACAAACAAACAAACGAGAGTTTTAGTATATAGATTGGAGTAGATATACTTCCAGGGATGAATGTGAATCAAAGGATAGGAAAATGACAATTCAAAACCCTAATAGTTTAAGAAAAATATATGAACACAATTAATTCTCTAAAATCTCCACCCTGTGAGTTTCTTGCTTGATTGCTGTGCTTGTGACAGACTAACTGTTGGAGATGTTCTCTGCAACGAAGCAACAACTGAATTACTAATGAATTATACAACTAGTAAAATGTTCGAAGGCAAAGTTGATGGTTTTGATTTTTAATTATCCAACAATTCTTACTTTTCTACATAACATTTTCAGTGGAGAATTATAAGTGAAAAACTTTATTTTGAATGCATATTGTACATTACATTTTGTATTTAATGCAATAATGCTTATGTTTAATACATGTAACAGCAATTTTATTATTTTCTTCATTTAATGTATAGTTTAAATCTGTGGCTGGTGCTCACATAGACCTTAGACCTGTGGCCACTATCTGCCACTCAGTCCATTCTCAACTGCATTGCATTGAGCTGTGGAGAATACAGAACTTCTATTGAGACAATATTGAGCAAATGTCTATGGCAAGTTGTGGTGCAAAACTACTAAAGATGACAATAAATAATTTTCATACTATTTTGGATCTTTGATATTACCTAGGTATATTTCTTTTATCTTTCTGTGCACTGAGTAGATAATGTCAGTAATGCATTTTTGTCTAAGTATATATTTTTTTAAAGAATGCTTAAGAAGGAAATATTTTTCCTGATGATCCAGACATTGCAGTACAACTGAGATCTCATCTAAAAGAATTGGTATTTGAAAAGTATTGTGAGAGCCAGGCCAAAAGGGGTGAAATGCATTGGGGATTCGTGTGGGGCTGAGTGGAGCAACAAAGTCACTCATCTTCAAGCACTAGACCAAGTGGACCCGTTGGGCCCAAACCTCTCCTGCATTGGTGCAGCACCCTCTCTTCCCCCCTCCCCCTCCCTTCTCCCCCCACTTTCCCCCTTCCCCTCCCCTCTCCCCCCTCCCCTCCACCCCCTCTCATCCTCCCCCTCCCCTCCCCATTCCTCCCCTTCCCCCTCCCTCCCTTCTCCCCTCCCCTCTCCCCCACACCCCTCCCCTCTCCCCTCCTCCCCCCACCTTCCCCCTCCTTCCCCCACCCTCCCCCCACCTTCCCCCTCCCTCCCCCCACCCTCCCCCCTCTCCCCCTCCCCCCTCTCCCCCTCCCCCTCCCTCCCCCCTCCCCAACCCCCTCCCCCCAACCCTCCTCACCCTCCCCCTTCCCCCCACTCCATCCCCCTCAACCCCCCTTATCCTCCCTCCTCCCCCTCCCTCCCTAGATAGATTTAAACTTTAAAATGTGAATAATACCAATTTCAATGAAACTTCTACCATTTGCACTAAAGGGACGACGGTGAGAACGGCGGGCCTAAAATTGTCATGCTGTTGTGTACCGTTTTGGCTGTAGTTCAGGAACAAACAAACAAACAAACAAACAAAAGTTTTAGTATATAGATCACACAAACTATTTGCTCTCTTAATGACCCAAGTTTTGCCAGTTTAAGCACTGGCCTTTCTGCTGAACCTCTTACATTGCAAATGGCAAATGTTTAGTATCAAATTGGCTTTGTGATTTTTAGTAGGTTTGAGAAAGTTATTGATCCAATAGAGTAAAGCGAGCAAGAACAGACTAGTCCTTTGTGTCATAGACCAATTGTCTATATGTTCTTCTTCTTGCGTTAGAGGCACCAGAAGTTATGTAAGTCTATATGTTGCAATTTATATATATTTGAAATAATTTGTGTGTTTAAATCTTTGAAAAAATGTCAGTGGTTTATTTGTTTTTAATTATGTTTAAATATTTCTGAATGTTGTAGACAGTCGAGATTCATAGAACATAGAACAGTACGACACAGAAACAGGTCCTTTGACCCCCTCAATGTCCATGCTGAACATGTTGCCATGTTAAACTAATCTCCTCTGCCTGTATGTGATCCATATCCCTCGATTTTTTGCTTATCCACGTGCCTGTTCAAAAGCTTCATGACCAGGGTTTGTTCTGGTGTGCTTACATTATTCTATCATGTCATTTGAGGGCCTACCTCTAATCTCAGACTATCTAGGCCAGTGAAGCCATCTTTTTGGAATGGATATTGGTATATTTGGGAAAACGAGGGCATGGAACATTGGGAACAGGCTAATCTCAAGGAAAAGCCAGGTTAATGATTCACATATCCAAGCTGCATATTGCCATATATGCCATTGTTGCAAGAGTTTCGAAATTTCCGATTGCGCTGTTTGAAGAAGATATCATGTATTTACAAAACATATTATTCAGGTGCAATATTTGGGTCAAATATTGAGATTGCCTGAGCATTTTTCTTTTCGTTCCCAACCTTGTCGTATTCTTGTGACCATTCTGTCTACACATGGCATTATGAGGATCATCTTTAGAGCAAGCACAATGCATGGGATTATCATGGACAGGAGGTAAGTTGGCGGAAGACCCCATTTATAACGAGAGGGCATTAAAAATTTATTCCAGCCCAGAAAAGCAGCATGCATTGTGCACAGCAGCACTGTGATGTGGCCGAGTTTTGACTGTAAGAAGAAGAAAAAAATACTTCAGACAAGATTACAAATTCATACTTAAGGTGTAACACCTTATTAAGCAATGTTCAGTATGTTTTTCATTGGTAATAAGACAAATAACTTCAAATATATAAAGCCTGATACAGCAAAACAAATTACATTTACCAAATATTTACTTTCAAATCAGAATGACAATAGACAATAGACAATAGACAATAGGTGCAGGAGTAGGCCATTCAGCCCTTCGAGCCAGCACCGCCATTCAATGCGATCATGGCTGATCACTCTCAATCAGTACCCCGTTCCTGCCTTCTCCCCATACCCCCTCACTCCGCTATCCTTAAGAGCTCTATCCAGCTCTCTCTTGAAAGCATCCAACGAACTGGCCTCCACTGCCTTCTGAGGCAGAGAATTCCACACCTTCACCACTCTCTGACTGAAAAAGTTCTTCCTCATCTCCGTTCTAAATGGCCTACCCCTTATTCTTAAACTGTGGCCCCTTGTTCTGGACTCCCCCAACATTGGGAACATGTTTCCTGCCTCTAATGTGTCCAATCCCCTAATTATCTTATATGTTTCAATAAGATCCCCCCTCATCCTTCTAACTGAAAAGACAAAAATTGACCTGCGAAGAGTTACAGCATTAGTTCAGAACTGAGATCATGAAGTTATAATTTAACTTCTGGGAATAAATTCCAATAAATCAGCCCTAGTTTATAGATGAGTGGCAAAATATGAGAGGGGGTTAATGAAAATGTGCGGGGAATATAATAGGATTTGTGTGTGGCCAAGCAGCTTCACAAACATGGAGCTGTGAGCTGTGGAAACATTGGCCAGGCTATCCTTTGACAAGTGGAAGATCCAAATCCTCAGAACTAGCCTGGACCAGAAATCAGTCCCAGCTCATAGTTTGGTGATATTATTGGCAAAGATAGGTGCTACTGACCAAATGCAGGCTCGTTAATCAGAGATTAAATATTTCGCTTGGGCAGCTTGCAATCTAGCAGTATTAATATGAATTTCTCACTCTTCAAGTAACCCTTACATTCCTCCTCTCCCCGTCCCTCCCCCACCCAAGACATCATATGCGTTTCACCGTTGTCCTGCTGAGTTTCAATGTTTGTATCACTCATTATCACCTTCCCCACAGCCAACCATGGACTATTGTGGGCTCCACCTTCCCTTGAGCATGGTTGCTGGCTTTGATTTGGCCTTTTGTATATCTTTCATTCATTTGTTCTACGTACCTTTTCATATCCCTCGTTTACCTCTGCCCTGACTCTCAGTCTGAAGAAGGGTCTTGACCAGAAACGTCACCTATTCCTTTTCTCCAGAGCTGCTGCCTGACCCGCTGAGTTGCTCCAGCTTTTTCTGTCTCTTCAACATAAGTATTGGTTCAGGGAAAGAGAAACAATGGACAGACTCAGACTCAGTGGAGCCCTGGTTTCCTGCCTGTGACTGAGTTCCACCAGCAGTTTGTTTTTCTGTTCAAAATTCCGGCATTTACAGTCTCTTGTGCTCCTTATCTGGAGGGTTGCAGTCCAACTCATTGTTCCTTGTAGTGATCACCCTTCCCCCTTGTAATCCAAGCCCTGGTGGTCAGCAGTGCAGTTGCTCAGCAGTACCCAGACAAGCAGCAAGGTTCATAGCCACAAATGCCTCCTGTGAGGTGTCTAACCAAGGTTTCAGCACCACTTGAAGCAGGAGGACAACCTTCATGATGAGCAGACAAACTGGGAATTTGAAATTGGCATTTGGGGAATTTAGACATTGTACCTACTTAAAGGTCATTTGGATGTAATCACAAATGCATGTCTTGTAAATGAAAATAAGCACCAGGATTCAGGTCATTTGTGCCGTAGAATGCAAATGGAAAGGTGCTTGAAGTTCAGCCTCTATCTGATAAAATGCAAATAAAGGCCTGTGGACTTATTTGCAAATTGACTATGTTGGACCACACCTTGCAAACGGTGGGAAAGAGGGGTGGGGGTGGGCAGTAGTTTTTTTTAAATTCCGAGTATTAAATAAAAAGAGACGGGATAGGGACTAAAGGGAAAAAAGCAAATAGTTAAGAGGTAAAAGCAGATACTAAGCTAAGATACTGACAGAAACTATCTTAATAATGTTGATAATTCTCCAGGACAAACAGATGGGAATAACTTGGGGCAGCATGAGAAATTTGCTTTTTACAGGTTAGTGGTTGTTAGAGGTTACCTGGTCAGTCCGCATTTGGAGTAGTGAGCAAATTTGGGCCCCATATCTGAGGAAGGAAGTACTAGCTCTGGAGAGGGTCCAGAGGAGGTTTACATGAATGATTCCAGAAATGAATGGATTAGCATATGACGAATGTTTGACAGCACTGGGCCTCTACTCGCTGGAGTTTAGAAGGTTGAGGAGGGGCACCTCATTGAAACTTACAGAATAATGAAAGGCATAGATCGAGTGGATGCAGAAAGGAAGTTTCCACTGGTGGGAGCGTCTGGGACCAGAGGTCATAGCCTCAGAATTAAAGGGCGCTCTTTTAGAAAGGAAGTGAGGAGGAACTTCTTTAGTCAGAGGGTAGTTAATCCGTGGAACTCATTGCCACAGAGGGCTGTGGAGGCCCAGTGGATATTTATAAGGCAGAGATGGACAAGTTCTTGATTAGACACAAAATGCTGAAGTAACTCAGCGGGTCAGGCAGCATCTCTGGAGAGAAGGAATGAGTGACGTTTCGCGTCGCGACTACTTCAGTCTGAAGAAGAGTCTCGACCCAAAACATCACACATTCCTTCTCTCCAGAGATGCTGCCTGACACTCTGAGTTACTCTAGCATTTTGTGTCTACCTTCGATTTAAACCAGCATCTGCAGTTCTTTCCCACACAAGTTCTTGATTAGAACGGGTGTCAAGGGTTATGGGTAGAATGCAGGAAAATGGGATTAGGAGGCAGAGATCAGCCATGAATGAATGGCGGAGTGGACTCGATGGGCTGAAAGGCCTAATTCAACTCCTATAACTTGTGAACTTATGAAAACTCCCTATCCTTTGAAGTGATGAGCAGTGGCCCTCCCACCTTGCCATCCAATTGTTCAAGCCAAGAGGTAGCAGGAGTCTAACTAATCCCCATCAGCAAACCAGAGTAGTGATAACTCATCTCTGGTGATTAGCAGTGCAGATCCTCCACAGCAGCCAGCGAAGGCAGTGGAGACCACAGCCAGTGAAGGTCTGCTATGAAGTTTCTAACTAAAGGAACAAAGATAGCCTTGTACCATCTAGAGCAGGAGACCAACCTTCACGAAGAGCAAAAAACCCTGGACTCCAGGAGCCCAGCGAAGATGCCTTGGACCAAACCCCTTACGTGACAGATAGTAATTTGGGACGTAGATAGATGGTTTGAGCCGAAGTTAAATATTACATGATTAACACGTTTGCGGATGACACGAAGCTGGGTGGCAGTGTAAACTGTGAAGAGGATGTTAGGAGGTTGCAGGGTGACCTGGACAGGTTGAGTGAGTGGGCAGATGCGTGGCAGATGCAGCATAATATAGATAAATGTGAGGTTATCCACTTTGGCAGCAAAAACAAGGAGGCAGATTATTATCTCAATGGTGTTAGGTTAGGTAAGGGGGAGATGCAGCGAGACCTGGGTGTCCTTGTACACCAGTTACTGAAAGTTGGCGTGTAGGTACAGCAGGCAGTGAAGAAAGCTAATGGAATGTTGGCCTTCATAACAAGATGATTTCAGTATAGCAGTAAAGAGGTTCTTCTGCAGTTGTATAGGGCCCTGGTAAGACCACATCTGGAGTATTGTGTACAGTTTTGGTCTCCTAATTTGACATCCTTGTAATTGAGGCAGTGCCGCGTAGGTTCACGAGATTGATCCCTGGGATGGCGGGACTGATACGAGGAAAGATTGAAAAGACCAGGCTTGTTTTCACTGGAGTTTAGAAGGATGAGAGGGAATCTTATAGAAACATATAAAATTATAAAAGGACTGGACAAGCTAGATGCAGGAAAAATGTTCCCAATGTTGGACAAGTCCAGAACCAAGGGCCACAGTCTTAGAATAAAGGGGAGGCCATTTAAAACTGAGGTGAGAAAAAACCTTTTTACCCAGAGAGTTGTGAATTTGTGGAATTCTCTGCCACTGAGGGCAGTGGAAGCCAAATCACTGGATGGATTTAAGAGAGAGTTAGATAGAGCTCTAGGGGCTAGTGGAATCAAGGGATCTGGGGAGAAGGCAGGCACGGGTTATTGATTGGGGACGATCAGCCATGATCACAATGAATGGCGGTGCTGGCTCGAAGGGCCGAATGGCCTGCACCTATTTTCTATGTTTCTATGTAACTGTGAATATAAGAATACAATTGTGCTTGAAAGAGGACCTGACTTGTGTCTATTTGTTTGCCTCAAAAATATAAAGCACCTGGGTAAAATGCACTTAAAGGGATATTAACCAAAGTGCACAGAAAATGTAGGGGCAGCAAGTGTTTATGGGTGATTGCTAATCGGTATAGACATGATGGATCATGTGGTCTATTTCTGTGCTGTATTTCAATGATTGTTTTAGATTCTGACAGACACACCTCTCAGGTAATTTACACCTTTGATTGTTAGTCTCATACTATTCTTGTGTGATAATTTGTTCTTATTTCATACCTGAGAGTTTCATCTAATCCAATAACTACTTCTAAAGAAGAGAAGGTATAATTCACACTGCTTTCTTAATTTCTCATATTTCTTAAGTTATTGAAGGTTGTTCAACCCATCAAGTCTATGCCGACTCTCAGAGTAATTCCATCAATCCTACAACCCCCCCCCCTCATCCCCCCCTTCCACCGTCCCCCCCCTCCCCCCCTTCCACCGCCTCCCCCCCCTTCCACCCCCCCCCCCCCCCCCAGTGCTGGGGAGGCGTTCACTGCTACATGAGGAATGTGCAAACTCCACACAGACTTGATGGGTTGAACAACCTTCAATAACTTAAGAAATATGAGAAATTAAGAAAGCAGTGTGAATTATACCTTCTCTTCTTTAGAAGTAGTTATTGGATTAGATAAAACTCTCAGGTCTGAAATAAGAACAAATAAGAAGTCAGGATTAAGGCTGGATTTTGAGTTGTGAGGTAGCTCCATCGAATAAAAAGATGAGACAAAAGAGACTGCAGATGCTGGAATCTTAAGCAAAATATGCTGGAGGAACTCAGCAGGTCAGGCAGCATCTGTGGAGGAAATAGGACAGATGACATTTCGGGTTGGGATCCTTGTTCAGAGTGATAGAATAGAGGGAAGATAGCTGGTAGAAAGAAACATTTGATATATAGGCTTATTTCCCAACCAGTTTTCTATTCATGTTATGCTTTATTAGATATGCTATTATATAACAAGTTAGCTTAAGAATTATTAAACTTTTATAGTAACTGATGAAGTACCTGAACAAATCTGAATTCTCTCCAGTTCATTACGTTGCTCACAGAGGGAAGGGAGGTTATTCCGAGCAAACAGAAGACTGTGAAGCCCAAGATTCCAGATGCATAAAATGCATCACTTCGCCAAATCCAGACCATCTCCTTCTCTGAGGTTGAGTTCTTTTTCACCTGTGTTGCAATGAAGAAATAAACTTGTTATATCTCAAAGGGGCTGTTTGTTACAAACTGCTGGAGTAACTCAGTGGATTAAGCAACATCTCTGGAGAACATGGATAGGTGACATTTCGGGCCGCTCTCTTTCTTCACACTAATTGTGGTGGTGGGAAGAAAGCTGGAAGAGACAAGGGACAGGACAAAGCCTGGCAAGTGATTATAGGTAAAGGTGGGGGGGGTTATGAAAGGCAAATGATTGGACGAAGGCCAGAGATGAAAAGACAAAATGTGTGAAATCAGCATTGAGATCAATTCTGTCCCAAAACATCACCGATCCATGTTCTCCAGAGATGCGACCTGACCCACTGAGTTACTCTAGCACGTTGTGTCTTTCTTTTGTAAACCAGCATCTGCAGTTCCTTGTTTCTACATAGTTTGACAGTTCCACACTTACTTTCAGAAGGAAACAATTTCACTTCAAATAAGCTCGGATTTTAAAAAGGAGGTAGAAGGAACTGCAGATGCTGAAATCTTGAGCAAAACACAAAGTTCTGGAGGAATTCAGCGGGTCGGGCAGCATCTGTGGAGGGAATGGACAGACGGTATTTTGGGTTGGGACCCTTCTTCAGAAGTCTTTTGACATGTTGGCCTTCATCAGTCAGGGAATCGAGTATAGAGGTTGGGACGCAATGTTAGATTTGTATAACATGTTGGTGAGGCCATATTTGGAGTATTGTGTTCAGTTTTGGTCACCCTGCCATAGGAAAGCTACCTGCTGGAAAGAATGCAGAGAAGATTTACGAGGATGTTGCCAGTACTTGAGTGCCTGAGCTGCAGGAAGAGTTTGGACAGGCTAGGACGTTATGTTTTGGATTGCATTATTTTGATACGTGATTTGAAAGAGGTGTATAGAATCAGGAGGGGAATGATTAGGGTGAATGCACAGCGCCTTTTTCCCAGAATAGGAGAATCAAGAGATAGAGGGCAGAGAGATAAGGTGAAAGGGAAAAGAATGAATAGGAATTAGAGGGGCAACTTTTCTTATATTGTGGCTGGAATATTGAGATGTACTAATTGGTTAGAGTGCGATTTTGATTAGAAACTGGAGAACTACTAAAAAGTCACATTTGGAATTGACAAGTAGAGAAAAAGCTGTCTTGGTTAAAAAAAACCTTTCTTTGCAACCTTCCACAGCAATCAGAAACCATCTCTTAAGTAAACGCTGCCATTGAAAGCATTGACAAGTAATTGCTTCTCGAAGGGTCTCGACCCGAAACATCACATATTCCTTTTCTCCAGAGATGTTGATTTAAACCAGCACCTGCAGTTCTTTCCTACAAAAAATCTAGACTACACTTCTTCCCACCCTACTTCCTATAAAGACTCTATCCCCTACTCCCAATTCCTCCGTCTACGCCGCATCTGCGCCCAGGGTGCAGTTTTCCATACCAGATCATCGGATACGTCCTCATTCTTTAGGAAACGGGGATTCCCCTCTTCCATTATAGATGAGGCTCTCACTAGGGTCTCCTCGATATCCCTCTGCTCTTGCTCTCCCTGCCACAATTTGCAACAAGATCAGAGTCCCCCTTGTCCTCACCTTCCACCCCATCAGCCGTCGCATACAACATATAATCCTCCAACATTTTCATCACCTCCAACGGGAATCCACTACTGGCCACATCTTCCCATCTCCACCCCTTTCTGCTTTCCCCAGAGACCATTCCCTCTGCAACTCCCTGACCATTCGTCCCATCCCACCCAAACCACCCCCTCCCCAGGTACATTCCCCTGCACAGGAGATGCAACACCTGTCCCTTTACCTCCCCCTCTCAACTCCATCCAAGGACCCCGACAGTCTTTTCAGGTGAGGCAGAGGTTCACTTGCACCTCCTCCAACCTCATCTATTGTATCTGCTGTTCCAGGTGTTGTCTTCTGTATATCGGCGAGACCAAGCGCAGGCTCGGCGATCGTTTCGCTGAACACCTCCGCTCAGTCCATCTTAAACTACCTGATCTCCCGGTTGCTCAGCGCTTTAACCTCCCCTCCCATTCCCAATCTGACCTTTTTGTCCTGGGCCTCCTCCATTGTCAGAGTGAGGCCCAGCGAAAAGTGGAGGAACAGCACCTCATATTTTGCTTGGGGAACTGACACCCCAGCAGTATGAACATTGACCTCTAACTTCAAATAGCCCTTGCTTTCCCTCTCTCCATCCCCTCCCCCTTCCCAGTTCTTCCACCAGTCTTACTGTCTCTGACTACATTCTATCTTTATCCCGCCCACTCCCCTGACATCAGTCTGAAGAAGGGCCTCAACCCGAAACGTCACCCATTCATTCTCTCCAGAGATGCTGCCTGTCCTGCTGAGTTATTCCAGCAGTTTGTGTCTACCTTCGATTTAAACCAGCATCTGCATTTCTTTGCAGTTGGTTGATTGTGCAGTTGGTCGATTCTGCAGTTGATTGATTGTGAATGATTAGCCATGATCACAATGAATGGCGGTGCTGGCTCGAAGGGCCAAATGGCCTCTTTCTGCACCTATTTTCTTTGTTTCCTACACATGATGCCTGACCTGATGAGTTATTCCAGCTTTTTGCGTCTGCTTCCATTGACATTTCCGCAAAGGAGCTCCATTAAACAAAATGTAACACGAAGCTTTCAGTGTTTTTATATTGTAATAACAAAAATAAACTTCAATCTATTAAAAATACCTTTATTTTTGAAAATCCTGCAGGAAGAACTTAGTGCGAGTATGAAACTCAAGCGTCTACCCCTCTTTTCCCCACTGTTTCTACAATGCAGCTTTCTATCACACGAGGTTTCATGGGAACAATTTATATAGTATTTGCATTCTACATAAAACACTACAAGTAATGCCTCTCTATTACAATGTAGAAAATTATGTGATCTAGATTGTAATTTTGTGTCATGGTGGAGGATGGGTGAATTTAACATTTTACAGCTCTCCTTGTTTTTATTTCCATTGACCTGATCAAGAGTTAATGGTGAACATGTCAGGTTGTGAATGAACTATGCAAAATTGAATTTCTGCTGATGTCCTGCTCTCTCTGAGAACCTATGGGTTACAATTGCTCTGAAAGAAGTGGGTAGAGAGTAATTTTAGTAGAAATCCAATGATACACGTGATCTATGATATATTACAAAAAAAATTTTAACTGATATTTTTATAGCTACGAAGCAAAATAAAACAAAAGGGTGACATGCTTCATTATAACAATGAAGACAATAACAGCATCTTAAGGGAATTATTTCAGTTTTGTGAAATCAGGAAACAAATTCGGTTGTGTTGCCATAGTGTCTGGGATTAAAATCTGAGGTTGTGACAGGAGTCAACATTCGTGATTGTCTGGAGTACAAGGGGGAATTGAAAACATGAGATGGAGCCAAAATCAGAGAACAATGCACAATGAATAAAGGATTCAAAAACAATAACTGTGTTAGCGACCTGGTGGATGAAAACCACATTCATGGGAAGAGGCATTGATCTCCAGTATTTGGTAATATAATCAGACAAGTTGGACACCATACTGACAGTTCATTATTACCCATTTTGTCTAATTCTGTACGAGCAATTTCAACCCATACGTTTTCAGTAAGTTCAATGTAAGAAACAAAATACACTTGATGAAAGATTCTTCAGTGTCTTGTTTTAACATTCATTGCTGCATGCATGCCAGTAAGTCAATTTCAGCATTTATCTAAGATATTATCAAGAAAGTGGTATATGCAGGTGTTGATGGCAAAGTCTCTCATGTCAAGTTCATATGTCACCGAAGATAGCAAAGACAATTCTTGCTCATTCGAACAGAGGTAGGCAGTCATTTAGACAGCCTCCTCCAGAACCAAAACCATGGCCCATTCCTGCCATTTTACCAGCCCTGAGCACCAGCTGGGAGGCATCCACATTTGAGGGAATTGTTAACAAATTATAAGTATTTTAGAGCACCGAGTATGATTGAATCTTACTCAACGTACAGCTGGATGAAATAATAGATTAAGAGTAGGATTATGCACAAAGTGCTGGAGTAACTCAGCGGGTCATACAGCATCTGTGGCGGGAATGGATAAAGCGGTGTTTTGGGTGGGCCACCCTCAGACAGGAGAAAGGTCTTGACCTGAAATGTTGCTGATCCATTTGCTCCACGGATGCTGTCTGACCTGCTGAGTTATTCCTCCAGTTCATATTTTAGTTTTACTTGTAAAGATACAACATGGAAACAAGCGCTTCAGCCCACCGAGTCCACACTGACTATCGATCACCCCTTTCTTTTAGTTAAGGAGATGTGGTTGCTGTCATGGCCACCAATGCAGCCACTGTCTTTAAACACCTTGCATTATCTTCTTTTTACATTTTCGCTTAGAAAAAGAAAAGGAGATTATGGGAATGTTTGAGTTGCAGAATGAATGAATGAATGAATCAATCAATCAATTAATTCATTCATTTATTCATTCATTCATTCATTCATTCAATGGAGAAATTCATAAAATGTACATATTTGTTTGTCAAAGGCCCCACTGAATCCTTGCAAATGCTTTCACAGAGTAGAAAAGGGATGACTGCAAATGAACACAAAACATGTGATAAAATATACAATGAATATCACTGTTTGTTTATCATAAAAATCTTGTTCCCATTTTATGTCTTTTACAGTCTTTCCAAGCTGCAGGTGCTCTTTGTTAGGAGGGATGTAACAGAGCTACCTTTGCCTCCACAGTGTTTCTCTTTGGGCTATTGGCCATCTTACTCTAATGCTCCAGAGCCACTTGGGGGAAGCAGAACCTACACCAAAGTTCTGCATATTCAGGTACAGGGCAGCACGATGAT
The DNA here is from genome assembly GCF_053455715.1 of Rhinoraja longicauda. Classification (NCBI taxonomy): domain Eukaryota; kingdom Metazoa; phylum Chordata; class Chondrichthyes; order Rajiformes; family Arhynchobatidae; genus Rhinoraja; species Rhinoraja longicauda. The sequence continues at coordinate 36,393,788 of NC_135954.1, read as the reverse complement.
GCAGTGGTAGAGTTGCTGCCTTAGAGCAGGAGAGACTTGGGTTCGATCCTGACTATGGGTGCTGTCTGTATGGAGATTATACGTTCTCCCCATGACCTGCGTGTGTTTTCTCCGGGTGCTCCGGTTTCCTCACACGCTCCAAAGACATACAGATTTATAGGTTAATCGGCTTTGGAAAACTGTAAAATTGTTGGACAGTGTTAGTGTGCGGGGATCGCTGGTCAGCGGTCAGTGGGCTCAGTGGGCCTATTTCCACGCTGTATCTCGAAACTAAACTAAAAACTTACCACCTCGCCGTAATAGAATGATATTCTAAAAAGGAATACAATGCAGTAAAGGAACATGGCTTACCTGTGCAATAATATATTGAGCAGTTTTCAGATAATTTGAGTACCTAAGTGGAATGATCAATGAATAGAATACATGAAGGAAGCCATAGACAAAGGACACGAGTCCAAGTTGTTTTCGACACAGCATCCACTTGTCAAGCCAATCAGGGAATCTCTTGTACTTGGTCCCTCGGTAGAGTTGGAGGAATGCAGCAATCCCACCTGGCAGGTAAACCAATCCAAGCAGAATGAGAGAGACAGCTGGAAAAATCTTATTGGGTATGGAAACAATCAACTGATAGGAATTATTTGCATTCCTTTCTGCATAAGGACGGATGATTTTAATCACCACACAGTACAAGAAGAAGAACACAGTGAGACCAGCTGTTATAATAAATGGTAGTCTCCACATTGGAAAGAGCTGTAGCGGATAGTTCTCCACTTCCTCCGCTGCTAGGAGAGATCCCTGGTCTAAAGGAGTAAGACCTAAACACCTGGCAACATCCATCACCTGCTGCTTGGATTTATTGTCATCACCACAGATAAAAACCTGTAATAAAGCACAATTGTTTTTACTACTGGTGAAACTACCAACAACACAATTTAATGTAATTAGCATAAGTTGTGAAATTATTATAAAAATGTGATTAGTTCATCCGTGCAGACAACTCCCTTCCCATAATAAGTAGACATGTATGGCTGCTAAATACTTCAACTGCTCTCCCATTCCCTTACTGACCTTTCTGTCCTGGGCCTCCCCAATTGTCAGAGTGAGGCCAACTGCAAATTGGAGGAACAGCACCTTATATTTCACTTAGGCAGCTTGCAACCCAGCGTCACGTATGTTCATTACTCTAACTTCAAATAACCCTTGCATCCCCTCTCTCTGTGTCCCTCCCCTACCTTTGTCATTGTACTGTCATACTGTTTAGTTCCATTGTATAATTCATTCTCAGCTAGCCTACAGCCAAGAATGGACCATAGTGAGCTCCACCTTTCCTTGATCATTGTTACTTTTTTGCTTATCTTTCATTCATTTGTTCTATATCTCTCTCTCTATCACCGTATATATCTCTCGATACCCCTTCCCCTGACTCTGAGTCTGAAAAAGGGTCTCGACCAGAAAGGTCACCTATTCCTTCTCTCCAGAGCTGCTGGCTGGCCCTCTGAGTTACTCCAGCTCTTTGTGTCTATCTTTGGTTTAAACCAGCATCTGCAGTACCTTCCTATACATTTATGTGACCTTACCTGACTGTTGGCATCCAGGCTGCCTGACTGAAGGGCCCAGGCAGAAACTGTGTTAAACCCCTTCACCACAATAGCTTTTGGGAGCAGCTGAGACAGATACTGTGCATTGGACTCAGGGTATTGATTCATTCTGAGGTTGTTGCTCACATCCACCAGCACTTTTCCATCGAGCAAATTGGACAGAGCCAGGAGGAAATCATAGTTCTCCCTGTGAATTGCCAGGAAAATGATCTTGGATTCTTTCAGGGCATCGCGGTGGGTAAGGACTTGAGCTCCACTTGGCAGCAGGGTGGAATTCTGTGGGTTTCGACTGCCAAATACCACTGGGTGACCTGATTTGAGTAACCTCATACCCAAAGATCGGCCGAAGTCCCCAGTGCCAAAAATGCAAATCGCCTCCTGCTTATGGTCCAACCTTTTTCTGTTGGTTGTCTGATTAAGTGGGATCATGTTCGATGAACTGATTTCCATCTCTGAAAAACATACAAAAAACTTTACATTTTATAATATTCGCAAATATGCCGAGCATTAATTCGATAGTTTTATTTTCAAACCAAACTTATCAGATGCACAAGTACAGTTAAGAATAAGTACAATGAAAATCTTGCTTGCAGCAGCTTCTCTACTCAAACAACCACACTAAAACATAATCTATACTTTAATTATGCATGAATTGCACATAACTTCTACAAGGCAATGAAAACATCCACAATAATGCAAGAAATGATACGTAGTGTTCCATTGCTGAGGTAAGTTTAGGGTAGTACAGGGTAGTTCAAGAACTGGATAATGTAGGAATGTAGCTATTCATGAACCTGATCGTATAGGATTTCATGCTTTTGTATCTCCCGCCCAACGCCAGCAATGAAAAGAGATCATTGACTGGATGGTGGGGACCATTAGTAATAGATGTCACCTTCTGAAGCAGCGCCTCTTGTAGATGCTTTCAATGGTGGTGAGGCTGTACACGTGAAAAACTGGGGTAAGTCTACCATGCCCTGCCTTGTCTTTTCCTACACATAAGAAATGCCGTGCCAGGCCAAGATACAACTGTAGAACATTGAACATAGAATAGTACAGCACAGAAATGTGTAGGAAGAAACTGCAGATGCTGGTTTAAACCGAAGATAGATATAAAATGCTGGAGTAACTCAGTGGGACAGGCAGCATCTCTGGAGAGAAGGAATGGTTGACATATCGGATCGAGACCCTTCTTCAGACTAGTTAGGGGAAAGGGAAATGAGAGATATAACAATGATGGAGAGAGATATAGAACAAATGAATGAAAGATATGCAAAAAAGTAAAGATGATAAAGGAAACTGGCCATTATTAGCTGTTTGCGAGGTGAGAATGAGAACCTGTTGTAATTTGGGTGGGGGAGGGATGGAGAGAGAGGGAATACAGGGATTACTTGAAGTTAGAGAAATCAAAAGTCAGCCACTGGGTTGTGAGCTGCCCAAGCGAAATATGAGATGCTGTTCCTCCAATTTGCATTTAGCCTCACAGACAATGGAGGAGGCCTAGGACACATAGATCAGTGTGAATGGGAAGGATAATTAAAGTGTTTGGCAACTGGGAGATCAGGTAGGACTGAGCAAAGGTGCTCAGCCCCCTGTCTATCTTTGGTTTCGCTGATGTATAACATCTTGAACAACGGATACAGTAGATGAGGTTGGAGGAGGTGCAAGTGAACCTCTTCCTAACTTGAAAGCACCCTGGACAGAGTGAAGGGAGGAGGTATAAGGACAGGTGTTGCATCTCCTGCGGTTGCAAGGGAAGGTACCTGGGAGGGGTTGGTTTGGGTGGGATGGAATTAGTTAACCAGGGAGTTGCGGAGGGAACAGTCTCTGCGGAAGGAGGAAAGGGATGGAGATGTGAAGATGTGACTCGTGGTGGGATCCCGTTGGAGATGGCGAAAATGTCGGAGGATTATGTGTGGTATGCAACGGCTGATTGGGTGAAAGGTAAGGACCAGGGGGACTATGTCCCTGTTACGACAAGGGGGAGAGGTAGCAAGAGGTAGCAAGTTTCAGGGTACCGAGGAGACATGTGTGAGGGTCAGAGGGTTTGTAATAGTGTCTATAGTGCAATAGTGTAATTGTCTATTACAAAACTACTGACTCCCAGAACTATCTAGACTTTACTTCTTCCCACCCTGCTTCCTGCAAGGATTCTATCCCCTACTCCCAATTCCTCCGTCTACACCACATCTGTGGCCAAGATGAGGTTTTCCGTACCAGGACATCCGCGATGTCCTCATTCTTTAGAGAATAGGGATTCCCCTATTCCATCATAGATGAGGCCCTCACACCTGTCTCCTTGGTAACCTTGTACCAAACCCCATTTCTCTTCATTATCTGATGATTTACGAGATTCTGGGGTGGGTTTGGTTCACTGCCACGTTGCCAAGCCATTGCCATGACTACCTTCGTTCAAAACGTCTGGAGGTCACCGCAGTCCTGTTTTACCATCCTCCTCTTTCAGTAACTTGTTATGGTCCGTATCCCCTCTGATTATTCTCTCAATAACCCCAAAGCCTACAAATATATCCAAAAGGGCCTTCACCAGCTGGCACACACCTTCCTGCAAACTGAAAGCTAAAGAAATCATCTATGGAATCCTACAGTGGCACCGCTGGTAATACTGCTGCCTAACAGCACCAGAGATCCGGGTTCGATCCTGATCTTAGATGCTGTTTGTGTGGAGTTTGCACGTTCTTCTTTTGGCTATGTGGGTTTCCTCCAGGTGCTCTTATTTCCTCCCACATCCCCAAAACGTGTAGGTTTGTAGGTTAATTCCTTTTAATTATTTTTCCATTCACCTTGAACCTATGTCCTCTGGTCCTTGATTCCCCTACTCTGGGCAAAGGACTCTGTGCATCAACCCAATCTATTCCTCTCATGATTTTGTATACCTCTATAAGATCCCCCTTCATCCTCCTGCGCTCCATGGAATAGAGACCCAACCTACTCAACCTCTCCCTATAGCTCACACCCTCTAGTCCTGGACATCCTCGTAAGTCTTTTCTGAACCCTTTCAAACTTTGAAAATGTATTTCAAATTTGTATCTACTTCTATAGCTCATTCCGACATGAACACCCTATGATGAGGTTCAGTCTGAAGAAGGGTCTCGACCCAAAACGTCACCCATTCCTTCTCTCCTGAGATGCTGCCTGACCTGCTGAGTTACTCCAGCATTTTGTGAATAAATACCTTCGATTTGTACCAGCATCTGCAGTTATTTTCTAATACTATGATGAAAATATTTCCTCTGCTACCCCTCTTAAATCTCTACCCTCTTACATTAAGAATCCTCTACTCTAGGAAAGCCTGTGAACATTTGCTTTATTCATGCCCTTCCCGATCTTGTACACCTCAACTTTCTATCGTCAACCTTTCCAACTTAATGACATCCTTCCCATAATTGAGTGACCAGAACTGCATATAGTACTCCAAGTGTGGCCTCACTAATTACTTGTACAGCTGCATCATAATGTGGAAGGCTACTCTTCCATACTAGCCTACCATGTGGGACCTTGTGAGAGGTCTTGCTGTAGTCCATATAGACAACATCCATTGCCCTGAGCTCATCAATCCTTGTGGTTACCTTTAAAAGATTTGTGAAACCCAATTTCACATGCACAAAGCGTCCCTTTTGAGTGTCCCTAATCAGTCCATGCCCATCTAAATGCTGGTAGATCCTGTCTCTAAGAACCACTTCCAACAGCTTTCCCTACACTGGCATCAGACTCACCGACCTGTAGTTCCCTGGCTTTTCCTTGCTGGTTTTCTTACATATTGGTACAACAGTCTTCTGGAACTTAACCTGGGGCTAAAGATGCTGTAAGTATCTATGCAAAGACTTTTACAATTTTCTCCTTAACATCCCACAAGGTCCAAGGAGGCACTTGGTTAAGCCCTGTGAATTTATCAACCTTAATGCACTTCAAAACCAACTGTAAAGCCTCTTTGGTAATATGTATCTGATCTGAGACATCAAAACTCCTATGCCGCAATTCCTTAGCTTCCATGTTCTCCTCCTCTATAAACATGTATTCATTTAATATCTTCCCCATCTCCTGTGGCTCCACAGGAATACAGTGACAAAAAGTATCATTCATTCATTCATTCATTCATTCATTCATTCATTCATTCATTCATTCATTCATTCATTCATTCATTCAGTCATTCATATAAAGACTTCTATCCAGATCTTAAAGGATACCTATTCTTTCTAATTCCACCCATTCACTCTTAACTACTACTATTGTTTGTTGTTTGTTTTTTGAGTATGTGTGTTTGTGAGTATGTGTGTATGTGTATTATGTGTATGTATATGTGTATATATATATATATACTAGCAAAGAGGGCCCGTTGGGCCCGTCCCCACACCCCCCATTTTCTCCTCCCCCTTCCCCACTCTTACTCTCCCCACACCATGGATTGAGGTTTGGAGAAGGGAATGGGGGAAGAAAGGGGTGGAGGGTGAGGAGAGATGGGGGGGGCGAGGTGTGGAGGGGGGAGGGAGCTTGGGGGGAGGGAGCTTGGGGGGAGAGAGGGGGGGGGAGGTGAGGATGGAGTGAGGGTGGAGAGGGGAGGGAGGGGGACCTCCCCTTTTCCCAGTCAGCTCTAGCTCATCTCACAGGGGTATTGTGACGTCACACACTGAAGGCCTTCAATAAAAGGCTTAGAAAAAAAACGTTTTATCTTTTAAACCTCTTTAACTTAAAAAATATACGACCAAATTAAATAAAAATATCATTTTCTAGTAGCTATCTGCGTTGTGATTAAGGTGGTGCAAAAATTGTGGCGCTACGGTTTACCGTTTTTCCGACATCAGCCGACATCAGTGAAATATATATACATACAAGATCTGAGTTTTAATAGTATACTAGACAAAATGGGCCCGTTGGGCCCATTCCCCACTCCCCCATTCTCTCGTCCCCCATCCCCACTCTTACTCTCCCCACACTCTCCCCTTTGGCCCGTCCTCTTAGGGTTTCCATTGTATCCGTGAGGGGGTGAGGGAGTGAAGGGGGGAAGTGAGGGAGAGGGAGGTTTGGGGGAGGGAGGTGTGGAGTGATCGAGGGGGAGGGAGTGGTGGAGGGAGGGATGTGTTGAGGATGGAGGGTTGAGGGAGGGGGGGAGGGTGATGAGAGATGGGGTGGTATTTGTGGAGGGAGGGAGGGGGGGGGGAGAGAGGGGGAGGGAGGGATGGGGGAGCTTACTCTCCCCACACTCTCCCCTTTGGCCCGTCCTCTTAGGGTTTCCATTGTATCCGGGAGGGGGTGAGGGAGTGAAGGGGGGAAGGGAGGGAGAGGGAGGTTTGGGGGAGGGAGGTGTGGAGTGATCGAGGGGGAGGGAGTGGTGGAGGGAGGGATGTGTTGAGGATGGAGGGAGGGGGAGGGTGATGAGAGATGTTGTGGTATTTGTGGAGGGAGGGAGGGGGGGGGAGAGAGGGGGGGAGGGAGGGATGGGGGAGAGGGGAGGGATATGGACCTCCCCTTTTCCCAGTACCCCTCTTTCCCCCACCACCAATTCCCCTCTGCACGACCCCTGTTGTCCCATTCCCCATTCTCAGCCCCCCCCAATTTTCTCTCCCCCAGACACACTCTTAGGGGGGGGGGGGTGCGGGTGATCGGATCTTTGAAAATTCCGGTGGGGGGGGGGCTTCGTGAGATCTCATCATTCAAAGGCCCGGGGGGGGGGGGGGGGGGGGATAGCGGGGAGATGTTCTTCCGGGTGTGGGAGAGAGAAGAGAAACAAGGGGAGAGAGGAGAGGTGAGCCGGTGATTGCGGGCTGGCGCCGCTAACGGCGTCCATTGTTTTGGTGCGAGTGAGGAGATGCCGCGCATGCGTGCTGAGTACAGAGTGAGGATATTCCGCGCATGCGTACTGAGCACTGCCGGACCGCAGCGGACCCCCTTCTGTCAAAACTTCGAAAAATGATGGGGGGCAGCACTTTTAAACCGTTTTGCCGGAATTGCCGTATTCAGCCGACATCAGTGGAATATATATATATATATACAACATCTGAGTTTTAGTAGTATATAGATAGATATATACAAGTATGTTTGTGTGTACTTGTGAGTATGTGTGTATGTATATTTACTGAACTTTTTTTCTCTCGTTTATCATATTGTTTACAGTGTACGATGTTTAGATATTCTGTTGTGCTGCAGTAAGTATGGATTTCATTGTTCGATCTGGGACATATGACAATAAAACACTCTTGACTCTTGACTCTTGACTCTTGACATAACGACCTAGAATCTCTTAGGATTTTCCTTACCTTGCCTGCCAGCTCCATTTCATGGCCTTGTTTTGCTCTCCTGGTGGTCTTCATATGCGAACTTGTTTTAACTTGTGGAGGAATTTGCTTGATCATGACTTCTGCCTCCGTTTTCCTGACCAGAGCCTTAACATCTCTCGTCAGCCAAGGTTCCCTAAAGTTGCCAGCCTTGCCCTTCACCCTAGCAGGATTAGGAACATGGATACCCCTGTACTCTGGCTATCTCAATTTTGTAAGCCTCCCATCTGACCGTTATCCCCTTGACCAGTAAACAGACTCTCCTAATTGACCACTGCAAATTCCCTTTCATTGCCTCTAAAATTGGCCTTGCCCTAATTTAGGACCTTAACATGTGAGCCAGTCATATCTTTCTCCATAACGACTTTAAAACAAATAGAACTATGGTTACTGGTCCCAAAGTGCTCCCCCACTGACACTTGCTGTACCTTGCTCTCTAAGAGAGGAGGTCCACGTTTGTGCCCCCTCCAGAAGGCCCTTCTATATTTTAATTGAGAGCACTTTCTTGGACACATTTAACAAATTCTTCCCTGTTAAGCTCATTGTACAATGGGAGACCCAATCAGTATTAGGGAAGCTGAAATCTTCCACCAATACCACCCTCAAAAGCACATTGTGTTTTTTTTGGTAAACCAGCACCTGCAGTATTACCAATACCACACTTATACATTTACAGCTATCTGTAAAATTCCTCCGCATCTGCTCCTCTAATTCACGCGGACTATTCAGAGGCCTATAATAAGGTCCCACCAGGATTGCAAAGTGCTAATCACAGCAGAGATTAAAAAAACATTGGCTCAAGGACAGAAAGCGTGGTAACTGGAGTAAGGTAGACAATTGTGCTCCTTGCCAACAAGTGTTAGGATGACAGCAGTAACATTTCTGACACAGATGTCACCGAGTAGCTCATGTTTAGCTGCTGAAATTCCTTCAACATTGAAAGACAGAACTGTGATTGCTGGTCCTGAAAAGGACCTTCTGTCTTGTTCTTGAGGTAACATTGCCTCTGGATCGGGGAATAGTAGTTGGTAGCGATGGATACAATGGTAGCAGGATTTGCAGATACTTGTAGAATCTGACAGGGACCGCGACAAGAATGCTCCTGCTATGGCCCCCCATTTGCTACCCTTTGCTACCTCAGCGTTTGAAATAACGCAGAAGTTTCCTCTCTTCTGTCCATCCCCTGGACTGCAGTGCATCGTCCAGAAGGCTCAAACTCTGGGAAGAGAGACTAGAGAAATCTCCGAAAGACATTCACATGGCAATCGATTCCTCTGAGAAACTCCCACCAGGTTCCGACCAACCGTGGATAATCCGGCGCAGTCTCAACAGACTGCGGACAGACATGGGGAGGAGCAAATCGAACATGCTGAAGTGGGGATATACTGAAGATGGGGCAGACTGCGAGTGCGGATGGGGCCTCCAGACTATAGACCATCTCCTGAGCTGTGACGTGCTGCATGGCACATGCACTGTAAAGGATCTTGCAGAGGCCAACGACGTGGCACTAAAATTTGCACGCTATTGGCAAACAGTTGTGTGATGACACGAATAAATAAAAGCAGTAACATTTTGCAGTTAATGGATGATGCTTAGTTTGCAGGTTTGGTAAACAGTGAGATGGATAGTAAAAGACAACAGGAGTGTGCAGCTAAATAGCAGAAGGAAAAATCAAGCAATGTACAACATTTATAGAAGGAATTGCAAAATGGCACATTATTGCAGAAGGAACAATGACAGATAGTTTGGGCAGAATGGTGCAATTCTAAATGTTGTACAATATTCGAGGGACGGACTCAGTTGAAAGTGATAGGACATGTTGAGATTGCAATTAGTACAGCATATCGAATCCTGGGCTTCATGACAGGGATGCAAACAGTAATTGAAGCCACAATTGGAGCATTATGTTCATGTCTGGTCTCTACATTCAGGAAGGATTTTAGGTCCTGGGAGGAAAGTTCAGAAGATTTACTGGTATGGTTCCAGGGAGAAGTATCTAAGACAAAAACTGCCATTGTTCTCTTTGGAGCAAATAAGGGTCGGTGAGACTTGATAGAGGCGTACAAAAATGCTGAACGTACAGTACAAAGGGTGAGTGAAGAGAAGCTTTTCTCGTTAGATGATGATTGATGGTCTAGAGAACACAGATTTCAAGTGACTGGCAAAAATGCCAGTGATTTTTGGAAAAAATATTCTTAAAGAGATTGGCGATGATCTGGAAGTCACACCTGGATGAGAATTTGGATCTGCATTAGTTGAGACCCATTTACTGAACTCGGGGAAGGAGAGGAAGGGTACAGAAGTAAGACAATTGCTCGTCCTTCTGCCAAAGTTAGCCCTCTTTTGACTCAGAGGGCCAAAAGAACTTCTTCCACACCATATTAATTATATGATTCTGTGACTCTTTGATATTCTGACCCATGCCTCAGTAATTGCTGTTTCTTGCTTTAAGTTGAGAAAAACATGCTCATCTGTACTACAGAGAAAATCTTTAAAAATCTGAATCAAACCAGAAAATTTTGGTTTGAATGATAGAAGAACAAGAGCAATAATACGAGACAGAAGAGTGATAGAAGAACAATAGCAAGTACAGCAAGACAAAATGCAACATCATCCATCAGTCCGCACTAAACCAAAAGAGGTTTCAATGTCAATGACAGTGTCCATGGAAAATAAAGGCTGATCTTGGAGACACAAGGAACTGCAGATGTTAAAATATTGTGTAATTACGTGGGTCAAGCAATGTCTGCAGTGGACATCCATAGGCGACATTTCAGGTTGAGACTTTTCTTCAGACTGATTATAGTATGGGGGAGAAACCGTTTTCTAACTTTCTCCCCTCTGCTTTAATCAGTCTGAAGAAGAGTCCTGACCTGAAACACCATCCATCCATGCCCTCTCCAGATGCTGCTTGACCTGCTGAGTTACTCCAGCACTTTGTGTTTTACTAAAAGATGATCTTATTTATCTTTTTCAACCAAGCACTAAAATCTTACTTGGCTGGTAGTTGGAAAGATCCCCTTCAGCAGATTTTTTAGATACAGTTTGAGAAATGACACTGGACTTGCGTTAAACCATTGCCCATCTCCTTACAGAAACTTCTTTGTCATAAAGGTCGAGGAAGAGATGCAGAAGTACTTTGTGTAACAGCTGGATAACATAGGTCTCTGCTGTACCAAGTGTTCCCAGCGACACACACTGAAATAAATATCATCTGCAACTGAGAGACCATTAATACAGTGAAAGACTTAATCTGGTATGCTGACCTCACTGGTATTCTGAAGACAGTCATTGTCTAAGACCGAGTGCTGCAATCTAGTATGGTCAAAGGTCCTGGACAATGTGCTACAAGATGCGCTGAAGCCTCATGCAGCCATTACAAGCGTTCTAAGTTAAAAGTGCAATTGCACATAAATTGCACATAAATGAATTGAAATCTGCATTAAAACTCCATGAACCATTTGCTCTGGGATTATAGATGAAGGATAACTGATGACATGATAGCATTAAGGAAATATAGACTTGCGCATTCAGTGTGATATGATATTGAATTTCTTTTAAATGTATATTTTGAATTTTTCAAAAGTTATTTGTGAAATTACTATTTGCTTTCTGATAGCAGTTGCAGTGGGTGAAGCAAAAGATTCATAAAACTCTAAAAATAATGTACAAATAATTGTGCATGAGGCTCTAAAAATATCATAGTGATACAGTGTATCAAATGTCCTTACCTTCTTTATCTTTTTTATCCTTGTCCTGACTGTAAGTAAAGGCAGTTAAAAGAACAAACTGTTTGCAACTTAAGTTGAGTGTGAAAACAGCCTGCTGGAGTTTATTTTCCAAACTGACCCAATATTTAAAGAAAATGAACTAGCCTCAGACGTCAGTGTGCTCTTTGCTCCACCTCTTTACTTCTGCCAGAACTTGAACTCTCCCACAAACCTGACCATATGCTATTTCAGCTTGTCTGTGTACAAACCCTGGAAAATGTCACATTCATCACCAAAGGTTTCTACACGTTTTCGCAGCTACTAATTCTACATTTAATTTACTCCTGATTAAATGACTAAACTACTGAAGTCCAATAATAACAAGAAGCGTGAGGTTCATTTAAGCGTTCTGCCAACATTTTTCTCAGTGAATTTGAATATGTTCATTAAAAGATAAAAAGGAAGAAAGATTTGTTTTACCAATTTGCCTGAATGGATATTTGCATTTAAAAATGAATTCGACCTGGTATTGGCTAATTTTATCCCTATTTTACTGGACATTTCAACTCATGAGATTTACTGACACATTTCATCATTTCTGTGGTGAATTAATGTACACTCTTACTTCCACAGGAAGATGCACTAGCAGTCGTATTTCTCTTATATCTAATTAGAGTCTTGGAGTAATAATCATAGTGATACAGTGTGGAAACAGGCCCTTCGGCCCAACTTGCCCACACCATTTATGAAACAGTTAGACAGGTACATGGATAGGACAGGTTTGGAGGGATATGGACCAAACGTGGGCAAGTGGGACGTGTAGCTGGGACATGTTTGGTCCACACAAAATGCTGGAGTAACTCAGCAGGACTGGCAACATCTCTGGAGAGAAGGAATGGGTGACGTTTTGGGTCGAAACTCTTCTTCAGGCCTTCTCTCCAGAGAAGCTGCCTGTCCCGCTGAGTTACCCCAGCATTTTGTATCTACCTTCGATTTAAACCAGCATCTGCAGTTCTTTCCTACATGTTTGGTCCAAATCCCTCCAAACCTGTCCTATCCATATACCTGTCTAACTGTTTCTTAAAAATCCCTGCCTCAACTACCTCCTCTGGCAGCTTATCCATAGACCCACCACCCTTTGTGTGAAAAAGTACCCCTCAGATTCCTATTATATCTTTTTCCCTTCACCTTAAACCTATGTCCTCAGGTTCATGATTCACCTACTCTGGGCAAAAGACTGTGCATCTACCTGATCAATTCCTCTCATTATTTTATACACCTCTATAAGATCAATTTGGTCGGCCGAGCTGAGCTGTTATTTGAATAGTTTGTTTACATTACTGTTGCCTATCCTGATGGCTGATTGCCAGATTATCCAGCCACATTTCTGAAGTTTCTGTTATTTTTCTTTTCTCCATGTCTCTTATTTTCTTTTCCTGTCGTATTATTCCATCACTTTGTTGTAATGCCACAGTGGATGGAATTCTTAACCTAAGAACAAGCTAGTTAGGTCAGCATTCCCTGATCTCATTAAAAATAGTGAATACCATAAAAATAAATTAACCCCTAGCTCTTTTACTATGGTGGGATTATTGTTGCTTGCAAAATAAATACTTTATCCTGTCATTGTGCAAAGATAAGTCATACTGAAGTCCTTTCTTCATTTTCTTTTTTTTCTGAGTTGATTATGTTGATTTACTGGTGTTCCTAAATAATTTCTTGAGATCAGAGAGTGACTGCCTGGAATTTTGCTTGCGGCATTGAAAGGACATGTCTGTCTTTCTGGTGTTGTAGTCATCATGAGTTATTTTTTTACCATGATTAAGTAAGTTTCAGTGAGGCAAGACACACCATGCAATTTACCTCAAATTTTAAAACGATGGAAATAAAAGTTACCAATTGCGCATTCTTCTTGGTGGATGATGAAATGTGGTCTTTTCCATGTGGAGATATTGTACAATGTGTTCATTGAGACTTTCAATTCCAGTTAATTCACCAACTGCAATAATAATAAAAATAATCCCTTAAATGGTCCTTGAATGTAAATTGGATGTGCATTAACATCTAACTGATAGGGATGTTATCAGAAAAGATTGTATTGAAGAAGATAATGTTTGTTAAATACTAATCTGCTAAAAAGATTGCAAAATCTGATCAGGACGTTAAGATTCCTCCGTGGAGTTATAAAAAACACCAGTACAAAAGGAAGCTATTTCCCCATCATATTCATGCCAAATGCGATATAAACACAAATTCACATGATACAGGGATACATGATACAACTCTATTATGAAGCAGAACACAAAGTGCTGGCAACTCAGCAGATCAGGCAGCATCTATGGAGGGGATGGATAATTATAGACAATAGACAATAGGTGCAGGAGGAGGCCATTCGGCCCTTCGAGCCAGCACCGCCATTCAATGTGATCATGGCTGATCATTCTCAATCAGTACCCCGTTCCTGCCTTCTCCCCATACCCCCTGACTCTGCTATCCTTAAGAGCTCTATCTAGCTCTCAATTGATATTTGATTGATATTTCGGGAGGGGACCCTTCTTCAGACTCAATCTGAAGAAGCGTTCTGACTCGAAACATTGCTTATCCATTCCCCTCACAGATGCTGCCTGCTTGTGCAGCTGGAATCTTGAGAAAATGTCAGTAATAAATCTGAAACAGGGGAACCTGGATGTGATGGTTAAGAAAGCAATGGGAGTTTCTAATTATTGTCTGAAGCATAGAATTTAACAATGGGAAATCATGTAAAATTATACAAAACGCTGGACAGAGACAGAGTATTGTTTTGTGGTTCCCACATCACCAGTGGAGTGTGACCACATCCGAGAGGAAACAAGAGGGATTTACAGGATGTTGTTAAAGCTAAAGAATTCTGATTGTACAGGAAAATGTATTAGTTTAGATAGTTTTCTTTAGCAAGGAAAAAGCTGAGGAGAAATTTAATTGAGGTAGGGGTCGAGCTGCCTGTCCATGGGTGCGGGGGGAAGAGAGGGGAAGTTTTGTTGCCTCCATCACAGTGAGGGGGTGTTTGGAGTCACTGTGATGGATGTTTGTGTTGGGGTCGGGTGTCCTGTGCTTTTTTGCTGTGTCTTGTGACTGCTGAAATTTCGTTCGGTGTTGTGCCGAATGACAATAAAGTGTTGTTATGTTATGTTATAAAGTTAAAGGAAAGCCAGACAGAAAAGAAAAAACGTATTACCTTTTGCAAAGCATTCAGGAATAAAAAGGCATAGATTTAAGGTGATAGGTAAAAAAAGAGGAAACTTAAGGATTTTTATTCTCTGCAGAGTGGTGGGACTTGATAAACAGACTAAAAAGCATGGTAGAGGTAATAAAATATTGTCATGTTTAAAAGATATTTCATATGAGTCATGCAGCACAGATACATGCCCTTTGGCACAACTTGTCCAAGCTGACCAAAATGCTCCATTTCAGTTAATCCCATTTTCCTATGTTTGGCCCATATCCCTGTACCTGTGCATATGGACATAAGTTCACAAGTTCATAATTTGTGGGAGCAGAATTAAGCCATTCGGCCCATCAAGTCTATCCTGCCATTCAATCACGGCTGATCTATCTTTCCTCCTCAACCTCATTCTCTTGCCTTCTCCCCATAACCAGTGACAACCTTTCCAATCAAAGGTATTTATTCACAAAAAGCTGGAGTAACTCAGCAGGTCCGGCAGCATCTCAGGAGAGAAGGAATGGGCGAAGTTTCGGGTCGAGACCCTTCTTCAGACTGATGTCAGGGGGGCGGGACAAAGGAAGGATATAGGTGGAGACAGGAAGATAGAGGGAGATCTGGGATCGGGGAGGGGGAAGAGAGGGACACGTATTTTCTTATACTACCTTTCCAATCAAGAATCTGCCAATCTCACCTTAAAAATATCTATTAGACAATAGACAATAGGTGCAGGAGTAGGCCATTTGGCCCTTCGAGCCAGCACCACCATTCAATGTGATCATGGCTGATCATTCTCAATCAGTACCACGTTCCTGCCTTCTCCCCATACCCCCTGACTCCACTATCCTTAAGAGCTCTATCTAGCTCTCTCTTGAATGCATTCAGAGAATTGGCCTCCACTGCCTTCTGAGGCAGTGAATTCCACAGATTTACAACTCTCTGACTGAAAAAGTTTTTTCTCATCTCCGTTCTAAATGGCCTGCCCCTTATTCTTAAACTGTGGCCCCTGGTTCTGGACTCCCCCATCATTGGGAACATGTTTCATGCCTCTAACGTGTCCAACCCCTTAATAATCTTATATGTTTCGATAAGATCCCCTCTCATCCTTCTAAATTCCAGTGTATACAAGACTAGCCGCTCCAGTCTTTCAACATATGATAGTCCCACCATTCTGGGAATTAACCTAGTAAACCCACGCTGCACGCCTTCAACAGCAAGAATATCCTTCCTCAAATTTGGAGACCAAAACTGCACATAGTACACCAGGTGCAGTCTCACTAGGGCCCTGTACAACTGCAGAAGGACCTCTTTGCTCCAAAAATAGCTATTGACTTGACCTCCACAGTCTTCTGTGGCAATGAATTTGACCGATTCACCACCCTCTGACCAAAGAAATCACTTCTTTTCTTCTTTCTAAAGGTACGTCCTTTTATTCTGAGGCTATGGCCTCTGGTCCTAGATTCTACCACTGGTGGAACCATCCTCACCACATCCACTCTATCCATGCCTTTCACGATGCAGTAAATTTCAATTAGCTTCCCCTCATCCTTCTAATCTCCAACGAGTACAGGCCCAGAGCTGTCAAATGCTCATCATATGTTATGTCATCAGAAAAACAAAAGGGATCATTTTAATCTTTGAACACTGATGGGTTTGGTCATGCAGCAAATGGGAAAGGCTAAATTCTGAAACAATTTCGTTTTATTCAAATTTTTGTA
The DNA here is from genome assembly GCF_053455715.1 of Rhinoraja longicauda. Lineage (NCBI taxonomy): Eukaryota > Metazoa > Chordata > Chondrichthyes > Rajiformes > Arhynchobatidae > Rhinoraja > Rhinoraja longicauda. Next base: position 36,377,273 of record NC_135954.1, on the reverse strand, counting down.
TTTAGGCCATGTTGACAATCCTTTAGTGCCTTTGAGAAAGGTGATGAGAAGTCTTGTTGAAACACTACAGTCCTTCTAGTGAAGGTACTCCCACAATAATGTTGAGCAGGAAATTCCAAGATTTAGACCCAATTATTATGAACAGCTGGGGATATATTTCCAAGTCAGGATGGTGGTTGTCGTGGAGAGAATCTACAGGTGGAGGTGTACCCAGGAACTTGTAGCTTTGTTCTTCTTGATGGTGCAGGTTGCTGGTTTGGGAAGTCCAGTCGTAGTCTGCTCATCTAACTGCAATTCATTTTGTGGATGTTACGCAAAGCATCAACTGTGGGTGGAATCAATGTTTCAGGTAACGGATGCAGTATCAATTAACTGGGTTAAATTGTTGAGACAGTATTGCGCTTCTTGAGAGTTGTTGGTGCTGCACACATCTAGGGAAGATGAACGGATTCCTCACACTCCAAACTGCTACATTTTAGATGGTGGAAAACCCTTTGGTTATGAGACATTTACCATGGTAAATCTGATCTCTGACCTTCGTTTATAGTCACAATTAATGTGGCGGCTCCATGTTGCGTGTTTAGTTATTATGACTGCCAGGTTATTGATGGTTGGTCTCAGGGTTGTGAGGATATATTGAGAGTCAAGAGATGATCGTTGACTTGCACATTTTATGGCATGGGTGTTTCCTCGTTGCTGCCATTGGCTTCAATTGTATCCGGGCTCTTTGATGTCACTCTTGGATTAAATGCTGCTTTGATGATAAAAGCTGCTACTCTGACCTCAGGTGTAGATACATCGAACATTTCCAGTTTTAAGAGTTGACCAAGGAGCAGGTGACAAATCCATTCTCAGAGCCTGAGGTTTTCTGCTTTTATTTTAACAATGATTCTCTTTAACCACAGTTGGCTTGGGGTTCAGGAAGCAGTCCAAGGCAAGTTGGCTGAATCCCAGTGTAAAGTCTCTTTAGTGTACTGACTTGTGGGGCAGGAGGAAGAAAAGAGTTTTCTCCAGACTCGATACACCCACGTTTCCAGTCAGAAGCATTTCCACATTTCCAGTCAGAAGCATTTAATTCACCTGGCTTCATCAAACATGCATGCAGGATTGTTTTGCAGGCAGAATATTATTTTTTCTTGTTATTTGTATTATTTATTTTATACAATATGTATTTTTTGCTTTCTATTTTTCATTTTATTTAGTACTGTTTATGACCTTTATTGTTATTATTGTTATTAATATTATTTAGTTTCAATTATTTTTGATATTTTAGTATTTTTATTTTTAAATTAATTTTTTCATTAATTTTAATTAGATGTTCCTTTGAAGGGATGCCTGAGGCAAGAAGATGCCTGTCAGGAACAATTTAATGGGATCATGAATTGGATGGTGATTTATCCTTTTACTGGTAACTGGTAACTGGCTACTGGTAACTGGCTACTGGTAACTGGCTACTGGTAACTGGCTACTGGTAACTGGTAACTGGCTACTGGTAACTGGCTACTGGTAACTTTCAGGAATTTTGTTTTGTATTTGTTATCACTCTGGAAATTCCACTTGGTCTAAACAGAGAAAGAATGTTCTCATCGTGAATATTAGTCAGCTGACCGACAGATGGTTCAGCTATAGGGTAATCTCCAAGAGGGCTGTCTTCAGGCTGCAGTACACAAGAGACTAGCAAGGAAACAGAAACAGATGTCAAGGCAGCCAGCAAAAGTGGGAACAGCTGTCAGTGGGGGAAAGGAGGGGAGGGCATTGTGCAGGACCCACAGTGGATAGTCGTAGAGCACTTCTCTGCATCAGAACTCATGTCCTGCCCTGTTTAACTGGAGAGACAGTCATTGCCCGATACCAGACGAAGCATTGCATCAGGGCAACAGCTGCTCTGTCTTAGCTTTCAGAGTCATTACTGACCTCATATCCCAAACTCCTTTTGGGCTACAACATGTGGCATCAGCAACCTCTTCTTAGGCAGCCCCTTGAGATTGAGGGAGACTACTTCCATTCCAGTTTTGTGGTTTCTGTGATGACCAATGTGGTAATTGTGGGATTCACCAATTCTCCTACAGATGTGCCAGGTTGTGGCCTATTTAAGTGACGTGGCACTTCATTGCTGTTTACACAAGGCCTCTGTGTAATCTTGCTGCAAAGTCACAAGATTCTCAGTCAAACAGGCTTTTCCACCGATATTGAACACTGAAAAAGTCTGGTCTACCCCAACAGCTGCTGACGACCTTCTACCGCTGCACCATAGAGAGCATCCTAACGCATGGAATCCCTGTGTGGTACCTCAGCTGCATGGAGGCAGAAAGGAAAGCTCTACAGCGGGTAGTCCATAGAGCTCAGAGGGCCATCGGAACACAGCTACCAGACTTGGAGGGCATCTACAACAAACGATGCCTCAGAAAAGCCACCAGCATCCACAAAGACTCTTCACACCCCTGCAACAGTCTGTTCGAACTCCTTCCATCGGGCAGACGATACAAGGCCTTCTACGCCCGCACCTCCAGACTCAGGAACAGCTTCATCCCCAGGGCCATAGCTGCTATGAACCGGTCCTGCTGAGCCGGATGGCCACAACGCATAGATCAACTTGCACTTTACCCTGTCCAAAACTGTTACAACTGTTCGTTTCGTTGGGTTGCTGCTGTCTAAATTACCTGAATTATTGCATCGTATGGGAGGCGCATTCCCAATCTCGTTGTACCCCTGGGTACAATGACAATAAAGATATATTGTATTGTATTGTATTGTATTGTATTGTATTTACGACCTATCACTTCTATAGTCTTCTTTGTACAAGACACTGGTGAGACCATATATGAAGTATTGTGTTGGGAGGAACTGCAGATGCTAATTTACAATTTAGATAAACACAAAATGCTGGAGTAGCTTAGCGGGTCAGGCAGCATTTTTGGAGAAAAGGAATAGATGAACCCTTCTTCAGACTGAGAGTCGGGGGGGAGGGAACCTAGAGGTATGAAAAGATTCAGAACAAATCAGAGCTGGCACCAACAACCAAGGAAAGTCCTGCCTGTTCCACTACCCCATCCTCATATCACTTCGTTATCACCTCTTCCACAGCCAATAATGAACTATTGTGGGCTCTACCTTCCTTATACATTGGCGAGACCAAATACAGGCTGGGCGATCATTTCGCGGAACACCTTTGCTCAGCCCGCCTGAACCTACTTGATCCAGGTTGCTGGACACTTTAATTCTCCTTCCCATTCCTACAGACCTTTCTGTCCTCGGTCTCCTCCATTGTCAGAGTGAGGCTAAACGCAAATTGGAGCAACAGCATCTCATATTTCGCTAGGGCAGCTTACAGCCCAGTGGCATGAATATTGATTTCTCTTACTTCATTCACTCTCTTTCTATCCCTCCCCCACCCAAGTCACACTAGCTTCTCATTTTCACCCCACAAACAGCTTTCCTTTATCATCATTACTTTTTTCCATATCTTTCATTGTTCTTTATCTCTCCACATCACCGTCTTTATCTCTCGTTTCCCTTATCCCTAACCAATCTGAAGAAGGGTATCGACATGAAACGTCACCCATTCCTTCTCTCCGGAGATGTTACTGAGTTACTCCAGCATTTTCTGTCTATCTTCGGTTTAAACCAGCATTTGCAGCTCCTTCTTGCACAACCTGATAACCGTGTTTACAGTTAATCTCCATAGCAACTAGTTTATCCTATCCTCCCCCACCCACTCTACAACTAAGAATCAACTTGTTTTCTTTCTCTCCTAGTTCTATTTAAGTGCCGAAATGTGTAGGAAGGAACTGCCGATGCTGGTTTAAATCGAAGATAGGCACAAAATGCTGGAGTAACTCAACGGGACAGGGTGCATCTCTGGAGAGAATGAATGGGTGACGTTTCTTCGTCCTGATCAGTCTGAAGAAGGGTCTTGACCCGAAACATCACCCATTCCTTCTCTCCAGAGATGCTGCCTGTCCCGCAGAGTTACTCCAGCAATTTGCATCTACCTTCGATTTAAACCAGCATATGCAGTTCATTCCTACACATTTTATCTGCTTTGCAATAGACAATAGACAATAGGTGCAGGTGTAGGTCATTCGGCCCTTCGAGCCAGCACCACCATTCAATGTGATCATGGCTGATCATTTTGAATCAGTATCCCATTCCTGCCTTCTCCCCATACCCCCTGACTCCACTATCTTTAAGAACTCTATCTAGCTCTCTCTTGAAAGCATCCAGAGAATTGGCCTCCACTGCCTTCTGAGGCAGAGAATTCCAAAGATCTACAACTCTCTGACTGAAAAAGATTTTCCTCATCTCTGTTCTAAATGGCCTACCCCTTATTCTTAAACTGTGGCTCCTGGTTCTGGACTGCCCCAACATTGGGAACATGTTTCCTGCCTCTAACGTGTCCAATCCCTTAATAATCTTATATGTTTCAATAAGATCCCCTCTCATCCTTCTAAGTTCCAGTGTATACAAGCCTAGTCGCTCCAGTCTTTCAATATATGACAGTCCCGCCATTCCGGGAATTAACCTAGGAAACCTACGCTGCACGCCCTCAATAGCAAGAATATCCTTCCTCAAATTTGGAGACCAAAACTGCACACAGTACTCCAGTGGCGGTCTCACTAGGGCCCTGTACAACTGCAGAAGGACCTCTGCTCCTATACTCAACTCCTCTTGTTATGAAGGCCAACATTCCATTGGCTTTCTTCACTGCCTGCTGTACCTGCATGCTTCCTTTCAGTGATTGATGCACGAGGACACCCAGATCTCGTTGTACGTCCCCATTTCCTATCTTGACACCATTCAGATAATATTCTGCCTTCCCATTCTTACCACCAAAGTGGATAACCTCACATTTAACCACATTAAACTGCATCTGCCATGCATCTGCCTACTCACACAACCTGTCCAAGTCACCCTGCAACCTCATAGCATCTTCCCACAGTTCACACTGCCACCCAGCTTTGTGTCATCTGCAAATTTGCTAATGTTACTTTTAATCCATTCATCCGTCATTAATGTATATTGCAAATAGCTGCGGTCCCAGCACCGAGCCTTGCGGTACCCCACTAGTCACTGCCTGCCATTCTGAAAGGGGCCCATTTATCCCCTAGCATTGCTCCTTATGGTGGAAACAGCTTTTTCCTCAAAGTTTTGAACATTTCGATTAACCTCCTTCATCTTTCCAGTTCTAAAAAGTAAAATCAGCGTCTCTGGTCTCCCTTCTGTAACTGAAGTATCTCAGTACTGGGAACATTCTAATAAATTGTCCCCATTCCTTCTTTAAGGCCCTAATGTCCCAGTACAGAATATAGTTCTTCAGTGGAGAACTAAACAATGATTTACAAAGATCATTCTTACTTTTGTGCTTCATGGTTCTATTTATGGAACCGAGGTTTGCATGGATATTTTTTAACTTGTTAGCAGCTTGTCCCATCACCTTTAAAGACGTATATGTGAATTCCCAGACCTTTGTATTTCTGTAATGCATGATCAGAAGATTTATCCATGATTACACACAACTACAAGTTATTGGGAAAGTCATCTTTATTTTTATTTATTTTTAAACTTTTGTTTTATTATAGCATCAAACATCTACAATTCAATAGATGGTATGTAGACCTCTAGTATTTATGGTCTGTATTGGAAATTCATGTGCTCTATGTGTTCTATCCACTAATGACAAATAATAGTGAATTGTGAGAGATGTATTGTGAGATACAGATATATGTATATTCCATGTATATATTTTCACTGCGTAAAGCTGTCTTGAAAGAAATAAGGAATAAGATCCAATAGGTGGATTGTATGGAACATGAATGAATGAATATGTTTATTGGCCAAGTATGCATATACAAGGAATGTGCCTTGGTGCTCCGCTCACAAATGACAACACAAACATACAGTTAATAATTAAGAATAAAGCATAACCACATCAAAACAATAAGGATACAACTTTACAGTCTAAACATGTGGGTGAAAATAAACCAGAGCAAAAAAGAGACTACAGACTTTGGTTATTTAGTAGAACTATCACTCGTGGAAAAAAGCTGTTTTTATGTCTGGCTGTGGCTGCTTTGACAGTCCGGAGTCGCCTTCCAGAGGGAAGTGGTTCGAAGAGTTTGTGCCCAGGGTGAGAGGGGTCAGAGGTGATCTTGCCCGCATGCTTCCTGGGTCCTTGCAGTGTACAGTTCGTCAATGGGGGGAAGGTTGCAGCCAACAACCTTCTCAGCTGTGCAAACGATCCGTTGCAGCCTCCGAACAGTCCAGAGTTCTTAATCCAAACTTACTTGATTTCTATACTCTTATAATTTATTGTAGGACATTTGTTTAAAAATTGAAACCCGTCTATGGAGAAATAAGCATTTTGCAAATAAATGGAATCCTTGTCGCTTATTGTAATCTTTCTATACTCTGCCCAGCAAAGCTACATACTGTGCTGTCTGGAGCAAAACCTGAACAGCTGCAAGAACTCAGCAGGTCAAGAAGCATCTGTGGCGGCAAGGAGGATTGACATTTCAGGTCGAGACCCTACATCTGGATTGAGAGTGTGGAGAGAAGATAGCCAGTATATTGAAGGAGCGAGTTGAGATTGGGGCTGGTGGTGATAGGTGGAAGCAGATGAGGGGAGGGATGATGAGCAAATGAACAAATGGGGAGTATTGAGACATAGGTGGAAACAGTCAGCGAGCTAAGATGGCAGATGGAACCAAGTAAGGGAGAGGGGAATGGTGGACCAAGGGAGAAGAAATCCAGTGGATAACTATATGGGTGAAAGGCAGATGGAAGCAGGTTGAGAGGGTAACTATGTGAACAAAGGAAGAGAACACAAACAAGATTCCTTTCCATTAGATCCATCTACACTTCACGCTGCCTCGGCAAGGTCAGCATCAAGGACCAGTCTTCCCCTGATCACTTCCTCTTCTCCCCTTACCTATCAGGCAGGGAGTAGAGAGATGTAAAAACGCATATCTCCAGATTCAGGGACAGTTTCTTCCCTGCTGTTATCAGCCTGACAAAAATTTTCATGTAGCTTCAATTGGGAATGGAACAGTCTCATTTTAGTTTGTGGTTCCGGTGTGAATATAATAAATGTGTTTGTTTTATTTCATGCTTTTTAGCATAGCTTTTGATTGGGTGTAGGCTCTATAGGTAGAAAATATTCAGCGCATGAAATAAAGTAAAATCCAATTTCTTGCCGCTGGTTTTGCAACCAAATATCATAACATTACTGTCATAATATTTAAGAGACGTTTGAACAGGTGCATGGATAGGATGGGACACCCCTTGTTCCGTATTAGGCTTGGGGGCGCTGTAGGCCCAGACGCTGTAGGGCCATACAGTGCAGGTCCGGACAGTGTAGTAGGAAAAAAAACTGCAGATGTTGGTTAAAATCTGTTCACCTTGCGGACAGTGTAGGCCCCAAGGCCCGGGCGCCGCCTAACGGAGGTTGCTTAGCAACCCGCCTCCCGGCCCGGGCGGCCGCCATTGGTGGAGTTGGGAGCATGTGGCCGCTGGCTGGAAGAGGGCACGTGGGGTGCGGGGCGGTGACATCACCTTGTCCTGTATTTGGGGGGCCATAGTTGGCACCCCTAGGGGTGGGCACTCTACCCAGGGTTGCCAACTTCCTCACTCCCAAATAAGGGACAAGATGATATCAGCGCCCCTCGCCCCACGTGAACTCACCCAATCAGCGGCCATGTGCTCCTGCTGCACCAATGACGGCCGCCCGGGCTGGAAGACGGGTTGCTATGCAGCCTCCGTAAGGTGGCGTTCGGGTCTCCGGATCTAGACTGTCCAGAGCTAAGATGTCGGAAACCTAGAGTGTCGGGACCTAAACTGTTGGGACCCACAGCGTCGTAATACCGTATTAGGCCCGGGGGGGCACTGTAGGTCCAGGCGCTGTAGGCCCCGACACTGTAGGACCCGACGCTGTAGGTCCCAACAGTTTTAGGTCCCGACACTCTAGGTTTCCGACATTTTAGCTCTGGACAGTCTAGGTATGGAGGCCCCGGCGCCGCCTTACGGAGGTTGCATAGCATCCCACCTCCCGGCCCCGGGCGTCCCCCATTGGTGGAGCGGGAGCAGGTGGCCGCTGGCTGGGTGATGTCACCCTTTGTCCCTTATTTGGTAGTGAGGAAGTTGGCAATATTTACGGGACAAACTAATTTAGCCCAAAATTTGGGATGTCCCGGCTAATACAGGATAGTTGGCAACCCTAATCTACCCCTCCCCCCCCTCCCCCTGCCACCCCCTCAATGGAAATCACAGAAATTTTACAGGCAAGTGGCAGAAACAGGGCATCATCTCTGCCGATTTGTCTTCAGCTTGACTGATCATTTCCTTGTCACTCAATAGAGGAAATCTTCATCCAAAGCTGCTTCAATGCAATGCCTTGTGAACTTACACTAGAGCCTGCTTGGTTTTTGGTATCCTCTCCCAGCCCTGCCTGATTCTGATGATCATTCTGTCTACACACGGGGTAATTTGAATCAGTTTTAGGACCAGTACAATGCAGGGAATTACAATGGCCAGCATGTATGCTTGTGGAAGCCCCCATTTGTACCGTTTTGATTGTAGAAATCTGTCCCAACCATAGAAAGCAGCATGTGCAGTACACAGTAGAAGGGTCACATGGCCCAACTTGGACTGTAAGACAACAGAGATATCATTTGGTTAATTTTAATTTATAACAGTATTTTTATGTCAAAAAATTACTTTATATTTCTGAGTATTTTCCAACATATAAAAGCAGTTGCTGCCGCACATTTAACTCCTCAACATTTAACTCCTCAACTCCTCAACATTGATGAACTCATTTCCAAATGAAAAAAAGAACTTACTAAATAATCTTGTGTTTTTGTGATTTTATACTCAGTAATATTTTTTCTTTATTAATTTTAAGGATCAGCATGAATATTTTAGCTGTATGGAATTCAAGTGAATTCGGTATGGGGAATTATTTGGAAAGTATATCTGCAGCAGATGAGTGAGTGGAATCTGCTTGATTATTAGCATGTTGCCTATTTTAAAATATCATCTGATGTGCAGATCAAAGTTACTCATTCAATGGAGATATATAGGAAATAATACCTGGACAAATCGGAACTCTCTCCAATTTACAGCATTGCTGACAGACGGAAAGGATGTGATGCCCAGAAGAACGTAAAGACCAAATCCCAACATTCCTAATGCAAAGTATACGTCAACACGCCAGGACAGCACTTTGCTTAGCTCCATCGTTTTATTCATCTTGGACTGCAGGGACAACATCAAAATAAGGGAGTGAAGACTGTGCCACATTTATTATGACCCCATGACAGAGAAGTATTGAAGCCTGCTGTAGTGGCAACTTCAATCCTCACGATAAAGTCCTTTCCGCTTACAACCATTTCACGGACGCTGGAGCTTCTCCGCCTCTGACCCCTATCTCTGCATTCCCAAATACACTCCTAATTCTGGCTCCTCCCAGTCCATATATGCCCATTAAGCCCATATATGTATTCATCTCACGACAACCCCAAAAATAATACAGCAGGATACAAAATAACATAATATGCGAAACAGCTAATAAACACAAATGGCTCCTACATCTGCATTCAGTCAGATGGTGATGGATTTGAACCTTAACTCCATTTACCAGCTTCAATCCTGGCCATTTGATCTCCTTATCGAAAAGAAAATCATCAGTATCTTAATTGCCCTTGCAACCCCTGCATTTTGGGTTTTAGAATTCCAGAATTCTGCTATCCTTTGTTTCCCAGTTTCCCACTGTTGAAATTTGAACATCGATGTTACCTATTAAAATGGATGATTATAGAAACTTACATGCTCATAAAACAAAATAATGTACATGAACATATTTAATGGAATAGTATCACATTGAGAAATATTTCCACACACTGTTCACCAGGAGACCCTACTTTGCTTTAGGCATTTACTCTGAACTCAAGCAATGGCCATCTTTGGCATTCTCATCAGTAAAAGGAAAAAGCATTTCCTTTTCTTATGGTTCTGCAAAGTAGAAACCAATGTGTTAATATTTATTTCCAGACTTATTATTAGCTTCACCCGGATTCGATCTTGACTATGGGTGCTATGTGTACGGAGTTTGTACATTCTCCCTGTGACCACTTGGGTTTTCCCTGGGTGCTCCAGTTTCCTCCCACAGTCCAAAGACATACAGGTTTGGAGGTTAATTGGCTCCGGTAAAACATTTAAATGATCCTTTGTGTGCAGGTAGTGTTAATGTATGGGGATTGCTGTTGGTGCAGATTCGGGGAGCCGACGGGTATCTCTAAACTAAACCTGAAATATTAACTCGATTTCTTGTTTCACAGATGCTATTCCTAGCTTTTTTAGACAATAGACAATAGACAATAGGTGCAGGAGGAGGCCATTCGGCCCGTTCGAACCAGCACCGCCATTCAATGTGATCATGGCTGATCATTCTCAATCAGTACCTCGTTCCTGCCTTCTCCTCATACCCCCTGACACCGCTATCCTTAAGAGCTCTATCCAACTCTCTCTTGAATGCATTCAGAGAATTGGCCTCCACTGCCTTCTGAGGCAGAGAATTCCACAGATGATTTGTTTTCATCTGAAAAATTTTATTTGCTAAATCTTTAAAATCTCTTAAAATTATTGAGAGAAAATCTCTTGCAGTATGTTGCAGTCCTTCAGATAGAGAAGAACACACATGGAAAATGTTCTTACCTCTTCAATCATAGAGTGTATCCAACGCCACCTAACCGATATTCTGGTTGGAATGATGAGCGTGTAGAGAACGTGTAGAAAAGCATAGGCAAGTGCCACAAGCCCCAGTTGTTTACGGCACAACATCCACCTGTCAAGCCAGGCAGGGAATCTCTTATACTTGGTCCCTCTGTGCAGCTGAATAAAAGCAGCAATCACACCTGGCAGGTAAACAAGACTAAGCAGGATGAGGGAGACATTTGGGAAGATGCGATTAGGAACTGAAATTGCAAGCTTGTAGGAAACATCGCTATTTTTTGTCACATATGGATGGATCACATCAATCACCACACAGTAAATGAAGAAGAATACCATGAGACCGAGTGCAATAGCAAGTGGCAGCCTCCACATTGGAAAGAGTTGCAGCGGGTAGTTCTCTATTTCTTTAGCTGCCTGAAGGGATCCCCGGTCTAAAGGAGTGAGGCCTAAACTCCTGGCAACATCCATCACCTGCTGTTTAGATTTATCATCATCGCCACATACAAAGACCTGAAACAAAGTACAATTATTTTCAGTACTAGTGAAATTATAGATGGTCCGTAAAATAAAGTATGGTTAATCTCGAAAAAAGATTGCTGATTCTCGTAGACAATAGACATCATGCCAACCATGGTCTTTTCACTGAAAATTATTATAAAAATGTAATTAATTGATCCATACAGACAACTCTCTTCCCATAATAAGGGCGGCACGGTAGCGCAGCGGTAGAGTTGCTGCTTTACAGCGAATGCAGCACCGGAGACTCAGGTTCGATCCTGACTACGGGTGCTGCACTGTAAGGAGTTTGTTCGTTCTCCCCGTGACCTGCGTGGGTTTTCTCCGAGATCTTCGGTTTCCTCCCACACTCCAAAGACGTACAGGTATGTAGGTTAATTGGCTGGGTAAAATGTAAAAATTGTCCCTAGTGGGTGTAGGATAGTGTTAATGTGCGGGGATCGCTGGGCGGCACGGACTTGGTGGGCCGAAAAGGCCTGTTTCCGGCTGTATATATATGATATGATATGATATGATATGATAATAAGTAGACATGTATGTGACCTTACCTGACTGTTGGCATCCAGGCTGCCTGACTGAAGGGCCCAGGCAGAAACTGTGTTAAACCCCTTCACCACAATAGCTTTTGGGAGCAGCTGAGACAGATACTGTGCATTGGACTCAGGGTATTGATTCATTCTGAGGTTGTTGCTCACATCCACCAGCACTTTTCCATCGAGCAAATTGGACAGAGCCAGGAGGAAATCATAGTTCTCCCTGTGAATCGCCAGGAAAATGATCTTGGATTCTTTCAGGGCTTCGTGGTGGGTAAGGACTTGAGCTCCACTTGGCAGCAGGGTGGAATTCTGTGGGTTTCGACTGCCAAATACCACTGGGTGACCTGACTGGAGCAGCATCATTCCCAAAGATCGGCCAAAGTCTCCAGTGCCAAAAATACAAATTGCCTCTCGCTTATGGTTATTTTCATCAACTGCAGCTTTTTCTGACATTTCCATCTGAAAAAAAAGAGAAATGTAGGTGTTATTGAATAATCTGAAAACATTTATTTTGCAATTGGCATTGAGAGGTTATTTAGTGCTGAAGTCACAATCTCGGCAAAGGGAAAAGCAGCAATTTTATTATAAATCTGCACAGACCCAGTGTGTCTCAACATTTGTTATCTTCCTTTTCTTCTGTGGTGTTACTCTATTCATTTCACTTCCTCTAGCAGAGATATGAAAAGGATATCATGAAATGTGATTTTAATTCCAAGGAACCGCAGATGCTGGTTTTCCAAGGAAAGACGCAAAATGCTGGAATAACTCAGTGGATCAGGCAGGATCCCTGGAGAATATAGATAGGAGACCTTTCAGATTGGAACCCTTCTTCAGTCTGAAGAAAGGTCCCGACCCGAAACGTCACCTATCCATATCTTCGAGGATGTGCCTGACCCGTGCAGTTATTCCAGCATTTTGCGTCTTGCCAGTAAGAGTAGTTGAGGCAGGTACAATATTAACATTTAAAAGATATTTGGACAAGTACGTGAAGAAGTAGGTTGAAGAGGGCAAGGCGCAGGCATCAGCAAGGCCTTTGTGTAGGAAGGAACTGCAGATGCTGGTTTACACTGAAGATAGACACAAAATGCTTGAGTAACTCAGCGGGACAGGCAGCACACTGGATAGAAAGGTTGAGACCCGAAAAATCACTCATTCCTTCTATCCAATGTTGCCTGCCCTACTGAATTATTCCAGCATTTTGGGTCATCCAGTCATAAGGAATAGAAGTAGAATTAGGCCATTTAGCCCATCAAGTCTACTCCGCCATTCAATCATGGCTGATCTATCTCTCCTTCCAAACCCCATTCTCCTGCGTTCTCCCCATAACCTCTGACACCTGTACTAATCAAGAATCTTTCTATCTCCGCCTTAAAAATATCCACTGCCTTGGCCTCCACAACCTTCTTTGGCAAAGAATTCCACAAATTCACCACCCTCTGACTAAAGGCATTTCTCCTCATCTTTTTCCCAAAAGAATGTTCTTTAATTCTGAGGCTATGACCACCAGTCTTAGACCCTCCCCCTAGTGGAAACATTCTCTCCACATCCACTCTATCCAAGCCTTTCACTAGTCTGCATGTTTCAATGAGGTCCTCTCTCATTCTTCTAAACTCCAGCAAGTACAGGCCCAGTGCAACAAACGCTCATCAGAGGTTAACCTACTCATTCCTGGGATCATTCGTATAAGTGTCTACCTTTGGTGTAAACCAGCATCTGCAGATCCTTCCTACACATTCGCTTTAACCCACCCAAGCATTAACAAAGAGGTTAGTGATATTAGTAACAGGTTAGATAGTTGTGCAATATTGGATGAAAAATGTTGTGACCAACATGCATCAGTCGAATCCCTGTGCCAGGCCAATATCCCCACAATGACATTGCTAGTTAAAGTTAACTGTCTCTAATTTGTAAACACAAATTGCTTGCACTTTAATTTGAGCTCAGTCATGGCAAAGGGATTACAAAGACAATTTCCAAAAGATGTTTTCAGAGATTCCTTGAAAAAAAAGAAACCTTATCTTTGGAGTTTTTGTCTCCTGCCATTCAAAATGGATGAACATTTGGGATAGGATTAAGAATCCTTGAATTACTTTTTCAGGAGCAATAAGAAGCTTTACAAAAATACAAAAGTGCATTACCTCTCATATTACTTATCCATCTGCCCCTCCCCCTTCCCCCTCAAACACTTCCTGTCCTATCTGTAGCCAAATATGTCGATCTCATATTAAACAATAGACAATAGACAATAGGTGCAGGAGTAGGCCATTCAGCCCTTCGAGCCAGCACCGCCATTCAATGCGATCATGGCTGATCACTCTCAATCAGTACCCCGTTCCTGCCTTCTCCCCATACCCCCTCACTCCGCTATCCTTAAGAGCTCTATCCAGCTCTCTCTTGAAAGCATCCAACGAACTGGCCTCCACTGCCTTCTGAGGCAGAGAATTCCACACCTTCACCACTCTCTGACTGAAAAAGTTCTTCCTCATCTCCGTTCTAAATGGCCTACCCCTTATTCTTAAACTGTGGCCCCTTGTTCTGGACTCCCCCAACATTGGGAACATGTTTCCTGCCTCTAATGTGTCCAATCCACTAATTATCTTATATGTTTCAATAAGATCCCCCCTCATCCTTCTAAATTCCAGTGTATACAAGCCTAATTGCTCCAGCCTTTCAACATACGACAGTCCCGCCATTCCGGGAATTAACCTAGTGAACCTACGCTGCACGCCCTCAATAGCAAGAATATCCTTCCTCAAATTTGGAGACCAAAACTGCACACAGTACTCCAGGTGCGGTCTCACCAGGGCCCGGTACAACTGTAGAAGGACCTCTTTGCTCCTATACTCAACTCCTCTTGTTATGAAGGCCAACATTCCATTGGCTTTCTTCACTGCCTGCTGTACCTGCATGTTTCCTTTCAGTGACTGATGCACTAGGACACCCATATCTCGTTGAACATCCCCTCTTCCTAACTTGGCACCATTCAGATAATAATCTGCCTTTCTATTCTTACTTCCAAAGTGTATAACCTCACACTTATCTACATTAAACTGCATCTGCCATGTATCCGCCCACTCACACAACCTGTCCAAGTCACCCTGCAGCCTTATAGCATCTTCCACACAATTCACACTACCCCCCAGCTTAGTATCATCTGCAAATTTGCTAATGGTACTTTTAATCTTTAATACTTTAATATTGGCCTCTTGGTTTCCTCAGAACCCACAGAACAGGGCAGAAGGAATGAATAGCCCAGGAAGATCACTTTATGAAGACTTTATGTAGATTGTCTATTTAATTCATCACATGTTATGCCACCTTATTATGCACAAATCCCAGCAGTATTTAATACATATGGTTAAACTT
Organism: Rhinoraja longicauda; assembly: GCF_053455715.1. Classification (NCBI taxonomy): domain Eukaryota; kingdom Metazoa; phylum Chordata; class Chondrichthyes; order Rajiformes; family Arhynchobatidae; genus Rhinoraja; species Rhinoraja longicauda. The sequence goes on along the minus strand of NC_135954.1, from coordinate 36,362,127 downwards.
TTTATTGGTTCAAAATACTTTGATGTTGTGAAAAATTGGCATCTAAAAGTAATTTTCTTCTCTGCCATTACACAATAAATTGAGAGCACATGAGCAAAGAAGGATTTAGTAGAATGCAAAAGGCAAGGGGCTGCAGTCTGTAACAAAACGTACTTCTATGTAAAATAACGTTGTCTAGCTGAGCTTCTTGGAGCAGAATGAAGCAGAAATATGAAAACAATTTTACCTGCATGCATTACAAAGAAATTCCAATGCTCTAAGGTAAAACCGATTTAAATAAAACTTCCATTATGTTACCAAGTCCAGAACAATATATTATTATTCACCTTTCCAGTCAAAATAGTGCTGGAGTGTGCAATTGATTCTGATCTACATATATTAATCAATTCCTGCTTTCTTTAGATAGACAGCACTGAGATCTACAGCAAAACAGCAAGAGAGAGGGCAGAAAACTATGGCAAGTACTGCTCTGAAATTTCTGAACAATGACTGCCCGTTTCCAGAATTTAATATTGTGCCTCTCCCACCATCTATGCTTGAATGTGCCAGGTATCAACTTGAAAAAATACTCACAGGTTTTGGCAAATATTTCCGATTCTATCCTGCAACTAATTGCTGACTTAGAAATGCATAGAAAATGAGTAGATTGATTTAAAAGATTAAACTAACAAATTCCAATAGTTATTTATACTATTCTGTGACTATAGCATTAAAAACTAATACACAGAGAACAGCATCATTGATTATCAAAAGAAAGTTGTTCATGTAACATGTTTCATTACCTTTTTCATCTGTGTTGTTTCAAAACAGTCCGATTCACCACAAAAATAAAATCCTATACACCAGAAACCGTCATGAACTCGTTAGAATGTTACATGCTCTGTCTTCTGTGCAAGATCTGCTGCGCAAGATCAGCTGGCAGATTGTTCAGATCCGGCAGTCTTTTTAGTCTTTAAATAACAGATTGCGCAATTCTGGGTGGCAATTTGTTTTGGTTTAATTCCAAACCGTTCACTTCATACAGATTTCTCAAAAATTGTGGGGAAATCCCAATAGCTGCTGTGCTGTCAAACTGCTCTTTCCTGTCCATGTACTGCACACACTGATGGAACAGCATTCCACCAGTGTCGTCAATCACTCTCTGCAAAAAAACCAGCACTGCCAGCTGAAAACAGAATGTGTAACTTGTTATTGAAAAGTTTATTGTGCCAAGTTGAGGAACGCTACAAGTTATTCTCACTGACAGCAGCACGACAATTTGAAAATAATTTAGGTTTTTGATTGCAGGAACAAAATCATACAATATTTCAAATCTTAATTTATTTACAGCTTCTGAATGTGCCTGTAATTTATTTACAGGCACATGAGGTTGTAATTACGTTACTTGTAATATGCAACAGGGATCCTGTGCTTATGCAGAAAGTCAGAGATAGAGACAGAGGGAATGTTTTTTTTGCAGGAGGAGGCCATTCGGCCCTTTGAACCAGCACCGTCATTCAATGTGATCATGGCTGATCATTCTCAATCAGTACCCCGTTCCTGCCTTCTCCCCATACCCCCTGACTCAAGAGCTATTCCTTAAGAGCTCTATCTAGCTCTCTCTTGCATGCATTCAGAGAATTGGCCTCCAATGCCTTCTGAGGCAGAGAATTCCACAGATTCACAACTCTCTGACTGAAAAAGTTTTTCCTCATCTCAGTTCTAAATGGCCTACCCCTTATTCTTAAACTGTGGCCCCTTGTTCTGGACTCCCTCAACATTGGGAACATGTTTCCTGCCTCTAACGTGTCCAACGCCTTAATAATCTTATACGTTTCGATAAGATCCCCTCTCATCCTTCTAAATTCCAGTGTATACAAGCCTAGTCGCTCCAGTCTTTCAACATACGACAGTCCCGCCATTCCGGGAATTAACCTAGTAAACCTACCCTGCACGTCCTGAATAGCAAGAATATCCTTCCTCAAATTTGGAGACCAAAACTGCACACAGTACTCCAGGTGCGGTCTCACCAGGGCCCTGTACAACTGCAGAAGGACCTCTTTGCTCCTATACTCAACTCCTCTTGTTATGAAGGCCAACATTCCATTGGCTTTCTTCACTGCCTGCTGTACCTGCATGCTTCCTTTCAGTGACTGATGCACTAGGACACCCAGATCTCGTTGTACGTCCCCTTTTCCTAACTTGACACCATTCAGATAATACTCTGCCTTCCTATTCTTACCACCAAAGTGGATAACCTCACACTTATCCACATTAAATTGCATCTGCCATGCATCCGCCTACTAACCCAACCTGTCCAAGTCACCCTGCAACCTCATAACATCTTCCCCACTGTTCACACTCCCACCCAGCTTTGTATCATCTGCAAATTTGCTAATGGTACTTTTAATCCCTTCATCCAAGTCATTAATGTATATTGTAAATAGCTGCGGTCCCAGCACCGAGCCCTGCGGTACCCCACTAGTTGCTGCCTGCCATTCTGAAAGGGAACCATTTATCCCCACTCTTTGCTTTCTGTCTGTCAACCAATTTTCTATCGATGTCAGTACCCTACCTCCAATACCATGTGCTCTAATTTTGCCCACTAATCTCCTATGTGGAACCTTGTCAAAGGCTTTCTGAAAGTCAAGGTACACCACATCCACCGGCTCTCCCCTGTCAATTTTCCTAGTTACATCCTCAAAGAATTCCAGAAGATTAGTCAAGCATGATTTCCCCTTCGTAAATCCATACTGACTCGGAACAATCCTGTTACTACTATCCAAATGCTTCGCAATTTTGTCTTTTATAATTGACTCCAGCATCTTCCCCACCACTGATGTCAGACTAACTGGTCTATAATTTCCCGTTTTCTCTCTCCCTCCTTTCTTAAAACATATTATTACTGTTGGTGATTTACAGGTGGCTGAAAAGAAGTAAAATGCAATTGTGCTAAGTGAATTTCAGGGATTTTCGCTAATGTTCTAGGAATTGCATTTCTTAACTTCCACTGTGAAAATGTCAAATAAGCAGCATTTATTGTCATGTATTGTCTTTTTGCTGACTGGATAGCACTAGATTTTACAAGAATGATTCCAGGAATAAGTGGGTTAGCATATGATGAGTGTTTGGCAGCACTGGGCCTCTCCTCGTTGGAGTTTAGAGGGTTGAGGGGGGCACCTCATTGAAACTTACAGAATAATGAAAGGCATAGATAGAGTGGATGTGGAAAGGATGTTTCCACTGGTGGGAGAGTCTAGAACCAGAGACCATAGCCTCAGAATTAAAAGGCGCTCTTTTAAAAAGGAGGTGCGGAGGAACTTCTTTAGTCAGAGGGTAGTCAATCTGTGGAACACATTGCCACAGAAGGCTGTGGAGGCCAGGTCAGTGGATATTTTTAAGGCAGAGATAGACAAATTCTTGATTAGAATGGGTATCAAGGGTTATGAGGAGAAGGCAGGTAAATGGGATTAGGTGGCAGAGATCAGCCATAATTGACTGGCGGAGTAGACTCGATGGGCCGAATGGCCCAATTCGACTACTATAACTTGTGAACTTGTGAGCACGCAACAAAAAGCTTTTCACTGTACCTCGTGGCAATAAACTAAACATTTATTGCGCATCTTTATGTAAATAGCCTGTCTAGTTGTTTACTTAATGTTGAGAAAACAAAGCTGTCTGGACCAGCTGGAAAAATAGACCCTTGTTCCAAACCTCTACAGATATTTGCATTTATTGTTGCAGCACTGTTGTCCACTGACAGTAACTTCGATTTTATGAGATTAATTGGTAAGATGAGGTGAAGTTCCTACAGTTTGCATGTGGCCTTACTCTGACAATGGAGGAAGCCCATGACAGAAAGGTTGGTATGGGAATGGGAGAAGTTAAAATAGTTTGCGATCGGGAGATTCAAATGCCTTGGCAGGCTGAGCATAAATGTTCAGCAAAACGGTCGCTGATTATGTGCTTGGTCTCATTGATGTACAGGAGGCCACATCGGGAACACCGGATGCAGTAGACGAAGTTAGAGCACGTATGTGTGTGGCCTCACTCTGGTAATGAAGGAGGCCCAGGACAAAATGGTCAGCATGGGAATGCTCCTCTGAAGTCATCTACTGAATCTGGAATTTGTCCTGCCCCTCCTCTTTCAGCTTTCAACCCCCCCCCCCCCCCCCACCCCCCGCCCCCCAACCAACAATCAGTCTGTAGAAAGGCCCCGGCGCGAAACGTCATCTATCCATGTTCTCTGGAGATGTTGTCTGAACCATTACTCCAGCTCCTTGTGTTTTTCTCGATCAGGGATATTCCCTTTGTCTTATTTATCCCTCCTTCACTCGCTCTGCAACACTAACTTGTTTTTTGCACTTTTACAGTTTGATGAAGGGCCCAACTTTCTTCATTTGGGAAACAGGAAACAGACAACTTGCCCACACCAACCAACATGTCCCATCGACAATAGTCCCACCTGCCTGTGTTTGGCCCATATAAAAACATAGAAAATAGGTGCAGGAGTAGGCCATTCGGCCCTTCGATCCAATATGATCATGGCTGATCATCCAAAATCAGTATCCCGTTCCTGCTTTTCCCCCATATCCCTTGATTCCTTCAGCCCTAAGAGCTAAATCTAACTCTTGAAAAGATTCAGTGAATTGGCCTCCACTGCCTTCTGTGGCAGAGAATTTCACAGATTCACAACTCTCTGGGTGAAAAAGGTTTTCCTCATCTCAGTCCTAAATGGCCTACCCCTTATTCTTAAACTGTGACCCCTGGTTCTGGACTCCCGCAACATCGGGAACATTTTTCCTACATCTAGCCTGTGCAATCTATTAAGAATTTTATATGCTTCTATAAGATCCCCTCTCATCCTTCTAAATTCCAGTGAATACAAGCCCAGTCAACCCATTATTTCATCATATGTCAGTCCCGCCATCATGAGAATTAACCTGGTGAATCTACACTGCACTTCCCCAATAGCAATAATGTCCTTCCTCAAATTAGGAGACCAAAACTGCACACAATACTCCAGGTGCGGTCTCACCAGGCCCTGTACAACTGTAATAAGACCTCCTTGCTTCTAATCTCAAATCCTCTTGCAATGAAGGCCAACATGCCATTACCTCTAAACCTATCCTACCCATGTACCTGTCTAAATGTTTCGTAAATATTGTGATTGTACTTCCCTCAAATACCTCTTTCGGCAGATAGTAATTCGCTAAACAGCTATTTTAATTCTTTATGGATCCAGGCTGCCTGCCAGACCAATTCTGCACTGCTGAGACATGTAGAGGCTAACATAACACTAGTGGTTTATGCAGCCATCAGCTCAGGTACCAGACTCACTAGCACCATATCTCTGCCATGTTCAATGGGGCACCGCTGATTTCCACCAAAGCTAAAGCAACAGACTATCAATGCTGCCAAGTGATTTCAAGGTTTCCTATTCTTGAAAAAATATTGCCTAGGGGAAATGGGTTCATATTCACAGATGAAAGCCCTATGCATTGGCAATACTGTAGCTGGTTGAGAATTTTCATCATGATGGCCTAACTTGATAGCAGAAGTCCAGCTCTGCGCATTGACTGAAGTGGGGGGGGGGGGGGGGGGGGGGGGGGGGGGGGGGGGGGGCGGGTGAAAGTCCAAAGTTTGGAGCAATTAAAAATCCACTGGAAGTAGAGAATCTCTTTTTCCACACATTTGTGTTTTATAATTTTTCCCATCAGCTTGGTCCTGCTGAGACCTCCAAATGTCATGTACCACTAGTACCACAGTGCTGAAACACACAACTACAATCTTGCCAGAAACTGGGTAAATTGTAAAAGCCTACAAGCTGATTGAATTGAATATGTTTATGAGATTGTGACAATATTGAAATGATTTATGAAAAGCAAGTATATGTGTGTCTCATGAAGACAGAAACATTGTATCATAGACAGTGAAGATGGTTATCAAGATCTTGTTCAGCTGGGCAAGTGGGCTGAATTTAATTCAGATAAGTGTGAGGTTTTGCATTTTGAGAAGTCAATCTACGGCAGGATCTTTGCTGTGAACAGGAAGGTCATGGGGAGTCTTGTGGAACAAAGGGGCCCAGGAGTTCAGTGTATATTTCTCTGAAAATTGTGTCATAAGTAGACGTGGTGATGATGAATGGGTTTGACACGTTAGCCTTCATTAGTCTGTACAAGAGTTGAAACATTATGTTGCAGTTTTCTAAGACATTGGTAAGGCTGTCCGAAGTATTGTGTTCGGAGATAAAGGGAGAGATTGGCAGGCTAGGATTTTATTCCTTGGAGCGGAGGAGACTAAGGGTTGATCTTATAGAGGTGTACAAAATCACGAGGGCATAGATAGGGTGAATGCATTCCGTCTTTTTCCCAGGGTTGGGGAAACAAAAACTGGAGGCTCAAGGTTTAAGGTAATATGGGAAAGATTTAAGAGGTATATTTTTCACATAAAGGATGGCACATATAAGGAACAAGCTGCCAGGGGAAGTGACTGAGGCTGTATATCAGCCATGGATAGGAAAGGTTCAGAGGGATATGGGATATGGGTTAAACACAGGCAAATGAGGCGAGCTTGGTCAGCATGGGTGAGTTGGGCTGAAGGGCTAGTTTAGGTGCTATTTGTCTCTAAGACTATGAATATGTTCCTGTGGATACCTTGTGTGTGATGGAGTAACTTGCAAATTGTGTGGAAAAACAAACTTATTTGAAGTTCTTCTTAGACCAAGTTTAAACTATTGTGTTCTATCAGAATCCTGCTGCATTATTGAGTTATACCTTGGAACAAATGAACTTTGATGAAATGCTCAGATCTTCCGGTCTTTATAACGACTTCCTGTCTCTCATTGACTTGTTATAGTTCTTTTGTATACATCCTCAAGCCAACTTTATGCAAATTGTTCATTTATTTCATCACATTTTATGCCACCTTATTAACCGCAAATCCTTGTTGTATTTCTTTCATATGGCTACTCTTTTTATTGCTACATCCTCAGACCAACAAAAAAATATTTTTCAGTTCCTTTTACACAAAGGTTCAATTACCTTTTTTTGAGCTTCACATTGTTCTCATGAACTTCCTGCGTATTTTTTCATGGAATGAGAGATATTCTTCCTCTGTGGTAATTGTTATTTAATTTCCTTGGCACCATCATCTCCAGGGACCATAAATGGGAGGCTACCGTGAACTCCACAGTCAAAAAGGCCCAACAGAGGATATACTTCCTGCGGCAGCTGAGAAAACACAATCTGCCACAGGCAATGATGGTCCAGTTTTATACTGCCATCATAGAGTCTGTCCTCGCCTTCTCCATCATGGTCTGATTTGACTCAGCCACCAAGCATGACATCGGGAGGCTGCAGCGCATTGTTCAATCAGCTGAGAAGGTTGTTGCCTGCAACCTTCCCCCCATTGACGAACTGTACACTGCAAGGGCTAGGAAGCAAGCAGGTAAGATCATCTCTGACCCCTCTTACCCTGGCCACAAACTCTTTGACGCACTTCCCTCTGGAAGGCGACTCTGGACTTATACTCAATGGCCAACACAACTCTTCCCTTCCTTTTCTTGCTTTATTCCCATATCTGAAGACCAGGATCACAACAACCCCATGATATCCCACAACTAGGGCAGCACAATGGCACAGCAGTGGAGCTGCTGCTTCAGAGATCCGGGTTCGATCCCGACCTCGAGTACCGTCCATATGGAGTTTGTACTTTCTCCCCGTGATTGCGTGGGTTTCCTCCAGGTGCTTCGGTTTCCACCCACATCCTAATCACATGCAGGCTTGTAGGTTAATTACCCTCTGTAAATTGCCCCCAGTGTGCAGTGGGGTAACTAGTGTGAATGGGTCAGTGTGGGCATGGTGGGCCCAAAGGTCTGTTTCTATGGTGTATCTCTAAACTAAACTACTGTGGCGCGTCGGAAGAGGCCCGAAATAAAGGCGAGAATCCGGGTATTTCGGGACGTTGTTTTATTATTCCTTGGTTATCAGACGGGTCGAGTCTGCCCGAATGGCTTCGCGCCCAAAACCTTGTCCTTATATACATGGTACCGGACCGCCCCCCCCTGGACTGGTCCATTCCCATGCCGAGGGGTATGGCCCGACCCTTGGGAGCCGCCACACTACCTTGATTAACCTCCTTGCATCCTGTTCCCTTTAAGGACCCAGTTCCATTGCCCAAATGTTCTGGCTCATTTGTTTCTATTCTAATAGTTATAAATTTCACATATTTCTGAAATATTGTCCTTTTTCCTCAATTACATGTACATGCAGAACTCATTCAGAAGTCAACAAACGTGCATACAGCCCGTGGCCATGGACTAGTATAGTAAGAGGTGAAAACGCAGGTATAAGAAGTACTCTTATCTACGCAGGTATAAGAAGTACAAGCCAGATGCAGGAAAAATGTTCCCAATGTTGAGCGAGTCCAGAACCAGGGGCCACAGTCTTAGAATAAAGGGGAGGCCATTTAAAACTGAGGTGCGAAGGAACTTTTTCACCCAGAGAGTTGTGAATTTGTGGAATTCTCTGCCACAGAGGGCAGACGAGGCCAAGTCACTGGATGAATTTAGGAGAGCGTTAGATAGAGCTCTAGGGACAAGCGGAATCAAGGGATATGGGGAGAAGTTGGGCACAGGTTACTGATTGTGGATGATCAGCCATGATCATAATGAATGGCGGTTCTGGCTCGAAGGGCTGAATGGCCTCCTCCTGCACCTATTTTCTATGTTTCTATGTTATCAAAAGCTTGGGGTGGGCGATGATCTGATACACACATTGTTAGGAAGAGTGCATTTTTGAACTTAGTTGATCCTGGGGATTGCCTAATGGCGGATAGAGGATTTCCCATTCAAGAAAACTTGATGTTTCGCCACGCCTATTTAGAGATTCTCCCTCCCAGTGGTGGTTATCAGCAAATGACCAGAGAAAAAGTACACAAAACCAAGAAGGTTGCCAATATCCACATTCATGCTGAACAGGCCATAGGTTGTCTAAAGTGGTCTAACATCCTGAGAAACACTTTACCCATCACTTTAGTTCCGCATATTGATGATATTTTCACCGTCTGCGCAGCATTATGCAATTTACTGCCTCTATTAGTGTGTAAATGAGATGTTGTTGCACTTGCAGATCATTTTGTTCAGAAGTTCAACTTTATGTTCAACCAGATTTGACACGAACTGAAATCGAGAACTCAATCAGTAAATGTACAGAAGTTCATACAACTCTTAATTTCTTTCATTTCATTTAATCATTTATCAACCGTTGTTTCAGTGTACTGTAGCCATTAAGTTACATGTATATGTTTAGAAGTAGTTACACAGAGTTCCGCCTAATACGTACACACAGTTCATACAGCGCGGTGTTCGCGATCACTAGCAACGCTCTTTGTTTATCCCGATGATTCCTTGCGTTTATTGAGATACTGTGCTCACTTTTCTGTGACAACCTCCTTCACTATAGACTCGAGTATCTTTCCCACCACTGAAAATCAGTTGCAGGATAGTGGTTTCAGTTTTGACCCCTTCCCTTCTTAAATAATGATCTCAAATTTATAGCCTTTCTGTAAAGGAGTGTTCTCTGACACACTGTAACCTTTACTGGTAGTTTATTATAGCACATGGCACACACGTCCCAGCACTGACTGCATCCAGCCTTCAGACGTACCGGGACCTAAAAAGGGTGGAACAAAGGGAGGAGACTACAGTTGTACTAATAGGATGGGGCGTGGTTAGTGGTGATAAGGTAGCTACAGTATAGGTTGCATGCATAACCATCTACATCCTTCCCCTTACAATTCAAACAAGTTACTACAGTAGCAGGATTATTATACAGTACCTGCAAAGCTAGACATATTCTCCGTAGCGAGCCGGAGGTTTTACAATCCGACCCGAGCGAGTGCGCACAGCACCTTCACCCTCCCCGCCCGAAAGAGTAGGAGGGGGGACAAGAACAGAAACAGGAGGAGAGAAGCTGGGTGGAGAACCCAGCTTGCAGGGGGAACGGAGAGACACAGGAGAGCCAGGCGAAAATGAAGGGGTAGAACGAGTTGAAGTTGGAGAGAGAGAAGATTTTGCAGGGGACAACAGAGCCTGGGGAGCAAGCCCGGGAGGAGCAGGGGGGGCTACCCGAGGCAAAAGGACCGACCGTGGCATGCAGGGAGCAGAGGGTACGTTAGTGGAGGAAGGCTCGACACGCGATGGAGGGGTATACGGAACCGCAGGAGGTGGTTTGGGCTCGTTAACCGCCAACAGGTGCTGGCGGCTGCGTCTGTAGACAGTCCCTTCGAAATCCACGAGGTAGGAACGTGGCGCGGTGTCAAACCCGACGACGGTGGCAAGTCGGGAATAGCCGGTGGACGTCTGCAAACGGACGACCTGTCCCGGCATCAGTGGAGAAAGAGGGCGGCAGGATTTATCATGCGACCGTCGCTGGATCTCGTGTTTTTGGGCAATACGTTTCTGGACATCAGCAGGCTGCAGGACTTTAGGCATCAGGGACTGCTGGGCAATAGGCATCGGAGGGCGGACAACTCGGGACATGAGTCGCTGGGCAGGGGATCCCATGGAAATGTCTCGAGAAATGTTGCGAAGGTTCAGGAGACACTGATAGAAATCCCCGTTCGAGAGGCGGGTTTGTTCAAGCAGGTGCTTAGCGCTCCGGACCGCCCGTTCCGCTAGACCATTGCTTTGAGGGTACTCCGGGCTGCTAGTGAAATGATTAAAGTTCCACTTTGTGGCAAACGCTCGAAACTCAGCGCTGGTGAACTGGCGACCGTTGTCTGTCTGCAGCCGGACAGGGGAACCAAACGTGGCAAAGTGGCGGCGAAGCTTGCTGATCACCATCTCGGAGGTGATGGCAGGGAGGAAGTCCACCTCGAACCAATTCGAGTAAGAGTCTACTAGCACAAGGTATTGCTTACCACGCCAGTCGAAAATGTCGGCAGCCAGAGAAGTCCAGGGCATTTCAGGTGCAGGCTGCTGCAAAAGTGGCTGTCTTTGCTGATGCGGGGCAAGCGAGTGACAGTCCGGACAGGAATCGACTCGGGCTTGGATGTATTTAGCCATGGCCGGCCAGTAGTACTGGTCCTGGGCATGTGAGATGGTGGCATCTGCACCGGGATGTCCCATGTGGGCGGCATCAAAATACAAGCCACGCAGTGATTCCGGGATGACAACCTTGTGCCCTTTGATAATAATACCATCCCGGAGGACTAACTCATCGCGGACCAAAAAATAGGGGTGGACGCTGGCAGGCAACGAGTTCCGCTTGGTGGGCCACCCGCGCTTGATGACAGCAGCAAGCTGCTGCAGGTCGGGGTCGTTTGCGGTGTGTTCAACCAGGCATTTCAGCTGGTGAGAAGGGACGAAGTTGACGTTCAGTACCTGTAAGTCCGACTGCTCGAAGGGGTGCTGGTCGCAGGAGGTCCGGGGGGCCCGGGACAGTGCATCAGCCACATGCATCTCGGTGCCCCTCTTATATACGATCTTAAAGTCAAAGCGCTGTAGCTGCAGCATCATCCGCTGTAGTCTGGCAGGAGCGCAGTGTATCGGTTTATTAAGTATTGTCACCAGTGGCTGGTGATCCGTTTCAATGGTGAACCTGGTGCCGAATAAGAAGTCTCTAAACTTCGAACACGCGAAAACCACCGCCAGCAGCTCCTTCTCTATCTGAGCATAGCGTTGCTCTGTGGCCGTCATTGTCCTAGAGGCATAGGAGATAGGCTGCAGCGAGTCGTCAGCGTGGAGTTGCAGGCAGGCAGCACCCAGTCCAAATCGGGAGGCGTCGCAGGTGACCACGATTGGAAGCAGCAGATCAAAAAACCTTAGTGTTGGTGTGCTGACCAGCCTCGTCTTCAGCAGGTCGAACGCCTGCTGGTGGTGTGGAAACCATGCCCAGGCAATGTCCTTCTTTGTGAGTTGTCTCAGGGGTGCGCTCAACTCGCTGAGGTCGGGGATAAACTTCCCCAGGTAGTTCACCATGCCCAGGAAGCGCTGCAGACTGACAGCGTCAGTCGGGGCCGGCAGCTCAGAGATGGCGCTGGTCTTTTGCGGGTCTGGCTTTAACCCTTGGGCTGTGAAGATGTGTCCGACGTATGTGACCTCAGGCACCCGGAACTTGCACTTTGACCGATTGAGCTTCAAATTTATCTGCCGGGCACGGTCCAAAATCCGCCGGAGGTTGTGGTCATGTTCGGCCACGTCCCTCCCATAGACCAGAATGTCATCCACAATAATCGCGCAGGGCAGACCTGCAAATAGTTGTTCCATAGAACGCTGAAATACCTCGCTGGCAGAGTTGATGCCGAACGGCATCCGTAAAAACTTAAACCTGCCGAAGGGCGTGCTGAACGTGGTCAGATCCGTGGAGCGTTTGTCCAGGGGTATCTGCCAAAACGAGCTCCTTGCATCGAGGACGGAGAACACAGTAGCTTGTCCCACCTGGGCGGCAACATCTTCGACAGTCCTCATGGGGTAGTGGGGCCGTTTAATTGCCATATTTAAGTCCTTGGGGTTAATGCACACCCGTATCTCATTTTTTCCTTTCTTCAACGTGGCGACCATGGTGGAGACCCATACGGTTGGATCGCTGACAGCCTCCAGCACTCCCATGTTGACCATGTCCTTGAGCATATTCTCCACTTTGCCCTTCATGGCAAAAGACACCCTGTGGGGTGGACGGATCACGGGCTCCACAGATGGGTCTGTCGCGATCTTGTACACCACCGGCAGCTTCCCCAGCTTGTCGTCAAACAGGTCTGGGTACTCACATAGTGGATCCATCACAGGTTGCACCTTGTGGACCGTATGGTTAAACGACACCAGCCCAAGATCCTGGCATGCCCGGTTGCTGAGCAACGTCACACAGTCACTGTCCAGAATGAAGAAAGACAGGTCCTGGGAACCTTCCTGCAGCACGCAGTGGAAGGTCGCCCTCCCCACAGGTGTTAGTTCCTCTCCCCCATAGGCACGCAAAACAGAGCGGTCGGCAATCAGCAGCTCATTATTCCTTATCCGGTGGAACAGCTTTGTTGACATTACGTTCACCTTCGCCCCCGTGTCAAGTTTAGCAGAGAAACACTTATTGTTGACAGTTATGTTCACAGAAGGATCGGGGAGGCGAGATCGGCTGTGGAGGAGAGTGTAAATACTTACATCTCCCGTGGAAAAGCTGGGCTCAGAGTCCATCTCGCTATCAACCTGCAAAAGATTGTCTAGGAGTTGTCTGGGAGCTGAGGGAACTTTCCCACGGGATCGGCAGGCAGCTGCAAAATGGTTTCTTCTCCCGCAGAAATTGCATGTCTTCCCAAGGGCTGGGCACTGTGATTCTGAGGAGTGTACGTAGCTGCAGTTAGGACACTTGTTAGATCTTGGGTCCCGGGGTGTGCGAACGGGCCGCTGTGGAGGGCGAAAGTTCTCCCTCATCCGTCGTTGTCCAGCAACTCCAGTTAAATTTACGGCTCGGTTGTCAGACCCCCTCTGTCCGTGAGGATGGTGGACCACTTCGGCAATGCGGCACGCATGCATTGCTTGAGTCAGGGTTAGGTCAGGCCGTTGCAGCAGGTCGGCACGCAGCTTCTGATCGACCATACCGGTAACGAGAATGTCTCTGACGAGCTGGTCGCGCATGGTTTCGAATCGGCACCGCTGGGCAAGGTGTCGCAGGTCGGCAATGAAGCATTCAACAGGTTCATCCGGCTGTTGCTTGCGTGAGAAGAACCTGGCCCGCTCCAGTATACGGTTGGAGGGCAGGTCGCATAGCTCCGCGAATTTGCGCAAAAGACATACCGGGTCGTCGGCCGATTCAGCTGGCTCGACCGGCTGGTCGTTGTCATCCAGGACCGCTGGTGCATAGACAAAGGCTTGAGCTCTCTTCATTGCGTCGGGACCGGCCAGGTTGAGCAAAAGTGATGCTTTGACCGCGGCTGGGTCGTTCCGGTTCGCAATATTGACGTAGTGAGTGTAGTCCATCACAAAAGTCGACCATCGTTCCGCAATGTCGGCATCGAAGACAAGGGGAGATGGCTTTCGGCATGAGGACGCCATATCGAGGGAAACCCGAAACTGGGCACTAACGGGAACAAAATAAATGAAAACCGGTAAACGGGAAACGCTCGCATCCCACTTCTGACACCATGTAAAGGAGTGTTCTCTGACACACTGTAACCTTTACTGGTAGTTTATTATAGCACATGGCACACACGTCCCAGCACTGACTGCATCCAGCCTTCAGACGTACCGGGACCTAAAAAGGGTGGAACAAAGGGAGGAGACTACAGTTGTACTAATAGGATGGGGCGTGGTTAGTGGTGATAAGGTAGCTACAGTATAGGTTGCATGCATAACCATCTACACTTTCAATCCATTGAAATAATTTCGGACTGAATAGAATTTTAGAAGGAGCCAATCAGAATGTTCACTTTCTCAATCTTCAAAACTCTGGGATATACATAATCGATCTTTGGGATTTATTGGCTTTTATCCTCAACAACTTCTCTTTTGATTCCTATTACTCTCTACAAATCAAAGGTATACATCCTTGTCATCATCAAATTGAATGTAGCATGATTGTATTTTTGTAACTCTGTATCCTTTACATAAACAATAATACCTGGTGCCTGGGGGACCATTGTATTTTGTTGTTAAATGCCATGTATCTACTCAGACAATAAATTATCAATCACAAAGTTTTATGTTTCCTATTAAGCTCTTGAGAAAATAATGAACACTACTTTTAAATCAAGATGAACTTAACTTGCCCTTGCTCAATTTCGGCCTTACCTCTTCAAAGAATTCCTACAAGTCTTTACAGCATGACTAATTGCCTCTAGTACAATGGTGACTATTTCTACTAAGGCTGTGGTATTTATGGCTTTTCAAAATAAAATAATGTGAAACTTTGATTCCACTATAGGATTACTAACCTGTCCACACCAGGAATCATTTGTTAAGTCATCCACTTCTGCCTGAGAAACATCAATTGAAGCAATATTAATTTCTTGAATTAGTTCTCTGAGATTAAAAAAAATTAAATCTTTGTTTTCAGTGTCTTATTAACACAATCTTTACTGAATACTGTCTTGAATGTCTTAACCTCATTTCCTTTAACTGGATTTTCTCTGCGATTCTTTAACCAGAATATTCCTATGAAAAATGACCAACTTTTAGAATATAAACCATAGAACAATAGTGCATAGGAATAGGTCCTTCGGCCCACAATGTGTTGTGCTGAACATGATGCCAAGCTGAACTGATCTCACCTGCCTGCAAATGATCGATATCCTTCTATTCCCTGCATGTCCACGGGCCTATCCAAAAGCCTCCTAAACACCACTACTGTATCTACCTCCACCACCACTCCTGGCTATGTGTTCCAGGCCCCCACCACCCTCTGCATAAAAAACTTGCCCTGTACATCTCCATTAAACTTTCCCCCTTTCACCTTACAGCTATGCCCTTTAGTGTTAGAAATTTCTACCCTGTGAAAATGTTTCTGACCATCTACCCTATCTATTCCTCTCATAATTTTACATACTTCTATCAAGTCTCACCTCAACCTCCAATGTTCCAGAGAAAACAATCCAAGTCAATCCAATATCTTCCTGTAGTTGAAACCCTCTAATCCAGATAAAATTCTGGTAAATCACCTCTCCAAAGCTTACACATCTTTTCTGTAAAGGGGCGACCAGAACTGCATGCAATACTCCAAATGCAGCTTAACCAAAGTCCTATAGAATTGCATCATGACTTCCTGACTCTTGTACTCAATGCTGCTACAATCAAGGCAGGCAAACCCTATCCACTTATGCTACCACCTTTAGTGAGCTATGAACCTGGTGTGCAAAATCCCTCTGCACATCAATGCTGTTAAGGGTCTTGTCATTAAATGTGTACTCTCCCCTTTCATTCAACTTCCTAAAATGCAACACCTCGCACTTGCATCTGTTATTTCTCCGCTAATTTCTGCAGCTGATCTATATCCTACTGTATCTGCTGGCAGCCTTTCTCACTGTTTGCAATTACTCCAATTTTGATGTTGGCAGCAAAGTTACAAACCCATCTACATTTACGTCTAGGTCATTTATATATATTACAAACAGCAAAAGTCCCAGCCACAATATCTACCTTCCACCACAACCCTCTGTCTTGTAACACTAAGCAGTTCCAAATCCATATAACAAAGTTATCACGAATCCCATATATTTTAATCTTCTGGATCAGTCCACCATGAGGGGCCTTATCAAAAACCTTACTAAAATCCATGTATACAACATCTACCTTCATCAATCTCCTTTGTCACCTCCTATAAAAACAGTTTTCTGCCACCAGTTTCAATGAATTTATATTTGAATTAAAATAATTGCTATTTGTCCTTCCACTATTAAAAAAGTTGGTTTCTTCGGAATGCCTCACTTCTGCATTTTGTCTCTGCAATGTTTTCATCATATCAGTCTTTTTGACATAAATTATGATCCACTTGATATTTTGCCCCTGTACATCATTTTAAGTTTTGAAATATTCATTTATTTGCACTTTCATGCTGTCCTATAGAGCAATTATTGTCAAGCTCTTGGTATGTTTCTGCTAAAAAAAAACCAATTTAATGTTATTATCATGCACAAATCTCAAACTTTAAGTAAGTAAACAGAAAACCGTGAAGGAATTGACATTATGGAATAAATAAAGTAATTAAAGTATTGAGAGAGACTGATCCATATAGAGTCAGAGTGATATAGTGTGAAAAGAGGCCCTTCGGCCCAACTTGCCCATACCGGCCAACATGTCCCCGCTACACTAGGTCCAGCAGCCCGCGTTTGGTTTATATCCCTCCAAACCTGTCCTATCCAGGTGCCTGTCTAACTGTTTCTTAAATGTTGGGATTATCCCTGCCTCAAGTACTTCCTCTGGCACCTTTTCCATACACCCACCACCCTTTGTGTGAAAAGGTTACCCCTCAGATTTCTATTAAATATTTTCCCCTTCACCTTAAACCTCTGGTCCTCGATTCACCTACTCAGGGCAAGAGACTCTGCATCTGCCCGATCAATTCCTCTCATGATTTTATACACCTCAATAAGATCACTCCTCATCCTCCTGCGCTCCAAGGAATAGAGTCCCAGCCTACTCAGCCTCACCCTATAGCTCAGACCCTCTAGCCCTGGCAACAACCTTGTGAATCTTCTTTGTACCCTTTACAGCTTGACATCTTTCCTATAACATTGGTGCCCAGACTGAACACAATACTCTAAATGTGGCCTCACCAATGCCTTATACAACTGCAACATGACCTCCCAACTTCTATACACAATACTCTGACTGATGAAGGCCTATGAAAGCCTTTTGAATGAATGAATAAGTTTATTGGCCAAATATGCATATACAAGGAATGTGCCTTGGTGCTCCGCTCACAAATGACAACACAAACATACAGTTAATGATTAAGAATAAAGCATAACCACATCAAAACAATAAGGATACAACACTACGGTCTAAACATGTGGGTGAAAATAAACCAGAGCAAAAAAGAGACTACAGACTTTGGTTATTGAGTAGAACTATCATTCGTGGGGAAAAAAGCTGTTTTTATGTCTGGCTGTGGCTGTTTTAACAGTCCGGAGTCGCCTTCCAGAGGGAAGTGCCTCGAAGAGTTTGTGGCCAGGGTGAGAGGGGTCAGAGATGATCTTGCCCGCTCGCTTCCTGGCCCTTGCAGTGTACAGTTCGTCAATGGGGGGAAGGTTGCAGCCAACAACCTTCTCAGCTGTGCGAACGATCCGTTGCAGCCTCCGGATGTCGTGCTTGGTGGCTGAGCCAAACCAGACCATGATGGAGAAGGTGAGGACGGACTCAATGATAGCAGTATAGAATTGGACCATCATTGCCTGTGGCTGATTATGTTTCTTCAGTTGCCGCAGGAAGTACATCGTCTGTTGGGCCTTTTTGACTGTGGAGTCGATGGTGGCCCCCCATTTAAGGTCCCTGGAGATGATGGTTCCAAGGAACTTAAATGACTCCACAGATGTGACTATGGTGTTGTTGATGATGATTGAGGGGAGGGGAGAGGGATCGCTTCGAAAGTCTACAATTAGTTCTACTGTCTTGAGAGCATTGAGCTCCAGGTTGTTGCGCTGGCACCAGGACGACAGCTGTGTCACTTCCCATCTGTAGGCAGATTCCTCCCCATCCTGGATCAGTCCAATTTGGGTAGTGTCATCCGCAAACTTGAGCTTGACAGAGGGGTCTGTGGAGGTGCAGTCATTGGTGTAGAGAGAGTAAAGGAGAGGGGAGAGTACGCAGCCTTGCAGTGCTCCTATGCTGTGGGTCTGAGATGTGTTTTCCCAGCCTCACATGTTGCTTCCTGTCCGTCAGGAAGTTGATGATCTTCTGACAGAGGGGTTCAGGCACAGTCAGCTGGGAGAGTTTGCAGTGTAGTAGCTCTGGCACAATGGTGTTAAAAACAGAGCTAAATTCCACAAACAGAATCCTGGCATAGGTCCCCTTGTGGTCTAGGTGCTGGAGGATGAAGTGCAGGCCTAGATTGACTGTGTCATCCACCGATCTATTGGCCCTATATGCAAACTGCAGGGGGTCCAGCAGAGGGTTTGTGATGTTTTTCAGCTGGGCCAGCACGTCTTTCAAAGGTCTTCATGACTACAGAGGTAAGTTGTTGACTACCCTATCTACGTGCGACTCCACCTTCAAGGAACAATGCACCTGCATTCCTAGATCCTGCTGTTCCCACAACACGCCCCAGAGCCCTACCATTCATTGTGTAGGCCCTACCCATGTTAGACTTCCCAAAATGTAGCACCTCTCATTTCTCTGTATTCCCTTGATATATTCTCTTGATCTGCATCAAATTGCCAATCTGTAAACCTTACAATCCATTTGGCATGGAATGTTTTGGCCAAAGCTGAAGATCTGCACATTTGATCTTGTAAATTGTCGTGGTCCTTAAACAAAATAGATAACGCATGTTTTTTTCGCATGGAGTTGGAAATTGGATATGAAAATGCTGTCATCTACATTTTTTCTCTCCAGAATGTTCTGTATTAGTGTGAAACACAGCAAGACAATGAGATCCACTGCTTTTCCAATAAACTGTTGTACATCTTCAGGGAGAATGCCTAAAATACTCAAATGCGACTAATGTTCTGATAGACTCCTTTGTTTCCAAGCAAAACAATGCATATTCTATCCGGAGATTTGGTCACCTAAACTCCAACACATAAAATTTCTTACGTATTCTTTGGTATCCTTTTGCTTCGTGTCTCATTATATTTAATTTTCTCATTTGAAACTGAATGTCCAACCAATGTTCATGTGTTGGAGACAAAGTAATTGCAGATGCTAGAATCTTGAGTAAAACACAAAGTACTGGAGTAACTCAGTGGGCCAGGTAGCATGTGTGGAGGGAATAGATAGGCAACATCTTAGGTCAGGATGCTTCTTCAGACTTGAGTCCTTCATTTCCTGAACAGATGCTACTGATATGGTGTTTTGTTGCAGTATTCATGCATTATTCAGTTAGTGAGTGGATGACAACAGAGTGGGAAGCTGTACTGCTGGAGATAAAGACTATTGCAGTTGGGGAGGTGGGGGGATGGGAGAGGGATGGGTGTTGTCTTTCACTTAGATATTCAGTTTGGATAGATGTTCAGTTCAGACCATCATACGTCTGCTTGTTGGTTGATAATAGGAAACTGAAAGGGAAAAGGAGAAAATACTCATTATAAAAATGAGTGAAAGCCCTATTACATAACTTGAAAGGCATTTTATTATACACTAGACCAAGTAGACCCGTTGGGTCCAAACCTCTCCTGCATTGGTGCAGCAACCCCTCCTCCCCTCCCCATCCCCCTCCCCCATCCAGTTCCCTCATCCCTCCCTCCCTCCCCTCACCCATCCCCGCCATACCCCCTCCCCTCTCCCCCTCCCTATCCCCCTCCAGCCCCCCTCAGCCCAACCGTGGAGCCGTTGCCGGGCGGGGAGTGCCCCTGTGGCCATTTGCGGGCAAGGGGGGTTGGGGAAAAGGCAGTGACCTCCACCCCATTTCTCCTGCGGAGCCGAAGCGTCTCCTGCAGCTCGGCTGCAATCTGCGGCGGGGAACGCTGGCGATGGCATGGACCCGTTGCCGGGCGGGGAGCATCTCCTGGGGCCGTGGGTGGGCAAGAATGGACAGGGAGAAGGCACTGACCTCGGCCCCATTTCTCCTGCCAGCCGGGCGTGAAACCGAAGCCTCTCCTGCTGCGATCAGCAGGGAGCGGCAGGGACGGCCATCTTGTTGGGCCCTCTACCGCCGCCTCTGCGGTGCACTGCACCATGGGAGGAAGGTCACGCATGTGGCACACCGGGACGGGTGCCGATCCTCCCACTGGTCCTCTGGGGGGGGGGGGGGGGGGTGGGGGGGGAGCGCATTTATTAAAGTTTATTAGGTAAATTGTTTTTTAAAAGTAACAAAAGCTGGTTTATTCACACCACCGGGGAATGATGAGTAGGGTGGGCCTAAAATTGTCGCTCTGTCCTGTACCGTTTTGGCTGTTTCGAGGGCATGGTACACACATAAACACACAAGCATATACACACAAACAAACTGAGAGTTTTAGAGATAGATGGATGGATGGATAGATAGATGGATAGATAGATAGATAGATAATATAAGAAGATAACTGCAGATGCTGGTACAAATCGAAGGTTTTTATTAACAAAATGCTGGAGTAACTCAGGTCAGGCAGCATCTCGGGAGGGAAGGAATGGGTGACGTTTTGGGTCCAGACAGACAGACAGACAGATAGACAGATAAACACAGACAGACAGACAGACAGACAGACAGACAGACAGACAGACAGATATCGTTTAGTAATATATTACTTAATTTATACTTGAAGCTTAGTTTTTAATAAATCAAAAGAGCACAAATTATGAAGAGCCCTTCAGAAATCAACCAATAGCACGAGAACATATGAATTAGAAGTAGAAGCAAGAAACTGGAGATGATGGTTCCAAAAAAAAGTCAAAAGTGCGAGAGTATCTCAGTGGGTTAGGCAATATCTCTGAAGAACGTGTATAGGGGACGTTTCGGGTCGAGACTGTTGTATTTCTAAAGCTTTCCGCTAACCTAATATATCACATCCACTGATTTCTTTCTTCAAGGTTCTATTAGTCATAATCCCAAAGAACTCCAAAAGATTAGTTAAACCTGATTTTTCCTTTCATAAATGCATGTTGGCTTTATTCAGTCCTGTTATTCTTCCAGCCACGACTGTGTATCACATTTTAGGAAAAATGTAAAGGTTATTGAGATGCTGCAAAAAGCATTTTCTAAAATTATTCCAGGGATTAAGTACATTTATATGTGGACAGACTGTTATTCTTAGATCAGAGATGATTGAAGGCGGATCAGTTAGAGGTACTATTAAAAAAACACGGAGGTATGGACAATGCAGATGGAGGGAAATTGTTCTCATTTGCGAAGGGGCTATTATAGACAATAGACAATAGGTGCAGGAGTAGGCCATTTGGCCCTTTGAGCCAGCACCACCATTCAATGTGATCATGGCTGATCATTCTCAATCAGTACCCCGTTCCTGCCTTCTCCCCATACCCCCTGACTCCACAATCCTTAAGAGCTCTATCTAGTTCTCTCTTGAATGCATTTAGAGACTTGGCCTCCACTGCCTTCTGAGGCAGTGAATTCCACAGATTTACAACTCTCTGACTGAAAACGTTTTTCCTCATCTCCGTTCTAAATGGTCTACCCTTTATTCTTAAACTGTGGCCCCTGGTTCTGGACTCCCCCAACATTGGGAACATGTTTCCTGCCTCTAACGTGTTCAACCCCTTAAAAATCTTATATGTTTCGATAAGATCCCCTCTCATCCTTCTAAATTCCAGTGTATACAAGCCTAGCCGCTCCAGTCTTTCAACATACGACAGTCCCGCTATTCCGGGAATTAACCTAGTAAACCTACGCTGCATGCCCTCAATAGCAAGAATATCCTTCCTCAAATTTGGAGACCAAAACTGCACACAGTACTCCAGGTGCTGTCTCACTAGGGCCCTATACAACTGCAGAAGGACATCTTTGCTCCTATACTCAACTCCTCTTGTTATGAAGGCCAACATTCCATTGGCTTTCTTCACTGCCTGCTGTACCTGCGTGCTTCCTTTCAGTGACTGATGCACTAGGACACCAAGATCTCGTTGTACGTCCCCTTTTCCTAACTTGACACCATTCAGATAATAATCTGCCTTCTTATTCTTTGCATGGAGGTTCGGCCCACTAAGCTTATCCCATTTGTCCAAGTTAGGCCCATATCCCTCCAAACCTTTCCTAACCATGTACTTGTTCAAATGTATTTACAATGTCGTTATTATAACTGCCTCAACTACTTTCCGTGGCAGCTTGTTCCAGATATTCACAACTCGCTGAGTGAAGTGCCTATTAAGTCCCTTTTCACTCTTTCCCCTCTCACCTTGAACCCATGTTCTGTAGATCCATCTCATGCCCTCTTGTTGCTGTCTTGATTCCCCTATTAAATGTACTCCTGCACTTCTTATGGCCATTGAGGAATTTGCTTGATCCCGACTGCCTAAACCTCGTGTATGCCTCGTTTTTTTACAAATTAGAGCTTCATTACTGTATTGGTTTATTATTGTTATGTGTACCGAGATACAGTGAAAAACGTTGAGCAATAAAACTGCTGGAGGACCTCAGTGGGCTAGGCAGCTTGTGTGGAGGAAAATGAAAAGGCGGCGTTTCAGGTTGATTTCCTTCTTCAGATTGAAACTACTTCCACAGGTACTGCCTGACCTGCTAAATTTCTCCAGTAGTTTGTATTTTGCTCAAGATTCCAGCATTTGTGGTCTCTGGTGTTCTTTATTTGGTTTGCTCAGATCAAGAAGGTGGCCAACCAGGAGTCATGATGGGGAAATAAATACTGGCCTAACCAGTGATACCTGCATCAGGTGAATGAATGAAAATTTTCCTAATCTCAAGTAACACATGCAGGATGGGGGATAAACCATTGAACCTGTGGTTTTTAAATAGCACCACACGCAAATAACGTTTGTGGTGGTTGCATTTGACTGGATCAAAAAAGGCAGTAATGTAAATCATATGGAAAGAAATGCAGGTGACCTCTGTATCTTGCACTCGTTGTGCGTGTAGAGCTCAGAGCCTAATAGTCGTCTGGAAAATATTCTGCCACAGATTCATGATCTTGTAGTAAACCAAGCTTTGTGAATCAAACGGGTTTTATTAACAAAACAATGGTTGAACACACGCACGCTTAGTTAGGAAAACAGTTAGGTGCTTGTTGCTGTTGAGAGGAGTACCACAAGCCTGTCCACTCGTGGGCTCGAGCTGAGCTTCTCATCTCCAACTGTCAACTGTCATCTCCAACTGTCATCTCCCTGTCACCTGATCGTTCCAGTTCTGGTGACGAAGGTTCGATCAGTAAGTGGCTTAACCCCCAGGTGGTGCCACATGACCCCCCCCCCCAGAACCAGAGGAATGAAAATGAGCAGGGGCCCGACTCGGCATCCAGACCTTGTGTCCACATGGTCCATGCTCGGAAGCACCACCAACAGAGGTGAGGGTGGGTGCGGGTGGCCGTGGCCAACCCCTACGACGGGGCTGTGCTACTTGCACCGGCTGATCAATGTCGACATGAGCAGGCTTAAGGCGGGACACCAAAACAATCTCCCGTCTGCCTCCCATGTCCAGCACAAAAGTCGCCGTATCATGTTGCAGCACCTGGAAAGTACCTCCGTAAGACCGTTGTAGTGGGGTCCGATGAGAGTCCCTGTGAAGGAAAACGTACTGACAGTCCTTGAGGGAAGTTGGGATGCGTGAATTAGTAAGTCCATGACGAGACGTCGGTACAGGGGCCAGCTGGCCCACCTGCTCGCGGAGCCTCTCGACCACACCTGAAGAAGGCTCTTGCTGCCCAGGTGCTGCTGAGATGAAGTCCCCTGGGACCGTAAGCGGGGCGCCATACACCAACTCATCGGATGAAGTAGCCAAATCCTCTTTCGGGGTGGTACGGATCCCCAACAAAACCCAAGGCAACTCATCCAACCAGTCCAGGCCGCGCCTTCAGAGAGGACTTCAGGTGCCGATGGAAACGTTCCACCAGCCCATTGGATTGTGGATGGTAAGCTATGGAGTGGTGCAGCTGCGCGCCCAGCAGCTGGGCCATGGCGGACCACAACGCAGAGGTGTACTGTGCACCGCGGACTGATGAGATGTCCACCGGCACACCAAAACGGGCGATCCAGTGAGCAGCGAGGGCACGGGCACATGTTGCAGCAGAGGTATCGATGTGTGGGACAGCCTCTGGCCATCGCGTGAACAAGCCTACAATGGTGAGAAGGTGGATGACACCCCTGCATGATGATCGCGGGCCCACGAGATCAACGTGGATATGGTTAAAGTGATGGCACGGCAAAGCAAAATCCTGCAGGGGCGCCTTGATGTGATGCGGGACCTTAGATGTTTGGCAGGGAATGCAGGCCCTGGCCCAGTTGGCAAACTGCTTCCGCAACCCGTGCCACATAAAGTTTACCGCTACCAGCACCGTCGTTGCCTGGATGGAAGAGTGGGCCAAACCATGGACGGAATTGAAAATCCGGCGACGCTAAGCCGCGAGGTCGATGGGCCGAGGCTGGCCAGTAGAGACATCACAAAGGACTATGGTGCCAGCAGGTCCCAGCGGTACATCCTTCAAGGACAGTCCGGTAGGTATGTATCTCCACATCGTTCTGCTGCACAGTGAGGACGGCTAAAGTGAGGACGGCATTGATGGTAGTGCGGAACAATGCGTCGGCGACCTGGTTGCTTTTATCCGCAATGTGCTGGACACAAGTCGTGTACTCGGAGATGTAAGTCAAGGAGGTGCTAGCGCAGGCAACGATGCTGGTCCATCCGCGGGCTGAGGCTCCGACCGCCTTGACTGTGGATGCATCTGACACGGCTGTAGGTGAAGTACTCGAACAGCTGATCGATGGCCGCTGGCAGCCACTTGCTTTTTTCAGCCGTTACCTACGCCCTCCGGAACAGAAATACAGCGCTTTCAACAGTGAGCACCTGGCGCTCTACCTGGCCGTCCGCCGCTTCATTATTTCCTTGAGGGCAGACCTTTTACGGCCTTTACCGACCACAAGCCCCTCACATTTGCTTTCGTGAAGATCTCCGATCCCTGATCTACACAGGGGGGAAGCCTGCGTGCCCGAGCGTGGAGCAGCGGTCCGGTGGTGGGGATATGGTGCAATGGTTGGGAGACATCCGCGACAGTGAAAGGCCAAAAATAAGGGGAACCATGCGGACATCGTGCGTACGTCCGGAAGGGGCTGCCGTTGACGGCAGTCAGGGGAGGCCCTTACGATGCCCAGATTGGTGATCCCAGATGTAGAGGCGATGTTTCTGGCCGAACGTGACAGCCATTACTGGCGGCCGGCCGCAGCTTTTCCCAGATGCGTGCAGGGAGAACGGCAACGACGGGCCTCGGAACCCCAGCGTCGGTGGTAGTAGCATCATGTACCTTTGCCGACGTTGCCCAAGACCGGCTTCGACGCTGTGCTGGCAGCGGGGGCTGGAAATGGCCGCTGGGATCGCCGTGGACCTGCCGACACCTGACCGATGGAAACACCATCCTACTCTTTGGACAGCCACAGCTCGTCTGCTCGTCTAGCCAGCTGCTGGGGGTCGGCGTAATCGCTACCGGCGAGGAGCAGGCAGATGTCATCAGGCATCTGCTCTAGAAACGCTTGCTCGAATAGGAGCCAAGGCTGATGTCCGTCCATCAGGGAAAGCATCTCGCTCATCAGCACTGACGGCTTGCGATTGCCAAGCCCATTCATGAGAAGGAGTCGTTCGCAACGGCTGAGCCCAAAAGTGCGCAACTGGAGTGCTTTGAGGCCCTCGTACTTGCCGTCATTGGGCGGTTGGCGAAGGTAATGTATGAGGCACCCGGCGGTGTCTTGGTCTATCGCACCGACCACGTAGAAATACTTGGTCGCATCAGCGGTAATGCGCCATATATTGAACTGGGCTTCAGTCTGTTGGAAGCACTTGTGTGGCTGCGTGGTCCAGAAAATGGGCAGTTTGAGATCGACTGCGTTCTGCTGGGTCGGGTTGGTGTCTGCGTCCATTGTCACAATCCAAAAGAAGCTGTTTTGGATGGTCGAGTGTCACCAATGTAGTAAACCAAGCGTTGTGAATCAAACGGGTTTTATTAACGAAACATTGGTTGAACACACGCGCGCTTAGTTACGAGAACAGTTAGGTGCTGGTTGCTGTTGAGAAGAGCACCGCACTTCTGTTGACTCGTGGGCTCGAGCTAAGCTTCTCATCCCGAACTGTCAACTGTCATCTCCAACTGTCAACTCTCATCTCCAATTGTCAACTGTCATCTACCTGTCACGTGATCGTTCCAGTGCTGGTGAAGAAGGTTCGATCAGTAAGTGGCTTGACCCCCAGGTGGCGCCACAATCTTACATTTAGGTGCCAATTGTCCGTATGCATAAGCTGAAAGAGCTAGGAATTTCATTGAGTTTTGATCTTATGCTTTAAAAAACAGATGTCGAGAGAAGGTAGTTACTTTTTTTTAATATGTGTAGTAATGAAGGTGGTGTTTAGCATCGTGTCAACTGCCCTCTTGTGAAATGGGCTTACTAAAACATTAATGAGGAACGAGATCTATTTGTCCTTCAGATAGCTGCCATTTCTTGAAATACAAAAAACTTTTCTCTACCAAATGTAGGAATCCCTATCCTTCCTGGGATTAAAAAGGGAAGATGCGCTGTCCAACAAAAGTAAAATACAAAGTGGCTGCTTAAAATGTTAAGTAACATCCTCTCAGTCAACCCAATGGTTCCATGTGTTCATACAAAATTGGATTGGTTAAAAAAAATGGTTTGCTAGTTTACCATTGTCATTTTGCAGTACTCACAGACAATTTCACTCCAAATCTTTATGACCATAAATGAGTGGAATTTGAAGTTAATGAAAAGCAGCTTATGAAACGTTTAATCCAATGAGAATACTAAGAATTCAAAATA
Organism: Rhinoraja longicauda; assembly: GCF_053455715.1. Taxonomy (NCBI): domain Eukaryota; kingdom Metazoa; phylum Chordata; class Chondrichthyes; order Rajiformes; family Arhynchobatidae; genus Rhinoraja; species Rhinoraja longicauda. The sequence goes on along the minus strand of NC_135954.1, from coordinate 36,335,087 downwards.
TAAATAAATATAAATGTTTTACCGCGGTGGAGCAGCGGTAGAGTTGTTGCCTTACAGCGCTGGAGATTCGGTTACGATCCTGACTACAGATGTGGTCTGTATGGAGTTTGGATGTTCTCCCCGTAACCTGCATGGGTTTTCTCCAAGATCTTCGGTTTCCTCCCACACTCCAAAGACATACAGGTATGTAGGTAAATTGGCTTGGTATAAATGTAAATTGTCCCTCGTGTGTGTAGGATAGTGATAATGTGCGGGGATCGCTGGTTGGCGCGGACCCGGTGGACCGAAGGGCCTGTTTCCACTGTATATCTAAACTACACTAAACTAATAGTGGAAACAATTTAAAATCACAGAAATATAGAAATGGGCTATCTGAAAGTTGCTTAAACTGCAGCATTAAAATAACAAATGCTCTTAAAATAATACATATTATATTAAAATAACAATAAAATATAATACATTTTAAAAACAAGCTCAGATGTATGTTACCTTAATAGTTTTGAAACTAGGGAAACCAGGAATTTCCTGCAAGAACGAAAACACATCACTCCAGTGCCACCTACTGTTTAAAAAAACCCAATTTGTCAAGTTAATTGGAGGTGGTTTTTATTGTTTATTTTTAATGTATTACGTTTTGTACAAATCCCAGTACTTTCATTACTCCATCACAGTGCTGGTTAATAGATGATCAGATCTTCAACCAGCCATAGAAAGTTAGCTTTCAATTAAAAGGCAAGACTTGCGATATTCTTCTAGAGGATATGTAATTTTTGTACTAATCTATTGTACAGCTGGAGGTTGAGGGGATAAAGAATGTGGGCTCCGATCACTGGTTGTGGGAGCTTCGATCACCCCGACGGCAGATGGTTCGATTGCCCCGTCCGCGGGAGTAAAGGAGGGAAGAAGATGAGACTTTATTGCCTTCCATCACAGTGCTCTGTGGTGGATGTTTAGGTTAATTTTTATGAGGTTGTGTGTTTTGCTGCTTTTTTGGTATGTTCTTACAGACTTGGCTAATAAATTATAAATTATTTGTATCTTGTATGACTCTATGTTTGCTGCATTGCAAGTCAAACGATCCAGAGCAGTACAAGAAGGCCCACTATGATCTCCGCAAATGATTCAATCCTGCCAAGAGTCAATACCGGGGCAGACCCGAGTCCCATTATTGTACTCGGACACACGGAGAATGTGGCGAAGTCTGAACAAGACAACTGGCTGCAAAGCAAGGTCAGGCAACATCAGTGGTGATAGTGCGACCCTACCCGATGAACTGAATGCTTCCTATGCTCGCTTCAAGCAGAAGGCCAACAAGGCGGTGACACCTGGCCCTTCAGACTCTAGTGTGGCTCTCCCCAGGGTGACGGTTGCAAAGGTTAAATTGGCCTTCTTGAGGGTAATCCCACAAAAAGCAATGAGCCCAGATGGAGTTCCTGGCCTTGACCTTAGTAGCTGCGAAGGCCAGCTAGTGGCGATATTTGTGGACATCTTTAATCTCTCCCTACTATGTTCTGAGGTACTCACTTGCTTCAAGAAGACCATCATAATCTCAGTGCCGAAAAATAGCAAGACCTCATGCTAGTTATTTACCCACTGCAGTTCGCCTACCGCCACAACAGGCCCACTGATGATGCTATCGCCCTAGCCCTGCACTCATCCCAAGAACACTGTCAGACTTCTATTGATAGACTACAGCTCTGCCTTTAATACCATTATACCATCCAAGCTCATCACCAAATTTGCAGGACTTGGTGTCAGCACTCATGTCTGCAACTAGATCCTCGACTCCCTGACCAACAGACCCCAATCAGTGAGGATAGAGGACAAATCATCCTCCACATGGGGGCTCCACAAGGATGAGTTCTCAGTCCCCTTCTTTACTCCTTGTACACCCACGACTGTGCAGCCATGTACAAATCAAATTAAATTTCAAATTAGCAGATGACACCACCATTATTGACCGGATATCAAATAATGATGAGACGAAGTATAGGAAGGAGATCGAGAACCTAGTGTCCTTGTGTCGAGACATTAAACCTTTCTCTCAATGTCAGCAAGACAAAGGAGATAATAATCGACTTCAGAAAGCAAAGCAGTACACATACCCCAGTTTGCATTGAAGGTGCCGAAGTAGAGACGGTTGAAAACTCACCAACAACTTCTCCTGGACCACCCATATTGCAGCAATGACCAAGAAAGCATACCAACTTCCTTAGAAGGCTTAGGAAGTTTGGCATATCCGCTACAACTCTCATGAACTTCTACAGATGCACCAAAGATCAAGATCAAGATGGATCACAGCTTGGTTTGGGAACAGCTCCATGTTCTGCAAGAAATTGTGGATGCAGCCCAGACCATCACACAAACCAACCTCCCTTCTATTGACTCTTTTAATACTTCAATCTGCCTCGGCAAGGCCAGCAACATAATAAAGGACGAGTCGCACCCCGGTCAATCCCTCTTCTCCCCTCTCCCATCAGGCAGAAAGTATTGAAGTGTGAAAACACACACCATCAGATTCAGGGACAGTTTCTTCCCAGCTTTTATCAGGCAACTGAATCATCCTACCACAACCAGAGAGCAGTGCTGAACTGAACTGAACTGAACCTCTTTGATGACCCTCAGACTATCCTTGATTGGACTTTGCTGGCTTTACCTTGCACTAAACGTTATTCCCTTTTCATGTATCTATACACTGTAAATGAATCGATTGCAATCATGTATTGTCTTTCTGCTGACTGGTTAGCACGCAACAAAAGCTTTTCATGATACGTCGGTACACATGGCAATAAACTAAACTAAACCAAACTAAATTTATTGTATTAAATTTTAATGGTATATTTATTTGTTGTGTTCTTGCATTTAATGCTCCTGTAAAGCTGCAGCAAGTATGGTAGGCAAAATAGGGCTACAAAGCTGGTAATGAGTGGCCCTAGGCATCCTCAACATTGACTCTGACCAGCAAAATTCCCTGACAGCAACTCAGTCATTGTCAAGGAAGGTCCATGATGATTATCATCCAATATCCTCAAACATTTTGATTTCCACTTGGAAGAAGCATCAAGGTTATCAAAGGTGCAGGTAGTTCTGCATGGGGTTAAAAACGGATCATTAATACCACTCCTCAGTCTTTCTCAATCATTAAGTAAGTGTTGGAAGGTGTCACTAACAGAGGTGTAGAGGTGTCCCAACGTGTATCTTGGGTTCTGATGGACTGTTGGTTTTCCGGATTTCATTACTGTCTTCGTCAAGGTCCGAGGTCAAGCAACTGCAAAACCCCAGGAGAATGGGGTTGAAAGGGAAAGATAGATCAGCCATGATTCAATGGCGGGGTAGACTTGTTTGGCCAAATGTTCTGCTCCTATAACTTATGTTTGTCCCTTGCACAAAGGAAGTGCTATGTGCTTGTTGGAGGTCAATCAACTCAGCCAAGGGACTCACACCACCACATCGAAGTTCCAATGCAAGGTGCACACAAAATGTTGTGAACATACACCGATCAGCCAAAACATTATGAACTGATGAGCCAAAACATTATGACCACCTGCCTAATATGCTGTTGGTCCTCCATGCGCAGCCCCATACGCGGCAGGGTGCGATGCACTGTGTATTGTGACACATTCCTCCAGTGACCACCATTAACATTTTCTGTGACTTGTGCCACAGTAAACCTTCTGTCGGTTCGGACCAGACGGGATAGCCTTCGTTGCCCTCGCGCATCGATGAGCCTTGGGCACCCAATACCCTGTTGCCGGTTTGTGGTTTGTCCCTCCTCGGACCACTGTCGGTAGGTACTCACCACTGTTGACCGGGAGCACCCCATAAGCCTTGCTGTTTCAGAGATTCTCTGACCCACTCGTCTGGCCATAACAATTTGGCCCTTGTCAAAGTCATTCAGATCATTACTCCTGCCCATTTCTCCTACATCCAGCACATCAACTTCAAGAACTGACTGTTTACTTGCTGCCTAACATATCCCACCCCTTGACAGGTGCCATTGTAACAAGATAATTAATGTTATTCACTTCACCTGTCAGTTGTCATAATGTTTTGACTGATCAGTGTATATCATTATTCTTTCAACATTGCTCGCATACAATTTCAGAACTCTCTCCAGAATAGTAGCGGGTGAGGCTTCACTACACAAAATGAGGCATTCCAAAAATGCTGCTCACCACCATCCATCTTCAATTGGATATTTCATTATGCAAGGAATTGCTCCATTGCTGCCAAATGGCTGATAATCTCCACCATGTACCAATCTGGAATGTTATCCAATGTCATGGAAAAATCTATTACGAGTAGCTGAAATATACTCCTGGAAGACCTTCTATCTACTTATCAAAATGCAGCACATTAAGTAAGCCCAGGTGATTACACTTGCCAATGGTGATCCAACACGAAATCAACAATTAGGGGATTGTAAGCATAACATACAATTTGTTGAGGCCCGCTGCCCACATTCACCGCCACAAACTTGTCTTTGCAGCGACCACTCACTGTATAAATATAAAAGAAAACAACAGAAGAAAACTCCACCACTGCTCAGCACAGCACAGGCAATTCATTATTTGCGAGGAAACTCTGAGGGTGCGGTGGGGATACAGTCAGAAATTAGCAAGCTTATGCTCGGGATGGCACCGTAATTGAGCGCAAGGGGTGAGAAGATGCACGTGTAGGAGACCAGGTTCCCCCCATCTCCAACCCCCCAAGCTGGTCCCTGTCTCGCCAGCTGACGGGCGGAAGATGGCTGACGGCTTCGCTCCATCCAGCGAGGACAGCAGCAGTCCCCAGGTAAGCGCAGCGGATGGGTCAGTGGTCAAGCGCGATGGTCATCCTGTCCCGTCCCGTTGCTGTGCCATGCCGCGTGCACTGGGTCTCCCGGAGCCTGAGCCTGAGCTTGAGCCGGGGCTGCGGCGCGCGCCTGCTCCAGGTGTGCGGCGATTGTCAGCAGGTTCCCGGGCGCTAACCCGCCGCATCCCTCTTCACGCTCGGCACCGTCCGCAGTCCACACGTTAGCAGAGTCATCAAAATCCACTCTCGTCCTCTCCGCATTTCAAGGTAGGGTTGCACGTTCGGCCTTTTACAACAATGAAAGAAACTGGCGTTGATTTTAAAATGATGAATCGGCGACAACTGCAGAAAGCTTTGTGGCATCAGGAACATCTTTGTTGATGTGAAACACGGGCTTTTTTTACAAATGGGAATGCATCGCAGTATTACCCATGTGTGCATGTTTTTTTTTTACACACATTAGCATCAATACTTGTACATTTTTTTGCATCACAATCGTGGCAGTTGATGAATCAGCAAAACAGGGGATTACTCTGTCCTTAATGGAGGATACCCAGGTTGAGGCTCGACCGAGGAACTTCTAGGAATTCACTTTAGCTTCCAGGCCGTTATTTTGTAACCGAGACGGAAAAAATATCGAGTGGAAATTTACAGATATCCATAAAGCCACTGAAAATAGGATAAAGTCCGTTAACCCACACAAACAACACAGACCAGACGTCATCTGAATATCAAGTTGTTAAACTCGGGCTGGGGTCATTCTGGGGAGGGCAATCATGTGACATTTTAGCCATGTGACATGTGCAAAAGGCATCGGAGTAAAATTTGTGCAAGTGCTGCTGCATTAACTTTGGGTCTTTGGTTAATTATTTCTCCAGATGTTTTTGCACCAGTGAAAGTTCTGATCATTCTCAGAGATTTGATCATTTAATGTAATGATGACATGAGACTTAATTATAAGATATAGAATCATACAGCACGGAAATCAGCTCTTCCGCTTAACTTGCTCATGTCAACCAAGATGCCCCATCTGCACGAGTCCCACCTGCCCACATTTGGTCCATATCCCTCTAAGTCTTCCCTTTCCATGTACCTGTCCAAGTGCCTTTTAAATGTTGTTATAGTATACAAATGTTGTTACTTGTATGAATTTTGTATTTAAAATTTTGAACTGTGCTGAGCATCTTTGCTGTGGTAGGCTGGTGTCAAGAAGTGGAGTATTAAGGTCAGGCAAAGCAGGAAGTTGAAGTTGGGCAAATTATGAAATTAAAGGCGTGAGAGCAATATAAAGAGAGGAATCTAAGCAATTTGAGCGTTGATTCATGTTTCATATTATCTTACAACAGTGAAGGAGGTTATTTGGCCTATCAAGCCAGGCTGGTTGTAAAAGCATTTTTCTCACTTACTCCACCAATAATTAAGAGTCAAGAGTGGTTATTTGTCATATGTACTGACAATGGAAATGAAATTCTTACTTGCAGCAGCTTAACAGGCTATAAATAAAATATACATATATATAATAAACAAATCAATCAATAAATGAAAAACTCCAATATGTGCTAAAAAACTTAAAGTCCTTAGTGCAATCAAAAACATGAATAAATCTTATTGAATTCACTGTGATAACTAATATAGGTAAATCTCATCTCTTTGTCTTAACTATTAATATTATAGGCATTCTGTTATGTATCCTGAAACCACAGCAGGATTTTGCATGTGCTGCTTAAGGTGTGGTTAATTTTCCCAGTTAAGTTTAGAGATGCAGCACGGAAGCAGGCACTTGGGTCCACCTAGTCAGTGCCAAAGATACTAGAGGAACAAGATAGACCACTCGACCCTAAAAACCGTAGTACGACAAGGCACCATTTTATTAGGGAGAAACTTGCAGAAACATTTAAAAAGAAAAATATCAAAAGTCTGTGAATTGATAGGTGAGATATATTCTGCATTTTAATGGTATAATCACACATACTGTTCTCCCCAAAACACTGATTACACTGTGAGGCATAACGAACGTTTTGCCTACTAAAATGGCTCCTTTGCGTACAACACTTCAGTATAGGTGATTTCTACGGAGTGGTCCATCTTGTCCCTCTAGTATCTTTGGTCAGTGCTGACCAGCGATCCCCGTACACTAGCACTATCCTACACACTAGGGGCAATTTACAATTGTTACCAAAGCCAAATTAACCTACAAACCTGTATGTCTTTAGAATGTGGGGGGAAACCGGAGCATCCAGGGAAAATCCACACTCTCACGGGGAGAATGTACAAACTCCGTACAGAAAGCATCCGTAGTCAGGATCGAACCCGGGTCTCTAGCGCTGTAAGGCAGCAACTCCACGACTGTGCCACCATGCTGCCCCAATTGTTAGCACCTTTAATCTATCTTATCTCATTCCTTGTTTTCTTGGACTCTGGTTTGGATTCTTGTTCCATTTGAAGATGACAACTGAACACCTTGATGGATCCAGTCAGTGCCCAGCTTGCATGTGGCTAAGGCAAACAAGGAGGCTTTTTCTGGTTGGCTGCCAGTGACTAGCAGCGTTCCGCAGGGGTCGGTGCTGGGCCGTTACTCTTCATGTTGTATATTGAAGATTTGGATGAGAGGATTGAAGGCTTTGTGGCCAAGTTTGCGGATGATACAAAAATAGGAGAGGCAGGTAGTGCAGAAAAGCAGGGATGCTGCAGAAGGACTTGGACAGGTTGGGAGAGTGGGCAGATGGCACGACATAACAATATAATCAAGTCAAGCACAAGTGCAAAAGGTAGAGCAAAGAGAAAAATACCAAAGTGCAGAATAGAGTTTCTCAGCATTGTAGCATAACAGTCACAGAGAAAATGTCCAATATTCAAAATGAGGTAGGTTGGAAAATTGGGCTTGTGACATAGCTTATGTAAGGATTGTTCAGAAGTCTGATAACATTAGGGAAAAATACGCTTTTGCTTCTGGTGGTATGCACTTTCAAGGTTCTATATCTTCTGCGATGGAGTATAATTGGATTTCCACACTAGAAAAAATAGCTTGTTAAATTTTTTTTGGGAGTAGCATTGGATCACTTCTGGCATTGTGCAGCGCAATGTTCCTTTCCAGTAATCAGCACACGTGTTATTATTGTCCACATCCTGCCTGCGTTAGACCGGTTCATGCTATGATGAGTTGTGAATTAAATTGGAATGTCGATGGCAAGGGCATTGGAGCAGCTGAACATGGTGGGAGCTTGGACACTGCCTTGCACAATTCCTTCAGCACTGATTTCCGTCCAACAATTACATCCACCTTCCTTTATTATCAGTTTGTATGCAATCAGTGCAAAGACATATTGTCTTCCATTGACAGCACAACAGTGGGACTGTTGATTCTCTTTGTGAGGCATGGATGACTCTATTGCAGGAACACTTCAATTTTACAGTCTGAAGTCCCATTCATTTGATATGCTTCAGATGTGTTGTCTCAACCATATAACTTTATATGTCAGTGCTTAATTTCTAGAAACATTCTGTGACTCATTTTATTCACTCAACCATCTTGACATTGGTAAGCCAAAATATTATTGTTGCAGGCTGATGAGAGCTCAGGATACACAGTATATTCCCTGCTGACTACAACTCTGAGACACTGAACTAGAAACTCAATTACAGAGAACGTGCCTATTTGGAGTAGGCAATTGAATTATGGTGCAAATTCAAATGTAATTCTTATATGGTATAATTGCACACTTTGAGTGTAGAATGTGCAGGCGAGCAAAGCACATAGATCATGCAGACATCAATCACATCAAACTACACGTTGTCCAATTGACTGTGAAATTGATTCATATTTGTGCACTTAACAGTCTATGTAGACCTTCCACTGGAAAGCAGTTCTGAAAACCAGGGACAAGAGCAATATTTACATAGAACATAGAACAGATCCACAGAACAGAGCAAGGACAGATCCTTCAGCCCACAATGTCTGTGTCAAACATGATGCCAAGACCAACGCTTACCTGCTTGCTTATAATCTACATTCCTCCATTACCTGCATATTCAAATGCCTGTCCAAATGTCTCATGCCATTATCGTATCGGCCTCTACCACCACCCTCAGCAGCGTGTTTCAGCCACTCTCACCCTCTGTGTAAAAAAAAAAGACTTGCCCCACTCATCCTCTTCAAACTTTGCCCCTCTCATCTTAAATCTATTTGAATTTGACATTTCCATCCTAGGAAACAGACTCTGACTGACTAATGCTGTTTTGTGCTATTTAAAAGGATTATTAATTAAAGACACAAAGTGCTGGAGTAACTCGGTGAGTCCGGCAGCATCTTTGGAGAACATGGATAGGTGAGGTTTTGTGTTGGGATCATTCTTCAGTTGATTGGGGTGGGGAAGGAAAGCTGGAAGAGAGGAGGGATAGGACAAAGCCTGGAGGTAATAGGTGGATACAGGTGAAGGGGGGGGGGGGGGGGGGGGTTGATAGGCAGATAGTTTGACAAAGGCTAGAGATGAAAAGAGAGGTGTAATAAGAGTTGTGAATTGTGAAGCTAGAGGAAGGAATGTAGGAGAAATAGGTGTCTGTCCAGGTGGGGCCCAAGGGAGAGAAGGAGGGAAATAAAATGGGGATGTAAATACATGTAGTTCTGCTATAATGCAATAGTTGCAGAGGGTGGTGAATCCTTGTGTTCTAGAAGATCATGTTATAAAGATAATCGTGTCAGTGGAAGAAAGGGGCGTTCGGAGCTAAAGAGTTACTCACAATAACAACGTTATTTTTCCTGCACGATTTTCAAAACTAAAGGCCATTTCAATAGCAATGCTTATTTTTGTTACTGCAAGCTAAAAACACAAAAGGCTGTATGTTAGAGACACAAGAAACTGCAGATGCTGGAATCCTGAGCAAAAAATAAAGTATGAATATTGAATTATTTAATTTCAAGTAATACCACCCATATCCCCCTCTTGTTTCCTTGCCAAACGCTCCTTGTCCCCATTTCTTCCACCTTCTCTCAGCACCCCATCACCCTGCTCCTTCCCTGCCTCCATGCGTTCATCTCCCATCTGAGTCCAATATTTCCTTTCATTCCCCCTTTCCCCTCACGCATTTCTTCCTCCACCCATATCGTTCCCTCTGGATTTACATTCCACTCCTCCTCTTCTTTCCTTATCTTTCTTTTTACCTCGAGAATTTGTCACTGTCTCCACCTATCTGCCAATCATCCCCCTTCAGCTGTATCACTTGCTTGGCATTATCCCAACCCCACCTCTCTTTTTCAGTTTTCTCCCCTCTACTCCATCAGTCTGAGGAAGGGTCTCGACCCAAAACGTCCACAGATGTTGCCAGTCTGACTGCGTTCCTCCAGAATTTTGTTTTATGCAAAAGCCCATGTTTTACAGTGTTTAATAGAGTATCATTGCACAAGTGTCATGAGTGTTTAACTGTCATTTGTACCAAAAATGGAACAATTAAATTCTTGCTAGCAGCAGCAAGCACAGAAGCAATTGTTTCTCTATTTCGGTGACTAAAGTAGCAGTTGTATTCTTGAGAGACAGCCGTGTATGATTACCCCAGGAAATAAGTCTTTAACAATGTAACATTGTTACATCTTTGTCGTATGCAAAGTTTCATGAATGGATATTTTGCTCTATGCAGCATTTTGAAAGATTCATTATAGGAGTTGATGGCTCACTCATAAGGGGGGAAGCAATGGAATTGGTCTGTAAATGCCTCCATCCCCCTGCTCCAGTTCTCACTCCGAAACTCTTCCTTTGGTTAGAAAACATCTCGCCGATGCTCCAAGCTGAGTTCAAAGAGCGAGAGCTGGACTGAGACACCCAAGTTTGCCGCCTTGAAAGTGATCCTTTTAGTTTAGTTTATTGTTACGTGTATCAAGGAACAGTGAAAATCTTTTGTTGCATGCTAACCAGTCAGCAGAAAGACTATACATGATTACAAGACAATACGTGATTACAATCGAGCCATCCACAGTATATAGATGCATGGTAAAGGGAATAACGTTTAGTGCAAGATAAAGATTTAGTGCCTTGACCTGAATGTTCATGAAAATTCATCCCAATACCCCCAGCCATGTTAATGCAATAAACTTAGCTTCAAAAGACTCCCCAACAAATCTCTGAGTACAGGTAGTTTTGCTATAATGCATGCTTCCGTAACACAAATGGATATAATGTGAATGATTAATTAGGAATCACTATTTAAATTATGCAGGCCAAATTGATTAAGAAAGTGGGGAACCACACAAAAATTACTTTGGAAATGAACAAGGAGAAAAAAAACCCACTACCTCGAATTTAAATGGTAGAGGGAAAAAGACTTGTTTCCTGCTGTAATCTGGCACTTTTGTCTCTCAAGAACACAACTGCTACTTTAGTCACATTGAAATAGAGAAACAATCGCCTCTATGCCACAGTAGATAATATAATAATTCTGAAGTATTATCCAAAAAGTTTTGTGAAAAATAAATGAGGGTTCATTAACAAGAATAATGTACAGATCAAGGTCGTGGTTCCAAGCTTGAGTGTACAAATTCTATACAGACAGCCCTGTAGTCAGGATGGAACCTGGGTCTTTGGTGCTGTAAAGCAGCAACTCTACCGCTATGCCACTCTGTCACCCCAAGTGTCTCTTTCTTAAAGAGTGAAGCACATTTAATACTTTCCAATCACTAGAACAATTCCAAATACACAAACTTGGAAGTTAGTAATCCGAATGTCTACTTGGTCTAAATCCATGCTGCGACTCGTTTGCTCCCTCCTGTTGTCATGATGTAAAAAAAGAGATAGATATTCATGAGGATGTATCTATATACTAAAACTCTCGTTTGTTATCTTGTTTGTGACTGAACTTCAGCCAAAACGGTACACGATAACGCAACAATTTTAGGCCCACCTTACTCACCATTGTCACTATAGTGATAATGCAAGTAGTTTTATTGAAATCGGTGTTATATTTTTAAAGTTATTCACATTTTTAAGTTTAAAAGGAGGAGGGGAGGAGGGAGGGTGGGGGGAAGGGGGGAGAAGGGAGAGGGGGGGGATTGAGGAGAGAGGGGAGGGAGGAGGGCAGGGTGCTGCACCAATGCAGGAGAGGTTTGGGCCCAATGGGTCAACTTGGTCTAGTATATTTATAAACTTCTAAATAATATACTATTTATTAATCAACACGGAAGCATTAGATCAAAATGCCATTTTTCTGTTTGAAATAAAATAAATCTCAATCAAAATGCTTCTTTATTATCCTGTCAGATTCTGTTCTGTGTTCTTTCTCGTCGATCCCCGACATTCCGTTATTTCTCGTGCTTCTCTTGTTCCCTTCTGCTCCTCACCGCCTCTCGATATCTCTTTGCTGTTGATGAAAAAAAAGACACACAATTTTAATATAGAGGTATTATTGATCGGTCAAACTTTAACTTGAAGAAAATGTGAGCATTTACCTCGGGAGTTATAGGTCAACGTAGCACACTTCTAATGACAACATTCTTGGTCGATCTCCCAACCTTCAGGAATACTTTGACATTTTCCTTAACCCTTCCTCGGCTAAGAGCCACATACAGTTGTTCATGCTGAAATACCGGTTTCTTGAGGTATATCAACACATTCTCCATGGTTTGTCCTTGCCCTTTATGGACCGTCATGACAAAACTTGACTCAATTGGGAACTGTCTCCACTTAAGGGGAATGTCTTTGCCTTCTGTCAAAGTGAGTGTTATCCTAGAATCATAACAATATCATCTTTGAAGGCTCCAATGTAGATTTTTGCAACAATCAGATTGTTATGTAGCTTTCCACGATCATCCTCGTTCCATCGCATAACCGTAGTTTAAAGTTTCTCATTAAAATGATTGGAGATCCTTTTTTCAACTCCAATTTGTGTGATGGTAATCCAGAGATCTCGACTGAATCGAGGAATTCTGTCAGGAAGTGAGTAGCATTAGTTCCCTCAGTCACAGCATTGAAAGAAAAGTACTCCTTCATGATTCCAGGGAAGCGTCTGATACATCTAGAATTGATGCTCCTCATCATATCGTTGAGCGGAACCAAGGTACAATTGTCAGAGAATAATTGGGCAGGAATGTCGAAGGTGGGATATATAAAATCAATGCAATCCTCCAGTGATCTTGCTGATAAAACCATGTCTTCTGGGATTTCCATTTTATCGTCATCATTGTTTGAAATCCTGTCTTCTCTGACTGTCCGCAAAAATTGAGAATAGTTGTCAGTCTCTCAATTGCATATTCCTCTTCAATTGAAACTTGGTGAAAGTAGGATTTCTTGATGCAGGAATTTTCAACATCAGCATCATTTCCCCTTTTCACCACAGGAAGTTGTCGAAAATCGCCAAAACAAAAGGTAAGAATGCCACCAAAAGGCTCATCGTTCTTTTCGCATAGATCTCGAAGAGTTCTGTCCACCGCTTCAAAGCTCTCCCTCCTAATCATCGGGCACTCATCCCAAACAATCAGTCTCACTCTCCTGATCAAATCTGCTGTGCTGGAGTTCTTTTCAATATATCGTCTTTGAAGAAAGGAAGAATATGTCCGTAATCTGTCCTCAATGAATTGAAGGATACTGGCCCTATTACATGATGGAGAAGCAGTCTCAAGTAGTAGTATTATCGGTCACTTCAATGGGTATCTTGAATCGAGAATGTGCAGTTCTTCCACCAGGCATCAATGTAGCTGCTATGCCAGAGGATGCTTCAGAAAAAGCAACATCACCTTGAACTTTGGAGAGGATCAAATTGGTGAGAAATGTCTTGCCCATTCCTGCTGGTGAATCAATGAAAAACATTGAAGGAACATTCCTTTCCAAGCAGCCACACACATGGTCATACACTGCTCAGTATTCAGCAGAGGCTCCTTCTCTTTAACAAATCGCTGTTGTTCAGGTCTATTGTACTGCAATTCACGCAGCAATTCTGGATTGTTACCATCAAGGTCATCCTTCCATGTCTTGGTAGTGGCACATGAAAGTATCCCAGTGTCTTGTTGTAATTCTCAAGCCTGTCTTGAATATACAACAGCCTGATCATGATGCCTCTCATCAATCATGATATTTGGATCATCGATTGTTATCCGTTCTCTTTGAAGGTAATCTTCAGACATTGAATTCTTGAAGCGATCCCATAATTGTCGAGGAGTGTTGATCTCAGCACTTGTCAGCAAAACAACAAACAAATCTCTCATTGCATCGGGGAGTCTTGTCCTCTCAGCATCTTCCATCATCTGTTGCCAATGGTCGTCAGTTTGCAACAAACCTCTTTCTATGCAGACGTCTTTGAAGGAAGGAAGAATATGTCCGTCATGTGTCCTCAATGAATTGAAGGATACTGGCCCTATTACATGATGGAGAAGCAGTCTCAAGTAATAGTCACCACATCTTGGAGAAACGGTATACACTAATCCCAGAACATTGCTGGAAGATCTTCCACTATCTTCCCACCCTTCCTTGTTTGCCATTTCCTATTGTTCCACATGTAAAATTGGGGTACAACAGTGTAGTACAGTGTTCTTGCAAATCGATCTGAGAACACAATTCCATGAATTCAGTTAAAGTCGTTCTCGTGATATCTTTATTTCTCACCTGCTGAACAGCATCGACTAATAACGACTCGTTGTTCTTGTGGTAGATGTACCTGGAGTTGAATGACAGCGGGGTGTCTCTCATGAGTTGGAAATCCAAGGATTGATCCCACTGCTTCCGATGGACCAATATATCTGCCAGTCAAGTACTGTGCAATTTCGTCATCCCTGTCAACTCCAAAAACTGCTTGATCACTCCCCTTCAAGGTGTACTTGAACACGTATTTGACCGACTTTACAGAGAAGCATATCTCAACATTGATGTGACATTTGAACAACTTCAATAGTTGAGCATTATAGGGCACCACCCATTCGGAAGTAATAGGTCGATCCCGGTGACCTTCTTGATGTCCCTGAAATCCTCCCATATCTGGAGATCTTTTCCTGTACAGAGGATATGAATCATCTCCACACCATATGTTTTCGATAAATGGCTTTGGGAATCTGTTACTGCATCTCCCATTCTTCCAACATGGAGAGGTTTGGTCGCAGTATAGTCCATGAATCATGTGCTTCAGTCACCAATCCATGCAGCTTGGGATCTACTTGCGGGTCTGGTATTTCACCTTGCACAAACCTGTCAAAATCTCGTGGTCGTGGCTTCGTCAAGCCACAGCAGACAATTCAAATGAGGCTGGCCTCTCTTCTGATATTCCACAGACGAGACAAAAGCTATACGGTTTCCAAAGAGGCCATCTGGTCCAATGAGGTACTTGATGAATAGTTTTCTTTTCAGATCGAATACTCTTGCAATCAAGTCTGGTCTATCACACGGCTGCTGATTCAAGTCTGGTCTATCACACGGCTGCTGATTCAAGTCTGGTCTATCACACGGCTGCTGATTCAGAAAGGGGCCCCGTCGGATCTCGCTCCACTTCGGATTGCAAGTCATCGTAATAAAGAACGAAGCATTGTCATACTTCCGAACATATATCATGGCGTCCTGGCATCGTTCCATCGTGTATCTCGGTCCACTGACAAATGTCGAGGAGAGGATGATGCACTTTCCGACGTTTTCCAAATCATCATTATCATTTAATGCATCTGTCAGGCCTCTGTAAGTTGTTGATCTCAACGATGCTTGATTCATGCAAATATAATTGAACCTATCACTCTCAATCTTAGCTGCCATATCAACGACATATTGTTGAAGAGTCGTCCTGCTCTCAAAAGGCGGTTTAATTCATTATCACGATTCATGATCCTATCGGGATAATATTGCATTGCTGTCAATTTCTTGCTGTTACTCATTTGGAGTTGGTGATGCCATCCAACATCACCAAGCGGAAAGAAAAGGACGTATAGAAAACTATATACAACCTATGAGACTCTAAAATGATCCCCAGGCAGCCCCCTCTTTCGTTCAAGTCAATGTGCTGTGATCTCGCCTCTGGTTCATCATTGTTTGGTATTATGACAGCAACTTCGTCGGCCATTTGTGCGTTAAACTGCCTTTCATGTTCAAAAGCTGACCGACGATCTGGATCAATGATGATTGATGCCTCTGGTAAATCTTTCATTGTTGTTTGATGAGAAGAAATGTAAGGGTTGTTTCGTCTTATCCAGTTTTCAAGCATCTGAACAATTTCCCTTTGAATACCAGCACCCCACAGTATACCCATTCACAATTCAATGCTATCTTGGGGGTTTATAAAATAGATCTGCAAGAATTGACTCAGTTGGTCTTGGTCAGGCATCAACTGACCAAGGTAATGATGA
Organism: Rhinoraja longicauda; assembly: GCF_053455715.1. Classification (NCBI taxonomy): domain Eukaryota; kingdom Metazoa; phylum Chordata; class Chondrichthyes; order Rajiformes; family Arhynchobatidae; genus Rhinoraja; species Rhinoraja longicauda. The sequence goes on along the minus strand of NC_135954.1, from coordinate 36,318,994 downwards.
ATATGCCCTTGAATGATGACTGAAGGACGCCATCCAGGCCTTGGTGGCACCACTTCCTTGGCACAGAATTACGTCATTTTTAAAAGAGGCAGTTGTATTGTCCAATATTCTTTCGGAACTTGTTAGCTTGTGGTGTGTCAATTGTATACAATCTCACCAGTTCATCAGGTGGTGCCTGGAGAGGAACAATGTTGACCTTACCCTTCATGCAGCAAAAGTTGGCGGGGGAGGGGGGCTAAGGGGGTTGAGGGGGGGATGGAGTAGGTGACTGGGGAGGGGGAGATAAGGGGGGATGGAGTGGGTGAGGGGGATGGAGTGGGTGTTGGGGAGGAGAGGGGGATAACAGGAGTGGAGTGGGTGAGGGGGAGGGAAGAGGGGGATAAAGAGGGGGGATGGAGGGGGGGAGGGGGTTGGAGTGGGTGAGGTGGGGGGGAGGGGGGATAAGGGGGGTGGAGGGGGGATGGAGTGGGTGGGGGGGAGGGGAGGATAAAGGGGTGGATGGTGGGTGAGTGGGGAGGAGGAGGGGATAGGGGGGATGGAGTGGGTGAGGAGGGGGGGTATAAAGGGAGTGGAGGGGGATAAAGTGGGTGGAGGGGGGATAAGGTTGGTGGAGGGGGGATAAAGGGGGTGGAGGGGGGATAAAGGGGGTGGAGGGGGGATGGAGTGGGTGAGGGGGGTTCTTTAAAACTACCTTAATGCAATTTCAGTTAACACAGGAGAGGTTTGGGGAAGTTTTTAAAGGGGTTATCTTTAACGGCTCAGCAGCAAATAAAATAAGTCTTAACTTTAACCGCTCGGCAGTGGCGGAGACGCCAGTAGCTCACTGATGTCTCAGCGGGAGCTCTTGGGCTCAGCAGCGAAGGAGACGCCCGTGGCTTATAGTGGGAGGAAGAAGACGGTGGCGGTGGCAGCAACGCTCCCCCCACGTGGGACGGGGACCAATCCAGGGTCTAGCGGGAAGTGAAAGCTGAATGCCAAATGGCGACCCTCCCCCCAACTGCGCATGATCGGGAGATGAAGACAAAATAGCAACCCTCCCCCAACTGCGCATGCTCAGTCACCGGGTGGCCATCTTACGTAAGTGTAGGCGCGGATCCGGCGTCTATCTTATGTAAGTATTGGCCCTGACTGTGCATGCGTGGTTTTTAAAAAACTTAAAAAAGTGAATAACTTGAAAAAATATTACACCGATTTCAATGAAACTTCTTCCATTAGCATGGAAGTGACGGCGGTGAGTAAGGTGGGCCTAAAATTGTCGCGCTATCGTGTACCGTTTTAGCTGTAGTTCAGGAACAAACAAACAAACGAGAGTTTTGGTATATAGATAAAAGTTCTCACTGCATATTTCTTGCCAGTCAATGCCTGCAGTCCATTGCGAATCTTTATCAATTGCTTGATCTTAGTATGAGGAGTACTAGAATTCTCCTTGTCCTCAGGATTTCTTCTATTTCTGATAATTTTATAAGCTTCTATTTTCCATTTAGTACCATCTTAAATCTCACTGGTTAGCCACGAATGGATTACATTTTTCTTTTATGTTTTTGTTTCTAAAATTAAAAAAAAAAATTTGCAACTTGTGCATGAATTTTTAAAAATGTTATCCATTGGTAGTGTTCAAACTCTCACACATGGGATATTTTGGTTTCCCTAACCTTGACAGCATAAATGAAATGTGGCATTGGGATCTGGCCCAGGGGTGTTATTACTGGCATTAATATCTTCAGCCACTTCTTCACGCTGGCACTTCACTTTAGTACTTTGGTGTTTGGTTGGTTCGTTCCTGTCTCCCCATTCTTAAGTGAACCCATTCACTGATGGGTTCATAGTTTAGAGAATTAGCAGCTTCAAATTCCTGGGTGTTAACATATGGATGACCTGCACTGAGCCTAGCATGTATATGTAATCAGGAATGCGGTGCGCCAGCACCTCTTCTTTGAGGTTTGATGAGATCCAGTATATCTCTGAATACTCGCACAAACCTATACAGATGTACTGTGGAAAGTATCCTGACCAGGTGAATCATGACATGGTATGGCGATTCCAATGCGCAAGAACATAAGAGGCAGCAGAGAGTAGTGAACTCGGCTCAGACCATCAAGGGAACAAACCTCTCCTCCTTCAAAAGCATCTACATGAGGCACTGCCTCGAGATTGCAGCACCTTTCATCAAGGATTTCTATCAACCTGGCCATGCCTTCTTCACAGTGACGCCATCAGGCAGGAAGTGCAGAAGGCTGAAGTTTCACACCATGAAGGATACTCTCCACATCCTTTGACATCTAGGGCTCACTAGATTTAACGTCCTTATTCTTCACCCTTACGGGAACAGGATCATTCTGTGTTCAACCTTTTCCACCTAAAGATTGGTGTCGGTGAACTGGGGTGCTCCCTTCATGACTGTCTTGCTACTTTTTGCAATTCTCATTGATCTGATAATGTCTTGCAGTAATGATTCGGTTATGAGATCATGTCCTCTTCATGAAATGCAGGCATGGTATCCATTAATGGCACACAGTTCAACAGAGCTTGGTTTGATCCTGAAATTAATCTCACTTAACATGTGATTTGGGTTCCGAAGTGAAAAATTTCCTGTAGATGAAAATCACATACTAATGACACAGGATCCAAATGATACGTATTTCTGTACCGTATAGTGCATGTTTTCAAGTGTGAGTGAATTTTAAACTACCCACTCTCTATGGCACAACAAGAGCTAGTAATGACTGAGTGGGCAGTTGAAATGCTGGTAGCTTGTTCAAATTGTCATGGTGGATTTTATGCAATGTCACTTGCCAAGAGGGTCCAGAATAAATGTAGGCACTATTTGGTGATCACATTGCAACAGCCTAGGAAAATATCATGTGTTTGGAATTAGATTAATTACTGACAGGCCGACCACAACGTTTGATTGCCAACCAATTCCTGACAGGCCGACCATAACGTTTGATTGCCAACCAACTGCCTAAGACGTCTAGACTGTTATTCTCTGAGAGGTTGTTTTCTAACATCACTCACCAGAATAGATGTCTACAAGATACAGCTGAAAGGAAACCTATCCAACTACCTAATAAATGTCCATTTTACTTCACATCTAATCTTACCTGAAGCAAGATTTCTAATTAATCTGACACAATGATGTCTGCCCAGAGTGGCTAAAACTTCTGTCTGAATACCAGACCATATTTTCACCAGACAAGCCACTGACTTAAATCTATATACCTCTTGATCACTCCAGGCAAGATCATGTGCCTTGTGACAATTTAACTAGTAGCCTGCCACTGCTGCATCAAGGGTGATTGATGCTCTTTGAGGAATGATTCTCAATTAATTTCCTAGTGGAATCTAGGACCATAGAGAGAACTGTCCAATACAAAAGCCTGGCTCAAAAATAAAAGCTGCTGGAGGAACTCTGGGTCAGCAGGAATCTCCGGAGGCAATGGGATGGCTGAAGTTTTGTCTTGAGATCCTCCATCAGGACTGAGTCTGTAAAGTGGAAATAGCCAGTATAAAGAGGTGATATGAGGGATGAAGATTGTCAATTCCTGCCTCAACCCTCCTATCATATTTAACTGGCTATCTCCTCTGTAGACTCAATCTTAATTGGCGTGAAATGTCAACAATCCATTTGCCTTCACTGATGCTGTCTGACCCACTATCTTTTTCTTGCAGGTCGTTTGTTGCTCTAGATTCCAACATCTGCAGTCTCTTCTGTCTCATAATCCTGGCCGGCTTGCCATGCATTCTGCTGAAAATTCCCAAATGAAAATACACTCAAACGGAAAGTCTTCAATTCAATCACTGGACTCCAATATTTGGTACCAAACAGCCAGTCTTAAATGTCACTGTCATAGAGAACAGAAACAGGCCCTTCATTCAGCTTACCCATGCCAACCAAGTTGCCCCATATTCATTAGACCCACCTGCCCACATTTGGCCCAAATCCTCTAAACATTTCCTATCCATGTGCCTGTCCAAATGTCTTTTCAATGATGTTATAGTTTCTGCCTCAACTACCTCCTCTGGCAGTCCGTTCCATATACCCACCACCCTCTGTGTGAAAAAGTCGCACCTCAGATTCTTATTAAATCTTTCCCATCTCATCTTAAACCTATGTCCTCTGTCTCTTGATTCCCTTACTCTGGGCAAAAGACGATGTGTATCCACCATATCTATTCCCCTCATGATCTTATACACCTAAATAAGATTACCTCTCGCCTTCCTATGCTCCAAGGAATACAGTCCAAGCCTGCCCAACCTGTCCCTATGGCTTAGGCCCTCAAGTCCCGGCACAATCCTTGTAAATCTTCTCTGCATTCTTTCCAGGTTAACAACATCACTATTATAGCAGGGTGATCAAAACTGAGCATAATACTCCAACTGTGGCTTCATCAGTGCTTTGTACAAAAGGTTAATTTGAAAGTTGAATCATTAGTAAGGAAGACAAATGCAATATTAGGATTAATCCTGAGAGAACTAGTATATAAAAACAGGGATGTAATGCTGAGGCTTTATAAGGCATCGGTCAGACTGTATTTGGTGTACTGTGAGCTGTTTTGGGCCCCATATCTGAGGAGAGATGTGGTGGCGTTGGAGAAGGTCCTGATGAGGTTTACGAGAATGATCCCAGGGGTGTACTCGCTGGAGTTTAGAAGGATGAGGAGGGAACCTCATTGAAACTTACCGAATATTGAAAGGCTTGGATAAAATAGATGCGTAGAGGATGTTTCCACTAATGGGAGAGTCTAGGACCAGAGGACACAGTCCCAGAATAAAAGGACGTAACTTTAGAAACATGAGGAGGAATTTCTTTAGTCAGAGGGTGGTGAATCTGTAGAATTCATTGCCACAGATGGCTGTGTTGGCCAAGTCATTGAGTATTTTAAAAATGGAGGTTGCCAGATTCTTGATTAGTAAGGGTGTCGGGCGTTATGGGGCGAAGGCAGGAGAATGGGGTTGAGAGGGAAAGATAGATCGGCCATAATTGAATGGTGTAATTCCGCTCCTATGACTTATGAACTTTTAGTTTGTTTCTTATGCCGTTGTCATGTTTAGTTTAGAGATACAGCGCGGAAACGGGCCCTTTAGGCCCACCGGGTCTGCGCCGACCAGCGATCCCTGTACATTAACACTATCCTATACCCTTCGAGGGACAATTTTTACATTTACCAAGCCAATTAACCTACATACCTGTACGTCTTTGGAGTGTGGGAGGAAACCGAAGATCTCGGAGAAAGCCCATGCATGTCACGGGAGAAGGTACAAACTCCTTACAGACAGCACCCGTAGTCGGGATCGAACCCGGGTCTCCGGGGCTGCATTCGCTGTAAGGCAGCAACTCGACCGCTGGGCCACCGTGCTGCCCTAAAATATAATATGCCGTCTTAAATATAAACATCCCAAATTATATCTAATAGCTATTGTTACCTGCTGTTATAAAAGCATATATTACAGATATACAAAACTACATTACTCCAACTTATCTCATTGAAGGCATCAGTTAGCTAAAAATGAGCAATGTCTTTTTACCATTTCCTTGGTGATCTATCTGCATTGATATTTTCTGCTTATAATTTACTTGTTTTTCTATCCTATTATATGTTATATCATTCATTTGATTGTATGCATCTATTTTCTGTTACTATACTCTCAATGCTGAAACTTTATGGGTTTTCCCATAATATTTCAGTTAATTTACATAATTGCACAAGCTAACATGAGACGTGACTATGTTGGAGCATATTCCATCTGGATTCAGTTTCAAGCAACTCGTCTACACTTGACTTGCTCATTTTCCAAGCACTGCTGTGTGCCTCCCTGGGCCCGAGTGCACTCTGATATTCCTCTCCGAAATCCTCATCCACATTTAAATCCATATCATCATTAGTTCAAAAATGGACAGATGAACACGATTTGTGGAATTGTAGATGGTAGTCTTAAGCTGCAGAGAAATATTATGTGTTAGTGAAATGGGCTGTAAAATATTAGATGAAGCTTAATCTAGGTAAATGAATGGTGATGCATTTGGGAGAGCTAATGAGGCCAGGGCACATACCATGAATACTAGGGTCTTGAGGAATATTGAGGAACAGAATATGAACCCATAGATCCTTGAAGGTGGCAGCACCGGTAGATAATCCGATTAGGAAAGCATATGGAATTCAGACCTTCATTACTTAGGGCACCAAAAAAACAAAAGTAGGGAGGACCAACTTTATCAAAACAATTGTAGTACAGCCTGCAGCTGTGGTCATCGGGTTACCGGAAGGATGTGATGATAATGGAGAGGATGCAGGGGAGATTCACCAAAATATTGCCTGGGATGGAGCTTTCAGTTATAGGGAGGGATTGGAGAATCTCGGTCTCCCTGCAGCAGAGAAGGTTAAGAGAGGACATGGGTGAGATGAGGGGCATAGAGTAGACTGCAGGAAAATCTTCCTCATGTTAGAGATAAATAAAACTGGAGGACATGGGTTTAGAGTAAGTTGGGGGAGATTTAGAGAAGAAATAAAGAGGACTTTCTTTATCCAGATAGTGGTAAGTACCTGGAATGCACGTCCTGTGAGAATAGACAATAGGTGCAGGAGTAGGCCATTTGGCCCTTCGAGCCAGCACCACCATTCAATGTGATCATGGCTGATCATTCTCAATCAGTACCCCGTACCTGCCTTCTCCCCATACCCCCTGACTCCGCTATCCTTAAGAGCTCTATCTAGCTCTCTCTTGAAAGCATTCAGAGAATTGGTCTCCACTGCCTTCTGAGGCAGAGAATTCCACAGATTTACAACTCTCTGACTGAAAAAGTTTTTCCTCATCTCCGTTCTAAATGGCCTACCCCTTATTCTTAAACTCTGGCCGCTGGTTCTGGACTCCCCCAACATTGGGAACATGTTTCCTGCCTCGAACGTGTCCAACCCCTTAATAATCTTATATGTTTCAATAAGATCTCCTCTCATCCTTCTACATTCCAGTGTATACAAGCCTAGTCGCTCCAGTCTTTCAACATACGACAGTCCCGCCATTCCGGGAATTAACCTAGTAAACTTATGCTGCACACCCTCAATAGCAAGAATATCCTTCCTCAAATTTGGAGACCAAAACTGCACACAGTATTCCAGGTGCGGTCTCACTAGGGCCCTGTACAACTGCAGAAGGACCTCTTTGCTCCTGTACTCAACTCCTCTTGTTATGAAGGCCAACATTCCATTGGCTTTCTTCACTGCCTGCTGTACCTGCATGCTTCCTTTCAGTGACTGATGCACTAGGACACCCATATCTCGTACGTCCCCTTTTCCTAACTTGACACCATTCAGATAATAATCTGCCTTCCTATTCTTACCACCAAAGTGGATATCCTCACACTTATCCACATTAAACTGCATCTGCCATGCATCCGCCCACTCACACAACCTGTCCAAGTCACCCTGCAACCTCATAGCATCTTCCTCACAGTTCACACTGCCACCTAGCTTTGTATCATCTGCAAATTTGCTAATGTTACTTTTAATCCCTTCATCCAAATCATTAATGTATATTGTAAATAGCTGCAGTCCCAGCACCGAGCCTTGCGGTACCCCACTAGTCACTGCCTGCCATTCTGAAAGGGACTCATTTATCCCCACTCTTTGCTTTCTGCCTGCCAACCAATTTTCTATCCATGATTGATTGAAGCTGGGTCATTGACAGCATTTAAAAAATGTCTAGAGGATCTCTTGAATCCCCTAGACATAGCAGGCAAAGGATCAAGTGCAGGGAAATGGGATTAATATGGAAGGGTGTACACTGGTCAGGTGGAGATTACTAAGCAGCATTCCGTGGGTTAGTTAAAAAGCCAAAGCTCAGGCACAAAAAGCACTTTCAGAATTTTTTGGGAGGGAGATAGGCTATTAATACCTGAAGTTCTCGTTGGATCGATAATACCTCAGGGTATTGTGGGAGTAGGATGGAGAAAGTAAATCCAGTGAGAAACAAGAATCATTGACTGCAACCAGTGTAGTTTGTGCCTGTGTCTGCTCCTGATGTTATTGCCAGTTTCGCAGCACAGCAGCAGTGAACGCTGACAGCTTTGCCAAAGCTTCAAATGCAAAATCGGGACATTTTGTTCTGCATGTTTGTATGAACAGTGTGTTGGTACAAAGGTAATTTTCACTTCAGTGAAGTAAAGTTGTTGCTTGCCTTTCTTACCCCAACACCTGTTAATACATTCCTGTTGTTAATTGCAAATGAACATTGCATACTTTATTCTCCTTCAATTTTTATTCTGAAATGCCTTTACTGAATATAATTTAACAATTGACTTTCATCTTTGGTTTGGTTCATAACCTTTGAAAATTGAACACAGGAGAATTGGACTTCTGAAATCCTAAGAAATGTTACTGTGGTTTAATTATGTTTTGAAAGCAAGAGAAGTTAGTAAATAATTTCCTCATAGATACTTTGGAGGGTAGTGGTGAGGGTGGAGGAGGGATTTCCTTACCAAATCCATGAAGTAGTAAGTATGTAATAAGGTATGTATAACATATTATTGAAGTTTAGGAGAATAAATGCACCAAAGTAAATTGGAAATAATGAATCAAAACTGTTGATGAAATTTTGTTGCTTCAGTTCGGTATTGTACAAGTGGATAGTGTATTATTGAAGATGCTGCTAGAGTACTATGAGCAGTTTTACTCCCCTTGTTTAAGTAAGTATATGTTAGCATTGGAGGCAGTCCAGAAGTGATTCACTAGACTAATTTGTGGAATAGGAGGATTCACCTATCGCAAATTACAAAAGCTGTTTGCATTGTAGTTGAGAAGTTTGAGTAGTGAACACACAAGATCAAGAGCAAATAGGAGCAGGAGTAAGGCATCTGCCGCTCGAGTTTGAATTGCCATTCAGTATGATCATGGCTGTTCCATCTCAAGCCTTGCCTCTTCCTGTGTGTCAGATCCCTATAGATCTTATCGAAACATATACGATCCTAAGGGGGAATGACAAGGTAGATGTGACGTTTCTATTAATGAGAGAGTATTCAACAAGGGAACATTATTACAAGATAAGGTGCGAGGAACTTTTCCGCTGTGTGTGATAAATCTATAGACTTTTCCACCCTAAAAGATCACATAGTTGAATCATGGGGCACAGAAGCAGGTTCTTTGGCCTATCATGTCCATGCCGGCCATTAAGTCCTACATATGCTAATCTCATTTAACAGCACTTGATCTACAGCCTACAATGCCTTAGTAATTTAAGTGCTCATCCAGATGTGTCTTCTATTTTGTGAGAATACCTGCCTTCTCAAGCAGTATGTTCCAGATTGCAACCATTTTCTGTTAAAAGATTCTTCCTCAGATGCTACCTTAACATCTTAGTCCTCACCTTAAACCTGTACCCTCTGATCTTCGAAACAGTTGCCTTGTGGGAAATTTTCTTTCTTTCTATTTACCTTATACATGCCATTTCATAATTTTATGTATCCCTATCAGGACCCCTTAAACCACCTCTGCTCCTATGAAAACAAACCCAGATCAACCAATCTCTCCTCATTAAATGAAACATTCCATCCCAAGCAACATCCTGTTAAGTCTCATTTATACCCTCTCCATTGCAATCATATCCTTCCTATGATGTGAAGATCAGAATTGCCCACAATATTCCTGATGCAGCCAAACTAATACTTTATAATGTTCTACCAACATCTCCCTGTTCTTCTATTCTATGCCCTGTCTAATGAAGGGAAAAATCCTATTTTTTGTGTTCATATTATTTTCCACAAATAACACCAGAGTAAATCATGTGAATAATTTGGAAAAAGATAACATTATGTACACATAGTGCTTTCATTAAGGAAACTCAAATCTATGGAGCTGTTGGATTCCAGTCAAGAGATAAGAGAAAGCTTTATTCCTTGATATCTGCTTGTGTCATTAAGACTGTTATTGGTATTGTATAATTTATATAAACCAGCTTTGTGTCTTCTGTTCTTTTCTCGTTTCAAATATTGGAATGGACGCACACGAACATGGTGCATGATTTTATTGTATATTCCTAATTTTTATTTATCCTCAAAGACTTAGATGAAGGGATTAAAAGTACCATTAGCAAATTTGCAGATGATACTAAGCTGGGGGGTAGTGTGAATTGTGTAGAAGATGCAATAAGGCTGCAGGGTGACTTGGACAGGTTGTGTGAGTGGGCGGATACATGGCAGATGCATTTTAATGTAGATAAGTGTGAGGTTATTCACTTTGGAAGTAAGAATAGAAAGGCAGATTATTATCTGAATGGTGTCAAGTTAGGAAGAGGGGATGTTCAACGAGATCTGGGTGTCCTAGTGCATCAGTCACTGAAAGGAAGCATGCAGGTACAGCAGGCAGTGATGAAAGCCAATGGAATGTTGGCCTTCATAACAAGAGGAGTTGAGTATAGGAGCAAAGAGGTCCTTCTACAGTTGTACCGGGCCCTGGTGAGACCGCACCTGGAGTACTGTGTGCAGTTTTGGTCTCCAAATTTGAGGAAGGATATTCTTGCTATTGAGGGCGTGCAGCGTAGGTTCACTAGGTTAATTCCTGGAATGGCGGGACTGTCGTATGTTGAAAGGCTGGAGCAATTAGGCTTGTATACACTGGAATTTAGAAGGATGAGGGGGGATCTTATTGAAACATATAAGATAATTAGGGGATTGGACACATTAGAGGCAGGAAACATGTTCCCAATGTTGGGGGAGTCCAGAACAAGGGGCCACAGTTTAAGAATAAGGGGTAGGCCATTTAGAACGGAGATGAGGAAGAACTTTTTCAGTCAGAGAGTGGTGAAGGTGTGGAATTCTCTGCCTCAGAAAGCAGTGGAGGCCAGTTCGTTGGATGCTTTCAAGAGAGAGCTGGATAGAGCTCTTAAGGATAGCGGAGTGAGGGGGTATGGGGAGAAGGCAGGAACGGGGTACTGATTGAGAGTGATCAGCCATGATCGCATTGAATGGCGGTGCTGGCTCGATGGGCTGAATGGCCTACTCCTGCACCTATTGTCTATTGTCTATTGTCTAAAGTGCTTGATTGCATATGTGAATAGTTTTTTTCCTGTATCTGTGCTGTTAATGATTTATTGTTATAAATAGTAGTAACAGGATCTATTCAAAATTCAAGCTACACATTTTAAAAAACATTCTCTCGCATTGTGCTGCATTTAAATTTTAATTTTGACGGGTCTATTTTCAAAGCCTGACTTTTATGAAAATACTTTAAAAATACATCTCCTTTGAGATTATTTTTATTATATGTATTAAGATAAATGGACATAATCAGGTTGTTCCTTAGCATTTTGAATATTTTCCTGGAATCATCTTCATTTATCACCACGTGCAATACTGCAAAACTGACTAAAATCAAAAGATTGTGATAAATGGATGATCTTTTGTTGTTAGCAATCAATAGACAATAGACAATAGGTGCAGGAGTAGGCCATTCAGCCCTTCGAGCCAGCACCGCCATTCAATGCGATCATGGCTGATCACTCTCAATCAGTAGCAAGAATTGGACTGCGTAATTTTTATGTACAGTGGGATCAGAAGAATAAAGTTCACTGTTTCTGTAGTTCTACAGGCACATTAAAAGCAAAAACACAACAAATAAATATACAAAAATTATCAGTTATTCTAGGTAAACCATATCATGATTGTGCAAACCAAACTGTGTTTTGCAAACTTTGTGGTGCCAATGTCCATCGTAGTAAGTTGATGAGATAGTGTTGTGTTTTGATTTGTGCAGTGTGGTTCAAAAACGTGATGGTTGAGGGGAAGAAACAGTTCTTGGAACTGGAGATAATGGTTATTAATCTCCTGTATCTTCTTCCTAATGGTAGTAGCAAGAGGACAATGAGTCAACATGGTCTTTTATATTGGAACATGAAACATAGAACAGTACAGCACAGGAACAGGCCTTTCGACCCAATATATTCATGACAATCATGATGCCAAGCCCTACTCTTATCTGCTAACACAATAATCAATATCCCTCCATTCCCTACAGATCCATGTGCCTTTCCAAATGTCTCTTAAATGCCACTATTGTATCTGCCTTTGCCACTACCCTCAGCAGCACATTCCAGGCATTCACCACCTCTGTTCAAACAAAAGTCCTGCACATCTCCTTAAACTTTGCCTCTCTCATCTTAAAGCTATGCTCTCTATATTTCCTTCTGGGGAAAAAAAGCATTCCAGAGAAAACAATCTAAGTCTGTCGAACCTCTCCCTGTAGCTATTACCTTCTAATCTAGGTATCATTCTGTAAAACCTGCTCTGCACCCTTTCCAAAGCATCCACATCCTTGTACTGGGGCAACAAAAACTGCACACAATACTCCAAATGCAGCCTAACCAAAGTCCTATAAAGCTGCATCATGACTTCCTGACTCTTGTACTTAATGCCCCAAAAAATGAAGACGAGCATACCACATGCCTTATTTATCACTCTGTTTACTTGTGTTGCCACTTTCAGGGAGTTATGAATGTAGACCCCAAGCCCCCACTGTGCATCAATAATGTTAAGGGTCTTGCCATTAATTGTATATTTTTCTCTTGCATTTGACCTCACAAAGTGCAACACCTCATTTTTGCTCAGGTTAAACTCCATCGGTCATTTCTCTGCCTATTTCTGTAGTTGAACTATATCTCTGTGCATACTTTGACAGCCTTCATCAAAGTCCACAACCCCAGAAATCTTGGTGTAATCGGCAAACTTATTAACCAACCTGTCTACATTTACATCCAACTCATTTCTATATATAATCACAAATAACCAGCACAGATTCCTGTGGAACTCCACTGGTCACAGACCGTCTGCTTAAATATTGTTATTCCACCAAAATCCTCTGTGAGACAGTTCTGAAGGCATACGACCGGACCAGCCTACTTACCAAATGCCTTACTACAATCCATGTACACAACATCCACTGCCCTGACCCTCAACGATCACCTTCTTTATGTCCTCAAAAAAACTCAATCAAGTTAGGACGACACAATCTATAGCATATAAAGCCATGCTGGCTATCCCTAATTAAGCCATTATTCATCCAATGGGAATAAATCCGATTCCGAAGAATGCTTTCCAATAGCTTCCCTATCGCCGACTTGAAGCTAATGAGCCTATGATTCTCTCTACCTCCCTTCTTAAACAAAGGAACAACATGATCTATTTTCAGGTCTTTTAGGACATTGCCTGTGGATAGAGAAGATGCAAAGATCTTTATCAAGGGTCCCATAAACCTCTATCTTGTCCCTCTCAATAACCTGGTATAGAACTTATCAGGCCCTGGGGATTTATCCACCTTAATGCTCTTCAAAAATTCAAACATCTCCTCCTTAATCTCAAAATGCCCTTGCATATTAGTATTTAGTTTAGATTTAGTTTAGAGATACGGCGCGGAAACAGGCCCTTTGGCCCACCGGGTCCGCACCGCCCAGCGATCCCCGTATATTAACACTATCCTACACACACCAGGGACAATTTTTTTTACATTTACCAAGCCAATTAAACTACAAACCTGTACGTCTTTGGAGTGTGGGAGGAAACCGAAGATCTCGGAGAAAACCCACACAGGTCACGGGGAGAACGTACAAACTCCGTACAGCACCCGTAGTCAGGATCGAACCCAGGTCTCCGGTGCTGCATTCGCTGTAAGGCAGCAACTCTACCGCTGCGCCACCGTGCCGTATTCTCCACACTGATCTCACTGTCCTCCATGTCCTTCTGCTTGGTGCAGAGTACTCATTTATTACCTCTCCTTCATCCCTGACTCTGAACAAATTCTATCCTTTATCCTTGAGAAGCCTTCCCTTCACCCTTGTTACCCTCTTAGGTTTAATGTATTTATAATTATATATAGCCTGGGGATTTTCTTTAATCCGACTCGCCAAAGCCTCAATGTGACCCCTCTTGGTCTTTCGAATCACCTGCTTGAGTTCTTTCCTCCTTGCTTTTTATTCTTTAAAGGCCCTCCCAGATTTCTTCTTCTTGAACCTTTTCCTTTATCTTTTTTAACCAAAGCCTGTATTTAATGGCTCCTTCCTCCTTGACCTGTTTAATTATTTTATTTTCTGAAAGGTGTTGGGCTGATATTTAACTGTACTGTTTTTTTAACTTGTTTATTTTTATTTTTTTTAATATTTCATTAATCTGTAGTGCATGCTAGCAGTCAGTCTAAATTAGGGTAAGATGGATTAAGTTTGGATTTTAGGTAAGATTTGTGGTACAGTTGCAATTGTAGTACAGGTTATAAAATAAATGCAGTAAAAAATTAAACAAGTTTTAATAATCTAGCCTTTATAATTACAGTCTAGTGGCCCTAGTTGGTCATGTTGGGCCAGATGTCAAATAATGATGAGGTGGAATACAGGAAAGAGATTGAGAACTTTGTGACCTGATGTCAAAACAACATACTTTCTCTCAATGTCAGAAAGACAAAGGAGATAGTGATCGACCTCGGGAAGTGAAGTAGTACATATTTGCATTAATGACACCGAAATAGAGATGGTGGAAAGCTTAAAATTCCTAGGAGTAAATATCACCAGCAGATGTCCTGCACCACCCATATTGAAACAATGGCCAGGAAAGACATCAACACCTCTATTTCGTTTGGAATTTAGCACGTTCTCACCGACTTCTAAAGATGCGGTGTAGAAATTTAATCAGAATGCATCACAGCATGGTTTGGGGATAGTTCCATCCAAAGCCGCGAGAAATTGCAGAGAATTGTGGACGCAGCCCCGACCATCACAAACCAAACTCCCATCCATTGACTCCATTTACACCTTGTGCTGCCTCGGCAAGGCCACCAGCAAAATTAAGGATGAGACACACCCTGGCCACTCCCTTTCCTCCCCTCTCCCCTCAGGTAAGAGCTATAAAATTGTGAAAATGCACACATCCAGATTCAGGGACAGTACCTTCCCAGCTTTTTATCAGGCAACCGAACCATCCTACAAACTAGAGAGCAGTCCTAATCTACTAGTCCTGACCTCCTAACTACCTCATGGGAGATGCTTGGACTATCTTTGAGAGGTCTTTACTGGACCTTACCTTGCTCTAAACATTATTAATGTTTCTGTTTTATGTATCCGTGCACTTTGGATGGCTCAATTGTAAATATGTACTGTCTTTCCGTTGACTGATTAGCATGCAACAAAAAAAATTCACTGTCTCGGTCAATAAACAAAATAAATCTAAAATAATCTTTTTGATACCATTATGGAAAGCCTGTTATGTAAATGTTTGCTTTCAGTGACACTGTATATTTATAGCGAATAATCCCATCAATTTTGTCAGAATGAAAATAGAGAGTATGTGCTCAAAACATTACATAGAATTTTGAAAACTCCCTTGCTCAACATTGGTGACTGCTGTTGGCACTTGGAAAAACTGAAGTTCAGATTTTGCATTAGGTTTAGTTTAGTTTAGGGATACAGAGTGGCAATAGGCCCTTCCATCCAGCGAGTCCATGCCGATCAATGATCACCCCTGACTTAGTTCTATCTAGCACAGTGGGATAAATATACTGTTGCCAATTAACCTCCAAACCTGCATATCATTGGAGTGTGGGAGGAAACCAGAGCACCTATGGTCCATGCGATCACAGGGAGAATGTACAAACTCCGTGCAGGACTACACCAATTGTCAGGATTGAACCCGATTTCTGGCGCTGTAAGGCAGCAGCTCTAACACTAGGCCATCGTGCTGCCCTTTCCCCAGGAAGGTGAACTGCAAAGCAATGCTGATATTATGGGATCTCTCCTGCTCCTTGAAACATGGTGTTGGAGGAGGGAATGTAGATTTTTGAAGCATTGTGATCACCTTTTGAAACAGGAAATATTATTCAAAAGGGCTCCATGAGAACCGAGAGCAATGGCCTAGTGGGGAGGTACGCTGGTGACAGGAGATTAAGATGTGCTGGACCAAGTGGACCCGTTGGGCCCATTACTCATAGAGGGGGCACAGGGAAGGGGAAAGGGTGCCACTCACCTTGGCCCTATGGCGCCAGCGCTGCAGTCAGAGCGACCTGTGAACCCAAAGCCACTCCTGTATTGGTGTAGGACCCTCACCCCATCCACTCAATCCCCCTTATCCCCCCTCCTTCCCCCCACTCACCCACTTCATCTCCCCTCCCCTCCACCCTCTCACACCTCCACCCCCACCCCAACTGCCCCCCACCCCCCTCCTGTCCCTCAACCCGGGCATCAGTTAGACCCCCCCACATCACCCTCCCCTGCAAGAGATTAATATATTAAAAGATATACAATATAACATTTAATATTCTTACATTAGTATATTTTAAGTATTATAATTGTTATTTTTTTATTATTTGTGTGTGTGTGTGCGTGTGTGCGTGTGTGCGCGTGTGCGTTGTAGTTCGGTGATTGGTGCAACGGGGGGGGACTACACCTCCTGGCGGGCAGCGCGGCCGCGGGAGGCGCGCACAAGATGGCGGAGCGGGAGGAGGAGAGCGGCTGCCATTTTTGTTGGAGTGGTCGGAGCGGGCGCTGGAGAAGAGGCGGGAGGAGGAGGAGAAGAAGCTGCCCGCTAGGGGTTGTAGTCCGGTGATGGTCTGGGGCGACAGCGGGGACTCGACGACGCCATCGGTTGAGACTGAGGGGAACAATGAGACGACAGGGATGACAACGACCGACTGCCTCCTGCTTGGAATCTCCCCTGGGGCTGGGTGCGAGCGAGGGGTAGAGGAAAGGGGAGAGGGAGCAACTCACCCCGGCCCTGGGTGGCCATCGCTGTAGCCAGCAGTGGCCATCTTCTTTTGCCTTCTCTCTGGCGCCACTCTGCACCACGGGAGGAAGGTCAGGCGCAAGGCATGCCGGGGCAGGCAGCGGTCCCCCCGCTGGTCCTCCGGGAGGGGGGGAGCGCATTTGTTAAAGTCAGTTTATTGGCCGTGACTCCCTGGCCCCGCTTCCTCATTGGCTGGCACTTGTGTGGGTCCCATTGTGACATCACACGCTGAAGAACAAAATGAAAAAGGTTTAAAAGGAAATGTTTAAACTTTAAAATCTCTCTAACATTAAAAATATAACACCAATTTGAATGAAACCTGTTGCAAAGGGTCCCCAGGATAACGGTGAGTAAAGTGGGCCTACAATTGTTGTGCTATCGTGTACCGTTTTGGCTGTGTAGTGGGCATGGTACACACATAAACACATAAACATATACACACAAACAAACCGAGAGTTTTAGTAATATAGAGATAGATAGATAGATGGGATTCACGATGACTTGGTTGCATGGATTCAGAATTGGCTTATTCATAAAAGACAGAGGGTTATGGTGGAACATAGATATTCTGGCTAGAGGTCTGCGACCAGTGGAGTTCCACTGGGATCTCTTTTGTTTGTGACGTACAGGTATGTAGGTTAATTGGCTGGGTAAATGTAAAAATTGTCCCTAGTGGGTGTAGGATAGTGTTAATGTACGGGGATCGCTGGGCGGCACAGACTTGGAGGGCCGAAAAGGCCTGTTTCCGGCTGTATATATATGATATGATATGATATGATATACAAATGATCTAGATGTAAATGTAGATGGGTTGGTGAGTAGTTTGCTGACAATGCCAAAATTGTAGGAGTTGCAGGCCGTGAATAATGCTGTCAGAAGATACGGCAGGATCAGCTGCAGAAATGGGAAGAGAAATGGCAGATGGAGTTTAGCACGAGCATGGTTGAGGTGTTGCACTTTGGAAAGTTGAAAGTAAGGAGAGAGTCACAGTTAATGGCAAGGCCATTAACAGCATTGATGTGCAGAGGGATCTTGGAGTCCAAGTTCATAGCTCACTAATGGTGGCAGCTTAAGTAAAGAAGGCACATGGTATTCTTGCCTTCATTGCTAGGGGCATTGAATATGTGTCAGAAAGAGATCATTTGCTTTCAGTTCTATGATACAGTTCTATAGGACTTTTGTTAGTCTGTATTTGGAGTATTGCGTACAGATGACACCGAAATAGGATGTTACCGGAATTGGAGGGCTTGAGTAATAAGGAGAGGCTGTATCTGCTGGGAATTCTTTACCTGGAGCATAGGAAGTTGAGAGTGATCTTATAGAGGAATATAAAATCTTGAGAGGTGTAAATAGATGGATTATCACTGTCTGTTGTTGGAGGGTAACGTTTTAAGGTGAGAGAGGAATGATTGAACTTGAGGAGCTTTTTCCACACAGGTTGGTGGACACAACGGGTAAGATACAGCTGTTGAGGCGCGTATAATTACAACGTTGAAAATCTATCTAGACTGGCACATAGTGTAAGAAGTTGTAATGATGACAAGTCACAAAGCAGTGATCCCAGTCTCGCTCCAACGGGAGTACACAGGGGCCATCCCGGGACACCATCCACAGGGGCCATCCCGGGACACCATCCACAGGGGCCATCCCGGGACACCATCCACAGGGGCCATCCCGGGACACCATCCACAGGGGCCATCCCGGGACACCATCCACAGGGGCCATCCCGGGACACCATCCACAGGGGCCATCCCGGGACACCATCCACAGGGGCCATCCCGGGACACCATCCACAGGGGCCATCCCGGGACACCATCCACAGGGGCCATCCCGGGACACCATCCACAGGGGCCATCCCGGGACTGACGCTGCAGTGAAGAGAGCGAGGGCCATTTTTTTCTGGCCTGCGATGACTGATCTACAAATAGTAGGAAATGTTTAAAGGGATATGGGACTAGTTCAGGTTATGGGACTAGTTCACAATTGTCAGTACGGATACATTTAGGTTTAGGTTTATTATGTCACATGTACTGAAGTACAGTGAAAGCATTTGTTTTATATGCCCTCTATTCAGATCAGATATACCTTGCATAAATGCAATCAAATCAAACTCAAGTGCAATAGATAGAGCAATGGGGAAGATACAGAGTGCAGATTATAGTTCTCAGCATTTTACCGCATCGGTTCCACAGGCAATATCCAATGTCCACAATGGGGTATAGGTGAACCGGATCGTACTCCAGCCTATGGAAGGACTATTCAGAAGCCTGATAACGGGAAGAAGCTGTCCCGAGTCTGGTAGTGTGTACTTTCAAGGTTCTGTACCTTCTGCCAGACCGAAGCAGGGAGAAGAAGGAATGATTGGGGTGGGCGAGGTCTTTGATTATATTGGCTGCTTTTTTGAGTATGATGTCAAGAGGAATCATTGGTGGGAGGTCTGTTATGTATGTTGGGCCGAAGAGCCTGTTTTCTTATTCTTTGACTCCATTACAAAATGTCTTGGTTAGTTTCAGGCGCAAGTGCGGTTTTGAATATCGATTACCCGAGTCAGATGTACTTCTTGTACAAGAATACAAATTTGGACTATGTTACAACTGTAGGAATTTGGCTATCATGTAGCATAATTAGGATACTCGTGTAAATTGATATCCTCCATTGTTAATCACTAATCTAAATGCATTCAATTCTCTATCTGACACTGAATAATGGTCTTTACCAGCAATGGTCTTTGGAGGGTTAAAGTAAAGGTACATTGGGAAACTTGGCACAGTTGGCCGAGTTATTTTCACGACATTTTCTGCCAGTTTGCCATTGGAATCACACTTCACATTGCAACTGTTCACAAGGTGTGAAAATGTTCTTCTGCTAAGAGCAAAAAAAATCTCTTCTGTTTCGCAGGCTCTTATTGGATGCAATTTGCTGCAGAATCATGGATGGAAGCATGGTAACAGCCTTGGAGAGACTCTGCAGGGTATGTGTTTATGTTCAAACAGTTTCAGAAATGTCATGTTTCTAGGTTTTAAGAGATTTGAAGCTGAATGATAATTTTACTGTTGTACACTGGAGGCCTCTTCAATCCTGGTTGGTCAGTCGTGAAAAGCAAGCCCTGCTCTCTTTCATTTGTGTGATCACATTTATCTGTACATAAAGAAAAGGTTACCAGTAGGTTTCACATACAGGAAGAATTCAAAATGCAGATTAAGGCGGTGTATATTCTGATGAAAGTGAGAAGAAAAGGGATGGCAGAAGGAAGGAAGGGGAGGCAAAAGAGGCAGTGGAGGAGGGGAAATGGCCTAGTGGAGACCAAGGAGGTGGAAGGAAATTGAAGAATGAGGGTGTTGGGAAAATATGGGACTGTTATAGGGGACAGCAAAAATTGTGAGGAAGTGGTTCGGATTCTGGAAAGGTGACAAGAAGGAGCATTCTTGTTGATAAAAATTCTGATTTATAAGCTTATCCACGGCTCAGGAACATTTTTAATGTGTAAAATAAATATATAATGTTTCTACCTTATTTGTGACCATCAATTTCATGACATTTAAACATATACGAAACATTGTTGAGCCAACTAAGTCAGGTTTGCTGTTGCTGGTGACTGAACAATTTTTTGGCTTTCCTTATTTCAGCATTAATTATTTTCTGATGCGTGGTGTCAATCAGCTAAGCACAAAATAAAATTCCTTTTTCTCTGCCTAACTCCAGTTTTGAAAGAGTTCCTCTCTATCGAACCAGTGCAATCCCCATTCCCTGTCCAATTTGTTCCTGTGGTTTTTGAGTGAATTGGGCATTTATTTGAATTGTGGGCAGTGTAAAAGGAATGAGAAATGAGAATGAGACTGTCTCCACTCATTTCACATCGGGTCCTTCCAACTTCGTCATCATTTTTTAAACTGCAGAATGCTTCTCCTTTGTAACAGCTGGAGTCTTGTTGCAAAACATACTTGGCTAATAAAGTATGATTATGATTATGATTTATTGGTATGACTGTATGGCAACTTGAATTTCACTGTACCTTAGTTGGTACATGTGACAAGAAACAAACCTTGAAATAGGAGTGTTGAAATAGGAGTTTTATGACAATAGACAATAGGTGCAGGAGGAGGCCATTCGGCCCTTCGAGCCAGCACCGCCATTCAATGTGATCATGGCTGATCATTCTCAATCAGTACCCTGTTCCTGCCTTCTCCCCATACCCCCTGACTCCGCTATCCTTAAGAGCTCTATCCAGCTCTCTCTTGAATGCATTCAGAGAATTGGCCTCCACTGCCTTCTGAGGCAGAGAATTCCACAGATTCACAACTCTCTGACTGAAAAAGTTTTACCTCATCTCTGTTCTAAATGGCCTACCCCTTATTCTTAAACTGTGGCCCCTTGTTCTGGACTCCCCCAACATTGGGAACATGTTTCCTGCCTCTAACGTGTCCAACCCCTTAATAATCTTATACGTTTCGATAAGATCTCCTCTCATCCTTCTAAATTCCAGTGTATATCCAGTGGTATCACACCAGAAATGTCAACTACGTAACTGGTCTCCAAACTTAGATTTAGTATTGATGTATAATATTTTCCGAATTAGATTAGGAATAGGATTGGGAACCTCTGGTGGGTTACATTCATTAAAAAAGAAAGTGTATTGAAAATCTGAAACAAATCTATGAACTGCCTTATTTAACCTAAGTGAAGCATGTTGTGTACAGGGAACCCGCTTGGGGTTGGGGGTAGAAGGATTGTGGGGGAGGGGGTGATAAATGTTAGAAATTAACAGTTATTAGGGATTTATTTAAGTAAAGTCTTTTGGACTAATTTGCTGGAGTCTTGTGGATGCGATTGCTGGTAAAGATAGGTGGAAAAGATCGGATAGAGTATAGAACAGTCCAGCACAGGAGCAGGCCCTTTGGCCCGCAGTGTCCGTGCTGAACATGATGCCAAATTAAACTAATGTCCTCTGCCTGCACATCATCCATATCCCTCCATTCCCTGCATATCCATGTACCTTTCAAAAAGCTTCTTAAATGCCATTATTGCATCTGCCTCCATCAGCACCCTTGGCAGCATGTCTTGGCACCCACCACTCTGTGTTTGAAAAAACCCCAAAACATTCTATTGTTCCTCCTTTAATTGTTCCTCTGACGAATTTCTGGAAGGCTTTTGATAAAGTCCTATATAAGGGGTATTCGAGTGCGTAGAATTCAGTGTAATATACAAGCATGGATGGAAAATAGCTATCAGACGGAAAGCAGCAGATATAGCTACTGGGTTATCCAGAGGATCAGAGTTTAACCCCAGCTATTCATAATTTACATCAATCATTTGGCTGAGGGGAACAATTATCATATTTCCAAGTTTGCTAACAATACCAAGCTATGTTGGATTGTGGGTAGAGATGAGAATGTGAGTATCCCATGAGGAGATAGATATTGACAAGCTGTAATGCGGCAGATGGGATATAATGTGGGAAAATGTCAGGTCATCCATTTGGGTGCATAAAATAGAAAAACAGATTATTTGTTAAATGATGAGAGATTGGGTAGTGTTGATGTTCAAAGGAATCAAGGTGTGCTTCACTGAAATTCAACGTGTAGGTACAGCAGATGATTGGAATGGGAAATGATAATCTTTAAGAGTATTTTATTATAGGAGTTAAAGTATTATTGTAATTGTATACAGCCTTGGTGAGAAAGTATACCTGGAGTGAAGCATACAGTTATCGTGTCCTTGCCTAAGAAAGGATTGTCATACTTAGAACTAAGGTGAGAAGAAATCTCTTCACTTGGAGTGTGGCAAGTCTCGAGCATGGATGGCTGTAGACATTCTATGGTGTTAATTCTTGACCAGATTTTTAGGAATAAAGGGAGATAGGGGAAGTGCAGGAAAATGGTGCTGTGGTAGAAGATAAGCCTTGATCTTCATGAATATTGGAGCAGGCTGAATGGCTTTCTATTTTATATGGCCTCGTATTTCTAATATTTACCTATAATTTGTTATGTTCTAAATTGTGACTCCTCGCTACTAATTAATATGATAATAAATAAAACTATGTTAATACATTGTGACATTTAACGTACGATTTGTGACCCGTGCATGGGATCTTTTGGTACCTAAGCTGGGATCTCCTGTTACATTTCCAGTCAGTATTCTGTGATGCTATTTAAAATTAATCTACATTTTTGAATTCCAGAATGAATACTTGGAAAATTACATGCCAATTATTAACACTTTATTTTTGCTTGCTTTGCTTTCTTCTCTTTTTCTACTGTCTTTCCCTCATTGCAATTGTATTAATTTGATCTTATTGTAACACAAATGTACACTGATCAGAATACAGAATTGGCTTCATGGAAGGCAGACGGCGGTGGTCGAAGGTTGTTCACTCAACCTAAGGTTGAGGATCAGGGTTGTTTTTCAGGCTGAATGCATGTGACTTATGGTGTGCTTCAGGAGTTGATGCTAATTAAGCCCATTGCTGTTTGTGGTTTGCATCAATGGTTTGGATGAGAATGTACAGGACATGATTAGTAAGTTTGCAGTAAACACTAAAGTAGGTTGTATCTTAAACAGTGAAGAGTGTAATGAAAAATTACAACAGGATCTTGAATATCTGGGCACCTGAGATGAAGATTGACTAATGGAGTTCAATGCAGATGAGTGTGAGGTGTTACATTTTGGGAAGTCAAACCAGGGCAAGACCTTCACAGTCTATAGTAGGAGTGTACTGGGAGTGTAATAAGAGTAGAGTGAGTACATGACCTGCTGAGTTGCCCTGAAAGTGGCACCACAAGTAGATAGAAAAAGAACATTGGCCTTCATCAGTCAGGGTTACTATAAAAGGTGGGATGTTCTATCACAGATGTAGAAGATGTTAATGAGGCTGCATTTGGAGTATTGTGTTCAGTTTTAGTCACCCTGCTATAGAAAGGATGTCATTAAGCTGGAAAGAGTGCAAAGAGGATTTATGAGGATATTGCCAGGACTCTCGAGCCTGAGAAATCGGGAGATGTTGTGCTGGCTCAAAGGGCCGAATGGCCTACTCCTGCACCTATTTTTCTATAGGAAAATAACTGCAGATGCTGGTACAAATCGAAGGTATCACAATTTATATCAGTCTGAAGGAGGGTCTCGACCCGAAACGTCACCCATTCCCTCTCTCCTAGATGCTGCCTGACCTGCTGAGTTACTCCAGCATTTTGTGATACCTATTTTTCTATGTTTTCTATGAGATTGGGCAAGCCAGGATGTTTTCCTGGGAGTTCAGGAGGCGAAGAGGTGATCTTATAAAGGTGTATAAAATCATGAGAATAGATAGGGTGAATGCACTGAATCTTTTATCCAGGGTAGGGGAATCAAGAACCCAGAGGACATATGTTTATGGTGAGGGGGGAAAGATCAGTTACATGTAGCAGAATTCTTCGTAAGATTAATTTGTAATAAAAATCTCAGCAAGCGATGAAATGGAATTTTATGGCAGTTCGCAAAATTGAGGTCAAAATATAAAACTAATTTAGTTATGCTTTAATAAATTGTTCAACAAATGATAAAATTACATCGTAAATTCTGTAAGTTAATGAATTTCAACCGCCATATGCATAACTTCTTGTGAAATTTCTGTGGGAGTAAAGGCTGATGTTCTGGGTTCGTTCATTTTTCTTTGGGCAGTAGAAGTGAACTCTATTTGAGTTAGATAGGATAATATGTCAGATTCACTTTTTTTGGGCAGGGATGTCTAAAAGTAGAAGGCACAGGTTTAAGGAGAGGGGAAGAAATTTAAAGGAGTTGGGTTTTTCAAACAGACGGTGGGGAATATTTGGAATGAGGAGTGGAGGCAGATATTGTTATGACATTTTAAAAGCATTCGGACTGGAAAGGAACAGAGGGTTACCGAGCTAATGATGGCAAATTGGACTAGCATAGATAGGCATGGTTACCATGGAGGAGGTGAGCCTATTTGTGTGCCATATAAATTTGTCTAATCCTCTGATTCTGTGATTCTGACCAGGCATGTTATAGTCATTGGGATTCAACATTGTATTCAATAATTTCAAAACATCTATCTTTCCAGCATGTGTCAGACTAGCCAGTTCTGATAAAAGTGTATAAACCCATAACATCAGCTCAGTTTTTCTCTCTCACAATTGCTGCCTGATTTACTGAGTATTTCCATTCAGATTTATTTCAGATTTCCACCAATTGCAATGTTTTATATCTCAATATTTTCTGCATAATTTCTTTTCCCTTTCTGCTTTATCCTCATTCACCTATTTACGTGTGTTCTATGTTTGCAGGTCTTCACCACACGCTCATTGCCAGCATTATCATTATGCACATTATTTAATCATTCTCGGCCTCCATGGACATTCCCTTATTCTTGCCTCACCTTCATGTTCTCTGTGAACTTAAAACATGCTTATTTTCTTATATTTCCAGAGTTCTGGTAAAAAGTCATTAACCTGAGGTATTAACTGTTCTCTCACCATTGATGCTGCCCGATTGGCTGAATATTTCCCATCTTACCTGTTATTATTTCAGATTTCTAACATCTGCAGTTTGTTATTTTTAGTTTTGAGATAATTCATTTATTCCTGGTGCAAATGTTAGAATGCAAGTGTTTCTAATTATACAAAGTAAATCTTGCTTATTGTACAGATGAATCTGGAAAGGAAGCAAATGTATGCATAAATTAACTCTCTGACTTTATTTTTCTTTCATTGTAAATGTATAGATTGTAATGTTAGAATGCATCAGATCAATGAACCAGTTCCAATACCATTCAGAATGTGAAGCCTTATTATTTTGCACTGAAAGGCCCCAAACTGGGTCTTTTATCTCTTATTCGTTGAGAAAATAATTCATGCCATTTGCATAATTTTAATTTGTGAGTCAATGGCTGGTATTGTGGCGGTACCCGGGAATTAGGCCACTCCCTTGTTCACCCCCCTCGGCACGGGTTGGACAGGGCTGGGGAAGGGACTAGTGCTACGGGGTTTGCAAGAAGGGGCTCGAGAGATAACTCGTACTTGAGACTGAACAGAGTGTGGATGTTCTGTTGCTGCATTAAATACCTACCTGGCGTCTTGCCTGATTCCCACTGTGTCCAGACCCACGACACTGGTGACCCTCGACATTTCCTCGCAAGTCACGATGGACCCGAACGTTCCTCAACATGCACTACCCGGCCCTGCCGGTCAGCCGCCTCTGGACCCTGCCGGTCAGCCGCATCTGGACCCTGTCGGACCCCACACCGTTGACCCTGCTGACCGTGCCGATCTCCACGCTGTGGCGTTGAAGCTGCCTCCCCTTTGGACCGACGACCCTGATTTCTGGTTTGACCAGGCCGAGGCGGGGAGTGACAGCCGATGCAACCAAGTACTTTTACGTTATTGGCACCCTCGACCAGGCCACTCCGCGACGGGTCAGACCTTTCCTCCGCGCCCCCCCTGTGGGTAATAAGTATGAGGGCCTCAAGGCCTTTCTCCTAAGGAGGTTCAACCTCAGCGAGGCAGAGCGGGCAGCCCAGATCCTACAGATGACTGGCCTGGGTGACCGCCGCCCATCGGTGCTGCTAGGCGATATGCTGGCCCTGATGTGCGACCACGAGCCCTGCCTTTTATTTAAACATTCTAACCTGCAGCAGCTGCCGTTTGATCTCCGCCAGCAGCTCACCAATGACCCATTCACTGACATGCAGATGGTGGGCAAGCGTGCCGATGAACTCTGGATGGCCCGTCAGCTGGCCCTCGACGCGCTGGACATTCCTCTGATGTCCAACGACGATCCGCAGGTCGGTGCCTCGATCGACCGCGTCTCCACCACTCCTCGACGTCCTTCGCGGCAGGACCCGCTGCAACGGCACACCCGGCCGGCAGCGCGTCTTTCCCGCACAGCCTGCCGTCAGTTCCTCCGCACGCCACCAGAGGTCGCTGGTGGTCGGAACAGCCAGCACAGCCGCCCGTTTCCACAGACGCCAGCAGAGGAGGCTGGTGCTACTTTCACTGCCGCTGGGGACCATCAGCCCGTCAATGCCGGCAGCCCTGCTCGTTCCGGGGAAACGCAGGGGCCGGCCATCAGTGATTGCTTTGGCGGCCGGCCAGATTCATCGCGTGTTTGCGTGGGATCGCCGCACCGGGGCTCGTTTCCTTGTGGACACGGGCTGAGTGAGCGTTCTTCCCCCTTCGAATGATGACATCCGCTATGGTAAACGCGGCCCCCTCCTCGCCGCGGCAAATGGGACACCAATCCGCTCGTAGTCCACCCAGACAACATCCCCAAGACAGCCATCGTAACGCCATTTGTCCTTTTTGAATTCCTCCGTATGCCGTTTGGACTTAAGAACGCTGCGCAAGCTTTTCAGCGGCTTATGGACTGTGTGTGCCGTGGTCTGGACGTTGTTTACGTTTACCTCAATGACATTTTGGTGACAAGCCACCCGATACAGGAGCATGCTGCCCATCTCCGCCAGCTATGCCAGCACCTCAGCGATCATGGGCCGACCATCAACATCGCCAAATGCCGTTTCTGGGTGACGTCCATCAATTTCCTGGGCCACCACGTGACTGCACAGGGCACTGCCGCTCCTGGACAAGGTGGACGCGGTGCAACAGTTTCCACGCCCGACCACCGTGAGGGGTCTCCAGGAGTTCGTTGGGATGGTGGCCTTTTACCATCGATTTGTGCCGTCTGCAGCCCGGATCATGCGCCCGCTGTTCCACCTCATGGTGGGTAAGCGCAAGGAGGTCGAATGGACTGACGATGCGGTGGCGGCATTCCAACACGCCAAGGAAGCCCTAGCTATGGCCACGATGCTCGTACACCCACGGGCGGATGCGCCAACTAGCCTGGCGGTCAACGCTTCGGATGTGGCGGTTGGGGCGGTGCTAGAACAGCACATGGATGGGTGTTGGAAGCCTCTCGCTTTCTTCAGTAGGCACCTCAGCGGCGCACAGCGGAACTACAGTGCCTTTGACTGCGAGCTCCTCGCCCTTTACCTCGCAGTCCGCCACTTCCGCTACTTCCTTGAGGGGCAAACCTTCACTGCGTACACGGACCACAAACCCCTCACCTTTGTAAAGTCAAGTCAAGTCAATTTTATTTGTATAGCTCATTTAAAAACAACCCACGTTGACCAAAGTGCTGTACATCTGATTAGGTACTATTAAAAAAAAAAAAAAAAAAAAAGAAGCATACAGTAGCACGCAAACAGTTCACAGCGCCTCCTCAATGAGCCTCAAACGCTAGGGAGTAGAAATAGGTTTTGAGCCTGGACTTAAAGGAGTCGATGGAGGGGGCAGTTCTGATGGGGAGAGGGATGCTGTTCCACATCCACACTTTGTGGTCAGCTCGCCAGCAGCGGCAGCTGGCTTTCGTCTCTGAATACACTACGTCCATCCGTTTCATCGGGGGCAAAGACAACAGAGTGGCCGACGCCTTGTCTCGACCCGCGGTCCACGGCGTCCTGCAAGTGGCAGATGGCGTCGACTACTCAGCCCTGGCGGCGGCCCAGCTGACGGACAATGAGATGTCCGCCTATCGTACCGCCGTTTCGGGCCTGCGGTTGGAGGACGTTCTCTGTGGCACTGGGGGCGCAATGCTGCTGTGCGATGTCTCCACCGGGCAGCCGCGCCCTATCGTTCCCGTTGCCTGGCGGCGCAGAGTGTTCGAGGTGCTCCAAGGGCTGGCCCATCCTTCCATTCGGGCGACAACGGCCCTCGTGGCTTCCCGTTTTGTGTGGCACGGGTTACGTAAACAGGTTGGGCAATGGGCGCGCGCCTGCATCCCGTGCCAAACTGCCAAAGTACAGCAGCATGTTGCGAGTACCGCTCCAGGAGTTCATCGTCCCTCGCCAGCGGTTTGACCACATCCACGTGGATATCGTGGGGTCGCTGCCACCTTCTCGGGGCTTCACCCACCTCCTGACTGTGGTTGACCGTTTCACACGGTGGTCGGAGGCAGTTCCACTGCCAGACACCTGCGCTTCCACCGCCAGTTCAAGGCTGCCCTGAAGGCCCGGCTCGTTGACCCGGACTGGGTCGATTAATTGCTGTGGGTTTTACTGGGCGTCCGCACTGCGCCCAAAGAGGACTTGGCCACATCCTCGGATGAATTGGTGTAAGGGGGCCCGCTGACAGTGCCCGGTGAGTTTATTCCATCAGCCCAGGGTCAGGCGGAGCAACCATCGGCCGCCCTGCAACGCCTTCGGGAGACGGTGGGCAAGCTGGCACTGGTGCCGACGTCTCGCCACGGTTCGGTTCGGTCGCATGTCCCTTCCGCTCTACAGGACTGTCCGTTTGTTTTCCTGCGCCGGGATGCACACCGGACGCCCTTTCAGCATCCGTATGAAGGGCCATTCAAGGTGCTCTAGCGTGGCTCTGCCACCTTCGTTTTGGACATGGGGGGGTCGTCCTGAGACGGTCTCTATTGCGCGGCTGAAGCCGGCGCACGTGGACAGTAGCCAGTCGGTCCTACTGCCACGGCTGAAGCCCTCGGGGTCGTCCTGCATCCCGGCCCTTACCCCCAGTATCCCCGCAGCTTTCTTCGCCTGGCAGTGTGGTTCCGGTTCCTGCGACCGCCGTGTTGCGCACACGGTCTGGTCGTCTCATACGTCCCCCTGTCCGTTTCGTGCCTCCAGTTCTTGGGAGGGGGGGGGGGGGGGTCCTGTGGTGGTACCTGGGGATTAGGCCACTCCTTGGATCATCCCCCTCGGCACGGGTTGGACAGGGCTGGGGAAGGGACTAGTGCTACGGGGTTTGCCTGAAGGGGCGAGAGAGATAACTCGTGCTTGAGACTGAAGAGAGTGCGGATGTTCTGTTGCTGCATTAAAATTACTGTTAATAATAATAATAATAATAATGCATTACATTTATATAGCGCTTTTCATATATTCAAAGACGCTTTACAGGGATTTAGAGAACATAGGGAAGTGAATAAATAGATAAATAAGTAAATAAGTAAACGAACAGAGAAAGGAGACAGAAGGTGAGGTGACCTTCAGTGGTTGAAGGCAGTGCTGAAGAGGTGAGACTTCAGTGATGTTTTGAATGTGGTGAGTGTGGAGGAGTCTCTGACGGTTTGGGGTAGTGAGTTCCAAAGGGTGGGAGCAGCGATGGAGAAAGCCCTGTTAATACCTACCTGGCATCTTACCTGATTCCCACTGCGTCCAGACCCACTACAGGATCATTTTAAGGTGAGAAATCAGCAGAAATCATTTTCATAATATCATAGAAAATTTATAATAGCCAGGAACATCCATGATTGAAAAGGAGCTCTTCAGTCTAAGAGTACCCTGTGGCAGTGGGTAAACTCATAAGTCACAGCTCTTCAAGTAGACATCTGTTTAAATGCGATGAGGATTTCAGCATTATTACCCTTTCACTGATTGAATTGCAGACCCACTATGTCATATTTTCCACCACATCTCTTTTATTATGCTACTGCCAGTTACTTTAATAGTACGCTTGGTTTAATAGTACGCTTGCTAAAAAAAATAGACCTTTGCCATTATTCTTCCCTCCAAATTTGGTACATTTCAATCAATGCTCTGTCAGCCTCGGTTGTTCTAAGGAGAACCACCTTGCCAATATTTTCTCATAGCTACAATTTTCACGGCCGAGTGATATACTCATAAATCTTCTTTGTTTCTAAGATTCTAAGGGGAGCAACAGGCAACCGTGGCTGACAAGGGAGGTTAGGGATGGAATAAAACTAAAAGAAAAGATGTATAAGATGGCAAAGGGCAGTGGGAAACCAGAGGAGTGGGCAACTTTCAAAGGACAACAGAAGATAGCAAAAAGGGCAATACGGGCTGAAAAGATGAGGAAAGATGCGAAGCTGGCCAGGAGTATAAAGAAGGACAGTAAAAGCTTCTTTAGGTATGTTAGGAGAAAAAGATTAGTAAAGACAAATGTGGGTCTCTTGAAGGCAGAAACAGGTGAAATTATTATGGGGAACAAGGAAATGGTTGAAGAGTTGAACAGGTACTTCGGATCTGTTTTCACTAAGGAAGACACAAACAATCTCCCAGTTGTACTAGAGGACAGAGGATCTAGGGAGACAGAGGAACTGAAAGAAATTTGCATTAGGTGAGAAATAGTATTGGGTAGATTGATGGGACTGAAGGCTGATAAATCCCCAGGGCCTGATGGTCTGCATCCCAGGGTACTCAAGGAGGTGGCTCTAGAAATCGTGGATGCATTGGTGATCATTTTCCAATGTTCAATAGATTCAGGATCAGTTCCTGTGGATTGAAGGGTAGCTAATGTTATCCTACTTTTCAAGAAGGGAGCGAGAGACAAAACGGGGAATTATAGACCAGTCAGTCTGACATCGGTGGTGGGGAAGATGCTGAAGTCAATTATTAAAGAGGAAATAACGGCGCATTTGAATAGCAGTAAAAGGATTGGTGCAAGTCAGCATGGATTTATGAAGGAGAAATCTTGCTTGACTAATCTTCTGGAATTTTTTGAGGATGTGACAAGTAAAATGGATGAAGGAGAGCCAGTGGATGTAGTGTATCTAGACTTTCAGAAAGCCTTTGATAAGATTCCACACGGGAGGTTGGTGTGCAAAATTAGAGCACATGGTATTGGGGTTAGGGTATTGACATGGATAGAGAATTGTTTGGCAGACAGGAAGCAAAGACTAGGAATCAACGGGTCCTTTTCAGAATGGCAGGCAGTGGAGAGTGGAGTGCCACAAGGCTCGGTGTTGGGGCCGCAACTATTTACAATATATATTAATGATTTGGATGATGGAATTAAAAGTAACACTGACAAGTTTGCGGATGACACTATGCTGGGTGGCAGTGTGAACTGCGAAGAGGAGATTAGGAGGCTGCAGGGTGACTTGGACAGGTTGAGTGAGTGGGCAGATGCATGGCAGATGCAGTATAATGTAGATAAATGTGAGGTTATCCACTTTGGTGTCAAAAATAAGGAGGCAGATTATTAACTCAATGGTGTCAGATTAGGTAAAGGGGAAGCGCAACGAGACCTTGTACACCAGTCACTGAAAGTAAGCGTGCAGGTACAGCAGGCAGTGAAGAAAGCTAATGGCATATTGGCCTTCATAATGAGAGGATTTGAATACAGGAGCAAAGAAGTCCTTCTGCAGTTGTACAGGGCCCTGGTGAGACCACATCTGGAGTATTGTGTGCAGTTTTGGTCTCCTAATTTGAGGAAGGACGTCCTTGCTCCTGAGGCAGAGCAGCGTAGCTTCACGAGGCTAATCCTGTGATGGAGGGACTGTCATATGAGGAAAGATTGGAAAGACTGCTTGTATTCACTGGAGTTTAGAAGGATGAGAGGTAATCTTATAAAGATGTATAAAATTATAAAAGGACTAGACAAGCGAGATGCAGGAAAACTGTTCCCAATGTTGGGGGAGTCCAGAACCAGGGGACACAGTCTAAGGATCAAGGGGAGGCCATTTAAAACTCAGGTGAGAAGAAACCTTTTTACCCAGAGAGTTGTGAATTTATGAAATTCTGCCACAGAGGGCAGTGGAGGCTAATTCACTGGATGGATTTAAAAGAGAGTTAGATAGAGCTCTAGGGGCTAGTGAAATCAAGGGATATGGGGAGAAGGCAGGCACTGACTGTGGAAGATCAGGTTTCTGAGTGTGATCTCTCAGTAAAGGGCCTGTCCCAGTTAAGCGATTTATAAAGCGACTGCTGGCCACTGTCAAAGTCGTAGCAGATCGCCGAAAAACTTAATTTTTTTTTAACCCTACGACAATGTCTGCGACAATGCGCGCGACAAGCTACGACAACCTACTACCTAGGCGACCCAGGCTTCGTGACCTAGAACGTCCACTACGACAGGGACTACGACAAGCTACAACAACCGACGACAACCTGCACTTTTGTGGAGGTGTCACAAGCACAACTCGGTCTCCACATTCCTGAGTTTTGACCCGTTTTACATCATGCGAGCATGTTATAACCCTTCCCTTAATGCATATTTCTTTCTAGACGTAATATCTCGTTAGATCACATTATAAACATGGATTAGGAAAGGTATTACAAGCCAGGCTTTAGTTCAGATCCACTTTGCACACATCACTCACTGCACTTAACAGGCTGGGGAGTTTTGTGGAGTTAGAACGCGATGCAGAAGCAACGCCGAATTTAAACACGAAATCGCCAAGTCGTTTTGGGATGTTTATATTTGTTGAATGAAAGAAACAAGATGCATTTTCTCCGTACAACTGAAGAAACCGAATGTTCTCACCTCGTTCTGGTGTTCGAACAAATCGTGCAAAATTACTCCTTCCAGGACATAACTCAGCAGACAATCGAATTTATATCAAATGCTCAAGCGAGCAGAGTCAGGTCGATAAAAGTTAATTTTTTTGTGAAATTAGCACCTGGCTGAGAGTTTACACCACCTTCGTAAACATCGCAAAATTAAAGCACGCTTACCTGACCATCAAACTGTCAAATGTCCTGACGGTAAATATATTGATTAAACAAAACTATCTTCTGGTATCTTCAAATGCCTTTTTTAAATTTTAGTTTTACATGCTTCTAAATGTTGTGAGTATCATGCACAATACTCTGCAAGCACCAGGCTTATATACATGGAGCAAGCGTGACACTGTCGACTTTAGGTGGGTGGCGGGCGAGCAGTGGGAACATCTTCTTGTAATCTCTCTTTCGAAGCACACATCTTCCTCTTGTTGGACTGTAACTGATGTCCATCAATTAGCCATAGCTCTCGAGTCTCCCATGTGAACGGGTGTGGTTCAGCAGTGCTTGGCTTATGTTCACAATTTTGGGATTCCCTAAAAGCTGCTGACGTCAAGGGCCATCTGCTGCACTCAATAGCTTTGCTTTCACCCTTGCAACTTAAAACAAGGGAGAAATTCGCAAACAGGAGTGTAAAATCGCCTTCAAACAAGAACGACCTACAGCCCCCCCATCCCTGATTCAGTTGCACCGAGAAAATGCACCTTGCTTCTTTCATTCAACAAATGTAAACATCCCAAAACGACTTGGCGATTTCGTGTCTAAATTTGGCGTTGCTTCTGCATCCCGAACCATTGTTTAATTGGAAATGGGTGAGAAGGTTTTTTTTTGGTGAACATCACTACGCCTGTTTAAGATTTTAATTTTCATCGACGTTCCTCCATCAAATGGACTTGAAGGGTAAAACACTCCATGTAATTATGTGCAAAAGATGCAAGGCTGTTG
Organism: Rhinoraja longicauda; assembly: GCF_053455715.1. Lineage (NCBI taxonomy): Eukaryota > Metazoa > Chordata > Chondrichthyes > Rajiformes > Arhynchobatidae > Rhinoraja > Rhinoraja longicauda. Next base: position 36,285,071 of record NC_135954.1, on the reverse strand, counting down.
ATATCCTTAACCTAGTCCCTATCAGATGTAACCGGCCATTTCAAAAGCAATTCGACAATTACTTGGCACTCACAATGCTTGCAGTCTGTGGGTGAATGCGAAACCTACACCACCAAATTGCTGGTTATTAATTTATTACATTGACTTGGACTCAAGCTAAAATTGACACAGTGGAGTAAAGGGATAATTATGAGTGTTAGGATTTTGTTTGGAATCAACGCTCGCTGCTGAGGTTGAAGTTGGGTGGGAGATGGGGAGAGGGGATTTGATGCGATGCCGCTAGAATTTGACATTTGTAATACAATAAATGCAGTCTCAAAAAAGGGGGAAAATCTCATCGAAACGGCAGAATTGATGGCCTTTGCTATAATTAAAAACAATTATTTTTCGAGAATAAGCAAGGCTATAATCCATTATGCACCAGTAACTGAAATTCAGGTATTGATAATAGGCCACAATCTTGAATCCCTCTCGTGCTTCAGGTAAAGGTGCTTCGTGCAGGTGTCCGCCCCCCTTTGACAGCATTACGGTCTCCGCCCCATTCCACAGCTGGCTGTTGCAGCTGAACTTCCGTGGGTGGGTTTTGACAGTTCCGTCAGTTTTGACAGTAGGCGATAACCTACCACACCTGGCGACAACCTGCGACAGCGCCCACGACAAGCTACGATCATTGGCGACAAGCTAGCTGTCGGCGAAAAATTTTGAACAGGTAACTTTTTCCGCGACGAGCCGAGATCTGCTACGACTCATTGAAGACTACTCACGATCATGCCCGCGACACCCCGGCGAACGTGCGGCGACAGCCTAGTTGCTGGCAGTCGGCTTAAAATCACCTAACTGGGACAGTCCCTTAAGGCTCTTTTCATCCACCCCACCTTTTCATCCACCCCACCTTTTCCACCAAAACAAAATTTAGAATTTGTTTTGGATCTGAACACTAGTTTTGAAAAAAACCCACAAAGGAATTATGTTTCCACTGCTGCTTTTAGACTGACTGTATTGCATTAAAGCTTGAAGTAAATGAAATCATACACAATTATTGCCCGAGTGCTGCTGCAGTTGTCCGAGGTTTACCTGCAGATTTGCTCTTTACTCTCCCTTAAACTATTTGGAGGTCCATAGTACATTCCAAACAGTGTGATTGCCCCAGTTTCTCCTATATTTTAACCAATAAAGCATTATTTGATGATCCTTCCAAAATATCACCCACCCTAACTGCTATTAGTGTGTCTTTAAGCAATATTGCTGTCCAAAATTATTTTTGATCTCTCTCTATTTTTGCAATAAACCAGGAACATTAATTTTCCAGTCCTTGTTTCTGTAATAGGTGTAACATCATACTTCCATGTACCTACCAGCACCCTCATCTGCTTTATCCATGGTACTCCTTACATTTAGATACAGTAAGCACACCATACTCAATTTTTAATTGTATTCTAATCTTCGTTTTCTCTGCTTTTCGATGACATTTTTCAGATGCAATAGCCCTGAGAATTAATTTTTTTTAAAATTGAAAGTAATCACTTTTTTTAAATTGAAAGTAATAGAACCAGAGGACTGATATTAAACATTTAAAATAAAATTGCCTGTCGTTAATCTTAGTGGTTATAGAATTTATTATTTTTTTAATGAATTTCCATCTGGTTTTGGATTTCGTGACATTTATATGGGAGGTTATGAGTTTTCCTTCCAGCTCAGAGTAGTTTGAAGTTGCAAGATTTTGTAAGAAAATGGGGAGGTACATTTATGTGTCGTGGGCTATTTTAATTGCTCTATTATAGTCAACACAGGCAGGATTAAAGAGCCATTAACGTTGAGTATACCATTCCAATTTTTGATGCACCTGAGAATTTTAAAGCATCTTTACCTCCTTAAGTATAAACAAAACTGCAGATATTCTGGGATCAATTTTCTTATACAGCCACCAGATGGCGAACTAAGAACACAGATCGTGTCTCTGTGGATTATTGTGACACACTTGTGGTTAAGAAGGCTGTAAAAGATTATGTAAGCTTGTGGCCCAGTCGGTTGGCATCCCAATTTCAAGCCATGACACAATGGAGCAATATTTTGGCACAAATATCATGCCATATTCTTGTAGAAACAGTGAGGTAGATTTATTGGCAAATGAGAAACATGCACTTTGCTGAGCAATTTCACCATGGCAAGCAGTGGGCCAATATTGGGGCATTTTTGCTCCTCAGTGATGATTGAGTGATGTCGGCAGTCACCATTTGCCTTTAGCAAAACACACAAGGTGCTGGAGTAACTCAGTGGGTCAGACAGCATCTCTGAAGAACATGGATAGGTAGCACTTCTTCAGGTGTCTACCATGTGCATTTGGGCTGCAAGACATTTTCCCTTTGGTGCTTTCTGTCTGAGCAGGTGATTGGGGTCCCATTAAGAAAGAAGGACGATTCACAGGGAAGAGGATGACATTAGGGCTTTGATGAAGATTCCAGAGATGGTGACCCTGCCTTAATTCCCAACAGTGGTTTAGCTAGGGAAACAAAGCTTAATATGGGAGCATGTCTGTAGTTGTACTTTCACCTTTGGGTATTGAATAACAATGTCTATCATGCTTTGGGTGCTGGTCATGCAATGTACCTAGCAGCTTGTCTGTCTTCATACATCATTTACACAGATCATGCATAAATTCTTAAAGCACGTGATACGCACATGGTGTTGCCAATTGCTTTTAATGATTGGACATCCGATTTTAATAAAATTGTGGAGATAATGAACTAATCCAATTTAAATAAAATTGTTAGGGGGAATGAACTGTTGCTCTGTGTCGAAGAATTTCTAGCCAGAGTTTATGTATTTGGAAACCCTGCAAGCATTCTTTGTGGTATTACAGAGAATGAAACCGATTCCAAATTTTAATTAACCTTGTTATTGTTCATACTTTCAGATAGATTGAACTTCCTCTTATTAAAATAAGCTTGCAGGAAAAAGCAGTCAAAATGTTTGGAGTTTAATCACTTGTAAATTGTACTTAATCATATTTGGGTATCATGTGGAACATCTGCTTCATCAATTCCTGATTATATAAAAAACATTGAACTTTTGCTTTAAGATACAGATTTGTTTTTATTACCCAAGGACTTCTGCAAAGCTCATTAATTTTCAGCTGCTTGATACATGATCTTTTTAACAGAAGGTCAGAAATCAAGAATTTTGCTGATCAGTACGCAATCTTCAATTTAGTTTTGTTTAGTTTAGAGATTTAGTTTTGCTGTACATTATCCCAATTTCTCATCCACTCTTTACATGCAAGGGACAATTTAACAAGGCCAATTAACCTCCAAACCCACACATTTTTGGGATGTAGGAGGATACTTGGGCATCTGGAGGAAGCCCACGTGGTCACAGGAAGAGTGTACAACCTTCACACAGACAGCATCCAAGGTCAGGATTGAACCAGGTCTCTTCAGAAAATGAGCCAATGCGAGCCTGCTTGCAGAAAGACCAAGACAGCTTATGCATAAATACTAACATGTGGCAAATTTAGGATTAATCTGATTATCATGTGTATGAAAAGTTTCATTTTGCATGCCCTCCAATCAAATCAGATACTATTGTACACCACATTCATTCTGTACAGAAACTAGGCAATGGCCATCTTCAACAAAAGCAATCTAAGCATTCACTCTCCTTACTTCCCTCTATTTTACTCTCCACCACCCATGAACCTCCCCCACTCCCCTTCCCCTCCCATCTCACCAATGAGTATCAATATCCTGGGATTCACCACTGACCAGTTAGGAATGTCAATTAAATTCCGCAACAACACCTGACTCACTCTACCTTAAAGCAGTTTAATAAAATTTTCACCCACATGTTTAGACTGTAATGTTGTATCCTTATTGTTTTGATGTGGTTATGCTTTATTCTTAATTGTTAACTGTATGTTTGTGTTGTCATTTGTGAGCGGAGCACCAAGGCACATTCCTTGTATATGCACATACTTGGCCAATAAACTTATTCATTCATTCAGTCATGCCCACAGTTCCACAGTTCCACTTTATACTCTTCGCATTCTGTGCTGCAACAGATGACTTTTCACCTTCCTTTCCAATGTCAAGGATCACATATTCCAACATCTCCTGGATTCCAAAACTTCTTAACCTTTCACCCCTTCAATTTTCTCTGGCCCTCGTCTCCCCCCACAGTTCCACCACTTACGATGTTTTCACCATTCTTTTTGGCCTGAACCTAAACAATCAGTCCTCAGCAGAGGCCTCCATTTTATTCCTCAATTTAAATAATTCTGAGCATCTTTGGGCCTATCTCTTTGGACAAGTGTCCTCAACCCTTACAGATCCTTCATCAATAGATTCCTTATTTTCTCTTATTTTCCTCTTATTTTCTTTTGATTTATTCAATGCCACTGCTAATGGGACATTGGCCACCTTGATATACCTTTCACTCTGGCTGACTTACCGTCCTCTGATCTTGCACACATTCTTTGCTCAGAACCTTTATTGACACCATCATGAAACTTGCAAGCAAGGATGAACTGATCTCTGGGTTTAAGTTTCTTTTTGTCTCGTGTGACAAGCTTTGATATAGAGTGGCAAGCTTTGATTTGCATGCTATCGAAGCAAATCGGGTAATGCTATACATAAATACAATCAAGCAAAACTTAAGGTCTATGAGTAGAGTGAAGCGGAAGGTACAGAGTACAGAATATAGTTCTAAGGATTGTAATGCACCAGTTCTATAGACCAAGTCCAATGTCTGCTAGGGATAGTACCCTAGCTAATGGAAGTACTGTTCAGAAGCTGTTCCAGAATCTGTCTTGAGGAGACCCTTGAGACCCAAGGTCTCACAATTGATCATCATGCCACTGCCTCCCACTCTGCCATGGACCATATTTATTTGTGAGATCTTCCCTCCACAACTTCCTACCCCAACTCCATTCTCCTACCTTCTGCAGAAGATCCACAAAACAACATTGATCAACTGCTCTTTCAACTCTATTTTCCCCAGATCAGGGCCCAAGCTACACCTGATTCTTTGTAAGTTATGTGGAACAGTCGTTTCAGTCCTACTTTGACTTACTTTGCCAGCCCTTTCTTTACGGTATATCAATGGCTGTATTGGTGCTGCTTCATGAATTCAAGTAGAAATTTAAAAATTCATCACTTTTGCTGTCAATTTACATCCTGCTCTCAGATTCACATGGATCATCTTTGACCTCTCCTTTGCCTTGCTGAATCTCGTGAAATAGGTTGGTGACAAACATCCATTACAAGCCTTCAGAATTCCACAGCTAGCTTGACTATACTTATTGCATTCCATTGTCTCAGTTCCTCTGTTTCTGTTGCATTTACTCTTCAGCTACTTCCTGAACTATGGCTTCCTTGCTTCCTTCACTACAGAATCTCATCTATTTGTTGCATCTCTGTTGTCATCTTTCTCCTGAAAAAAGGGAGACTGGAGTCCCCGGTGCTCAAATTACACCCCACTAACCACCCATTTAACTGATAATCATTTGCAAGTTCTGTCAGCTCTAACAAGATTCCACCACCAGAGGCATATTCTCCTCTCTTTTCATCCGGGATTGTTTTCTTCACACTCCCCAGTCCACTCTACCATCCTCACCAACCAGTTTTAGTCTTATGGCACTTTCTGCACCTATCCTTTAACCTCTTCCGTTCTCGCCTTTCTGGAACCCAAACATTTCATAGTAAAGGTATTTTCAAAGGTATCTGAAGAAAGGTCTTGACCAGAAACTTCATCCATTACTTCTCTCCAGAGATACTGCCTGTCCCACTGAGTTACTCCAGCATTTTGTATCTATCTTTGGTGTAAACCAGTATCTTCCTACACAAAGGTATTTGATTTGCATTTCTTCTAATCCAGTGTTCACTTTTGAAATCAAATGCATATCAGGGAAACAATGCTATCTTATCCAAATGAGAATAAAGTCATATTCACTCAACAGCTCGCTGATGTACACTATGCTGGAGAGTTGGATAAAGTGGATTGGAAAAATGGATCAAAGGCTATGACAATATAAAGATTGATTTAATATCTTACAATTACTAATAAAAATACACACTATGGTGAAGTAAAGATTCAGTGGGAAATGGGATTAATTAAAGTGGATGGGGATGATATCAAATTGAAAGAGAAGGCTAATGACACTACAATAGAATATTTAGAAATCAAAAAGGGTCACAAACTAATTATGCTAAATAGGGGAACATAGAATATGCTAGTGAACTAGTATGGAATATAAAATCAGATTGTAAGAACCTGAAGAGGTTATTTTTTTTAAAGCGGTTATCAAAAACAATGTTTGCCCATTGAAAGTTTGTCTTGTAAATTTGAGTTTTTTTTGAGGAGCAGACGGAGAATGGTAGGGCAGTGGGTGTTATCTGCATGGACTTTTGGAAATAATTTGACAAGGTTCCTCATGGCAGGCTGATCCAGAAGATTGTCCAGGGATCCCTGTGAGTTGATAACTTGAATGCAAAATTGGCTTGCTCATAGAAGACAGAGGGTAGGAGGTCTGTGACCTGTGGTTTTCTGCCAGGATCAGTGCTAGGTCCTCTCCTGTTTGTACTATATATGAATTATTTGGATGAACATGTTGATGGTCTTGTGAGTATGCTTGCAAAAATTGTGAAGAAATGCTAAAGGAATGTATTCAGTAAATGGCAGGACCCTTAGGAGCATTAATGTACAGATGAATTTTGGGGGCCAAGTCAACAACTCCCTGGAAGTGGCAAGGTAAGTGAATAGGGTGTTAAAGACATAAAGCATATTTGTCTTCATTGGTTGGGTCATTGAGTATAATAGTTACCAGGTCATGTTGCAGCTGTATAAAACTATGGTTATGCCACATTTAAAGTATTGTGTGCTTTTCTGGTGGTCACACTACTGGAAGAAGATGGAGACTTTGGAAAGGGTGCTGAAGAAGTTCACCAGAATTCTGTTTGGATTAGAGAGTATTAGCTGTAAGGTGAGAATGACCAATGTTAGATTGTTTTGCTCTGCAGTATTGGAGGCTGAGGGGCAACTTGATAGAAATATATAAAATTATGAAAGGCACAGACAGAGTCAGAGACGTTTTTTTCCCCTGTGTGGAAATATCAAATACGAGAAGCTGGATTTAAGGTAAGAGGGGGAAAGTTTCAAGAAGATTTGCGAGGCAACTTTATTTTACAGAGCGTGTCAGCTGCTTCGTATGTGCTGCCAGGCGAGCTGGGAGAAGCAGATATGACATCAATGTTTAAGAGACATTTAGACAGACAGATGTACAGGCAGGCAACTGATAGACGGAGTTAGTGAGGTTGGCGTCATGTTTGGCACAGACATGTTCGGCCAAAGGATCTGTTCCTGCACTATGTTCTTGGGGCATGTGAGGAGGTTGTTGGCAAGATCTCATTTTTTGGAGGCAAAGACGTTAGGAGTTTATGGTGATTTGCAACTCCAATACACTTTTGTTTAATTATTTGTTTACTTGTGGAACAGCATGCTCTAAACACTGATAGTTTTGCAATCAATTCTGGGTCAATGTTTTAACTATAATTAATGTCTATCAACACTTGTATTCGGCTGAATGCAAATAGTGATATATTAGATTTGAAAATCTTTATTGCTTTGTGATCTAAAATTAACGATGGCTTAGACTGGTGAGATTCTTTGTTTTCTCAGTAACTCCTTTATGAAATGATTTGGGGTATTTGTGCATGAATTCCCAAAAGATCTGACTTCAATTTAAAATTCCTTAATTTACCATTTACATAAAAATGTCGATAATCTGGCACCTGGGGCTTTAGTGACGCTGGATTAGCAGTTTTTTCCATACTGTTGGATGTCACTGCTTTTAATACCCAAACACAAATGCCCAAACCCCAAAATGGGCAGCACAATGGTGCAGCGGTAAGTTGCTGTCTTACAGCAGCAGCGACCCTGGTTTGATTCTGAATATGGATGCTGTCTGCCTGGAGTTTGTACTTTCTCCAGGTGCTCTGGTTTCCCCCACATTCCAAAGATGAGCAGGTTTCTAGGTTAATTGGCTTCTGTAAATTGTCCCTAGTGTTTAGGATAGAACTAGTGTACGGGTAATTGCTGATTGGCACTAACTTAGTGGGCAGAAGGGCGTGTAACACGCTGTATCTCTAAACACTTATTTCACTTTTTTACATGTTATACAATAGTATAATAAATTGTGCAATGAACCCAGTTAATTTAAAGGGAATAGGAAATATACAAGTGCCTCAGAACTCAGCTCTGGCCACACATCCCCCTTGTACACTGGACCGGCTCACATTGTGAGCCAGATGTTAAACATCAGGAATTCGGAGCAGTTGCATGCTAGATAGTTGAAGTTTTACTGTAACTGGAAAACTCATTAAAACAGACTCTGATAACACCGATGGAAAACAGAAAAATATCACAGGATGCTTTTGTGAATTGGAGGGGGGGGGGGGAAAGATGAGCCTCTACTATGCGTAACCTTGCGTTATACTTGGATCTGAGAACATGGGAAATGGGAGTTTTTAATTTTGTGATGGATGTTTGAAATGGGTTTTTGATTTCGTAGAATGATTTATATCTCTTCATTTAGCATAAAATTCACAAAGATGCTCTTGATGTTTTCCCTCTCAATGTGCCAGATCAGAATAAGAACATGACACCATTGATTCAAAAATAATCATCCAGATTTCACAATACTCACAGGAACTTCTGACAGCTATAAAATATGTTCACTGGGACTTTTTATTTTGCATTATTTTCTACTACCGATGCCTGTTGTAAGTACGTTCAGTGATCTGAGCTGCAGATTAACTTTTGGAATTAATCTGTCGGTCAAGGAAATGAGTCATGCATGCAATCCATGTGTGTCATCTCTACATAAAAGCACTTTGACGTATTGAGCAGCTCACTGATGGAAGGAATTACAACACTTGTGTCTAGAAATGATTGGCACCCTTGGTCATTCTCATCAGGAAATTTGACTGAATACATCCATGCATTATTCACGTTAACAAGTGTGACATTTTCCTCCAATGACATTTTTAAATTCACAGACAATACCACCATTGTTTGACGAATGACGGGTAACAATGAGCCAGAATAGAGGAGGGAGATTGAAAATCTGATTGAATGGTTTTAGAATAACAATTTTACTCCCAAAAGCCAGCAAGAAGAAAGAGCTGATTGTTGACTTCAGGAGCGAAAAGCCGGAGATCCACGAATAGGTGATGATGCAGAGAGTCAGCGTCTTCAAGTTCCATTATCTCTGAAGATCTGACCTGGGCCCTGCACATCGATGCAATCATAAAAACTAATCGGCACCTCAACTTCCTTTGAAGATTGAGAAGATTTGGATTTGGCATGTTGACGAACAATGTATCAAATTTCTGCAGGTGTACATTAGAGAGCATTATGGCTGGTCATGGGCAGGTTCTGCAACGCGAACGCCCAAGAGAAGGAAGGGGCCTGCAGAGAATGGAAGAGTCTGTCTGGTCTATCGCAGGTACTGACCTTCATAAAATTAAAGGGGTCTATAGAAGTTACAGCTACAAAACGGGAAGCCAATATCATCAAAGACCCTCGCCACACTCTCATTTCGCTCTTACCATTGGGGGAAAAAGGTACCGGAGCCAGAGAACCATGACCACCAGGTTCAAGAACAATTTCTTCCCAGTAACTACACCTCACAACATTAACCTCAGTAACTTTGAATGACCATGGATAGTTTTTGTTTGCATAATGAACATTTCTTTTGCACTGTTATGGTTACCTAGTATGCCATTATTAATTTATTGTATTTTTGATTGTAGATATTATCTGTTTTTGAATTTACGGGCCTGTTAAACTGCAACAAATAAGAATTTCATTGTTCAATAGTGCAATTAAACACACTTGACGCTTTTGATTTGTGTAGTGCCTATTCCTGTTCTTACTGACATAAACTTGAGTTCAAAATTGCAGTCTTTGAATAACCAGAAAAAAAAAGCAGAAACACATTGGCTAAAATCATAAGATTCATATTAAAGGGTCCCTGTTCCTTGATTAGAATGAACAGACCACTTTTCCTTGCTCCTTCATTGTTTATTCAATTTTATTTTCTCACACTTCAGTGACATTTTTGGACAATGATCCTGATACAATCTGAGGAGACCCAAGAAGGGTTAAAAATTATTAGGTAGACACAAAATGCTGGAGTAACTCAGCGGGACAGGCAGCATCTCTGGAGAGAAGGAGTGGGTGACGTTTCGGGTCGAGATCCTTCAGACTGATGTCAGTGGAGTGGGACAGAGATAGAATGTAGTCGGAGACAGTAAGACTGGTGGGAGAACTGGGAAGGGGGAGGGGATGGAGGGGGAGGGAAAGCAAGGGCTACTTGAAGTTAGAGAAGTCAATGTTCATACTACTGGGGTGTAAATATGAACTGGATTTTATTCCTCAGTGAGGTGTGAAAACTTGTGCTGAACATGTAATTTTGTTCCAATAACAATCTCCCAGACATATTAGGGGACTGAGTATCTTGTGGGAGTGAGGAACTGAAGGGAATCCACATTAGTCAGGAAATGGTGTTAGGTTAACTGTTGGGACTGAAAGCAGATAAATCCCCAGGACCTGATGGTCTGCATCCCAGATGTAACGCCATTGTTTTTAGAAAGGAGGGAGAGAGAAAATGGGGAATTATAGACCAGTTAGCCTTACATCGGTAGTGCACATTCAATTCATCCACCTTATTACGAATGCTCCTCGCATTAAGGCACAAAGCTTTCAGGTTTGTTTTTCTTATCTCCCTTCTACCTTTTGCTTCTGACCTCCATTTATGGCTCTCTGTCTCCTTGCATTGGTTCCCATCCCCCTGCCCTGTTAGTTTAAATGTGACCTTTCCTACACTCTCCCGTTAACTGCAAGCATACACTTCCACGTTGTTGATCCCACCCCCCCCCCCCACTGTTTAGATTAAAGTCATCCGTTTAGCACCAGCAAACCTGCCTGCTAGAATGTCAGTCACCCCCAATTAAGATAACCAGTAGTTATCACCAATTATTGCACATCTGTATAACTTAGAGTCATACAGCTTGGAAACAGTTCCGTATAGGAAGGAACTGCAGATGCTGGTCCGAAGATAGACACAAAATGCTGGAGTAACTCAGCAGGACAGGCAGCATCTCTGGATAGAAGGAATGGGTGACGTTTCGGGTCGAGACCCTTCTTCACGTCTAAAAGAAGGGTCTTGACCCGAATCGTTACCCATTCTATCTATCCAGAGATGCTGCCTGTCCTGCTGAGTTACTCCAGCATTTTGTGTCAATCTTTGGAAACAGGCCCTTCAGCCCAACTTGCCCACACCGACCAACATGCCCCAGCTGGATATTGTGAATGTCTCACTACACTTAAAAATAGCCCACACTCGTCAGAGTCCGTCTTTTCCTTGTGAAAAGAGAATAAAAACAGAATGCTGAGAATACACATCAAATCCGGTGGCATCTGTGGAGAAATAATTTAGTTACCATCTCATGCCAAATACATTTTTCTATCTATCTATCTATCTAGTTTTCAACCAGAAAAAAAATGCTACACAACGGTACACGAGAGCACGACAATTTTAGGCGCACCCAACTCACCATTCCCTCGCAGTCTGAATAAAACTGGAATGAATGCGGTCCCCCTCCCGGAGGAACAGCGGGAGGACCGGCAACCGTCCCGGCGTGCCCCACGCCTAACCTTCCTCCCGTGGTGCAACGCGGCGGCAGAGAGTCCAACACGGTCCAACAAGATGGCCGTCACCACCTTTCGCTCCTGACCGCTCCCAAACCTCTCCTGCATTGGTCCAGCACCCTCTCCTTTGGAAACCTTTATTGCTGTTTATCAACATGAGGACCAAAGTTGTGACAAGTTGTGACAAAGTTGTGAAAGTCAAAGAAGCCATTATGAGACTGAGAAACAAGAATAAAACTGTTAGATACATCAGCCAAACCTTAGGCTTACCAAGATCAACTGTTTGGAACAACATTAAGAAGAAAGAGAGCACTGGTGAGTTTACTAATCGCAAAGGGACTTGCAGGCCAAGGAAGACCTCCACAGCTGATTACGAAGAATTTTCTCTGTAATAAAGAAAAATCCCCAAACACCTGTCCGACAGATCAGAAACACTCTTCAGGAGTCAGGTGTGGATTTGTCAATGACCCTTGTCCGCAGAAGACTTTGTGAACAGAAATACAGAAACTACACTGCAAGATGCAAACCACTGGTTAGCCACAAAAATAGGATGGCCAGGTTACAGTTTGCCAGGAAATACTTAAAAGAGCAACCACAGTTCTGGGAAAAGGTTTTGTGGACAGATGAGATGAAGATTAACTTATATCGGAGTGATGGCAAGAGCAAAGTATGGAGGAGAGAAGGAACTGCTCAAGATCCAAAGCACACCACCTCATCTGTGAAACAGGATGGTGGGGGGGTTATGGCCGTGGCACGTATGGCTGGCGAAGGTACTGGCTCACTTATCTTCATTGATGATACAACTGCTGATGGTAGTAGCATGAGTTCTGAAGTGTATAGTCACATCCTATGCTCGTTCAAACATATGCCTCAAAACTCATTGGCCGGCGGTTCATTCTACAGCAAGACAATGATCCCAAACATACTGCTAAAGAAACAAAGGAGTTTTTCAAAGCTAAAAAATGGTCAATTCTTGAGTGGCCAAGTCAATCACCTTGTCTGAACTCAATTGAGCATACTTTTTTTTTGCTGAAGAGAAAATTGAAGGGGACTAGCCTCCAAAACAAGCATAAGCTAAAGATGGCTGCAATACAGGCCTGGCAGAGCATCACCAGAGAAGACATGACTACTTTCATTTACATGACATTGCAGTATCCCAAACATTATGGTGCCCTGAAATGGGGGGGACTATGTATAAACACTGCTGTAATTTTTACATGGTGAAACTAAAATGTATAAAAATGGCCTTTATTAAAATCTGACAATGTGCACCTTAACCACATGTGATTTTTTCTATTACAAATCTCAAATTGCAGACTACAGAGGCAAATAAATAAATGATGGGTCTTTGTCCCAAACATTATGAAGGGCGCTGTATGTGCTGCCATGGTTTAACTCCCCAAACTGCAACACTTTGTGCATGTCGAAGTTAAATTTCATCTGCCACTCTTTTGTTTGGTATCCCATTGTAATCTTAGAACTCCTTCACTCTCCACTTTACCACCAATTTTGGTGAGATCATCAGAGTTGCTAATCATGGCACCTACATTCACATCCAAGTCAATAATATACATGAAAAACAACAGGGGACTGAGCACTGAACCCTGTGGAACGCCACTGATCACCGGATTCCAAACTGAAAAGCAATCCTCCACCAGTACTCTGTCTCCTAATATTGAGCCAATATTGGATCCTTTGACTAGCTCACCCTGCAAACCATGTGTTCTAACCAGCTAACCACTCGCTGGAATTTAGAAGACTGAGGGGGGGATCTTATAGAAACATATAAAATTCTTAAGGGGTTGGAGAGGCTAGATGCGGGAAGATTGTTCCCGATGTTGGGGGAGTCCAGAACCAGGGGTCACAACTTAAGGATAAGGGGGAAGTCTTTTAGGACCGAGATGAGAAAACATTTCTTCACACAGAGAGTGGTGAGTCTGTGGAATTCTCTGCCACAGAAGGTAGTTGAGGCCAGTTCATTGGCTATATTTAAGAGGGAGTTAGATGTGGCCCTTTTTGCTAAAGGGATCGGGGGTATGGAGAGAAGGCAGGTACAGGCGACTGAGCTGGATGATCAGCCATGATCATATTGAATGGCGGTGCAGGCTCGAAGGGCCAAATGGCCTACTCCTGCACCTATTTTCTATGTTTCTATGTTTCTAACCACATAGATTCTTGTAAAATGCCTAGGTAAAATCCAGGTAAACAATGTCCACTGCCCTGCCAAAGCCAATTCTCTTGGTCACCTCTTCCAAAAGTACTCAATCAAATACATGAGACAGTTTCCCATGCACAAAACTACGCTGATCATCTCTTATGTCCTTGCTTTCCAAATGCAAATAAATCCTATCTCAGAATCCCCACCAGCAGCTTTCCCACCACTGATCGAAGGCACATTGGCTTCCAGTCCCCTAGCTTGTCCTTGCAGGTATTCTGAAATAAAGACATAAGATTAGACATCCTCCAGTCTTTCAGTACCTCACCAATGCTGAATAAAGATTTATCGAATCAGAGGGGAGATGAGGAAAAAATGTTTCTCACCTAGAGAGTTATAGGAATCTTGTACTTACTTTTTGAAAGTTAATAGCACTAGAATCCTCCATCCCGTTTATGTGTGGTTGAAGAGGTGTGACATGCAGGGCTATGGACCTGCTGCTGGAAGGTGCCTATTGGGGTGGGGGTCTCTTTTTCCAATGGCACACACATTGGGGCAGATTGGTGTCCTCAGTTGTGAATATTTTTATCTTCTATGACTTTTATGCTATTTCCTTTGTGACCAAATAATCTGAGCAAAGATTAACAACAGAGTGAAATGCTTTCTCCTCATCTCAGTCCCAAATGATCAATCATTTATCCTGCAACAATTTCCCCTTGTTTTAGAGTCACTGAGCAGGGGAATCATACCTGAGTTCTGCATTTATAAATTTTATTGAGATCCTCTTCAAAGCTCCTTTGGATAAAAGGCCATGGGATTCAGTCTCTCCATAAGTAACTCTCTCTCTCTCTCTCTCTCCAAGGTGGTTGCGATTGTGATTTCAATTCTTATTTAGACCACAGGTTTGAAAATCCAAAAATCGCTACATTTCCAATTTTTTACCCCCCTTAATATATTCAGGCTTTTCATGTCTAAATCGTTACAACCTTTATCAAGGACGGGTCTCACCCCGATCTTCTCTCCACTCGCATCAGGGAAGAGGTACAGTCTGAAAATGCATACCTCCAGATTCAGGGATAGTTACTTTCCAACTGTTATCTGGCAATTAAACCATCCGACCACCAACTAGAGAGCAGTCCTGACCTACCATCGATCTCATTGCAGATCTTCCAACTATCTTTAAGTGGACTTTCCTGGACTTTATCTTGCACTAAATTTTATTCTCTTTATCTTGTATCTATACATTGTAGACAGCTTGATTGTAACCCTGTATAGACTTTTCTCTGACCAGAAAGCATGCAACAAAACACTTTACACAGTACACGTGACAATAATAAACTAAAATAAAACAAAACTTTTAATCACAAAACGTTCTGATTCCTTTCTAATTTCCCACAAAGTAAACCAAAATTTGGAGAAATATTGCTCAACTCTTCAAACAGGTTTTGCACAGTACATCAATAATTCTGTATGTGTTCTTGTCTTTCACATTCACTTAGCAGAATGTTATAAATTGATGCTGTTACTGTTTTTAATGAGCAGGTCTATTTCTGCATAAAATATCCTGGCTAAAATTCTCAAAAGATTTTAAAGCTCAAATTCCCAGTAACTTGTCAAAATTCACTCAGTTATAGCACAGATTTTTGCACTGGCGGCACGGTAGCGCAGCGGTAGAGTTGCTGCTTTACAGCGAATGCAGCGCCGGAGACTCAGGTTCGATCCTGACTACGGGTGCTGCACTGTAAGGAGTTTGTACGTTCTCCCCGTGACCTGCGTGGGTTTTCTCCGAGATCTTCGGTTTCCTCCCACACTCCAAAGACGTACAGGTATGTAGGTTAATTGGCTGGGTAAATGTAAATGTAAAAATTGTCCCTAGTGGGTGTAGGATAGTGTTAATGTACGGGGATCACTGGGCGGCACGGACTTGGAGGGCCAAAAAGGCCTGTTTCCGGCTGTATATATATGATGATATGATGATATGATGGCATGTGACTTACAGAATTTGAAACTGTGTTCACATTAATAATAAATGAGAATTATAATTCATAAATGAAACAGTTGTGCTCGTTATCTTGGCCTAGATTTTCCCCAGGAGAGAAGGTGTAAGGGATTGGAAGAATCAGGGAAGGTGACATTCCTGTCTTGTAAAAGAACATTAAAAAATAATATGTGCCAGTAGATAAAAACAGAATATGTGGGAGATGCACAGAATATATGACAACATCTGTGAAGAGGAATTATATCATCCTGGATTAGGTGACCTAGCTCTTGGTCTTGCTTTTGACCCTGAAGCAAAAGTGGTACAATTGTAGCAAAACTGACATCGCCCTTTCTTGGTTGTGCCATATTTCGCAGCAATTGAAGGTGTTCAAGTTGCCTGTCCTCTGCACTTTACTTATGTTGCTCAGTAATCAGGTGTTTGAAAATGTACAGAAATACACAAGATTGAGTTTCTTACTTTGATTTCATTTTTGATGTCTGAAATGTTTATTTTCACCCCCTTTATCGATTACTTTCATTAATTTTCCCTCCAATTGATGTTGGTGGTGAAAATCCATCTTACCATCTGTAGATCTCTCCAGACATTTTCCCAGTATCACAGAAGATTATTTTCTGACGATTCAATTCACTTCATTTTACATCAACAAATGGTTGAACACACACTCTAAAGTTAAGCCTAGTGTCCATGGGCCCTGACAGAATCCCCGCTGTCATGCTGTTGTCCTGTGCTCTGATAATGGCAGCACTTCTAGCCAAGCTGTCCCATTGTAGCTCCAGCACTGGTATTTTCAATGGTTATTTCCTGTGCACACGAGCAGAACAAATCTAATTCAATCTGTCCTCATTCATCACCATTAAATGGAAGAGATCATCAATGAAACAAGCACATAGAAGCTGCTCATTAGTGCACAGTTTGAGTTCCACCGTGATCATTTAGTTCCAGATCCTTTTAAAGCTGGCCCACACCCAGATAAAAGAACTGACTAAATTCCAGAGCTGAGATTGACTGTCCTTAGAAGCAAGGCACCATTTGTCTAAATTAAGGAGCCCTTGTAAATTTGAAGTCAGTAGAAAAGAAATGGAAAACTCCACTGGCTGAAATTATATTCAACATAAAGGAAGGGTTGAAGCGGGACACGAGTGTCAAACAAAGCCAATGAAGCGGGACATGTGTCAAGCGAAGTTTTCTTTATTCCTCAACAACCATACAGCTCCCCAAACCCACAACCAGTTCAACTCCTCTTGGAACTCCAACTGCATCAAGCGGACACAGCAGGGCGCAAGCAGATCAATTCCAATGTGGAAGCCTGGATGAGTAATTGCCCCCTCACGTCAACTAAAAGCGATTGCAGGAAGTTGGCGCCCAGCAACGACTGGGACACGTCTGCAACGGTGAAAGGCCAGGTGAAGTGGCAAGAGCCAAAGATAAGCGGAATGGTGCGGATGCCGTAGGTTCGTATGGTGCTGCCATTCGCGACAGTTAATGAGGGCTCCCGCTTCCCAGAACGAGTGTCCACCCCCAATAGGGGCAAAATGCTGACTTCCGCCCCCTTGTCCACCAGGAATCATTGTCCTGAGCGCCAGTCCCATGCATATAATCGGTGTATCTGGCCGACTGCTGAGGTGATTACTGGCATCTGGCCCCGGCATTTCCCAGAAACGAGCAGGGCGAATGGCATTGGCGGGCTGCGGAACCCCAGCATTGTGGTAGAAGCACCACTTCTTCTTCATACCAGCTTCTCCTGGAGCAAGAAACTCAGCTGAGCCCCTGGTGAGCGCGGCCCCAGGTCGCTGTGCCCTCGAAGGCGCTGTCGACATACGATCGAGCGAACCTCCGCCCTACCGCCTGGCCAACCACAGCTCGTGTGCGCGTTCCGCTAGCTGCAGGGGGGCATCAACCCTCACCCCTGAGGAGCAGGCGGATGTCGTCGGGCAACTGCTCTACGAAGACGTACTCAAAAAGCAGGCAGGGCTGGTGGCCGTCCATGAGCGTGAGCATTTCGCTCAGGAGGGCCGATGGCTTATGGTCGCCAAGCCCGCTCATGTGGAGGATCCGTGCCGTTCGCTCCAGGCGGCTGAGCCCGAAACTTCGGATTTGTTGGCTGCTGGCGGCTCGCGCAGGTAAGGCACCAACCGACCAGCCGTCTCATGGTCGAGCGCGCTGACAACATAGTAGTGGGCGTCGTCGGCTGTAATCCTGCGGATATGGAATTGAGCTTCCGCCTTCCGGAACCGCACCTAGGGCTGCGAGGCCGGCAGCTTAAGTGCGATTGCGTTTTGTTGAGCTTGGTCGGCAGCAACAGCAGGCCAAGCGCTGGCGACGTCCATTATTGCGATCCAAAATACCTATTTCGGCATGTCGGGGTCATCAATGAAGCGGGACACGAGTGTCAAGCGTAACCAATGACGCGGGACACGTGTCAAGCGAAGTTTTTTTTATTCCTCAAACACCATTACAGCTCCCCAAACCCCCAACCAGTTCAACTCCTCCTGGAACTCCACTACCAACTGCCACTCCTCCCCATTCTAAGTTCCGTGACCCCACCCCCCGAGCCGAGGGTTCGCACCACGCGTGGCTCACCACCAGGGTTGTGATTCTTGGAGGACAACCATTTCATAAAGATATAGAGACATACAGCATAGAAACAGATCCTTTGGCACGACTTCTCCATGCCGACCAAGATCGCCATCTCTGCTTGTTCCATTTTCCTTTGTTTGAGCGATATCCCTCAAGCAATTTTCCATCCACATACCTGTCTGATTATCCCTCAAATCTTGTTATTGTACCTGCTTCATAAGTTCATAAGTGATAGGAGCAGAATTAGGCCATTCGGCCCACCAAGTCTACTCCACCATTCAACCCCCGACGTCAACTTCCACTGGATGCTCGTTCCTAATATGTACCACCCTCTGAGAAAGTTTCCATTCAGGTTCTGATTAAACCTTTCCCCACTCACCTTATATTCTTGATTTCCCCACCCCTGGGGGAAAAAAGACTCTGCATTTACCCTATCAATTTGCCTCATGATTTCATACACCTTTATGAGATCACCTCAGCCTTCTGCGCTGCAAGGAATTAAATCCGAGACTTGACAATTTCTCCCTATATCTCAGTCCCTGGAGTTCTGACAGTATCTTCATAATTTTTTTCTGCATTCTTTCCAGCTTAATGGCATCTTATCTATAGTGCAGTGATCAGAACTGAACACAGTACTCCAAATGTGGCCTTACCAATATCTTGTGTGACTGTAACATAACATCACAACCTTTATCCCGATTGCCTTGACCGATGAAGGCCAGCATGCTAATGACCTTCTTCACTGCCCTTTTGATCATGAAGCATCTTTCAGGGAACTGTGTACTTGTACTCCTAGCTCCCTCTGTTCTACAACACTCCATAGGACCCTACTGTCCACTATAGAAGTCCTACCCTGGTTTGACTTGCTAAAAGGGAACACTTCGCACTCAAATTCGTCTCAATTTGCCATTCCTCGGTCCACTTAACCGGCTGATCAAGATCTCGCTGCAATTCTTGGGAACTTACTTCATTGTCTACGATACCACCTATTTTGGTGTCATTTACAAACTTACTAATCATGCCTGCACATTCTCATCCAAACAGTTGATATGGATGACAAATGACAATGAGCTAAATATAATGCGTATATCTCAACCAGGGTTCCTGCAATTTCTTCCCTTGCTTCCCACAGTGTCTTAGAAATACCTGATCGTGTCCTGTAGAGTTATCTACTTTCATATGTTTTAAGATGTCCAATACCTCCTCTACTGTAATGTACAGTTAGTCTGACATCAGTGGTGGGGAAAATGCTGGAGTCAATTATAAAAGACGAAATTGCTGAGCATTTGGATAGCAGTAACGGGATCGTTCCGAGTCAGCATGGATTTACGAAGGGGAAATCATGCTTGACAAATCTACTGGAATTTTTTGAGGATGTAACTAGGAAAATTGACAAGGGAGAGTCAGTGGATGTGGTGTACCTCGACTTTCAGAAAGCCTTCGACAAGGTCCCACATAGGAGATTAGTGGGCAAAATTAGGGCACATGGTATTGGGGGTAGGGTACTGACATGGATAGAAAATTGGTTAACAGACAGAAAGCAAAGAGTGGGGATAAATGGGTCCCTTTCGGAATGGCAGGCAGTGACCAGTGGGGTACCGCAAGGTTCGGTGCTGGGACCCCAGCTATTTACGATATACATTAATGACTTAGACGAAGGGATTAAAAGTACCATTAGCAAATTTGCAGATGATACTAAGTTGGGGGGTAGTGTGAATTGTGAGGAAGATGCAATAAGGCTGCAGGGTGACCTGGACAGGTTGTGTGAGTGGGCGGATACATGGCAGATGCAGTTTAATGTAGATAAGTGTGAGGTTATTCACTTTGGAAGTAAGAATAGAAAGGCAGATTATTATCTGAATGGTGTCAAGTTAGGAGGAGGGGGAGTTCAACGAGATCTGGGTGTCCTAGTGCATCAGTCAATGAAAGGAAGCATGCAGGTTCAGCAGGCAGTGAAGAAAGCCAATGGAATGTTGGCCTTCGTAACAAGAGGAGTTGAGTATAGGAGCAAAGAGGTCCTTCTACAGTTGTACTGGGCCCTGGTGAGACCGCACCTGGAGTACTGTGTGCAGTTTTGGTCTCCAAATTTGAGGAAGGATATTCTTGCTATGGAGGGCGTGCAGCGTAGGTTCACTAGATTAATTCCCGGAATGGCGGGACTGTCGTATGTTGAAAGGCTGGAGCGATTGGGCTTGTATACACTGGAATTTAGAAGGATGAGGGGGGATCTTATTGAAACATATAAGATAATTAGGGGATTGGACACATTAGAGGCAGATAACATGTTCCCAATGTTGGGGGAGTCCAGAACAAGGGGCCACAGTTTGAGAATAAGGGGTAGGCCATTTAGAACGGAGATGAGGAAGAACTTTTTCAGTCAGAGGGTGGTGAAGGTGTGGAATTCTCTGCCTCAGAAGGCAGTGGAGGCCAGTTCGTTGGATGCTTTCAAGAGAGAGCTGGATAGAGCTCTTAAGGATAGCGGAGTGAGGGGGTATGGGGAGAAGGCAGGAACGGGGTACTGATTGATAGTGATCAGCCATGATCGCATTGAATGGCGGTGCTGGCTCGAAGGGCTGAATGGCCTACTCCTGCACCTATTGTCTATTGTCTATTGTCTATTGTATACTATCCCCAAAAAATCCACATTAACTTTCCCAAGTATTCCTGCTGTTATTCCTCTGGCAGCTTCCCAAGTCCAACAGTCTTCAGTTACTTCATCAATGACTTCTATTCACTGTGAACACAGATGTTCGCTATAAAATTGCACTTCTCAGCTCTGTTTGAAACTCATACCTAACTGAAATTTAATCAAAACAACTGAATAAATTGTGAAGAGACAAGTGACTGCAGATGTTGAAATCTTGAGCAAAAAACAAACTGGCTGAGGAACTTAACAGGCCAGGCAGCATCTGTGGAGTGAAATGAACAGATGACGTTCCGGGTCAGTATCTTTCAGTTTGATCAAGGGTCCTGGCAAGGAAGGTCATCTGTGCATCCCCCTCTACAGCTCCTGCCCGACCTGCTGTGTTTCTCCTGCAGTTTGTTTGTGAATAAGCAGTGAGTTTACAGCAAACAATCTGATGTTGAAATTGTGTGATAAATGAATGATCCCTGATTCACCAAAGTACATTATTAAAGACCTCTTTATGATGGAATTTGGTTATAGGGGATAGTCTCTTTACAAACACAGGCAGCTGGTTCCACTGCGGAGGGCAGAACAATTGACAAGCTATTGAAATTGAAAATCAATTGCTTCCATCACACTTAACTCTATTAAACAGTGACAAACAGCCTTTAGTATTTTTTAGCTTGCAGTAACAAAAATACAACATCAGCTGTTAAAAAGAACTTTATACACTCAGCAGGTGAGTGTCTTTGGAAAGAGAAATGGAGTTAACTTTTAAAGTCGATGTCCTTTCATCCTGAACTCCAGATGTGTAGTTGGTCATAGGAATCTCACCTGGAGCGGGATAGGGTTTCCTCACACTGCCACCTCAAGCCCCAGACCTCCCATTTTGCTCTTAATCTCTGAATGTAGGAATCAGCATTGAAACTCATACCTAACTGAAATTTAGGGGTAGCAGTTATTGCCATACCCCTGCTTCTTTGTACCAGGTAGTGCTGGACGGCCTTCTTGGCCATATTGCGCTCTGGGTGGGGAGGGACCACTGGGCTCTCAGTGACTGGGCTCCAGGATTCTGACTCTCAGTGAAGTGACTAATCCGTACTCGGTTATAGCGGATAATCAGCAGTAATGGGTACCTTCCCTTCCCCCACCCCCACCCCCACCCCCACAAGAGTCCGTTATATCGAGGGCTTACTGTACTACATTAAACAACATTCATGACGCCTAATGCCATCCAGTGCAGCATATCCCTCCTCTTGAATACCCAACCTCAAACACTACTTAAACATTCTCGACTCGAAACGTTACCCATTCCCTCTCTTCTAGATGCTGCCTGACCTGCTGAGTTACTCCAGTATTTTGTGATTCGTTCGACTTAAACAATCCATCTCTCTGCCACTGCCTTATTATGGCTGCGTTATACTGTACTGTATATCATCTATAAGCTGCATTCTAACAAATTCCTAAAATGTCTTTGACTGTTATTTCCAATCTGCAACCTATACCATTCAGAATGACAAAGACAGCGAGCACATAGGAACACTTCAATCTGTAATGTCTGAAGAAGGGTCTCGACCCGAAACGACACGTATTCCTTCTCTCCAGAGAAGCTGCCTATCCCGCTGAGTTACTCCAGATTTTTGTGTCTATCTTACAATGCAATACAATATATCTTTATTGTCATTGTGCAGGGGTACAACGAGATTCGGAATGCGCCTCCCATACGATGCAATAAATTAATTAGCTAGTCAGTATTAATTTAAACAACCCAATGAAACAAATTAGAACAGTTTTAAAACAGAATAAAGTGTAAGTAGATCTGTGCCGGTTCACTGTGCGATGTGACCATCCGGCTCAGCAGGACCAGTTCATAGCAGCTATGGCTCTGGGGATGAAGCTGTTCCTGAGTCTGGAGGTGCGGGCGTAGAAGGCCTTGTATCGTCTGCCCGATGGTAGAAGTTCGAACAGACTGTTGCAGGGGTGTGAAGAGTCTTTGTGGATGCTGGTGGCTTTTCTGAGGCATTGTGTGGTGTAGATGCCCTCCAAGTCTGGTAGCTGTGTTCCGATGATCCTCTGAGCTCTATGGACTACCCGCTGAAGAGCTTTCCTCTCTGCCTCCGTGCAGCTGAGGTGCCACACAGGGATGCCATGTGTTAGGATCTGTAATGAATGTTGGCTTTGCCAGCAATACCTATAAGGAAAGAAAATGTTCTCTGCTGCCTGTTCCTCTATGCTAATTATGCTTGTGCGTGCCTTTTTTAAATCTGTTAGATTCTCTGTTAATATTAATTAGTGAGTGGGAGGTGTTCAGGAAAAAAAAATCTACTTTTATTGACTGGAAGTGCAAGTTTAAATGTGAAGTTTAATTCTGCACTGCATGAACAAATGGTCTGAGGATGATGAGTCTTATAATAATCAAAAGATTCAGAAGTTAAAGAAGCATGTGAGGACACGGGAACGTAATGGTAACAATTTTGGGCCATGTAAAAAAAGAGTCATGAGAGGAAGATTAAGCAGGAAACTTGGTAATACTTTATTTTTGAAAAGATTGTTGCTTTTCTTTTCTTGCAATCTTCTTTAAAGTGGACAGGAGGTCATTCAAAATAATTTAATACTGATATTGAGTTCCAGAACTGTCAAATGATTGATTGTATCAACAGTTGGCTTTTTCTTGGATATTCTCAAAATTGGAAATACAATATCTGTTCAATGTAAGCTTTCAATAACATTTCTGATTACCACTTGTAAAAAAACTTGTTTCCGGATAACAGAATGAATATTTGCCTCGTATCTCAGTACAATTCAAAGTTATCAATATCACAGCCATTTTTTCAATTTCTTGATGAAAGCAAAGCATAACAAAACCTTCCTGAATAGACTGCATATCCGTTGAGGCACTGCAGTGTATCACCACTCCATAAATAAACATTAAAGTTCTGGTTAGAGAGCCTTAACATTTTTCTTTTAACATAGGCCATATTCTCCCAAGGCATCTATTCTGGCTCACAGCAAATTAATTTTACCTGCAACCTATTATCCTTATATTATCATCATCTCCCATTACTCCCCATTTCCCACCTGCTTCACAAACACACACACATACACATAAACAGATTCTACCACTAACCTACATACAAGGAGATATTCACAGTGGGCAATCAACCTAATAATCAGAATATCTTTGGAAGGTGGTAGGTAACTAGAGCACTTGGAGAGAACTCATGCATTCAGAGGGAGAATGTGCAAACACCATATGGGCAAACCTAAAAGGGAAGGTTAAATCCTGTTTGCTGGAGTTCTGAGGTTGTCGTTCATGAAGCCATTGTACCCAAACTGACAACATTCTACTGATAGGTAATGCTTGTACATCTGCAGTGATTGGGCCCAAATTGGAGTATTATGGAGCTGTATGGGATCCTTTCAACAGCAACAAGAAGATCACCCTGGAGAAAGTAGAATGATGACCAGCTCGCTTTGTATGTAATGACTACAAGTGCAAATCAAGCGTGAATAATATGTGACTTCTCTCGGATGGGACACCCTAGATCTCCGCAGAAGCAGGCTAAGACATTGCAATTTACAAGGAGATTCACAAAATCACGCCATCAAATCTTCCGTCATCCCAGAGCACCAACTGCCATGAAACAGGACAAAATACCGGTCTCTACATCATCAACTCGCTAAATTTCAGTAAACTTTGCTACCAATATTCCCTTTACCCTAGGACGATAAGGGAATGGAATATGTTACCACCCAACACACGTGCTGCTCCCGATGTTCAGTCATTTAAAAAGGGGATTGAGCAACCAGATCTCTTCAACTTGGTCAAGAAGGCCCACTTCAAAATGTAATCACTACTCTTCTCACTCCGACCTGCGTGAGATAACCACTTATTATTTTTTTTATTTTTTATGAGGTGTTTGCGCAGTAATCAACCAGAAATGTGCTATCAGCTTTAAATTTTTTGGGGGGAAGATAGCAACACTTTCATTACTAATAGATTTTATGCTCATAGTCTTAGAAATGGGATGTTAAATCAGACCCTCAGGAGAAATGAATGCTTCGTTGGCATTATTTTAAGATTTGTAGGGGGGTGCACCTGTGTGTTGTGACCAATATTTTATTCCTTGACTTGCATCACAAAAACAACAGATGATCCAACAAGTCCATATCATATTGCTGTTTGAGGGACCGTACAATTGCTGTTCCAACATTGGTTGCTGCTTTTCCTTAATTATAGTTACATTATGAATAATCATATTTCAAAACGTTGTGTTGCAGCTTGTCTTGAAATGTTCCAAGGTTGTTGAAGGTTTTATGGAGCTTACATGAATCTATTTTTCCTTTTGTCTGGCTATCATAATCATAGTTAGATAATCAAATCTTTGTCAGGTTTGGAGAGGTTGTTACCAAAAATTTGATTCATTTATTCTTCATTGTAGTGAAGAACAGACATTGTAATTAAGAAATCAGCTTCAGAAGCTCCAAAAGTTTAAGCATCCTAAATATTATTTTACAGTTTGTTTCTTTAGATCAAGCAAGTAACTGATCTTTAAAAGGCAACTGCAACTTTCCTCCATCAATATGTTTGTTCACAGTACGATCCAATTAATGTAGATTTCAGCAATATTTGCAGTGCAAGAATAGAAGATTGGCTGACTGGTAGAATACAAAGAGTGTGAATAAAGGGGGATTTTAATGGTTGGCTGTTGGTGTTTAGTGTTGTTCCATAGGGGTCGGTGTTGATCTGCTACTTTTCTTGTTTTATGTTAATGATCTGGATGATGTAGTTGATAGGTTTGTGGCCAAGTTTGTGGATGGTAAGATGATAGGTGGAGGGTCAGGTAGTGTTGAGGAAGCAGGGAGCTTGCAGAAGGACTGGAACAGTTTGCAAGAGTGGGCAAAGAAGTGGCAAATGGAATACAGCATAGCAAAGTGTACTGTCGTGCAGTTTTGTGGAAGGAATAAAGGCATCGACTACTTTGTAAATGGGGAGAGGATTCAGAAATTGGAGGTGCAAAGGGACTTGCGAGTGTTGGTGCAGGATTCCCAGAAGTTTACTTTGCAGGTTGAGTCAGTGGTAAGGAAGGCAAATGTAATGCTAGCATTCATTTCGAGGCTACTAGAATATAAAAGCAAGAATGTAATGCTGTGGTTTTATAAGGCATTGGTAAGGCCATATTTGGAATATCATGCTATGTTTTGGGCCCCATATCTGAGGAAGGGTGTGCTGGTGTTCAAAAGAGTCCAGAGGAGGTTTATGAGAATGATCCCGGGGATGATTGGGTATAAGGTGTGTCTGAAGGCTCTGTGGCTGAACTCACTGGATTTTAGAAGGATGGGGGGGGGGATCTCATTCATCATCATCATCATCATCATATATATACAGCCGGAACAGGCCTTTTCGGCCCTCCAAGTCCGTGCCGCCCAGCGATCCCCGCACATTAACACTATCCTACACCCACTAGGGACAATTTTTACATTTACCCAGCCAATTAACCTACATACCTGTACGTCTTTGGAGTGTGGGAGGAAACCGAAGATCTCGGAGAAAACCCACGCAGGTCACGGGGAGAACGTACAAACTCCTTACAGTGCAGCACCCGTAGTCAGGATCGAACCTGAGTCTCCGGCGCTGCATTCGCTGTAAAGCAGCAACTCTACCGCTGCGCTACCGTGCCGCCCTACCTACCAGATGATAAAAGCTTAGATGGAGGGGACGTGGAAAGGAAGTTTCCAGTAATGGAAGTCTACAACAGTCTCAAAATAAAAGGTTGCACCTTTAGAATGGAGACAAAGGGGAATTTCTTTCGCCAGAGGGTGGTGAATCTTTGGAATTCATTGCCACAGAAGGCTGTGGAAGCCAAGATATAGCGTATTTTTAAAGCGGAGATTGATAGTTTCTGGATGAGTAAGGGTGTCAAAGGTTATGCGGGGAAAGCAGAAAAATGGGGTTGAGAGGGAAAAAAAGATCAGTCATGATTGAATGGTGGAGTAGATTTGATGAGCCAAATGCTTAATTCTGCTTCTAAGTCCTTGCTCTTATGGAAATGCTTGTTTGATTAGAAACTGGTAAGATGAATTGACAAACTTCTAAATGGTAATTAAAATGAACACAATTCTTCTCTATAAATCTGTCACTCTACTAAATAGTAATTCAGTCTGACCTAGAAATTCAGCTCCATTTAATGCTGACATAAATCTTCAATGTGATGGGCAAGGAGCTCTTGCTCATTATAATCTAAAGTGTGACACTGGTCAAGGCTAAAATATCACTGTGTAATGCCAGGAATTGCAGGGTGAAACAGGATTTCAGACCTTTGCTATAATAATAATCCAATTATGGGGCCTTTTGACTGCTTGAGGTATGCATTGCAAAGTTGATTAGCTTGACATAGCTTGTATCATTATTTAGTACACCAACAACAAAATAGGCTAGTTGTAATTATCTGGATATGGAGCTAGAACGTGCAGGACTGGTGCCAGCAATTCCACATTGGGCCATATCCACGTTTACCCCATGCCCAAGCCAAAGCTTCTAACTGATCTTTTCACCCTTAATATTTACTCATCTCATAGTTGCTGCAATGTCAGGAGTAACGCAGTCTTCAATCTTGCTTCTCCCTGATCTTGTCACCCTTAATATTTACTTATCTGATAGTTGCTGCAATGTCAGGGGTGACTCAGTCTTTAGTCCTGCTACTTCAGCAATGCCAGTTTCTTTGCTTTGCACAAGGCTTGATAAAGAAGTTTGCAGATTTCATTCAAATCCAAAGATCAATCCTTGTGCTGTGTTTAATATTGGGGATATTTATATCTACAGGCTGATATATATTTGGTGAAACAGACAATACAAATAAATTAAAAAAATATTCCAATAAGATCCAGATAGCAAACATGTTAAGTGATGCATAATAATATTCTCAATAAATCCGATTGGGATGCATCGCAGCTTGGTTTAGCAACATCTCTGCCTACGACTGCAAGAAATTAGAGAGTTGTGGATGTAGCCCATCACACAAACCAGCCTGTCCCCCATTGACTCCATCTACACTTCACTGTGCCTCGGTAAAGCAGCCAACATAATCAAGTACCATTTACACCCCAGTCATCCCTCTTCTCCCCTCTCCCGTCAGGTAAAAGATACAGGAGCTTGAAAGCACATACTGCCAGATTCAGGAACAACTTCTTCCCCACTGTTATCAGACAATTGAACAGACTTCTCAGTGGTATTGCCCTGATCTCCCAACCTACCTCATTGTGGCCCTTGCATTTTGTGAAGTGATGTCGCCATCATTCAGCGTGTCTGAAAACTGATCTAAATGATATTGGGACTTACATTGGAAGAGCTGAATGCCAGCTGTTCTTTTCAAAACCACGGTCACAGCCAAGAAAGCTTACACAAATATGTTACAAATCGATCATTTGCATATTTCTTTCCAATACAGTAGGAGGCCATTTGCCCATCAACTCACTGAACTATCTCATTGCAATACTAATTGTTCCTAAAGACTATGCTCCCAAATCCCCATCATTTCTACTACCCTACTATACTGAGGGCAATTTACAGTGGACAATTATTCTACCACCCAACACCCAGAGAAAACTCACAGGGTGTTGGGTGGCAGGATAATTGTCCACTGTAAATTGTCCCCAGTGTAGTAGGGTAGTAGAAATGATGGGAATTTGGGAGCATATGGAAAATGTACACACTGCACACAAACAGCACTGGAGGTAAGGACTGAACCTAGATCTGCCTCATACTGGAGCTGTGGTAGCTGTGCCACTGTTCCAATGATCATATCTCATTTTTCTATTCAATCAGTCTGAAGAAGGGTCCTAACCTGAAACGTTGACTGCCTTTCCTTCTGCTGCTGGATCCAGATGCTGCTGGATCCAGAGTTCCTCAGCACTATGTTTTTTTTTGTCATGTTTATTGCTGCAGGATCAGTAGCTAGGAGGGCAAGTGGTTGAGCTCAAGCCTTGTGCTAATGGTGAAATGAGCTATCTATGCCAGATGTCAGGCCAGCTCATGAATATCATATTGCATGCTTCTCTCGACAGTTTAAGCCAAAAATCAGCAGAGCAATTAAGTGAGCTTTTTCTAAAAAGGTGAGAGGGATAAGATTTAATAGGAACCTGAGGGGCGACTTTTCCCCACACAGAGTGTGGTGCATATGTGGGACGAGCTGCAGACTAACGTATTTGGGGCAGGTTTTATAACTATTACGGCCAGCTTCTCGTCTTTCTTATCAAGCCCCAAAGCTGCCGTTGACGTAGGATAGTTGGAACGATATTTTCTGGACGCAAACAATCAACAGAGATCTCCACAATGTTTCATTTGAAGTTAGTTGTTTATTTGAAGTTGCAATATAACATATTGGCACATCTCTTGTCATCGACTTGTTATTGATTAGTTTGGTAAAAATCTAATGTCCACCCGTATCCTACGTGACTTCTGCAAACTGCCAGATCTTATCTCCAGCAGATCTTCTATTAGCAGGTTCTTTTAGCCAAATTTATATCGGCATCTTCTTCTGGCTGATCTCCCATCATCCACTTCTTCGCACAAACTGAACTTAAACACTGTTGTTTTATTGGTCCAGAAAATGGATTTGTCCAGTTGAAGCTGTAATTATTTTCACAGCATTGTGTCAACTCTGAGTTTTCCCATTATGAAGTTGTGGTTGTATTGCTTGACCAGAAGCTCCTCTTGGCTTGCAATAGATATGCGGTTGACAGCAGCAGCAGGGCAGCCATTCCCATCCCTGCTGTCGTGGTCTCTTCTCAGTTCACCATCCAGGGTAGTTGCATTTGTACAGAAATTTCTGGATGGTCGTCTTCAGTTTCGCTAGTGATGGATTCATTTAGTCTGCACGAGATAGCCCAGCTGTTGGTGGTTGTGCAGCAGAAAACAGAAACAGAAAGTTTCCCACCATCGACAAAAACTGTAGAGTTCTCTGCGGAACTAGTTTTTTTAGCAATTACTTTGGTTGAAACGCCTTCTAGGTGAGCTGGGTTTTCTGGTGCAGGATCCCCTGAAGTTTCCAGTTCTATCATTTCATGATCCGAAGATTTACGATCTTCCAGTGCTAGTTCAGAGTTGGTCCCAGTCATCTCTGTGCTCAGACAAGTATTTTCAGGACCAGATTCTCCAGCCAATGGATCAGCTTGGACTGCTTTGGAGGAGATGCAGATTTCATCACCGGTCCCGATATGGTCACATGTTTGAGATGGAAGAGCAGCATCACTCGCACTTGCCTTTTCCTTCTGTTCTGTGCCTCTATCTCATGCCTGTCTTCCACGATGGCAGCCTGTTCTGTGAGAACCGCCAGGTCTGCCTTAGCCTTCATATGAGCAGAGTGCATCCAAGATGCACGAGATGAAGAAAGAGATTTGAAGATCAATTTAGAGTTAGAGACATTTGAAGCACTGCCTTCAGGTCCAATGATATCTAAGTTCACACGACTCTGTTGTGTAGCATCCTCAGGAATGGAGTGTGTAGTTTGATGATCATCCTTAGTACCTCATGTAAACCCGATAACAGTTGCCACTGTTTGGTGAATCCACTGATTTTGCTTTTCGAACTCATCTTCAGGCAGTGGTAACTTTACCAGTGCTTTCTTGATTAATTGAATCAGGTTAGATTGTACTCCATTTACATTTTCACCTGATTCCATGTTCTCTTTCATCATTTCTATTGGTAGCTTGTTTATATCTTGAGTTTTTTCTGTTTTTCTTCTTCTTCAACCTCACACTGGCTTTTCAGGGAGGCAACCCCTTCCAAGACATGAGAACTTTGAAGTTTCACTTATTGAAGAAAAATCATTGTCCATTTGGGAATCCATTCCGATGGTGCCACCTGCTGGCTGAACATCAGATTTATATACAAGCATATTTGTACGTCAATATCCCTTTAAGACGTATTGACATAAAGCCATATCTTTGGAATTCAAAACAAAGCTGATAACTAGCCACGTTGAAGGTCACTTCTTTGTTCTCACATTTTTCAGTTGTAGTTTTCTTATACAACTTCTGAAAAACAGCGTTGCAATAAAGCTTACTGCAATAACGGCTTTCAAAGTTTGAAATCTCCGTAGTGATTTTAATGCTGTTTCAACTTCGAAGTTTTGCGACAAAACAATCCTAATTTTGTTAGTCGCTACAAACTTCAGTCTTCACTCCCAGAGCCAGTTCCTTTTAAATTACTCCTGAGAGACGAATTTACTTTAGTCACCGAGGATAGCTTGTTCTATTCCGCGGTTGAGAAATTTTGGCAATAAATCCCTCCAGGTCAGTTAAGCTCTCACACTTCGTCTCTTGCGAAGGCAAGTTCTGACTGAACATTCCTGAAGAGTAAATTCCAGCTGAATCGCTCCAGCCTAGGTAGATTTTTACGATATTATGGCCAGCTTCTCATCTTTCTTATCAGGCCCCAAAGCTGCTGTTGACGTAGGATAGTTGGAACAATATTTTCTTGATGCAAACAATCAACAACAGAGATCGCCATCACGTTTCATTTGAAGTGAGTCGTTTATTTGAATTTGCAATATAACATATTGGCATATCTCTTGTCATCGACTTATAATTGATTTGTTTGGTAAAAATCTAATGTCCAACCGTATCCTACGTGACTTATACAAACTGCCAGATCTTATCTCCAGCAGATATTTCTTGCTGATCTTCCATCAACAGGTTCTTTTAGCCGATTTTATATCGGCAGCTTCTTCTGGCTGATCTACCATCTCCGCGTGAACTGAAAAAATATGGCAGAGCAGGAAGCTCTCTGGCTCCGCCCAGCCCATACGTAAGCATAGTATTAACCTTTTAGTGTCCAAAATAATACAGCAGGATACAAAATAATATAATATACTAAAATAACTAATAAACGCAAAATGGCTCCTACAATATCAACATTTAAAAGACATTTGGACAGGTCAGGTAAATGGATCAGGAAGATATGGGAGTACATTGATCAAAAGTGGACAAATACGATGAGAGTAGATGGTCATCTTGGTCTGCATGGATGAGTTAGGCAGAAGGACCTATTTCCATGCTCTATGACTTTTGATTCCCAAAACATTTTGATGTATAGGGTTATTCACCCCAATAATGGAAATGGAGGAATATGATCATGATACAGCATCTATGGATCAACTGTAATTCGGAAGATAGTTTCGAAATTTGAACTGAAATATCCCCATTGCCAAACATCTAGATTTTAACCAAAAATCATTACCTTCTCAAATGTACAATTATGGGAAGACATCAATGAGAAAAATATTATATACAATGTAATTTACCTTGTGTTGTATTACATTAATCTACAGGTATTGTAGGGGCCAGTTACTTGTAAAGCCCCGGTACTAACTTATCAACACTCAAGAAGGCACCATATGCAAGATGCCTAATTCACAGAAACATATACAGAAGTATTTACTCCAAGTAACCCCTGCATTCCCTCTCTCTCTCCATCCCACCCCCACCCAAGGCACATCAGCTTTCGTTCTCACCTAGCTACAGCTAACAATGACCTGTTTCCATTATCATTGTTACTTTTTGGCATGCCTTTTATTCATTGTTCTTTATCTCTCTACAGTATTGTATCTATCTCTCGTTTTCCTTATCCCTAACCAGTCTGAAGAAGGGTCACAACCCGAAACGTCACTTATTCCTTTTCTCCAGAGATGTTGCCTGCCCCGCTGGGTTACTCCAGCATTTTGTGTCTATCTAAATTAAATGCATGTATAACAATTGGGCTTTAGTATAAATTCCTAATGCACAAATATGTTGTGCTATGTTTAGGAATTTCTAGTTTACACTATAATTACCTCATGAGCTTGTTACTATAGTGCAAAAATCGGCAGGACTACTCAAATCAACCTTATTCATCAGGATGCCACCTTCTTTAGTCAGTAAATAAGCTCTTCTGCTTTCTGACATAAAAGTGAAGAGCAGTCTTTGATCTTGAAACTGCCTCCACCTTCAATCTCCAAAAACAGTGTTTTGGAAATGTGAAAACTTGGGCATGTCATTAACTCCTTTGCTTTGAAACATTACCCCAGTTCCTCTCTCCCTTGTAAAGGAAAATACCAGATAGTCTTCAATGGAGCGAAATGATTTAGACAAAACTGAAAGAATATGTGGGTAGGAAAGTACACTTTACGATGTTAATGGTTACACTGAGACAACAGTGCATTCATAAAACCAATTCTCCAATGGACACAAGCTAATGAGTATTTTTGCTAATCCTAAATTACAAATCTAACGTTTCATTTACATCCTGTAGTATAAAGCAATATTTAGACCTGATGCTCTGTTTGCAGCACTTTCTGGAGGAAATTTAAACGATAAGAAAATAAAATTGTGATAAGGAGTGAACACTAACATCCCTTTGTACATCAATGCTGTTGAGGGTCGTGCTATTGACTGTACACTTTCCCCTTCCATTTGACCATTGTGGCTAAAGGGATCAGGGGGTATGGAGAGAAGGCAGGTACGGGATACTGAGTTGGATGATCAGCCATGATCAGGCTCGAAGGGCTCGAAGGGCCGAATGGCCTACTCCTGCACCTATTTTCTATGTTTCTATGACCTCCCAAAGTGCAACTCCTCACTTTAGCTCGGATTAAACTCCTTCTGCCATTATTCCATCTGTGCCTAGTGTCAATTCTCTGACAACTCATCTAAAGATCTTTTGGATGTTTTGTGCCATCATAATGGCATTATGAAAATCGTTTTTATTGGTGTTCTTTTGCTATTAGGTCGATAAGTGGCAAGAAATATTTATGCATTATAAATGTAAAACCATGACCATCTCCAGCAAGAGATCATGACCACTTCCCCATGATTTAAAGTATCATACACATTAATGGAACTCCATTATCCACATATCGGGGGTCATTATAGGCCAGAATATTATCGAGACAGGTCACAAAAATACTTTTGCCACCAGAACAGGTCAGTCTGTGAGTGATTTACCTCCTGACTCATCAAAGCCTTGAACCCCTGCTAATATGAGACATGTCAAGGATGTGTTGGAATGCTCTCTACTCGCCTAGATGGTTGGATCACTGGATAGATCATTAACACAGGGCAGAATAACTCCCTTAATCAGTGTTGTATCTACCAGCTTAAGGTTTCACTCCCACTACCAATCACTGCAATATGAACCTTCATCTAAATACAGGTACTCCCTGACTCACATAAAAGGCGACTTACGTAAACTCGCACTTATGTTAACAGTCACAATAGGTGGTCCCATTTCCTAAATGACCTGTGTTATTGCAAAGGGAGGATGGCGGGGGATCCCTTCCATTTCATAGGTATAAAAGTGTCGCCCGGGCTCGCTGCTCTTCCAGTTTCAGCCATAGTTGGTGCAACACTGGGAGGACGAAGGAGACAGTGGAGAGCAGTACCCCGCAGTGTCGCTGACATCTTCCACAAGGTGCACCAGCAACCCCTTCTTCATCAGCTGTCGCATCGTCCGGTTGACGTGGTTGTTGTTGTGGCTCACGTTGTAGCCCTTGGCCGATAACGCTTTCTTCAGGCCGCTGCCACTGACAGGACGTGCATAGTCACCACGGG
The DNA here is from genome assembly GCF_053455715.1 of Rhinoraja longicauda. NCBI lineage: Eukaryota > Metazoa > Chordata > Chondrichthyes > Rajiformes > Arhynchobatidae > Rhinoraja > Rhinoraja longicauda. The sequence goes on along the minus strand of NC_135954.1, from coordinate 36,250,418 downwards.
GCTACCTCCCCTCTCCCGTGCCGACACTTCTTCAGGTTGGCTGTTGCCTCTGCCTCTTCCCCCTCCACCACCACGTCCTCCTCCTTCTTCAGAGTCACCGGCATCCCCCACCCTGATGTCAGCGACTCTGGGGAGAAGGAGGAGGAGGCATCGGTGGATTGGGGAGCTGTGGAGTGGATAAAGCAGAGAGCGAAGGAGGAGGAGGTGGTGGTGGAGATGGCAACGAACAAAGCGAAGGCCGACAGGAGCAGGAGGAGAGGGGGGAGCGGACAAAGCGGTGGCCAACAGTAAGAAGAAGCAGCTAGTGAGAGGGGACAGAGCATGTCCTGTCGGTGGTGGTTGCCTGAAGAAAACACTGTCGACCAGGAGCTACAACTTACGCTGCAACAACAGATGTGCCAACTGGATGGTGCGACAGCTGATGAAGAAGGGCTCACTGGTGCAAACCATCGCCATTGGCACATAGTTTTAAGGTGAAATGACACAAAGTGCTGGAATAGCTCAGCAGGTCAGGCAGCATATCTGGAGAACATGGATAGGTGACATTTGTCCTCTTGGGACCCTATCTGAAGAAGGGTCCTGACCCGAAACATCACTTATCCATGTTCTCCAGAGATGCTGCCTGACCTTCTGAGTTTCACTCCAGCACTTTATGTAATTTTATGTACAGTGCCCTCCATAATGTTTGGGACAAAGACCCATCATTTATTTATTTGCATCTGCACTCCACAATTTGAGATTTGTAAAAGAAACAAAACACATGTAGTTAAAGTGCACATTGTCAGATTTTGCCAAAGTTGTGCCAATGAAAGTCAAAGAAGCCATTATGAGATTGAGAAACAAAAATAAAACTGTTAGGGACATCAGCCAAACCTTAAGGTGACCAAAATCAACTGTTTGGAACATCATTAAGAAGAAAGAGAGCACAGGTGAGCTTACTAATCGCAAAGGGACTGGCAGGCCAAGGCAAACCTCCACAGCTGATGACAGAAGAATTCTCTCTGTAATAAAGAAAAATCCCCAAACACCTGTCTGACAGATCAGAAACACTTTTCAGGAGTAAAGTGTGGGTTTGTCAATGACCACTGTCCGCAGAAGATTTCATGAACAGAAATACAGAGGCTACACTGCAAGACGCAAACCACTGGTTAACCGTAAAAATAGGATGCCAGGTTACAGTTTGCCAAGAAGCACTTAAAAGAGTCACCACAGTTCTGAAAAAAAGGTCTTGCAGACAGATGAGACGAAGATTAACATATCAGAGTGATGGCAAGAGCAAAGTATGGAGGAGAGAAGGAACTGTCCAAGATCCAAAGCATACCACCTCATCTGTGAAACATGGTGATGGGGGTGTTATGGCCGGGGCATGTATGGCTGCTGAAGGTACTGGTTCACTTATCTTCATTGATGATACAACTGCTGATGGTAGTAGCATAATGAATTCTGGTATATAGACACATCCTATCTGCTCAAGTTCAAAGAAATGCCTCACATTGGCCAGCAGTTCATTCTACAGCAAGACAATGATCCCAAACATACTGCTAAAGCAACAAAGGAGTTTTTCAAAGCTAAAAAATGGTCAATTCTTGTGGCCGTCAATCACCCGATCTGAACCCAATTGAGCATGCATTTTATATGCTGAAGAGTAAAGAGAAGGGTATTACAGACCTCCCAACGCTTCCGAATTTGCCGACAAGTTTCCTCTTTCTTATTTCATTTCCGCCGTTCTGATTTCGCTTCACATTTTGCCGCAAAACACATGCCTCGCTGCTCGCCTTGCCCCGCCTCGCCACTTGCCACGCCCCGCCCCGCTGCTCACTTCGCCTCTGGCCTCGACTCGCCGTTGTCCCGGCCTCGCCGCTGTACTCGCCTCGCCGCAGGCCTGGCCTGGCCTCGCCGCTGGTCCGGCCTCGTCTCGCCGCTGGCCCGGCCTCACCGCTAGCCTTGCGTCGCCTCGCCGCTGGCCCGGCCTCGCCTTGTCGCTGACCTGGCCTCGCTGTTGCCCTCGCCTCACTGCGGAGCGTGAGGCCTGTTGATGTTGAGAGGGGATGGGGGGTGGGGTGGGGTAAGGGGGAGGGGGGCAGGGGAGTGGGAGGGGAGAGTGGGGGTGGGAGAGGAGTGGGGGAGGAGGGGTGGGGGAGGGGGAGTGGATTTGGGGGGAAATGGGGGGAGGGGTGGGGGGGAGTAGGGGTAGGGGGAACATGGACTGTTGTGATTTGCTGTTGAAGACCACTGGAGCAAGTGTGTCTTCAATTAATTTACATATGTGCAGTTTTTAAAAATGAAACTCTTTCTTCATAACTTATCATACATTTTATGACCATTGTTCTTTTATTCAACACCAAGAGAATTGGGATGTGTAAGGAATAAGCAAAATAGAAAAAACAAAACAAAACATTTTTTTCTTTGTGTTGTAAAAAGTATTTCTGTTCAATAACCTTTCCGTAATAGTAGAATATACTCATGATTGGCCTGACATTGCACATGTAGTCCAAGAACTACAGACTGTTGGAAATAATAGTCGTTTTTCACACGTGAATGTAGTGCAACGCATATGCGTATTTGGCGTGCATACTTTTTGTTTGTTGAAAAGTTGCATTACGCGCCATATTATGAATTTTGATGTAAAATTCTGTATTTTACAGAATTCAGAATTCTGTAAAATCAAATGTTGGGAGGTCTGGGTATTAGCCCCCAAAACAAGCATAAGCTAAAGAAGGCTGAAATACAGGCCTGGCAGATCATCACCAGAGAAGACACCCAGCAACTGGTGATGTCCTTGAATCACAGACTTCAAGCAGTCATTGCATGCAAAGGATATGCAATGAAATACTAAACATGACTACTTTCATTTACATGACATTGCTGTGCCCCATACATTATGGTGCCCTGAAATGGGGGGACTATGTATAAACACTGCTGTAATTTCTACATGGTGAAACCAAAATGTATAAAATCTGACCATGTGCACTATAACCACATGTGAATTTTTCCATTACAAATCTCAAATTGTGGAGTACAGAGGCAAATAAATAAATGATGGGTTTTTGTCCCAAACATTATGGAGGGCACTGTATTAAGTAGCATCTGCAGTTCTTTGTTTCTACCCAGTTTTAAGGTGATTCTGACATGTACATTTTGATTTACCTAAGGGTTTACAGAACTGCATTTGACGAAATGGTGATCAGCACATTCTTGAAGTACTGGAGGCCTTCTGAGGAAGGCGATTCTTCTTTCCTGCTAAATAAGGAACTCCATGATAGGCCTAAATGACAAGATGGATTGGTTATATATTTCCACAGCAGATGGTATGCGTTTTCAAAGGGAGCTTAGAAAGGTTTCCTTCCCCATCAATTTATAAGGACTGATCTGCTTGTAGAAGTAGTATTTACTACCAAGCATGAAAGGAATAGTTGTATATATAATGAAAATGATCACAGGTAGAATTCCATGAATTTAAAAGAAAGTTAACAGTATCAATAGCATCTTTTCAAAAAGCAAAAGTCAATGTAATTCTGCTCTGAAATTATGTGCTAACTTGTTATTCGCAAGCCAATGTACTGACAATCAATTTACAGCATGCTTGTAAAGCCACTAATGTACAATGCTAATGTTATCTGCTGTGTCATAGGATCAGTCTGATGTAACATTGAAGCATCATATTCTCCACTAATGGACAATAAGACAAGAAACCTCATGGAATAAGTTATTTGTGTTATGTGACATTTTTACAACAGTGAGCAGCAGATGCTTGACTGTAGCTGACAAAACCTTCCAACTGAAAAACTGAGCGATTTAGCACCCCAAAGCATGCAGCATTTGACTATCAGCTGGCATATATTAGTATTATTTTCTATTCAAGGGGATTTCAATGAATGATGCCAAAAAGCTATAATTGTTCTGGAAATTTGGCTTGTCAACGAGTGTACAAACAAAAATCTTGGCAGTCATTGTAGGACTTTTGACATGGTGAAGATTGCAGCTGGTCCAATAACACCTCATAAAGTGTAGATTAAGTTTCCTAAGCCTTTGAAAATGCATGTCTAATTATCTGTTTGGAAATGTTAATTGAGAGATATAAATTGGCCAAAGACCTGGAGCTATTTTTTTTGCTTTGTTTCTAAATAATGTTCACAGGTAGAATCTTATGAATTCAGAAGAAGGTTGGCAGTATCAATAGCACCTTTAGAAAAAGCAACATTCAATGTAATTCTGTTCTGAAGTTATATGCCAATTCATTCTACTCAATCCAAAGTGGGCGGCATGGTAGCGCAGCAGTAGAGTTGCTGCTTTACAGCGAATGCAGCGCCGGAGACTCAGGTTCGATCCTGACTACGGGTGCTGCACTGTAAGGAGTTTGTACGTTCTCCCCGTGACCTGCGTGGGTTTTCTCCGAGATCTTCGGTTTCCTCCCACACTCCAAAGACGTACAGGTATGTAGGTTAATTGGCTGGGTAAATGTAGAAATTGTCCCTAGTGGGTGTAGGATAGTGTTAGTGTGCGGGGATCGCTGAGCGGCACGGACTTGGAGGGCCGAAAAGGCCTGTTTCCGGCTGTATATATATGATGATGATGATGGTCACAATCAATTTACAACATTCAATCAATTTATAGATTGCTCTAAACTTTTCCCAGCCACGCACTTATCCAAATGTCTTTTAAATATTGTTATTGTACCTGCATCAATTATCTCCTCTGGCAGCTCATTTCATATACCCATCACCTCCTGTGTGAAAAAGTTGCCCCTCAGGTTCCTATTATATCTTCCCCTCTCACCTTAAACCTATGTCCTCTGGTTCTTGATTCGTTTACTCTTGGTAAAAGACTGTGCAATTTAACCTATCTATTAACCTCACGACTTTATATACCTCTATAAGAACATCCCCTAGCCTCCTGTGCTCCAAGGAATAAAGTCCCAGCCTGCTTAACCTCGCCCTATTACTCAACATCCTTGTAACTCTTATCTCCACCTTTTCCAGCTAAAAAGAATCTTTGCTACAGTCAAGTGACCAAAACCGGACACAATACTCCCAAGTGCACCAACATTTTGTACAACTGTAACATAACATCTTAACCTTTATACTCAATTGTCTGACTGATGAAGGCCAATGTGTCAAAAACCTTCTTGACCATCCAGTGGTGTGCCTTGCGGATCGGTGCTTAGCCTTTTGCTGTTTGTGGTTGATATCAACAATTTGGATTAGAGTGTAGAAGGCATTATTAGTAAGTTTGCAGATGGCACTAAAGATTGTGGTATCATAGAGAGCGAAAATGGGTATCAAAGATTACAACAGGATTTTGATCAGTTGGGCAAGTAGGCTGAGGAATGGTTGATGCAGTTTAATGCAGATAAGTGTGAGGTGCATTTTGGGAAGTCAATCCAGGACAGGACCTTCACAAAGGCAGGGCCCTGGAGAGTGTTGTAGAGCAGGGGGATCTAAGAGTGCAGGTACTTTGTTCCTTGAAAATCACAGATGGATATGATGGTCAAGAGGCTTTTGGTACATTGGCCTTCATCAATCAGTGCATTGAGTATAGAAGTTGGGATTATGTTACAGTTGTACTAGACAATTGCTGTGGCTGCATTTGGAGTATTGTGTACAGTATTGGTCATCCTACAATGGGAATGATTTTGTTAAGCTGGAAAGAATGCAGAGAAGATTTGTGAGGACATTTCCAGGACTTGGGGGCCTGAGCTATAGGGGGAGCTTGGTCAGACTAGGACTTTATTCCTTGGAGCACAGGATGCTCCAGTGTGATCTTAGAGTGGAGAATAAAATCATGCGGGAAATAGGGTGAATGCACAGTCTTTTACCCAGAGTAGGGAATCAATAACCAGAGGACGTGGTAGTTTTAAAATGAGAGGGCAAAGATTTAATCGGAACCTGAGGGGCAACTTTTTCTCACATAGGGTGGTGGATTTATGGAATCAGCTGCCCGAGGAGGTAGTTGAGGTAGGTATTATAAAAATATCTAAAAGACATGTGGGCAGGTACTTGTATTGGAAAGGTTTAGTGCGATATGGGCCAAATGTGGGTAGGTGGGACTGGTGTGGATCGGGCATCCTGGTCGGCATGGGCAGGTTGTGCTGAAGGGCCTTTTTCTGTGCTCGATGACTCTATGACTCTCCAGGATCCTATCTTGTTTGCTGTGAATATCCGGCCTGTGTTTGACTTCCCAAAATGCAACACTTACTCGTATCTAAATTAAACACTGTTTGCCATTCCTTGACCTACTTGCCCAGCTGATCAGGTTCTGCTGTAATTGTTGACAACCATGTTCAGTGTACCCAACACCACCTATTTTAGTGTCATCGGCAAACTTAATAATCATACCTTTTAAACTTACATACTTTTAAAATCTCTAATTCAATACTGGGAAAATCAGGTTGGAAATGGACCCCAGGAAAGAGAGTTTGTAGAGTGCCTTCGAGATGGATTCTTAGAACAGCTTGTACTGGAGCCTAACAGGGAGAAGGCAATTCTGGATTTAGTGTTGTGTAATGATCCTGATCTGATAAGGGGACTAGAGGTAAAAGAGCCATTAGGAGGCAGTGATCACAACATGATAAGTTTTACTCTGCAAATGGAAAGGCAGAAGGAAAAATCGGAAGTGTCAGTATTACAGTATAGCAAAGGGGATTACAGAGGCATGAGGCGGGAGCTGGCCAAAATTGACTGGAAGGAGGCCCTAGCAGGGAAGACGGTAGAACAGCAATGGCAGGTATTCCTGGGAATAATGCAGAGGTTGCAGGATCAATTTATCCCAAAGAGGCGGAAAGTCTCTAAGGGGAGTAAGAGACACCTGTGGCTGACAAGGGAAGTCAAGGACAGCATAAAAATTAAGGAGAGGAAGTATAACATAGCAAAGAAGAGTGGGAAGACAGAGGATTGGGACTCTTTTAAAGAGCAACAAAAGTTAACTAAAAAGGCAATACGGGGAGAAAAGATGAGGTACGAGGGTAAACTAGCCAATAATATAAAGGAGAATAGCAAAAGTTTTTTTAGGTACGTGAAGAGGAAAAAAATAGTCAAGGCAAATGTGGGTCCCTTGAAGACAGAAGCAGGGGAATTTATTATGGGGAACAAAGAAATGGCAGACGAGTTAAACCGTTACTTTGGATCTGTCTTCACTGAGGAAGATACACACAATCTCCCAAATGTTCAAGGGGCCGGAGAACCTAGGGTGATGGAGGAACTGAAGGAAATCCACATTAGGCAGGAAATGGTTTTGGGTAGACTGATGGGACTGAAGGCTGATAAATCCCCAGGGCCTGATGGTCTGCATCCCAGGGTACTTAAGGAGGTGGCTCTAGAAATAGTTGAAGCATTGGAGATCATTTTTCAATGTTCTATAGATTCAGGATCAGTTCCTGTGGATTGGAGGATAGCAAATGTTATCCCACTTTTTAAGAAAGGAGGGAGAGAGAAAACGGGTAATTATAGACCAGTTAGTCTGACATCAGTGGTGGGGAAGATGCTGGAGTCAATTATAAAAGACGAAATTGCTGAGCATTTGGATACCAGTAACAGGATCATTCCGAGTCAACATGGATTTACGAAGGGGAAATCATGCTTGACAAATCTACTGGAATTTTTTGAGGATGTAACTAGGAAAATTGACAGGGGAGAGTCGGTGGATGTGGTGTACCTCGACTTTCAGAAAGCCTTCGACAAGGTCCCACATAGGAGATTAGTGGGCAAAATTAGAGCACATGGTATTGGGGGTAGGGTACTGACATGGATAGAAAATTGGTTGACAGACAGAAAGCAAAGAGTGGGGATAAATGGGTCCCTTTCGGAATGGCAGGCAGTGACCAGTGGGGTACCGCAAGGTTCGGTGCTGGGACCCCAGCTATTTACGATATACATTAATGACTTAGATGAAGGGATTAAAAGTACCATTAGCAAATTTGCAGATGATACTAAGCTGGGGGGTAGTGTGAATTGTGAGGAAGATGCAATAAGGCTGCAGGGTGACTTGGACAGGTTGTGTGAGTGGGCGGATACATGGCAGATGCAGTTTAATGTAGATAAATGTGAGGTTATTCACTTTGGAAGTAAGAATAGAAAGGCAGATTATTATCTGAATGGTGTCAAGTTAGGAAGAGGGGATGTTCAACGAGATCTGGGTGTCCTAGTGCATCAGTCACTGAAAGGAAGCATGCAGGTACAGCAGGCAGTGAAGAAAGCCAATGGAATGTTGGCCTTCGTAACAAGAGGAGTTGAGTATAGGAGCAAAGAGGTCCTTCTACAGTTGTACCGGGCCCTGGTGAGACCGCACCTGGAGTACTGTGTGCAGTTTTGGTCTCCAAATTTGAGGAAGGATATTTTTGCTATTGAGGGCGTGCAGCGTAGGTTCACTAGGTTAATTCCCGGAATGGCGGGACTGTCGTATGTTGAAAGGCTGGAGCAATTAGGCTTGTATACACTGGAATTTAGAAGGATGAGGGGGGATCTTATTGAAACATTTAAGATAATTAGGGGATTGGACACATTAGAGGCAGGAAACATGTTCCCAATGTTGGGGGAGTCCAGAACAAGGGGCCACAGTTTAAGAATAAGGGGTAGGCCATTTAGAACGGAGATGAGGAAGAACTTTTTCAGTCAGAGAGTGGTGAAGGTGTGGAATTCTCTGCCTCAGAAGGCAGTGGAGGCCAGTTCGTTGGATGCTTTCAAGAGAGAGCTGGATAGAGCTCTTAAGGATAGCGGAGTGAGGGGGTATGGGGAGAAGGCAGGTACGGGGTACTGATTGAGAGTGATCAGCTATGATCGCGTTGAATGGCGGTGCTGGCTCGAAGGGCTGAATGGCCTACTCCTGCACCTATTGTCTATTGTCTATTGTCTAAAACTCTCAGGCTCAAACAAAAGCAAAATATTCCTAATGATGGAAATCAGAAATGAAACAGGAATTGCTGGATATATACATGACAGTCAAGCAGCAGTGCTTTTATTATTTACTTACTATGACACAGGAAGAGCCCATAGAGCCTAATGGGTCCCTGCTGACTCACAAACGGAGCAGTTCCATTAGAAACATATGGCTTTTTTTCTTTGTAACATGTCTTTTTTCACATTCCCATCCACCTGCCTTTGATTTTATTTTTGCTCTCGACCTGCACCACAGTGGCCAATTAATCCACCAGCACTGGGCATATCTGTCTGACCTGTGAGGAAACCAAAGCGCCTGGGTTAAACCTATGCAGGTCAAGGAAGAACATGCAAACTGCTCACAAACGGCACCCAAGGGCAGGATCAAACCTGAATCCCAGGAGCTGTGAGGCAGCAGGAATTGTTATTTCAATTTACAGTATTCTGATCAGTGATTTGTTATACAACTTCAAAACTTTGAAGTGTTACCAACTTTGAAGTGCTGGTCTTTTTGTCTTTCTTAATTTATGTGGTTGAGATTTTGTTCAGTTGTTCCAGAGGTGGCAAATTCTTTGAATCATTGTGTATACTAAAGTGACTTATACAATTGATAGCAGAGGAAAGAAAAACTGACCTATTATGTACTTAAGAGGTGATAAATTGTCCACTCAGAAAACATAAACATTGCAATTCTTGGTTATTGACTGTAACGGTGTCCTCTCTGCTAACCTACCTGTTTATGGACATTTATGCCATGCAATTATTTCTTCCAACTTTTTATTTTCTAGCCTAGACACAAATTGATGCTACAAAGAAGGACGAAGGAAAAAGTGAACATAACCTTTCTCCAACAAAATCAATCAAACGTTTGATTTTTTTATTTAACAGTAAAAACACTGAAAATGCATTTCATTTGAGCAAATGGAATTAAGAGGAGAATGGCAGCAATCCTTTAGATTAATCATCTTTGCTTATTCTTGATCAAGTTTTAACTATTATACATTGGTTAAGATACTACTCTTCAAGTATTAAAATAATTCCTGACTCCTGATGTGAACTGACTATTCACAGTGTCTTTTGTTATTGGAATGAGGCTGCGTGAATTACACAAAGATAAACTTTATAGTTCACTGGCAGTGATGCATAGAACATTACGCTACATTTCACATATTATTTCCATTGCTATCTAAATGTTTACTGCCTAATAGAAACAAATTATTTCAGTTCCTCTGTGAGATTTTCAATTTTAATTTAATTTCACAGGGAGAGTTCAGCCTATCCCAGTTATCCTTGGGCATGACACAATGGGGAAAGAGAGAATGAAAATGCAGGTACGTTCCATGTTAACTAGTTTTATAATTTTTACAATTTCATATAATATTTTTACGTAATAATAACAAATTAATAAAATAAATCTTTCATGGCTGAAGTAAAAATAAGCAGTTTTTGGAATTAAATATTCCACAACAAAGTTTTATTTTTGTAACGATGGATAATTTTTTCATATTCAGTATATTGATGATCTATTTGAAATAGTTGTTTATAATAAATAAATATATCTCTGATATTCTGCAAGGGTGCGGTTCTTTTATATGTTTTATGCCAAGTATTTCCACCTCTTAACGTACCATCATTTATAGTGTAATGTAGAACTGGTGAGTGGAATATTGTCGTGTCAATTGTCGTGTTTTTTCATGTGTCACAAGACAAGATGCTATAAAGTTCCTTCATTCATTTTTCTCCACCAGAGTGGCAATAATTCCCTGTCAGATCATTTAATGGAACTTTCAAACTGTTTTCTTGCATCTGACACGCGTGAAATAGAGAGGTCGTGGAAAATGTGCCTGTGATGCGTTTAACAGCTATTGTTATTTACTTGAGTTGGTTATTTGACGGACTGTGGTTTAAATCACAGTTTCTTTAGTATTTCACTTTAGAATTTCACTTAACTTGTTTGGTACAACACATCAGTGAACAGATTTAGAGCGATAAGATGTTTGTTTTTGTGAGTCCTCACATTTCAGCATTCCAATTTTGTCTGAGCAGAATGCAAGATATTTCTGGTAACATGCATGATGAGAAGCAATCCAAACTAAGTGGTGCAATTTTAAAGAAAGTGCAAAACAAAGAGACAGAACAATACAGATATCAGTATTATGGCAGAGTTTTTGAGTGAGTGGGAGTAGAGTTGGGAAGTAGAATGGTCTACAAACCTCACGAAAAAATAACAGGCACCCATTGGATTCACTAGGATTCACTTTACTCTGAAGAAATGTGTGCAGTAATGGAGAAATGTATTCACTTTGAGATCTGGTTTTAACCACACAGATGAGTGTGGTAGATGGGAACTGATATTTCCTCCTTATCAAAGCATAAATGAAAGACCACACTATCCAGGTTCACATGAAAATGTAGAGGGATTGGACGTTCATGGGAAAAAATAAATGGTTAGGACAAGAAAACTGGAGGTTGTTAAAGAAGATGATGTCCTTGCAAGAATCATGTATAGCTAAGTTTTGTATTCTTCATAGACTTTGAAATTGTACTCCTTATGCTTCAGAACATTTCAATAAAACAAAAAAAATTGATACTAATACCTACTCTCGGGGACCTCAGTGAATAATTCTCTCCATTCGGAAAAATATCCATGCACCACTACTCTCTGTCTACAATTTCCCAGGCAATTATGTATTCATTTTACCACTGATCCTTTTGTACCACATACTTCTGTTCTCTCATCAACTCCATCCCCCAACTATTTATCTTGCAACCTGCCCTCTCTAACATGTCCAAAATGTATACACTGCTTGTTTTACTACCCATCTCCTCCAGGAATTATTTACAATAACCTTATTAACCTTTCAATCTGTTAATCTTTGGGGTGCTTCTGTTTCTAATTTAGCATGTTATGGGATACCTAACTAAATTCCCTTTGAAATGCATGTATAACATCTATTGCTCCTCCTTCAAACTCTTTGTTAGTTTATCAAATAATGAAATTGGGTTAGTCAGATATCACAGTCTTCTACAAATTGGGTCTGGATTTCGCTTTTTAACCAATGTGAGGTTGAAATGAGAATTAATTATGCCAATTAATCTATGAAGTAGTTGGGCATATGTAGTTTGTTATGACTGATTGTGACGAATAAAATCCATTTCATCCAGCCATTTTTAAACATGTGCAGCTCTTTACGAGTACAGAATTCCACAGATTTCCCAAATATACATTCCTTTGAGACGTGTTGCTTATTTCTAGAATTCTTCACTATGGGAATTGTCCTTCACCCATTTACTCTGGCCGGCTATATAAGAGGATGGTGAATCTGGAATTATTTGCCACAGAAGGCTGTGGATATATGTAAGGCAGAGATAAATAGATTCTTGATTTGTACGGGTGTCAGAGGTTATGGGGAGAAGGCAGGAAAATGGAGGGAGAGATAGATCAGCCATGATTGAATTGCGGAGTAGACTTGATGGGCCAAATGGCTCAATTCTACTATCACTAATGATCTCATATTTCTTTTGAAAATCAAAAAATAGCACATCCATTAGTTCCTGCTTACAACTATACTACATGATTTTCAAAAAAATAGATAGCCCAGACATAATCACTCTTTCATTAATCAGTGCTAATTCTACTCAATCATATCATTTAATGTGTGCATTGATATCATACTCTTTATTCTTGATTCAATAATTTCCCCTAGGATTATGTCAGCGGTGTAGGTTAGTAATTTACAATTTTCTGTTTATAGGCTTAAATCAGAGGCTTAAATCATAGGCTTCCCTCCATTGCATTTGCTTCCCTCCATTCTGCAGGATCTGTTCCAAAATCTATAGAATTTTGGAAGAGAATAACCAGGACATATGCAACTCTATTGCCCCTCTTTCAAAACTCTGAGGTGCAGGCCATCAGTTCCTTGGAATTTACAGAAAAAAACATTTTTCTGGATTTTGTCATTGGTGTTAGCTGTTGAAGTGTGTTTGTGTTGAGTAGAAATATTTGTTTTGATACAGAAAACAATTTCTACAAATATTGTTACTAAATCTAAATTTTAATTTGAATATTAGATTAGATTCAACCGTAGTCCTTGATGTCTTTTCAATATAAAAACAATTTTCATCAAAAATGTAACATCATTGAGTTCCAGGATACTCTGTCTAAATATTAATCCTTTTGCAGTGCATCTAAAATGAATGTTTCCGAACTTATCTTCCAACTCATCCATAACCTATTTATTTGCAAATTTTTTGGCCAAACTTATAAAAAGAACTTGGCCATTATTCAACTCTACTTAATTGACTAACATAAGACCAATACATTTCTGCTGATCTTTTATTCAATAAAATAGTTTGTGCAAGATAAAGCAAGTGGCAGCCTCACCAACAGTCTGTCTGTCCTTTCTTCTGTTTTTGTTATTTTAAGTATGTGTTAAAGAGTATTCTTTGTTCCTTGGTTTGTTTTATGTGGAGGGTGGGGGGGCTGGGGGAACCATTTTCAATCTCTCACCTCGATGGAGATGCATTTTCTTTCCGTATCATATCTCCATTCCGCACTGCGGCCTAACATAGTGGAGTGGTGTGGCCTTTCCTGGAGACTGACCCGGCGCTTCAACCGCGGCAGCGGTGCAAACTTACCATCGTGGAGCTTTCGATCCCTTTGCCGAGGATCTACTGTGGATAGCTCCAACCGCGGGCCTGTGGACTTTAACATCGTGGAGCCCACGGTCCCTGGTTAGACACCGATTCGGGAGCTCCAAGCTACGGAGGATTTCAACCATCTGAATGCGGGAGTATCGATCACCCCGACACGAGGGCTTCGGATCTCCGGATGCGGATGCTTTGATTGCCCCGACTGCGGATAGTTCGACAGTCCCGACTGCGGGAGAATAAAGAGGTAGAGGATTGGACTTTATTACCTTCCATCACAGTGAGGAATGTGGGGAGCCGTTGTGCTGGATGTTCATGTTAACTTTTATTTTATGTGGCTGTGTGTCTTGTTGCCTTTCACTTTGTATGGCTGTATGGTAACTCAAATTTCACTGTATGTTAATTGGTACATGTGACCATAAACTGACCTTGAAACCTTGAATTTGTATTATTTGCTCAAAATTATAGCCTTGAACCAAGTACAAACTATTCAATAGTTAACGCATATGCACATGTATTTACAATACAATACAATACAATATATCTTTATTGTCATTGTACCCAGGGGTACAACGAGATTGGGAATGCGCCTCCCATACGATGCAATAATTTAAGTAATTTAGACAACAGCAACCCAACGAAACAAATGTAACAGTTTTAGACAGGGTAAAGTGCAAGTTGATCTATGCGTTGTGACCATCCGGCTCAGCAGGACCGGTTCATAGCAGCTATGGCCCTGGGGATGAAGCTGTTCCTTAGTCTGGAGGTGCGGGCGTAGAAGGCCTTGTATCGGCTGCCCGATGGAAGGAGTTCGAACAGACTATTGCAGGGGTGTGAAGAGTCTTTGTGGATGCTGGTGGCTTTTCTGAGGCATCGTGTGTTGTAGATGCCCTCCAAGTCTGGTAGCTGTGTTCCGATGGCCCTCTGAGCTCTATGGACTACCCGCTATAAGTCAAGTCGTCAATTTATTTGTATAGCACATTTAAAAACAACCCACGTTGACCAAAGTGCTGCACATCTGACTAGGAAAAAAAAGAAACATACAGTGGCAGGCAGCCAAACACAACGGCGCGGCCATCTTGAACAAAATGTTAATTCAATCACCCACAGTCCAACAATAAAAGCACTAAACAGGCACCCAAATTACCCAACCCCAAAAACCCCCCAAAACACAGTCCAACAATAGAAGCATTAAATAGGCATTCAAATCACACACCCTAAAACCCCCAAAAACACAGTCCAACAATAAAAACATCAAACAGGCACTCAAACCACCCAACCCCAAAAAAACACACAAAAAAGAAACATCCATCAAAGAAACATCCATCACAGTGAGTCTCCTCCAGTCCTCTCTCTCCTCACTGTGATGGAAGGCCACAATGTCTTTCCCTTCTCCTGCTGTCCTCGCCCGCAGTCAGGTTGTTGTGGTTGCAGGCCGCACCGGACGGTCCACAGCGGGCCAAGCCCAAGGCGCGTCGCGTCGCAGCCACTCCCGCAGCCTTCGAAGACGGCCGGCTCCGCCGATGATAAGTCCGATCCGGGGCGGGCGAACACGCTGTCGCTGTCGCTGCCGCTGTTGTTGCACGTCGGGGCGGTCGTGGCTCCCGACATTGAAACCCCCGCCCAGCAGAGAAATATCCCGCGGCCATCCTAGGCCGCGCCGGACGGTGAAATGTCCGCGCCCCAAGCCCCGCGATTCGGGGCGGGCGAACACGCTGCCGCTGCCGGAGCTCCCGATGTCGGCATCCACGCGGCCCGAGCCTAAGGCGAGTCGCAGCCGCACCCGCAGCCTCCGAAGACGGCCGGCTCCGGTGGTGGTAAGTCCGATCCGCGGGTTCTGCGAACCAGAGCCCTGGAGGCCGACAGCTCCAGGAGTTGGGCCGATGGTAGGCCGCAGCAGGAACGGAGACACGGCCCAGAAAACAAAGGTCGGGTCTCCGTTCTGAAGGGACACATATTTATAGTGTTACAGTTTCCCCCTCCCCCCCACATACACACATAGTACACAAACACAAAAACACCACATCACAACTACAATTAAGACCAAAAAAACCAACAAAAACACAAAGACAAATGGACCGCAGGTGAGCGGCAGCTGCTAGGGCAGTGCCGCCATTTTGTATGGCTATAGAGAAAGCTATAGAGCTTTCCTTTCTGCCTTCGTGCAGCTGAGGTACCACACAGGGATGCCATGCGTTAGGATGCTCTCTATGGTGCAGCGGTAGAAGGTCATCAGCAGCTGTTGGGGTAGACCAGACTTTTTCAGTGTTCTTAAGTAGAACAGTCTTTGTTGTGCCTTCTTGACCAGCGCAGCAGTGTTATTGGACCATGTTAGGTCCTCCGAAATGTGAGTGCCCAGAAACTTGAAGCTGGACACACTGTCCCCATTGATAGAGATCGGGGCATATTCCCCGTTATGTGACCTACGTGCTCCTTGGTCTTGGTGGTATTTAGGGATAGGTTGTTATTCGAGCACCAGTCCGCCAGGTTCTGCACCTCCGCTCTATAGTTTGTTTCATCCCCGTTGGTGATAAGCCCGATCACCGTTGTGTCGTCTGCAAACTTGACAATGGTGTTGGTGTCGAATGCAGGAACACAGTCGTGTGTGAAGAGGGAGTAGAGCATGGGGCTCAGAACACAGCCCTGTGGTGTGCCGGTACTCAGGGTGATAGTGGAGGACAGGTGCGGGCCCATTCTCACTGCCTGCGGTCGTTCCAGCAGGAAGTCCAGGATCCAGTCACATAATGACGAGCTGAGGCCTAGCTGGTGGAGTTTGGTGATGAGCTTTTTTTTTCTTTTTTTTTTTTTCTTTTTTTTTTTTCCAAAAATATTTATTCAAATATTAAAATAATATATACAATACAATAAAACCAAAACAGAACCCACCACCAGAGTATTATACAAACAAATATACCTATTGAAACTATTATACAATTATATTACAATCCCCATCCAGGATACATCCAATCCACCGCGGTGCCCAGCGGTCCCGGAAATCCTCCAGGGTGCCCATGGACAGCGCGTAGTCCCTCTCCAACACCACCCTGGCACGGACGTAACCCCGGAAAAGGGGCAGGCAGCTGGCTCGGTCAGAGCCCTCTTCCGCCTGGCGCCGTGAGTCGCGGATGGCCAGCTTGGCCTGGCCCAGGAGCAACCCAACAAGGACATCTTCGGCCCTACCCTCTCCCCTACGCACAGGGTGTCCAAAGATGAGGATGGTGGGTGAAAAATGCAGCCAAAAAGCAAGGAGCAGCCCCTTTAGATATTGGAACAGGGGCTGCAACCTCACACACTGCATGTACACGTGGTACACAGACTCTTCCAACCCGCAAAAGTGGCAGGCGGCTGGCGAGTCTGTGAACCGCGCGAGGAACAGGTTGCAGGGGACTCCTCGGTGCAATATCTTCCACCCCAGGTCCCCGATGGAGAGGGGCAGAATCCCTGCATAGAGGGACCCCCACCGCGGGGTCACCTCGCGACCGGAAGGCAACACCGACCGCCACTTAGTGTCCGGATGGTGGACCAGGGCGAGGAAGTGCAGGGTGTGGAGGAGGAGCCCGTACAGGACACGCCTCCCTGCGTCTCGGAGGGAGATGAAGGGTGTCGAGGAAATGCGACTCATGTTGTGTGGGACCGGCTCCCGGGAAGGATTACGGTGCCTCGGTCCGACGAGTACTTCCGGCTGAGCGGGGGTTTGCTCAGCCGCAGGTGCTCCACACATTTGAGCCTCTCCGACACCCAGCGGGGAAGGACAAGGGCCGGCTGCTCTCACGCCTGGGCCGCCGCCCTCCGTCAGCGGAGGGGGGGCCCGGTCGACAGCAACCAGGTTCCAGACTCTCAGCAAGTCCCGGTAGAAGCCGGGCATTCCCAGCAGGATAGCACGGCTGACGCCCACCATCGGGATCCGCGTACCTGCTTGAAGGCAGCGGCCCCGTTGGAAAAAGTGCATCGCCAGCACGTGCCACCTGGGAGGACGCTCCGAGTACAGGTATCTCTGCAGAGTCCTGAGGCGGAGAGCCGCCAACTGGGTGCGGATGCACACCAGCGACTGCCCGCCCTCCTCAATCGGGAGACTCAGGACCGCTGCAGAGACCCAGTGCTTTCCGTTGCCCCAGAAGAAGTCCACCAACTTCTTCTGGATGATCCCAGCAAAAGTGGCTGATGGGACCAATGTGGTCAATCTGTACCAGAGCAGGGAAGCTACGAGTTGGTTAATGACCAACACCCTGCCCCGGTAGGAAAGCACCCTGAGGAGGCCCAACCAGCGCCCAAGCCGGGCGACGACTTTCAACTCCAGCTCCTGCCAGTTCGCCAGCCAGGTCTCCGCGACGGGACTCAGGTAGACTCCCAAGTAAAGGAGGCGCGTGGTGCTCCACGTGAAAAACCGCATCTCCTCAGGGAGGAAGTCCACCTGCCAGGGACCCACCAAGAGTCCAGAACATTTCCCCCAATTGATCCTTGCAGAGGAGGCGGCCGAGAAGACTCGTTGGCACTCGCGCATCCTCTGCAGATCAGCGGGGTCAGTGACCATGAGGAGCACGTCATCGGCATAGACCGAGAGGACCACCTCCATATCTGGCTCGCGTAGAACCAAGCCCGTCAACCTCCTCCGAAGCAGACTAAGGAATGGCTCCACGCAGATGGCGTACAGTTGGCCTGACGTGGGGCAGCCCTGACGTACTCTGCGGAAGGGAATGGGGGCCGTCAAGGATCCGTTGACCTTGACGAGGCACTCCGCAGTGGTGTATAGAAGTCGGATCCGGGCCACAAAGTGCGGTCCGAACCCAAACGCCCGCAGAGTCCTCACCAGATACTCGTGATCCACCCTGTCGAAAGCCTTCTCCTGGTCAAGGGAGAGAAAGGCAGTGGGTACACCGGTCTCCTGAGCCAGGTAGACCAGGTCCCGGACCAGATGGATATTGTCCTGGATGGACCGGCCCGGGACTGTGTAAGACTGGTCAGGGTGGATCACTTGGGCCAGCACTGGGCCCAGACGGTTGGCCATTGCCTTAGCAAAGACCTTGTAATCGGTACAGAGGAGGGAGACCGGGCGCCAGTTCTTTAGTAGGCGGAGATCACCCTTCTTGGGCAGAAGGACCACTACAGCCCTCCGCCAAGACAGGGGCATCTCCCCGGTCGCCAGGCTCTCCCTCAGGACCATGGTGTAGTCCTCCCCCAGGGTCTCCCAGAAAGTGCGGAGGAACTCTGCTGTCAGGCCGTCCAGGCCAGGGGATTTGCTCCTTTGAATCTGATGGAGGGCCGCGGTCAGTTCGTCTAGTGTCAGGGGGGCGTCCAGACGCTCGGCACCCTCCGGGCCGACCGTGGTTAGACCTTCCCACAGATCACTGCACTCGTCCACGCCGGAGCTATCCGGTGAAAACAAGGTCCCATAAAAGGAACGAACCGCCGCGTTGATGTCTTCTGGTTCGGTGACGGGGGAGTCATCGTCAGCGAGCAGCTCCACTAACTGCTGACGGACTCCCCGCCACTTCTCCAGCGAGTAGAAGAAGGGTGAACCGCGGTCCAAATCGTGGAGCATTTGGATCCGCGACCTCACATACGCGCCTCGGGATTGCTGTAACTGCAGCTCCTTCAGCGCGTCCTTCTTCTCCTGGTATTCCCTCCAGAGGGTCGGGTCCCCACCGGTCTGACTTAGACGCGAATCCAAATCGAGCAGCTCACTCCCGAGCTGTCTGACCTTGGAATCGCGTCTCTTGGTAGACCCCCTAGTGTACTCCTGACAGAAACGCCGGATGTGGGCCTTGCCCACGTCCCACCATAGCCGCAGGGAGTGAAATCCTCCCCTCTTCCCCTTCCAAGCGGTCCAGAACCTCACAAACGAGTCCCGGAAACGGCGATCCTCCAGCAGCCGGTTGTTAAAGTGCCAGTACGCGGACCCTCCCCTCGTGCGCAGCGGGGTAAACTCCGCCCACACCAGGTGGTGGTCCGAGCAAGGCATCGGCCGCATGGAGGCCGCCGAGACGCGGGAGACGTACGCCCGAGAAATGTACAGGCGGTCAATGCGAGAACCACCCCCCTCTGACCTCCTGGAGAAGGTATTGGAGTCGGGGTGGAGGTTCCTCCAGGTGTCTACCAAGTCAAAGGAGCCCACGAGCTCCTTCAACTTCTTCACCGACTCCTGGCCGCGCTGGATACCGGAACGGTCTCCTTCCTCGAGGGTACAGTTGAAATCTCCCCCGAGGATCACGCAGTCGCCAGGGTCGATGGAGCTCAAAAGGGTAGACACCTCCCGGAACAGGCACGTCTGCAACACAGCGGGCTTGGGGGCGTACACGTTGACAAAATGCAACGGCACGCCATCCAGGCGCACGGCCAGGTGAAGCAAGCGGCCTGGCACCAATTCCTGGACCTTTAGGATTTCTGGCCGGAAATTCGGGGCCAGCAAAATGGCCACCCCACTGGAAATGGAGCTGAGGTGGCTCATGAAGACCTCACCACCCCACTCCAGGAGCCAGGTGGACTCGTCTCCTGGGATGGTGTGGGTTTCCTGCAGGAAGCTCACCGCATATTTCCCATCCCTCAGGGTTGAGAGATGGTTAAACCTGCGGAGAGGCCCCCTGCTGCCATTTATGTTATAACTGGCTATGGTGATCGCCATGTCAGGAGTACACTAGATCCCCTCAACAGTCCCCTGGTCACTGACAGCAGAGTCGCCTTTGCCGCTACGGACCCTAGATGGATTGGCAGTGCGTTTCACCTTCCGGATCTTGGCAACAAGGGACGCTCTACTGGTCCCTCTACCCTCAGCAGGAACGACGCTGCTCTGGGCCTCGGCGTCCTTTTCCAGGTCGTCCAAGAAAGACCTGAGCTGACGCCGGTCGTTCCCCTTCACCTCCGTCCCTCCCTTCACCCCCGTCCCTCCCTTCACCCCCGTCCCTCCCTTTCCCCTCCCCTTCCTTCTGAGGATGAGGTTCAGGGAGCTGGTGACCCCTTGTAAGTTCGGCCACCGGAGGGAGGCCAGTTTGGGCCGATGTTGGGCTCCTTCGGTGGCCGCGATGAACTCGCGGATCTCCTCCACTGGAATGAGAGGAGTGGCGTCGGGGGCAGCGAGAACATCCATTGACTCATTGCCCGAGGAGTCCCCTTCCACCCCCCCACTGCAGATGGAGTCACCATTCCCATCCTTGGACACACCTTCTGTGCTTGAGACTCCCGCCCCACTCTGCGCAGCGGTTGCCTCTTCCCCACCCTCTGGTCTCACCTCCACCTCAGTCCCCACCGTGGGGCCAGTGGCAGAGGGGCCTTCCTCGGGTGTACCTGGGCAGTCAAGACCATTGACAGTGGGGTCTATCCCTCCACCAGTTGGGCCCAGAGTGGACTCTGGTGCCCCAGACTCAGGGAGTCCCTCTGGAGCCAGGTCCTGCGGGAGAGAAGGGCTGGTTTCCCCTTCCCCCTCCCCGCCTACTATCCCTAACTCCACAGGCGTGTTCTCAACCTCGTCCTGGGTGGGTTGCTCCTGGGTTTCCTCGGGTGCATGAATCGGGATTCCCTCCCCAACAGGAATCTCTCCCTGCTCCATTACACCCGAGTGGTCCCCATCACCACCCTCCCCGGAAACCCCTTCAGAGCATGGAACCGGGGCCTGAACCAGAGGGCAGGAGTCATCCTCCACCACAGCACTCCCCACCCCACTGGAAGATTCCCCTATGTCCCCCTTCTGCTCCTCCCTGGAGAGATTCCTCCTTCTTTTTTTCGAAGGGGAGGAGCTCACAGACTCTGGGGTCACCTGAGCAACCCTAGTCTGCGGCTCCCCCTCCTCCCGCCCAATCCTCTCCGCCCCCGGCTGGATTATGGGGCTTGCGGACTCCCTAACGGGAGGTGACGGGATGGGTGGCAAAGTCTTATCCCCGGGGGGTTTGTTCCCCAGGTGCCTTATCTTCTTCGCCACCTTGCCCCCCTTCTTTTGACCCTCCCCATCCCCAGGGTTCCCTGACTCAACTACAGGGGGAGTGGGAGTGGGGGGGGGGGGGGAGGGGGGTTAGTGGCACCGGAGGCGGAGGCCTCCGCCCGGGATTTGGGGCAATTCCTCCGAATATGCCCCACTTCCTTGCAGGCGTGGCACCTCGGGCGGTCCGATGTCCAGAAGATGGTGAAGTCTCGCCCATCCTGCTGGACACAGAAGCGCCCGTCGACCACCTCCTCCCGGTCCAGCAACATTGTCAACTGGCGCCGGAGGGAGAGAACGTGCTGCAAGTCCTTCCTGCGGAACCCCATGGGTATTGGGGTGATGTCGGTGAGGATCTTCCCCAGGATATGAAGGTGGGGAAGGAGGGCCTCGTTCTTGATGCAAGGCGGGACGTTGGATAGGACCACCCGCTGCGCGGTGGACCCCAGGGGCTCGACCTGTAGGAAAAGTCCACCCACTGTGACCCCTTTACATACAGTCGCGTTCACCCCCTCAACGGACTCCAGGAAGAACACGCCCTTCCCAAACATTATACCCACATACACAATGCCTACAGGCTTGGCTGCCACTGCCACAGCAGCCGCGCAGTCCTCCAGGTTCATTTGGGGGGGCATGTAGCACCTGACCCCATGTTCAAAGTGTAGGTTCCTCATGGGGAACCGGGCCCCCAGAGGAGCAGCCGAAGCAGCTGAAGCAGCCGCCTTAGCATAACTCCCCGAAGGCCCCGATCCCCCAGAACGCTGACCCTGCATGATGTCAGGCACTACAGTGAAACAAAAACACTGATACACAAAGACAATCCAAAAGGCACGGGGCCAAGTCCAAACACACAAACAAGTGTAGAACAGTTCAAGGGAGGGATGCGAGTGGTGTTGCCTCGAACGTCAATAATGGCGGCTCCCACTAAAAACTGCTGCGTCACGGCCTCTTGGCCCTGGTATCTCGGCTCTCCTGCGTTCCCTGGTGAGCTGCAGACTTTCTCAAGCAATCCCCGCTGGTCTTCGCTGCTCCTGCAGCAACGAAAGGGATTCACCTGCAGTCTGTTATTGTTGGAAGCCTATCTCTGATAGAGAGGAGGCTCCTTCAGCTCCAGGTCTCAAGGCAGCAGAAGAAGGTCGAGGGTGTAGAAAAACTCCCACACCGCACGAAAACCAGACCCGTCCGGTCAGTAGCGACGAGGCAGTAGGGGGGGGGGGTTGTTCTGGACGCAGGTGTATCAGTCCAGACAGGTTTTTCTCCCCCTTTTTGTGCGCCACAGTTTCCTGGCAGGTTGCCAGCCTCAGTAGTGGGAGCTGAGCAGTCAGCTGATAACACCGCTCGCAGCCCCAAAACACACAGAAACCTTTTAAAAAGATTTCTGTAGCGTCGCAGCGATACCCAAAGATGTTTAGAGTACCGCTGTATGTTTAGAAACTCACTCGTTCGAGTGATTGAAACAGAGCTCCGCAGCACCACACCCCACACCTGAGCTTGGTGGGGATGACCGTGTTGAAGGCGGAGCTATAGTCTATGAATAGCATCCTCACGTACGTGCCCTGTCTCTCTAGGTGAGTCAGGACAGTGTGAAGAGCCAGAGAGATGGCGTTCTCTGTGGATCTATTTGCCCTGTATGCAAATTGATGTGGGTCCAGTGAGTCAGGGATGCTGGATTTGATGTGTGAGAGGACCAGCCTCTCAAAGCACTTCATGACTATCGGCGTTAGGGCAACCGGGCGGTAGTCGTTCAGGTTGGAGATCTTTGCTTTTTTCGGCACCGGAACTATGATAGCCGACTTCAGGCACTTGGGGACCGTAGCTAGAGATAATGACAGGTTGAAGATCCTGGTGAATACCTCAGCCAGCTGTTCAGCACAGTCCTTCAGTACCCTTCCTTGAACTCCATCCGGTCCTGCAGCCTTGCGTGGGTTGACCCTTTGCAGAGCGCGTTTGGAGAATATCAACCCTTAATCTTCTGAGGGTATGCATTTTGTTGACACACTTTATTATTTGCATCTTTGTCCTTGTTATTAGGACCCACACTAGCTTATGGAATTTTGATTAGTCCTATAATTTTATCTCTCGGAATAAATCCCTTGATTTGTCCATGTTGAATTTCTGTACTGACATTTAACTTCAGATGAACATCTCTCCAGATCTTCTATGTTCATATCCATGAAAAGATTTGCTGATTTTTACTTGGACAAGTTTAGAAGAATGAGGGGGAAATCACATTGAAACCTACAGGATAATATCTGAAGAAGGTCTTCACCCAAAATGTTACCTATCTAGGTGGTCCAGGGTTGCTGGTTGACCCATTGAGTTACTCCAGCACTTTATGTCCTATGGAGGATAATGAAAAGCCTAGAGAGAGTAGACATGAAATGGATATTTCCAGTAATGGGAGAGTCTAGAACTAGGGGGCACAACCTCAGAATTAAAGGACATACATTTAGAATGGAGATAAGGATGAATTTCCTTAGCCAAAGGGTGGTGAATCTAAAGAATTAATTGCCATCGATGGTTGTGGAAGCCAAGACATTGGGAATTTTTAAAGTGGAGATTGATAGGTTCTTGATTAGGAAGGGTGTCAATGGTTATGGGGTGAAGACAGTAGCATGGGGTTGAGAACAAAATATAGATGAGCCATGATTGAATGACAGAGCAGACTCGATGGGCTGAATAGCCTAATTCTGCTCCTATCTTTTATGGTCTTATGGAAAATATCTGAAAATCCTAAGAGATTGTCCAGGTATATAAAGAGTAAAATGGTGGTTAGGGAAAGAATATGTTCCCTTAATGATCAAGATGGCCGTTATCGTTTAGTTTAGTTTAGTTTATTATCATGTGTACTGAGCTACAGTGAAAAGCTTTTGTTGTATGCTAACCAGACAGCGGAACGACAATACATGATTGCAATCGAGCCATCCCCAGTGTACGGATAAATAATTAAGGAAATAGTGTGTATAACGTTTATTGCAAGGTAATGTCCAGTAAAGTCTGATCAAAGATAGTCCAAGAGTCTCCAATGAGCTCAGGATGGCTCTCTAGTTGTTGCTAGGATGGTTCAGTTGCCTGATAACAGCAGGGAAGAAACTGTCTCTGACTCTGGAGGTGTACCTTTTCACATTTCTATACATTTTGCCTGAAAGAAAGAGGCGAGAAGTGGGAGTGGCCAGGTTGAAAATCTTCCTTGATTATGCTGGTGTCTTGCCGAGACAGCATGAGGCCGTGAGGCAGCGTGAGAAAAAAGGATGACAAGTAAGGGAACCTTGGATGACCAAAGAAGTTATAAATTTGGTCAAAAAGAACATTAAGTGCATGTAAGGATGGATAGGACCTTTGAGGAATATGAAGAATAGTGGAAATAACTCAAGCAGGCCATCAGAAGGGCCTAAAGGAGCCACAAAATGGCTTTGGTGAGTTGAATTTAAAACAAAAGAGTAACCAGCGATAAGGTAGGACTGGGCTATGTTCTCTTCTCGCTGGTACTGTCAGGCAGGAGGTACAGATGATTGGACTTGCTCACCACCAGGTTCAGGAACAACTACTTTCCTACAATTATTACATTCTTGTTCCGATGCACACAACGCTAATCCCACCATGATAATGGAACATTACGGACCTGCTTGCACTATCATTCTTGTTTTCCAATTGTATATTTTTGCAATAATGTCTTGTTTTTGCATTGCGTTTTTCTCTTCAATGTAGTGCGGAATTTACCTGAAGTTTATGTGTTATTTATGTATGATTTATGTTTCTATAATTTTTGTTGTTTCAGTCTATTTGCTTGTGATTTTCATTTACATGATTTTCATTGTAGCTGTACTTCAACATACTTGTGCAAATGACAATAAATTGGATTTGTCATGCTGAATTTTGCCGCATTTCCTGTCAGTAGGAACCACCTTCAGTTATCTTGATTTCGGTGCCAGTTTTTTGATGTTTGCCATGTGAATCGATCAGCATGTGGGCTCTTCTTGCTGTCTTTCGTTAATGTTGATCTTGCTGTTGACATTGACAAAGTGAAACAATGGCATCATCACTGCAGGAGCTGCGGTCAGAAATTTGCAACTTTACATGTGTAAGGACATAACTCATTATGCCACTTTGCTGGCCTATTATATGTTTAATTGTTAAAGGAGGTACAACTTACCATCTTCCTATTTAATTGTTAGCTTTAAACTAATCAACGACGGCAATATGTGATGTGGCACTTCAACAGTTCAACAGTTCAACAGTTCAACAGTTCAACAGAGCTTTATTTGTCATTCGGTACCAAGGTACCGAACGAAACTACATAGCAGTCACACACAAAAAAGAACACAAGACACATGACCCCAACACACAAACGTCCATCACAGTGACTCCAAACACCCCTCACTGTGATGGAGGCAACAAAACTTCCACTCTCTTCCCCACGCCCACGGACAGACAGCTCGTCCCCGACCGACCCGCACAGTCCCCGCAAGGGGATGGAAGTCCCCGCGGCCGAGTCGCACCGGGCGCTGAGACGTCTCGCGGCCGAACCGGGCGATGGAAGGCCCCGCGACCGAGCCGTGCGCAGTTAAGTCCCGCGGCCGAGCCGCACCGGGCGATGTTAGGCCCCGCGGC
Organism: Rhinoraja longicauda; assembly: GCF_053455715.1. NCBI lineage: Eukaryota > Metazoa > Chordata > Chondrichthyes > Rajiformes > Arhynchobatidae > Rhinoraja > Rhinoraja longicauda. Next base: position 36,224,381 of record NC_135954.1, on the reverse strand, counting down.
CAAGCCGCACCGGGCGATGTTAGGCCCCGCGGCCAAGCCGCACCGGGCGATGTTAAGTCCAGCGGCCGAGCCGCACCAGCGATGAAAAGTCCCGCGGCCGAGCCGCGCCGGGCGATGTTAGGCCCCGCGGCCCGGGCACTGTTAAGCCCAGCGGCCGAGCCGCACCAGCGATGTTAGGCCCCGCGGCCGAGCCGCACCGGGCACTGTTAAGTCCAGCGGCCGAGCCGCACCAGCGATGTTAGGCCCCGCGGCCGAGCCGCACCGGGCGATGGAAGGCCCCACGGCCAAGCCGCACCGGGCGATGGAAGGCCCTGCGGCCGAGCCGCACCCCGCGCCGTGAGGCAGAGACCTAAAAGAGAAAGGTTTCCCCCACCCCCCCACCCACACCACCACCCCCACACATACACAACCAAAAAAAAACAAAAAACCATCCCAACACCGACACACAACAAACAAAAAAGGAAAAAAGACGAACAGACTGCTAGCGAGCCGCAGCCGTTAGGCGCCGCCACTTCCGCCACTTGGGTTAATAACTAAAAAAATAACAAATTTTTGAACTAATCATGAGATTTCAAGAGACCATACATCATCATTATCACTTTGATATTATTACAATGTATGCCTGGTGCATTAACCCACCCAAGGGCCATCTTTTGCTATCATAATGATGACCACTATGAATAAAACCTGAAGTGGATAATTTATCAAAATGCCTTTGAGAGTTGTGCTGGTATTAATCGGATCATGAAATGTCCAGGATTATTATTATAAACTAATATTCACATTTAGTTGATATGTTTTGATTATGTATGCTGCAGTGACTGTAAATAACAGCCCAAGTCTTCATTTATGCTGAGAATGAAGTAATGTACATATCATAGCCAAAGCTTTCCTGAAATGTGTAAACATTATAGACATTTCATTGAATGTGAACATAAATTAAAAAATGCATTCTTAATAAAAAATAAGATTTATACGTTACAGTGGAAATTTCTATGACTATAATGCTTGCGCATTGCATGGAAAATGGGAAACTGTTAATAACAGCTGATTAAACTGTATCTGAATTAAATGGATACTTTGGACCATCAACCAGCAGATTACATTGATTATTTCTTAATCCCGACACAGCATTTATTTAGGCCAATTTATTCAATACATTTAAAAATATTAGATGCATTAATAATTTAATTTTGTTAAGTCTATATTTACTTCAAAATATTCTACAAGATAATAAACATAGATTAAATTAAACTTCACAATGTCAATTGCTTTAAAATGAAGAATGTGGTTAAATTGGATGCTACCTTGTGAAACAATATCTGGCATCTTGATTCATCTTCCCAAACAATGTAGTACAGTGAAATGTAAGTATGTACACTGATTCATTATCATTACAGCAGAGAGGTAGATCACTCAACTCATTGAGTAATTGCTGGCTTCAGGTCGAGCAATCGAGACCAGGGGCCTCCAAACTTTTCAGCACGAGGGCCACATTATATATTTGGAACATTTTTGTGGGCCGTAGGAAAAAATAAAGAAATGTCAGTTTTATAAATTTAATGAGGTTTATATGGCATCAAATAAATAATATTCAATTTTTAAAAAGAGCTTGAAATATTGGAATATATATATACCGTAGGTGTACAATTATTTGTAAAACAGAAAAAATACAGTGACCAGTGGGCATGCAGACAGTATAGAAATATCATATATAATGGTGGAGTGACCACACGTGTGGCAGTGACTCCACTAAGAAATCATTCAAATTTAAAATTATTATTAAGTCGGCAGCTGCATACAAACCCTTAACGTGATAGCCTACCTGACGTGTAAGTTCGGAAACTGCCGAGATCGGCCCTGAAGACCGGAGAACTGAGGAGGAGGGAGCCACTGGTGACGACGGACACGATGAGTGGGACAGTAGGAGAGGGGTAATGCCTCCAGCGCCTGCAAGGTCGGCTGCAGAAGGGTTTTCCCCCGGGACACAGAGGCGGTCGGTCGGGCGAGCAGAGGGGCGTCGATCGACGGGCCGAGCCAATCGAGGGCGACGGAGGAGGTCCTGTAGCAGCCTGGGGCTCGCCTGGATCGGGAGCCGCGCCAGTACATCCAGAGTGCGGACCTGACATTCGACTTTCTGTAAACGGTGCCAAAGTATGGTGGTGAATCGTGCACATGTGATCTATGCTAAAATAATTCCACTGCGCAGTGCACACAATAAACTACCATTCATATAGGTCGCTAAAAAAAAGAAAAAAGTTTGCACGCTACCACAGAACTCGCAGCATGGAATGTATTTACTGCGGGTCGGATAAAATCTCGTGGTGGGCCGGATGTGGCCCGTGGGCCACAGTTTGGAGACCGTTGATCTAGACAATCCCATTTGCCCTGCAAATTATCTTCCCTCAAATGCCCATGCTTCCCTTTTAAAAGCATGGTTTTATTCTTTTTCCATTGCCGTTAAAAACAGTGAGTTCCACATCATATTTATTCTGTATATTTTTTTTCATCACTTCGCCCTTGTATGTTTTTGCCCATAATTTTAAATGGGTGTCTCCTTTCCTTGTACAATCAGCTAATGAAAACAGCACACCCTATGTAAACTATTCTTAAAACCTCCTCCTATTCTCTGTTGTAAAAAGAACAACCTTATTTAAATCTTGAATTGGGATTTATTTCCTTGAAAGGGAATTCTTTCCTTCCAGAACCTGGAGTGAGGACGTAGAATGCAGGACCTGAGTTTCTTTGGCTTTGACTGAACTTAAATTATCTTATTAAGGTTGCAGCTTGGGGCAGCACAACGGCACAGTTGGTAGAGCTGTTGCTTCACAGAGTCAGAGATCAAGGTTCAGTCCTGACCTCGGGTGCTGTTTGTGTTGAGTTTGCACATTCTCCCTGTGACCTTGTGGGTTTGTTCCAGGTGTCCCGGTTTGCTCCCACATTCCAAAGATGTGCGGGTTTGTAGGTTAATTGGCCTTTGTAAATTGCCCTGTGTTTAGGGAGTGGATGTGCAAATGGGATAACATGGAACTAGAGCGAACCGGTGATCAAAGGTCAGTGTGGACTCAGTGGGCCAAATGGCATGGTTTCAGGCTGTATTTTTCAATCAATAAAATTAGTATCTAAAGTACTTTAATGTTGAAAGTAAAAACATAAATATATTAATGCTTCCTGCCTTTTGCAAGCTTGAAGTTGTATGTTGTTTTGTTACCTGAGTCTCTTTCTGGTCTTTTAGGTAGATTATGAAAGTGATGTAGCAGAACAAACCTCGGCAACAGAAAGGAAACAATCAGAACAACTAAAACAAAAGTATAAGGTAACAATTTGAATGTCTATTTCTTGTTTCTTGATCCTGTACTAAACTTAACTTGGCAAGCGGACATTGTATTGAAATGTTCAATAGTTGTGCACCTTAAGACGGTCAAAAATATCATCGGTGGCATGTTCTCAGCTTTATCTGGAGTAATCTGTTGATTGCAATATTTAGATTATGGTTTTGTTTATGTTTCTTATCAGTCATTTATAGAATTCAATCTGAATGTGATAATTTGAAGAAGGAATATACAGTAACTAACATACATTTAAATTTATAACTTATCTTACGAACAAATGACAGGTTTAGCTCCGTATCCATAGACATGGTGATCACTGTTAGGGTAGCAAACCAAAATTTTGTTCAGTATTCACATGATGGAATTATTCTTAGATTTTTATTTTAATTCAGAAAACTGCACTGAGCCTAAGCAACTGGTGTATAACTATAAACTGTTGTTACTAACCTTTCATTGACTCTAGGTCATCAATAAATACTGAGCAATGAAGTTTCAATATTACTTTTGATGCTGCAGGATTTGATCCATTGTGTGGAACAAATTTTAAAAAAAAGAATCAATGCTGTCTGGAAAGAGTGGTAGAGTAATGAAGGCAGTGGAGTTGCTGCCTCACTACTCCAGAGACAGTTTCAAATCTGAATTCTGCTGCTGCCTGCATCGTATTTGTACAATCTCCCATTCCACTGGGTGTTCTGGTTTCCACCTACATCCCAGAGACACATGGGTTGGTGGGTCAATTGGCCACTGTCAATTATCCCTAGTGTGCAGATGAGTGGTAGAATGTTGAGGAAATTGATAGGAATGTCAGAAGCATGGTTCACGAGGAACATCAGTGGGAGAATGGGATAGTTCTGTAATCTGGCATAGACTCGATGGGCAGAATAGCGTTCTTCCTTGTGATATGAAAATGCAGAATATGGTGACATTTATTCAGAATATAAGAATAATCAAACCAACAAATGTTCATTGGAAATTATCAATGATTGGGCATTAATTAATTGACAATTTTTTTGTTTCATTATTTTTGTAATCTGGTTGAACCATTGGGAATTAATCGCTGATTACCTTGATTTCTTTTTCTATTTCCAAATAAAATATAAGATGTGAATTAGAATTCTGACTAAATCATATTGAAAAGCATACATAATTATAATGTAAGTAGGCTATTTAACTTCTTGCAAGAAAACAAAATAGAAAAATATACAAAGAGAAGAGTACCTACGTTTTTCACAAATTAGAATAAAATTAAGTTAAATATTTGATGATTGTATTAATTAACTCAAAGGAAATAGTGAGATACATGCAAGAATATGAATAGATATACAGATTTATATTTGTATAATATATTCCACATTTTCTGGATTCCCCAAAGTACTTTTCAGCCACTGTTTAAAGTTATGAAGCGCAGAACATTTATTCCCACAAACCAATGAAGTAAATGACTCCTGTTTTTAATTGGATGCTGGTTGATTGATTAATCTTAGCATGGTGCTGAGAATAAACTCATTTCCATTGCAGCCTCCAGGACCATAGTTCATTCAGTTCTGCCTCCTTTCCTCTGTCTGTGATCAGCTGCCAAAGTGTCAGACTTTGGAATTCTTTTCCTTAAATTCCCCCTTACAGCCCTCGGGGAAAGTCCATCTCTGACCTAATCATTAGTCACCCAAAGAATGAGGTGAGCATGTTAGTTGCGATTGGTGGGGCTGGTGAGCTGTGGAAGGCGAAATCCCAGAAAAGTATGTGTTTTCAGAAGGCTGGCTGCAATTCACTGAGGTCTGCATTAATCTGCAATACAAAAGGCGATATATATGTGAGCTAGCCCCTCATAGAGATATGTCATTTTCAAACGTCTTAATTGTGCAACTCGAGGGAGGTTAATTGTGGGCTTTGGTGTTTTGTGTAACATTTCACATCCACAAGCTGTGTGCCTATAGGAGAACTAAAGCACAGAGAACAGGATCCATTAAGGCGGAGGAGTAGGAATAGGTGAAGGAGTAGGAAGAGGTGGAAGAAAAGCCAAAGGAGGAGTAGGCAGAAGATGATGTAGAACAGTGTTGATCGTCTCCCCATTTTATTACAAGATTAACTTTTGGTTACATTGGTCTACCCTCTAATAGCCATGCACAAAAGCCAATTCTGCATCTTTACCTCAATGCAATTCTTGCAAAGCAGACCAATAAACAACGGTTTTCCTGTCAGAATCTCCGAGTGCCCAGTAACAATTCACATCCTCTCATTTGCCATTGCACAATTCTTTTTAAACTACTTATTTATTTTCAGGATCTGGGCATCACAGTAAAGCCATGTTTGAATACCCATCCAGAATTACCTTTTAGAATGTGGCAGTGAGTCATCCCAATGAACTGTACAGCTTTACTTATAAAGTGCTGGTGAGGAGTACAATATGTAATTTTGAACCAGCCATGGTGAAAGTTTAACGATATACATCTATGTCAGGATGGTATGTGACCTGGAGGGGTACTTGCAGATGGTGTGTATCCATTTGCTATGATTTAGTAGTGGTTGTGGATTTGTGATATGCTGTTGGAGTAGCAGGATAACTGCCATGCATTTGCAGTTTCTTCTCAGCTGTTATCAGGCAACTGAAGTATCCAATCACTAACTAGAGAGCAGTTCTGAGCTACCATCTATCTCATTGGAGGCCTTCGGACTATCTTTAATCGGACGTTACTGGACTTTATCTTGCACTAAACATTATTCTGAAGAAGGGTCTCGACCCAAAACGTCACCCAATTCCTTCTCTGCAGTGATGCTGCCTGTCCCGCTGAGTTACTCCAGCATTTTCTGTCTACATTTAAACCAGTATCTGCGGTTCCTTCCTACACATTATTCTCTTTATCCTGTATCGGTACACTGTGGGCAGCTTGATTGTAATCATGTATCGTCTTTCTGCTGAGTGGGTAGCATGCAACAAAAAAAAAGCTTTTCACTGTACTTTGGTACACGTGACAATAAACTAAACTAAACCAAATATATATCGTAGTTGGCTGTGGAGGAGGACTAATGTTCACAGTGGTGGATGGAATACCAATAAAACAGACTAGATTATTTTGAACGAATGTTATTGGAGCAACATTAATCCAGGCAAATGGAGGGCATTTCATCAAAATCCTGTCACGTGCCTTTTTTGATGGAAAGGCTGTGAGGTATCGGGAGACTTGTTTATCACAGAATATCTACCTCAGACCTGCTCTTGTAGATAATGTGGCTAGTCTAGTTGAGATTCTGATCAATGGTGTTCGCCAGGGTGTTGATGGTGAAGGACCCAGCAGTGCTTATGCCATTGATTGTCAAGAGCAGATAGACTATTTCTTGATGGTCATTGCCTAGCACTTATGTGGCATGAATATTAGTTGCAGCTCATCAGTCAGTGGCTGAATTTGTGTTCCCCTTGCTGCATATTGGTATGGACTACCTTGTATGCTGAGGATTTAAGAATGGAATTGAAAATTGTGCAATAATCAGTGAACATTTTCTCATATTAAGATAAAGGAAGGTCACCGATGAAGCAGCTGCAGATGGTTGTACTTAGAAACCCTTTGGTGAAGTCCTGAACTTGTCTAAATGACCTGCAACAATCATAGCCATTTCCTTTGTTGAGCATTTAGAAGACCTAGGAGCCCCGGTTCTCAGTACCATGACTGGGATGCTGTATGATACCTTGGCCATTGGTAGATCCATTGATCACAGCTGTGGCTTGATATCAAGTGGAATCAGTTGAATTGGCTGAAAACTGGTTTATGATATGGGATCTCAGGTAGGAACTGAGATTGATCTTCTGTTCTGCCTTTCTGAATAAACCTGGCCTGTAAACACTTCAGCCGTGCCTTTAGCACTCACATCCTGTTTGCAGTCCTCATTGGAAATGGAAATGTTTTTGATGCCTTCTTCTCCTGGTTGGAGTTTAATTGTTCACACTGTTCACAGCTAGATATGGTGAGACTGTATAGCTTTGACCTGATCTGTTCATTATGAAATTGCTTAGTGCATGTTATTTTTGGTGTTTAGTATGGGTGTTGATGCTTAATCATCTAATCTTCTGGTGTCCCTGGTACTATTCCACCCCCATCTGCACTCCTCATTTAACTAGGACTGAACCTCTGCTTTTATAATATTTGTATATGTGCCGTCCAATGAGGATGCAGATTGGAGCGGTGTAGATTTTTGATGCTACTGATGGCCCGCATCATTATCTGGATGTCAACTTCTGAATTGCCAGACCTCTTTTATGTCCATCCCATTTAACACCTTTGAAATGTCATGCGTCACAATGGAGGTATTCCGAAAGTGAGGGTGGAATTTTACATCCACAAGCTCTGTGCAGCGTTTTTTCTAGGGCATTCTTTCATTAAGAAAGGCGAATCTTAAATAAACACATTCTGGGACTTACGCTTGAGTCAGACTTCAGGTTTCTTCAAACGAGCACGGTGTGGTTGGGTTACCTGCCACTATATCACACCGTCACTGCCGTAGCTTCAGAATTGTCTTATATATCCATGGGCGTTGAATCACAGGATGTGTGTCCGACTGAGCAGAACTCATAGCATCCTATATCTTCCGAGGCAAAAACTTTGCCGCCATCTCCATCTCTACCATCTGCACTTGTTCATTTGTGATGTGTGAGCCACTAGGTAAAAACCTCAATCCTCTCGGGCTGCACGGTGGTGCAGCGGTAGAGTTGTTGCCTTACAGCGCTTGCAGCACCGGAGACCCGGGTTCGATTCCGACTATGGGTGCTGTCAGTACGGAGTTTGTATGTTCTCCTCGTGACATGTGTGGGTTTTCTCCGAGGTCTTCGGTTTCCACCCACACACCAAAGACGTACAGGTTTGTAGTTAATTGGCTTGGTAAAAGTAAAAATTGTCCATGGTGTGTGTAAGAAAGTATTAATGTGCACAGGGAACGCTGGTTAGCGCTGGCCCGATGGGCCGAAAGGCCTGTTTCCGCGCTGTATCTCTAAACTAAACTCTCACCAAAATGTGAATTTCTGAGTTGATGCTTAGCGTGCAGAGGTCCTGGGATAACATAACCTCAGATGCATTGCCATCTTTGGAGTCAGTGGCAGTACTACTCACTGGCTAACTGGATGCCTCCTGTTGTTTGAAAATCCTGTGGAAGTTTAAAGACGTCAATGACTATTGTTAAGGATGTCTTGACCATTTGCACTTGATCTTTTTCATTCCTAGTTGATATCGGGTTGATGTGAATGAACTTTATAGGCCATCTTAGTCTGATAATGAACTGCGAGCGCGGGCACTGGGAAGCCTCCATCTTCAAGATTCTACTGGTCTATTGCCTTCTTTTCACCTTTTAGCCATGTGAAGGGTCACGTAGTTCTCTCTGTCTTGCCAGTGTCATGCACATTACCCTCTTCAAAAGCAGGAAAGTTGAGACAAATGTGTAAGTTATGTTATGTATTGAATGGTTGGAAAACATTTGTTGAAGGCCACAGAGAATACTGAGTAGTGATAGTTGGACTAATTTTTTTCTTATGTTTGTCCTTTTCAGCACATTCAATAAAGCAGAACTTTACGCAAAGTATTCTCCCATTGAGGAAAGTTTAAGTACTTCAAAGGAGGAAAGATTTTTTTATACTAATACCTTAATAACATTAATGAAAAACTTTGTGCTCAGTGCATTTAATTTCTTTTTGTGGTATTTTCTAATGTACTTGATGTTAGGAGTCTGTCCTATTGCTTATGTCACTTTTTCTACATTCTGAATGGGATTCACTGTAAACGTTTGTCTGAATTGTCAGTTTTTCTTTGACCAGGGAGTAAATTACTGCCAAAGAAATAGTTCTCTTTGTGCAAATGGTTCCATAAAAAGGATGTGAATTAACTATATTAATATGTTGTTGGAAGCACTAATTTGTTTTATATTCCCTTTGGGATTTATGGTGCTCTCTTGCGACATTTTCCTATTTGCAAATGTAATTAGTTTAAATCTGTCCTTGGGGGCAAGGCTTTACTAGGAACATCAAATTTGACAAAATGAGAAGGATCAACACTTCAGAGAGTGAAACATTTCCTTTCAGTGAAAACATTGAATGCAATAATGGAATGGAAAGGTGAAGAATTAAAAAAGAATTGATTTACTTTTCAGAAAAAGGTTCATTAATTATAATTTTGCATAATTTTACATAATTAAAGATCTTTACAATTTGACAGTTAATAACATGCTCAGTTGCTGTGTGGGTAGTGGATATCATTACCCAAACAATAGGAGGATAGAAAGATAAAGATTCACTTCAGTATAATTGTTTTTATAAATTCATCTAATGTAGTTTGTCCATGAATAGTAATGTAATAAAGAGTGCTGATGAACCTTTTTGCATTTTCTGTATAGTAAAGGAGGATGTCACTGTAATTCTCCCTGTCCCATCTGTTTGTGAATGCTGAAAGCGAAATAATTCCAGAATAATTTCAGAGATCATTATGAGTATTACAGGTGAAGTCTTTGGAGGATATGTGCCAACTATTTTAAAGAAGCTTGCTTTCATGATGGTAGATGAGAGCACTCCACAAACTACCCACAATTGTCAGGGCACTTGAAACAAAACACTTTGAAAATATTCCTTGCTCCTGGCAGAAATGAATTTGTGCAGCAGTTAGAAATTGTAGCCTAGAAATCTGTTCATATAGGGGATTTCCCTCATGGACTGAATGTCTCTGAATGTAATTTTGTTCATGGTTTACAATCGGCACAATAATGTGTACCTCTAGTATAACACACACTACATCAGGCATTGCACAAATACATTTTTGACAAATGTTTTGCCACAATGGTTTGCTAAAATGCAATTGCCACAATGTGGACCACTCACAGGAAACCATTGTCTGAATAGTATGTAGAAACTATTGGAAGGGATCAGGAATTACTTCAGGTATTATTTCTACATTTGTTGAATGTAGGCATTGCTGAGATGGCCATCATTTATTGCCCATCTTGAGTCAATAATTGCTATCTTTGATAAAGGAATACCAATAGATGGGGGCCTCCTAGGAAAGTCAATCTCTCACAAGTGATAAATAATAAAGAGAAATTTAGACTTCTTTCTATTACATTTCCTCTTTTATTAATGGTCTTAACATCTGTTTGAATCCAAATCAGGAAGACATAACAGAACAAATGAACCAGAAAACAATTTTGTACCTGCACTCCATAATAAATGAGTGCAATCCTTGATTAATCCTTGTGCATCCCTTAGTGCATTCTTATTATTATAGTTTTGTTCAAGTGTCAATCAGTGGATATAGCTACTCTGTGAAGAAAGATGTAGTGGCAAAATTATCTTCCAAGGTGGTCCTTCAGCGTTGAAGATAATTAGTTTTCACTCCATTTATGTTTAGAGTTGGCAATTAAAGCAAATGGCATCAAACAGAAAACTGTAACTGGTTGATTTGTTAGCTCAGTAATAGAAAACAAGAGGGTGGTCACCTAATTTGGGGGTTACTGTTCAGAAGCACTGGTCATAGGTTTGCTTATCATGCCTGTAAACTGGGAAGAATTTGCAAAGACAGTTTTGATGGTACCTCTCCAGTGCTTTGAGATGTCTACTGTAGATAATCTTGTATTGGAGAGCAGAGATCACCACTACACGGTAATCCATGAACTCTAAGTGCACTGGCATTTAGACTTTGATCTTCAAATGAATCTTTTCTGCAGGCAACCAAATGTGCTTCTGCACTGGAGATGGTGATGAATTTCATTATCAATGATTCCCATTGCTACGCAATGGCTCCTGAAATATGTAAAGGTAACCATGTGTTCCAGGCTCCAATCAAGGGGGCCATGTTGTACACTGGAGACAGGAGACAGAGAGCCTTATTTTAATGGATGTTTAGTGTCATGTCAGTTCTCTCATACACTTCAGTGAATAAATTGGTGATGATTAGGAGTCTGTCTCTTAGTCTGTCTCTAAATATGCACAAGCACAAGCCTGGTATTAGAATCTCAAATACTCTTCTGGATTGTTTGTAAGAAAATAATTTCACCGTGCGTTTGCACATGACAATAAAAGTACCATTGAAGTTCTATGATTGCAAGAGATTAATAGGAAAATTGAGGAATTGTTTCAAGGATGTCCTCAAAGTTTCCATAAAAAATGAAATATTCTCACTCATTTGTGGGAATCCCAGGCTTGTACCGAAGATTAAAACGAAGATGGAGAATTATGGTGACTCTGAAAAGTTCAAGTCTCTTTGTTGGGAGCTTGCAGTATTTCTGTGTAAATGACTGGAATGCATCACCTCAATCACCCTAATACCCACTTCTTCCCTGCAATCTCACCTGTGGCAGTGTCTGCAGGTCCCATATGGGCTTCATCGGCCACCTAAGAACTCAACAAAACTACAGTGGAAGCATGTCAGCCTCAGTCCGGAGTGGTGCTTGAGATGGAAAACCAGAGAATGCCAAGATTTTGATGCAGTGGCAAGAAAGGACCGGAAAACAAATTGAATATACTATAAAATTCCAATGATGAGCAATCCATCATTTGCAAATCCTGCTGATCTGGCATCTGGCTTACTAGGTTCTAATTGCCATCCCCCCTTTGCACACGAGGCTTCTGCTTCTGTGCAGCCATTAACTCGTTGGATTTCTAGCTCCCGAACACCCTTTAAATTATCAAGCTCAGGTTCCAATACTTTCTTTAACTCACTGGGATCCCAGTTACTGCTCTCCCTTTAAACTCTCCTTTTAAACTCTCCCATTTAAACTGCATTTGGTATCACATTCCCATTGCTTCTTTTAAACTAATTGGATCTCCTGTTCACACAGAAAGACACCAAATGCTGGTGTAACTTATTGATCTATATCCCACTGTAGACTTTGACAGTCTTCCTCACAGTCCATGGCCCTGGCAATCTTGGTGTTATCTACAAACTTACTAACCAACCCATCTATGTTCACATCCAAGTCATTTATATATGTCACAAACAGCAAAGATTCCAGCACAGATTCCTGTGGAACTCCGCTGGTCCCAGATGCTGTATTATGTTGTACTATTATTGGTGTTCCTGTCCTAAGAAGGACAGCAAGGACAAGCCAGGGGACAACAGACTGGTGAGACTGACACCCGTGGTGGGAAAGTTACTGGAGGTGAATCTTTGGGGCAGGACCTGCCTGCATTTGGATAGGCATGGTCTAATTAGATGTATTCAGTGTGTCTTTGTGTGTGGGAAATCATGTCTCACAAACCTGATAGTTTTTTGTCTATATGTACTTGACCAAGGTCTATGAGAAGGCTATGCGGAAGATTAGATCACATGGAAGCCAAGGTGAGCTAGCCAATTTGATTCAAAATTGGCTTGGAAGAAGGTGTCAAAGAGTAGTTGTGCACCGATTGGATACCAATGGAGTGCAACAAGGGTCTGGACTGGGCCCATTACTGTTTGTTATATACATTAACAATCTTGATGACAATGTAGTTAATGTTGTTAGTAAATTTGAAGACGACATCAAAGTTGATAGTATAATGGATAGTAAGAAAGGATATCTAAGTTTACATCTGGATCTAGATCAGTTGTGAAGGGGGGTCAAGGAATGGCAAATGGAATTTGATTCTGTCAAGTGTGGGGTGTTGCACTTTGGTATGTCAAACCAGGGCAGAACTTAGATGAATGAATGAATTAATGAATGAATGATACTTTAATGTCACATGTCACATAAAGTATTGTTCATTCATTCATTCATTCATTCATTCATTCATTCATTCATTCATTCATTTGTTCATTCATTTAAGTTTTGCTCTGGTTTGACATCTATATATCTATATATATATATAGATATTACTAAAACTCAGATCTTGTATATATATATATATATTTGTATGTATACCATGTAGACCTACAGCCAAAACAGTAAACCATTGTGTGACAATTTTAGCACCACCTTAATCACCACTGTCCTGGCGACTGTTTATACAAAATTTTATTTTAATTGGTCGTATATTTTTTAAGTTAAAGAGATTTTAAAGTTTCAAAATTTCATTTCAAGTTTCATTTCAAACCAAATTTTTCAGTGCTCTGCGTATGACGTCACAATGGGGCACGCACGACCTCTCTCCTCACTCGCCCAAACAAGATGGATGCCGTTAGCGAGGTTGTAGCCCGCCCCTCTCCTCTCTCCCCACTCTCCCACACCCGGGGGACACTCGGAGCAGGAGGGAGATGGTCGGACAGATGGTCCACTGATCCTTCCCTTCCATCCCTTCAACCCACAGCGTCCTCGAGTCCCTGCTCCCGCCCTAATTGCGTATGGTAGCACCAAAATCAAACCTGCAGGAATGGTGCAGTTGCAGTGCCACCTAGAGGGACAGTTATACACACTTCCATTTTATGTTGTCCAGGAAGGTCCTGTGCCACTGCTAGGACTTTGTGCATGCCAGGAAATGGGGCTGGTCTTGTTCAGCAAGGATGTACACCAGTTGACCCCTGTTAAAGACGATACTCCACACCAAATTCTTAGAGTACAGCGATCTCTTTACTGACGAGCTTGGAAAGCACCTAGTAACGTATTCAATGACATTGGACCCGGATGTGAAACCTGTTGTTCGTCCTGCACATCGCATTCCTGTGGCTATGCAGGACTGGACAGGATGGAGGCAATGGGTGTCATCATGCCAGTGACGGGTGTCGTCTATGGTTGCGGCCAACAAAATGATTTTCGATGGGTATCCCTGTGCGGTCATCATTGACGACATCATCATTATGGGTAAAAATGTTGCGTTACTCAATGCAAATTTGTGACGGGTGCTTAACCGTGCCAGAGAGGTGCATTCGAAGCATGGTCCTCTCAAATGCAAGTTCCGGGTGAATCAGGTTAGCTATGTTGGGCACATCTTTACAAGCGAAGGCCTTAAAGCTGACCTTTCCAAAACGTCGGCTATCGGTGAGATGATGGCACCGGCAGATGTCCCTGCTTTGCAAAGGTTTCTGGGGGTGGTCACTACCGTGGTAAATTTATTCCCAATTTCAGCCAGCTATCGGCTCCCCCGCGACAGCACACTCATAAAGATACTGCCTCGACGTGGCATGAGCAGCAGCAACGTGCCTATGACGCACTGAAACGGCATATGTCTTGCCCGCCTGTCCTGTCTTACTATGATGTCACCTGTGATGCCTCACAGTCTGGCCTTGGTGCAGCATGTCTGCAGGAAGGAAGGCCTATTGCGTAAGCTTCACAGACTATGACAGACACTGAGACTAGGTATGCTCAAATTGAGAAAGACTTGTTGAGAAAGGAATTCTCTGCCTCAGAAGGCAGTGGAGGCCAATTCTCTGAATGCATTCAAGAGGGAGCTAGATAGAGCTCTTAAGGATAGCAGAGTCAGGGGGTATGGGGAGAAGGCAGGAACGGGGTACTGATTGAGAATGATCAGCCATGATCACATTGAATGGCGGTGCTGGCTTGAAGGGCCAAATGGCCTCCTCCTGCACCTATTGTCTATTGTCTAAATTGAGAAAGACTTGTTGGCGGTGGTTTTTGCGTGTGCCAGTGACCATAGAAACGGACCACCAGCCACTGGTCACCATTCTGAACAAGCCCATATATGCGGCTCCAGCAAGACTTCAGCGGATGATGCTGTGACTTCAGAAGTACACCATCACCCTTGTTTACAAATGTGGAAAATTTATGTACCTGGCAGACACTCTGTCTCGGGATCCCAGGAAATCTTTAGCCCAGCATGCAGCCGAGAAGGACAGCTTTGATGTTATGGCGGTCAATCACATTTCTTCGTCTTGCCTGGAGGAATTGAGGTTGCACACGGCAGAGGACGCGACTTTACAGACACCCACCACCTTCATCAAACATGGATGGCCCAGCAAACAATGCATGCTCCCACTTGCTATTCAGCCGTATTTCCCTTTCAAGGACGAATAAACCATTGAAGATGGAGTGGTAATGAAGGGCCACAAAGCGGTTATCCCCGATCTCACTACAAAAAAAGTATGTCGGCATCATGCACAGGGGGCATCCTGGGGCAGAAGCCACAGTAAGAAGAGCAAGGGACATGGTCTACTGGCCTGCAATGACAGAATATGTCAATCAGGAGGTACAATCATGTGCAGTATGCAACAGTACCAAACCACACCAACAGAGGGAACCACTTCAGCTGCATTCAGTTCCAGAATTCCCCTTGTCCATGGTGGTAACTGATATCTTTGAGTGGCACAGTCAACAGTACCCGGTGCGAGTAGACTCATATTCCAGCTAATATGAGATTGACCTGCTTCGCACCACTACTCCAACAGTGGTTATTACTAAGCTAAACAGGCAATTTTCAGTCCATGGAGCACCACATACTCTCTTGTCAGATAATGCTAGGCAATTTACAAGCTAGCGATTTAAAGACTTCGCTAAACAGTGGGACGTTACTCACGTCACCTGCAGACTGGAGTATCGCCAGTCGAACGGGTTGGCTGAACGGGCAGTCCGCAGTGTGAAACAGGTCATGGAAAAATCTTACAGAGACCGGTCAGACGTCTTCCTTGATCTCCTTAATCTCCGAAATGTGTCACATGACATTACGCTTGGATCTCCAGTGCAAAGACTGATGTCACGACAAACGCGCACTACCCTTCAAGTCTCAAAGAAACTGCTGGAACCACACATGTGTAAGCCTCACGATGGACAAGTAACAATGGACTCTGAGCAGCCTCAGGTTCAGGTGTCTGTGCCTGTGGTCAAATCACCTGCGATGGATCCCGTGGAGAGGTTTTCTATGAAATCACCCGTGAAGGATACCGTGGAGGGGTTTTACTGGACACGCGCAGGTCGTGTCTGCAAACCTAATCCTAAATACAAAGACTGATCGTTTTCTTCATGCCAGTTATTGATTGGTGTTGCTTTGCTTTGCTGTAGTTATGGTATAGAATGCCATTTTATTCATTTTGTATCAGCTTTGCCATAGTTTAGTGTATGCATGTTTGTTTTATTTCATGGGGCACTAGCTAAAAAAGAAGGATTGTAGATCAGTCACTATATTCCTGATCCGTGTTATAGATCTTAATGAAACATATAAAATTCTTAAGGGGTTGGAGAGGCTAGATGCGGGAAGATTGTTCCCGATGTTGGGGAAGTCCAGAACCAGGGGTCACAGCTTAAGGATAAGGGGGAAGTCTTTTAGGACCGAGATGAGAAAACATTTCTTCACACAGAGAGTGGTGAGTCTGTGGAATTCTCTGCCACAGAAGGTAGTTGAGGCCAGTTCATTGGCTATATTTAAGAGGGAGTTAGATGTGGCCCTTGTGGCTAAAGGGATCAGGGGTATGGAGAGAAGGCAGGTACGGGATACTGAGCTGGATGATCAGCCATGATCATATTGAATGGCGGTGCAGGCTCGAAGGGCCGAATGGCCTACTCCTGCACCTATTTTCTATGTTTCTATGTTGGGTATTCATTTAGAATGTTCCTGGAGTATCTTATCTAGCGCATGCGTGCTATTGAGGTTCAGTCAGATGGGAAGTATTCGGATGGAATGTACAGGCTTTGTCTTTGGTCTACAGCCTCGTGGTTAATAAAGCACATTATGAAGTTAAACTACTTGTCGCTTTTCACACAACCTCATACAAGAATGTCGCCAGGACTCGAGTGCCTGAGCTATAGGGAAAGATCGAGTATGCTAGGACTTTATTCCTTGAAGTGCAGGAGGTTAAAGGGTGGACTTATAGAGGTGTACAATATCATGAGAATAGATCGGGTAAATGCACAGTGCCTTTTTGCCAGAGTAGGGGAATGGAGAACCAGAGGACATAAGTTTAAGGTGAGGGGGAAAGATTTAATAGGAACCTGAGGGGTAACATTTCCACTTGGGGTGATGGATGTGTGGAATGAACTGCTGGAGGAGGTAGTTGAGGCAGGTACTATTACAACAAATAAGAGGCATTTAGATAGGTACATGGATAGGATAGCTTGAGAGGGATATGGGTCAAACACAGGCAGGTGGGACTAGTGTAGATGGGGCATGTTGGTTGGCATGGGCAAGTTGGGCCAAAGGACCAGTTTCTGCACTTTATGACTCTATGATTCTCTATGACTCAATGAAAATAAAATTTTATGTTTATTGCTGCTATGTTCTTCCAATGAAAGTATAAAGAAGCAGGAATTACAGAAAGAAATGGAAATTTGGGATAAATTCATCTGCTTATTATTTGCATCTGCATACAAAAGTCATCCAGAGTCGATGTGATCCATGACAGATATGAGGACCCAGGAGGACATGAATAATGAACCTTCAATAGAAACTTAACAATCCACTTCATTTTTTCCTGGCACGTACATTACCATGTAGCTCAATAGCTCTTTTTGCAATTGGCAGTTATTCTTGGATTGTGGCAGATTTTTTCTCTGTTAATGATGGTTTGCTTTCTGTTCGAACCTTGTCTTCTGCAGATACTTATGAAACTTTCATTAACACATGCAGTATCTAGGCATCTCACAACAGTAGCTTTGTTACTCCTCTGTATATTAAGATGTATTGCACTGGAATTGAAATTGATGTTTCTTTAATGTTCTCTCATGCACAACATCCGTCCAAGTAATTGCGTGGATACCATGTGGATTCTGGGTTGGGAATAACTCTTAAATTAAATTGTGGGCTTATGTTATGTAATTTTAATGAGAATATACATGTGATAGATCTCCTGATAGTAATAATTTCTCAATCCTACTTCGTAACACTCTGTTAAGGCTACATTTCTCCCAATAGAACCTCTAAGCAGCAGCATGTTTTGAAGACTTGCAGAAATGCAATAACTTTCTGTTCTGCTCACAACTGTCCGCAGACACCTTAACGTCTGCCTCATACCTTATAATTAATTCCTACTGAAAGTGAGGGCACAGAGGAATACTAGTGAAAAAGGTCATGACCAAAGCCCACCCTTAGAACTACCTTATATTTAGAAATGCGGGACCTATCCTCTTGATATTTATACTCCCTAACGCTTTCCTGTTGCCTTACAACACGATGAAAATGATCTTCATTATTTCTCAGAGTTGAGATTGCCACAGAGCAATTATCCTTTGTGTGTGAGAATGGAAAAGATTAGCAATTTTAACAATGGTATAAAATGTGACAATGTATAAGTAAAACACCATTGTCTACCCATGTTTCAATTTATTTTAATAGGAAAAAAAACTGCAGATGCTGGTTTAAATCAAAGGTAGACACAAAATGCTGGAGCAACTCAGCGGGTCAGGCAGCATCTCTGGAGAGAAGGAATGGGTGACGTTTCAGGTCAAGACCTTTCTTCAGACTGATGTCAGGGGAGGGGGCCGGACAAAGATAGGATGTAGTCGGAGACAGGACAAAGAGTCTACCTTTCAATTTATTTTGTTTACAATAGATCGATGCCTCATTATCCTCATGCCAACTAATAATGCAATTATACTATTCACACTTCCTAATTCTGAGATTGCAGTCCTACATACCATGGCATATCAGGTACATTTTAAACATTTTAAAAGATCTATTTCTACCACCTTTCTAAGGTAGTGAATTCCAGACCACGATAATCCTTAGGTGGAACAGTAATTTTCTCTATTCCCCTCCAAGCCAACTTCCAATAACCTTAAATCTGTGTTCCAGACCTATTGAGTGTTGTGTTCTTCTGTCTAAATATCTCAAAGTTTCATACAGCAAAAAACAAACTGCTGGAGTAACCCAATGGGTCGGGCAGCATCTGTGGGGACAGAAGAATAGTTGACATTTTTAATGGTGACCCAGCATCAGGACCTGTACCCTTGGATTCAATTTCCCAGCCTCATTAGCACCAGTAACATATTCATAAATCTTCATTGCACCTCCTCTAGTAATGCCACATTTCCTGTAATGTGGTTGTGGTGATCATAGCAGTACATGGTCTTTGTGACCTATTTAATGTTTTATATATTTTCAATTAAAATGCCTTTTTTATTATATTATAGTAAAAAAGGGCAAGAATCTATTTTCCCATTTAAACACATTTTGGATTTTTATCAAACTCTACATATTCCCTTTCCTTCTTTGTCCTCCCCACCCACTCCGCTTCCACCTGCATTCCTCCTTCTAACTTTACAATTCTCAACTCTTCAATCTTG
Source organism: Rhinoraja longicauda (assembly GCF_053455715.1). Taxonomy (NCBI): domain Eukaryota; kingdom Metazoa; phylum Chordata; class Chondrichthyes; order Rajiformes; family Arhynchobatidae; genus Rhinoraja; species Rhinoraja longicauda. The sequence goes on along the minus strand of NC_135954.1, from coordinate 36,204,945 downwards.
TACCATTATCTCATACCTTTGACTTTTCATCTCTGCAATTTGTCCAACCATCTGCCTATCAACCTCCCCTTCACCTGTATCTACCTATTACTTACCAAGCTTTGTACTGTCCCTCCTCTCCTTAAATAGCACCAATAAATCTAATCTGAAGAAGGGTCCTCACCTGAAACATCACCTATCCATTTTTGCCAGAGATGCTGTCTGACCCGCTGAGTTACTCTAGCACTGTGTGTCTTTTTTTGTAAACCAACATCTGCAGCTCTTTGTTTCATAAATTCATGGAGTCATAGAGTGATACAGTGTAGAAACAGGCCCTTCAACCCAACTGGCCCACACGGGCCAACAATGTCCCAGCTACACTAGTCCCACTTGCCTGTACTTGGTCCATATCCCTCCAAACCTGTCCTATCCATGTACCTGTCTAACTGTTTCTTAAACGATGCCAGCCCCAACTACCTCCTCTGGCAGCTTCTTCCATCCACCCACCAACCTTGGTGTGATCTCCCAACTTCTAAACTCAATACTCTGACTGATGAAAGCCAAAGTGCCAAAAACCTTTTTGACCACCTTATCTGTTGTTGTTGTTGTTGTTGTTGTTGTTGTTGTTGTTGTTGTTGTTGATCCTTTGGGTTCGAAGATGACCATGACTTCACTTTCAATCTTATTATTTCGACTGCTGATTGGGATCCCCGCCAGCCGCGGTATGCAGGCCGAGGTTGAAGTCATGACTTGCGCTTAACTTGGAATTAAGTGAGGGGGAGTTGCGCAGATCGTCAGCCTCACTCTCTCGTCCTGGCCTATCGGGTTCGAGCAGCAAGACATAGTCGAGACGGCTGGGGACAGGTCAGGATGCAGTGGATGGTCAGTAGAGTCCTACGTATCTCATTCTGCCCTTATTGCGCTCCACGACGCTTTGCTGGGATCGTCTTTCTGCACGTTGAACCTTCTGGTAGTTTCCTCCGCACAACCCGCCAAACCCAGGCTTCGCATGCTAGGTAGACAAGCCTTAAAGCCGCTGGAACCAACGACTTGCCAACTGTATTTGTGGCATGCACACAAGACAGTGGAGACATTGTGGGGGCGGGGGTAGTCCTGCGGCTGATCCCACGGCCTGGGGGGACGGTGGAGACTGGGGCGGTACTCTCCGGGCGGTGGTCCACAGCCCCACGGGCGGGGAGCATCATCCGCCGGCTACTGCTGCTCCTCAGGGCACGGGTACAGCCCCAGGCCACCGGCTCGAGGCTCCCCGCGGCGCCGGCGAGGCTTCTGTTCCGGCCCGGGAGACCTGGCCTCCAGTCGCCTCCAACCCGGCCGTGCTGGCCCCAGGAGGCAGAGTCGTCCTGGCTGTGGCCCTGCCCGCCCGCGTTGTACGAGGGGTGACGGTCGTGGCAGGGGGGAAGGCGGCGGCCGCCGGAGGCCCGCGGTAAGATGGCGGCGCCCACTACATGGCCGACTCCGCCACTGCCCACTAACCTAGAAATGTAGTTACCCTGCAACACCTAATCTACCTGCGACTCGACCTTCAAGGAACCATGCCACTGTACTCCGAGATCCCTCTGCTCTACAACACAATGTGCACTTTAACCACATGTGATTTTTTTCTATTACAAATCTCAAATTGTGGAGTACAGAGGCAAATAAATAAATGATGGGTCTTTGTCCCAAACATTATGGAGGGCACTGTATATAGATCTGTTTGGATAGCATGCAAAACAAGGCTTTTTACTGTACCTCGATACATGGGACAATAATAAACCTAAACTTAAACCCAAGGTAATGTTTCAGATCAGGAAACATTGGCATCATTGACAGACATGGAATATATATTAAACATTAAATATTAGCTAGAGCTAACACATCTAAGTTAGTACCATTTTCCCACATGGAACTATATTAAATATTTGCTACATCACCAGTCACAGTGCAGTGTACAGTCTGGGAACCACAATTCAGATGCATGTGACTTCACTCAAGAGAGTGCAGCGTAAATTTAAGAGGATTTGCTCGGGCAAGAGAATTATAGTCAGGAGGAAAGTAGATAGGCGTAAATTATTTTCTGTGGAACCGAGGAGAGATTTAATTGAGAAAGAACCTATTTCCCCTTTGGGGAAGAACTTAAGTTAATTACTTCAAGGATTAGATGGGTGTTAAATAGGTTCTTTACAAATGACTGAGAAGTAGCATTTTGGGATTCACTGCCTGAAGGACTGGTGGAGGCAGCAAATATTATTTTAAAAGTATTTGGATGAACACTTGAAGACCAATAACGGAGAGGTTATGGGTCAATGTGGAAAGTGCGATTACATGGACACGATGGGCTAAATGACCTCCTGTGCTGTAGATTTCTCTGACTTTTAGATTGCGATGGAGGAGTTGGGGACATTAGCTGTGAGGTAGGTTTCTGTGACTATGAATGAAGCAGGCTATTGCTTAATTGATCAGTGGGATGGGCTCCCCAGTATAAACGCCAGCCACGAAAGGTTCTTGAGGAGGACTTTATATTGATCAGCTGGGCTAAGAGTGACTTTGCAATGTCCCAGGGATGAGGTTAACGCCAAGTGTTATGCCCAGTTTTATTCTTCTGCTTTAGTCTGGTGGGTTTGGTAACTACAGCTTGTACGCCCATTTCAGAAAACATTTAAGAGTCAATACATTGACACAGCACAAGAGCACAGTGGCAGAGTTGCTGCCTTACAGCGCCAGAGATTAGGGTTCGATCCTGACTATGGGTGTTGTCTGTATGGAGTTTGTATGTTCTCCTTATGACCGCGTGGGTTTTCTATGGATGCTCTGATTTCCTCCCATACTCCAAAGACATCCAGGTTTTAGATTAATTGACCAGTAAATTGTAAAATTGTCCCTTGTGGGTTAGTGTACGGGTGATCACATGGACTTGGTGGGTTGAAGGGCCTGTTTCCGCGCTGTATATCTTTTTAAAAAACCCCAAAAACAAACATTCTTGTGGACTTGTCACGTATAAACCACACTGAAGGATATTAGTAACCCCAGGTGGCTTTTTAATTATGATCACCTCCATTACAGCAATTATGTATATTTGTAAATCTCAGTTTATTTAATTGACTGAATTTCAATTCACCTACCAGGTGAAGGGAATATCTGGGGCAAAAGCGAGCAAGTGATAGGTAGATCCAGGTAAGGAGGGGATTGGTGGAAGATGGGTTAGGCGAGGGAGAGAAGATTGGAAATAGTCACAAAGGCTGGAGGTGATAAGTGGAGAAGTTGCCCTTCAGGTCCCTTTTAATATTTGTCCCCTCTCAATTTAACCTGTGCCATCCAGATTTTGGTTCACATCCCTGGCAAAACGACTGTGCAATCACCTCATCCATATTCCTTATGATTTATCCGTCTCCACAAGACACCCTTCAGTCTCTTGTACTCCAATGAATAAGTCTTAGCTTGCCAACCTCTCCCGATGACTCGGGCTCTCAAGTCCTGGCAACTTCCTTGGCAATCTACTTTGCACTCTTTACACCTTTCCTGAACAGACTGTATCACAGTCAATCCTCCATCAATAGTCTAAATATATATATCTGAGTCCTTAAATGGCAAAGGACTTCTACCTCCATTTTGCAAGCTGACTTCTGCATAAAACAGCAGGACACTGTTACCAATTAATATGATGAAGATGGACATTGGGTGAAAATGGCTAGCAAGTTAGGTGCCCTTCAATTTACATGAAAACTGTCATTCCAGTCTTACCAAATGAACCCTGTAAAACCGCTACCACCTGCAGAAGGCTTAAATATTCTGTTACACAATTTCCTTGGACTGACGTTTGAGGTCAGAATTTGATTTGTTACAGAATGCTATAAAATAGAAAAATTTGCATGTTATGAATATTTCTCCTCTTTGTATTCATTGAATTTTGGACTTTGTGACAAATGACAATTTTTATACGTTTAATTTTCATAGCCACAACTTGATATTTTAGATGGCAATATCGGAGTTAGAATGGAAATTTCAAAACAGCAGAATATATTCAGTCCTATTTTCAAATGAAGTGTAATGTTACAAAGGGACTACAATTTTTTTAAAACTGGGATTAACGTACAGTGCTCTCCATAATGTTTCGGACAAAGACCCACCATTTATTTATTTTCCTCTGTATTCCACAATTTGAGATTTGTAAGAGAAAAAAATCACATGTGGTTAAAGTGCACAATGTCAGATTTTAATAAAGGCCATTTTTATACATTTTGGTTTCACCATGTCGAAATTACAGCAGTGCTTATACATAACCCCCCCATTTCTGGGCACCATAATGTTTTGGACACAGCAACGTCATGTAAATGAAAGTAGTATTTTGTTGCATATCCTTTGCATGCAAGGACTGCTTGAAGTCTGTGATTCATGGACATCACCAGTTGCTGAGTATCTTCTCTGGTGATACTTTGCCAGGCCTATATTGCAGCTTATGCTTGTTTTGGGGGCTAGTCTCTCTTCAGTTTTCTCTTCACCATATAAAAGGCATGCTCAATTGGGTTCAAATCGGGTGATTGTATTGGACACTCACGAATTGACCATTTCTTAGCTTTGAAAAACTCATTTGTTGCTTTAGCAGTATGTTTGGGATCATTGTCTTGCTGTAGAATGAACTGCTGGCTAATGAGTTTTGAGCATTTGTTTGAACTTGAGAAGATAGGATGTGTCTATACACTTCAGATTTCCAGACCTGTGGTTGCTCTTTTAAGTATTTCTTGGCAAACTGTAACCTGGCCATCCTATTTTTGCGGCAAACCAGTGGTTTGCATCTTGCAGTGTAGCCTCTGTATTTCTGTTCATGAATTCTTCTGAAGTGGTCATTGACAAATCCACACCTGACTCCAGAAGAGTGTTTCTGATCTGTCGGACAGATGTTTGGAGATTTTTCCTTATTATAGAGAGAATTCTTCTGTCTTCAGCTGTGGAGGTCTTCCTTAGCCTGCCAGTCCCTTTGCAATTAGTAAGCTCACCAGTGCTCTCTTTCTTCTTAATGATGTTCCAAACAGTTGATTTTGTTACGCCTAAGGTTTGGCTGATGTCTCCAACAGTTTTATTCTTGTTTCTCAGTCTCATAATGGCTTCTTTGACTTTCATTGGCACAACTTTGGTCATGTTGATAAACAGCAATAAAAGATTCCAAAGGTGATAGAAAGACTGGAGGAAAGACCAGGTGCTGAGCTCTCTTTTAAGGAGGCAATTAAACACACCTGAGCAATTACAAACGCCTGTGAAGCCATGTGTCCCAAACATTATGGTGCCCTGAAATGGGGGGACTATGTATAAACACAGCTGTAATTTCTACCTGGTGAAACCAAAATGTATAAAATGGCCTTTAATCAAATGTGTACTTTAACCACATGTGATTTTTTTTCTAAACATAGCACAAAAAGTAAGGAAATTTGTGTTTGGTAGATTATTTCTTTGTTGTAACAATGCTTCTTGGCAATAAATCTTATACCGTTGGAAAGCCTGTTTATTTCCCTTTTAAATGGTGCCACATTTGTAAGGAACATGCATTTGTGGGATGAGCAGCAGAGCTGAGTATGTGGGTTGCGCCCATGAAAAATTTGCCAAATCTCTGCCAATGCCAAACAGCTTATTCTGCCATTGACTCTTGTTCGGTGTTGTTTGGTGGATTGGATGATTGAAGTCTGAAGAAACAAGACATATTGGCAATTTAACAATTTATTCATTTAATAAACAGGAGCCACAGTAGCTTGTGGAAGAACCATACACAGCCATAACAGCCTGGCACCTCCTCCTCATGCTGGTCACCAGCCTGGTCACACACTGTTGTGGGATGGCATCCCATTCTTGTCAGCACCTGGGGGTACCAGAAGCTCAAAACAAGAGTCAATAGCAACAGCAGAATAAGCTGTTTGGCATTGGCAGAGAAGATTTGGCAAATTTTTCATGGGCGCAACCCATATACTCAGCTCCGCTGCTCATCCCACAAATGCATGTTCCTTACAAATGTGGCACCATTTAAAAGGGAGATAAACAGGCTTTCCAACGGTATAAGATTTATTGCCAAGAAGCATTGTTACAACAAAGAAATAATCTACCAAACACAAATTTCCTTACTTTTTGTGCTATGTTTATTACAAATCTCAAATTGTGGAGTACAGAGGCAAATAAATAAATGATGGGTCTTTGTCCCAAACATTATGGACGGCACTGTAAATGCTTGAATTGGCAGCTACCAGTTTTTAAGATATTTTTCTAGGAATTGTGTAATCAGCAAAAGGGATTTGCAGATGAAAGATAACTATTATTTCTCCAAAAAGGACTTTTGGGAACTGGAAGTAGCTTGTTTAATTTAGTGTTTGGTGTTATGTATGCTTTGCTGCTTCAATTCTACCAAAGCTTTTATCAATCTAATACTTTTCACAAAGCCATTGCAGCTAGATACGTCCATTCCCATTACTGTCAGTAGGTGCAAATACTTCACGTGCTAGATTCCTTTCCAGACATCAGTTGACTAAAAATTAAATTATAAATAAAACATATGCTAGAATGTTAATGCTCTTACTAACTTCTTACGGTGGTTTGGAGGAATAATTTCCATGTGTGCACATCACTACCATGTGCCTGTGTAAAGAGATTTGGAATCTCGTGAATATATTTACTGCGTATAATTTTGTGAGATGTGTTCTAGTCATAGACCTACCTGTGTCATGTATGGAATACTGGAACCCATAAAGTGGCAGTTCCGAACTGGACCTATTCTTAATGGCTTTGGATTTACTACTGTGAACAATGCTGGAATTGCCAGTGGAAACGGGTACTATCATGATACTATCATGATGAAATGCTGCCATTATGAAGTCCTTTGAAAGGCTGGTCAGACCGCACATCAACTCCATTCTCCCAGACCGCATTTATCGACTGCAATTCATTTACCACTACAATAGGTCCATGGCAAATGCCACTTCCCTGGCCGTACATTCATCCCTGGAGCTTCTGGGTAACAAGAACATCTACTTCAGACACCTATTTATTGACTATAGATTCATCTAAGTCCCAATAATTCCAATCAACCTCACCTCTAAACTCCTGGACCTACGTATACCATGTACCATGATACCATATAAAATCAAAGTTCCCTCATCATCAATGGCCACCTCCTCTGTGAAAGAGATGATGGGTCTAGAGTGGGAAGTTTGGTGGTGGTCAGGTTTGAAAGCCCCAGGGAAATAAAGTTGCTGCATAATCTTTTTGAAGAATTCCTTTTAAGAACTAAAGATATTAAAAAAAAGATATTATTTGTCTTTTTGCAATTTGTTGACAATTTGTGTAAGTGTAATATTATAACTAGGCCTCTTGAACCTCATAGGTTGCTCCCTAGTGTAAGGATTATAATACGTGGATCGGGAGGTCCACTACAGAGTTGCCAGATAAATAGACACTGCACACAATCCTCCTGGATCTCCCGTCATCTCTTCCCCACTTGAACAGAATTGTGATATCAGTATTCTCAAGAGACTGCCACTGAAGCTAATAAGGTCAAGGCAGCCATTTTATTTATGTACCATTATAACTCACCAACTTCTGGAGCTGCCAGTGGAATAGTTCTATTGCTAGACATCTGTGGAATGCTCGCATGAACACTCTTACAACTCATGCACGTGTAGCCTTCTTAACATACGTATATTCCATCTCTGACAAAAGGTATACCTAACTAAGAACAAATACATTTGGAATGATCAGAAGGCAGTGGAGGCCAATTCTCTGAATGCATTCAAGAGAGAGCTAGATAGAGCTCTTAAGGATAGCGGAGTCAGGGGGTATGGGGAGAAGGCAGGAACGGGGTACTGATTGAGAATGATCAGCCATGATCACATTGAATGGCGGTGCTGGCTCAAAGGGCCGAATGACCTCTTCCTGCACCTATTGTCTATTGTCTATTAATAATAGTGTCCTTCCAACATCCTTCCTTGATCCTCTGCATTCAGAGTTATTTAATTACTTTGTGAGTTCCCCTCTAGTGCAATGGCTGGCTATGTTTTCATGGCAAGGAGAAGGTTTATCCATGTGTGCCTTATATCACTATATTATTTCAGCTAAACAGTCTTCAAAGTGCCACGGTGCTTCGGTCCAAATCAAAATAGCTACTTTGACTTTGTTCTGTTATTTCAGAGACAGTTTATTTGTAAAGGATGTTAAAATAACCGTATGAGGGCATTGTGAAGGTTTGGTGAAGTTGCACTGATAGAAACTGGGCTCATCTTTGACAAACAGGTAGAATTCCAGTGCAGGTCACGGAAATAGGACCATCATTGAGGGACATCTCGTCCATTAAGTTTATTATGCATTGTTTCCATTTTATATGCAGCTTGTCAATCATTCTTTGAAGGCAAAGCAATGCAGGGCAGGAATTATTTCACTTTGAAATGGGAAATTAGCTTTTTCTTACTTGGTATTGATCTGGAAAAATGAATTTGAAGTCTTAATTCAGTGAACTACATATTTTAAGAATGAATTACGTTCCTTTTCCAAAAATTGTTTTGTATATGAACTTTCAAAATGCATTTGACAAAACCCAACTTAATGGGATTTAGTAGCGCAATCAAGTTTAAAAGCAAGGAATAGAATGTTTATAGAATGCCTCAGGGTTGGAAAACTGGTTTGTGGTGAATGACTGTTTTTTTTAAAACGTTGAAGGGAGCTTCATTGTTGAGCACTATAGTGTCATTGGTACTTTTTTAATGCATTGTGGACGTGAGCATGCACGAATTAAGTTTGAAATTTGCAAATGGCATGAAACTAATAATTATAGTGAGAAAGGTAATAGCATTTAAAAAAGAATATCCTGAGAAATCTGAGGAAACATTGGAGAGAGAACATCTATATACTAAAACTCGCATTTGTTTGTTTGTTTGTTCCTGAACTACAGCCAAAACGGTACACAATAGTGCAACAATTTTAGGCCCACCTTACTCACCGAAGAAGTTTCATTGAAATTGGTGTTATATTTTCAAAGTTATTCACATTTTAAAGGAGGGAAGTGCGAGGGAGGAGGGGGGGAGGAGGGAGGGGGGATAAGGGTGGTTGAGGGGGAAGGAGTGGGGGGGGAAGGGGGGAGGGGAAGGGAGGGGAGGGGAGGGGAAGGGCTGGAGGAAGGGGAGGAGGGGATGAGGGGGGATAAGGGGGTTTGAGGGGGATGGAGTGGGGGAGGAGAGGGGAAGGGTGGAGGGAGGGGGTGGAGGGGAGGGGGGAGGGAGGAGGGGGGAGTAGAGTGAGGGTGTGGGAGGGAGTGGGGGGGGGGGGGAGGGGAGGTGGGAGTGGGGGAGGAGAGGGTGCTGCACCAGTGCAGGAGAGGTTTGGGCCCAATGGGTCCACTTGGTCTAGAATTCCCATAAAAATTGTGTGGTAATGCAACCTGATATGGTGAGAGTGGATCCTATCAAGCTGTTGCTTTCAACACAGTGGGATGCTGTGTGGATCCGTCAGTGTCAAAAGGGCGGCAGCAACATTTTCTTATGCAGGAAAAAACTGCAGATGCTGGTTTAAATCGAAGGTAAACATAACATGCTGGAGTAGCTCTGCGGGTCAGGCAGCATCTCTGGAGAGAAGGAATGGGTGACGTTTCGGGTTGAGACCTTCTCGACCCGAAACGTCACCCATTCCTTCTCTCCAGAGATGCTGCCTGACCCGCTGAGTTACTCCAGCATTTTGTGTCTAGCAACATTTTCTTGTTCTGCTTAACATACACAGGAAATTCAACTGGATGCAACCGATCATGTTTCATGATCCACACAGGATCATGTTTCAAGTTAACTTCAATGATGTCAAAGCACGTGAAAACTTTCTTTTATGCAGGAAATTGAATCAGTTTGATCCAGGAACACTGGATTTTTTGGTGGTTTTTAGCCACTCTGGTAACAACCGTGTTTTATTAACTGGAGCAAAAAGCTGCAGAAACTGAAAATCCAAAACAAAAGGGGAAAGTTAACGAATCAAGCAGCATGAGTGGGGAGAGAAATATAGACAATATTTTAAGTTAAAGACCTTTCACCACACTTGCATAAGAAAGGAAGTGTGTTGTTACATTGAAGGGGAAGAATCAAGGGAACTGTGGGGGTCACACTGTGATAGGGTGCAGCCCAAACTTGCTCGAGTAAAATGAATGGTTAAGCAATTCAAGTGCTCATACAGATGCTTCTTAAATGTTGTGAGAGTACGTGCCAACTACACCATCTGACACAGTGCGTTCCAAATTGTAATCACCCTCTGAAAACATTTTTCCTCTGATTCTCTCGAAACCTCTTACTAATCACCCTAAAATCATTTTCTAAAGCCTTGGACGCCTCTACTATAGGAGAGGGTGTTTTTTATCTACCCCATGTATGCTAAGTTGTTCAATGTACCATCAAAATTCAACCAGGCAAAGGAGAGTGGTGGTGAAGGAGACCGGTGAGCATTCTGGTGAAGGATATAGTGAAAGACCGATCAGATTATCACTGGCATTGGATCGAGTAACGAGGATTTGGATTTTTATAGTGAACGTGAACCCTTTAAAATATGGAAAAAGGAACATTGAATGTTTCGTTAACAGTCTCCATCAATATTTGAATAATCCTTCAAGTTCTAGGATAATTTGCTTCCACTCCAATTCTGTGGGTTCAGAGATGGATAAGTGTTGATGAGAACTGAATGGAAGTTATTGCAGAAGTGATGAGATTTGAGTTTGACATGTGTACAGGAAGCAGCACCAGGGCAATAATCAATGTACTGAAGTGGGCCCAGGAAGATCAGAAAGATTGTTTCACATATCCCATAAGCAGACATAAACAGTACTGCACAGGAACAGGCGCTTTAGCCACAATGTCTTTGTCGACCATGGTACCAATTTAAATTGCACATCAGCCCGCACACGTTCCATGTCTCTCCATTTCCTGTGAGTTCACAGAAAAAAGACACAAAGTCCTAGAGTAACTGGACATCCATTTGTAAAGATGAGACAATGGGGACCTAGAAATTGAAAGTTATTGAAGGGTTGGGGGGGTGTGTGAAGTGCCACGGATATAGGTAGGAATGGACTGGACAAGGGGGGAATAGAATGGGATCAAGGTATTTGGAGATGAGTTCTGTGGAGCAAGAGCAGGCAGAAACAATGGATCTGCCAGGGCAATCCAGTTTCTGAATTCTGGGAAGGAGATAGAAGCAATCAGTGCAGAGCTCGGGAATAATAAGGTTAGGCGCCGGGGAGCGGAGATCACCAGAGGTAATGAGATCGGAAATAGTCTGGGAGATGATGGGCTGATGTTCGTCTGTAGGGTCATGGTCAAGGGGTAGGTATGAAGAGGTGACTGAGAGCTGAGCCTGGCCTCAGCATGTTAGAGGTCAGCCTGCCATGGAAATGGAACTAGCTTAGATGGGATATCTAGGTCAGCATGGACCAGTTTGGTTGAAGCGCCTGTTTCTGTGCTGTATGACTGTATGACTCATAAAGTAGAAAGCTAGATTGTGGGACCGTAATCCTGTTGAAAATTGTAAATCAAAACAAAGTAGATTAATTGTATATTTTTAACTGGATTGAAGCACAACCAATTATGAAGAATCACTTGGGCATTAAAGAATTATACTGGGACTGGAACAGTTGCAGATTGCAATAAAATTAATGAAGCACTGGCAGGTTGTTTACAAATAGTCTGTTAATCTACTGGTAGATAATTTTGGATTGCTGAAAGTACACTTGCTGAAATCCAATTTTATTTTTTAGGAATTTTTCTCTTGCAGAATTGGCATAGTACTGAAGCAAAAACAGTTAAATAAAGGTCTGGTCCTGTTTCCTTTTCTCCAGTCAGAGAGGTACATCACCAGTATGAGGCAAAGGAAGTTTGGGTTAGGGATGATAAAATTACAGGAGTGGGGATTTCAGCCAGAACAATGTAGCAAAAACAGGAGCATACATCAGCGGTATGAACATTGATTTCTCCGATTTCTGCATTCCCTCTCTCCCCTCCTCCACCCTAGTGATCTTACCAGTTCCATTGTTCACACTCCTGTCTCCCTCTCATTATCAACTCTTCCCCAGCCAACAATGGACCATTATGGGCTCCACCCTTCCTTCATTCTGTTGCCAGCCCTGATTTGTTTTCTACCTGCACTCCCCCCCCCCACCCACTTTCGGTCTGAAGAAATGTTCCGAACTGAAACATCACCCATCCTTTTTCTCTGTAGATGCTGCCTGACCCACTGAGTACTCCAGCATTTTCTGTCTATCTTCAGTAAAAAACAGCATCTGCAGTTCCTTCCAGCACACATAGTAATAGTAACATGGAAGTTGAGTTTCTCAGCTCGTATTCAAAGACCTGAATTATTTATATGGAGACAAGAGTTTGAATGGTGGCTTAATTACTTACATTTAAATACAAGTAATTACATGAATTATTAATAAACCATCAACAACAGTTGCCATGAAACTACCAGATTGCCATGAAAATTGACCTCGTAGTTGATGGTGGTCAGTGCAGGAATCTCCTGGGCCTATGCCCTGCTCATTATTTATTTGTGGTCAATCAGCTTCATTGTTTTGTCCATTTGTTGATTGTTGAGTAATTCATGTCATTGGGTATCAAACAAGTATAAAAGGCATTGCTTTGAAACATTTCAAAGGAATTTCAGCATTCAAACAAGAACATAGGTAAATAGGAGCAGGAGTAGGCCACTCGGCCAATCAGGCCCTCCCACCATTCAATGTAATCAAAGCTGATCTCTGGTGGTCTCAACTCATCAACTGTGCCAGCTCCCCGTAACCTTTAATCCACTGTTCTTTCAAATATATATCTGTCTCTACCTAAAATATAACAAATGATCTGGCCTTCAACACTTTCAAGTGGAAGAGAATTCCAGAGATCACCCCCTCTGAGAAAGAGATTTACACAAACCTCAGTTTCAAATGACCAGCACCATAGTACTAAATCCTCTCGTTCATAACTCTCCCACTAGTGGAAACTTTGAACAGTGAAGTTTGCTGGAATGCAATGTGAATGTTATCCATATAGTTTCTACCTTGATTGGCCTATAATGGTAAACCTCTTCCTGCTGTGCACCTTCAACAGTTTCCTTAATTGTGCCACACTTAATTTAGTTTTGCTTAGGGATACAGCGTGGAAATAGGCTCTTCGGCCCACCGTCCACACTGACCAATACATCAAATTCTTCGGAGTAAATATTACCAACAACTTCTCCTGGACCACCCATATTGAAGCAACGACCAAAACAACATACCAATGCCTCTACTTCCTAAGAAGGCTTAGGAAGTTTGGCATGTTTGGAGGTTTGGGAACAGCTCCATCCTAGACCGTAAGAAATTTCATTGAATTATGGATACAGCCCAGACCATCACACAAATCAACCTCCCCTCCATTGATTCTATTTATACCTCATGCTGCCTCGGCATGGCCAACAGCATCATCAAGGACAAGTCATATGCTGGTCACTCCCTCTTCTCCCCTCTCCCATCAGGCAAAAGGTATAGAAATATGAAAACGCACATTGCGAGATTCAGGAATAGTTTCTTCCCAGCTGTCATCCGGCAACTGAACCATCCTACTGCAACCAGAGAGCAGTGCTTCAGTACTATCTACCTACCTCATTGGGGACGCTCTGACTATCTTTCATCGGACTTTACTGGGTTTACCTTGCACTAAAGGTTATTCCCTTATCATGTATCTGTACACTGCAAATGGCTTGATTGGAATCATGTCTTGTCTTTCTGCTGGCTGGTTAGCATGCAACAAAAGCTTGTCACTGTACCTCGGTGTACGTGACAATAAACTAAATTGAAACTGAAACCATACACTAATTCTATCCTACACACTAGAGACAATTTACAGAAGCCAATTAACCTACAAACCTGCACATTAGCAAGGGGAGGGTCCCAGAGCAGAAACTAAGCAGGTGTCCACCTACTTTTTCCTGACCTGAGTCTCAACTGACATTTCAGTCACTCATTCCCTCAAAAGAGGTCCAGTGTTGCACCCTCTCTCATAGGGGCCTCTCTAAAGAAGCTTTCATGGACACATTTAATAAGTTCCAGCCCATCTAAGCCTTTTACACTATGGGAGACCCAGTCAATATCAGGGAAGTTGAAATTTCCCACTCCTACTACTCCATTATTATTGCAATTACCTTTAATCCTCCATGCACATCTGCCCCTCTAATTCCTGCTGACAATTGGGAGGTCTATAACACAATCCCATGAAAGTGATCGTTCCCTTTCTACTTCTAAGGTTTACCCACATCGCCTCACTGAACGATTTCCCGAGATTATCTGTTTGACATCGATATTAACGATTTGGATGACAGTGTAGTTAATGTGCTGAGTAAATTTGCACATCCTGACTACTGAGGCTGTCTGTACGGAGTTTGTACATTCTCCCCGTGACCGCGTGGGTTTTCTCCGGCATCTCCGGTTTCCTCCCACACTCCAAAGACGTACAGGATTGTAGGTTAATTGGCTTGATATAATCGTAAATTGTCCTCAGTGTGTGTAGGTCAGTGTTGGTGTGTTGGAATTTCTGGGCGGCATGGACTCGGTGGGCCGAAGGGCCTGTTTCCACACTGTATTTCTAACTAACTAACTAATGTCTTCAGACCTGGTCCACAGGCTGATTTTTCTATCTGAACACTTCGAGCATTATTCCCATCTCCCTAGATTCTTGTGGTATGTTAGGACTTAAGTTCTTATTTGGTGTTTCAAATGGAGTTGTGGATCTGAAGCCATCTAAAAGCAAATATACACGTTCTTTAAATAAACATACAGATTAAACACACAGCAAGATTCATCTTTGATAATGCATATGCCTGTCAATTACTGTCTAAATCTTTAGAGTAGACTGAATTTTCCTTTGTTAGTCCAACAGTGGTGGTATAATATTAATTAGTTCTTATGTTCTTTTGGGACCACATTTCCTCTACATTAGTCATGCACATTTCAGTAATTGGCTCTTTAAAAGCATGTCTACACCCATGGTTGTTTCAAAGTTTAATGGTGTTATTTAATCATAGACATAAATTTCATGACTTTTTATCTCAAGATGGTCCCAGCTTTTTCTCCTAATCCCTTAGATTTAATCTACGATTTGTCCTTGGTTGCCAGCTGCTGTTGCCTGACAGATAATGTCTGCTGAAGTTCCAGTTCTGTTCCTACTTAATAGGATTTGGCCTTCATTAACATTCTTCTAATATAATTTATTATTTAGATTTCTAGCATGCACAGTGTATGGCTTTGATGTAGAAATGTATCCTTTTGTTAAGGATGTTTAAAGCAATTTCTTCAACCCTGCTCAAATGTACTGATTGGCCTGCCTCCCAGATATATTTTCCATCTCCAGTATATCCTTTGTTACTAGGTCATTTAGCTCAGACAGTTTATATTGGATTTCATTTTATATTAGTTAATCCACATATTCAGTGGAAAGAACAAGGGTTGCAATGAGAACAGACTCAACATATGAAAATAGATGGAACTAGGGATTTTTTTTGCCTGCTGAGAAAATTACTATCATTTTTGTTTTCTCAGTTAGAGCCACAGAGTGATACAGCATGGAAAAGAGGCGATTTGGTCCACAATGTCTACACTGACATTGGGGACCCATCCATTATTAATCCCATTTTCCAAAACATCGTTCATAGCCTTCTATGCTGAAGTGATTCATGGGCTTATCAAGAGACTTCTTAAATACTGTTACCAACACCGCTTCCACCGCTCTCTCAGGCATTCATGTGCGTGCCTTTCAAATATGGCATGAAGATAAATTTCTACGACGGTAGAATTTTAGTCCCTAACTCTGGGGTGGCACAGTGGTGCAGGGTAGATGTGATGCCTTACAGCACCAGAGACCTAGGTTCGATCCTGACTATGGGTGCTCTCTGCATGGAGTTTGTATGTTCTCCCTGTGACCACGTGGGTTTTCTCCAGGTGCTCTGGTTTCCTCCCACACTCCAAAAACGTGCAGGGTTGTAAGTTAATGGTTTTGGTAAAATTGTAAATTGTTCCAAGTGTGTAGGATAGCGCTAGTGTACAGGTGATCGCTGATCGGCACGGACTCAGTGGGCCTGTTTCTGCGCTGTATATATATGATGATGATGATGATCGCTGATCGGCGCGGACTCAGTGGGCCTGTTTCTGCGCTGTATATATATGATGATGATGATGATCGCTGATCGGCGCGGACTCAGTGGGCCTGTTTCTGCGCTGTATATATATGATGATGATGGTGATCGCTGATCGGCGCGGACTCAGTGGGCCTGTTTCTGCGCTGTATATCTAAAGTCTAAAGTGATGGAAAACAAGTTTTTATAACTCATCTGAGCAGATGTTGAGACTAAAGAAAACCAAACTGCCAGAGGAATTTAATAAGTCAGGTTGTAGGCAGGCAGTTGCGTCGAACTGCATTTCAACCAATTGATTGTTGATCAATTGTGTGACTTTAAAATGCTACTGCTTTCCACCATTGCCATTCACATTCTAGCTGTTCTCCAAATCAAATTCTACCTCAATTTGTGGGTGACGATGAGGAACGGAAGGAAGCTTGGAGTACAGGAGACCCTGGGGGATGTACCTCTTGAAAACAGGTTCACGCTCTTGGAAGCTGTCGGAACAGAAGACACTGCCAGTCTGAGCGACGGACAGGTCTGCGAGTCAAAACCTGGCGCTGAAACAAAGCTGAAGAGACAGACGTCTGTCGTGGTAGTACAGGACTCCGTAGTGAGAGGTACAGACAGGGGTTTCTGCGGCAACAGGCGGGATTAAAGCCCCCATGGTGTGTAGCCTCCCTGGTGCCAGGATCCAGGACATCACGGACCGATTGCAGAGCATCTTCAAGGGTGAAGGTGAGCAGCCGGAAGTGGTAGTGCATGTCGGCACAAACGACGTCGGGAAGAAGTGGAAAGAGATTCTGCAGCGTGACTTTAGAGAGCTCGGAAGAGGCTGAAAAGCAGGACCTCCAAGGTGGTTATCTCCGGTTTGTTTCCAGTTCCTCGTGCTGGTGAGGGCAGGAACAGGGAGATAGGGGATCTGGATGTGGCTGGTGCAGGGGTCAGGGATTTAGATTCTTAGACCACTGGGATCTGTTTTGGGGTAAGGGTGAATTGCACAAAAGGGACGGGTTGCACCTTAACAGGCAGAGGACCAGCATTCTGGCAGGCAGATTTGCCACTGCTACATGGGTGGGTTTAAACTAAATAGTGGGGGGGGGGGGGGGGGGGAGACTAATTGGATATACAAGGATGGAGTTAAAGGAAAAGAGAGTATAGGAAAAGTTAAGAAACCAGAATTAACGGGACAGAAAGCTCACGAAGAGATAGGAAAGTATGCCAAGTGAAATATGAATCGATGTGAAAGGTGAGGTGAGTAATGGATTAAAGTATTATATATGAATGCACTAAGTATAAGAAGTAAAGTGGATGAGCTTGAGGCTCAGTTAGAGATTGGTGGATATGACATTGTGGGGATGACAGACATGGCTGCAGAAGGATCGGGACTGGGAACTGAATATTCAGGGTTGTACGTCCCATAGAAGGGACAGGCAGGTGGGCAGAGAAGGTGGGGTAGCTCTGTTGGTGAGGGATGAAATTCAGTCCCTTGCGAGGGGTGACATTGGGACTGATGATGTAGAGTCACTGTGGATAGATTTGAGGAATTGAAAAGGTAAGAAGACACTAATGGGAGTTATCGACAGACCCCCAAACAGTAGCCTGGATATAGGGTGTAAGTTGCAGCAGGAGTTAAAATTGGCATGTAACAAAGATAATGCCACTGTGGTTATGGGAGATTTCATTATGCAGGTAGACTGCGAAAATCAGGTTGGTTCTGGACCACAAGAAAGGGAGTTTGTAGAGTGCCTCCGAGATGGATTCTTAGAGCAGCTTGTACTGGAGCCTACTAGAGAGAAGGCAATTCTGGATTTAGTGTTGTCCAATGAACCAGATTTAATAAGAGAATTCAAGATAAAGGAATTGCTAGGAAGTAGTCACCATATTCGCTAAGTTTTAATCAGCAATTTGAGAGGGAGAAGGTTAAATCAGAAGTGTCAGTGTTGCAGTTGAACAAAGGGGACTAAGAAGACATGAGAGAGGAGCTGGCCAAGGTCGACTGGAAAAGGATCCTAGCAGGATTGATGATGGAACAGCAAGGGCAGGAATTTCTGGGCATAATCGAGAAGATGCAGGATCATTTCATTCCAAAGAGGAAGAAAGATTCTAAGGGGAGTAAGAGGCAACCGTGGCTGACAAGGGAAGTTAGGGATGGAATAAAACTAAAAGAAAAGGTGTGTAACATAGCAAAGAGTAGCGGGAAGCCAGAGGATTAGGAAACCTTCAAAGGACAACAGAAGGTAACAAAAAGATAAACAACGAGGGTAAGCTGGCCAAGTATATAAAGAAGTGGACCTGTTTGTCATTTGAGCTTCACATAATTTGTCCTATTGCACATGGTTCAAAAATATTCAAAAGTTCAGTGTCTAAAGTCTCTTTCAATGTTGTGGTGTAATCGATGAATTTTCTCCTGTTCTCTAACAGTTCAACAGAGCTTTATTTGTCATTCGGTACCAAGGTACCGAACGAAACTACATAGCAGTCACACACAAAAAAGAACACAAGACACATGACCCCAACACAAACGTCCATCACAGTGACTCCAAACACCCCCTCACTGTGATGGAGGCAACAAAACTTCCACTCTCTTCCCCACGCCCACGGACAGACAGCTCGTCCCCGACCGACCCGCACAGTCCCCGCAAGGGGATGGAAGTCCCCGCGGCCGAGTCGCACCGGGCGCTGAGACGTCTCGCGGCCGAACCGGGCGATGGAAGGCCCCGCGACCGAGCCGTGCGCAGCTAAGTCCCGCGGTCGAGCCACACCGGGCGATGTTAGGCCCCGCGGCCGAGCCGCACCGGGCGATGAAAGGCCCCGCGGCCAAGCCGCACCGGGCGATGTTAAGTCCAGCGGCCGAGCCGCACCAGCGATGAAAATTCCCGCGGCCGAGCCGCACCGGGCACTGTTAAGTCCAGCGGCCGAGCCGCACCAGCGATGTTAGGCCCCGCGGCCGAGCCGCACCGGGCGATGGAAGGCCCCGCGGCCAAGCCGCACCGGGCACTGTTAAGTCCAGCGGCCGAGCCGCGCCAGGCGATGTTAAGTCCAGCGGCCGAGCCGCACCGGGCGATGGAAGGCCCCGAGGCCGAGCCGCACCCCGCGCCGTGAGGAAGAGACCTAAAAGAGAAAGGTTTCCCCCCCCCCCCCACCCACACCACCACCCCCCCCCCCACCTTGTGTCAAATTTTTAGTCCTCAACTATCTCAATGACAGAGTTGAAGTGATCCTCTAATTTTTGCATACTTCACAGAGGGTTTCTTTGTGCAGTTATCAGGTAAATAAACCAATCGCTCTGAACATAAAAGGCTTCTGACAGACTCTTGCAGCAGTGTTCAGTGTATAGCAGCTTCTCTAGACGATTCTCAACCTTGAGAGTATTGTTAACCCGAAATAATACATTCCAGATAGAACGTGAATGATTCAAATGCTCCATTGTGCACCTGTGTCGACTGCCTAGATGGTTTGCCTGCACTAGAGTTGTTATTTTCCACTATTCCCAGTGACTCCTTTTACACTCACATATCATGCGTACTTAGTTCTCTGAAAAATAACATCTGTCTGTGCTGTGGATGACCACTGCCATTTTTCTTTTGGTTTATTCATGCAGCCTGTGCAGATTTCCCAAGTCACTTATATTTTCACCTATAAACATAGCACATTCCAATCTTATGTAATCTTTTCTATGACAATTAATTAGCACATTGGCCAAGTCTCAAAATATATCTCATACAAAGCATCAAATAATGATACAAAGAAAGAAAGTTATTACGCATCAGGCATAAAGCTGCAGTTTCCCATTCATTTTCTTGTGCCCTTAATCGTGTCCTCTCATTTAATATTATAGTAATTATCACTTCAAGTCATTCGCGAGACTTGGAAAATATTACTGTCCAAATGCATTATTCTCATTAATATATTTACAGCATAGATAAAATGTTCCCGGTTTAATTGCTTAATTTGCCAAAATATTATACCTGAGTTAATTTAATCACATCACCGAGAACAAAGATGGACCTGGCGGACTGCATCACCGAGAACAAAGAGGGCCGCTGAGAGCAACCCACGGGCTGCGCTGCTGAGAGTGAGGGACCCAGCAGGAGAGACCCAGCAGGAGGCCACCAAGAACAAAGAGGAACCCAGCGTAGAGGCCGCTGAGAATGAAGATAGACCTGGCGGGGAGCCGCCGAGAACTAAGGACCCAGCAGGTCGCATGCAGCCACATGCAGTGGCAGGCCTGGCTCGCCGCTGCGAGAAGTTAGGACTGTACTAAGAACCTTTGGAACTTTGTTGGCACCAGAAAGGCGGTAGCTCTTTGTGTATTGCCTCGGTCAAGTCTGCTGTATGATTTTACCAGTCTGTATGTAGTGTGCCAATAAAGTATAATTGAATCTTTGAAATGAATTGGAATATTCATGTACATCTTCAACCTCTTGTTCTGCTGTTTAAGGTTCCAGCCTCCTTCAAATGGGCTTCTAAGGTGCCCACGAAGAGCATGGTGACATGCCTCAATGAGTACTCTTTGGTAGTTTCATTCCTACCCCTTCCTCCAAAAAGTCCTTCCCCCTACTGCTCACCCTCCCCTCTCTCAGCTGCTCTATCTGCCACCCTCCTTCCTTCCCCACTCTTCAATTTCCTTTCCTATCAGGTCAGTATTTTTTGGCCACTCATCACCTCCCAGCCTCTGTTACTCTCTCCACCTTTACCTCTCACACCTGTTATCTGCATATCAACCCTCACCCATATCCACCTATTGCTTGCTAAGTTTCTCCCCTCCCTTCTCCCCTACACACCTCTATACATTGACTACTTTCTCTCTACCCATACAGTTTAGATAAAAGGCCTCAACTTGAGCTCCCTCCACAGATGCTGCCTGATCTACTGAGTTTCTCTAGCCGCTCTTCCTTTTTTTGCTCCTTTGCATGAAACTTTGGTTAGATTGTGAAGCTCATAATCACTAGGAGGATTTTAGGTAGTGGCGTCGATGCATTTAAGTGGAAGATGGGTAAACAGATGTGATAGAGAGCAAAAGTCAGACATGAGATTGGGTAAAGAAAGTTGGGGGAAAGTCTAAGAATTATAGACACCAGGATTGACCTGTTGTGCCTACACTTCATATCGCCTCGAAAAGCAGCCAACATAATCAAAGACTTGTCCCACCCTGGTGTTTCTTTCTGCTCCCTGCTCTCATCCAACAGAAGATACAGAAGCTTTAAAGGCACACCACGAGTCTCAGGAGTAGCTTCCTCCCCTCTGCTATCAGGCTTTCGCAGAGTCATTACACTAGGCTAGGTTACTGTCTGATTCACATCCACCCAATTGTGGACATTGGACTTTGTGTATGGAGTTGCTGCGCTACAATACTGAGAAATATATTCTACACTCTATATTCTCCTTTGCTCTATCTATTGTATTTGTGTTTGACTTGATTGAATTTATGTATGGAATATATGATATGTTTGGATAGCATGCAAAATGAAGCTTTTCACCAAATCTTGGTACACATGATAATAATAAACCTGAACCTAAACTTTATTCTTTAAATAGCCAAAGTTCATAAATGTGATTTCAGATGCTATCTGTTTTAAGGGTAAGGAAAAGATTATTATAAATAAGAGACCAGGGGGATTTTGATCAGATGATGAAACATTGTAGTAAAAACATGTAAAACATGATCCCTTCTGCTACTTGTTCATAAGACTCCCTGAATGCTGTTATTGCTGTCAAATGGAGAGATTTATGAGAAAGATAATGTGCCCATAGACACTGTGAACTGGCAGATGGATCTGTAATATAGCTATTGGCAAACATCAGAATTTGCAACGGGAATGGATTTTGGACCAATTCTAAGAGACTGTAGTTGGTATATTTGCATTTTAAGTATGCCATTAAATGTGAGAGTATATTAAGAATTATTATATGTCTTTTTTATAGTTAATTATTACTACGAAATGCTAACATTATCACATATAACAAGCAAAGGATCGGTAATCAATTCTGTATGTTATTCAATAATTAAGGTACTGTGCAATATATTGTCTCATCTGAAATGTGTTATTCCTTCCCACTGGCTTTTGCACTACGTCCTGTAGTTACTGGATGCAGCTATTATCTCCACTAGCCTGATAATATTGTCAGATTTTGTATTATAAGTGTTTTTGGAAATGTATTTGGTCCATTTCTGCATGTTAAATACAGGGATTCTTCCGCAGATTGTTATGAATCTTTGGGGGAGTGCCATATTTTTGGATCATCCATCCAAAACCTTATCTGCTGCATTTTACTGAATATATTACATGCCTTTAACAATAATATCTTAACTGATAGAACCTATTGTGGATGAATGAAGATGGAACTGAGGGGGACAAGATATATGGTAATTAAATTTTTTAAAAATAACTAAAAAGGTATGCCTTGAACTTGTAATTAAGCTGAACTGGTAAAGACTGGTCTGTCACTGGAATATGCCAGGTTTTCACACTTATTGGATGCAATGAATTAATCAGATGGACCATCTGGGAGGTATCTAGGGTGGTCTAATTAGATCTCTGAGGTGAATAAACTGATGTGGTACACTATTCCCAAAATGCACTAATAACCTTTGGACAAAAGCAAATGTCAGAGTAATTTTAGAACCAAGACTGCTATATATATTATTTTAAATAATGATTAGAACATTAAATATAAAACAACGCAATTAGTAAAATGGTAATGAATTAAAACAATTTAAAACAAAGTAAATAAAAGTTTACTTTTCACTTCCTAATGAGGACACAAGAGACTGCAGATGCTGGAACTCTGTGGAAAAAAAAGCAAGCTATACCTTCTCTCACTCTACCTCTTTCAAGGACACCAACACCTCTCTCACAGTTTCTCCATCTCCACCATCGCTGCTCTCAAGATGGGCTTTTCCATTCGAGAACAGATGGTATTGATATTTGTATTTGGTTTATTATTGTCACGTGTACCAAGACACAGTGGAAAACTTTATTTTGCGTATTATCAAGGCAGTACAAAATGAACCAAATGAATGACATTGTGTTACAATTACAGAGAAAATGAAGATTTAAAAAAGTTCAAGGTTCTAAAATTCAAGCCACAACAAGGTAGATTGGAAGATTGAGGAGTCTAATAACAGCAAGGCAGCAATATCAAGGAACTGCAGATGCTGGTTTATACTAAAGATTGACACAAAATGCTGGAGTAACTCAGTGGATCAGGCATCATCCCAGGAGAACATGGTTAGGCGACATTTTGAGTCAGAACCCTTCTTCATACTGATTGGGGGGGGGGGGGGGCAGAAAGAAAGCTGGAAAAGAGAAGGGGCAGGACAGAGCATGGCTGGTAAAAGGGGAACACAGGCCAGGGGATTATTTGATAGATAGATTGTTGGACAAAGGCCAGAGATGAGCAGACAGGTGTGGGCCTAAGGGAATAAAGAGTTATGACTTGTTAAACTCAGGGTTGAAAAAGTTGTGAAATGTGTATCTGATTTAAAGGACACAAAGCTGAGGCTTTAAGGATTTAATGGTGAAGCTTTATCAGGCACTGGCAAGGCCACATTTGTAATATTGTGAGCATTTTAGGGCCCCATATCTAAGAAAGGATGTGTTGGCTTTGGAGAGGGTCCAGAGGAGGTATACCAGAATAATCCTGGGGATGATTAGGTTAATGTATGATGGTCGTTACTCTTCATGTTGCATATCAATGATTTGGATGCGAGAATTGAAGGCTTTTTGGCCAAGTTTACGGGTGATGCAAAGATAGGTGGAGGGGCAGGCAGTGTAGAGGAAGCAGGGACTCTGCTGAAGGAATTGGACAGGTTGGGAGAGTGGGCAAAGAAGTGGCAGGTGGAATACAGTAATGCACTCTGGTAGTAGGAATAAAGGTGTAGACTATTTTCTAAATGGGGAAAGGATTCAGAAATCGAAGGTGCGGGTGCAAATCCTGCACCAGTATTCCCAAAAGGTTCATTTGCAAGTTGAATCGGTAGTAAGGAAGACAAATGCAATGTTAGCATTTATTTTGAGGGGGCCAGAATTCTCTTCAATACCAGATGTGCTGGTATTGAAGAGAATTCAAAATAAAGTTTTCTACTGTATCTTGGTACAGGTGACATTGAAGGTTTATTTTGCAGTTGTGGATGGAGCTCTCACCCTTATCTCCTCTAGTTCCATCCATTCTGCTCTCACCCCCACCCCTCCCCTTCCCCATACAGACTAATGATGGTGTTCCCCTAAGCATGCCTTTCACCCCACTAACCTCCATATTCAACACATTATTCAGCAACATTTTAGCATCTTCAACATGATTCCACTGCCAATCACATTTTCCTCTTCCTGTGCCTTCTCAAGTGACCACTCTTGGTGCGATTCCTTGGTACTCTCATTTACCCCTTACTCCCCGCCCCCTACATATCCCTCCACAGGCACTTTCCTTTACAACTGCAGCAACACATGTCACTGCACCTCCTCCCTCATTTCCATTCTGGGACTCGACCAGCCTTTCCAGGTGAGATAGAGATTTATGTGCACCTCCTTCGACCTAACCTATTGCGTTTGCTGCTCGTAATGTGTCCCCCTTTGATAAATATAAATATTTCCTGTATGCCTTAATCACCATTTTATTTACCTGTGCTGCCACCTTCAGGGGTCTGTGGACTTTTACACCACGATGCCTCTTTTCAACACTGCACATGGTCCTGCTATTCACTGTAAATGTCCTAATCTTCATAACATGCATCACCTCACATTTATGAAATCAAGTTAAACTCATCTCCTGTGCTTAGACATGATCCATTAGCCTCTATTCACTGCATTCATATGCTTATCCAAAAGCTTCATTTACACCAGCCCCCTGACAATGCTTTCCAGGCACCCTCAACTCTAAAAAAAAATTGCCCTGCACATCACCTTTTAACTTACCTCTCTGACCTTAAAGCCATATCTTCCAGTCTTTGACATTTCCACCCATGGAAGAAGATTGTAGAATCACACAACATGGAAACAGGCCCTTCAGCCCAAATCATCCAAGCCACCCAACATTGCCCATGTTTGGCCCATATCCCACTAAACCCTTCCTGTCCATGTACCTACCTAAATTACCTCTAGATGTGATAATTGCAGCTGCCTCAACCATTTACTCTGACAAAATGCCATACACACACCACCTTCTGTGTGAAGAAGTTGTCGTTTAGATACCTCTCATTCCCAATTTTGGTCCAATATACCAAGTTGCTTTGGGTCCCATGAGCTGTAACTTTTTTCATGCGGCACAATGGTGGGACCTTGTTGAACAGTTTACACGAATTACCTGCTCATTTATTCATTGGCTCTGAAGGTCTGAGGAATGTATGGTCCTGACCCAAAATGTTATCTGTCCATTTCCCTCCTCAGCTGTTGCCTGACCCGCCAAGTTCCTTCCACTTTCTGCCTGAGCTGGATTGGATTTGAGTGCAAAAGTGTTTGACCAGCTCGGTTCCAGTCGATGATCAGCTGACTAAAAGTTGAGGTCCTGACAGGTCCAGTTTTCCTTTTGTCCTGGATGATTGGCTGGACTGGTGTATGGTACTTCAGTATTTGATAATGCTTGGTAACAAATGCAGTCATCAAGCTGTCCAGTTAAATCTAAATATTTAAGACATTTTTGCCTCTTGTTTTCAAGCTGAATTTCGGACGTTGCTAACACCCCTTCTGTATATTTTGAAAATAGGACTAGCTTTATCGGAGGCCTATTTCCAAGGTTCCTTTAGTTAATAATAGTTTGATCTCCTGTCTCGCATACTGATTAAATATAGATTCTGAAGTCAACGCTTTTTCAAAATCTTATGAGTTAACAAAAAACAAAAGCATTCTCACTTTTTTCATAGATATTTCAATTCAAGAAAATGTCAATGCCATAATTCTTCAGCTCAGATTTTTGGCATAACATTCCAAGCTTGCTGCAAGCTATTCAGACATGTATTTCTTGTGCCTTATAACATGATAATTGTGAAAGGAATGTGGTAGTGGCTAAAGATGAAACTTTAAATCTGGGTTATTTGGTTTTTAGTTCCATTCAAAGACAAACAGAGTTGGGACTGCTAGCCTGAAGAGAGATTGTGTCCTTTAGTATTTTTGAGATCTTCTCATTCATTTAAAATACTCAGGCCTGGGGGAAAAAAAATAGATTTTTGATTATTGCTAATCATTTAATATAATTAAGAGCAGATCATCGCTTTTTCAACTTCATTTTCAAAAAGCTAGATTATGAATTTTCATCGAGTGTAGTGCAAGATCACTTTTTGTTAATTTAACATTTTCAGATTCACTCAGATCACCATTCATAATCCAAGATCAATGTTGTTATGTGTATTATTTCTAGTTTCTATTCAAAAATAATTTAAGGTGGTATTTGAAACTGTGATGCGTGACAGACAATTGAACTTTTTGTTTGAGAGGACATTACTGAAACATTTGAGGACACAGGACCCAAAGTGTTGTGCACTTGTGAACATGTCATCGAGCATGAGCTGCCACAAATTGGTAGGGAAAGGTCAGGTCAGTGGACTGAGATTTGGGGATTTCATGATTGTGAACTGACAAGCAACATGGGGGGGGTTTCGGTTTAAACCACTGGGGCGATTAAATAAAGTGATATAAATAGTGGGGAACCTGGGGAGAGCTGGTGGTACCTAATATGGTACCTCATAAGCTGAGATGTGTTCCCAGTGCTGGATTCCATAGGCTGAGATACGCTTAGGCTGAGTATGCCTGAAGCAGTCCTCAAGAGTTCTGTGAATAATAAAAAAATCTGCTCATTGAACATCACTGTGTTAGAACATCTTTTTTTCTCCCCCCAAAGGATGTTTGGAATCCAGTTTTGCAGGATTACAATTCAATTTTAATGTATTTATAGTTTATAGTTGTTACATTTGCAGAAAACAGAAGACAAATCCAGCAAGACAAACCACAAAAATCAGAAATCACTCCTACACAAGCTTACTTTATCTATACAAGTAATTTGACTATCTATCTCTGCTTATCTTGTCACTGGAATAAGCCTAATCACCCGGGTCATGTCCCTTCCTTACTGGTCCTAAAAATTAATTGCTGTACAAGTTTACTTTATACAAATAGGGGGGCAGATAGCATTACTTCACTACCTTTGTCTTAATAAGGGATTGTTGTTTATATCATTGACTTCGTTTTGGCCCAACCCTCCACACAACACTAGTTTCACACTTCCACTCCACACAAACACTCTCCCAACATGGCCAGGCCCAACAGGCTGTTCCTCTACACCTTACCTTCTTTTTATTGACTTCTCAATTATCCAATTTTGATTGCTCAACCAATCCAACGGCTGCCTTTTGAAATCTCCCACTGCTGCTCCGATGCTGAAACACACCTGCTCAGAATTCACACTGTCAATCTAACTGCTGCCTTTTGTGAATATCGTCACCTGCCATGATAGACAATAGATATTTTACTTCTCTTCAATTATTATTTTCTATATATTTTTCTGTTCTGAAATTAATTCAGAGCTAAGCCATTTATCTTAGATATTATATTTATAGTCAAAATGTGGTCCAAAGGAGGAAGAAACATTATTATCATCAGAGTTGAGACTGAAAAATAGCCCTGTGGTTAACTTTCATCGTAAGAAAAATGAATCAAAATGTTTCTTTGGTTCAGTCCCACAAATATGTCATGCATATTAGTCTGAAGAAGGGTCTTGACCCAAAACGTCACCCATTCCTTCTCTCCTGAGATGCTGCCTGACCTGCTGAGTTACTCCAGCATTTTGTGAAATAAATACCTTCGATTTGTACCAGCATCTGCAGTTATTTTCTTACAATGCATATTTAGGAATCATTTTAAGAAATTGTACTTTGCAACATAGTATTTATAGACACAAGGAACTGCACATGCTATTAAGCAAAAAAAAAAGAAACAGTGTTGGAGTAACTCAGCGAGTCAGGCAGCATTTCTGGAGAACACGGATAGGTGACACTTCGGGTCAGGCCCTGCTTCAGACTAATTGTGTGGGGTGGTGGGGGGAGAAAGGTGAAAGAGAGGTGGGGGCAGGACAAAGCCTGGTGACTGTTGGCTGGATACAGATGAGGGGGGTATTTGATTGGCAAATGATTAAATAAAGGCCAGAGCTGAAAAGTCAAGAAATGTGAAATAAGTATACGAGTTATAAAGCCAGAGAAAGGAATATAGGTAGAAGGGGATGGTAAGAGGAAGTGGAGGAGTGGGTGTGAATTCAGGTGAGGTACAGGAAAGAGTTGTGGGGAAGGAACATAAATAAACAATAAGGGATTTGTTTGCAGTTTATTTACCTAAAATTAGAGAATTCAATGTACATACCTTTATGTTCTAAGCTACCCAAGTGGAATATGAGCTGCTGTTCCTCCAGTTTGCCCGTGACCTCAATCTGGCAATGGCTGAGGCCCAGGACAAAAAGGCCACTGTGGGAATGGGAAGGGGAGTTAAAATGGTTAGCAACAGGTCTTGATGGACCGAGCGCAAGTGTTCGGCAAAATGGTCACCAAGTCTACTCTTTGTTTCGTCAATGTAAAGGAAGCCAAATCAGAAATGCCGAATGTAGTATTCCTGATGTGGCTTCCTGTTTGCAGACTTTGACTGTGGCTGAGTATTGAGCAGCAATCTACCAAGGTACATGTATTGACTACATATCAGACCGTTTTGCTTCTGTGCCTGGCAGGTACTCAGTTACTGCTGTTATCAAGAAAGGTGCAGGAGCTGTGCAAATTGAACAGCAACTTGCAACATTCTGTAATTTACAGGATATCGCTTCTTTGTCACAAGTTGCTGGCCAATTCGCACATTTGTAATGGTATGCATCATTCACATGCTATTCTGTTTCCAGCAAATTCAGTCCCTATATCACCTATATCAGGCAGAACTTTTGACTGAAGTGTGTAAATCAACAGTACATTTTAGATGTGCAGTATTGATATTTGCAGCAAAGAGTATGCTGTTTAAATGCTAAAATTGTGAAGGGACCTGACAGCGGAATCTGTTCAACTAGTGGTGCAGCAGTAATAATAATAATAATAATAATACATTTTATTTATATAGCGCTTTTCATATACTCAAAGACGCTTTACAGAGATTTTGAGAACATAGGGAAATTAATAAATAGATAAATAAGTAAATAAATAAATGAACAGAGAAAGGAGACAGTAGGTGAGGTGACCTTCAGTGGTTGAAGGCAGTACTGAACAGGTGAGACTTCAGCGATGTTTTGAATGTGGTGAGTGTGGGGGAGTCTCTAACGGTTTGGGGTAGTGAGTTCCATAGGGTGGGAGCAGCGATGGAGAAAGCCCTGTCCCCCCAGGATCTGAGTTTAGTCCGGATGTGGGGGGATAGGAGATTGGCAGCGGCAGAGCGGAGGGTGCAGGTGGGAGTGTGCCTGTGGAGGAGGTTGGTCAGGTAGGATGGGGCCAGGTTATGGAGGGCTTTGTAGGTTATGAGGAGGATTTTGTACTGGATTCTCTGGGGGATGGGGAGCCAGTGGAGTTTATAAAGGACGGGGGTGATATGGTCACGGATCGAGGTGTGTGTGAGTAGACGGGCAGCGGAGTTTTGAATGTATTGAAGTTTATTGATGATTTTTGAGGGTGCGCCACAGAGGAGGCTGTTGCAGTAGTCCAGACGGGAGGTGATGAAGGCGTGGATGAGGGTTTCTGCAGCTGTGGAGGAGAGGGATGGACGGAGACGGGCAATGTTTTTGAGGTGGAAGAAGGCTGTCTTTGTGATGTGTTTGATGTGTTTGTCGAAGGAGAGGGTTTGATCAAGGATGATTCCAAGATTCCGGATATGAGGGGAGGTGGATACTGGGAGACCATCAATGTTGAGGATGAAGTTTTGGGTGGATTTGGTGAGCATTTTTGGACCAATGATGATGATTTCAGATTTGTTGCAATTGAGTTTGAGGAAGTTTGATTGAAGCCAAGATTTTATTTCAGTAATGCAGTTTGTCAGTGTAGAGTGTGTGGTGGAGGAGATTGACTTGGTGGAGATGAGGAGCTGGATATCATCGGCGAAGCAGTGGAAGTTGAGACCATGACGGCGGATTAATTGACCAAGGGGGAACAGGTAGAGGATGAAGAGGAGGGGGCCAAGGACTGAGCCTTGGGGGACACCTTGGGGGAGGGGAGCGGTGGGGGATTTACAGTTGTTAATGGAGATGAACTGGTGTCTGTCAGAGAGGTAAGATTTAAACCAGGATAGGGCTGTGCCGGTGATGTTAAGGGAGGTTTCAAGTCGGGTGAGGAGAATGGAGTGATTTATGGTGTCAAAGGCGGCGCTGAGGTCAAGTAGGATGAGGATGTTGAGGTTGCCAGCGTCGGAGGAGAGGAGAATGTCGTTTGTGATTTTGAGGAGCGCAGTTTCAGTACAGTGGTTTGAGCGGAATCCAGATTGGAAAGTTTCATACAGGTTATTGGTAGAGAGGTGGTATTTTAGTTGGGAAGCTACAGCACGTTCCAAAACTTTGGACAGAAAGGGTAGGTTGGAGATTGGTCTGAAGTTGTTTGGGGTGTCAGGGTTTAGACCAGGTTTTTTCAGAATGGGGGTGACAGCAGCGATTTTGAGGGATGGCGGGACGATGCCAGTGGACAGGGAGGAGTTTATTGTTGCAGTGATAAGTGGAGAGAGAGCAGGAAGGCAGGCCTTGACAAAGCTGGAGGGGATGGGGTCCAGAGAGCAGGTGGCAGTTTTTATTCCTGTGAAGAGGTCAGAGAGGTCGGTGGTGGAGATTGGGGAGAACTGAGGCAGGGGCTGACAGGATAAGGGGGGGCAGGTGGTTTGAGGGGGAGCAGGTGCGTTGGTGGTTAAGGTGCTGTAGATGTTGTCTATTTTGCTTTGGAAGAATGAAAGGAAAGTGGTGCATTTGTCAACTGTGAATGATTGGGAGTTGGTGTCCAGGGGGCTGAGGAGTTTGTTTATTGTAGAGAAGAGTGTTTTGGGGTTTCCGGAGCCAGAGTGAATTATTTGAGAGTAGTAGGTGGAGTGGGCATGGGAGAGGGCATCTTTATAGTGCTGTATGTGGTCTTTGTAGGCTTGGGAGTGAATTGTGAGACCTGTTTTGTTGCGGAGTCTTTCAAGTTGACGGGCATGAGTTTTCATCACGCGGAGTTCAGGGGTAAATCAGGGAGCAGAGTGGGTGAAGGAAACTGTTTTGGTTTTTATAGGTGCAAGCTGGTCGAGGCAGGAGGAGAGAGTGCGGTTGTAGTAGTCAGTGAGGTCAGAGGGGCTGTGGAGGTCAACGAAGGGAGAGGCGGACATTATTTCAGAGAGGGAGGATGAGAGCGAGGTAGGTGAAACAGAGTTCAGCTTGCGGAAGTTTATTTTGCGTTTTTGCTTTGGAGCTGGGGTGGGAATGTTGACGGACATGGTGATGGCTAAGTGATCAGAGAGGGTGGGGTCGGAGCCAGAGAGGTGATGTAGATTTAGTCCAGTGGAGCAGACAAGGTCCAGAATGTGCCCACGGTTATGGGTGGGAAAATTTACGTGTTGAGTGAGGTTAAAGCAGTTGAGTATTTCAGTGAAGTCAGCGGTTATTGTGGAGTCAGTGGAGTCCATGTGGATGTTGAAATCACCGAGGAGGAGGATTGAGGGGGAGAGAGAACAGAACTGGGTCAGAAAGTCAGAGAAGTCAGAAAGGAATGATGGGTGTGGTTTGGGAGGGCGGTAGACAACTGCCATGACTAATTTTGTGTGGCCAGAGAGTTTGAAAGCCAGGTGTTCAAATGACGGAGCAGATGAGATGGAGATGAGGTTGATCTTGAAGTCCTGTCGGTGAATTACGGCAATCCCACCACCTCGGCCTTCCGAGCGTGGTTTATTGATGTAGGAGTATCCGTTGGGTGTAGTGAGGTTGAGTGAGAGGTAATCCAGAGGTTGTTGCCAGGTTTCTGTCAGACAGAGGAAGTCCAGTTTATTTTCCAGGATGAAGTCATTTAGAATGAGGCTTTTATTGTTGATGGACCGGATGTTGAGCAGAGTGAGCTTCATGTTGCTTTGTATGGTGTGGATGGACCCAGTAGAGTTGCTGCCTTACAGCCAGAGACCTGGGTTCGATCCTGATTATGGCTGGTGTCAGTACGGAGTTTGTACGTTCTCCCACCTGCGTGAGTTTTCTCCGGGAAGCTCCGGTTTCCTCCCACGCTCCAAAGGCGTACAGGTTTGTAGGCTAATTGGCTTGGTATCAATGCAAAATTGTCCCTAGTGTGTGTCGGATGGTGTTAGTGTGCGGGGATCACTGGTGGGTGTGGATTCGGTGGGTCAAATGGCCTGTTTCCGTGCTGTATCCCCAAACTAAACTTTAAACTACAGTTCAAAATGAAATAAATAAATACCTGAAAAGAGCACATTTTCGAGGCATGGTCAGATCAGCTGGATGCTGATTGTTAGAGCCATTCTGGAGTCAATGAACCAAATTGCACCTCTTTGTTTTAATGGTTCTTAATTCTTTTATGGTTCCTTGAGCCTACTCCACTAAAAGAGCACAGCTAATATGATCTCCCTTCCACTTCCCTCTCTGATCCCAATAATCCTAGCTTTGCAAATAGTAAAAATCAATTGCCCTCAGCCTTGAATATACTATATTACTTAGCAATCACAGATGTCTAGGATATACAATTAAAAAAATTGCATGATCTTCTGAAAAAATAAAATCCTCCTTATTGAGGGATCTGTCATGTATTCACATATCCTGAGATAAACTGCTGGAGAAATTCAGTGGTTCGGGCAACATCAAGGATGGAAATGGACAGACAATGTTTCAGATCAAGATCCTTCTTCAAAAGAAGGTTGTTAGTCCATTTCCCTCCGCAGATGCTGCCTGACCCTCTTTCCTCAGCTACTTCATTTTATTTTGCTCAAGATTCCAGCATTTGTAGTTTCTCATGTCTTCATATCCCGAGACGATGAGTGGGTGTTAGAGTCTCAAACAAGAGTAAACATTATTACTGCAGCCACCATGAAACCCAATCAGAGGGATTACCTCTCATTCTCCGAAACTGCAAGCATTATAGGTCCATTCTTCCTCAAAGGTTAGCCTTTTACTCTTGGGAAGCAGTGGAATGGACCTTAAGTGTACTTCTTCTGTGGGAAGTGTAAGATTCCTTAAATAAAATTAAAATGATACACAACACTCCAGGTGTGATCTCACCTGCACCGTACAGTTGTTGGAAGACTTTGCTACTTTTACACCTATCCCATTTGTAATAAAAAAACAACTTCCATTTGTCTTCCAAATGACTTAGATGCTAGTTTGTCTGAAAAGGGACATATAATAGTCCTAGACTATTTAAATAATATTCTGCTTTTCCATCTTTCCTTCCAAGTTGATAAACTCAATTTTCCTCACATTACTGTACACTCTACATGTTATCCTTTTGCTCACTCTATTAACTTATCTGTATCCCTTTGCAGATACTTTGTTTACTCTGCATATCTTACTTCTTCACATCTTCAGTCTGAAGAAGGGTCTCGACCCGAAACATCACCCATTCCTTCTCTCCAGAGATGTTGCCTGTCCCGCTGAGTTACTCCAGCATTTTGTGTTCATTTTCACATCAGTCTATTTAAGCGTTTAAGAGTGCTTATCTTTCATATGCATCGGATATGAACCAAACAATGAAATTCTTACTTGCTGCAGCTTTACATCAAATGCATCAATAAGCGCTCAATAAATTATCCATTTTCTAAGTAAACTAGAGTATGACAGTGCAAAAACCAAATTGCACAGAGCAACCATAATGGTGCAAAGCTTGTAGCGGTTTAATGCTGAGTTAGGGTTGTGCTTAGGCTTGTGCAGGGTGCTTCAAGAAACTGATGGTTGATGGGATGAAACTGGTGACCCTGTGAGTAGAGGTTTTCAGGCTCTTTCGCGATAGAAGTCGCGAGAAGGAAGCATGACTGGAGTAGTGTGTCTTTGATGTTTTCAGCTGTCTTTTGAGGCAGCGTTTTCTGTAGATCCCATTCAGTGGTGGGGAGGTCAGTATTCTTGATTGACCAGGCACTGAAAGAATGAATGAATGCACCATCATGATGCAATCAGTCATTAGACTCTCCACCATATAGAATAAGTTCAATGGAGTATTCAGCGACATGCCAAATCTCCTTAAACTCCTGAAGACGTAGATGCATTGGTGAGTTTTCTTTCGAATTGCATCAAAGTGCTGTGTCTAGGACACATATGTTCATAAATCATAGGAGCAGAATTAGACCATTCAGCCCATTGAGTCTACTCCACCCCATTCTCCTACCATCTTCCCATAACCTTTGACACCTTTAGACAATAGACAATAGACAATAGGTGCAGGAGTAGGCCATTCGGCCCTTCGAGCCAGCACTGCCATTCAATTGGAGCATGGCTGATCATTCACAATCAGTACCCCATTCCTGCTTTCTCCCCATACCCCCTGACTCCACTATCATTAAGAGCTCTATCTAGCTCTCTCTTGAAAGCATCCAGAGAATTGGCCTCCACTGCATTCTGCGGCAGAGAATTCCACAGATTTATAACTCTCTGACTGAAAAAGTTTTTACTCATTTCCATTCTAAATGGTCTACCCCTT
Organism: Rhinoraja longicauda; assembly: GCF_053455715.1. Lineage (NCBI taxonomy): Eukaryota > Metazoa > Chordata > Chondrichthyes > Rajiformes > Arhynchobatidae > Rhinoraja > Rhinoraja longicauda. The sequence goes on along the minus strand of NC_135954.1, from coordinate 36,170,243 downwards.
ATTATTAAACTGTGCCCCCTGGTTCTGGACTGCCCCAACATTTGGAACATGATTCCTGCCTCTAACGTGTCCAATCCCTTAATAATCTTATATGTTTCAATAAATTCCAGTGTATACAAACCTAGTTGCTCCAGTCTTTCAACATAAGACAGTCTCGCCATTCCGGGAATTAACTTAGTGAACCTACGCTGCACTCCCTCAATAGCAAGAATGTCCTTCCTCAAATCCTCGATTCTTTACTATTCAAGAACCTAAAATCCTTCCAGGCATATTTTTAATCCTTTCCTTTCAATCTAATCCCATCCTTAACTTCTTCAGCTAGCCACAGATGGATCAATTTTTTCATGGAGACTTTATTTCTCAGTGGATTCTTTATACCTCTGTGAAGGAATGAATCATTCTTATTTTAAATCTTGTATGATTGGTTAATTTTATTTTTAGCTATGTTTTTCCTGAACATACTGAGCTATTTTGATTCTATATTATCATTTGCACTCAGAATTTGAAAACATTCTGCTTTTCTTTTCTGAAGTACAGACTCCCTCCAGAACTTCACTCTAGCAGTTGGTTTCAGTAGGTAGAATCGTAGATTGGTGCATTACGGAAATGGGTCCTTTGGCCCACCACATCCATCTACACTCGTGGGTGTACGTGAATGTATGTATACTTTAATTAATCTCATCATGACAATCATTGTGAGTTCCTGCTCCACAGGCGACAAAGCCAATGCGTTTTGGAATATCACGCCACCTCTTCCATTTACTGTTGCTGGTCCCATCTCCAGATTCTGACTGCTAATGAAGAAGGGTCCAGACCCAAAATGTCACCTGTCCATTCCCTCAACAGATACTGCCTGATCCTCTGTGTTCCTTCAGTACTTTGTGATTTGTTTCTGATTACTGTGGTTGCTTTCCTCCAAATCCTCTTTGCCGTTCTTGGGCATTTGATTACTTCTGCATGACCACACCCAATAAGTTGCAGTGCTTCAGGTGAAAATTCATAAAATATTTAAGAAAATGTTCTCTGTTATAAGTCCTGATTTCAAAGTTAGGAATGAGGGAGGTGTAATAAACGGTGCAAATCTCCTCAATCTTCTAAGGAAGTAGAGGCATTGATGGGCCTTCTTTATGAGTGCATCATTGTGCTGGGTCCAGGACAGATCTTCAAATAAATGCACAGCCAGGAATTTGAAATTTTTGACACTCTCCACCACCATCCCATTATTGAAGACAGGTTTGTGGATCCTTGGCCTTCCTCTTTTGAAGTCAACGATCAGTAGGTTTTTTGACATAGAGAGCAAGGTTGTTGTTCTGGCACAAGATGCTTGGTTGAATTGTTCCGGTTTTGTGCAAAGAATCTAACCCAAATGGTCCTGTACTGCCCTTCTTTCTTGCCTTTAACACTATTTATATCAGCATTAACTTCATTGATGCCATTCATCTGGTTGTACGGCAAGAATATTTTGGTATGTAGGTTACGAGAGGAAGAATATCAATACTGTGTAAATGTAAATAATTTACTCAGTGGTATTTCTTGCAAGTTTGTCAACAGCATGTGCATTCAAAATATCTCACAGGAAATTAATTCATGAACATTCTGTGACTGTTTGGACCAGCAGAGGTTTTGAAGCTTTGTATCTGCACATGAACCAATTCATAAATCCATTCTGCTTCCTTCAATTAATTGTATGTGCCATTTACCCTGAACAAATACTTCATTCCAATCTTGTCTATTATTTCTTAAATTAACAGAAAGGTCAGTGAGTCTCTTGAGTTTTGATTACCTTTTCCAGATGACATTTATTAATTTCATTGCTTTAAAGCTATAACTTTGAAGATATTTTCATTTTGTTAGCATTACACAAACAATAAGAATGTCAAGGCAATTGGAATGCTAAATGAACACCACTACTTCAAAATTAGATTGGGTTCTGCTGTTTGTGTCATTGATGACAGGTTTGTATCATTCCCCATGTGATGCTTTTTTTTTGGAACAACCTGTCCTGAGAATGGGCTTCAGTGAAGAAACCTGGAGCAACTTCCCCTGGGAATGGGCATCAGTCAACTCTCCTGGAACCAACTTGTTGTAGAGCAGAGGGATCTAGATATTCAGGTACATAGTTCCTTGAAAGTGGCGTCCCCGATGGATAAAAAAGGGTGGCCAAAAAAGCTTTTAGCACATTGGCCTCATTAATCAAAGTATTTAGTATAGAAGTTGGGATAGACTTTAGTCTTTACTTTATTTAGAGATGCAGCGCGGAAATAGTCCCTTCGGCCCACTGAGTCTGCACCGACCCGTGATCACCCCGCACACTAACACTATTCTATACACTAGGGACAATTTAGCAATTTTAACGAAGCCAATTAACCTACAGACCTGTGATTTTCGAATGTGGAAGGAAATCGCACCACATGGAGAAAACCCACGCGGTCACATGGAGAATGTACAATCTCCGTATAGACAGCATCCATAGTCAGGATCGAACCCGGGTCCCTCGTGCTGTAAGGCAGCATCTCTACCGCTGCACCACAGTGTCGCTTGTTATGTTACAGTTATACCAGACATTGGCGATGCCACATTCTGAGTATAGTATTCAGTTTTGGTCACACTGATATAGGAAAGATGTTGTTAAGGTGGAAAGGGTGCAGTGAAGATTTACAAGGATGTTGTCAGGAACCGAGGGCCTGAGCTATAGGGAGAGGTTGAGCAGGGTATAATTTTATTCCTCGAAGTGCAGGAGGATGGGGGGTGATCTGATAGAGGTGTATAAGATCACATGGGTAATAGATAAGGTACAGTGCCCTCCATAATGTTTGGGACAAAAACTCATCATTTATTTATTTGCCTCTGTACTCCACAATTTGAGTTTTGTAATAGAAAAAATCACACGTGTCAGATTTTGTTAAAGGCCATTTTTATACATTTGGTTTCACTATGTAGAAATTACAGCTTTGTTTTTACATAGTCCCCCCATTTCAGGGCACCATAATGTTTGGGACATATGGCTTCACAGGCGTTTGTAATTTTTCAGGTGTGTTTAAGTGCCTTCTTAATGCAGGTATAAGAGAGCTCTCACCCGCTAGTCTTTCCTCCAGTCTTTCCATCACCTTTGGATTACCTTTCCATCAACTTTTATTGCTGTTTATCAATATGAGGACCAAGGTTGTGCCAATGAAAGTCAAAGAAGCCATTATGAGAATGAGAAACAAGAATAAAACTGAGCCTTATCAAAATCAACTGTTTGGAACATCATTAAGAAGAAAGAGAGCACTGATGAGCTTACTAATCACAAAGGAGCTGGCAGGCCAAGGAAGACTTCCACAGCTGATGACAGAAGAATTCTCTCTGTAATAAAGAAAAATCCCCAAACACCTGTCCAACAGATCAGAAACACTCTTCAGGAGTCAGGTGTGGATTTGTCAATGACCACTGTCCACAGAAGACTTCATAAACAGAAATACAGAGACTACACTGCAAGTTCCAAAGCCCTGGTTAACCGCAAACAAAGGATGGGCAACAAAAGTTCTGGAAAAAGGTCTTGTTTACAGATGAGACGAAGATTAATTTATATCAGAGTGATGGCAAGAGCAAAGTATAGAGGAGAGAAGGAACTGCCCAAGATCCAAAGCACTTCACCTGTGAAACACGGTGGTGGGGGTGTTGTGGCCTGGGCATGTATGGCTGCTGAAGGTACTGGCTCACTTATCTTCATTGATGATACCTGCTGATGGTAGTAGCATAATGAATTCTGAAGTGTATAGACACATCCTATCTGCTCAAGTTCAAACAAATCCCTCAAAACTCATTGGGCGGCGGTTCATACTACAGCAAGACAATGATCCCAAACATATTGTTAAAGCAACAAAGGAGTTTTTCAAAGCTAAAAAATGGTAAATTCTTGAGTGGCCAAGTCAATCACCCGATCTGAACCCAATTGAGCATGCCTTTCATAAGCTGAAGATAAACCTGAAGGGTACTAGCCCCCCAAACAAGCATAAGCTCAAGATGGCTTTAATACAGGCCTGGCAGAGCATCACCAGAGGAGCATCACCAGAGGTGATGTCCATGAATCGCAGACTTCAAGCAGTCATTGCATGTAAAGGATATGCAACAAAATACTAAAAGTGATTACTTTCATTTACATGACATGACTGTGCCCCAAACATTATGGTGCCCTGAAATGGGGGGACTATGTATAAAGATTTCCTGCTTTGCCTCGACTGCGTTGAGGGAGAGTGTGTGATAGAAGATTGTCGTTAAGTGCACTGCAATGATTTTTTATGAGTAATAGAGTTGCTGACAGTGCAATTTACAAGGAGAGTAATTGAAGTGAGAACTAGATTTGATAACTTGATAACTCTGCTGAGATTATTAAACCTTTCCTTAACCTGTACCTCTTCCCACTGATGACAATGATGTTTATGTTATGGGAGGAACAGAAAGCATAATGAATTTGTGAACAGAAAGTCTTTTTCAATTTCCTGAGACATCCAGCCTGGCAAAAATAGAGGGCCTGAACTATATGGAGAGATGGTGCAGGCGAGGACTTTATTTCGTGGAGCGCAGGAGGCTGAGGGGTGATCATGGATATGTATAGAATCACGAGGGAGATATATAAGGTGAATGCACAGAGTCTTTTTCCCAGGGTAGGGGAATCAAGAAGTAGATGACATGTTTAAGGTGAGAGGGGCAATTTGAGAGGGGCAAACCTGTGGGGCAATTTTTACACAAAGAAGATAGTGGATATATGGAATGAGCTGCCAGAGGAGGTAGTAGAGGCAGGCACAATAATAACAACATTTAGGAGACATGTGGAGAAGTACCTGGATAGGAAAGGTTTAGAGGGATATAGGGCCAATGAGACTAGCTTACTTGGTGCATCTTGGTTGGCATGGATGAGTTGGGGTGAAGGGTGTGTTTTTATGCTGAATGGTTCTATAGTCATAGCTTTTCATGTGCTATTGAGCATTATCAAATTCTGACCATAAAGAGTCAATGGTCAAATAGACTCGGTAAACATTTGCCTAGTGTTTGTTCGCATCTGACCCTTTAAGATGTGTAGCCCAGCTTCAGGTGGTAGAGCCCAGCTCTAACTGGAACTAGCCAACCGCAATATTGTCTTCCAGCTAATGAACAGCACAGTTAGCTCTAGCTGTATGCTTGAATCACTCAGGTGAGGACTCAGCGTGTAGCTATGTGGCAGACTGCTGCCTGCATTGCAATCAAATTTATTCATGCATCATAATCCCTGTACCTGTTTTCAGGACCTGTTAGATTTATCAACCATCATCTCCCAATCCTTGAAAATACTCCAATAACTGTTTACTGTATGTCGTGTTGTTACTTGCGAGCAAAGCACTGAGGCAAATTCCTTGTATGTATACATACTTGGCTAATAAAATGTATTCAATTCAATTCAATTTAATAACGACACTGTTTTTTCCAATTACTAACTTACTGATTTTTGACACCATAAAAGATGGCCAAAAAGCCTTAATAATGTAAAACAAAATTGGGGTCAATGAGGTAATTGTAACTTCCATTATTTTAACTGATTTCTGTGCAAACTGAGAAAAAGAATGAGGAAAATATTTCCTGAACTTTCAGCATTATCTGCTTGTACATGAAAATAGCAAATTAATACAGATCATCAAGTTGCCTGCCAGAAGTGGTCTTACTGCAAACATGGGGCAAAAGGTAACCAACTACCATTTTAAAGTAGCTATATTTCTGTCCAATGATGCTCATTGCAATCAAATGTATTCATGCATCATAATCCCTGTGCTTGGTATGCTCACATGCTCAGGTATACAGCCTGTCAATGGTGGATGTAGAAAGTACATGTGATTGTATCAAATTGGCAGCCGGGGGAAAGCTCAGCTGGTGTACCTAATCTACTTCAAACTGTTTCAAGGTTTCAAGGTCAGTTTATTGTCACATGTATCAATTAAGGTACAGTGAAATCTGAGTTACCATACAGCCATACTAAGTGAAAAGCAACAAGACACACAACCATATAAAAGTTAACATAAACAACCACCACGGTGGATTCCACATTCCTCACTGTGATGGAAGGCAATAAAGTTCAATCTTCTTTCTCTTTGTTCTTCCGCAATCGGGGCAGTCAAACCATCCGCAGTCGGGGCGATCAAAGCCCCCGCAGCCGGCGGTCGAAGCCCCCTTTGGGATGATCGAAGCTCCCGCGTCGGGGCGGTTGAAACTCTCTCCACGGCATGGAGCTCCTGATTCAGCCTCTTCTTACCAGAGACCGCGGGCTTCGCAATGTTAAAGTCCACAGGCCCCGCAGTTGGAGCTTCGATCCCCGACAAAGGGATCGCAAGCACCGCGATGTTAAAGTCTCGCAGACTCCCACGGCTTGCAGCGCTCGTCGGTCTCCAGGAAAGGCCGCCAACTCCACGATGTTAGGCCTCAGTACGGATGGAGATACGATACGGGAAAAAAATCGCATCTCCGTCGAGGAAAGAGATTGAAAAAGAGTTTCCCCCAACCCCCCCCCCCCCCACATAAAACAAACTAAGGAACACTAAAATATACTTTTTAGCACATACTAAAAATAACAAAAAAGAAGAAAGGACAGACAACGAGGCATAATTCATGAAGACCTGTTAGTTGCAAATGAATTTTTAACTTATTAAGGAACACTATTATTGTGCTCTGGTCCTTAACAGCATACAATGCATCCTTTAGCAGCTTCAGTTGTCACTTCTGTAAATGAAAAATGTGTTAACAATTCCGATGAATGAATTAAGTTAACATGTCTTTATTCTCTAACTGCCAGAGTTAAGCACTGTAAACACCATTCCTTAATTCTCTTAGTTGTTCTATGGACTGTTTGCATTACAAATCCAGGACAATATGTTTTCAGAAACTGCTCTTATGCACTATATAAATAAAGGACATAATCCTCTGCAGAATAGACAAGATTGAGCCTTGATTGGCCTTCTACCTTCACAGATGCTGCCTGACCCACTGAGTTCTTCCAGCAGTTTGTTTTTGTATGGGTATTCGTATTAGTTTATTATTGTCACGTGTGCCAAGATACAGTGAAAAAAAACTTTTTTGCATATTTTTTCATGCATGAGTTCAACCAATTTTCCCCCTATACAGTAGGTTGTGCAAACAAAAAATAAGCAAAGTGCAGAATAAAGACAAGATTTTTTTTAAGTGCAAGGACTGCAACAAGATGATTTTGGAGATTGGAACTACATCCTTAGCTAGTGAGATGCCCATTCAGCAATCTGATAACAGCAGGGAAGAAACTGCTGGTGGTATCTGGTGGTACATGCTTTCAATTTTTTGTATCTTCTGCCAATGGGAGAAGAGAGAAATGGGAATGACTGGGGTGTATATGGAGTCTGTGGGGAGTGGGGGGGGGGGGGGTTGCTGGGAGGTTGGGGTGGTACTGATATGTGTAATGGACTAAATTGCATGCACAACTTTACAATTTCTTGTGATTCTGGGCATAGCATTTGCCAAACCAACTTGTGATACATCCCGAAAGGATGCATTCTATGGTGCATAGGCAGAAATTGGTAACAATCTTTGGAGCCCTGTTGAATTTCCTGACATTTCTGAGGAAGTAGAGGAGGAATTGTGCTTTTGTGAGATAATTGGCTAATTTCCCTAATAATTTGTAATTGGTACAAATCACTTAGATTTGTTTTATGACATGTCTTTCAAATCATTGGCAGTGCAAGTTAATGGCCAAATTAGTGACATCAATACTACCTGTATATCCAAGTAAACACATAACAAATAAGAGTGATTTAAATCTTATATTAATAGAAACATAGAACATAGAAAATAGGTGCAGGAGTAGGCCATTTGGCCCTTCGAACCAGCACCGCCATTTAATATGATCATGGCTCTTCATCCAAAATCAGTACCGCGTTCCTGTTTTTTCCCCATATCCCTTGATTCCCTTAGCCCTAAGAGCTAAATCTAATGCTCTCTTGAAAATAATCCCATTTTCAAATGTCCATAACTTGCCTGCAAATTTTACCAATGTAACACAATTCTACAATAGTGGGATATCCTGAGATGTGAAGGCTGTAAATATATACCAATTCTTTTCTGTGTATTATAATCTTTTGTTTTATGAAAGTGGGCTCCAGAGGTGTTTTAGGAAGACTTTTGTTTACTGTTCACAGCCTTCCGTATGAGGGTCCACGTGTAGTTTGTATGTCATTGTATGTCATTGTCAGTTTACTACACTGGTTATTTCAGTATCAGACACAAAGTGAACCCTGCAGCTAAATAGTCAAGTCAAGTCAAGTCAATTTTATTTGTATAGCACATTTAAAAACAACCCACGTTGACCAAAGTGCTGTACATCTGATTAGGTTCCAATGGAAAAAAAAAAGAAGAAAAAAAATGAAACATACGCAAACAGTTCACAGCGCCTCCTCAATGAGCCTCAAACGCTAGGGAGTAGAAATAGGTTTTGAGCCTGGACTTAAAGGAGTCGATGGAGGGGGCTGTTCTGATGGGGAGAGGGATGCTGTTCCACAGTCTAGGAGCTGCAACCGCAAAAGCGCGGTCACCCCTGAGCTTAAGCCTAGACCGCGGGATAGTGAGTAGCCCCAAGTCGGCCGACCTGAGGGACCTGGAGTTAGAGAGGGGGGTTAGAAGATTTTTGATGTAGGGGGGGGAGTGTCCATTTAGGGCTTTATACGTGAATAGGAGGAACTTGAAGTTGATTCTGTACCGTACAGGGAGCCAGTGGAGAGAGGCCAGAATCGGGGTGATGTGGTCCCTTTTACGGGTACCCGTCAGGAGTCTCGCTGCGGTGTTTTGGACCAGTTGCAGGCGGGACAGGGAAGATTGGCTGATCCCAGTGTATAGGGAGTTGCAGTAGTCTAGGCGGGAGGAAATGAAAGCGTGAATGATTTTTTCTGTGTCGTCGAATTGGAGGAAAGGTTTGATTTTAGCTATGGTTCGAAGTTGGAAGAAGCTGGCTTTTACCACAGCGTTGACTTGCTTATCAAATTTTAATGCAGTCAAATATCATGCCGAGGTTTTTGACATGCGGTTTGACTAGGCAGGATAGACTTCCAAGACTGCCTGTTATCAATTTGATGGAGTCGGGGGGGGGGGGGGGGGGGGGCGAATAGGATGACCTCAGACTTGCTCTCATTTAATTGGAGGAAGTTCTGTGCCATCCAACATTTTATGTCCTCAAGGCAGTGTAAGAGGCTGTTTAAATTTGACTGGTTGTTGGGTTTCAGGGGGAGGTAAAGCTGAGTGTTATCGGCATAGCAGTGGAGAAAAGTATTTGTCAAGAACTGAGTGATTGTCTCCTTGAATGTAATGCAGGGAAGTCTGTGGAGGAGGAAGATGGAGAAAGAAAAGCTGAGAGGAATAGGGCAGCTGTATCTTTGTCTTCTTCTGTTTCAGGAGAACATTGAACCTTTCTGTGTCGCTGCAATCTGATCGATCTCCTTTTGATGAAACACTGTGCCAACAGGCTGAGCAGAAAGAAGAAAATCATTTGAGCCTCTCTGCATCAGACCTTAAAAGCAGTGCATCACCCAATCTATTCCAGACTACCTTCAAAAGCAAGCATGGCTTTAGATTGTGGGCATAAAACTAGGAAGAGGGGGGTGCCTAATTTTCAACAGCCAAAGGATTAAGGTTTCAGATAATTAACAAATATATCAGGTGCGCATAGGGAGGATGTTGTCGAGGGTCAGGGAGCATTGTGGAAAAATATCTTTATTTGATACAGTGAGTTATGATCTTGAATGTAGTTAGAACATAGAACATGGCCATGTACAGCACAGAACAGACCTTTCAGCCTACAATATCTGTGCTGGACATGATGCCAAGATAAACAAATCTCATCTGCCTGCAATGATCCATATGCCCCCATTCCCATTCAGTAAAATTAGCAAAAGAGAATAGAATAGATTATATTAAGGTAAGATAATGAATATATACTTATGAAGAAAGGTTGTTCAAGGCTACAGTGAAAATCCAGATGCTCAGGCTATTTTAAAACGCATGTGAATCAGGAGTGGACCACTCAGCACCTTGAGGTTGCTGTGCCATTCAAGAAGTTAATTCTGATCTGTTTGTAACTTTAACTCTGATCCCAGTTATGTTTCACTGGTTTGTTTTAAGAATTTATCTCTACCTGCCTTAAATATAAAAAAATCTTTAGAACACAGAAACATCGAAAAATAGGTGCAGGAGTAGGCCATTCGGGTCTTCGAGCCAGCACCGCCATTCAATATGATTACGGTTGATCATCTAAAATCAGTACCCCATTCCTGCTTTTCCCTATGTCCGTCCCTTGATTCCTTTAGCCCTAAGAGCTAAATCTAACTCTCTCTTGAAAACATCCAGTGAATTGGCCTTCACTGCCTTCTGTGGCAGAGAATTCCACAGATTCACAACTCTTAGTTGAAGAAGAGTTTAAAATATATTCTAAGAGAATATTTTTCCTCATTTCTGTCTTAAATGGGCAACCCTTATTTTCAATATTGGTCCCTAGTTTCTCCAACAAGGGGAAACATTCACTGTATCCACACTGTCAAGATGGCATGGGATCTTGTATGTTTGATATGTATCTTGTTCTTCTGGGCCCCAGAAAGCACAAGCTTATCAACGTTTCTTCATTAGACAATTCTCCCATTCAAGGTATAAGAACAGGAAACTTTCCGAATTACTTCCAACAGATTTGTGTTCTTCCTTAGAAAAGCAAAACTCCACTGTATACACTGAGTCATAACTTCCCTAATTTGTTTTTAATTCCCCTGTTAATAAACAACAACATTCTCCCAGCTTTCCTATCAATTACTGCATTTGCATAGAAACATTTAATGAATCCTGTCCAATGATACGCAGATCCCTCTGCACTGCAATAATTTATCATCTCAAGTATTTGTCACTTTTCTTTCCAAAATGTCTGACTTTCCGTTTTTCCATTTTATACTCCATTTGCCACATCTTTGCCCACCCACTTAAAGTCTGTACCCCTTGGTAGTCTCCATATGTCCTCTTAATAACTTACTTTGACACATTGCTGTGGGGCCGTATTGTGTAATCAACAAGTGCAGCAAACAAACTTTGGCTTCAAGATATTTACATAAATTGTATAGAGTTGTGAGCCTGACATTGACCCTTGTGGCACACCACCTATTACACTTGCAAATAATAAAAATACCCATTTATGCATACTTTCTGTTTCCTGTTAGCAAGAAACTTCTATCCATGTCATTACGTTACCTCCAACATACTGGTTCTTATTTTCCACAGTAACGTTAAAGGTGGCACCTTTTGAAATGTTATTACTTATTACATGGTGAAACTAGATGCATTCCATTAGAGCTGTTAAGATGTTCAAGTATACCTGCACCACAGACATTAAAAAGTTACCTAGGTATGTTTTGTTCACAAAATAAAAATAGAACACATCCAACTAGGCTGGTAACTGACCCACCAGTCTCATTTCTATCATCAGCAAAGTGATAAAAGTTGTTGTGAACAGCACTATCAAGTAGCACATCTTCATTATTAACATGCAAAATAATGCATTCTTTTAGTGTTGCCAAATTCACGGTTTCTGACCTCAACCCAACCATGACTCAAATGTGGATCAATGAGCTAAATTCCAGAGGTGAGATGTTGTATCAAAGAGAACAGGACACCTTTGAAGTGATCCTTAAACAATGTTCCAGCCCAGTTCATCATCAATTACTTGTACTGGGTGTTTTGTTCTCATAACAGTAAATCTTCATTTTAATGCACCGCTTGATAATGGATTGTGGTTATAACGGTCTGACCAACCGAAGGCTGCCACCCCAGGTTCGCGCTGATTCCAGGCCAGACCTACTATTAATAATAATAATAATAATGCATTTTATTTATATAGCGCTTTTCTTATACTCAAAGACGCTTTACAGAGATTTTGAGAACATAGGGAAATGAATAAATAGATAAATAAGTAAATAAATAAATGAACAGAGAAAGGAGACAGAAGGTGAGGTGACCTTCAGTGGTTGAAGGCAGTACTGAACAGGTGAGACTTCAGCGATGTTTTGAATGTGGTGAGTGTGGAGGAGTCTCTAACGGTTTGGGGTAGTGAGTTCCATAGGGTGGGAGCAGCGATGGAGAAAGCCCTGTCCCCCCAGGATCTGAGTTTGGTCCGGATGTGGGGGGATAGGAGATTGGCAGCGGCAGAGCGGAGGGTGCAGGTGGGAGTGTGCCTGTGGAGGAGGTCGGTCAGGTAGGATGGGGCCAGGTTATGGAGGGCTTTGTAGGTTATGAGGAGGATTTTGTACTGGATTCTCTGGGGGATGGGGAGCCAGTGGAGTTTATAAAGTACGGGGGTGATATGGTCACGGATCGAGGTGTGTGTGAGTAGACGGGCAGCGGAGTTTTGAATGTATTGAAGTTTATTGATGATTTTTGAGGGTGCGCCATAGAGGAGGCTGTTGCAGTAGTCCAGACGGGAGGTGATGAAGGCGTGGATGAGGGTTTCTGCAGCTGTGGAGGAGAGGGATGGACGGAGACGGGCAATGTTTTTGAGGTGGAAGAAGGCTGTCTTTGTGATGTGTTTGATGTGTTTGTCGAAGGAGAGGGTTTGATCAAGGATGATTCCAAGATTCCGGATGTGAGGTGAGGTGGATACTGGGAGACCATCAATGTTGAGGATGAAGTTTTGGGTGGATTTGGTGAGCGTTTTTGGACCAATGATGATGATTTCAGATTTGTTGCAATTGAGTTTGAGGAAGTTTGATTGAAGCCAAGCTTTTATTTCAGTGATGCAGTTTGTCAGTGTAGAGTGTGTGGTGGGGGAGATTGACTTGGTGGAGATGAGGAGCTGGATATCATCGGCGAAGCAGTGGAAGTTGAGACCATGACGGCGGATTAATTGACCAAGGGGGAACAGGTAGAGGATGAAGAGGAGGGGGCCAAGGACTGAGCCTTGGGGGACACCTTGGGGGAGGGGAGCGGTGGGGGATTTACAGTTGTTAATGGAGATGAACTGGTGTCTGTCAGAGAGGTAAGATTTGAACCAGGATAGGGCTTTTCCGGTGATGTTAAGGGAGGTTTCAAGTCGGGTGAGGAGAATGGAGTGATTTATGGTGTCAAAGGCGGCGCTGAGGTCAAGTAGGATGAGGATGTTGAGGTTGCCAGCGTCGGAGGAGAGGAGAATGTCGTTTGTGATTTTGAGGAGCGCAGTTTCAGTACAGTGGTTTGAGCGGAATCCGGATTGGAAAGTTTCATACAGGTTATTGGTAGAGAGGTGGTATTTGAGTTGGGAAGCTATTGCCACAACTGGCCCACACCTTCCTCGGCTGCTTCCAAGCCATGTCTGCCGCCATCACCGCCGATCCTCATCTGCACTGTGGTGCCAACAATTCACCTGGATTCTAGCCCCAGTTCCGGAGCAAGAGACTGAAGAAGGGTCTTGACCCGAAACGTTACCTATCCAAGTTCTCCAGAGATGCTGCCTGACCTGCTGAATTACTCCAGCACTTTGTCCTATTGTTTATTAACCAACAACTGCAGTTATTTGATTCTACTACTTATACAATGATAATACTTTACTCGGGTAATCGGCAATAACGGACACCATTCCCTTCCTATGGTCCATTATAACGAGGCTTCACTGTATGCAACAAATTCAACTCAACACCCAACACATCTTTGGGATGTGAAAGGAAAGCTGGGGAAATCCACATGATCATGGGCAGAATATGCAGATTCTATACTGACAACACTTACAGCTTAGGAGTGAACAGGCCACTCAAATGCAGGTTGACCGCAGCAAACTTCCAGCATGGCAGATGTTCATGATTGACCAGACACTTAGTGGACTAAGCATATGAATATTGGGGCTACAAGAGCAGCCAAAGGGTGAATATCCTGTAGTGAGTGACTCACTTTTTGCCATGCTAAGCTCCACTTCACCATCACCATATGCAAACCTTATTTCAGGACCATGATGGATGAGGACGAATTGATCAATACTCAAGAACCTCAGCACTATTCAGATTGCTTATTGACACTAAATCCATCGAACTAAATATTTGTTCCCTCCATCGTCTGTAGTGTGCACTAATTGCAAAGTGAAATGCAGGCTCATCCTATTCTGACAGAATTTCCAAATCCATAACCTCTCGCACAGAGATGGCTTGTTGCAATATTTGCATTGGAATGCTGACACTTGCAGGTTCCTTCCTTACTTGGAAATGTATCTGTTCCTTTATCATTGCTATACCTAAATATTAAAATAACATACATGACAATATTGTAGAACTACCTTCATCAGAATGATGCAGTTTCTCAAGATGGTGACTCAAAACTAGCTTCTGAAGTACATTTAAGGCTGGGTGATAAATACTGGCTTTGCCAGAGATGCCCATATCCTATACAGATACATCACAGATGGGTTTGGCAACAGCTGTGCCCAAGACCACAAGAAATTACACAGAGTTGTGGCATAGCCCAGTAGATCACACAAACCAGCCTTCCCCCCATCAGTTCTATCTCCACTTCAAAGACGGCTTATTCTCTGTTCGTATTCTTGAATGGCCATCTCATAAGCAAAGTATGAACCTACTCTACCTTGTTGCAGTCCTTGTACATATTGTTTGCCTGTCTTTTTTTCCTCATAACTGTATCATTATATTTTGCAGTCTGTTTCCTTTCTGTTGTACTCATGTATGGTTTGATTTGCCTCAATAGCATGCAAAATAAATGTTTTCACTGTTTCTTCGTACACTTGACAATAATAAACCAACCAAAAATTGAAATGAATAATGTGCATCAAGTAATGACACACTGGTGATGTTGAAGGAATAAGACCACAACTTAAAATGAATAAATATCAGAAAGAATTTATAAAAATTGCATTAGCAGTAGCCAAAAAAACTATCGCAGTTACTTGGAAATCAGATTCCTATTTAAGTATGGACCTTTGGAATAATGAAATTTCTAACTGTATCCCACTTGAAAAAATTACTTATAATTTAAGGAACAAATATGACACTTTTTAAAATATCTGGTGTCCTTATCTACAAAAGATGGGCCTATATATATAGAAGAATTGTTCATATTCTCAATGGTTCTTTTGGGAGAGATGTACATATATATACAGTTTATTCTGTTTGGAATTCCATGAGGCGTGTGCAGGACCCCCAACACCCAGGCAATCTTTAATCTTTTTTTATTTTCTTCTTTTTTTCTTATTTGGGGTTAGTATAAGGGGGGGGGGGGGGGGGGTGGGGGGAAGGGTGGGAGGGCTTGTTTTCTAAAAAGTTCTGTAAAAAAAATAAAAAAAAATAAAAAATAATGACACACTGGACAGCATATATCTTAGCAGGGTGAACGGGTAACTTTGGGAAGAAGCAGTTGGAGATAGTTTAGTTTAGTGTCATTTATGATCATCACGATGGCACAGTGGCGCAGTGGTGGAGTTGCTGCCTTAAGCGCCAGAGACCCGGGTTCGATCCTGACTGTGGGTGCTGTCTGTATGGAGTTTGTACGTTCTCCCCTTGACTGCATTGGGTTTTCCCGAGTGCTCCAGTTTCCTCCCACACTCCAAAGGTGTACAGGTTTGTAGGTTAATTGGCTTTGGTAGTGAATAGGATAGGTAGTGAATAGGAATAGAAATTGCAGAGAACTGTGGATGCAGCATAGACCATCAAACAAACCAACCTCCCTTCCATTGACTCAATTTACACCTCATGCTGCCTCGGTAAGGCCACCATCATAATCAAGGAAGAGTTTCACCCAGACACTCCCTCTGCTCCTCTCTCCCATCAGGCAAGAGGTATAGAAGTGTGAAAATGCACACCTCCATATTTAGGGACACTTTCATTCCAGATGTTATCAGACAACTGAACCATCCCACCAACAACTAGAGAGCAGTCCTGAGCTACTATATGTGTAAGAAGGAACTGAAGATGCTGGTTTAAACTGAAGATAGACACAAAAAGCTGGAGTAACTCAGCGGAAAAGGCAGCATTTCTGGAGAGAAGGAATGGGTGATGTTTCGGGTCGAGACCCTTCTTCAGTCTGAATAACTTGGATATAGTTTTAGTCATAGATTTATACAGCATAGAAACAGTCCCTATGACCCAACGTCCATGCTGACCATAGAATTCAACTAAAAAAATAACTGCAAAAGAAAAAAGAAAATCAGTGAAACTTAGTTGTGTGAAACAACAAAGAGTTACATTTCGGGTTTAAAACTGAGCTTCATTTATATATCATTCACTGTAGTTCAATAATCAAATTCTCACTTCCTGATATGAAATTTATGTGATTTAAGCTTACTACAGAGACTTGAAATACAATCTAGAATAACATATAGGTGCTGCATATTTTGAAGTGTACCATTTTAGATGTGGTGGTAAAAATGAGGACTGCCTCCATTCTCAGCATTGACATAATAGATCCCTCACAAACCAACGTGAAGATTCCTTAGGCTTGTTCCTGGTATTGTGGGCCTGTTCTATGAAGACAATTATGTAAGCTGTGTATCTATTCATTAGAGTTTAAAAAAAAAGAGAGGTGACCTTATAATATGCAAAATTCTAAAAGGCTTAAGAAAGTAAATATGAGGAGGGTATTTTCCACAACTGAGAGCTCCAGAACTGGGGGGGGGGGGGGGGGGTCACAGTCTACCAATAAGGGTAATACCAATTAGGACTGAGATTAGATAAATATCCATGAAGAGGACAGTGGATTTGGGGATTTTGATACCCCATTTGGCTGGGAAAGCACAGTATTTGAAAACATTCAAAACAGGGATTGATAAGATTATTATTTTTTAAAGGAATAAGGGATATGATAAAATGGTAGGGGAATGGTATTAAGGAAGATCTTTTGTTGTGTGTAGAGTAGACCTGAGGGAAAGAATGATTTACACTTGCTCCAATTTCTTATGTTCTTATAAACAGGTAAGTACTCCCGGTGTCTTGACCAACATTGATAACCTTACTATCATTACAGTTAATTGTATGTCATGTACTGTCTTTCTGCTGACTGGTTAGCACGCAACTCTTTCACTATATGTCGGGACACATGAAAATATACTAAACTAAACTAAACTAAACTAGACTAAATATTTAGTCTTTCATTTACTGCAGTTTATGTCATGGTAGTGCCTGCATTACAACCATGACTGCACATTGAATAAATTTCATTGGATGTGAAAAGTGTCTCATAACACCTATCTTTCTCAGAGATTTTTTCCTCTCTTGAGAAGTCTGCTCATTTCAGCCCTTGGCAAATTTTTGTCCAATCTGTTCAAGTCTCTATTCAACTCCTTGTGTTCATGCTATCAAGCTGTGCATATATTCTAACACTTTATCATAACTGGAACTCTGACAACCATGATCAGGTCACACTGCATGCGTTAATTTTCCAGCAATTGTAGACTGTAGAATTGATTATAACCCTGGCCAACCTCGGGTGAAATTACAGTACAATTCTTCCATTTTCGCAGCTGGCCTTTCAACTGGCCATGCAAATCTTTAAGTTGACTAGTGTATCTATTGGGGGAAATACAAATTGGGGATTTACAAGGCAATTAGTATTTCAAATCATTTTACTGTGAGATGATTGAAGTCCTGTCTGGAGTCCAATGATTGACCCCTCTTTCAAAGCAGGACAAAATGGGTCACTCATTTGCAAGCAATTGGGTCACAGAGCATGGTACTGCTTGGAATATTTTGAAGAATTTGAATGCTTGAAGAATTTCCAGTTTCCTGAATGCTTCTTTCTTACATTTACCTACTTAAAATGAGTTGTATTGACTCATATGGGCTGTTAATACTGCTATTTTAAACTAGAATATTTGAAAGAAAGAAGCAATATCAATTAAAAAAAGACTATACATGAATACAATCAAGCTGTCTACAGCGCAAAAATATGTTGTACCCTTAGTTTAGTTTAGTAGTGTCAAAAAACTACTAAACTGCGTGGGTTTTCTCCGAGATCTTCGGTTTCCTCCCACACTCCAAAGACGTACAGGTATGTAGGTTAATTGGCTGGGTAAATGTAAATGTAAAAATTGTCCCTAGTGGGTGTAGGATAGTGTTAATGTACGGGGATCACTGGGCGGCACGGACTTGGAGGGCCGAAAAGGCCTGTTTCCGGCTGTATATATATGATATGATATGATATGACAACATTTAGTTGAAAGTGGAGAAGACGGTGTAACCAGGGTGAGACTGATCCTTGATTATGCTGCTGGCTTTGCCAAGGCAGCGCGAGGTGTAGATGGAGTCGATGGAAGGAAGGCTGATTTGTGTGATGGTCTAGGCTATGTTCACAACTCTCTGCAATTTATTGAGGTCTTGGGTGGAGCTTTTCCCATACCAGGCTGTGATGCACCCTGATAAAATACTTTCTACGGCGCATCTGTAGATATTGGTGAGGGTTGTTGGAGCCATGTCAAAGTTTCTCAGCCTTTTAAGGAAGTAGAGACTTTGGTGTACTTTCTTGGCCTTAGTTTCGATGTGGACAAATTGCTGGTGGTATTTACTCCTGGGAATTTGAACCACCATCAAAGTATACTGGGGTGTGTGTGCTGCGTCGCATCCTGCAGTCAGGTTGAAGCTGTAGATGTGTCCTTCTTCTTCTTGCGTTTGAGGCAACAGAAGTTATGAAGCTGCTTCTGCTTCTGCTGTCTCTGTTTGTTGTCGTTCGCCTGACTGAGGTCAGTTGACAAGGCTCACCATGGGGAGTTCGACAACATGAGCCCCAGATGTGTCCTTATGGAAAGTCATACTCTGCATAGAGGGCGCAAATTAGTATTTTCCAGTTTCATTTCATTGGATTTTCCTGAAGAATTGTAGGCTTTTTTGCCACAAGATCTTTCAAAAGAGACGTCATCGCCACCTTCTAGTCAACAGGGCGTATTTACATAAAGCGGGTCATTAATTTGCTATTTTAGCCAGAACAAACCAGTCCCCATGGACCTTGACAGCCTCCAGGAGAGAGCTCAGAGACTTGCACTGGGTACATGATGCTTATAATCTAAATACTTTGTCTGTGTTTCTCAGAAGTGAAATAACAAACTATTTCTTCATGTAAAGCATAGCAAAAGATTAGAAATCACTTCCCTAATGCAGCTAATACTTGATCAGTTTTTAATTTTATATTTGAAGTATATATAGATTTTTGTTCATCAATGGCATTAAGGGATATGGGGCAGAGATGGGTATATAGAGTTAGGACTCAGATCGTGATGTATTGATTGGTGGAACAGGCTCAAGAGGCTTAATAGCTTACTCCTATTCCAATGTTCCTCTGATTTCTCTCCCGCCCAGGGCATTATTGACTTCACACACATTCCTGTCAATACCAGGTGACACATTATTATCCAGCCATACTCTGATCATCCAAATCAGTACAAGGTATCCAGCAACATGTCGATATACTCATCCATTATTCTAATATACAAACATTCCACCAATGTGGAGCTGCTGGAGGACGGTGGAATCCTAGTTGCATGTGTATAATTATGTGTTTTATTGTATATTTTCTACATTAGAGCAACAACTATACTTCAAGAGTGTTAGGTTGTCAATAAGATGCTTGGGATGTAATGGGGTCATGAAAAGTGCTTCTTTATTTCCTGATAAAGTTGTTGAAGCAGATGTTTAGAGTCGCTGAACAGTTCTTAATATTATCTGCTATATATTTCACAAAGGAGGTTCAAATCAGGCATGATCTCATTGTATGGAGACTTCTAGTGCTGTTGTTGTTTTGCTATGTGGTTATACTCTTCTTTTCCTATACTGGGAAGCCTATATTTTTGTTGGAAATAGGATAATAGCAGCAGTCAAGAGTCGAGAGTGTTTTATTGCCATATGTGCCGAAACAGAACAATGAAATTCAGACTAACATTACCACACAGATATGTAAAAATAGAACTCTGTAAACACCATAATAAACAACAAAAAATGTTCAGTGTATGTACAAACAAAGAAACAATAATTGTGTAAAGACAAAAACAATATCCCCAGGTCTATGTTGTTTGAAGCTTATTTGGAAGGTGTAGCCAGGTGGTTGTAGGGACGAAGGTGCTCCTGAACCTGGGCTTTACAGTTTTCAGGGTCCTATACTTCCGTCCCAATGGCCGGTATGAAATTAGAGTGTGGCCAGGGTAGTGCTGCTCTACCTCACCTTTTGTGGTGGTGACTCATGCAGATCTCTTTGATCGTGGTGAGGTCAGTACACGTGGGCATTGTTCACCCATTTTGCAATCATCTTCATTCCTGGGCATTCGATTTGCCGAACTATTTGTCAACATCTCTGTCTCTGTCTCTGTCCCACCTACTCCCCTGAACTATCTCTGTCTCGCCCACTTCCCTGACATCAGTCTGAAGAAAGGTCTCGACTCAAAACGTCACCCATTCCTCCTCTCCAGAGATGCTGCCTGTCCCTCTGAGTTACTCCAGCATTTTGTGACTACAACCAATCAATAGGCTCTCTACTGTATACCCGGTAGAGGTTCAAGAGAGTATTAGTTGACATACCAAATCTTCTTAATCATCGAAGGAAGTAGAGGCATTGATGGGCTGCATTTATGATTGCTTCAATGTGCTGGGTCAAGGACAGATCTTCAGAGATATGCACAATCAGGAATTTGACATTTTTGACTCTCCATCACGATCCTGTAGATGAAGACAGGTTTTTGAATTCTTGGCCTTCCTTTACTGAAGTCAGCGATCAGTTAGAGTCTTAAAGAGTCATAGAGTCTTACAGCATGGAAATAGGCACTTCGGCCCATCTTGCCCACACCGACCATCAGGTTCCATCTGCTCTAGTTGCACCTTACTGCATTTGGCCCATATCCCTCTAAACCTGCCTTATCCAGTTCAGTTTAGTTTATTGTCACATGTACCGAAGTACAGTGAAAAGCTTTTGTTGTTAGCTATCCGGTCAGCGGAAAGGCAATACATGACTACAATCGAACCTTACATGATAAGGGAATAATGTTTAATGCAAGGTAAAGCCAGCAAAGTCTGATCAATGATAATCCGAGGGTCACCAATGAGGTAGATAGTAGTTCAGGTAGGATGATTCAGTTGCTCTCTGGTAGGATGATTCAGTTGCCTGCTAACAGCTGGGAAGAAACTGTCTCTGAATCTTGAAGTGTGTGTTTTCATACTTCTAGACCATTTGCCTGATAGGAGAGGGGAGAAGAGGGAGTGGTCAGGGTATGACTCGTCCTTGATTATGCTGCTGGCCTTGCCAAGGCAGCGTGAGGTATAAATGGAGTAAATGGAAGGGAGGTTGGTTTTGTGCGATAGTCTGGACTGCGTCTATGCTTGGCTGCAATTTCATGCAGCCTTGGATGGAGCTGTTCCCAAACCAAGCTGTGATGCATTCTGATAAAATGCTTTCTATGTGCATCTGTAGGAGTTGGTGAGAGTTGTCGAGAACATGCCAAACATCCTGAGCCATGTACCTGTCTAAATGTTTCTTAAACATTATGATAGTACCTGCCTCAAATACCTCCTCCAGCAGCTTGTTCCATACACCTACTACCCTTTGTGTAACAAAAGGTTACCCCTCAGGTTTCTATTAAATCTTTCCCCCCTCATTTTAAACCCAAGACCCCTGGTTCTCGATTCCCCTACTTTGGGCAAAATAATCTGTGTGTCTACTCCTCTCATGATTTTGTACATCTCTATAAGATCACCCCTCATCCTCCTGCGCTCCAAGGAATAGTGCTAGTCTGCTCAACCTCTCCCCGTAGCTTAGGCCCTCGATTCCTGCAACATCTTCATAAATCTTCTCTGTACCCTTTCCAGCTTGACAACATCTTTCCTAAAACATGATGCTCAAAACTGAACACAATTCTCTAAATGCAGCCTCACCAATGTCTTATGCAACTGCAACTTGACTTCCCAACTTCTATCCTCAATGCTCTGACTGATGAAGGCCAATGTGCCAAAAGCCTTTTTGATCGCCCTATCTACCTGTTCGGCCAATTTAAACAAATTATGTTCCTGTTCTCCTAGATCCCTCTGCTCTACAATATTCCCCAGAGCCTTCCCGTCCACTGTGTAGGTTGTGCTCATGTTAGTGTTCCCAAAATGCAACACCTCACATTTCTCTGTATTAAATTTCTCTGTATTCCTTGGTTTTAGTGATGTTGAGCGCAAGGATGTTGATCTTGCACCATTCCGTCGGTCAATCAATCTGCCTGGTACGGTGAGGGGGACCAGTGAGAATCTGAAAAAAGAAGTCCTTTTCAACATCTTGCAAGAAATGCAAAGATTCAGCAATTATGGTGACCTGCCTATTCCCCAGCCTAAAAAATTGCAAACAGCTCCACTTCATTAATAGTCCTTGATATATCTTTCACCTGTCCCTTAATCCTGCACTAATGAATCTGAAACCAATTCTGTCATCTTTAAATAGCTGATTGACAATACAGGCAGAGCTGTTTTAAAACACACAGCTAAAATTGCCAAATACAGTTCAGATAGTGAATTTAATATCTAAGACCAAAATGACCTATTTATTTCTCATCTGTGGGCCTTTCTTGATATTTCTTTACTGTACTGTTTTCTACTGCCCTGTACAGGTGACATTAATAAATCTAAACCCAATGGTGCTCAAAAGGATACAAAGTGCTTGAGTAATTCAGCAAGTCTGGCTGTATTTCTGGAGAACATGAATAGGTGAAGTTTCGGGTCAAGACCTATCTTCAGACTTCAGGTGCTTCCCCCTCTCAGCAAAGTTGCCTTTGTTCAAGTTTGCTGGGTGACCACAAGATGCATGAGCTTCAGATTATCTGGTCACCACAGTCATGTTCCACCCTGATCACACCAGGTCCATAGTGCATACTAATTGAAGGGGTGATATAGAAACAAACTCATGGACATGCTGAGGAAAGACAACATACATTATTAAATTATGTTACTGCAGCAATTCATATCCATGCAGCTGGAGCTCACCTTTTAAGTGCTCTGCAGATTGTAGAAGACAAGAAATTTGAGTCAAAGAGTCATAGAATTTTACAGCACAGACACAAGCCCTTTGGTCCAGCTCGTCTGTGCCGACCAAGATGCCCATCTAAGTTTTAGGTTTAGTTTAATTTATTGTCACATGTGCTGAGGTACAGTGAAAAGCTTTTGTTCATGCTAACCAGTCAGCAGAAAGACAAAAAATTATTAGAATTGAGCCATTTACAGTGTATAAATACATGATAAGGATTTACGTTTATTGCAAGGTAAAGCCAGCAAAGTCTGATCAAGGATAGTCCAAAGGTTACCAATGAGGTAGACCTCATTGCTGGTAAAGCTGGTCCCATTTGCCAGAATTTGGCCCATATTCCTCTGAACCTTTCCTATCCTTACCCCTGTCCAAGTATCTTTTAAATGTTGTTAGAGTACTTGTCTCAACTACTTCCTCTGTCAGCCTGTTTCATATACCCACCATCCTCTGAGGGAAAAAGTAGCCCCTCAGGTTCCTCTCACCATAAACCTATGCCCCCTGGTTCTCGATCGCCCTAAGATGGGTAAAAGACTTTGTGCATTCCCTCATCAATTTATAGACTTCTATAAGATCATTCCTTAGCCTTTTGCGCTCCAAGGAATAAAGTCCTAGCCTGCCCAACCTTTCTTTAAACAGCTTATTACAGCTGTACAGAGTACAGTTCCTTATACAACCTTGCAGAGTGTTATAACTTTCTAAGATATTCAGTTCACCAGGCTGTTCGCGAACACTTTTATTTGAAAGATGAAGCAAAGAACTTAAGTAGTTATTGTTTGAATCTTTCAACAATTGTAAAGGCTGATGGAATTGCTGCCTTTGACTTCAGTTTCTTTGGAAGTGCCACATTTTTCTCAGTAGATTTCAGACTACTGATCCTGGACAATGCATCAGTCAGACTGGAAATAAACTCTTCAATACTTCTACCCGTTGCATTGTAACTCCTTGGCTGGCCCTCCTTGAAAGAACTGAGTAGTATTTTTGATGGATGGGGTTCTGAAGTCTTCATCTCTGCTCCACTTAGTAGGGTGTACTATCTACTATGGTTCTCCGAGTCATTGGTAGATTGCCTCAGTTTAGACTTTGTATTTCACTTGGCAGACTGCAATCCACGTAGAATGCCAATGTTTGAGCTGTTGGTTGGAATTCATGGAGTGGTTTCATTGTTCATTTTCAAGTGGACTGGCTTCTTTTGTAGAAGTTTCTTGGAGAAAAGAGAATGGACAAGAATTGGGATCACACAGAAGGATTAGAAGTAGCAAGTCACTGACTCAAAAATGCACCGTGAGTTTTTGAAGCTTGCTGCATGCTTGCCGAGGTGACTGAAGTGTCACAAGGTCACAACTGTCATGGGAAAACTTGCCTTCCCTGCCTGGGTGAGGACCATGATGTTGGGTACTACTTCTTTGCTCTTGCCAGTCTCATGAACATTAAGGTTTTGTCTATCAAAAAAAAGGAGAGCAAGGTTATTGGAAAGATAAGTAGAAAATTGTTAGGCTCTTGCTGAAAAGAGAATGAGGATAGGAACAGATGAATAAAGTGCCAAGTTGGAATAATGGGAGTTGAGTGCAGAGTATCAGGAAGAGGTGATGGATATGTAATTGTTAGGATGCAATAGGACACCAGTGTTTGTGTGGTGGCGAAAAGATTAAAGTGAGATTTTTTTTAAATTTGAAGGCAAAAGAGTGGATGCAGTGTTCCCTTATGATTTTATACTGAAAGTTGTGATGCAGAGGGGGAACTGGTTGTAAGTGGTGTTGTGATGTGATGTAGAGGTGAAGAGTAACACTGCCATAATTAGTTTTGCCCCTATTGACAGGCGATTGAATCTCACCTTCACTGAAGCCAGCAACTGGGAGTGAAGCTGCTAGCAGCAACCATGTGTGCACGTTTTTATAGAGCCCTGTGGATTCTCTTTTATCATCTCCATACACCACATGCAGGGAGGCCTCAAAAACTCTGGCTACAGCTTTTGCCATTGATCCCTCATTTTTGGAAGGATATTAGAGGTTTCTGAATCCAAGAAATGTAACTTTAAAATGTGGATTCCCACTTCAAAATCCAAAGGGCTGCTTGCTAGAAATTATATAATAGAATGAACAGGCTGCACATTTTGCAGGCAACAGGCTTTCCCATTAAGCTTTTTAAAATGAAGTGTGAAAATCAAAAATAACTGCAGATAGGATCTATCCATGCTTGCATACGTTCACTGTTACTTTCTAGTCTTTAGTTTTGAACAGCACTTTATACCTAAAACTATAGAATATGTTGGAAGATGCCATGCTTAAACAGTACAATGATCTGACTAGAACATTTTCACCAAGACGTATGTGAGGCGTCAATGACAGTGAGGTGTTTGAAATAAATAAAAGGACTCAAAATCTCTGGAGAACATGAATAAGCAACATTTCAAGCTGGGATACTTCTTACTGATTGCAATAGCGGGGTGAAAGCTGGAAGAGAGTTGGAGACCCCTACTACAATCAGCCTGAAGAAGGGTCCTGACCCAGAACATTGCCTATTCATGTTCTGCAGAGAGGCTGCCTGACCCGCTCTCGCTCTTTCTTGGTAAACCAGCATCTGCAGTTCTTTTGTGTCTAAATAAAAAGGACTGATCCTTGCGACAAGGAACTGAGTCAAAAAGAAAAACTGAAAACTTTAAGATATTCATTCAGAAAAAAGAGGCAACAAGGAGGGAGTCTCAGGCAGTGTGGAAGAGAATAACCAACTTACAAAAGATAAATCCAGGTTATTACTTCATGGTGAAAAGATAAATCTGTAGGGACATAGGGATTGGCTGGGAAAGTGTGAACCCTCGGATTGGCTAGCGAGGTCACCAGGTGTGCCAGCGCGGGATGAGATAAGCAGTCTAGCGTTGAACTCCAGTTAGGTAAGACGTTAGGTAGTTGTCTACAGTTTGAGTGTTGCGTTTGTCACGGAGTTTCTGGATCATGCAATAAACTTCGTCTGCAACACCCATCCGCTATCAGACTTGCTACATTGGTGACCCCGACGTGATCAACGATCACAAGAGCTGCCGCAGAGCATATCGCAGGTAGGAGCGAACAGTGGGCAGCCGAACGCGGGCGGCGTTCACCTACCCCCGTTCTGGGCCCATCAACCGCACCTGTGGTTCGTGCAGGCAGAGTCCCAGTTCCACCTCAAGAAAGTGGCGGAGGACCAAGAGAAGTTCCACCATCTGGTAAGCTGTCTACAGCCCGAGGTGGCCGCGTGGGTGGGACGGTACCTGACCAACCCTCCCCAAACCGAGAAATACGAGGGGCTCAAGAGGCTCCTGCTGAGGACTTTTGGCTTTAGCCAAAACCAGCGGGCCCTGAAGCTCCTACATTTACCGGAGCTAGGGGATCGGCTACCGTCTGTCCTGATGACAGAGATGCTAACCTTGATCGGTGACCACCAGCCGTGCATGATGTTTGAAGCGGCATTCCGGGAGAAATTGCCCCGGGACGTCAGGTTAGTGTTGGCGGACGTCTCTTTCGAAGACCCGGTAGCGTTCGCAGAAAAAGCCGATGCGCTCGTTATGGAGGGCTCCACACGAGATGACTCGGTAAATCGGGTTTCGAGGCCTAGCAGCAACCGGCCGCTCGGCCAAGATGGCGGCGCATCGACTGCCATTTTACAGACAACTCGCCAAGACGGGGCTGCAGCGCCCGCCATTTTGCAGCGGGTCCAGCCAACGGAGCCGCACAGGCGCGGCTGGTGTTTTTTTCACAAGCGGTGGGGCAGTGAAGCCCGAAATTGCAGGGCTCCGTGTTCCTTTCCGGGAAATGCCTCGGCCGATCGAATGTAGAGGCAGTCTCGATCGGCCGCAACCGCCGCCTCTACGCCACAGATTGAGGTACTGGCATCGTTTTTCTGGTCGATACGGGAGCGGTCGTTAGCATCGTGCCTTCCTACGGCTGCGAGGTTCGAGCAGGTAGGAAGGGTCCGTCCCTCATTGCGGTCAACGGCAGTCCCATCTGCACCTATGGTAAGAGGGCCATGTCCCTGTCCTTCGGGTCCGAAACCTACCATTGGGATTTCATCGTTGCCGACGTGGGCCAGGCCATTCTGGGCGCGGATTTCCTCTGGGCTTTTTCGTTGGTCGCAGACGTCCGCGGGAAGGGCCTACAACCCTCGGCTAGCAGTATGGAGCCTGCTACTCCTCCACCTGCCAACCCACCCTGCCCGTCGATCCAGGCCATCATCACGGCTCCCGGTCAGTTCGCTGCGGTCCTCGCCGACTTCCCGCAGCTCCTCGTACAGCGGTTCGATGCCCGTTCCGCTAAGCACGGTGTCGTCCACTTCATCCCTACCAAGGGGCCGCCTGTATTCGCCCGGGGGCGGCGCCTACTTCCCGACAAGCTGGCCATGGCTCGGGAGGAGTTCCTGAATTTGGAACGACTGGGCATTGTTCGGCCTTCAGACAGTCCGTGGGCCTCCCCCTTGCATATGGTCTCTAAAGCATCTGGGGGGTGGAGACCATGTGGGGATTACCGGCGTCTTAACGCTGCCACCCGGCCTGACCGCTATCCGATCCCTCACATACAGGACTTCTCAGCCTGCCTCGAGGGCACTACCGTTTTCTCTAAGATCGATTTGGTGCGAGGATATCACCAGATCCCTGTCCACCCACCGGACATTCCCAAGACGGCTACGATTACTCCGTTCGGGTTATTTGAGTGGTTGCGGATGCCGTTCGGTCTCAAAAACGCGGCTCAATCATTCCAACGTCTCATGAATCATGTGGGTCGCGGACTGTCTTTTGTGTTTATTTATCTTGATGACATTCTGGTTGCTAGTCGTTCGGTCCCAGAGCACCTGGTCCACCTTCGTACTGTGTTCCAGAGGCTGCAAGCCCACGGCCTGATCCTCCACCCGTCCAAATGCCAGTTCGGCCTGTCCGCGGTGAATTTCCTGGGTCACCGGGTCACACCGGCCGATGCCACTCCTTTGCCCGCTAAGGTGGACGCCGTCCACTCTTTTCCCCGCCCTACCACCATCAAGGACTTGCAGGAATTCGTGGGCATGGTGAATTTTTATCACCGGTTCGTGCCTGCGGCAGCTCGGATCATGCGCCCCCTTTTTCAATGCCTCGCGGGTAACCCCGCTGAGTTGGTCTGGTCCACAGCTGCCGAGGCGGCCTTTGACGCGGTTAAGTTGCCCTCGCCAACGCCACCATGCTCGTGCACCCCCGCTCCTCTGCCCCCACGGCCCTGGCGGTGGATGCCTCAGACGTGGCGGTGGGTGGGGTCTTAGAGCAACAGGTCAATTGCCACTGGCAGCCTCTGGCATTTTTCAGCCGGCAGCTTACTCGACCTGAGCTGAACTACAGTGCCTTCGACAGGGAGCTCCTGGCACTCTATTTAGCTGTTCGCCATTTCCGGTATTTTTTGGAGGGCCGCTCTTTTGTTGCCTACACGGATCACAAACCCCTCACGTTTGTGTTTTCTAAGGTTTCTGATCCGTGGTCGGCCCGCCAGCAACGGCACCTCACCCTCATTTCGGAGTTCACCACAGATGTTCGCCACATCGCGGGTAGGCTCAACGCCGTTGCTGACGCCCTGTCCCGGCCGGCCAATTCCTCTGTTGCTGCGGTGGGGGGCGAGGTGGATTTTCAGGAGCTAGCGGAGGCTCAGCGCCTGGAAGGAATTGCCTCAGCGTACGCCTCCACCGCCTCAGGGTTGCGGTTGGCCCAGGTAGCTTGCGGCCCCACAGGTACCACACTTTGGTGCGACGTTTCCCTTCCCCGCCCTCGCCCGGTTGTGCCGACCGCCCTTCGGCGTAAGGTTTTTGAGGCCATTCATGGCCAGGCACACCCGTCCATTCAGGCGACCTCGGCCATGGTGGCCGCCCGATTTGTCTGGCACGGTCTGCGGAAGCAGGTGGCCGCCTGGGCCCGCGCCTGGGTCCCGTGCCAGACCTCCAAGATCCACCGCCACGTCCAGCCTCCATACCAGAATTTTGCGGTTCCGCCCGTCCGTTTTTTCTACTTTCACATGGATTTGGTTGGTCCATTGCCCTACTCTAGGGGCTACACTCATCTCCTGACGGTGGTCGACCGTTTTACTCGTTGGCCGGAGGCTTTTCTGTTGTCGGACACCTCGGCGGCCTCCTGTGCACGGGCCCTGGCGTTACATTAGGTTGCCCATTTTGGCGTCCCGGCTATCATCACTACCGACCGGGGCGCCCAGTTCACCTCCTCCCTCTGGGCCGCGCTTGCGCAGCTGTATGGGTCCCGCTTGCAGCAGACCACCGCTAACGGGATGGTAGAGCGCTTCCACCGACAGCTGAAGGCGTCCCACTGTGCCCGCCTGACCGGCCCTGACTGGGCCGACCAGCTGCCTTGGGTCCTCCTCGGCATTTGCACGGCCCCTAAGTCTGATCTGGGTACTTCCTCGGCGGAACTCGTCTATGGCTCGCCCCTGCGGGTGCCGGGTGACATTCTTCCCTCATCCTCCCCCCTGTCGTCGTCCGTCCCGTTACTTTTGGGACAAAGACCCATCATTTATTTATTTGCCTCTGTACTCCACAATTTGAGATTTGTAATAGAAAAAACATCAGATGTGGTTAAAGTGCACATTGTCAGATTTTATCAACGGGTATTTTTATACATTTTGGTTTCACCATGTAGAAATTACAGCAGTGTTTATACATAGTCCCCGCATTTCAGGGCACCATAATGTTTGGGACACATAACTTCACAGGCGTTTGTAATTGCTCAGGTGTATTTAATTGCCTCCTTCATGCAGGTATAAGAGAGCTCTCAGCACCAGTCTTTCCTCCAGTCTTTCCATCACCTTTGGAAACTTTTATTCCTGTTTATCAACATGAGGACCAAATTTGTGCCAATGAAAGTCAAAAAAGCCATTATGAGTCTGAGAAACAAGAATAAAACTGTTTGAGACATCAGCCAAACCTTAGGCTTACCAAAATCAACTGTTTGGAACATCATTAAGAAGAAAGAGAGCACTGGTGAGCTGAGTAATCACAAAGGGACTGGCAGGCCAAGGAAGACCTCCACTGCTGATGACAGATTTCTCTCTAAAATAAAGGAAAATCCCCAAACACCTGTCCAACAGATCAGAAACACTCTTCAGGAGTCAGGTATGGATTTGTCAATAACCAATGTCTGCAGAAGACTTCATGAACAGAAATACAGAGGCTACACTGCAAGATGCAAACCACTGGTTAGCCTAAAAAATGGGATGGTCTGGTTACAGTTTGCCAAGAAGTACTTAAAAGAGCAACCACTGTTCTAGAAAAAGGTCTTGTGGACAGATGAGACGATTAACTTATATCAGAGTGATGGCAAGAGCAAAGTGTGGAGGAGAGAAGGAACTGCCCAAGATCCAAAGCACACCACCTCATCTGTGAAACACGGTGGTGGGGGTGTTATGGCCTTGGCATGTGTGGCTGCTGAAGGTACTGGCTCACTTATCTTCATTGATGATGCAACTGCTGATGGTAGTAGCATAATGAATTCTGAAGTATATAGTCACATCCTGTCTGCTCAAATTCAAACAAATGCCTCAAAACTCATTGGCCGGAGGTTCATTCTACAGCAAGACAATGATCCCAAACATTCTGCTAAAGCAACAAAGGGGTTTTTCAAAGCTAAAAAATGATCAATTCTTGAGTGGCCAAGGCCTGTTTCCGGCTGTATATATATGATAAGATAAAACAAGCATAAGCTAAAGATGGCTGCAATACAGGCCTGGCAGAGCATCACCAGAGAAGACACCCAGCAACTGGTGAAGTCCATGAATCGCAGACTTCAAGCAGTCATTGCATGCAAAGGATATGCAACAAAATACTAAACATGACTTCTTTCATTTACATGACATTGCTGTGTCCGGACATTATGGTGCCCTGAAACGGGGTGACTCTGTATAAACACTGCTGTAATTTCTACACGGTGAAACCAAAATGTATAAAAATGACCTTTATTAAAATCGGACAATGTGCACTTTAACCATATGTGATTTTTTTTCTATTACAAATCTCAAATTGTGGAGTACAGAGGCAAATAAATAAATGATGGGTCTTTGTCCCAAACATTATAGAGGGCACGGTAGATCTTCTCCTTAAAGAAGCTGCCAATTTTGTGAAATTGTTCCCTCTTGTGGGTGGATCTGTAATAGAATACTGATCAGCATTTTTAAGATGCTTATGAAGACTATCAGTGTGTCAGTAAGACTGTCAGGTTTTATGACTAATGATCTGTTTGAAAACGTTTAGTTTTACTATCGATGTAGAATTTTCTTTGAGAGAGAACTCTCTTCACATATAAATCATGGCATAACTAATTCTTTGTTGAGAAATAATTTTAACATTTATCTTTGTATGTTGCATTAATTATGCAAATAATTCAGGTTAAAAAGCAATATTATGTATTGAATATTAGCCATTTTCTCAGCAACCCATTTATTATACTAGTCAAAATACAGCAACAAAGTAAATAAGCAATTTATACCTAACAACTTGATGTAAGCTTGCTCCAGATTCCAGCATCTGCATTCTTTTGTGACTCCAAATTAATCATTTTTCTGAGATTTGGGTGGGCACCTTGTTTCCATTAAAGGTACTTACCAAATGGCAAATTATATAATGAACAGGAGAGTTTCCTTAATTGTTAGTGCACCGGCAAATTAATATATCCCCTTTTCAATCTGTAGTTTTTTGTGTCTATAATTTGTATATTTCTAATAATGCATGCATTATAATTGTGTTACTGTGCATATAAATGATTAGTCCTGCAAAGATTTAATTCACATGCAGTACTTGCCAGGGTGGAGAGTGATTAGCATCAGAAGCCTGAAAAGAGTTTGACAGAACAATGACTTGTACATTGTAGAGTTCTTTCATTCAGTCAAAGGATTCCCTGTATTTGCTGTTATTCGGCGGTAAAGCATCATAGCTTTCATAATGAACATGACATTTTAGCTCTGTAAACAATAGAAGCTTTGTTGGCCGGTCCGCTAATAGTGTGCTGTTGTTCGGTTGGCATTTCATTGATTGCATTTCCAAATTAAATAACTGTGATTTCTCTCTCCTCCGATACTCAGCCGTCCGAGTGCTGCCTCGGTCCACATTGCCCCTGGTGGCACTGTGTACAACAAATGAAACAATTCTGCTAAATACAAGAGAATGGCAGTGAGACGATAAAGTGATTTTTCTACGTTTCCTCCTCTTTGTACCCTATTTGGAACCGGATTGATAATTCTCATAGCTTGCTTGGGGAGTGGGAGTGGGGGTGGGAGGGGGGTGGCGGGAACTGCTGCTGCCGCTGCTCTGCTGCAGCTTGATATTAAGCCAGGAAGGGAAAAGAAAGGTATCAAAGGGAAAGTATGCAGAGAATAAGCATGCAAATTCAGCCGGAGGAAATGAAAGAGGAGGATGTCTAGCTAGATACGAGGAAACTAAGAGACTTGAGGGGAATAATAATAATAAAAATAACTGGAAGAGTTGTTAATGTGGTTGCAGCCAGTTTTTGCTGATTGGAAGTTGTCATCTGTGGAAATGTAACAGTCCCCCCCCCCCCCCCTCTTGTTCCTGTGTACCACGCGTGGCAGTTCCTGGGTTCGCGATCCATGTGTGGCTGTCATACCTGGGTACAGGGCAGTCTGCAGTTTAACTGAAGCAGTGGCATCGGAGGCTGGTGGCAGTGCGTGGAAGAGTCCTCGTTATCGCGGACGGCTCGCACCAAAGCTCATTTGTCCGCTGGACTGTTGGAGCACTGGCGGTATCTGCTGCATCATACAGGCAGCGTGGACCCCCCACCCCCACCCACTGTTTTTACCCGAGACAGAGGATTAGCATTTTCACATGGTCTGCGCTTTGGGAAGTGCATGGATTTACAGCCTCGTTATTTAATTGCCGGAGCCGATGGATTGGCTCACTGTGTCATGCCTGTGCCAGCCGATGGTGAAGTGAAACTGTGCCTAGGTGCTGCATGACAGGACTCCTGTCCTCTCTATCCTGCTCGGCTGTTGATTTCCCTCCGCTAATGTCAACTCTCAGGGCATATGGGAGACTCATTACCGTATGGCGTGCTATTACCTTGTGATCAGCTCAACACATCTCAGCAATGGGCATTTTAGAAGCATTAAAGGCGTTTTTAGAGGTCCCCTGTGCAAGAATGGGAGTGAAACACTGGTAAATTCCGTGCATATTTTCTTTCCATTTAATTACATGTAATAAACTTTTTTACATCGTTACTGCTGTACCCATTGTGGAAATATGCGGCCATCGATTTTTTTAGTTAACAAATTGATGCTGATTTTTTTTTGTGATGATTCATTTTGTTTTCGGTATTGCCTTTATGTTTGAAGGGATGTCTAATAAGTGTGACTTTGTAAAATATCTCTACCATATAATATGTATGGTTGAAGCAGGGAAATGGGATTTCTGAATTCGGAAACTCGTGAAACAGTTAGTTAATTAGATTGCTGGCGCGCTGCCTGTCTATATATAGGACTGGATCGGGGCTGAATCTTTTAAAGTTACTTTCGCCGAACAATTATTTCAAGCATTATTTTCTTTTGTTACGTTTCATATAATGAAGAAAATTATCCTTTTATACTGCAGCCTGCTTTGTAGGTGATCCATGGCCCCTTGTTTAGACCATTGAGTTTGAGTAAAATACCATTTTTTTTCATGCGATTGTCATGATAGTAGTTCCGAACATAATTAAAAAGGCTACTGCAGTCATCAGCAAGAAAGATGAGAGATCTTGCGTTTTGAACCTACTCTCGATTCCCTCGCATTCATTTTGCTGGTGATAACACACCTGCGATGCAAATGTCAGAAGTTGCGAGAGCACGCTGATCAGGCGAGTTCACATCGTAACAATTCTGGAAAGGCGTTTGCCCAACACTGATTGAAATTTACCCCTTCAGCTATTCTCTATGCAAGTGAGAGACATCGCAATTAATGTTTGTCCTGACTTTTTTTAACACATGGTTTCAAATGACGACGGTAGGTGCAAAGCAACAAAGAATGTATTTGACATTCATGAGAACAAATCTAACCCGATTGAATTAAGAAGGTAGCTAACTAAGAGCGATATGACAACTACATTAATGCAAGTGTTTCTCATTGCCAAATTGTATTATATTGCAACAGTGGCACCTTCTGCGGCTGCGGAATCCCATTTAGAGAGAAATGCTAGATTATGCCAAACATACTTTGTATTTGTTAAAAGTCTGTAATTCTGGATTCTTGCAATGCTTTATAATCCACTCAAGTATTTGTACAGAACCTGTGAGTGTTAAATTTTGGATTGTTTTGAGCCATTAACGTGTATTTGGTTTCTGTAGATCTTGAGACTTCAAA
The DNA here is from genome assembly GCF_053455715.1 of Rhinoraja longicauda. NCBI lineage: Eukaryota > Metazoa > Chordata > Chondrichthyes > Rajiformes > Arhynchobatidae > Rhinoraja > Rhinoraja longicauda. Next base: position 36,135,911 of record NC_135954.1, on the reverse strand, counting down.
CGGTTTCTTGTGACAGATGTGTAGAATTCATCATTCTTTCACTGAGTTGTGCATTATTACAAAGATTAATACTATACAAAGCATTGGGCTTCAAAACTTTCCCAATTCTATTTTCTTCCAAAGCTCTTCAATATTCTTAATGTTTCCTTTCAAATTGTGCAAATTTGTTTCAGAAGCCTTAAAAATGTTCACATTGTCTTAATAATTGAAAGCCGTGGAGCAGATTTGGTATTATAAAAAGACTGACTACATTTATTTGCTGTATTTTTCAATCACAGTAAAATTAAAAGTTATTTTTATTTGTTATTTATCATCAGAGACAAAAATATAATTTGAAGATTTCCTCCAGGTTTTAGGGCTGAATCTTGTTGACTAATTTTGTCTGGCATTGCTGCACACAAGCTGTTAAAGATGGGACTAAGTGAAAGATACAGTTTCCAGACCCTTCAACCAGTTTTGCAGAAATTCTAGGAAATTTCTTCTGGGATTCTGCACCAGTCCAAACTCCATTGATTTTAGCGGGAATTGTAGGGCTCTAGATTAGAATGCAAAGGGGAAGGAAGCGTTCCATTTTTTAAAATAAGATGTTGCATTGTTTTAGTGCATTCAGATGGTTAACTGTTTTTATTTTTATTTAATTACTTATATTTGAATAGTTTTTAAATGTCTCTGAAATAAAAACAGAAAATACTAATCATTGGGTATCAGCATGTGGAGAGAGAAGCACAGTTAATGAGGGAGATAATTTGTCATTACATTAGTGCTAGTGTCGGAATGAACTGGATATCCACTTGGAAAGGCCTTGTTTCCCCTGCTGAGTTTGGCCCAAGTCGCAGTCTGTTGCTTTGCATGATGCAATGTGTTTGCACAATCTTCCCCAAGTATCAGTCTGGGGAAGCACCCTCTGTCCTTTCCCTCCACAGATGCTGGCTGAATTTGCTCAATATTCCAGCACCTCGTGTCTTCCCCAAACTTCCCCAAACTTCTCTGCTTTCAGACCAGGAAGTCTTATGCACTGACCCTGCACCAGGCCAAACTTGGTCCAAAGGCATCTGAAACTGTTCATATTAATGTGAGAGATAGGCGAGAGCTAACTAGTTATTATTATTATTATTAATTTAAGTTAGTTTTAATGAATTTATTTTTACATTGTGAAAGAACTTATTATACAGTTAAAAACATATTAAAACATTTCTTTATCACATTCATATAATTTTTTTAACTGCCTCACAATTTTACTGAATGTTTGTCGATGTTAAAGGTTTTCACAAACATTTAGCAGCCCCTGTATCATGAAGGGACCGCTCCAGCTGCCAAGGCTGTGAGTCCAGCCAGCTCTTTGCACTGAGACAGCCTCATGCTACGGGGCTGAATCAGTGCAAAGAGCTGGCTGGGCAGCCCCATGCTATGCTGACTCGGCTGAAGTACTGATAGAAAGTTGCACTAGGGGCTGATGGCAAGTAACTTCTTGGTGCTCCAACATTTAGCATGGTTTTTATCAGAATCAGAAATCATTAGCTTTGCTAAAAACATAACTTTTTTCTCTGTCTCTGTAAGTGGTGGCTAAATATTTGTTGTATTTTCATTATTGTTGAGCTAATCATCTGGCATGGATGTTAATTGCTTTAAAAATCTAGCTGTCTGTTTTTTATTACACACCTGGTGTGATTATTGATTATTTATGATGTGCAACATGGTCAGAATAAATAAAATGTGGTTTCATGGTTCAGGCATCTTCTTGGCTATAAAAGTAACAATTCACCTGTGGAAGTTGTTGTGAGTTGGAATTTGTTGCAGTGGTACATTTGTAAGCCTAATGCAAATATACCTTGTACCTATGTGTACAGAAGGCAGATTCTAAATTTTCTCAAATTTCTAGTTTTCTTCGCTGTATATCACCTGGAGAGGTGGGAGTACAGTAACACTCTCTTTATACAGTTTCCATTCATGTTTTCTTTTGCCATTGTAATTTCTCTGACCCTCACAGTACCTCACACAGCCTCGGCAAGGCCGGCAGCTTAATCAAGGATGTCGCACCATGGCCGCTCCCGCTTCTTCCCTCTCCCATCAGGCAAAATGTATAGAAGTGTGAAAATGCACACCACCAGATTCAGGGACAGTTTCTTCCCAGCTGTTATCAGGCAACTGAATCATCCTACCCGAATTGCCTTCCTGGCAAGACCTATGTCCAGTGTATTATCAAGCATCCGTGACATGAGGTAAGCTTTAATTTTAACTTGGTAAATGTTTCACATATAAATCAGAAAGTCCTACTATTGTTCCGTGGACAGAGGTGATTGACGAATCTCAGGTTGCAGAGATGCCAAGGCTCAACTTTAGTGATAGCCTGTGGATAAAAACAAACCTGATGACACTAGCTGCGTAATTGGCTACATGGATGTTTTCACGGTGGCATATTGAGCTGACATAATGGAACTGCACTGGAAAGAATTTGGACAGAAATTTTGCTCACGGGTTTATTCTAGTTTCCTTTAACACTGAAACGCGTACTGGTTCCCATCCTGGAAAATTCTTGCAGTTTTCATTCTGATACTGAAGAGCTATCAAGACAGGATTTGTTCTTTTCATTCAGTTAATAATACAGACTGCTGATTTTATCCCTACACTCTTCACAGGAGATCTTTCCACTTGAAAAGCCATCTATTTGAGGGGAAACTTTCTCTTGTGCTTTTGTGTGGGTGTAGTTTTAAAGCTTGGAAACATGACCTTTTTTTCAATAACATATTTTCAGAGTTTCCACCATCTCTTATTGAGACAGATCACCAGATTCGTGTTTAGTATCGCACATGGTTTTATATCCTAATTTTGAAATATTTCTTCATCCAGTGCCATTTCAGTTAAACATGGTTTTAAATAGACTGTTCAAAACCTGAAACTGATCTGTCAGAATATTTGCATGCATAAGTTTAACATATTCTTTACGAAACGTTTGACCACTCTCACTGAAATAGGATAATGTCTGTTAAAGTAGTGAGCAAAGGATTTGAGAAGAAATATTAAATATCAACTTACTAATATGCCTAAGGTCAATTTTGAGAGATATATTTCACATCTAATTTCATAATAACGTTTAATGGAAGTCTGCATTTACATAATGCTTAGTGTGACTTAATAGTGGAAACGGTAAGTGAGTTTTAAGACTGAAGAAATCCTTGTTACAGCTTTGAATTTAGACTATTTCAGTCCATGTTTACAGACACTGTAAGGCTTTTAAAGAAAACCGGTTAACATAGGAGTAGTTGAAGTAGTAATTCAACTAGGTACAATATAACACATACTAACTATTTTACAGGAAATCCATTTTGCAGTTTGTCTTTCAATGTACATCTTACTGTTTACATCCAATAAGTTACTCCATGAAACCCAAGGACAATGTGAACCTGTGAGTTTTACATCAGAATATTTGGCACATTGTTCTTAATTAACTTTCCCAACTTTATTAAAAAATTGTGTTTGAAGAGTATTTCAGATGCTCAGCAGTTTTTAATTTATTTGAGCTGAGGATGTGGCAGTTGAGCTTTTCTGTAAGCTGTGGCCTTGTCCCGTTAACCAGATGGCATGTTTGTGCCGTGACAGATGTTGCATCTGTCATATTATTTAACATCAAAATGAGTTAGAATCCATTGAACAGCAAATATGTTTAAAGCAACCCAGAAAATGGAACAACATTTAATGAAGGAGGATGACATCAACTTTTATATGGAAAAATAAATAGGCTAGTTTTGATTCTGTGGTAAGGAGATTAGATAATGGCCAATATGCATTGTAATATATTTTCTCAGAGTCATGTACAATTTTATTTTGATTAATAAATGCGAAATAACAGATACGGACAAAGCCTTCAGGGAAAATGTCCATGATCTGTTTCAGTGACATGCATGAATGACATCATGTTTGTGTGCCGTCAACGTGAGAAATAGCTTTGCTGAAAAAACATACACATCAAATTTTATTGTTGATTACTAATGTGAAAAATAGGATTTTAGAATCATGCATTTCTCTTTATTATTTAAAGTATTATCTAGTCTTAATGAAAAGTGTCAAACAAGGGTTTGTTTAGGTGATAAAATAATCATTAGAAATCTTGGTCTTTTAGATGACTATGTTAATCACAAACTTGCCAAAATGTGGTATGGTATGGTACTATATTTGTCACATGTACCAAGGTACAGTGAAATTCATTTTTGTATACAGTTCAGGACAAGTATCACTATACATAAGCACTTACATACATATGAGGTAAGCATCTCAGATACAATAGACAATAGACAATAGGTGCAGGAGGAGGCCATTCGGCCCTTCGAACCAGCACCGCCATTCAATGTGATCATGGCTGATCATTCTCAATCAGTACCCCGTCCCTGCCTTCTCCCCATACCCCCTGACTCCGCTATCCTTAACAGCTCTATCTAGCTCTCTTTTGAATGCATTCAGAGAATTGGCCTCCACTGCCTTCTGAGGCAGAGAATTCCTCAGATTCACAACTCTTTGACTGAAAACGTTTTTCCTCATCTCCGTTCTAAATGGCCTACCCCTTATTCTTAAACAGTACAAGTGTACAGCAGTAGTACACTAATGCAGTTTTCAGTGTCGCCAGTTTGGCGCCATTTTCAAGTCCCAGTTGTCGTAAGTGCAGGGATCATCATCTGACCATGAAGGTCTGTTGTCCCGGCGGCGTTGCAGGGTCGGCCTGGCCAAGTGCAGCCCTTGGTGTCCATCGCCGCCACTCCATTGCTGTAGGCTGCGTCCAGTCCAAGTGTTCAACCTCTGGCAGCGGTGCCTGGTCCAGCTGAGCCCCAGGCTGCTGCAGGGCCTCCAACCGTCGATGCCATGCACGATACTCTATTATTCAGTCTTTTCCATCCCTTAAAAATTTAAATGCAGGCTCTGCTTAGGTATCCTGCGGTAACAGAACTGGGGACATCAAATTTAACGGTTAATGATAGTTATAGAGACATATAAAATTTTCTGTGATCTGTTTATCCTTTCTACTAAAACATAATTTCTAATCATATTTCTTTGAATATATTGCCTGCTCTAAATTTGGTTCCATCTTTTCCAAAGATTCCTGTGCAAGAACCTTTAGCACAGTTTCCACTATGCTCACAAAACAGTTATCACCCAAAGGTCACAAATAATGTTTGTTGTTACAGTGCAAGTAATGCATATTTCTTCTTAACCTCAGGTGGCTGTGAATATGATCAAACATACTAATCTACTCCATTGATTCTTTTTTTTTGTGGACAATTCATATGACTCAATACAACTTGAAATGACTTTTAATCCCACTCCTCTTATCATCCTGTATTTGACAGTCATGCGTTCAATTTCCTTGGTCCTAAATTCTGAAATTGTTTTCCTGTCTATCTCTATGAGAAAACACTCTTTGAACTGAGCACAATGGTTCCCAGTAGCTCTATATCTGACTAGCTATCAACCTCTTTGAGGAAATGCTTATGTGAGGTGCTTGCGAAATTTTGGCATATTAAAGGCGCTTTACAAGGGTACCGTAAGGTTGAGTTCCCCCAAGGTCACATCCAAAATTTCCTTGTCTTTCCTGGCCGGCAGGTCTGTATCCTTCCGACAGGTACAGCAGTCATCAAATTCCTGTTGATAAAATGGGTATACACATAGGTTTATTTTGTCCAACCGATTTTACTCAACTAGAGAAGTGATTGAAATGGCTGTGAACCAACAGTAGTTTGCACACCAGACATCAGATTTGTTTGTAACTTGGAATTATAGAAAGCCCTTGGCCATTAAAAGTTAGCATTATCTTTCCCATAGTAGACACTTCAAGTCGGTCACAGGTCAACTGAGTTATTAGCAGAAGATTGCAGCTGTAAAGTTCTTTATCAAAAATAATTTATCACTTGGCAAGAGACCATCTATTTCCTTTTCTTTATTATTGACCTGAAATAAAGGTGGTTATAGTGTGCAAGGTTTGCTGGATTATTGCCTTTTGTTTGAGTCGGCAAATTAAAAATATTGAAATAGCCTGGTAAAACGTTAAAAGTTTCACATCCATCATTCCTTATTTGAAAGCATGAGAACAACATACCTGAAAATGCTTTTGAACAGTATCTGCTATCATCTATAATTAGTACATAATCATGTAACTATTTTTCTATATATATGAATGATGAGAATAATGAACAGTACAGCACCACAAGCCCTTCAGCCCACATATCTGTGCTAAACATGATGTCAAATTAACGTAATTCCTTCTGCCTGCATGTGATCCATGTCCTTGCATATTCACATGCCTATCTAAAAATCTCAAGCGCCATGATCGTATCTGCTTTTATCACCATCCCTGGAGTGAGTTCCAGGCACCCCTACTCTCTGTACAAAAATAATGCCCCATAGATCTCCTTTGAACTTTCTCCCTCTCACCTTAGAGCTATGCTTTCTGGTATTCGACATTTTTACCCTGGGTAAAAAGAGTATCTAAGCAGGTTTAATTGTCATATGCACCAGGACTGGAACAATTACATTTTTATTTGCTGCAGGCACATTAACACAATGACCTAACAAATAAATCACAATATAAATAAGCTAAGATAAATATCAGTTATGCCAGGTAACAAGACCATAATAGTGCAAGGACTTAGTCAACCTTAAATAAGTCCATTGTAATTTGGTGCTGAAATATGGTTATAGTTAGGATTGTGTGGTGAGGTTTTAGAGGCTGAACGTTGATAGGAAGAAGCTGTTCTAGAATTGGACAGAATGTTTCTCCAAATACCCAATTTATGCATCTTACAGTTTTATAAACTTCTAGCAGGTCTCTGCTTCCAATGTTCCAGAAAAAAAAAGTTTGTCCAACCTCTCCATATAGCTAAAACTCTCTAATCCAGGCAGCATTCTTGTAAGCCTCTTCGACACACATTCTAAAACCTCCGCATCCTTCCTGCAATGGGGTGACCAGAGTACTTCAAATGTAGCTTAACCAAACTTTTAAAAGCTGCAAAATGTCTATCTGACTCATATACTCAATGTCCCAGCCTATGAAGGCAAGCGTAACATAAGCCTTCTTTACCACTATGTCTACTTGTATTTTAATATTTGGCAAACTAGGGACTTGCTCCCCAAGATACCGCTGTACATCAATGCTGCTTTAACTGCATACTTTCCCCTTGCATTTGATCTCCCTAAATGTAATACCTCACACTTGCTCAGAATAAACTCCATCTATTATTTCCCTGTCCATATCTGTAACTCATCTATATCCTACTGTGTCCTTTGACAGCCTTTTTCACTCTCTGCAACTTCACTTAATTTGAGTGGTCCACATAATCAACCCATCTACATTTTTGTATGTTATTTTTATATATATCCCAAGCAGCAGAGGTCCCATTCCTGATCGAATCCATGTGTCTCTGCCAAGTTACAATAGGTTCCATCGTTTCTGCCAATTTTTATTACATTCTCTAATGCTTCTGTTGTAAAATTGAAGGCTGAAATCTCTGTGGTGAGGTAACACTATTAAGAGAAATAAAAAGAATGAACATTTCTTGTGGCTTGATATTAAGAATTCATCTTAGAAATCACATGAAAATCTTACAAAATTCAACAATTCATCATTGAAGTTTGGTTGGATGGCAATTGTTTGGACAGATATCTACCCTCGTAATGATGTCTAATAAATTGCACTTGTCATAGCCGGTGCTTTTATGTTGTCGCTATTACAGTTTGGAAAGATATCTGTAAACAGGAAATTAGAAATAAAAACACATCATGCGAGAAAGGTTCAGCAGGTCAGGCAGTAACTGCAGAAGGAGGAACAAAATTAACATTTCAGATCTAAGACCAGAACTGTGAAAAAGAGATTGAAAAAATAATAATTTTCAGATGCAGAGCAGATGTAGGGATGGATAGGACAAAGGGAATATATGTGATTAACTTAGACCAGGAGAAATGAGTTAATGGCGTAGTTAAAGAGTAGTATAAGAAAATAACTGCAGATGCTGGTACAAATCGAAGGTATTTATTCACAAAATGCTGAAGTAACTCAGCAGGTCAGGCAGCATCTTGGGAGAGAAGGAATGGGTGATGTTTCGGGTCGAGACCCTTCTTCAGTCTGAAGAAAGGTCTCGACCCGAAATGTCACCCATTCATTCTCTCCCGAGATGCTGCCTGACCACTCCAGCATGAGTTACTCCAGCATTTTGTGAATAATGGTGTAGTTAGATGATTATGATTCTTTGTCTTTGTTATGTGATGCTAATAGTAGGAATGCTATGCCCAGCAGACCAGGCAATACTCAGAGTGAGAAATAACTGAGCTAAAGTCACAAATGGAGAACTGTACAGTTTTGATACAGATAGAAAGAATATGGGAGATAATACGATATTATTTTATACATTAGACATTGTTGTTTAAGGTTTGTAACTACTTAGGCATTAGGTGCCTCTCTGTAACTAATTAAGGCACTCTAGACATTGTGGCTCTCTGTAACTAATTAAGGCACTCTAGACATTTCTTGACACGTGTCTGTAACTGCTGCTCAGGAGGAGGAGAAACATTGATGGGTGAACCAGGATAGAAGATAAGGGTGGAAGGAAACATTTTAGGAAATACAGACATCTATCAATGAGTGGGGGATTACTTGAAAGTTTAATGGTGGCAGAGTGGAAGGAAACATTTTAGGAAATACAGACATCCATCAATGAGTGGGGGATTACTTGAAAGTTTAATGGTGGCAGAGTGGAAGGAAACATTTTAGGAAATACAGAAATCCATCAATGAGTGGGGTTTGATGGTGGTAGGGTAAACAGGGTGACTACAAAGAGATGAATAACTGTAAAGAGGAGTATGAGGGCGAGATAAGGAAAAGAAGATAAGGCTGAAAGAATCCTATAAAAATAGGCTGCCCGATGTACTAAGTGGGCAGTCAGATGGCTGACATCCTGATTGTTCCAGCCGTTGTTTGCAAATAAAGGCTTTTAACTTCTTGAAGAATTCTCCGTGTCATCTGCTTCATTTTGAACACCGGTAACCACGACAAGAACAAGTTTGCTGATGTTGGATAATTTGATGTTGAGTCTGGAAGACTGTAATGTGCCCAGATGGAAGATCAGGTAATATTTCTCAAGCTTGTATTTGGGTCTTTTTGCAACAGTGAAGATGGCCAGAGGCTGATAAGTCAGTGGGAATGGGATGGAGCCACATTAATACCACTAATGCAGGATGGAGCCTATTAATACCATTAATGCTATCTCTGGAAAATCCTCCAAACTCACTGTCAGGAAGAGTGAACATTGCCAGCAACAAGGCTGCGATCCCACTCGATGGGTGACCCACCCAATGTTACACTCATGAAACAAGCATCCCACTCTTATCTCCGTATTGAAAAATCATTTACAAGGGAACAGCAAGAATGCGTTAGGGATATTGTCCTTGAATAATGGAATCCCTCCAATGATCTGTGGAGGTCCCTGGCCTGCTTGCCCAAATGGAGGAGGTGCATCAGGGAAGACACCAGCCATCTGGAAACCCTTTGACAGGACCTTGTAGAAACTGAGTGAAAATATTGTGTTTTTGTTGTTCATCACTCCCGAGTTAGACCATTAGAGAGTTTATAATGTTGCGATGTGTACGGAGATGTATATGGTAGCCGGGGCTTGGAAATTCCATCCACACAGGTAACAGAGGCGTAGGGATGATGTTTCATTTCCTCTTTGCTTCCTCCATTCTTACTTCCTCAGGATATATATAAAGTTTGTGATATATATCAATGACTTGGACGTGAATGTAGTTCCATTGGTTATTAGCTTTACAGATGTGGTCTTGACTATGAGGAAGGCTGTCAAAGTTTAGAGTGAGATATAAACTAGTTACATAAATGGGTGGAGAAATGCAGATCGAGTTCAATCTGAGCATATGTGAAGTGTTGTACTTTGTGAGGTCGAATGTAAGGGGAAGGTATAAGGTTAATGGTAAGACCCTTAACAGCATTGAAATATAGAGGGATTTCAGGGTCCAAGTCCATAACTTCCTGAAAGTGGCAACACAAGGAGATACACTGGTAAAGAAAGCATGTGGTATGCTTGCTTCTTTGGTCGGGGCATTGAGTATGAGAGTCAGGGAATCATGCCGCAACTTTATAGGATTTTGAGAAGGCTGCATTTGAAGTATTGCATGCAGTTCTGGTCGCCCCATTACAGGAAGGATGTGCAGGCTTTGGAAAGGGTGCAGAGAAGGTTTGGTGTCTGGATTAGGGGGATGTTAGTTCCACAGAATGGTTGGACAGACTTGGATTGTTTTCACTAGAATGCTAGAGGTTGAGGGAAGACATGATTTAAGATGGGGGGGGCGAACGTGATAGTGGTACTTAAGGGATTTTTGCATAGCCACTTGGAAATGCAGGGAAGGGAAAGATATGGTTTAAGTGTAGGTAGATAAGAGTTAGTATTAGCATTATGTTCAGCACAGACAATGTGTGCCAAAGGGCTCCTCCTGTGCTGTACTGTTCTATGTGAATGAGCACCATTTTTTATGCAGATACACCAAACGATGATAAATGATTGTTGTTCTCAGTGATGTGTGTCAATGTTGAAACTCTTCAGGGATGTTGTAAGAGAGACTCTGAATCTCCTTTTGTGTCCACACATGATTGTTTGCCCTCTGTCAACTCTCCATTAAGGAGCTGTTTGGGTTATATTGTAAGTAGTCCCACGCAATGTACCCACGCTGTCAATCATCTCCTACCTCATCCACGGGAGGGCCTCTGGATACTACAAGTCCTAACCAATGCTGAACCAACAAAATTGGAAAGTTAGTCATTCTTGACGCTAAGGCACTGCCTGGGAGCAGAACCATCATGCTGATTTACTTTCCAGATGAGCACTGGATTTTATTAAAATAGTCAAGTGCTGAAATTTCAATTCTCAATTACCTTTTTAATTAACTACAGTGGTCTTTCTTTGCTGGTAATAGCTTCAGTTGGATAATACCTAGCCTGAGGATTTAACCATTAATGGTGAATGACATGCTTGAATGCAAAGGATATAATATCCCTGGAAACTCTAGGTATATTTATTTAAATAAGATTAAATGAAAAGTAGATTCTGCACAATGATCCAAAACATTATTTTCTAAAATACTAGGAGCTGATAATAGGGTAGATGAAAAACGAGAAGCATCTTGATTGAGAAATAGAATAATGTTGATTGAATAACATTTGAGTGCATATTGAATATGTTTGTTTTATGTTAGCTATTAAGCTAACAAAAATGATTACACAAATTAGGGAAAATATATCTTAAATTAGGATTTTTTAATAGAATTAGCAATTCCTTGTTACTAACAATGTTAAGAACTGTATTTTGCACTCTATCTTCCCTTTTGCTCTACCTTTTGTACTTGATTTTGACTTGATTGCATTTATATATATTACCTGATCTGATTATATAGCATGCAAAATAAAGTTTTTCACTTCACCTTGATACATGAAATAATAATAAACCTAAATCTAAACCTAAGTTTAATTTAACATATTTTTAATAATCTTTGTTTTATACTCAAAATTCATCACAGCAGTTTCATTGTGTTTATTTGTTTGTTCATTTGAAAGGCAGGCAGGCAATGATTTATTGCCTATCTTGAATTATCCTGAAGATGGTGAGGATTCACCATCTTGAATGACTGCTGTCCTCTGGTGAAAGTATTCTCACAATGCTGTTGGAGAGAAAATACAAACAAGCAACAAGAAGTCTGGATAGTATATGACATGGAGGCAAATCCGCAGATGTACCCTACTGTTACTTTTCCCACTGGTAAATGGGTTTAGGAGAGTCAGAATTGCCTTGATGCCTCTTGGAGATGTGGCCATAGCTGGAAAGGTGCTTTGGTGGTGGAGCAAGTTACTGTTTGCGATGGAGGAAATGGTGAAAATCAGGTATTCTGCTCTGTTCTGGATGGTAGGTATCAATTGTCTTGATTGTTGGAGCTGCATTCATCCAGATAACCACATTAAACTATCTGAGCATTCCCCACTTTTAAAATAACACATAAAGTCGGCCATGCATATAAAAATGTCTCCTGTGTTATATTAAAGATTTATCTGCGAGTCAAGTATCATCATGTTACAGAGGTTACTGGACTAATCTGCAGATTTGAGTACATGTAAGGGATTTTGTGAAGAAATGGGAATTATATTCAATTTTGTGAATTAATATAGGAGAGACAGCACTATTTGTTAAGACCAAATTGTGTCTGATTTTCTTTATTGAATTTTCTGATGAGGCAGCAGAAACCCATGGAACTGAAACCCATGAAATAATGGTACAAGTAATGACACAGATTTAGAGTCTCAGAATCAAAGAGTTTTAAACATGGAAACAGATCCTTCAGCCCTATTCGTCCATGCCAACCAAGTGCTCCATCTGAGCTAGTCCCATTAGCCCATATCGGACCCATCTATATACTAAAACTCTGTTTGTTTGTTTGCTCCTGAACTACAGCCAAAACGGTACACGATAGCGCAACAATTGTAGGCCCACCTTACTCACCGTCGTCCCTTTGGTGCTAATGGGTTTCATTTTCAGTATTATATTTTTAAAGTTATTCATATTTTAAAGTTTAAATCTATCTCCTAGGGAGGGAGGGGGAGGAAGGGAGGGGGAGGGATGGAGGGAGGGGGAGGGGGGATGGAGGGGGGGAGGGAGGAGGAGGGGGAGTGGAGGGAAGGGGGAGTGGGGAGTGAGGGGGAGAGGGAAGGGGGGAGCGGGGGAGGAGAGGGTGTTGCACCAATGCAGGAGAGGTTTGGGCCCAACAGGTCCACTTGGTCGAGTATCCCTCTAAGACTTCCCTATCCATGCATCTGTCCAAATGTTTTCTAAATGTTGTTATTATCCTCGCCTCAATTACTTCCTCTGGTAGCTCATTCTATATATTCACCACACACTGTGTCAAAAGGATGTCCCTCAGTTTCCTACTAAATCTTCCCCTTATCACATTGAACCTATACCCTCCAGATCTTAATTTCCCTACCTTGGAAAAAGGACTCTGCCATCATCCTATCTGTGTCCTATTTAGACTGGGGAATAGTCTGGTGGAGATCATCAAAGTTTTATATTTGGCCCACTCAAATTTTTGAACTATATATATCCAGCTTAAGGGTGCAGAACACAGTTCTGAAATTTGGAGATGGTATGGAAGTTGGAAGGGCAGTAAATATTGAGAAAGATAATAGCTTCATCAAAGAGATACAATAGATGGACATACGGTAGATTAAATTCAACTGTGAGTAATGTGAAATAAGAAATGTGAAATCTTGGTGATCCTTTTGCAGTTTGAGGGTAATATGCTTGCATTTGGAACCAATGTCTGAAACTTAAAGGCAACTGTATGAGAGCAGAGTTGGCTAAAATGGACTGAGAAATTAGATTATAGGATAAGGCGGTAAATCGATAAGGCAGACATTTATAGAAATATTTCAAAAATTTCAGAACATTTCAGAAAAGGTATATTCTTTCCAGGGAGAAAGAAAAGCTCTATGAGATGGATGAACCATCCTTGGCTAACAAAGGAAGTTGAAGATGGTTGAAATGGAAAGAAAAAGCAGAAAATGTTTCTGTGGTAGGTCAGAGGATTAAGAAATCTTTAGAGTGAAAAGATAGAATAGGAGAGTAAACTCGCATAATGTATAAAGCCAGCCTGTTAGCCAGTGCTCTTTATAGACAAAAAGGCGCTGATACACATATCGGTTCATTGTTGTTGGTGTCTATGATACGTCTTCATCCTATAAGCTTCTTAAGCTGACCACCTAATTTAATTAATACATTTTTTAAAAAAAGTTTAGTAATCATTTTTTAATATTAAAAATGCAAAAAAATCAAAATGTGTTTAACTTTTGAGAGGTGCCGGTGCACCATACCGGCGGCGCTTGCTATACACCCATACCATTGCATACTGAAAGTATATGCCATAACGCATTCTATATGTGCACAAAAAAGCGCTATATAAACACATTAAAATTTTCTTGGTGACATACAGTATAAGCAAGCAGAGGAACCTGCAAAATGAATGACCGACCAGTGCAGAAGTAAAATTGTTTCCTACTAGCCTCTACATTAAGAGTAGAAAGGCACTCTAACCTTGTTGCTCCTGGTGTTTAGTTTAGTTTAGAGATATATCTCGGAAAGAGGCCCTTCAGTTCCACTGTCTTCAATGACCAGTGATCCACATATACTAACACTATGCTACACACTAGGGACAATTTACAATTTTTTTAATCAAAGCCAATTAACCTACAGACCTGTATGTCTTTGGTGTGTTGGATAAAACCAGAGCACCCAGTGAAAACCCACGTGGTCACAGGGAGAACGCACAAACTTCATACAGACATCAGCTATAGTCAGGATTGATCCCGGGCTTCTGGCGCTGCAGGACAGCGTGCCGCCCTAGTGGTGAAATAGTGATGAAACTATTCAATGTCACTCCATTCCACAACCAAGAGCAAGGTCCCACTCAATAACTCTGAAACATGGAGGAACCTTTCTTTGAATGATCCAGCATGGAAACAGATCCTTTGGCCCATCGGGTCCACACACCATTGATCATCCGTTCACATTGGTTCTATGTTTTTCCATTCTCTCATCCATTCTTTATACATATGGGGCGAATTTACAGAGGCCAATTAACCTATAACCCCGCATGTCTTTGGGATATGGAAGGAACCAGAGCATCTTGTGGAAACCCATGCCGTCACAGGGAAAACATGCAAACTCCACACAGACAGCACCCAAGGTCAAGATCGAACCCAGATCTTTGGCTCTGTGAGGCAGCAGCTCTACCGCTGCACCATTGTACCAATTTCTCTCACTGAATCGCAGTACCTTCACTTGGCAAACTCTTTCATCACCTGGCATTATGCGCCAACCAAGTGAGGGAAAGAAGGGTCTCGACCCGAAACGTCACCCATTCCTTCTCTCCAGAGATGCTGCCTGACCCGCTGAGTTACTCCAGATGATGTTGCTCTTTGCAGGAGCTAGTTTTGCCAGTGGTCCTAGAGCTTAAATAAGGATTGGGCAACAATACTCACACAATTCCTTTTCTGTTTGACTAGAGAAAATTCACTTCACCCTTAAGTTGCTGCAGGGTATAAAAATTCCTGACAATCTTATTTTGGTGGATGGTGCACAGCATGTCCAATTCTCCAGCATTCGTGGACGATTTTGTGACTTTCCAACTCACCCAAGGCTCTGGCTTTCTTTGTACAATTTATGAAAATAAGATTTCAGCAAATCCTATCTGACCTGTTAGGTAATTCATTCCAACGACCGTGACCTGCTGCTACAGTATAGATTTTATCCTTCAAAATAAGTTTAAACCAAATTCCTTATTTTCTAAAAGTAATCAAGTAAACCTTTGCAATATTTATATTCAAATTGCATCTGCTTTCTGACCAGTTGTCTTCCATGGAAGGATATTTCCATGTTTACAGCAGAATGTACAAAATGCAGTGATCTCTGTGTGTAATCTTCAACCCCCCTCCTACTCAACATTTGTCTATTTTTTAAAAATGCAGTTAATCCTTGCAGCATTAAAGAGCCTGTTCATGTACAGAATTAAATCACCACCCAAACTGACCTAACCACGTCCAAGCTGAACCCAACCCACGCCCTGTGAGTACTTACAGCTTTTCCCACATCCGATTTGACCCAAAGAAATATGCAGAACAAACACAGGGAAAAAAATGATTTTCCATGCTGCACATATATAGAGTAGCTGTTCACGAAGAAGGTATTACATGGGGTAATCATCCTGCCTTGGTGATGGCACTGAGCCAGGGTGGCATCACAGAGCTCGATACAACCCTTGCTGACCCAGTCCTGGCACATATCAATAGATCCCACTGGGCCCAGTATGGGTAGTCAGGTTCCACATAGCATTAGCCATCTTAACTGGAAACCTGTTCCATTTTTATTATTTTCTTGGTCAAAAATTCAATCTTAAATCTTGCTGGAAGCCTTTTTAATTTTGAACCAATGACTATTACTTATGGTTTAGATTTCATTTCTGAATCACAGGGGCTGAGGTCAGTGATTTTCATTGTGCTGCCTGGGGCTCACATGCAGCTCAATTTTCCAGGGCTACTGCTGGAGCCAGTTTATTAAGCAGAGTGAATGAAAGGCAGACAGACAGACTGGGATTTCAGTTAGATTCCCAGCATCTGCATTTCTTACGTTTCAATAGATTGGGATATGTCTTTAACAAAGAATTAGTGAATAATCCTGATTTGGAATAAGTTTAGTTTTCTTCTCTAAACAAAACCTTTGCAAGAGAGTTACCTATTACAAATATTTATTTTTGAAGAGAAGAATTTTTAAATAAGAATTATGTTGACTAACACAAACTAATAAATCTGCATTGTTGCTAGATGTCACGTTGCTTTCTTAAAAATATTTTTTTTTTTACTTACAACGTGACAGTACTTAATTTTTGGTTCTAATTTTGTTTCTGTATCATGTTTTGTTTTGTTACAGCTACAAAAAAATATGAAACCAAACTGTTACTTTTCACAGCATGTAACTGAAAAACGGAAAGAAAGTTGGGTGAATTTCATTTGTGCTGTGGGTCAGATATCAATTTTCTTGTTTAGCAAATGTAATAATAAGACAAAAAATGTGTCTGGAAGGTTGAGCTGCTTAGTGCTTTTATTTTGTTGCTACGAGAAGCATACCTAGTCAGAATCTACAGGAGCAGGTGATCTACGTGCATTTAACTGAGGAAAAACACCTCCGGAGACCACGTTTCTGGGGAAGTAGCAAAAGGGATCTACTACACACAACACCAATAACTGCTGTGGCTATACTATGGATAGACTACTTTCCCTGTCACTGGAACGATGGCAGTAACACTAAATTTATTTGCCTCATGCTCATTCCAGGCCATGTTGCTGGGTCACATAAGCTGCTGCAAGACCATATTTCTTTCTGCAGTTAAATTGATGGAGGGAAACGTCGCTGGACTGGGACTGTCGTGTGGAGTGAACCCTCTGTTCTCCCCGTTATTATGCTTATCCATAAAAAATGTATTATTGCAGTTATGGTTTTGAATTCTGGACATGCCCAATGAGGTTTAGTTAAAGGAAAATAACACGGGAAGATGAACAGAGAACATTCATGTAGAGTCAAAACACAATGAACAATGATGGGCTCTGCCACACAGTCCCAACATTACAAGTTTCCTTAAGACAGAGTCCACTTTAGTCTGTTCTATGTTCTAAGATGCTGGAAATCTGAAATAAAAACCAAAAATGATGGAAACACTCAGTTGACCTCAGCATTTGCAGAGTACTTCTAACATTTTCTGTTTTTATTTGAGGTTTCTGAAACCTACAATAAGTTTGACTCGGGTGTATTACCATTGAGACCGTACCCCTGGAAAGTTCCTGGCAAGCTTTGATCAAAGGCAAATGTGGAGGTAGAGCTGTGTCTTGTGTTGAAACTATTAAGGAATGTATGTAAATATCTGTAACATTCAGGAATGTAAAACAGCTATTAAATTTAAATAATTTAATATATTTCAAATTAAAAATATTTCAAGAATAAACTTCATTAAAACATATAAATCAATGTGCAAATCAATGCAAAATATATTGAGATAACTAAAAAAACTCATCTATCTTCACCATTCTGCAGGTGAAGAATTGTTATTCATGAGGACGTCACCGCCCCGTGCCCCACGTGATCTCACCCAGCCAGCGGCCATGTGCTCCCAATCCACCAATGGCAGCCACCTGGACCGGGAGGCGGGTTGCTATGCAACCTCCGTTAGGCGACGCCCGGGCCTCCGGACCTACAGCGGCCCCCAGGCCTACACTGTCTGGACCTACACTGTCCGGGTCTCCAGTGCCCCCCGGGCCTCATACGGGACAAGGACGGTCCCATACGGGACAAACCAATTTAACCCATAATACAGGATGTCCTGGCTAATATGGGACAGTTGGCAATCCTACCTTCGGCCCACCTTTGTCCATGCCGACCCACCTAAACCTGCCACATTTGAATGCATCTGGCCCATGTCCTACCATACCCTTTCCTATCCATGAACTCGTCCAAAAGATAGACACAACGCTAGCCAACATTAGTTGTTGAAGGGTGTCGAGCCGAAACATCACCTATTTTTTTCTCCAGTTAGGAAATTTAGTCAGAGGGTGGCGAATCTGTGGAATTCATTGCCACAGATAGCTGTAGCGGACAAGTCTTTGGGTATATTTAAAGCAGACATTGATAGGTTCTTGATTAGTAAGGGTGTCAACAGTTATCAGGTGAATGGAGTTGAGAGGGAAAGATAGATCAGCCATGATTGAATGGCGGAGTAGACTTGATGGGCCGAATGGCTTAATTCTGCTCCTATGAGTTATGAGTTGTGATCTTAGGTCAGGAGCCAATGCACATGTCTGAATGCCAGTCCTTTGGAGCTACCAGCCACAGACAACATGGTGCAATTAAAAATTAAAGTAAAACATGGTTTGAAATGATTGCATACCCACCAAGAGAAAAAAGACATACATATGTAATCTCTGCGTAAACCATTAGTGGATGTCTTATGGGTGACGTCGTAATCTCATCCAATGCTACTTGATGTATAAGAAAATAACTGCAGATGCTGGTACAAATCGAAGGTATTTATTCACAAAATGCTGGAGTAACTCAGCAGGTCAGGTAGCATCTCAGGAGAGAAGGAATGGGTGATGTTTTGGGTCGAGACCCTTCTTCAGACTGATGCTACTTGATGATCAGTCTGGGCTCCTGAGGATAGAAGACCTCTCCTCTTATATCCTCATCACCAAGGTGTGCAAGCCTGATCCTGAAATATTAGGGTACACACTCTCCCCTGTGTTCTTCCATGGCTTCCTTCTATCAGCTGATGGCGATGATGACAAAGGAAGAAAGAAAAACTCAATGTCTGATCCACAGATGTGAAGGAGAAGTTGTAGGGATTTATTCAGCTGCTCCCGTTGTTAATTTGTTAGGCTCATATAAATTGACAGTTGCTGTTCAACATCTATATTAGTTAATGATTGATGAAGGAAAAGTATGTTTGCCCCCTAGGAGTTAGGGCTCTGGCTTCAACCAGCACAATCTTGTTACATCTGGTACTAGCTTTTCATGAAATCGGATCCATTGGATATGGAGTAAAGCAAAGAATAGTATGGTCAGTGCTGCCTCAATGCTGCAATTTTGATAATGAAGCAAGACCACAAATTCCTTGTACATCCCGGACTGGTGTAAACAGGTTTATCAAGATTCCAATATACATTTTCCAGAACTATCCAATTTATCCTACAAATACTCTCAGCCGATTTTTGTTTTTGTCTGTTAAAATCTTGTAACATTTATTAGTCTGGTTCAGTTCACTACCATGTACATCACGTACCACAGTGGTGAATATAAAGTTACAAATCCATGCATCTAGCTGGAGAAAATTTGACAAGTCAAAGCAATTAAGACTACAAAACATGAGAACTCATACCTTGTTTTCTCCAAAGGCTAGCGTCACTCTTTGAAAAAGGAACCGTTCTGTGATCCGATAACGTGACCAGAAATTCAAACTTGCAGCTACTTTTCTAAATTACTGATACTGACTGCTCTGATGAAGGCTTTGTAATTATATCAGGAAACAAGGTATTGTTATTACAGCTTTTATTAAAGACCTAGGGTGATTGAAAGCTGGTATTATTAGATAAGAAACAAGACTTCACTACATAATGAGATTGCAATGATTTGTCTAATTTTAGCCCACAGCCTTTGTGTGAACCATGTTGAAGCAGCTGTAATTCAAGAGCTCTGCATTAGCCATCACACAACAGTCTAGCTTATTTGCTTTTTCACTTGATACTATTGATTGGGTCAAATGAAAATAACAAATTAATAGCTGAGCACATGTAAGAAGTTTTTTCTCGGTTGAAGAAGAATTTTGTTTTCAAAAAATATTAATTTCAATAGGTAGCTGATATGATGTGGATATTTCTTCACAGCCTCACCCAATGTCGGCTTCTGACTGAACGTAACCCTTTCTCAACACTTGACCACAGGGCATTTTATAGGCCATCAAATACTTTTGAAGTGTATTCACAGTATCTGATTTCCCACAGATTAGGTCATCAGTTTTGGTGTTGTAGTTTAGGAAAAGCCTATTGGCCAGGATATTGCCCAGTCTTTCTTTGGAATATTGCCATGGAAACTTCCATTTTTTAATTGAAAATGCAAATTGAGCTTAATCCAAAAGACTACCTCAACACTACTGATGTGCTTTATGCTTGTGTCTCTGGAGAGACTTGAACGTACAATCTTCAGAACGTTCTCACTCAACTGCAAGCCACCAACTGAGCAACAGGTGTCACACATTCCAACTAATACATACCAAACACAAATTTTATGTGATTATTAGTTGTTCAGCTGTTATATTCTATTGAAGAAAAAAGCAGTGTTTGAAGTTTATGGTTTTTGGTAAAACTTCATAATATGTGAATTTGCATGGCCATGAATGTAAATGGATGCAGTTACCTTGTGAAGATTTAATCTTGTGTAGATTCAAACTATACATGTACAGAAATAGTAACAACATATTAAAGCTATTCAGGCTTTGACATCAAAAATAATCATGTAGATGATGCTGTTTTGTGGTATTAATGAGGGTTCATTATCGTACTTTGCTAAAGCCAATTTAAATAGCCAGAGCATGTCAAACAGAAGTTAATGTTTAAAATGGTTGAATTTAAAATGTAGTGTCCTTGCTGCTTCTTGTATCTTCTGTGATGAATGGCAAGGAGCTGGTGTTATTCTCTTGAGAGTGACATATTAGAAAAATACTAATTACCTGCTACTTAAACATACTACAGATAATCTTTTACTGTGTACAAAACTGGAATTTAAGTGCTGTTGTGTTCTTGATTGCAGACTGTGATAATTGTAAGGTCTTGAACATCATCTAATTTGAGGTGAAAGGGAAGAAAGAAATTGCACAGATAATAAATAGCTACTGATTGGATTATACACATGTGTTACTGTTATGTATTATAACAGATGTGTTATGTTGGTAAATTAGAATATAGAACATAGATCAGTACAGCACAGGAATTGGCCCTTCAGCCCACAGTATCTGCTGTACAGAAAGTACAGAAAACATATGCAAGGGATACGATGAGGTAGATTGGGAGATTGAGACTACACCCTGAACTTATGAGAGGTCTGTTCAGTAGGCAAACAGCGGGGAAGAAGCTGGTGGTATGGGCTCCCAGAGGGGAGGGACTGACTATGATGTCAAGATCAAGATGATCCTTGATTTTGTTAACTGTTTTTTTGAGGCAGCTAGGAGTGTAGATGGAGTCAATGGAGATCAGTCTGATTTTTGCAATGGGCTAGGTTGCATCCAGAACTCTCTGCAATTTATTGTGGAATAGGGCAGAACAGCGGTGTTGTGTATTCTTGACCGTAATGTCAATGTGGTTAGAACCAGGACAAATTATTAGATATAATTACACTCAGGAACTTGAAGCTCTCGACATCTTTACTTCAGCACCATTGATGGTGACTACGGTAGGTACAGTACCTTGTTCATAAACAGAAATACTGAGCGTTTTTTAAATTATGATTTAGAAATATTGATGTTCCTTTAGTGCATTTAGTAAACTTATTCAGTAAATTTCCTTTTTATTTTTTTACCTAATCCATTATCTGTTTGGCTCATAGTGAAAACAGAAGAGGTAGGAAAAGCTCAGCAGATGTGGCAGCGTCTGTGAAAACTTAACATCTCAATGGTTTAATGGTACTTTATTGTCATATGTACCTAAGTAAAGTGGAATTCTTTTTTTTGCATACAGCTCATACTAACATACACAATCATACTAAGTATGAGAGTGTAAGATAGTAGACACAATGAGTCAGCACACAAGAGATTATCCACCCTCTGGTATAACTGGTCTCCTTGACTTCTCTGACATTCAGAAACATTTGAAAACACATGGTGTGGGAGTGGGTCACTTTGCTGCCCAAACCTCTGCTATTTTATAAGATCACAGCTGATCTGATAGTAACCTCAATCAAAAACTACACAAAAAATCTTAGATTATTAAAGAAGGATGGCATTTAGACACTGTTACCATGGCAACTCTGTGTGCTAGTTCTGTTATCCAGTAAATGTAACATTTTTAAAAAATGAAGTGCTTGCAATTTGAAATAAAATGAAAAAATGCTGGAAAAACTCAACAGGTCAGGCATCATTAGTGAAAAGTGAAATGTGGTTAATGTTTCAGATAGATTCGTTCCCCGCTGTTTCCCCACAGCCCTGCAAATTATTTTTTCACAAGCACTTATACAATTCCCTCTCAAAGGACCGATTGAGTGTTTTAATAACCTTTATGGGCAGTGAATTCTAGATCAATACCAAATTTTGCAAAAAGCACCATTTTCCTCACTTAATCACAATAGCATTTAAAAACAATTAAAAGCATTAATGTAATCTAATTTGATTAAAAGTAACAAATTGTTCTTGCTCTTTGCAACTATTTTTGTACCTTTACATGAATGGCCTTAGCGTTTCTGGGCCAAGTCTAACCAGGACCAGATTCACTGGGCATAATCCCCAGATTCCTATTTATTAACAGTAGTTCCATCTTCGACACCATAGTTCCAATCAGGACAGATAGGCAATAAAACATCCTCTACAATAATTCTCAACACTAGTGCCCTGCAAGGCTGCATCATCTATGGCAGAGAAGTGAAACATGACTGGAATTCTCCAGTCAGATTTCTGATTCTGCATTCTATGTGTCAAAAACATTCTCATTGCCATTTTGTCACTTACTTCTCCGTATTGGATCCAATTGCACTGAAAATAATGGCATGGCAGGATCTGTCAACTGTTCTTTGGCTATTTTTGGCTTTCCCTGTATCATTCCCACTTCCCACGGCACAGCGGCACGGTGGCGCAGCGGTAGAGTTACTGCCTTACAGCGAATGCAGCGCCGGAGACTCAGGTTCGATCCTGACTACAGGCGCCGTCTGTACGGAGTTTGTACGTTCTCCCCGTGACCTGCGTGGGTTTTCTCCGAGATCTTCGGTTTCCTCCCACACTCCAAAGACGTACAGGTTTGTAGGTTAATTGGCTGGGCAAATGTAAAAATTGTCCCTCGTGTGTGTAGGATAGTGTTAATGTGCGGGGATCGCTGGGCGGCGCGGACCCGGTGGGCCGAAGGGCCTGTTTCCGCGCTGTATCTCTAAATCTAAAAAAATCTAAATCTAAATCTAAATCAAAACAATCCCACTAAATGCTTCCTTTTCTCAGAATTTCTGAAAATGTAAGCCAATTCAGACACAAGAAATCAGAGTAATTAGAAAGTGGTGTAGAAGCCATAAAGGATACTTACCGGCATTACCCAAATTCCCACAACTTTAAGGTTTTTGAACCGAACTGCACAAACCTAATCTTAACTGTTGCACAACTATGACTTACTTTTTCTCATTGTTTCTTGTGCATTTGCCTTGCTTTTTTGCATTCCTTTTTCTTTTCATTATCTTGCAGAATTTAAGTGTAACTTATGAATAATTTATGTTTTTGTGTGTTGTCAGACTGTATGCTGGGGCATGCAAGATTTTCTTTTTACCTGTACCTCACCATACTTGTGCATGTGACAATGAACTGGACTTGACTTGATGCAGATTTAAAACTAGGTTAGTTTATTGTCATGCTTGTATGAAGCTCATAGAGTAAATACTATGCATGGCAAAGATAGATGCAACAATAAGTACAATGCCGAATGCAATCTGAAGTCATGCAAAAATACAAAATGCAATAATAGAATAATTAAGAGTAAGAGTAAATGGCAATGTGTAGATAGCCATATCAAAGCAGTAGCCAAGAGAGTACACAATGCCTCTATGTCCTTAGAAGGCTTAGGAAGTTTGGCATGTCCCCCAAAACTCTCACCAAATTCTACAGATGCACCGCAGAAAGCATTTTATCAGGAGGCATCACAGCATGGTTTGTGGACAGCTCCATCCAAGACCCCAAGAAATTGCAGAGAATTGGGATAAAGGGTCGAAATGCAGGGATAGGCCTGAATTTTGTTTGTCGTAAAGCTGTCATCGACGCGTTTTTTGGCGCAACCTGTGATGTGTGATGTATACTCATTCAGGCTGGTTGTATACTTATTCAGGCTGGATGAAGTGATCTTGAACATACTCTGAAGAAGGTCCTCAGCCTCCTCGGACTGTGCTGCATTACTCTCTTTAATAGTGTGCTGCATTACTCTCTTTTAGCCTTGCGCTTTAATCCCTTTCTGTGAGCCAGCAGGAACACCATCAACAGATAAGACCGGCAGAAATGAGGGTGAGGGATGAATGATAGGCGTAGTTGATGGTGGTGTGTAGCTGGGGTCCAGAGTGCCAACGTCCTCTGTGGGGATGGAGATAATAATAATATAATATGTTCCTTTATTCATCCCACACCGGGGAAATTTACAGTGTTACAGCAGCAAAGTGGATAGCAAAAGAGCAAGAGATCATTCATTATAAATAAAAGATACATAAATTGGCATCAGTTTTCTGTGTGTTCTTAGCTGTTATTGTTGACTCGACTGCTGGGAGCAGTGCTGGTTGTGCAGTCTCACAGCATCGGGAAAGAAGGACCTCCTACATCTCTCCTTCATGTACTTGGGGTGAAGGAGTCTGTCACTGAAGGAGCTACTCAGTGCAGTGACAGTGTCCTGCATGGGGTGGGAGTCGTTGTCCAGCAGCGACGTTAGCTTTGCCATCATCCTCCTCTCTCCCACCACCTGTTTGAGTCGAGGGGGCAACCCAGGACAGAGCTGGCCTTCCTGACCAGCTTGTCAAGTCTCTTCCTTTCCGCCGCTGAGATGCTGCTGCTCCAGCAGACCACTCCATAGAAAATGGCCGATGCAACCACCGTGTTGTAGAAGGTCCTTAGAAGTGCCCCTGCACTCCAAAGGACCTGAGTCTCCTTAGCAGATAAAGTCTGCTCTGGCCCTTTCTGTATAGCGCATCGGTGTTTTCAGTCCAGTCCAGTTTATTGTTGAGGTAGACACCCAGGTACTTATAAGAATCCACCCTCTCGATGCCCATTCCCTGGATGATCACCGGTGTCGGGGGGACCGGGCTGCGCCTGCGGAAATCTACCACCATCTCCCTGGTTTTCCCTGCGTTGATCCGGAGGCAGTTCCGCCGGCACCAGTCCACAAACTCCTTGATCAGTTCTCTGTGCGCCCTGTCCTCATCGCCTGTGATGAGGCCGACGGTGGCAGAGTCGTCAGAGAACTTCTGTAGATAGGAGCTTGCAGAGCTGTGCCTGAAGTCCACAGTGTACAGGGTGAACAAGAATGGCGCTAGCACTGTTCCCTGCGGAACCCCAGTGCTGCAGACCACCCTGTCCGAGACCAGGTCCTTTGTCCTCGCATACTGTGGTCGGTTGGTATTCCTTTATTCGTCCCACACTGGGGAAATTTACAGTGTTACAGCAGCAAAGTGGATAGCAACAGAGTCCAGAATCCAGGATGTGAGGTGGTGATCCACTCCTGTGCGCTCCAGCTTGCCCCCCAGAAGCCCCAGCTGGATGGTATTGGATGCACTGGAGAAATCAAAGAACATGATTCTCACAGTGCATTCCGGCCTCTCCAGGTGTGAAAGAGCTCTGATCCGCAGGTAGATGATAATTGTGCTGATGATAATTGTTTGCTTGATTTAAGTCATCGGTGATGATAAATAGCCTGTACATAATCCATATCCATGTGCCTATCAAAATGTCTCTTAAATGCCACCAATATCTGCCTCCCATGGCATCGCATTCCAGTCACTCACTGCCCACTATGTAAAAAAAGCTGCCCCTTGTGTCTCCTTTAAATTTTCTCCTGCTCATCTTAAATCTATGTCCTCTGGTATTTGTTGTTTCCACCCTGGGAAAAAGGTTCTGTCTACCCTATTTATGCCTCTCGTAATATTTTTTCCTTCTATCAGATCTCCCCTCATCCACGGGCATTCCAGAGAAAACAATTCAAGTCTTTTAACCTCACCTTGTAGCTAATACTCTCTATGTTAGTTTGAATGTGATGCCAAATCAAATTTATATACTTTATATTTTCATACTATTTAATTACTTTCCAATTTGTAATGTACAATCTAAGGGTGCAGCTAGAGAGGGATGTAAAAATGTTTGCTTTTTAAAATATTAATTAATACTTGCAGCTATTGAACAATATCAAATGGTAAATAACAAAACATAATCCTAAAATGCAATGCACTTGTAATTACCACAGAGCAACACAATGATTACTGTGCAGCTGTTCAGCAGCCTCGCTATCCTTACCAGTGTCCAGTGGAAACTCAGGCACTGGATGAGTGACCAGTTCGATTGATACCCAGGGCTGTTGGATTGCCGGCACTTTGGCAGTGACTAACAGCCAATCAAATGGTTGGACATTCGAGCCCAGAGACTCTTGATGTTTTGGTCTCTAAATGTGCTGTAAATGTTCAAGGTTGTGATGAAAGTCACATAATCGCTCTGAGGCATTGGATTCCTGTATCCTCGGCAAACATATCTCTTTCTATGACATATGTTGGAGTGTGCACAATGTATGTAGGGTCGTCTTTATGTAATGGTTTGTATCACATGATAGGACCCTGCAACGTTATACCCGGCACCAATTCAGAAATCGGAGTTGCAACTGAACTTTGGAGTGCTGGTGCAGGGTTCCCGAAAGATTGATTAGGAACATGAATCGCTAGTAAGGAAATCAACTGCATTGTTGGTATAAATTTCGAGAGGACTGGAATATAAAAGCAGGGATATAATGCTGAAGCATGATAAGGCACTGGTCTGGCTATATTTGGAGTATTGTGAGCAGTTATGGGCCCCATATCTGAAGAAGGACATGCTGGCATTGGAGAGAGACGAGTGGAGGTTTACGAGAATGATCCTGGGGATGATTGGGTTACTACTGTATGATGAGCGTTTGATGACATTGGGCCTGTACTCACTGGCGTTTAGAAGGATGAGGAGGGATCCTTATTGAAACTACAGGTATATGGAGATACAAGTGCTACAATCAATGTCAATAATAACACTTAAGATCTATCACCTTCCCAGGTGAGCAGGAATGTTCAATGCAAACCATGCAACCATCACACAAACCAATCTCCCTTTCATTGACTCCATTTACACTTATTTCCGCTGACTGGTTCAACAGTTCAACAGAGCTTTATTTGTCATTCGGTACCAAGGTACCGAACGAAACTACATAGCAGTCATACACAAAAAAGAACACAAGACACATAACCCCAACACAAACGTCCATCACAGTGACTCCAAACACCCCCTCACTGTGATGGAGGCAACAAAACTTCCACTCTCTTCCCCACGCCCACGGACAGACAGCTCGTCCCCGAA
Organism: Rhinoraja longicauda; assembly: GCF_053455715.1. Classification (NCBI taxonomy): domain Eukaryota; kingdom Metazoa; phylum Chordata; class Chondrichthyes; order Rajiformes; family Arhynchobatidae; genus Rhinoraja; species Rhinoraja longicauda. Next base: position 36,108,476 of record NC_135954.1, on the reverse strand, counting down.
CGACCCGCACAGTCCCCGCAAGGGGATGGAAGTCCCCGCGACCGAGCCGCACCGGGCGCTGAAACGTCTCGCGGCCGAGCCGGGCGATGGAAGGCCCCGCGACCGAGCCTTGCGCAGCTAAGTCCCGCGGCCGAGCCGCACCGGGCGATGGAAGGCCCCGCGGCCGAGCCGCACCGGGCGATGAAAAGTCCAGCGGCCGAGCCGCACCAACGATGAAAAGTCCTGCGGCCGAGCTGCACCGGGCGATGTAAAGTCCCGCGGCCGAGCCGCGCCGGGCGATGTAAAGTCCCACGGCCGAGCCGCACCGGGCGATGTTAGGCCCCGCAGCCGAGCCGCACCGGGCGATAGAAGGCCCCACGGCCGAGCCGCACCGGGCGATGGAAGGCCCCGCGGCCGAGCCGCACCGGGCGATGGAAGGCCCCGCGGCCGAGCCGCACCGGGCGATGTTAAGTCCAGCGGCCGAGCTGCACCGGGTGATGTTAGGCCCCGCGGCCGAGCCGCACTGGGCGATGGAAGGCCCCACGGCCAAGCTCGCACCGGGCGATGGAAGGCCCCACGGTCGAGCCGCACCGGGCGATGGAAGGCCCCACGGCCAAGCCCGCACCGGGCGATGGAAGGCCCCACGGCCGAGCCGCGCCGGGCGATGTTAAGTCCAGCGGCCGAGCCGCACCGGGCGATGGAAGGCCACGCGGCCGAGCCGCACCCCGCGCCGTGAGGAAGAGACCTAAAAGAGAAAGGTTTCCCCCACACCCACACCACCCCCCCCCACACACCCACACCACCACCCCCCACACATACACAACCAAAAAAAAAAAAATCCATCCCAACACCGACACACAACAAAAAAAAGGAAAAAAGACGAACAGACTGCTAGCGAGCCGCAGCCGTTAGGCGCCGCCACTTCCACTTTGTTAGCATGCAACAAAGGCTTTTCATTGTACCTCGGTACACGTGACACTAAACCAAACAAAACTAAACTAAATGTGGCTGGCCCTCTGGTAAGAAGGTGTGAAAGAGCTGGTTGGTTCATTAATCTGACAGATGTGGGGAAGAAGCTCTTACGTCTGGATGTCTGGTCTTTCAAGCTCATGTATCTTTTCCCATAGGGTAAAAGAGAGAAAAGGGAATGGCCAGGGTGGCACACACTGTGAAAATGGACTGGATAGAAAGAAGAGGCAAGCCTGTGATGGAATCTCTGCATGTTCAGGCAGTCAGAAACAGAGTAGTTGCCATACTGGGCTGAGATGCATCTTGTCAGAATACTTTCTATAGTGCATGCTGAATCTTCTCAGATGCCAAAGAAAGTGAATACATAGAGGCACCTTCTTGATTACCCCACCAATGTGAAGGGATGAGGTTAGGTTGTTGGTGATATAGATGTCTAGGTACTTGAAGCTGTAGATCTTCTCTATAACAGTTCTGTTGATGAGAACAGAGTTGGATTCAGCCCTCCCACTCCCAGGTCAACAACCAGCTCCTCCATCTTGCCGATATTCTCATTCTGACACCATGACACAAGGTCCTTGATCTCTTTGCTGTATTCATCTCATCGTTGTTGTTGAGCCGGCCGATAATAGATGGAATGAAATACATTTCCTTGAAGCAGTAGACTATTGAAATTGAGAGTCTAAAGATGACGGTGAAGGCTGCAGCCAGTTATTTAGGGCACGATTTCTGAATTCATCCAGGAGCTCCATGTTGGCCAGTTGTTTTCCATTATTTACCCTCATGAAATCAGATCTGACCTGCCTTTGAGATATATTGGGCAGAGCCAGTGGTGAATGGAATGGAGCTTTGGGCATGATGAACATTGAGCTCATCTGGTATAGATATGTCGCTGCCAGAGAATGCCCCTGATTGATTGATTGATATTTTATTGTCATGTGTACTTGGTACAGTGAGATTATTTGTCTGCATACAGTACAAGTATGCAAGAGGGTAATGACAAAGTTACAAAAGTATTCAATATAGTCCCTCTTCCTTCCAGTGCCACCTTGGCATTGGCTTGGGGTGGTTTCTTGACTGCAGACAAGATGGTAGACGTGACTTCTTTCAGTAGGTAATAAGGACAGCATTTTCTGATGAGGTATTTCAGGTTAGGGGAGCAGAATTGAACTAAGGTAGTTGCATCAGTGCTTCATGAAATCTTGATCAAAAGCAAACACTGCTGCCTTTCTTCTTCTGCACGGTCTACACGATAAATGAAGAAAGCCTCAGGTAGTGTGGTAGGGTCAGATGAGCCATGTTTAGTGAAACGACAAACACAATAGTCACTGATCTCTCTTTGAAACAGCAGCCTTGCTCTAAGCTCTTCAAGCTTGTCTCGAATGATTGAACGTTAGCTGGGAGTCTGCTTGGGAGTGTGGGACAAAATCCACACCACATCAGCTGCACTTGGAACCCCCCCCCCCCAATCCACCGATTCCCACTCTTCCATGATTTGTTTGTACTGACAGCTGTGCCAGTACTAACAGGTCTAACAAAGAGGGGTCCTTCCGAGAAATGTTGCGATTTAGCAATGATGGACGGGAAACTTTTACACATGGGTTTTAAGACTCTCAGCACTGGTCCTTATAGAAATAAAGAAAAACAATCATAGAAGGCTGTTTTAGGAGGAGATTTATGTAAAGTGCTGCCAACTTTGGCACCAGAGAATGTAGGAGCAGAGAGGTTATGGTTTAACTTTGTAAAACATTAATCAGTTCGCAGGTTGAGTACTGCGTTTATTTCCATTTGCCACACTAAGGATGTGATGGTGCTAGAGAGGCGAGGAGAGAGTCGCCATGATGCTGCCTGGGATGGAGCATGTCAGTTATGAGGAGAGACAGTTTTTTTGAGGTCAAGAGATTCAGTATTGCCCGAACGTAAATATGTATTCTGTGCATAAAGCTGATTTATTGTTGTCTGAATAAATTATTCAACTCTGCACCCAATCTTGCAGCTGAATAGATTCAAAACTCTGCTCACGTGAAGTGTGCCTGAAATACTGAAATTATGCTAGAATTAAATGATCCCCTTCAAATTTAGTAGACTAAAGAGCTTGTCAAGTTGAAAAACTTCAACACAAAAACACTTCAACCCACTTAACAGAGATGTATTTTCTGAAATTTTACATTATAGGATCGTCAGATGCTTACAAATAAGATGGGACATTTAGTCCATCATTACTCAATTATTCAAAATTTACAACCCTCCACATTGTCCATTCCTGTAGCTAATTTTTGTATAAATGATTCAGGTTTTCAGTTCCATTACTTTGCTTTAAAATTATTACATAGGTTGATTGAAAGTCAAAGAAAACAATGGATGCTGGAAATCTGAAATAAAAAGAGAAAATGTCAGAAACAACAAATTAGGCAGCATCTGTGGAGACAGAAGCAGAATTGACATTTCAAATTAATGCCCTTTCACCCGAAAGGTTGATCACATGTACTTAGCAAATGGGCTTCCTCACCACCTTTTATTACTTTGCTTTTCTATTCCCTTGTTCGACTGGAACAGTTTAATTCAAAGTACTATAATGGATTAAACTTTTCCATTGCATTTACAATATTCTTTTTCACCGCCAGATAATCTCTTAGATGGCTCCTTTCCAAGCTGAGAAGCCAACCGCTTTCATTACTTAGAAATTGCTATTGGAAATCGCTCTGTAAATCAGCTCCAGTAAACAATATCATCATAGTTTAGCAACTAGATCTAAGCGCTGCAGACAGGTTGAGGTTCGATTAGACCTCTGCATACATGTTTAAGACTGCTACAGCCTTATGTTTTCCTTATTAAGATAAAACGTATTCCATTTGGAATACACACAATTGTTGCAATCATGAACTTGAAAAGTGCAGGAATAATTCTGAGGAAAACATGCTTAAAAGAAAGAGGCTGGTGATAGTATTACTAATGTTATTTTGGTCCACTATAGGAGATTCAGTTGCATAATGCTTTGACCAAATGGTATCTGACAATGTGATTAATTGATTTACCAAATCTACTGTTCTAATAAAGGATGAGGATTTTGGTGTAATTGTACATCCTAACCGATTGAACATTAACTTTAAAGAAGCAGGAAATCAATGTGAGTGGGTGAAAATGGAAACAGAAGAAAGGGGTTTGAGAGAATTGAAAATGTCCAGAGATTACCCACGTGCTAGTGCCGTGATTCCAATACCAATCCTTTCCTGATTCAGCACAAAGCAATGGAACATTTACATAGCTGCTCTACAGGTCATTCGACGCACAACTTAGGAAAAGTACTTCTGACTCTGTTGAACTTCCAGTCATTTTGGCAGTATTGAGAACCCAATTCTTCTGAGGCCATGATCACACTCCTTGAAAGCACAAAGTAACATTTATCTCCTGTGCCCTTTTTGCTTATCTCTGGCAATTTTTCTGCCAAATATATATATTTTCAGTTCCTTCTTCAAATGGCTAAGATTATTTGCCTGCAATTCCTTCCTATTCCAGTCAATCAGTGCAATATGTTAGAAGATCTGTTTAAACTTGTGCCTTTTGTCCCTTGTAAGTTTATTTAGCTGACAAGATCAATGGAAAAGTGTGCTTGCAGCAGTGACATGATTGACACTGTGCAAATAGTCTTTTGCCCTCTAGTCCTGCACTTTAAAACTCTCAGCAGCAAACCTATGTCACTGACACAACCATTGCTGTATGAGCCATCCATGCTGGTAGTTTGCCTGAGAAGATTTTCTTTAATTTGAAAGGAATCTATCAATGTATTGCTTTAATTGTTTTAACCAGAGGTAAACTATGTATTAAACAAAAAGATGACACAAGGTTTGGCTTCACAACATATCTCTCTTTTTTCTGCCTCTGGAGAGAAATGATTGATGGATGGTGGCAATAATTTCAACAAAAGGAGAGAAAGGACCTAGTCTTCTCTCTCTCCCCAACCTGACCTTTGGAGGCCAGAGTCTTTGGAGAGAACTATCTAGCCGCAGCTCCAGCTTTCTGTGGTGTTCATAATGTACTGTAGGTTCACTTCTTCAGTAATGTTCCTAGTGACAATGACAATCCTGCCAAGAACTGACCGGATGTGGATTGTGACCTATCTAGGTAAACGGCTCAGTATAATGTCGGTGACAAAAGAGCTGGCACATGTTCGCAAAGAGAAAATTACACCACCCAGAGTTAGTAAAAGGTGAAATGGTAAGTGTTTCAATGTTCCAAAATACCCAAGACATATAAGATTAATCTCATGGCCACTGCTATAACATAGGCAAACATTTTAAAAAAAAAATTACTTAGCAGTTCAAGTAGTTTGTGTAGAGGGTGAAGCAGTATTACCGTTGCAGATACATGACCTTTTATCAGTTACATCATATTTTCCTTCATTCTCTTTGGTTTATTTATCACAGACATATTGAAGATGGGAAAAATAGTTGCATACTCTTAATGGTGGGGAAGGGTTCTTCTCTCAGAGAGTCAAGAATATTTGAAATTCTGGACTCATTTACAGAGCATTCAGAAAGTATTCAGACCCCTTCACTTTTTTCCACATTTTGTTACGTTACAGCCTTATTTTAAAATGGATTAAATTCCTTTTTTTTAATCATCAATCTACACACAATACCCCATCATAAAAAAGTGAAAACAGGTGTTCAGGAATTTTTGCAAAGTAATTAAAAAGAAATAACTGAACTATCACATTTACATAAGTATTTAGACCCTTTACTCAGTACTTTGTTGAGGCACCTTTGGCAGCGATTACAGCCTCAAGTCTTCTTGGGTATGACGCTACAAGCTTGGCACACCTGTATTTGGGTCATTTCTCCCATTCTTTTCTGCAGATCCTCTCAAGCAATGTCAGGTTGGATGGGGAGTGTCGATGCACAGTTAGTTTCAGGTCCGTTGAAGTCCGGGCTCTGGCTGGGCCACTCAAGGACATTCACAGACTTGTCACAAAGCCACTCCTGCGTTGTCTTGGGTGTCGTGCTTAGGGTTGTTGTCCTGTTGGAAGGTGAACCTCCGCCCCAGTCTGAGGTCCAGATCGCTCTGGAGCAGGTTTTCATCAAGGATCTCAGTACTTTGCTCCGTTCATCTTTCCCTCAATCCTGACTAATCTCCCAGTTCCTGCCACTGAAAAAAAAAAACACTGCATGATGCTGCCACCACTATGCTTCACCGAAGGTATGGTATTGGCCAGCTGATGAGCGGTGCCTGGATTCCTCCAGACGTGACGTTTGGCATTCAGGGCAAAGAGTTCAATCTTGGTTTCATCAGACTAGAGAATCTTAAGAGTCCTTTAGGTGCCTTTTGGCAAACTCCAAGCGGGCTGTCATATGCCTTTTACTGAGGAGTGGCTTCCGTCTGGGCACTCTACCATAAAGGCCTGATTGGTGGAGTGCTGCAAATATAGTTGTCCATCTGGAAGGTTCTCCCATCTTCACAGAGGAACTCTGGAGCTCTGTCAGAGTGACCATCGGGTTCTTGGTCACCTCCCTGACCAAGGCCCTTCTCCACCGATTGCTCAGTTTGGCCGGGCGGCCAGCTCTGTGAAGAGTCCTGGTGGTTCCAAAGTTCTTCCATTTAAGAATGACAGAGGCCACTGTGCTCTTCGGGACCTGCAATGCTGCAAAAAAATGTTTTATACCCTTCCCTAGATCTGTGTCTTGACATAAGCCTGTCTCGGAGGTCTACGGACAATTTCTTCATCTTCATGGCTTGGTTTTTGCTCTGACATGCACTGTCAACTGTGGGACCTTATATGGATAGGTGTGTGCCTTTCCAAATCATTTCCAATCAATTTAATTTATGACTGGTGGACTCCAATCAAGTTGTGGAAACATCTCAAGGATAATGGAAACAGGATGAACCTAAGTTCAATTTTGAGTGTCATAGCAAAGGGTCTGAATACTTATGTAAATGTGATATGTCAGTTATTTATTTTTAATTACATTGCAAAAATTTCTAAACACCTGTTTTCACTTCATTCTAGGGTATTGTGTGTAGATTGATGATAAAAAAATGAATTTAATCCATTTTAAAATAAGGCTGTAACGTAACAAAATGTGGAAAAAGTGAAGGGGTCTGAATACTTTCTGAATGCACTATTATGTAGAAGGCTGAGAAAGATCTTGGGACCAAAGCAGAGTCAAGGGTGATGGGAAATAAGCAAGGAAATGGAATCGAGGCCAAGTTCCGATCTGGCGTAATCTTAGTGAATGATAGAACATGTTTAAGAGGTCATATGGTTTACTTCTGTTCTTATTTCTTATTCTCTTTTGTTCCCAGAATAAATAATTCCCCAAACTTGGACATTCATTTAGTTTAGTTTAATTTAGTTTATTGTCATGTGTACCAAGGTACATTGAAAAGCTTTTTTTGCGTGCTATCCAGTCAACCGAAACGATGCATGATTACAATCAAAACATGCACAGTGTACAGACACAGGATAAATGGAATAACGTTTAGTACAAGATCAAGTCCAGTAAAGTCCGATTAACGATAGTCTGGGGGTCTCCAATGAAGTAGATGTAGATAGTAGCTCAGGACCACTCTCTAGTTGTTGATAGGAAGGTTCCGTTGCCTGATAACAGCTGAGAAGAAAATGTCCCTGAATCTAGAAGTATGTGTTTTCACACAGTTTAGTTTATTGTCATGTATACCAAGGTACAATGAAAGGCTTTTGTTTCATGCTAACCAGTCCGCGGAAAGACTTCTTACTTTTTTCCCTAATGGGAGAAGGGAGAAGAAGGTCCTTGATTGTGCTTGATTAAGTATGGTCATGGAATCAGACAGCACAGAAATAGGCCTTTTGGTCCACAACATACATGACAACCTATGAATAATTGATCCACATTAACCCTACACTAATCCCATCTTTTTCTCACTCAGTTTTTCCCTGCCCAATGTAATAAGAATTTTGTTTTATTCATTGAACCAGTGTTAACTGCAAGAATTTAGGTACTGTATAACTTAGAATACCAGAAGAAAATTAGTCAGAAATGTAAGTTGTTGATTGATGTGTTGAGGAAAATGGCCCAGTTGTCTTTAGAATTGATGGGTGACGACATTGTTTAGTTTTCAGTCACCCATTAATCCATAATTGCCCCAAAAATTGCTTTAGGCTTGTTGAGCAGATCATTATATGGGAAAGAGGTCAGGACGAACGGTCACATTAAAAATGGACTGAAATCCCTTACATTTTGTAACCTGCAAAATTAATGATGATTATTCAGAAGTTTCAATGATTCACAATCATTGTAGAATCAGAGGATTTTGAATGCAATGAGAGAATACCAGAGAAATGTTTGAAGCATTGTTAATCCCATTTTGTTTCTGTGCAATTTGAAGACAAGAAAATTCCTTGTCCTCACCGTTTTCAAAGATCAATGGAATTCCTAAAGGGGTATGTAATTAGGGCTCATAATATTTCTACTGAACAATCACACAAAAAACCCAATTCATTTTCATGGCACAGCCATCATTCCAGGCTTCCATCCCAATGGGCTTACATCCTCATAGCCAGGTTTACATGTCAAACCTAGACACATTCCAAGAAATATCAACATCTCTAGAATTTTATTTTTTTTTCATTTTGGATGCTAAATAAAAATGAGGAAAATATTATTTTCGAAACTATCAGCACGTGTACAAAGTGTGGCTCTTCAAACGTTATTGTTTGCAGAATTAACAGTTTAATTATAACCTTTTGGAAACATTTTTATGTTGCTGGCGCTTCCAAAAATAGCAGGTAATTTGCAGATACAAAATAGTATGTTTGTTATAAAAGCAGTAAATGCTGGAAATGCACATTAGTTCTTTGTCAAGATCTGTAAAGAGTAAAGATAGGTTGATGTTTCAGATGAAATTATTTGTCAAAACACTTTTCTTTCTATGTTCCATGTTTCATTCTTTTCTAGTCTGTTTTTTGTATAAAAAATGTATTTATTCAAGGGATAGTGGCTTTGCAGGTTGAGCCAGCGTTTAATTACCCATCCCTAATTGCCCTTGTGAAATTGGCAGTAAACGGCCTTGTTGAACCGTCGCAGTCCTTGTGATGCGCATTTACCCACTAAACTGTTAGGGAGAAAGTTCCAGAATTTTGACCTAGCGACGATGAAGGAGCATATATATTTCCAAGTCAGAGTGATGTGTAGCTTGGAGGACATCTATGCTCTAGATACCCTTGATGTACTTTAACTGGTAGAGGCTATGGGTTTGGTCGATGCTGCCAAAAGAGTCTTAAGATGCCCCAATGCCTCCTGTAGATAGTATAAACCTCTGCTGTTGTGTGCCAGCAGTAGAGTGAGTGAATGGTTGTGGATGAGATGCCTATCAAGTGGGCTGCTAATCCTTGCATGGTGTCCATCTTCTTTGGTGTTCTTGTCACTGCACTGATCCAGGCAAGTAGAGAGTATCCCATCATACTCCTGATGTGAGCCCTGTAGTAGGTGGTTAGGCCTTAGAAAGTTTGGAGGTAAGTTTATGAAGAACAGGGAGGAAGGACCTTTATCCAGTTTATCCTTTTGGTAAGGTCAGAATTAAATATTAGAAATAGGTACAAAGGCCATTATAACATCACTGTTTAGTGTCCAGAGAGATAACAAATCAAAACATTGTTATTGAGTTGGGAGATGATGCAGGCCTGTCTCCTCCCACAGCATGGGATATTTGACTCTTGGAGCCAAAGAATTTCAAGGTTCTTCAGCTAATACAAATTGAATTTATGCTTTCTTTCTCATGGTTTATATATAACACACTGCTTTAATATTATGACATTATCAAGTGTGAAGCATTGCAGCAGAGGATAGACTGAACATTATTTTATTGAAGATGATAAGGTTAAAAGATGATTTGCAATAGGCCAAGGTAATGAAGGATTATGATAATAAAAATACTGATGCATTATTTTCAGTGTTTAGCAAAATGAGAATCAGGAAGCACAGATGGCAAATAGTTGCAAAAATATGTAGGGCAACATTTGAAAATAAAAATTCTGTGCATAGAGGCAGATTAGAGTTTGAATGTGCTACAAATCCATGTTGAAACTGTACTCGTCTGTTCTGAAAAATATTATAAGAGATGAGTGGCACTTCTCAGTGTGCCTGTGCAGAATTTGCAGATTCTCCCTGTGCGCCATGTGTGTTTCCTTTAGCTGCTCCCAGTTTCTTGAATATCTCAAAAATGTGCAAGTTGCCTGGTTAAATTGGCCACTGTAGATTTCCCCTCGTGTGAGTGGTGCAATCTGGGAGGAGTTGATGGGAATGTAGGGGGAATAACAAATGTTTAGTGGTGCATTAAAAAGTTTTAAAAAACGACAAATACTGAAATGCTAAATAAATGCAACTGTAGAAAGAAATAGTAAACATTTCAGCTCCTGGACCCTTCATCAGATGCCAATTGATTGATTGATTGATACTTTATCATCACTTGTGCTTGGTACACACTTGTGCTTTGTTTTGCACGTGAGTGATACTACGTAACCTACCATGACAATGATGGGGTCGTTAAGATCAAATTAAGCTTTGTGCTCTAATGTGTTGCTAATGGTAAAATGGTGGGACATGTCCAACAGGCCAGACTATACAAAAATACAAAGAAGAAATAATATTAAGCCAAAATGAAGGCAAGTAGAAACAATCAGTTCAGAAAGAAGAAGTTATCTAATTTTGAAGAATTTAATATTGAGTCCAACAGGCTGCAGTGCCAAGATGGAGGACGAGGTGGCTTTTCTCAAGCTTGCATTGGTGTTCAACAGTGCAAGAGGCAACAGACAGAAAGTTGATGGTAGCAGTGGGATGATGAACTAAAGTGCAGGCAACTGGAAGTTTAACATCAGTTGTGTGCAAAGTGATCACCCAATCTGCATTTAGTTTGTTGAATGTCGAGGAAGCCACATTGTGAAGAGTGGAAGCAGAACAAATGAATCATTGCTTCAATTGGAAAAACTGGATCCCTGAAGGCAGGATGGAGGTGTTGAAAGGGGATATGTTGCACTTTGTGCAGTTGCATAGGTAAGTGCCACAAGACGGGGATCAGATGCCTTGGATAGAGAAGATGAATGAACAATGGAGGGTTAGGTTAAATGGTGTTTGTTCAACGAGGACTCAGTGGGGATCTCATCTCTTTATTTAATACCACTTGCTCTTCCATCCTGGATTCTGTTGCTCCTCTTAAAATGAAAAAGCCTAAGCCCAAAGGTCGGCCTTGGCTCAATGACACCACCAGAGCCCTAAGAAGGGAGTGCAGAAAATCAGAACGGAGGTGGAAATGTGATAAGCTTCAAATTTCCTTCGAAATTCTGAGAAACAATCTTCTCAAATACCAGGAAGCAGTAAAGTCTGTGAGAGCACAGTACTTTTCCGACCTTATTTCCAAAAACTCTCATAATTCCAAGGTCCTATTTAGCACAATTACCTCTGTCATATGTCCTGCCCCCAGTGCCAGCTTAGTTGGGTCCCCTGCTAAGTGCAAAGAATTCTCTAAATTTTTCACCAGCAAAGTTGAGAACATTAGAATGAACATTTCCCCTCCCACCCGGGACCTAGCTGTCTCACTGGTCTGTTCATCTAAATTGGACTGTTTGCAACCCGTCACTCTATCCTCCCTTGCAAAGCTTGTCTCCGCTATGAAACCTGCAACCTGCCCCCTTGACGCTCTCCCCACTGCCCTTCTGAAGGATGTCATTGCAATAGCCGGTCCCAGCATCCTCTCTATCATCAACAGTTCTCTGGCCACTGGCACTGTTCCAACCTGTTTCAAGCACGCGGTGGTCCAGCCCCTCCTGAAAAAACCTAACCTAGACCCCACCTTGCCTAGCAACTACAGACCCATTTCCAAACTGCCACTCCTGTCAAAAGTCCTTGAAAAGGTAATTCTAAATCAACTACTGCCTTACCTACACCAAAATACCATCCTGGAAAGTTTCCAGTCAGGTTTCAGGGCCCAGCACAGCACAGAGTCTGCCTTGTTGAAGGTACACAACGACCTGCTTCTCGCCATCGACACCGGCGATTGTGCAATCTTGCTCCTTCTCGACCTCAGCGCAGCGTTCAATACAGTGGACCACACCATCCTTATTGACCGTCTCCGGTACGGGGTTGGTGTTGATGGCACTGCCCTGAGCTGGTTCGTTTCCTACCTCAAAAATAGGAGTTTCTCCATCAACGTAGGCAATTATTCCTCTTCCCCAGCTAGTCTCTCCTGCGGGGTTCCACAAGGCTCCATCTTAGGCCCCATTCTCTTCTCTCTGTACATGCTCCCCCTCGGCCAAATCATTCAAAGGCACGGCATTTCTTTCCACTGCTATGCGGATGACATTCAGCTTTATCTCCCCCTGAAACCCAACAACCGGTCAAATTTAATCAGCCTCATGCTCTGCCTTGAGGACATAAAATGTTGGATGGCACAGAACTTCCTTCAACTAAACGAGAGCAAGTCTGAAGTCATCCTATTCGGCCCCCCCGACTCCATCAAAACGATAACAGGCAGCCTTGGAAGCCTATCCTCCCTAGTCAAACCACATGTCAAAAACCTTGGCGTGATATTTGACTCCGCATTAAAGGTTGACAAGCAAGTCAACGCTGTGGTAAAAGCCAGCTTCTTCCATCTTCGTACCAGCTTCGTACCATAGCTAAAATCAAACCATTCCTCCAATTTGACGACATTGAAAAAATCATCCACGCATTCATTTCCTCCCGTCTACACTACTGCAACTCCCTATACACTGGGAACAGCCAATCATCCCTGTCCCGCCTACAATTGGTCCAAAATGCCACAGCGAGACTCCTGACGGGTACCCGTAAAAGGGACCACATCACCCCGATTCTGGCCTCTCTCCACTGGCTCCCAGTACAGTACAGGATCAACTTCAACTCCCCCTATTCACATACAAAGCCCTAAAGGGGGTTGCCCCCCCCCCCCCATATCAAAAATCTTCTAACCCACCACTCTATCTCCAGGTCCCTCAGGTCGGCCGACTTGGGGCTACTGACCATCCCGCGGTCTAGGCTTAAGCTCAGGGGTGACCGCGCTTTTGCGGTTGCAGCTCCTAGACTGTGGAACAGCATCCCTCTCCCCATCAGAACTGCCCCCTCAATCGACTCCTTTAAGTCCAGGCTCAAAACCTATTTCTACTCCCTAGCGTTTGAGGCCCTCTGAGGGGGCGCTGTGAACTGTTTATGTATGTGCTGTCATGTTTGTGTGCCATTGTATGTTCGTTCTTAGTACCTGAACTGATGTACAGCACTTTGGTCAACGTGGGCTGTTTTTAAATGTGCTATACAAATAAAATTGACTTGACTTGACTTGAGTAAGAAATATGTGCTTTCCTATATAGAGACACAATTGCACAATTGCCAACCTCTTTGGAATGTCAATCAGTATGCCATGTTTTATTTTTAGTCTCACTAATATACATTTGTTTAAAGAGATATATTTATTGAGTACAATATTGCTAGACTAGTCACCCAACAGTCATGAGATCAAAGCCCATTTTATCATGTTGTGGGAATTAATTTAAATAAATCTATTAATTTATGGCTTAGTATCAGAAAAGTTATATGCAATGATGTTCTTCAGGAAGAAGAAATTGGCACTCATACTTGGTCTGCTTAATGGTGACTGCAGTAGATTTCCGATGTTTACTAAATCCTTTCAGCTGTCAGCAAGCACCAGGGTTCAAAAACAGTAAGAATATTAGACAGGGCTGCAGACAATTGCTCAGATATGGTATCAGAACACGAGATAAGTAATCACAGTTCTGTTAACTGTGAAAAAGATATCTTAACAAAAATCTGAAAATTGGCATCCAAGTTGGAGAATATAGGTAGAGCTTTTCTGGGTAGAATTGTAGTGGTTGGTTATCATATTGGGTAGAGAACTTAGGGATAGGAGAGGGGTGATCTCTTTGTTAAGGTTATGCTGTAAGCCTCCCAATAGTCTGCAGGAATAGAAGTAACATATATGTAAGCAAAATGCAGAAAGGTATAAGAGCAATAGGGTTGTAGTATACAACTTCCCAGTTTTAACTGGGATTGCCTTAGTGCAAGAGGGTTAGATGGGGCAATATTTGTTAAGTGTGAGACGATATGTAGATAATCCTTTTTTTTGTTGTTGTTTGTTTTTTGTAATCCTACTAGGGATATGACTGTACTCAATTTTATATTAGGAAATAAAACTGAGCAGGTAGTGGAATGTTGATGGGGGAGCAATGACTGTAATTTTGTCCCTGGATGAAGGGAAGGAAAAGTTGAAAGAGGAGGTGTTGCACCTTGTGCAGTTGCATGGTGAAGTGCCACAAGACTGAGAGTGATCGCCATGAATTTGAAAATATGAAAGAATAATGTTGGATTGGGTAAAGGGAGCTTGTTGGTCAGCCTGGCCATGGTGAGCCAAAGGGTTAGTATCATGTCTAATTGAATGGAAGTAATGTTTTTAAAAAGTAGATCATGTGATAGAAACACTAGTTTAGACTTGATGAACCAAACAGTTTGATTCTCAAAATACTCTGATTTTATTAATAATTCCCTGCAATTCCATGCTTGTCCTTTTCTCCTGTTCCACAAAGAAACATACTATTCAAACTTTAATGGAGGATAATGTAAACTTTTAAAATATGAGTACAACATTCACCTAACACTTTATGTGATCCACACAACAGGACATTTTCTTGGTTAAATGAATAAAGAACAATTTTGACATTTTTACCCATATTCTCCAACTTAGATACAGTCCTCAGATTTTTGTGAGCATATCTTTGCAAAGTCACCCAGACTTACTACAATATCCAAACAATTATCTGCAGGCCTGTCTAATATTTTGAACTGTGGTGGTCTTTTACAATTGATCTTATCAGAATGTATAAGATTATTAAGGGGTTGGACACGTTAGAGGCAGGAAACATGTTCCCAATGTTGGGGGAGTCCAGAACAAGGGGCCACAGTTTAAGAACAAGGGGTAGGCCATTTAGAACGGAGATGAGGAAAAACCTTTTCAGTCAGAGAGTTGTGAATCTGTGGAATTCTCTGCCTCAGAAGGCAGTGGAGGCCAATTCCTCTGAATGCATTCAAGAGAGAGCTAGATAGAGCTCTTAAGGATAGCGGAGTCAGGGTGTATGGGGACAAGGCAGGAACGGGGTACCGATTGAGAATGATCAGCCATGATCACATTGAATGGCGGTGCTGGCTCGAAGGGCTGAATGGCCTAATCCTGCACCTATTGTCTATTGTCTATTGAAAGGATTTATTAAATATCGGAAATCTACTACATAAAATCAAAGTCACCATTAAGCAAACCAATAAGTATGAGCAGAAAGTTCTCCTTCCTGAAGGATATCATTGTAAGTCCGTAACTGGTACCATAAATCTTTCAAATAGGTTCCCACTGTTCGTCAATGTGGACTTTTACCTCATGACTTATGTCTACCTAGCCTGACAATATTGTACTCAATAAATATACTTTAAATTAATGTATATCAGTTAAACTAAAAATATAACGTGGGCAGCCTTTCTAAGATGGTCGTGCAACTGTTTCCCTTTAAATGAAAACACATATTTATTAGTGTGTGGTCATGACCCAGACCAAGCTCCCATTTCACAGAATACTGCCAGGGCCAGTTGGAGCTACTGGTTGCTAGCCACTTCAATTCCCTCTCCTATTTGCCCATTGCCAGAGTGAGGCCACATGCAAACTGAAAGGAAAGTGCCTCATACTCTCATAGCATGGCCTATAGCACAAACATTGAATTGCCCAATTTCAGGTAAGCCTGCCCTCTGATCTTTTTCCCCTACTGATCTAAGTAGGTCCTCTCACGCACACCTTTCTTTCCTCACCCCTGTGACCCAATTTCTTTCTCATTATCTGCCTCCACATTCTGCTCATCACCCACCCCTAACCCCTCCCAGACACCCTATTTCTCCCCCCTCCCTTTCCCATCTACTACCATCCTTCCCTCTGGTTCCACATATCACTCCTCATCTTTCATTTCAGATTCCACCATCTGCACTCCTTTATCTCCTCCACTTTTTACCGTCAGCCTTTATGACTATTCCACCCTTCTCTCCCCCACCTAATGCTTCTACCAATCAACTCCTCCTGACCTGGTTGTACCTAACACTTGCTAGCTCTAGCCCCACCTGTCTGTCCTTTTCCCTACACAAATGCTGCCTGACCCATTGAATTGCTCCAGGGCATTGTTTTTTTGCTGAAGATTCCAGCATCTGCATTCTTTTGATGATAATTCTGTTATTTTCAAAGTGTTTATGGAAAGGATAAGGTTGGTCCTCAAGTAAGGTCTTGAATTGGATTTAGCCTCATTTCAACAGCTTAAGAGAAGTCTTGGCAAAAGACCTGGCAGGTGTTACTGGTTAGAATGAAAGCTCACGGGAGGAAGTCTTTTAAAAGAGTTAGTAGGAGTTCAGTATCAGCATGAGGGAGAAGGCAAATGCAGCAAGGTTAAGGAACCCTGAATTATAAGGTTTGATTGGGAAGAAAAAAGAAGCAAATAGCAGGTTAAGGCTGCTGAAATTGAGGGAGTTGCATGAGGAAAATAGTCTGTACAGGAGATAATTTTAAAACATTAGAGGGGAAAAAGAGCTCGGGTTAAAACAAGTAAAATTAAGGTGAAGCCCAAGGTATTGTATAAGTATATCAAGAGCTGGAGGGTAGCCAGAGTATGAAAGGATCCCCTTAGGGATCAATGGAGTAATTAATGTGTAGAGCCATGCTATGTGGGTGGGTCATAGATAGATACTTCTCCCCTGCATTCATCAAGGGAAATAACATGAAAAGTAGTGAGCTCATGGATGGGACATAGAAAATCTGTAGCAGACCAATATTAAGAATCAAAGTGTAAGATATCATGGGATGGTTAAAAGTTGATATATCCCCTGGGCTGAATGAGATCTATGCCAAGTTGCTGTGCGAAACAAGGCAGGAGATAGCTGGTTTCCTGATTGATTGTTATCTCTTTATTAGCCACAGGTCAGGTGTCAGAAGACTTGAGGGTAGCTAATGTTCCTTTATTCAAAGGCAGCAGGGGTGAGCTGGGCAACAACAGGCTGGTGAGCCTTGCGTCAATGGTAGGGAATTTATTTGAGAAATTCTTGAGGGATAGAATTTCTGTACATTTTTGAAAAGGCAGGGACTGATCAGGCATTGTCAGCATGGCTTAGTATCTCACTAATTTGATTGTTTTTTGAGGAGGTAACAAAGTAAATTGATGAAGGCAGGGTTGTAGATGTCATCTCCAGGGACCTTTGTAAGGGATTTGACAAGATTCTGCCTGGTCGGCTGGTCCAGAAGGTTAAAACACATGGAATCCATTGGATTGAATCCAAAAATGGCTTGGTGGTTGGAGGCAGAGGGCAGTGGTAAAAGATGCTTTTCTCATTAAATGTCTGTGAATCATATTGCAGTAATCAATACCAGAATTCCTGTTTGTGAAAAATATTAACATCATGGATATTAATGTAGGAGATAGGATAAGTGAGTTTATAGATGACACAAAAATTGGTTGTGTTATGGACAGTGAGGAAGGTTGTCTCAGGCTAGTGCAGGATCTAGATCAGAAGCAAAGTTGGATGAAAAGTGTTGGCAGATGGAATTTAATCCTGAGAAGTGCAAGGCAATGTCTTTTTAGAAGTCAAATATGGGTAGGACATATATACTAAATGGTAGGGCACTAAGGAATGTTATGAATAGGAAAACCTTGGGGTTCAAGTCCATAACTCCCTGAAAGTGGCAATACATGTTGACTGGATAGCGAAAAGGAAATATGACATGCAACGTAAAAGCTATGACATTATGTTGCAATGTTACAAAACACTTGTTTAACTGCACTTGGAGTATCGTGTGCAATTACGGCCACCACATATATCTATATACTAAAACTCTCGTTTGTTTGTTTGTTTGTTCCTGAGCTACAGCCAAAACGGTACAATTTTAGGCCCACCTTACTCGCCATTGTCCCTTTGGTGCTAATGGAAGAAGTTTAATTGAAATCGGTGTTATGTTTTTAAAGTTATTCACATTTTAAAGTTAAAATCTATCTCCTAGGGAGGGTGGGGAGGGAAGAGGGAGGGGAGGAGGGAGGTTAAGGGGGGTTGAGGGGGATGGAGTGGGGGGGAGGGGGGGAGGGGAAGGGGGAGGAGGGGGGAGGAGAGGGTGCTGCACCAATGCAGGAGAGGTTTGGGCCCAACCGGTCCACTTGGTCTAGTAGTAAATACAAATGTGATTGCACTGGAGAGAATGCAGAAGATATTCGCCAGCATGTTACCTGGATTTGAACACACTAGTTATAAAGAGAGTTTAGACAGGCTGGGCTTGTTTCCTCTGGAATGATCTGGGAGGTAATTAGATGAAGGTAGATAAAAGTTTAAGAGGCATCGATATGGGAGATAGTCAGAATCTTTTTCCCACAGTAAGAGTATCAAAAACAAGAGGACCTCAGTTTAAGATCAGTCAAAAAAGTTTTAAAGAGATTTTGAGGGGAAAGTAACGAAGAGAATGGTTTAAATCTGGAACTTGCTACTAAAGGAGGTAATGGAATCAGATGCAATCATGATGTTTAAGAGAAATTTAGATAAGCACCTAAATAAGTAAAGCATAGAACAACACGAACCTCACCTGGGCAAATGTGAGTAGTGTAGATGGGTAAAATGTTAACATGGTTATGGGTAGTTGAAGGTACTGTTTGTGTGGTGTACAACTATGTGACTGTATGATCTCATTACTGTTGATTAGTAGCATACCCATTACCCGAAGGATTGCAGAAATTGAATAAAATGGCTCAAAAACAAGTCAGGAACGGGCAATAAATATTGGCATTGCCACTGACATCCACATACCAGAAATGAATTTTAATGGAAGTGGCACAAACCATACCTTGAGATGAGGGGACATGCCACTGAAGCTTCAACAAAGTTAAGGTGTCCTACAATCAACAGCAAATCTATGTAGCCCTACTCCAGTTGACAATGTAAATATAATATTTCAAGATTTATTTGGGTGGCATGGTGGCGCAACGGTAGAACTGCTGCCTTATAGCGTTTGCAGCACCGGAAACCCACGTTCGATCCCGACTACGGGTGCTGTCTGTACGGAGTTTGTACGTTCTCCCCGTGACCTGCGTGGGTTTTCTCCCACACTCCAAAGACGTACAGGTATGTCGGTAAATTGGCTTGGTAAATGTGCAAAATTGTCCCTAGTGTGTGTAGGAGAGTGTTACTATGCGGGAATCGCTGGTCGGTGCGGACCCGGTGGGCCAAAGGGCCTGTTTCTGCACTGTATCTCTAAACTAAACTAAGCTCAGTTCATCAGTTGTATTCATCCTTAACTATGGTGGAAATCAGCATGAGAAAAAGTTGAAGTATTGGCAACCAGATCAATCAACCTATTTTCCTTAAGGTCCCCACCATCGCAGATCACAATTTATTTCTAGGTCTGCTTCGCAGTAATGACCTTGAAAACATCAAAACCTTTGGTCTTTGACAGCATCAGCATCCTCCAGATAATGTAGAAAATTGGCAAGCATATCTAAGGTCCAAGGTCTGAGTTGGCCTCACTGCATTTGATCTTAATACACACTGGTTGTTATTCAGGCACATTTCCTGCTTTTCTCTTTTTTCAAAATCAATTTTTCATAAACTATTGGCCAAGAGACGTTTCTCACAGGAATCCACCAATACTGTTATGGAATCAAAGATTCAAAGAACTTTAAACATTAAAGTCTAAATACTAAAATGGGACGGAGTTAATTAGGCTTACATAATCTTGTACTGGCTATTGCAAGTTGTGCAGAAGTGGACAGGGATGACTTTCACCCACTTCTGTGCAGGGTAGCCTCAGACAAACATACGTGCAGCTGTTGAAGCACAGTACCCGAGGCTACAACGTTTGGCCCCTTGGTTTATCCTGTAAAACCTTTGACCAATACAAGTGCCACATGGTCCATCAACATCTGTATTTCAATGCCGTTGTGAAAATTAAGGGGCTAAAAATATAATTTCATAACTTGTCAATGTCACAGAACTCAGAAACATAATAAAGATTAAAGAAAGTGGTAACCACCTCAAGGAGGAAAACTGTGAAATTAGAGGAAAGAATAGTAGATAAAACATAGAACAGTACAGCATTGGAAAGGGCCCTTCAGCCCACAACATTTGTGCTGAAGATGATGCCTTCTTAAACTGATCTGTCTGTACATGATCCATATCCTTCTATTCCCTGCACTTCCATGTGCCTATCTAGAACCTCTTATGCACAACTATTGTATCTGCCTGCACCACCACCTCTGGCAATGTGTTCAAGGCCACCCACTTTTTTAGAAAGGAGGGAGAGAGAAAAAGGGAAATTATAGACCAGTTAGTCTGACATCAGTGGTGGGGAAGATGCTGAAGTCAATTATAAAAGACAAAATTGCGGAGCATTTGGATAGCAGTAACAGGATTGTTTCGAATCAGCATGGATTTACGAAGGGGAAATCATGCTTGACTAATCTTCTGGAATTTTTTGAAGATGTAACTAGGAAAATTGACAGGGGAGAGCCGGTGGATGTGGTGTACTTCGACTTTCAGAAAGCCTTCGACAAGGTCCCACATAGGAGATTAGTGGGCAAAATTAGAGCACATGGTATTGGGGGTAGGGTACTGACATGGATAGAAAATTGGTTGGAAGACAGAAAGCAAAGAGTGGGAATAAATGGGTCCCTTTCAGAATGGCAGGCAGTGACTAGTGGGGTAGTGCAAGGATCCGTGCTGGGACCGCAGCTATTTACAATATACATTAATGACTTGGATGAAGGGATTAAAAGTACCATTAGCAAATTTGCAGGACACAAAGCTGGGTGGCAGTGTGAACTATGAGGAAGATGCTATGATGTTGCAGGGTGACTTGGACAGGCTGTGTGAGTGGGCGGGTGCATGGCAGATGCAGTATAATGTGGATAAGTGTGAGGTTATCCACTTTGGTGGTAAGAATAGGAAGGCATATTATTATCTGAATGGTGTCAAGTTAGGAAAAGGGGACGTACAACGAGATCTGGGTGTCCCAGTGCATCAGTCACTGAAAGGAAGCATGCAGGTACAGCAGGCAGTGAAGAAAGCCAATGGAATGTTGGCCTTCATAACATGAGTTAAGTATAGGAGCAAAGAGGTCCTTTTGCAGTTGTACTGGGCCCTAGTGAGGCCGCACCTGGAGTACTGTGTGCAGTTTTGGTCTCCAAATTTGTGGAAGGATATTCTTGCTATTGAGGGCATGCAGTGTAGGTTTACTAGGTTAATTCCCGGAATGGCGGGACTGTCGTATGTTGAAAGACTGGAGCGACTAGGCTTGAATACACCGGAATTTAGAAGGATGAAAGGGGATCTTATTGAAACATACAAGATTATTAAGGGGTTGGACACGTTAGAGGCAATGTTGGGGGAGTCCAGAACAAGGGGCCACAGTTTAAGAATAAGGGGTAGGCCATTTAGAACAGAGATGAGGAAAAACCTTTTCAGTCAGAGAGTTGTAAATCTGTGGAATTCTCTGCTTCAGAAGGCAGTGGAGGCCAATTCTTTGAATGCATTCAAGAGGGAGCTAGATAGAGCTCTTAAGGATAGCGGAGTCAGGGGGTATGGGGAGAAGGCAGGAACGGGGTACTGATTGAGTATGATCAGCCATGATCAAATTGAATGGTGGTGTTGGCTAGAAGGGTCGAATGTCCTACTCCTGCACCTAATGTCTATTGTCTATTGTCTACCACCACTCTCTGTGTAAAAAGACTTGCACCGTATATTTCCATTCAACTTTGCCCCACTCACCTTGTAGCCATGTCCTCCAGTGTTGCCTATTTCCATTCAACTTTGCCCCACTCACCTTATAGCCATGTCCTCCAGTGTTGCCTATTTCCATTCAACTTTGCCCCACTCACCTTGTAGCCATGTCCTCTAGTGTTGCCTATTTCCATCCTAGGGAAAAGGTCCCGACCTTCACCCTATCCGTATCTCTCATCATTTTATATACTTCTATGTAGTTGACACCCTCTAATCCAGGCAGTATTCTGGTAAACCTCCTCTGCACCCTTTTCAAAGCCTCCACATCTTTCCTGTAATGGGAGGACCTGAGCTGCATGTAATTCTCCAAATGAGTGAGGCCTAACCAAAGTCCTATAGAGCTGCATGTAATACTCCAAATGAGTGAGGCCTAACCAATGTCCTATAGAGCTGCATGTAATACTCCAAATGAGTGAGGCCTAACCAAAGTCCTATAGAGCTGCATCAGGAATTCCTGACTCTTATATTTAATACCCCAGCAATGAAAGGAAGCATACCCTTCACCCTCTTTACCTTTATAGAAACATAGAAACATGGAAAATAGGTGCAGGAGGAGGCCATTCGGCCCTTTGAGCCAGCACCGCCATTCATTGTGATCATGGCTGATCGTCCCCAATCAATAACCTGTGCCTGCCTTCTCCCCATATCCCTTGATTCCACTAGCCCCTAGAGCTCTATCTAACTCTCTCTTAAACCATCCAGTGATTTGGCTTCCACTGCCCTGTGTGGCAGAGAATTCCACAAATTCACAACTCTCTGGGTGAAAAAGTTTTTCTCACCTCAGTTTTAAATGGCCTCCCCTTTATTCTAAGACTGTGGCCCCTGGTTCTGGATTCGCCCAACATTGGGAACATTTTTCCTGCATCTAGCTTGTCCAGTTTTATAATTTTATATGTTTCTATAAGATCCCCTCTCATCCTTCTAAACTCCAGTGAATACAAGCCTAATCTTTTGAATCTTTCCTCATATGACAGTCCCGCCATCCCAGGGATCAATCTCGTGAACCTACGCTGAACTTTAGATGATTGTAACAGTAATCTTCACGAACAATTATATGATTATTACCACCCAGTTTGTTTTAGTAGTGTGTCTGAGGTATAAATACCTAGCAGAACACAGGGGCTAGTTCACCTGCTCCTCTTCAAAACTGTTTCCATTTTATTTGACTTCTACGTGAGTGTGGGATTGGGGAACTTGGTTTAACATCTGATTGTAAAGACGGCACTTCTGCCAGTAGAGATCACACTTAGTCCATGCAGTGACTATCTGCTGACTTCAGCTGAGTGCTGCCTACCTCATCATTGATGCTCAGAATAGAAAGTTAAAAGAAGCTTTAATTGAAGTAATCATGAATTGTTTGATAGAGTAAATAAAGATACATTATTTCCAATGGCAGAAGGATTGGTGATCAGAAGTTTCAAATTTAAGCTGATTGGTAGAATGGCCAGAATATTTCATGCAATAAGTTGGCATGCTTGTGGCACAAATGCAGTATTAATTTTCAATAAAGAATTTAATAAATATATGAAAATAATAGGGTTATAGAGAAAGATCAAAAGAAGGAACTAATCAAATAACAGTACCATACAGCAAGTATTGACACGGTGGTTCAAAACAGTTCCATCTATGCTGAATCCTTTTGTGATTCCATAAAATTCATGTTAACCAGAGCGAATTTCAACAGATTGCACTTCACTGACCGAGAATAAGTATGTAAAATCTATTGCCAATTTGTGATAGTGAGCTGGTTAGTGTCTTGAGAGTTTGCAATTAAATGGCCTCCATTCTAAAGTGTTAAGATATTGCCTCAAACATTTCTCATCCTAGCAATCATATTAGGGAGATGGGATGTTTGAAGATAATCAATCAGCGACAGTGGATGATTGTTTTCATTACAAATGCTATATTACAAGTGAAAAAAAATCGAATAGTAAAAGTAGAAAATATATGGTAATATGTGAACAGTTGGGAACAGAACACCTACAAAAAAAATGCAAAGGAGACTACAATTATCTTCATAATAATTACCAAAGGAATTTGGGGTGCCTTAAAGATCTCATATCATTGCTGTTCAATGCATTATTGTTTGTTCCTCCTTGCGGTGGTCCATTAATTTATGGAAGAATTTCTTGCTCACTATTTAATATTGTGCATTCAAGCACCTTTATAATAAAATAACAACGAACTGCAGATAGACACACAATGCTGGAGTAAACCAGCAGGTCAGGCTGCATCTCTGGAGAACATAGAAAGCTGATGTTTTGGGTTGGGATCCTTCTTCAGACATTGAAGTGGGTGCAGATAAGAAAGCTGGAAGAGAGGATATGGGCAGGAAAGTGCAATGGGTGAACAAAGACAAATATATTTTAATCTAATTTGATTACTCTAATTGGACACGTTAGAGGCAGGAAACATGTTCCCAATGTTGGGGGAGTCCAGAACCAGGGGTCACAGTTTAAGAATAAGGGGTAGGCCATTTAGAACGGAGATGAGGAAAAACTTTTTCAGTCAGAGAGTTGTAAATCTGTGGAATTCTCTGCCTCAGAAGGCAGTGGAGGCCAATTCTCTGGATGCTTTCAAGAGAGAGCTAGATAGAGTTCTTAAAGATACGGAGTCAGGGGGTATGGGGAGACGGCAGGAACTGGGTACTGATTGTGAATGATCAGCCATGAACACATTGAATGGTAGTGCTGGCTCGAAGGGCTGACTGGCCTACTCCTGCACCCATTGTCTATTGTCTATTGTATTTTCTGATAGGCAGGTTGTTGGACAAAAGCCATGAATGAAAAGACCAGTGTGAGCCCGAAAGGATAAAGAATCACAAAATTGTGAAAGAAATGTTAGAAAAGCACCTTAAGAATATTTCTAAGGAAGAATATAATACATCTCAAGTATGATATGTTGTTTTCTGGTGTCTAATTTTATTTAAGGATAGCAATTAAACTTCACATTATGCAGGAAATGGTGTTGGGTAGACTGATGGGACTGAAGGCTGATAAATCCCCAGGGCCTGATGGTCTGCATCCCAGAGTACTTAAGGAGGTGGTTCTAGAATTTGTGGACACATTGATGATAATTTTCCAATGTTCTATAGATTCAGGATCAGTTCCTGTGGATTGGAGGGTAGATAATGTTATCCCACTTTTTAAGAAAGGAGGGAGAGAGAAAATGGGAAATTATAGACCAGTTAGTCTGACATCAGTGGTGGGGAAGATGCTGGAGTCAATTATTAAAGACGAAATTGCGGAGCATTTGGATAGCAGTGACAGGATCGTTCCGAGTCAGCATGGATTTACGAAGGGGCAGCAGTCACAGAGCAAAAAAAAAGAACACAAGACACACAACCCCAACACAAACATCTATCACAGTGACTCCAAACACCCCCTCACTGTCATGGAAGGCAAAAAAACGTCCTCTCTCTTTCCCCATGCCCCTCCCACGGACAGACAGCTCGACCCCTACCGAGGCGACCGACCCGCACAGCCCCCGCAAGGAGATGGGAGGTCCCACGGCCGAGCCGTACCGGGCGATGGAAGGCCCCACGGCCGAGCCGTACCGGGCGATGGAAGGCCCCATGGCCGAGCCGTACCGGGCGATGGAAGGCCCCGCGGCCTAGCCGTACCGGGCGCTGCTAAGTCCCGCGGCCGAGCCGCACCTGCGATGGAAAGTCCCGAGGCTGAGCCGCGCCGCACTGGAAAGTCCTACGGCCGTACCGGGCGATGGAAAATCCCGCGGCCGAGCCTCGCCGGGCGATGGAAGGCCCCGCGGCCGAGCTGCACCGGGCACTGTTAAGTCCCGCGGCCAACCCGCACTGGGCGATGGAAGGCCCCGCGGCCGAGCCTCGCCCCGAGGAAGAGACCTAAAAAAAGAAAGATTTCCCCCACCCCACACCACCCCCCACACCCCCCACACATACACAGCCAAAAACAAACCACCCCAACACCAACACACAAACAAAAAAAGAAAAAGGACAAACAGACTGCCAGCGAGCCGCAGCCGTTACGGCGCCGCCAAACGTGACAGTATTGGAGGTAGGGTACTGACATGGATAGAAAATTGGTTGGCAGACAGAAAGCAAAGAGTGGGGATAAATGGGTCCCTTTCAGAATGGCAGGCAATGACTAGTGGGGTACCACAAGGCTCGGTGCTGGGACCGCAGCTATTTACAATATACATTAATGACTTGGATGAAGGGATTAAAAGTACCATTAGCAAATTTGCAGATGATACAAAGCTGGGTGGCAGTGTGAACTGTGAGGAAGATGCTATGATGTTGCAGGGTGACTTGGACAGGTTGTGTGAGTGGGCGGATGCATGGCTGATACAATTTAATGTGGATAAGTGTGGTAAGAATAGGAAGGCAGATTATTATCTGAATGGTGTCAAGTTAGGAAAAGGGGACGTACAACGAGATCTGGGTGTCCTAGTGCATCAGTCACTGAAAGGAAGCATGCAGGTACAGCAGGCAGTGAAGAAAGCCAATGGAATGTTGGCCTTCATAACAATAGGAGCAAAGAGGTCCTTCTGCAGTTGTACAGGGCCCTAGTGAGACCGCACCTGGAGTACTGTGTGCAGTTTTGGTCTCCAAATTTGAGGAAGGATATTCTTGCTATTGAGGGCGTGCAGCGTAGGTTTACTAGGTTAATTCCCGGAATGGCGGGACTGTCATATGTTAAAAGACTGGAGCGACTAGGCTTGTATACACAGGAATTTAGACAGATGAGAGGAGATCTTATTGAAACATATAAGATTATTAATGGGTTGGACACGTTAGAGGCAGGAAACGTGTCCCCAATGTTGGGGGAGTACAGAACCAGGGGCCACAGTTTAAGAATATGGGGTAGGCCATTTAGAACAGAGATGAGGAAAAACGTTTTCAGAGAGTTGTAAATCTGTAGAATTCTCTGTCTCAGAAGGCAGTGGAGGCCAATTCTCTGAATGCATTCAAGAGAGAGCTGGATAGAGCTCTTAAGGATAGTGGAGTCAGGGGGTATGGGGAGAAGGCAGGAACGGGGTACTGATTGAGAATGATCAGCCATGATCACATTGAATGTTGGTGCTGGCTCGAAGGGCTGAATGGCCTACTCCTGCACCTATTGTCTATTGTCTATTGTCTAAAATAGTTCATGGTTCAGGGAACCATATTTTCACTTTGGTCACTGAAATTCATAATTTATATTTGTATTTATTGCAATATTCTTATAGTATTGCACTAATTTCCTTCTTGATTCAAAATTTAGATTTTCATATTAATTTGCTGAAAAAAACCCCTTTTCATTTATACCATCTACTGTTTCCATTTGCAGCATAGATGAACCCCTTAAATTATGCTGCTGGTTCAATTCAATATTATAACTTCTCTCGGTACTCAGTGTTGCTTTTTATCAAGAATTCTTTAATGAAAATACGTTATTTGAAACATAAAGTTCAATCACAACACATAGTCTGTTTACTGTTTTGAATTAATTGAGAAAAGCTAATGGTAATCAAAGCCTGTATACATTTCAGCCTGTTACACTTCATTTAGACATACCGCTTTGATTACAAGATGTGCAGAGGGATCTTGCGGTCCAAATCCATAGCTTCCTGAAATTAGCAATACATGTAGTTAAAATGGTAAAGAAGGTATATGGTGTGTAGGAAGTAGCTGCAGATGCTGGTTCAGCAGGACAGGCAGGATCTCTGGAGCGAAGAATGGGTGATGTTTTGGGTCAAGACATTTTCCAGACCCTTCCTCAGGTATATGGTGTGCTTGCCTTCATTGGCTGTGTCATTGGGTATGAGTCAGGAAATCATGATGCAACGTTAAAAAACTTTGGTTAGGCCACATTTGTAATATTGCTTACAGTTCTGAGTTCCTCAATACAGGAAGCGTTGGAGAGGGTGCAGAAGAGAGGTCCCAGACTCCAGCCTTGATTAGAGGCATTAGCTGTAAGGAGATCAATTTAGATTGTTTTCACTGGCATGTCAGAGGCTGAGGGGAGACCTGGTAGAAATATACAAAATTATATAGATATGGTAGACACATGGGAGACTAGAGGACACAGCTTTGAGTTGAAAGGGGCAAACTTTAAAGGAGATGTATGGGGCAAGTTTTTTACACAAAGGTTGATTGCAGCCTGGAACTCTCTGCCAGGGGTGGTGATGGAGGCAGATACAATGGTGGCAATTGGAAAGCTTTTAGATAGCCACATGCATAGGCAGGGAAAGAAGGGGAATGGATCATGTGTAGGCAGATGAGATTAATTTAGCTTGACATCATGTTCTGCACAGATTTGTGGGTCAAATATGTTCCTGTGCTGTACTGTTCTAAGATTTTTGACATATGTCTTTAATAAGGTTCAGATAATTAATTATTAGCTATTTCCTTATGTGTATAGCATATTCTTGCTTATCCTACCAAGGTGAGAGCAAGAACATTCTATAAATGTAAGGAAACGTAAATATTCCTCATGTTATTCTTGCTCTCTTATTGGTACCCACTTCTGGTTCTCCTCAATGTATATTATCTTGTTTTTCAAAGTTCATTGTAATGAGGATGCATTGTTCAGCTAATACTTTCTGAATGAAGGTAACACAATAAGATGCGTGCATCAATTTTAGTTTGAGGAAGAAAAGTTTTGTGATGTAGCAGACAGACAATATCGTGATAAGTTTTAAGATGATTTATACTATTTATAAACAAGTAAATAAATGTAAGCCATTTTCAAACTGAGACAGTCCAATGTTTAATATGTTTCATATGATTTGATGAATGTAATATGTACTATGACTTATTTTTGAAATGCCCTTCAGATGTTTTTTACGGTGCGCAATAACTGAACATTTCATGAAATCCATTTTCACAATTGCCATTTTATAGCTTGGATTTGACAGCTGCAGTTGAGATGGACTCGTTTTAAAGATGTGTCATGGCATGCAATTGCTCCAGTATCTCATAATTAAGCATGATCTTTGCAAGTAACTCGAATACTAATAAATTGTTAATGTGAGGTTAGATTGGAAGAATGAGCTTGATTTTCAAATGTAATCTGAAACCATAAATAGCACCTGCATTCTCCTTAGTTAATTGTACAATGCCTCCATACTGTCATGATATTATAAAGGAATGGGCAATCATTGCTGAATATAGGAACATTTTGACCTCTGGAGGAGGATTGCACTGTATCATTGTTACATTAGATATTTGCTGTAATGAAAATAGGTTTGATGAATAATTTGATGACTTCAATGAATATTTATGTTGTAGCATTGGCGTTTATGTAAAAGAACTGCAAAACAGTTTTGTGAAGCCACAGTAAATAACTCATATTTGTCATAAATAATACCAAATAAAGGAAAGAGTATATTTATATGGGTGGTGTTGCAATATATATTCTGATTGCTATACTCACCAGAATTGTACTTTGGAATCAGATGCGTCTTTAGGGATTTCATCCTTTGATTTTTTTGTAAGTACATTTCTGCTTTTGGCTCAAACAAGCCTGTCAGTTGTTGCTGGGAAACTTTTTCTATTTGCTGATTAAGGACTTTTTCAGATAAAATTGAGCTGAAATATTAAACAGAATAGCCAATTCGGAAATAATGAGCAAAAGTGAAGAAGATTCTTGACCTGAAATATCTGCTATCCATTCTTTCCGCAGAAGCTGCTTGATCTGCTGAGTTACTCCAGCACTTTGTGTTTTGCAGATTCCCGCATTTGCAGTTCCTCGCTTCTCTGAAATATTGAGACTGATTAACAGTAATAGCATCAATCAGTCATTACAACTCAAATGGACATGGATGCTTTGGAAGGATACCATTGCACATCCAGTATGTCATATCCTGCAATTGTCTTCCACTAGTACTTATCCAGTCAGGTCCTGTTGGACTTGGTTTCACTATCCTAGCTTTGACATTCTCACAGGAGTAGGAATTTCTGTTGGTGAGGTGTTTTTTGACAATTGCTCTGCAGGCTGAACTAGTAAATCATGGAACTTGTTGGCTTTGCAATGTGCACAATCTTCTGGGCTGGTTTTCTGTTGCTCTCTGTCATACTCTGGTCAACCATCGGGATGCATTCTAAACTCATTCAGGTTGGCATTCAATCAGACAGGTTGGCATGCAATCTTCCCATATTGTTCTATTGTTCCTGCATAGTTTATAACTTTCTCATTTAAAATGAATATTCACAGTCAGCAAAGAATAGTGCCGGTCAGAAGGGGATCTGTTGAAGTTACACCATATGTATCCTGCGTCATTCTGTATCTCATACCAGTCCACAATACAGGATATCATCTAACTTACTTACAGCTTAGCTAACTTACATTAGATATTGTGCCAACAATTATATCCGACACATAATTACAATTCAGCAGCAATAACAGAGGAGAATGTCTTCTGCAATTCATTAGGGAGAAGAAAGGTTGTTGTAGGAATAAAATAGATGCTGGAAATGCTCAGCAGGTCAGACAGTATCTATAGAGAGAAAAACAGAGTAAACATTTCAGGTTGATTAATTTTCATCAAATCTGGTGTAGTTTAGTTTAGTTTAGAGATACAGCGAGGAAACAGGCCCTTTGGCCCACCTAGTCTGCACCGACCAGCGATCCCCGCTCATTAAAGGGCCTGTCCTACTTAGGCGATTTTAAGGCGACTGGCGGCGACTAGGCTGTCGCCGACAGTTCGCCGGAGTGTCACGGGCATGGCCGTGAGGAGTCTTCAAAGAATCGTAGTGGATCTCGGCGCATCGCTGAGAAATCAACTGGTATGAAATTTCTCGGCGACAGCTGGCTTGTCGCCAGGTATCGTTGCTTATTGCGGGTGCTGTCGCATGCTGTCCCCAGGTTTGCTAGGTTGTCTTGGATGCATTTAGAAGCATGTAATATTAAATTAAGTAAAGTCATTTGAAGATACCATAAAATACTTGTGTTTAACCAATTTATTTACCGTCAGGACATTTGACAGGTAGATTGGAGATGATAGTTTGACTGTCAGGTAAGCATGGGAATTTTTGCGATGTTTATGGCCATCAGCGATTACATTTAAAGTAGGCTCCCAACCCAGATATGCAACCCAGAAACCAGATATGCATCTCCTGTACATTTTCAAAGAATGCCCACACTCCGCACAAAAATCCATTTAACCACTTTTAAAATTAAATTTCTTAATACTGCTGTTAATAAACTGGAAGTCAATCCAGTTTATGCCTTGTTACCGTGAAGCTTGGTTTTCAAGTAACCCGGGCAAGATGTTATATTTCAAAACTCTCAAGTAATTACAGACTTGTCAGTGATTTCAGCGAAAATTAGGACGCCGGAGAAGCATTGACAGCGTGGAAATTTTGCGATGTTTCCGAAGACGGTGTAATCTCGACCTGACTCGGCATTGTCGTGGTCATTGTCGTAGTGTAAAAGAAATTTTGCCGATCTGCAACGACTCTGACTGTCGACGGCAGTCGCCCAAAAAATCGCTTAAGTGGGACAGGCCCTTAACACTATCCTACACACACTGGGGATAATTTACACTTATACTAAGCTAATTTACCTACATACCTGTAGGAGTGTGGGAGTTGACATACTTGTAGAACTATGTCATCCATCACAAGGAGACATGCATCATCCAACACTGTGTTGACAGTGTAGTCAAGTTTACCAGTGCTGCTAATTTTAAACTTGTTACTAGCAATGGGTAGGTGACTAGTGTTGATACATTTTCTGTTCACAGATATTTTAAATAGATGACAAAATTGATAAGGGCTCTATTATACTTGCCTTCCAATAAATAACAATGAATTTTTACATTAAACATGGGCTCATGGACAATAACCAAAATACCATCTGAAATTCTGTTCCTCCTGGAGTTCCTATTGTTTTTTTTATCTTGCTGCTCCAGTCTTAGTGCATCCCATTATGCTCCATTTCATGGCATTTAGTCAGACTCACTAAATGTGACCTAAAGAGCTGAATCGCAGGGCAGTTAACCAGTGCATAGCATAGGTGACGTGATCTCTTCATCATACAAAAGCTTACTTTTACTGGCAAGTCAACTGCCTTGACTGCAAGTCAACTGCACGTATAACTTCAATCAAATAATTTGGACCCATTTCCAGAATTCTATCCCTTAATCTTAGATGATGAGATGAGAAATCAATTGTGAAATTGGTCCCATTTTCTACTGTCAAGTGTCTGTAAATGATTAGTCAATTGTCCACTCTTCTAATTAACAGTCATCTCAGAGCTCTGCATCTTTCACCTTTAAGATAATATTAGACTGAGGTGGACCTGTTGGGTCCAAATCTCTCCTGTGGGCCTCTCCTGGGGCAACCCTCCCCCAACTGACGATCCTGCAGGCCAGGCAACCCTCTCCCACTGATGAAGCCCATTGCCGGGCGGGGAGTGTCCCCCGGGGCCATGGGTGGGCGAGGGGGGGACGGGGAAGGGGAGAGGGAGCCAATCACCTCGGCCCCATGCCGCCAGCACTGCAGCCAGAGAGAGCAGTGGACCCAAAGCCTCTAGGCACGGCAGCGATCGTCGGCGAACAGCGCCAACGGCAATCTTGTTGGACCCTCTGCCGCCGCGCTGCACCATGGGAGGAAGGTGAGGTGCAGGGCACGCTGGGACGGGCGCCAGTCCTCCCGGCGGGGGAGGGGGAGCAGATGAGTAGGTGAGGGAGGGGGGGTGAGGGATAAATGGGGGTTGAGGGGTGATAGAGTGGGTGGGTGGGAAGGGAGGAGGGGGGTTCAGGGAGGATGGAGTGGGTGAGTTAGTGGCAGCTCATCGGCCCACAGTCCCCCCTCCCTCATTGACCGCTACTCCCGTCACTCTAGCGGGTCCCGCCCCCAGTGGTCATCGTGGGCCCCCCCTCCCTCATTGACCGTCACTCGGGCGGGTCCCATTGTGACGTCATATGCTGAACATGGCAATTGTCGGTTTAATACGGTAATTTTTAAACTTTAAAATCTCTCTAACTTTAAAAATATAAGACCAATTTGAATGAAACATGTTAAACACTCCCCAGGACAATGGTGAGTAAGATGGTCCTTTTCCCACATTTATACTTCATCTTTTCCCAACGACGTAACCCATTGATCTACTTCCCTTTGCAGCCTCTTCACAACTTACATTTCTGCCTATCTTTGTGTCATCAGCAAATTTAGCAAGCATACAGATGCTTCCTTCTACTGAGTTATTTTATTAAACCGTGGCTCTGAAACTAATCCAAATGGTGCACTACATTGTACATCTTGTCAAGCATAAAAAGTTTCATCTTTTTTTTCCATTAGCTGGACAAGCATATTAATATATTGCCTGCTGTGTGGTTGCATTTTCTGTGATAACGTGTGATGTGCCAACATACAGAATTATTCTTGGGGATCTAAGTGCAGCCACACCTCTGTTTTCTCCACTTTGGAGTATTGTGGCAGTATTGGACACCATGCTATAGGAAGGGTTTGGAGAGGTCACACAAGAGGTTCTGCAGGATTTTGCCAAGATTGGAGTGTGTTTGCTACAAGGTGAGGTTGTACAAACTTGGAAGGCTTTCACTGAAGCATCAGAGACTGAGGGTAGGACACAAAATGCTGGAGTAACTCAGCAGGTTAGGCAGCATCTCTGGAGAACATGGATAGGTGATGTTTCAAGTCGAGACCCATCTGAAGATTATTTTTCCTGATGGGAAATTTCTAATACTAGAGGGCAGAGGTTTATGATGAGAGGGAGAAATTTTAAGAGATGTATGAGGAAATGTTTTTTACACAGAGAATGTTAGGCCTGGAACATGTTGCCACGGCAGGTGGGAGAAGCAGATATGATAGCAACATTTAAGAGGCATTTAGATTGACACATAAATGGAGAGGAAACAGAGGATCATTTTCAGGCAGGTGAGATCAGTTGGATTGCCATCGTTGTTGTCATAAACTTTGTGGAAAGAAGTTCTTGTGGCTGCATTGTTCTCTGTTCTAACATATTTTGCAATGGTATAACTCATTTTGTTGAATGGATCACTATGGGGAGATGGCATATGTGCTTCGACATTTGCCAGTGAAGTTAAGGCAATGAAGACTCCTCATTTTGCTCGTAATGCAAGCAACACAGCCCTATAAATTGTTCATTGATGAGAGGAGGGCATTAATATATGTAGTTCCTGACCCAAAACATCATTGGCATAAAATGTACTAATTACTGATTTTGGACTTTAGCATGGCACACAAACATTTAGGAACACCAGAGACCTAAGTTATTGGTCACCACCGAGTCATTCCCCCACCCACTACAGCATTGCAAAACTTGGAAAAAAATAACTGTACATGGACCACATAAGGTAGCGAGCTTTTTACCCTTGCGGAACCCTTGGAATACATTTTCATGTCGCAGGGAACCCCTACATAAAAATTATTATATATCTTTATTAATCTCTTTCTTTCTCTTTCATAAACTCAAAGTTCATAAGGCAAACATAATATATTTTTCTGATAACTGGTTTAAGTAAAAAATAGCACGTTTTCCTCAAGTTTATTGACAATGCAAAAAAAACCTGAAATCAAACTGCTTGTTCAAGAGACCTCATAAGGAAGTTTTCATTCACAAAAAACAAAATCAACCACATCTGTAAACACAAAAAATCTGTAAACATAAATAACCAACATCATATATAACACATATAAACATTTATTTAAAACAAAAAAGCTGTAACTAACAGAAACATACATAAACACAAACTTTTCATAAACTAACAAAAATAAACATAAACATACTTAATTTTTAAAAATTCATATGACATCCCTAAATGATGGGCAAACATTACTAAATAACTGGGTGAATGAGGGACTCTACCTGCACAGCAGGAAGCACAGACAGGACTGATGGAGACCGTGCATGCGTCCGTACACGAGTGAGTCACTTGACGATACACGAATCCGTCACATCCAGCTCCTGTCCACTGACCACTAAAGGCCGTTTCACACTGGCGCCGTATAGACATCGGTAAATATATTCCCTATGATTATTATACTTTAAAATGATATAACAGGTCGGAAACTTTATTATAACACCCAAGAATTTTCCAAGAATATGGTGTATGTGTATAATAAAATTACGAATATGAAATTAAACACAAAAATGACTCAAAAATGCATTTACATATGATTAGCCTAGTTATCACTATTTCTCTCAGAACCCCTAGCGACCTCTAGCAGAACCCTAGTGTTCCGGGGAACCCCGGTTGAGAAACGCTGATATAGGGGGATGAATCAGGAAAGAAACCAAGTTGTCTGTATTGAATTGAGAACCAAGAGTTGACTTGGGGTTGGAGGATTAGAACCGGGATTAGATCAGAGCTATGGGTAAATGGCTGGGGATGGGATAGGGATGGGACGTAAGACCAGGATAAAGTCCGTGGACAGTGAATTGGAGGATATGATCGTGACTGACAGGGACACAAGCTGATGACTGAGATCGCTGTTGCATCTGGGAAATAATGTTGGAATATGTATTTGTTTTAAAGATTGAGGTCCTGTGGCAGCATAGTGAGTGTTGGGGATGGGGAGTTGTATTGATGGATTGGGGCTTAAGGTCTTTCAATTAAGCCTATATCAGAGAATTTAGGAGACACAATGAACTGCAAATGCTCGAATCTTGTGTAGCAGCCAAAGTTCTGGACAAACTCAATAAGTCAAACAGCATCTCTGGAGGACATGTCTGAAAATTAAGGAATTGGAGTACTGGAGATTTAGGACCTGTTGAATGGGGACAGGGAGAGAAAATCAAGATTATTTGTGGTTGCTTGTGGGTCGTGACCTTTTAGGAGAGATCAAGGCCAGAGCATTGAAGGCGGAGTTTAATTAGGACAAAATACCCAACTTTTCAAATACATAATATGACAGATGCCCTGCTACAGGAAGGATGTCATTAAGCTGGAAAGCATGCACAGAAGATGTTGCCAGGAAATGAGAACCTGAGCTATCGGGAGAGGTTATTCTTGGAGTGCAGGAGTTCAAGGCCCGATCTTATCAAGTTGTATAAAATCATGAGGCAATTGATAGGGTGAGTGCACAGAGTCTTTTACTTGGGGTAGGGGAATCAAGAACCAGAGGATATAGGTTTGGTGAGAGAGGAAAATTTAGTAGTAACCTGAGGGGCAACGTTTTCACTTAGAGGGTGATAGGTAGATGGATTGAGCTGCCAGAGGAAGTAGATGAGACATGTACGATAAGAACATTTAAAAGATCCTTGGACATATACATGGAGAGGAATATGTATGCAGGCAAATGGGACTATCTTAGATGGAGCATCTTGGTCAGCATGGATAATTTGACCTGAAAGACCCGTTTCCATGATGTATGAGTCCATGCTAGAAATCTGAACTAAAAACAGAAAATACTGGAATTGCAGAGCATGTTAGGCAGAATCTGTGGAGCTAGAAACATAATTAGTTTTTTAGGTAGATGGTTTTTGACCACATGTAAATCTTACTGGCACTCAAAAGTAAAAGTCCATTGTCTTGCTGGCTATTTTAAGTCTGTGCATCTCTGTTGCTCTGTTGGATTCCAGTTATCGTGTGATTTACAATAGAAAGCCACTGAGAGTGAAAGATTTGTGTAATGCAAAATGTGGGCCAAATTAATATTTGCAATAATGGTGTAACAAATTATAATAAAAAGCAGAAATTTAAATTATGTTTAATACATTTTAATTTGTTTTGGTATAATTATTTTCATTGTGTGTTGCTTTCAGTGCAAGAATTTGGAAAGTTTCCCAAATGGTATGCAATTTTAGATTGGCCTTTTCAGTGTGTGACTTGCTTACCACAGTCATTAGATACATAAGCCAAATGTTGTCGAACCAGCAATATTCCTGAAAGTATCAATGAATAGCGAAAGCTATCATCTCCTTAAATACAAATAAGATAGAACTAGACCAAGTGGACCCATTGGGTCCAAACCTCTCCTGCATTGGTGCAGCACCCTCTTCTCCCCCCGACCTCCTCTTCCCCCCCTCCTACCCCCCTCCCTCCCTCCCCCCTCCTCCTCCTCCCTTCCCCCTCCCCCTCCTCCCTTCCCCTCCTCCCCTCCCCCTCCTCCCCTCCCCCTCCTCCTCTCCTCCCCTCCCCCTCCTCCCCTCCCCCTCCTCCCCCTCCTCCCCTCCCCCTCCTCCCCTCCCCCTGCTCCCCTCCCCCCCCTCTCCTCCCCCTCTCCCTCCACCCCCTCAACCCCCCTTATCCTCCCTCACCCCCTCCCTCCCTTTAAACTTTAAAATGTGAATTACTTTAAAAATATAACACCGATTTCAATGAAACTTCTTCCATTAGTACCAAAGGGACGACGGTGAGTAAAGTGGGCCTAAAATTGTCGCACTATCGTGTACCGTTTTGGCTGTAGTTCAGGAACAAACAAACAAACAAGAGTTTTAGTATATAGATATTCTCCAGTTCATTCCAAATGAGCCTGTGTAGAATAGTGCCAACGGATTATCACCAATTGTCAATTGAAGAAGCATTTTCTAAGGCAGAAAAATTATAGCACAAGTGAAAGTGCTCTTACAATGACTATGTAAAAAGATAGAATAAGAATTGTTGATGGCTTTGGCTCTGTCTTTATCAAATAATACCTAAGCTCTCAATTCTAT
This sequence comes from Rhinoraja longicauda, assembly GCF_053455715.1. NCBI lineage: Eukaryota > Metazoa > Chordata > Chondrichthyes > Rajiformes > Arhynchobatidae > Rhinoraja > Rhinoraja longicauda. The sequence goes on along the minus strand of NC_135954.1, from coordinate 36,071,104 downwards.
AATAAAGCCTTTACAACCAGACACATTGATAGTTGGCACTTTTAAGAACTCAACAGCCACATTTTAAAATTGAATTAGGTTTTTAGATTGCAGCAGTCCATAAGAGATAAGAGGCCACTTGATATTTGATTGAATTACTTCACCTGCTCCTACTCTGTAAGGTAAGAATACTTATTGAATGTTATTGCTGCAATCACAGATGCTGCTCGAAGCAACAAGTGCTTCTGCGCAAGTACCTGCACAATCACTCAGTACAATAGGATGAATTAAATTAATTCCTGTTAAGTGTTGAACAAACCAATCAGTACTTTATATACCATCCTGAATTGTCATTTGTTCCTGAGAAAACAAATAATATTTATATAGGATGTTATAGGAGGGAAATCTAATATTGGAGAGAAAGGAAAAAGAAAGAGGGAGTATAGTGATAGTGTATTTGTATGTAAGCAATCAATTTTCAACACTTTCATGGGATGTTTGTGGCTATGCAGCAAAATTAGACATTTCCTTGATAAATGGCCAAGCTAGTCAGTTACAGCTTCTATATTAATTGTATCTGTGTATTCTGCATCAAACTGACAGGAAAGCTGAAGTATAAGAAAATAACTGCAGATGCTGGTACAAATCGATTTATTCACAAAATGCTGGAGTAACTCAGCAGGTCAGGCAGCATCTCGGGAGAGAAGGAATGGGTGACGTTTCGGGTCGAGACCCTTCTTCAGACTGAAAGCTGAGTTGGGTCTCTTTGGTGATCAAATAAAGTTGTTGAAAATTGATTGTTTACACACAATTGTAGTGGAACATCGTAAAGCGCCTGGAACATCCTCGGAAAGCGCCTGGACTTGATGGTATACCCAGTCGAGTTCTCAAAACCCGTGGAGACCAACTGGCTGGAGTTTTTACGGACATTTTCAACCTCTCATTATTGAGGTCTGAGGTTCCCATCTGTTTTCAGAGGGCATCAATAATACCAGTGCCCAAGAAGAGTAAAGTGACGTGCCTCAACAACGTTTGACCAGTGGCACTAACATCCGAGGTGATGAAGTGCTTTAAGAGGTTGGTTATGGTGCATATCAACTCCTACCTCAACAAGAACAAAAAGTGTGTATGTGAATATAAATTTATATACATATGTGTGTACTTGTGGGTATGTGTGTATATGCAAACTGAACTTTTTCTCTCATTTATCATATTGTTTACAGTGTACTAAGTTTACATATTCTGTTATGCTGCAGCAAGAAAGAATTTCATTGTTCTATCTGAGACACATGACAATAAAACACTCTTGACTCTCTTGACATTAATGCTCTCTCTCCTGCATAAAGTATTGTTTTCCACTTGGAACATGATAGCAATTAGGAATGGCCCATAACCCATGAAAAAGCACTAATTGGTTTGCTCAGTAATAAACAGAAATGAATGAAGTAGCTGCAATTTTATTTTCAGGTTGTCCAGTTTTGATGATTGTAACATTTTTAAATGATTAATTTTGCCAGTCCTTGTTGAGTATGATTTTGTGGCATTATTTAAAGACAAAACTAAGGGAAATAAAATGTATAATTTTCAGAATATATGTAATGACTCAAAGGACACAGCACAGAAAGAGGGTAAAGCAGATTTAACGATAAATGTCGCAAGAGCACTTCATATATTCTTTCCAAAAAAACACTCCCATACTTTGCAGGAAAGTGGGACAAATTGGCTACCCCTTGCACATTATTCTGTTTAAGAGATATTTTGACAGGTACAGTATAGAAAGATATGGACCTAATGTAGGCATAAGGGATCAGTGTAGATGCACAAAAAGGTCAGCATGGACATGATTGGCCAAAAGGTTCATTTCTATCCTATATGAGTCGATGATACAATTGAAACTGCCAGCTTTCAGGCATTGCAACTTTGAAAACGTGACACTCCAAGACCTTCTGAGTAACAGATGGCATTGTACTCATCAACACAGTCTGTCATTGGGCTCCACATGAAGTGTGGAGCTCAGTATTGCAGAGATTCCCCAGTATTATGCTCAATTTATGACTAAGGACTCATGTCAAACTAGACCGGACATGGAAACCGAGACGTGATTGATTTCAGTAGGAATTTTAAGTCTGTGGAGTAAGAGACAAATGGAAAGGTAAGTATTTAGTTTGATTGCATTCCTTTACTTTAAGGTTTTTCAATATTTTTATGGTTTGCAATGATTTTCATACATTTTTTTTTTAACTTTCATTTTAACAATTTCGATCTACCTCTGAATTTTAGATATATTTTTTTTAAATTGAAATACTTGAGAGCTGTGAAAGAAGATGCAAATTGAGGTCAGGCAGAGAAACAGACTTAATGTTTCAGGTGAGATTAAAAATTCTTCATTTCTGATGAACAGTCTCCAAAATGAAACGTTAATGCTCTTTTGCTATCCATACATGCAGCCTGACCAGTTGAATGCTTTGGCATTTTCTGTTTTTGTTTCAGATTTTCTGCAGTATCTTTTTATTTTCATTGATTCTGAATGCAGGCTAGACTGACTGCTATTTGGCCAAGTTACTAGCTTCTCGTAGTCAAGATATTTCACATTCTCCCATGTATTCAGTTTATCAAAGCCTACCTGATTCTGACAAATGATGCGAAGTGGAGACAAGCCCTTTCATAAAGAATTAATATCCCTCATATCAATGAACAAACATATTCATTACTTTTTGAAGGGAAACAATGACAATTTATAGTTCTCAAGAAAATTGCATTTCACAAATATTATGTATTTTCCACAATGCTGACATACCTAATAGTTCTGGACCCTGTCCTGCAGACTTTATAGGACCATTATTGATTTTAGTATTGTTATATATTTCTGCTAATTAGAATAATAAATACAATGATTGCTTACCGCAACAGTCTTAATTCCATTTGGTATATAAACCTGTTGTAAGGAGTTCCTATTTGTGGGCAAACTGAATTTGATTTGTATTGTCAGAGCAGACTGGTTGTAAAGATTAGTTAGGAAACTAGATAACATCTCACTAAGTCACAGAATGTTTAAAATTTCTGTTGCATTTCCTAGTGTGATTTTTACAGAGGTGTGATAATTGTTGCTCATTTATTGAATATAACACTGCTAACTGGCAGTTTGAAGGATATAACAGATCCTCAAGCACGGAGCTCTGCAACAACAAATCTGTTTGACACTTGCAATTTCTCCTCCACACGGTAGATTGAACATCCAATTAGAAATTATTATCACTTCTTCCCACCCACCCACCCATCCTGCGTGGACCATTCAGTGATAAATGGGCAGGTGCAGCTATAGTCATTTTAGTTAATAGATTTAACACCGTCACTTGGCACAATCTGGAGCCCAATGAATTAATGACAGTGACTCAATCATGCTCTCTGCTGTTGATACCGCCAGACATCCAGCTTTACACTCAAGGTGATATTTTCAGAATATTGAATACATAATTCTTTTAAAAGCAAACATGTTAGCTTTACATGCATATATCTGCCGAGGAAAATGTAAGATTTATTACATCACCTCTGTGGAAGACCTCGTTATTTAGCTTTCAATTTATATATTATGGTTTAATATTAAGTTGTTTAATTACAACTAAATTACTATAATACATTACATACCAGGACCTCTGTGCGATACATGTTGAATGAGAATTTAATTATTAATGTGACCTCCTGCTATTTTCGTAAAAATGATGCTTTCTGAAAGGCTAATTTTAAAATATCTCTCATAAAGAATTCTCCCACCATGTAATATCTGAAGAAGGAAGTGGCATTTTCATTGCACAAGGCAATTTATTTCCTTGTGCTCTTCTGAAATTCTTACCCAGCAATTATTTATTTAATATTTATTAATCAGTTTGAAGCATTTCTAAGCTATTTGAAAAGTGAGGGAGGCAGAGAGTAGGAATCTACAGGCCAGTTAACTTAATATCTGTCACAGCAGGAAACCAGGAAAAATTAATAATCAGTCAAAATCAACATGATTTGATGAAAAAGATATCACATTTGACCAATTTATTGGAGTCTTTGAAAAAAGTATAAGTACATTGGATAAAGTGGAAGAGATGGATGTATTATACTTAGACTTTGAGGTGACATTGATAAAATGTAACGTCAAAGATAATGGGGGGAAATAAAAGCTCTAAGTGTAGGATAGAACATTTTGGCAGGAAAGGTACATTGCTGGGCTTAATGAAGATTGAGCAACATTAATGAGAATGTAGATGGTATGATTAGTAAGTTTGCAGGTGGCGTAAAAAATTGTAGTACCATAGTGATAAAGTTGTCTAAAGATGCAGTGGGATAGAGATCAGCTGGAAAGTTGGGTGTAGTGGTGACAAATGGAAATTAATCTAGGCAAATATAAGCAAATGCACTTTGAGAGGTCAAATTCCCTGGGGCATATAGAGTAGATGGAATAGATCTTGGGAGCATTGTTACCCAGAGGGCCATTGGGATGTAAAGCCATTCCTCCTTGAAAGTGATGACTCAGATGGATCGGATAGTGAAGGAGGTATTTGGTACACTTGCCTTCCTAGGCCAAGACATTGAGTTGTGATGTTACTGTGCGGCTATACGAAACATTGATGAGACTGCACTTAGACTAATATGTACAATTCTGGTTGCCAAATTACAGGAAGGACAAGGCAGTTCTAGAGGGAGCGCAGAAGGGAATCATCAGGATGTTGCCTGGAATGGAGAGATATATTTATAAGGAGAAATTGGACAGGCGAACTTAATTTTCACTGGAATGTAGGAAGCTGAAGGGGAAACCATAGAGAGATTTATAAAATTATGAGGACCATATTTAGGATCAATGGTCAAAATCTTTTTCCCCGGTAGGAAAATCTAGAACTAGAGGGCACAAGTTTAACGTGAGAATGGAGAAATTAAAAGGAGATCTGAGGAAAAAAAATGTACATGGAGACTACTGAATATGTGGAGCAAGCTGCCAGAAGTAGTGATCGAAGCAGAAACGTTTACAAAGTTTAAAAGGCATTAGGACTTGAAGAGGAAAGATGTTAAGCGATCGAAGTCTAATGCAGACAAATGGAACCAGCAGAGAAAGGCATCATGGTCGGCAAGGCGGAGGTGGGCTAAAAGGGCCCGTTTCTCTGCTCTATTATTCGATCATTCAGTGAAGGCACTGAAGATTTACTTGCTAAATGTGCTGATGACACTAAGGTAAGTGGGAAAATAAATGATGAAGAGGAATATTAAGATAATGCCAGGCGATATAGAATGGGTTGAGTGAGTGGGCAAAGATTTGTAAAAGGAGTATAAACTTTTCAAATGTTCTTTTACTGTCCTTTTTAATTTCCTTACCTTTCACTGCCTTGGGATATCCCTTTACTGCAGCTGAAACAGCTCAATGCTTCCCATTGCTTAAGTATAGCTTTGAATGTCAAGCTTTGGTTCAAAAGGAACCATTTTTTCTTCATTCTATCAGCAATTCTGAAATTGACCGTTTTACTTGGGAATTGGCTCTATCCTCTTCCACAGCAGAATATAGAAGCACAATACAGGATAAACTTCATGATGTTATGATTGCTATTTCCCAGTCATTCCTCATTGATCCTTGCTCCTCTTAGTCTGGCTTATTTCCCAGAACTGAGTCCATCAATGTTGTTTTACTTGTTGAACCAGAAACCTACTGATCAAAGAAGCTGTCCTGAAAATCCTCTTTCTCATCATGCCATTGCTCCACTGGTCTAAATAAGTTGGTTGGTGCCCTCCATTAAATGTACACTGTGGTTTCTGCACATCTCTGCCACTCTTTGCATGTTTACTGTGCAATATATCTCCACTAGTAGAATCGTCCCGGTAGTGTAATCATGCCTCTATTATTTCTTAATTGTGAACAGATGGATTCTGTCCTTATTCATTCCAGAACATTCTGTCTCTCAAGCACTGCAATATTCTCCTTACATAACAATGACCTTCCCCCTCCTTTATTCCATTCCCTTCCCTGTCTTTCCTAAATACATTCTATCCAGGAACCTTTACACCCAATTCCTTTATTTAGCCTTTATTCCAATGAGCTAGTAGTCATCTGCAGCTTATTAAACTTGTTAAGTACATTTTTGTGTTTGCATAAATGGTTGGTAAACTTTTCATACATCTTGTTGTACTCACACTAAACAAAGATTCCAGATGAGATTCTGGCCTGCGCTAGGACACTGGGTTGAGGGAAGACTGAGAGCGGTGAGCTTCTAGCAACAATGCAATAAGATTGGAGTGAGTGTCTTAAACTGAGGATTTGTATTAGAATCATAGAATCATAGAGTGATACATGTGGAAACGCCCTTCGGCTCAACTTGCCCACACTGGCCAACAATGTCCCAGCTACGCTAGTCCCACCTGCCTGCACTTTGTCCATATCCCTCCAAACCTGTCCTATCCATGTACCTGTTTAACTGTTTCTTCAAAGATGGGATAGTCCCAGCCTCAACTACCTCCTCTGACAGCTTGTTCCATACACCCACCACCCTTTGTGTGAAAAAGTTACCCCTCGGATTCATATTAAATCTTTTCCCTTTCACCTTGAACTTATGTCCTCTGGTCCTCAGTTCCCCTATTCTGGGCAAGAGGCTCTCTGCATCTATTCTTATTCTTAAACAGCTGGATTATTTACTGGAGGTCTAATAGAACAGTCATCACTGATCACTTCAGTAAGTGGAAAAATGTAACAGCCAGACTACATATTTGAGACATAGACAACAAATACAATTTACTATGATGAATACTTTTACATAGGAATGAAAGCAGCATTTTGAGTTTGGCCTAAAGTTCCTGCTCCCTTTTCCTCCATTTAACAAAGATTATGACAGTCCCCGTACCATTGGACTTCACCCTGACAATCCCTCTCACAGTCATATATGATTCAATCTGGTTACCTCTTAAAGGCTCAATGAGCACATCCTTTCTTCATACAGCAACCCTTCGGTTATTTCCTTTCAGAAATCTCCTCTGAAAGTTTGCCATATTATTTTTTTATTCCCTTCCTTCTATTTAACACTTTTTGGTTTTTGATAGAACTCAGGCAAAATTTAATTTAATTTAATTAAAATTGGTAAATGATCAATGGCATGTCGAATAGCCTTCCAATCAACAGTCTCCTGCATAGTGAACTGCCTATCAGAAATGTAAAGATGGATGATTCTCAGATTCAATGCTTATCACCGCTCAAGGTCAGCATTGATGAGGCACCGCTCTCTGCCACGCAGTGAGTACGATGTCCCTCACTTGAATTATTGCATATTTCTACCTCCTTCCCCAAGTTGCTGTCTGTGAAATAAACTGCTGATATTCAAATGAAGCGACTTGTGCAGGGAGAATGGGCGTGTGGGCAAAACACATCTAAGCTTCTGGCAGCCACATAGGTGTTCCAAGTAGAAGCCAAGTGACGACGAACGACCTCCATCTGTGCCATTATAAGAAGGCAGAAACTTGGAAGAAAAACAGTACACAAGAATTTGGAGAAAATACTTTAACATTTCACTACTGGAAAATAGAAGTTGCAAATATCATTGTTTAAATGTTCTTACAAGCACACCATTGTTTTGAAGTCTGAAGTTGTGCAAAAATATTTTGATTTGATAACAGCTTTGTGTGACTTAAAACTGAACACAGATTGTTAATTACAGCATGGACGAGTTGTGCCAAAGAGCCTGTTTACAGGCAGCATCTCTGGAGAGAAGGAATGGGTGCTGTTTCGGGTCGAGACACTTCTTCAGACTGAAACGTCACCCATTCCTTCTCTCCAGAGATGCTGCCTGTCCCGCTGAGTTACTCCAGCATTTTATGTCTATCTTCCATGTTGTATGACTCAATGACATAAACCTCTGAAACTTGTGGAGCTGCAGCCTCACAGTCCCATGTTCAATCCTGACCTCCACTGCTGTCAATGTGGAGTTTACATAAACTCCCTGTGAACAAGTGGGTTCCCCCGGATATTCCAATTTTCTCTCATAGCACAAAAGCAGACAAAATGGTAGGATCCAATGTGTGTAGATGAGTGGCAGGATCTGAGAAGAGTTGATGGAATGCGGGAAAAATAAAATGGTGTTTATGTAGAATTAACATAAATGATGGTCAGTACATTTTTGCACATATCCAGTGCATATTTAACAGAGCCAAAGGGCTGGCATCCATGCTGTATGATTTTATCGTAATAAGACACAGATGATAAGCACACATCATCACTTGATTCGATATATGGATTTAGTTTAGAGGAAAACATAAAGTATGTGCAGAGATACAGTAAAACTGATCATCCACTATTCCCTTATTCCCCACTGCCAAGTCCAGGTTCCCACTCCCTCTTTAAATTTTCCGAGTGCTGCTTCCCAAGCTCCCTGTAAATTCTCCAGGGCCCTAGTTTCTGTGCTTCCTTTAAACTCCCTGTGGCTCCATTTCTCATGCTCCCTTTAAACTTACCAGATTCACTGCAAAATTTATTACTGATAAATTATTACTGATTGCACTGCTTGCAGGCAAAATCGCAATAAAGAATTGGGCAAGTGCTGGCTCATCAAAGAGCTAAGTGACACATAGGTTCTGCTGGAGAAGACCCGGATTAGAATTTGGTAGGACAGGCGACTGAAGAGGCTGATAGGTATGCACAATTAAATGCTCAATACTCTGGAAAATCATCTAGTGCCTTTATGGGGCGTGGAGGAGTTTGGCAGGGAGCATTGTGCAAAAGTGAAATGATGATCTATTCTGTTCACCTCCCTATGCATAATGAAACAGTCTCTCAGGTCATAACTTCTGATGTGGTGCAGGCAAGAACTATGCAACTGAGTGCTGGAGTGGGAGATCAGATTGCTGCTCTGCAGTGTGATAGAGGCTGAGGATTGCAGTGTCTTTTGTTATTCATACAGAAGATGCAAATCTTGCAGGTCATGCTAATATTTCAATCCCCTGCAGATTTACTCATTTTCCTCGTGTTGGGGGCAGTGAGCCCTCCAGGCTGTTCAGTGAAGGTTCTGCTCCAGTGCTTTATTAGGGAATTTTAAGATGTTGACTGCAATACTGTCAGAGCTGGAACAATAGATGGTGGTGTGACTTGGTGCACAACCTAGAGATGGTGTTATTCCCAAATGTTGGTTCAATTTTTATGCTTACAGACAGCAAGGTGATAGTTCAGTTTAGTTCATTTCAGTTTCTTGTCACGTGTTCCGAGGTACAGTGAAAAGCTTTTTGGTTGCATGCTATCCAGTCAGCGGAACGACAATACATGATTGCAATCAAGCCGTCCACAGTGCACAGATACAGGATGAAAGGAATAATGTTTAGTGCAAGGTAAAATTCAGTAAAGTCCAATTAAAGATAGTCCGAGGGTCCTCAATGAGGTAAATGCTAGCTCAAGACCGTTCTCTAGTTGGTGATAGGAAAGTTCAGTTGCCTGATAACAACTGGGAAGAAACTGTCCCTGAAGCTGGAGGTGTGCGTTTTCACATTTCTGTACCTCTTGCCTGTTGGAGGAGGGGGAGAAGAGGGAGCGTCCAGGGTGAGACTCATCCTTGATTATGCTTGTGGCCTTGCCGAGGCAGCATGAAGTGTAAATGGAGTCAATAGAAAGGAGGTTGGTTTATGTGATGGTTTGGGCTGTGTCCACAATTCTCTGCATTTCCATGCAGTCCTGGACGAAGCTGTTCCCAAACCATGCTGTTTTGCTTTCAACGGTGCATCTGTAGAAGTTGGTGAGAGTTGCTGAGGACATGCCAAACTTCCTAAGTCTTCTAAGAAAGTAGAGGCGTTGGTGTGCTTTCTTGCCCATTGCTTCGATATGGCTAGTGCAGGACAAGTTACTGGTGATATTTACTTCTAGGAACTTGAAGCTTTCAACCATCTCTACTTTGGCGCATTCAATGTATACTGGGGTATGTGTACTGCTTTGATTTCTAAAGTCGATCACTACCTACTTTGTCTTGCTGACATTGAAGGAAAGGTTGTTAAGATTAGGATGCCATGTCAAAATATACATGGTGAATTGCTACAACGTATCTAATAAATAAAACACATTGCAGTAATGGTGCTCTGCAAACGCAAGGAGTGAATGTTTAAAGTGGTGGATGGTGTGTCAGGAAAATGTTCTTCTTTGTCTTGGATGGTATCGAGCTTATTAATTATTTCTAAAGTGAGTGGAAAATACTTAATCACCTGTCTTGTCAATGGTAGAATGGCTATAGTTAGTCAAAAGGTGAATCACACATCACAGAATATAAAGCCTCCAGCCTGCTCTTCTGCTGTGTAGACACAGGAATGGATCTGCAGTCACATCAAAAGATAACCAAGATTGATGAGATAGTACTGGGTTTGTTGGCTAGGAGTTGATGATGAATGCCTCGAAGCAGAAACAGTATGTGCTCTCCCAAGAAAACAACATTGATCTTCCCACCTCTGTCATTTCATTGGGGTTCATGCTGTTCCCTGATGGTTACCTAGTTCCTGACCACTGTCACACTACCCAATATGAATATGTCCATGGCTACCTTGACCCAGAGCTTGATGTCATCTGTCCATCTCTAAGGTCCTCCTCTGCATATTGGAGGCCTTCTGCCAACCATCCTGCAAGCAGCCTTCTGCACTGGTTCCACCTGATGCTGCTCCTCAGGCACTCAACCTACAGATAGTAACAACACCTATCACTTCACCTTCTTTAGATTGTGCATCACGTTGCAGACCCACACATAACCTGACACCTACTCTGTTGAGTACTCCCACACAGCTCTGTTGAGTACTCTGTTGCAGCTCCCCACACAGCAGCAGTGTGGGTGTACCTTTCCGAGACAAGTTAAAGTGGTTCAGGAAAGTAATTCTCCATTACCTCTCAAGAGCAATCTGGAATGGAAGTTTAATTGCCCCAACGCCTACATTCTGAAAAATGAAACACATGAAATAATATATAGTAAAAGTAATTATTAATGAAATTACCCTAACTCCCTTTAGAAATCATGTTAGGTCAATCGTGTTCCAATAGACAATAGACAATAGACAATAGACAATAGGTGCAGGAGTAGGCCATTCAGCCCTTCGAGCCAGCACCGCCATTCAATGCGATCATGGCTGATCACTATCAATCAGTACCCCGTTCCTGCCTTCTCCCCATACCCCCTCACTCCGCTATCCTCAAGAGCTCTATCCAGCTCTCTCTTGAAAGCATCCAACGAACTGGCCCCCACTGCCTTCTGAGGCAGAGAATTCCACACCTTCACCACCCTCTGACTGAAAAAGTTCTTCCTCATCTCCGTTCTAAATGGCCTACCAATATTGTTAAAAGAGTTGACAAAGTTTATCCATTTAAGTTGTTCACTTTTGGGAAGGGTTAAAAGTCAGTTAAAATAGTTTGAATTAATTAGGGATTAAATAGGAAAATTGGATACAAGGCTTTAATTATAAAACTGAAAGAAAATTGAATCTTTTATATGATTTAATACACATTCAGTACAGATTAGAGAACTATTGAATAAACCAACTGTTGCTGTTGAAAAATCAAATTTTTGCCACAAGTACATGATGGATTTGTTCTGCTTGATGTTTGCAGAATCCTAATGTTGATCAAATCTGTTTGTTAGTTGCAATTAATTCTATTATAGATTACGTGATAAGATGTAGAATGATCTGGGAGAGACTGGCAGAAGGAGTATCTGCCATTTGACTGGATTATCTGTCAGACAAAGGTGAAACAACCCATGATTTCCTGCATGACAGAGCACATGTTATGATTCTCAATTCTTGTACTAAAATCCTCAAATTGACATAAAGCAGTGGAAAAGGAAACCAAATGCATTTGCTGATAGGACAGTGCAGGAACAAAATCATGTATACATAAACGCAGCACAATATCCAAATCAAAATCCAGTTGAAATCCACTTGAAATATTCACAATGCATGTCAACCCACTCTTTACATGTACTTTTGGCTCATTCCTATCACCTGTCCCTACATGTCCTGAAGAAAGTGACAATGGGAAACAATGTAAAACCACTGCTGTGTTGACTTGCTTAAATCGAGCTGTTGGGAAGCATGCTTTAACATTATGACCCTGTTACAATGCAAGACTGTTGATTTATTTTCAAGGCAGAGATGGGATTTGAAACCGAGGGATGCCTATTGGCAGCGGTTCCCTAATGTCCACTGTCTTAACCATCTAGGCAACAAAACTTGCAAGTTTTGAATGTGTGGTTGAACAGGTCTTGAAGAGTTGCTCTCGTGCATTTTGTAGATTGCAAAGTTTAATGATGCATCAGTTGTGGCGGAGGTGAATGCTTAACATGGATGGTGCTCCATATGAGCAAGGTGTGTTGACCGGGATGATGTTGTGTTTTTTGGCAGAGTTGCACTCATGATGGAAAAGCTATAAGAAGTCAGGACAGAAGTCACTTGCTACTGAAAATCTAGCCTCCAAATGCTCTTGTAACCACTTGATTTATGTAGATGAACAATTCAATGACTTGCAAAAAGAAAAAGAAATCTTACACATTTTTCAGCAAAATATATCATTGACGTTATGCAAAAAGTGATGTTGTCTATTCAGTACAAATGTTTCTCTGGAGCAAAAACTGTTGAAAGCACAAACTCTGCCCACTTCAGTGAAATTAATTTTGCACTTTACTGAAAGATGTAGACGTGACGATCTTATTCCAATAGCAGAAAATAATGAACATACATGGAAAACACGGTATCTGCAAATTTAACATATTTTGTTGACTGCGGTATTTTTTTCTCTCCCTCCAGCCATGAAGGCTGATTGGTTTTGCAACCTCATTTAACAGCTGCCAATTGCAGTGTTGCTACCAGCAATGCGATCTAAAGTGAAAAAGGCTGTTTTCTATTAGTTTAAAGGTATTGTTCCAGGAAACTCCGCGCTCCATTACATTCGTTTTCAAACCCAAGTGCAGGTCCATTTCAGCTGCTGGGACAGATGCCAAAGGGCTGTGTATGCTATACTTGTGCGCAAACTTGATGGTTGTTGAGAGAGTCTGTTCACATCCACAGTAATTACCTGTGCCCCACCAGGCAAAGCATAGCACTTTTCCATCACTGCTGAAATCCTGTGAGAAAGCCTACCGATTGTTGTCGAAAAGCGAAAAGCCAAACGCTGACACAAATGCTTTAGAATTTAGACTACAGCGTAGAAACAGGCCCTTTGGCCCACTGAGCCGGCGCCGACTGGGAAACGTCACCCTTTCCTTCGATCCAGAGATGCTGCCTGTCCCGCTGAGTTACTCCAGCATTTTGTGTGTTTATCTTCTGTGCAAACCAGCATCTGCAGTTCCTTCCTGCACACAACCTATAAGCCTGTCTTTGGAGTGTGGGAGGAAACCGGAACACCCAGAGAAAACCAACGGAGTCACAGGGAGAACATACAAACTCCATATAGAGAGCATCCATAGTCAGGATCGAACCTGGGTTTCTGGTTCTGTAAGGCTGCAACTTTACGACTGCGCCACTGTGCTGCCTTGCCTTTTACACAAAACTCCAGTTGTTCAAGACTCCGTTGCTTTGTAGCAGAACAAGAAAAAAAATTAAGTAGTTCTCCAGGCGTTTTAAGAATATCCTAACACTCCAGAAGGCGGCACGGTGTCACAGCGCTAGAGTTGCTGCCTTGCAGCGTCTGAGACCCGGGTTTGATCCTGACAAACGCCGTGCTGTCTGTACAGAGTTTATACATTCTCCCCGTGACCTGCGTGAGTTTTCGCTGAGATATTTGGTTCCCCCAACACTCCAAAGACATACAGGTTTGTAGGTTAATTAGCTTGGTATAAATGTAAAACTTGTCCCTAGTGTGTGTAGCATTAGTGTGCAGGGATTGCTGGTCTGCACTGACTAGGTGGGCCGAAGGGCCTGTTTCCGCGCTGTAGCTCTAAACTAAACTCAATTTTCATCAAGGGTTAGGTTATCATTGGAATGAGAATATTCCAATCACGGCATGAAGCAGCTGTGATTATGAGTCAAGATCGTTTTTTAGTTTATATTTTTGATAAAACTATTGTGTTCTTCATTTTGCAGTTGGCCAACAAATGAGGTGATTTTTCTATTAGAAGAAAAGAAAAGATGATTTCTTTTTGCAAGGATTTGTTTTAGTGCAGATTGGAATATCATGTGTGTTTCCTTGGTTCAGCAGCATCCGTGGCTCACTGCTGCTCTTCTATTTTGCCTACATTATGCAACAGAAGGATTACAAATGGAGCATTACTCCCTTTAGCTATTGTCTTCCATGTTCTTGGTATGAATTACCACCACTTATAAATTTCCCTTGGGTTTCTCTGCCCTGTTATCGATTGACCCATTAGACAGAGCATATGCTGTAGCAGTCATCATGTACGCCTGCAGCCACATTACTATCAAAATAAAGCTTTATCAGCAGTTCATTAGAGTGGTAACCCTGCGCACAGGAAGATCTTAATCCAATATGGATAGAAGATTATCCAGTTTGTTCAATATAATTACATTTCATTGGGTGAATGAAAGGACTGTATCTGTCATGCACTATCTAATTCTGGTGCAGCTCTAACTAGAGTTAGTTTTATGTATTTATTTGAGAAGTGTAATCTTACAATGCTACTGTTAAAGGTAGAACACTATGATGATTTTTAAAGGGATAAAGTCGTAAAAAGGGATAAAGGGATAAATTCTACTCGTGAGTGTTTTGGGGTTATTACACATCCAATGCAGCTTCAGACAAGACTAAATTTCCTTCCATTTATATTTAAAAGCAAATCATGGATTCATAAAATTCATAAAATATCACAGTGTTCATGATCCTGTATTTTCTTCCTCCTACTGTTAAAATATACGTGTGCTTGTTCTTGAAGGATTACATCAAACATTCGATGAAAATCGCGGCAATAGTCTTTTGGTTGTCTCATTCTAATTCTTTCTTATTACTTCAGGAAAGGTTGTGTGGGTTATGGGCCAAGCATGGGCAGGTGGGACTAGGGTAGATGGGGCATCTTTGCTGTCATGGGCAAGTTGGACCGATGGGCCTGTTTCCTCGCTGTATAACTATAATTGCAAAAGTGTCCTTTACCTGCTGACATTCAGCTTTGTTAGAAGACTTATTTCTTCTTCTTCATCGTTTTTCACCCGAGATATCTCTTGGATTATTAAACAAAATTTTGTGATTTCGTGGTTAATTCCCGGAATGGCTGGACTGTCGTATGTTGAAAGACTGGAGCGACTAGGCTTGTATACATTGGAATTTAGAAGGATGGGAGGGGATCTTATCGAAACATATAAGATTATTAAGGGGTTGGACACGTTAGAGGCAGGAAACATGTTCCCAATGTTGGGGGAGTCCAGAATCAGGGGCCACAGCTTAAGAATAAGGGGTAGGCCGTTTCGAACGGAGATGAAGAAAAACTTTTTCAGTCAGAGTTGTAAATCTGTGGAATTCTCTGCCTCAGAAGGCAATGGAGGCCAGTTCGCTGAATGCATTCAAGTGAGAGCTAGATAGAGCTCTTAGGGATAGTGGAGTCAGGGGGTATGGGGGGAAGGCAGGAACGGGGTACTGATTGAGAATGATCAGCCATGATCACATGATCACATTGAATGGTGGTGCTGGCTCGAAGGGCCGAATGGCCTACTCCTGCACCTATTGTCTATTGTCTATTGATTTGTGCTTAATTTTCCAATAAAATTTTTGCCAGAAATAATTTCAGTCAAAATATTTTCAAGCATTGATTATTTTTTTTAGAATTAGCTGGTTACCTATAGAAATGCCAAAGCATCTTCCATCGCACTATATTGGCTATTCTCCCATCAGAAGCTTATAGTTGCGGTTGCAGCAAAGAGATAATCCATCAATAATGCTGTCTCTCCGAAACACACTGGCTGGAGAAAGGCTAGAAGTTTAACATGCTGCCAATTTGACTGTTGTATTTAATAATCTCTTGTATCTCCCAGTGGACCATTTCACTGAAAGAATAGTCTTATCTTAGGACAGCTCAATCACAGATGGAATTGTGCGCTCCTGAACTCACTTATAAAAGAAAGATAGTACATGATGCTGGTGAGTACAATGTAATGATGATGAATATGAAATAAGCCTCTGCACCCTGTAACAAGATTTGTTAGCTTAATCTGACAGACTTGCTGTTTTCCTCATCAAATAGGGGAAGCCAAGCATCATGTTCTACATGTTACTTCCATTACATTTGTAATGATCATCCCAGCAGATTCTATTAATTAATCACTATCAGTCTCTGAAGGCATGAGGATGTTCCCAGTGTTGCGAGTAGCTGAATTGCCTTTTGAAAGAATTATCCATGGACGAATGAAAATTCTGAATGGTAAACAGAAATAAAGCTTTGAATAGTGCTTGATTTTATTTTACATTGCTAGCTATTTTTATTTATACACAAGGTGAAATTGCTGATCCATGTGTGGTTTGTTCTTGTTTTGATCTGTCGTACAGTGAAAATTTTACATCTGTATTTGAAAACAAATTTTCAGTGAGTCTACATTGCAGAATGCTTGAGGAATATTCGTATCTTTTGTAATTTGGTGGAAAAGCTTGGCTGTTGAAGAATGCCTCTAATTTTCATTCTGTTGGTTTTTGTCGAATTAATATGAGCTATTTCTATAATGGGAGATGCATTTGGCCAGACTACCATTCAGGAGGTGAAGATTAAACGGTGACCTGCAGGATAGGTTATAACAAGGAACTGATAGGCGAAGAGTACAATAGAGACAACTGTTTTGAGAGGCATTTCCCAATTGAAGTTACAATTGTAGAACATACAAAGTAAGAGTTCAGGGAGCATAAATCTTGGCTGAATTTAAGGCTGGAGAAGACCACCGAAATAGGTGATGGTAATACTATGAAAAAAATTGATAGCAAGGGTGGTCATTTTAAAATCAAGCTGCTCATTGATAGTTTGTAGGTGGATAGATCTTAGTGTGCGTTAAAGGGCAAATTATAGCCTTGGTAGGCATGGACCTCATGTCGAAGACCAAGTGGGTTGCTCATGTTTGGTCAGATGGTGTGCACTGTCAGGTGTACTCCCACGTGTTCTTGTTTAATTTTATTTATATTGGCAGTGGTTATAGCCATCTCTATGACTAGAAACCCAATGACTCCGCTGATCAGTGCTTGCCAATTTTCTGGAATAGCAACACATTTGATTGGCCTCTTTTAGCAAGACAGTTAAAGCTTTTGTTAAATTGCCAAAATAAAGACTTGTAATATCGCTTGGTTTTGGCACAGACATCATTTAGCAGTCTTAAAGATGTAAAGCATTAGAAGAATTTAAGAAATGGAAGCTGGTGAAGGAAGCTTTTGGGACCCTCCCGCTTTATGATTCAATAAAATAAGAACTGATCTTTTACCTTTGGTGAATACCTGGCTTTATGTAAACAAGTAGAATGTAGTCCAATTTCTATCAACAAGGCATGTTTATCAATAGCATATTTCACTATAATCTTCCATATTGATTCATTTCAATCAATGGGGTCTTCCCATCTCATATATATGTAACATTCTGCCTATTAAAGACGAGAATTGCTGTAAAAACTGTAAGGGGCTTCACTGGCAGCAATCCAACCAGGTCAAGAGTCTAATTGTTTAATTAATTTTGAGTCAAGTGTTTAATTGTCATATATACTAACAATGGAACAATGACATTCTTACTTGCAGCAGCTTAGCAGGCCTGAAATCACAATACCCAGATAACATATAAGATCATAAGATAATAAGTGATAGGAGTAGAATTAGGCCATTCGGCCCATCAAGCCTACTCTGCCATTCAATCATGGCTGATCTATCTCTCCCTCCTAACCCCATTTTCCTGCCTTCTCGCCATAACCTCTGACAGCCATACTAATCAAGAATCTATCACTGCCTTAAATATATCCACTGACTTTGCCTCCACAGCCTTCTGTGGCAAAGAATTCCACAGATTCACCACACTCTGGCTAAATATAATAAACAAAAATTCAATACATTAATAATGCCAATACAAGTGCAAAAGATCCCCAAAGTCCTTAGTGTCATTCCATCGTTCACAGTTGAGGTTAGTGTTCAAGATTCTAATGGTTATTGGGAGGAGGTGATTCTTGAACCTGGGTTGTCACAGATTTAACCAATGCGATGATAAAATAGAAAATTCAAATGTTGCAAATCTGAAATAAGAAAAGACTCATACACCAAATTTATTGGGTGATTGGAAAAATAAAAAATGCCACACATTAGGAATGTGTTGGTATGTCTCTGTGGGAGGGTTACTAACCTAATTTTGCTGGGCAAAAGATCTTATTGTTCAGTTTATAAAATTTAAGCAAAGCACAGATAAACATTGTTGGAGGTTAAGATCAATAGAAAGCAGAAACAATAAACTACAGCAGCTGGTTAATACACAAAAGGACACACATTCTGGATTAACTCAGCAGGTCAGGCAACATCCCTGGAGAACACGGATTGGAGGCATTTTGGGTCAAGACCCTTCTTTAGACTCTGAACAGGGAGGTTTGGAACTGGAGCTGGAAACCACGAGGCACAAGATGGTGATGCAGGCAAGTATTGGGGATACACACATGGCTGTGGTAACGAGTCTGGGTTAAAACATGGTTGTAGAGCTGGAGAGCAACAGGAATCACAGAGAGGGAGTAGTAAGAGAGGGTCTCACAATACTCCTGTTGGAGTGAGGAGGAGAACTTCTTCAAAGTAGGCATGCCTTGAGGAGATTTCACAGTGTAGCAGTCAAAAGGTAGAAACAAAGAACTGCAGATGCTGGTTAATATTCAAAAGGACACAAAGTGCTGGAGTAACTCAGCAGGTCAGGCAGCAACCCTGAAGAGCATGGATAGGTGATGCTTTGGGTCGAGATCCTTCTTCAGACTGAGTCATCCCGAAACATCACCTATCCATGTTCTCCAGTGATGCTGCCTGACCTGCTGAGTTACTCCAGCACTTTGTGTCCTCAACAGAATTATTCGTGCCATCAGATTGGGAACTTGGCCGACTTCCAATCCGTTGAGCTTTGCTCAAGATTCCAGAATTAGCAATTTCTTGTGACTCTAAAATTCGTTTTAAGTTCATCTATCAATTTTTTTACACAGAAATATTCGTTCATATTAGTTTCCAAGCCATAAAGCTGTAAGCTTCTATGTTTCCATCTCTATCCTATCCAGATCAGATGCTTCACACATTTGGTTGATTCTGGCCTTTATATGTAAGGCAGTAAAAAAAAAGCAGACTTAACCAGTGAAGGGGAACCATCTCTTGTTCAGCATGTGAAAATGAAAATGTCCTGTAGACAAAGTAAACATTTCCAACATCTGGATAAATTACAGCATCCCAGCTAGCATTCCCCAACTGAATTATTTTGTTAACATGTGAATGACTAGGAATTGAAGCTGGGAGTGCCTGGCTTGGATATTGCAGTTGCATGTCTGCCAGCTTTTTAATTATTTTGCAGAGCTGTAAAGTCTAACCCTGAATGGCATTTTAATATACTTACATTGTTGATTCCTCATCTGCCCTCCAACACTGAAACTGGCACAGTACAACTATCTCCTTCTTCTCCATTCGATTCTGACAACCCATAAGTTACTACTGCTGGATTTATTTAATTATGCAGGTTTCCCTAAGCTACGGAGTACTTTTGTTAAAATGCTGTCAATCCTTTAGCACAACGAGATGTATTTGTTCAATTATCAAAAATAATTATGGGTTAGCAAGATAATGTCTTTTCCCTTCAAAACTATTGCAATTTAATATAATTCAGTGACACAAACAGGCAATTTATTCCTAGGAAGGAAGTAGGATGGTAGCTATTTTGGCAACATTATTCAATACCGATAGTATCTCACTGGGACTGCTGCACCGCAGCCGGGAGTACGAAACCAATTGGTAAATAAATTCAATACCGAATAAGCTTAAGCTTGTAAGGAAGTGAATCCATCACTGATCAATGCATTAAAGAGTCTCATGTTTTTACGGGAGCAGTAGGTTCTCACTAATGAATTCTCTGCCACGGAAAGCAGTGGAGGCCAATTCACTGGATACATTCAAGAGAGTTAGTTGTAGCTCTTAGGGTTAACGGAATCAAGGGATATGGGAAAAAGCAGGAACAAGGTACTGATTCTGAATGATCAGCCATGATCACATTGAATGGCGGTGCTGGCTCGAATGGCCGAATCGCCTACTCATGCACCTACTTTCTGTGTTACTATGTTTCTATAAAAGCACAGGGGTGAAAAAAAAGCACATCTGCAGGCAGTGTGTTTTGGTTAATCATTAATGCAAGCTTGCCAAATTGCAACCTTAGAAATCATATAAGGTTCTCTTACCTTTCAGTGCTTCAAATAAAATCAACCTGGCAGGGCATTGTTTTTATGCAAGTTATTTTTTATATGGCCCAGTGAATCAATCCAAGATTGTGCAATGTGTTTTTATTTATCGTATGGTGTATATTTTCAGAAATTGTAAGACTCCGAATGAGTGAAACTGGGTAAATTGAGGAACCTCCGAAAGTAGGTGGGGGTTCATGATGTGTTGGAGCCCCCAACTTATATTTTGCTTTAGTTTCCATCTTTTCTCTGCTCATGCCCACTTGAAACTTATCTTGTCCATGAATTCTGCCTCTTTCTCCCGTAACCATATTCCCAAATTGCTGAATGTTCAGCTTGGCTGCTACTTTGTGCGGTAGCCAACGGGACCTTCTCATTCCTTTGCTCTATACTCTTGCAAATTACCTTCCCATATCTACCTACCGTTTCTATCCATTGTCGGTTGATGTGCTGTGGTCAACTGAAGTCACACACCTTTTGAAATGCTTACTTGAATTCCTCCATCCAGGTTTCACACCACTCAATGACTTTTACCGCCTTTGATGACTTAATGTGATTGTGACTGAGCTAATCTAATGTTTTCCTTCTTGTCTTTCTTGCTCTGTCTGATGTTCTGACATAGTGGATCACATTATCTTCCTTTAACTATAAGATATAACTATAAGAAGAGGCTAGATAAACTTGGAATGTTTTCTTTTTGAGTGTCGGAGGCTGAAAGGAGACCTATAGAAGTATTTAAAGGGATAGATAGGGTAGATAGTCAGGGTGAAAATGACAAAGACTAGAGGGCACAGTCTTATGGTGAGAGGAACCAAATTTAAAGGAGATGTGCCAGGCAAGTTTTTTTTACACAGAGAGTGGTGGGTGACTGGAATGTGCTGCTAGGGGCGATGGTGGAGACAGATATGATGGTGGTATTTATGAAGCTTTAGATAGGCACATGGATATTCAGGGAATGGAGAGATATGAATCATGTGCTGGCAATGAAGGATAGTTTAGTCACATCATGTTCAGCACAGTGATTGTAGGCTGAATTGTTCATTGTTTGATTGTTCCTATGCTGTACTGTTCTGTGTTCTCCTTTTAGTGCCTTTTCACCATTATCTGGTTGGGTGGAACCATATTTCATTGGGTCAATTCAAATGTATCCAGAAATAGCCATCTTGGTTCTCATCCCAGGCTACGTTGTTACCTTTAGTGCTCTTTGACCCTCTAACTGATCTAACCCTCCTCTTTCTTAATGCCATGCTCCCCTTGGCAGCATGACTTGGGTCAGGAGTGCTGATATCTAGTTATACTTCATCACCACTCCTCTTGACTAACACACTTCCCTGCCCCTTTGCTGCACAATTGTTTGTCCATCTTCACAACTAGAGGTGCAAAAATATTTCCCCCAACCTGGGAAGATCAAAGTCAGCATTCATGAGTCATGCTGGGTGGGAAGGGTCTCCTGAGCACTCTCACTATCTTCCCACCTTCCAGTCGCCTTATTCTAAATCAAGTGCTTCTGCTCCGAGTGGCGTTAGCTCATTCTCCAGGTCATGCTGTGACCCCAGGGGGAAAGCCAACAATTGCACCCAAGTCAGAGGGAAACCATTTTGTGCTGAAGCTGAAAGTAAAGACAGTATTTCAGCACTTGATACATGATTCCTTGTGGTCTTTAACAGGTTTAACGAGATCACAAAAGCATCAAACCTTTGTACAATCACTGCAACGATAAGTAGAAATCAATCAATATGCAATTGATGATCTTTTTACATACTGCTGGTGGTGTTTGAGCAGAGGGGGTGTTAAATGCACTGTTGAACATAAAATTACACACTTCCAGTGTTTATCTATTTCTCTTTTGCAAGTTACTACTGAATCTGTTTTCCCTACCCTGTCAAGCAGTACATTGACCCAAAAGAGAGTGTTATCTATAGCATTCATCTTCAATTTAGCAGTGCCGGGATCAAATCAATATTGCATGCTAACTGAGGTCATGATCAGCCTGATTGGCAGAATTTTGTTATGTTAGCATGGACAATGATACTCATATCAGCACCGAGCAATTAGCTCTATAAATGTGCATTAGGCACCATTTTGGAATGAACAATGGACCCATAAACCCAAACAACAGACACTTCCAAGCCACATTTAGTGATTACATTTCTTTCATCCCTTTCCAATGTATATTTCTGTTTTGTATTTTTGTTTGTACGGCTAGCTTAATGTTAACCTCTTGCATTAATATGCATGAGGGATTAGTTCCCCACCTATTTATTGTGTAAAAATTACTAAACTAATTGTAAAATTAGCAACATATGGTGTGTTATGACTTAGTCATTGGTGTGCAAATGAATTGGTCTTCTCAAGAATGGTGCAAGTGAAGGCTCAGGAGCATATTGATTTTCTGGCCAGATGAATGCAGCAGGTAACTGAGAGAAATTTGCAATGGAATACAGAGAATAAGTACTCTCATCATAGAATTACACAAAGAAAAAGGAAGCATCCAGTGCAAAGTGGATATGTTGGTTCTTGAAGTAATCAAATCCACTCCTTTTATTTTTCCAGATTGTCCCATAAAATTATCCACTTTCTTAGTCATAGAGTCGTACAGCTCACCCCATGCATTCATCCATACCAACCTTTTTGCCAATCCACATTAATCTCAGTTGTCCAGAGAATTGTATCCTTCTGTGCTATGCCTTTGTAAATGTCTGTATAAATGCCTCTTAAACATAATAAATCTATTTGATTCCACCATCTTCTCTGACAGCGAGTTCCAATCATAAGTTCATAAGTTAAAGAAACAGAATTATGCTATTCTGCCCATCAAGTCCACACCACCATTCAATCATGGCTGATCTATCTTTCCCTCTCAACCCCTGCCTTCTCCCCATAATCCCAGACACCCTTACTAATCAAGAATCTGTCAATCTCCGCCTTAAAAATATCCACAATGTGTGTGGAAAAAAAACTATCCCCTCAGATCCCCTTTAAAGCTTCCTCCTCGCAAATCAAACCCGTGCCTGTGCAGGAAGGATCTGCAGATGCTGGTTTAAACTGAAGATAGACACAAAATGCTGGGGTAATTCAACGGGACAGGCAACACCTCTGGAGAGACCCATGCCTTCCTGTTTTTGATATTTTTACTGTGGGGTGGGGGGGGGGGGGGGGGGGGGGTGGAAGACTATTTGGTTATCTAAGCTATTTATGCCTCTCATAATGTATTATACTTCTATCATGTCACCCCCCCCCCCCCCCCAATCCTCCTTCTCTCCAGCACAAACAAGCCCACCCTATCCAATTCTTGCCCATAACTAAAGCCCTCTAACCCAGGCAACGTCCTGGAGGATTTCCTCAGCACTCTCATCAGAGCAATCACATCGTTAAACACCCATCGTTATCCATTTCAGTTTTGCCAGTTTTGGGAGATACTGACAGGCAGTACATCAACACTGGAGAAAACAAACTACTTCCATAATTTTCTTTCCTCATGCCACCTCACCTCCTTTTGTACACCCATAAGCTTAATAACTAATTATTCTGCCACTATATACAGTTTGTCTTTATTTACACTGTGGAAGAGAAGGGAGAACTGGAATGGGGGTTGGGGGGGGGGGGGTGAAAAAGGTGATTGGTTCAGGACTCTGATAGGGGTGTGGAATAAGCTGTTCTGAAGTTTGGACATTTGAGCTTTCAAGTTTTTGTATCGTCTCCCAGAAAATAAATGAGTGAACAATGAATGGCCAACATTCTTGACATGAGGATGGGCTGGATGGAAGGAAGAGATGAGCCTATGATGTTCTGGCCTGTGTGCACCACTCTCTGCAAGTTTGGTCAGTCAAGGGCAGAGCCATTGCCATTCTATGCTTGATGTGCATCCTGTCAGAATACTCTCTGTAATGCATCTGTAGAAGTTTCAGAGAATCCTTGTGAATGCTCTGAATCATATCAGACAAATAAGTAAATACATAGGCTGATTTGCTTTCTTGATCACCACAATGTGAAGGGACCAGGTAGGTTACTGGTGAAATGGATGCCCAGGCACTTGAAGTTACTGGCCATCAACTCAGCAGCTCTGTTCATGTGGACAGGGTTTCTCCCACCCCACCCTTACCCCTGCTTCCTTTAGTCAACAACCAAGTCTTTTATTTCCTCCTTGAAATGCAGATTTTATGTACTGAACATTTTCTAGGCCTCTGCCTCTTTTCCTAAATGTATGGTTCTTGTCTACCTTTTAGCATGTTTTTCAAAATTTCTGCCATTCTTCCCCAAGGATATAGTATTTTTTCATATAATTCTCAGTTCTGGTGAAAGATCATCAATTTGAAACTCTGTTTCCTTCTCCACAGATGCCACTTGACCTGTCGAGTAATGTCAGCGATTTTCTGTTTCTATCTCTGGTCCTGCATCTCCTTTTTGAACAATCAGTTAGTTTTTATTCTTTATTTGTCCTAAAATCGATCTCCTTATACTGCCCTGTCTTAAATGTCATCCACAATCTGCATCTTCCTTTCATCTGTGTCGCCTATGCTATTCTGAATTTCACTCCAATCCTTCATCATTATTTGCTGCGTTTCTGAGTGGACCCAAAACTGAGTGGATAAATATGTTGATGCAAATCCGATTGTAGTGCTTTATTGTAAGACAATAACTATGACACTGAGAACAGTTTTATTTCACACACCATAAGGTTAAACATGAATATACATAATTATGTTTGAGTGTGCAATAAATGCAAATGAGAACTAACTAATTGAAATGCATCAAATTACAGATCATTTCTTATCCCACTGGAATAATTGAATCAAAATTTATATCTCTTATATGTGTTATTTAAGTTTCTAGTGTATACATATTTAATAAGTTTCTCTATTATGGGCTGTTCCTAGGCAACAACTTTCCCACTGATCTGAACCACTTAGAGAGTCACCTGTCTAAGAGTATTATTCAACTGCAAGACAAGAAGTGGCAAATAGTTCTATGGATACGAACCAGTAAACACAGTCAGTTTCAAATATCAAATTTCCAATAAACATTATTATTCACCAAACTCCTCCCTGTTTTCACCTGCTTACATTGCAATGTAATGCATCTGCTTCTCCAATGTCCTTGTTTTACATCATCAATGTGTACTCTTGCTTTCAAGGCAAGCTGCAAACAAATCCCACCAAAGCCAAGCAGCTTCAATGTGGATAATAGTAGTCGCCCCTAAAATTCTTTAAAATTGTAGAATCGGAAAATTGTTTGGCGTAGAAAGAAACTGTTTAGTTCACTATATACCAGTTCATTATGGAGCAAACTATTAAATCCTACTCTCTTTTCTCCTTTGCCATGCAAAATATTTTTCCTTGTGTGCTTATCCAATTCTCATTTGAAAGTAGTCACAAAATGCATGTGTCATGTGATTTTTTAAAATTACAAATCTCAAATTGTGGAGTACAGAGGCAAATAAATAAATTATGAGTCTATGTCCCAAACATTATGGAGGGCACTGTAGTTCCACATCCATTGATTCATTTAATACCCAGAAATCTACCAATCTTTTTTGAATGAAATGTGCATGAGATTCCTTGTTCACATGAAGATCAAAGAGTAAACAGCATGCAGTAATTGTGCTCAACTGGATTCTAGAAATTTGAGCATTACCCCAAAATGGTATGAACATCGACTTCTCCAACTTTAGATAGTTCCTCTGTCCCTCCCTTCCCCTCCTCCTTCCCAGATCTCCCTCTATCTTCCTGTCTCCACCTATATCCTTCCTTTGTCCCGCCCCCCTGACATTAGACTGAAGAAGGGTCTCGACCCGAAACGTCACCCATTCCTTCTCTCCCAAGATGCTGCCTGACCTGTTGAGTTACTCCAGCATTTTGTGAATAAATCGATTTGTACCAGCATCTGCAGTTATTTTCTTACACCCCAAAATCTTCTCTCCATTGTATGAATATGAATTTTGAAAATAAATTTAAAGATTTGATCTACAAAAAATCTATTTTTAATATATATCTCCACTTTAGAGCAGGTATATCTTTTCCATACTACTTACCTCTGCAGTAAAGATCCTCCGTAATCTTACACAACAGATCACCCATTAATACTGACTAAAAGCCTTCAGATAACTCCTTTAAGTAACGTTATACATAAGATATTGTACACTTTTGTTAGATTTTCATTGCGTGACTTTCTAAATATTGTAAAAGGCAAAGAATTCTCAAAACTGCGTATGTGTAGTAAGTAGCCAGTTCAATAAGATCTTGTATTGTTGAGTGAATTCTTTATAGTTGGAAGCTTTTTTCAAAATTATGTTTTATTCCTAGTGGGAGAGTCTAGGACTAGAGGTCATAATAATAATAATAATATATTCCTTTATTCATCCCGCACCAGGGAAATTTGCAGTGTTACAGCAGCAAAGTGGATAGCAAGAGAGCAAGAGATCATTCATTATAAATAAAAGATACATAAATTGTCATCATTTTTCTGTGTGTTCTTAGCTGTTATTGTTGACTCGTCTGCTGGGAGCAGTGCTGGTAGTGCAGTCTCATAGCAGCAGGAAGGAAGGACCACCTATATCTCTCCTTCACGCACTTGGGGTGAAGGAGTCTGTCACTGAAGGAGCTACTCAGTGCAGCGACAGTGTCCTGCATGGGGTGGGAGTCGTTGTCCAGCAACGATGTTAGCTTTGCCATCATCCTCCTCTCTCCCACCACCTCCACAGAGTCGAGGGGTCAACCCAGGACAGAGCTAGCCTTCCTGACCAGCTTGTCAAGTCTCTTCCCTTCTGCTGCTGAGATGCTGCTGCTCCAGCAGACCACTCCATAGAAAATGGCCGATGCAACCACCGTGTTGTAGAAGGTCCTGAGGAGTGCCCCCTGCACTCCAAAGGACCTGAGTCTCCTTAGCAGATAAAGTCTGCTCTGGCCCTTTCTGTATAGCGCATCGGTGTTTTCAGTCCAGTCCAGTTTATTGTTGAGGTAGACACCCAGGTACTTATAAGAATCCACCCTCTCGATGTCCATTCCCTGGATGTTCACCGGTGTCGGGGGGACCTGGCTGCGCCTGCGGAAATCTACCACCATCTCCCTGGTTTTCCCCACGTTGATCTGGAGGCAGTTCCGCTGGCACCAGTCCACAAACTCCTTGATCAGTTCTCTGTACGCCCTGTCCTCGTCGCCTGTGATGAGGCCGACGATGGCAGAGTCATCAGAGAACTTCTGTAGATAGGAGTCTGCAGAGCTGTGCCTGAAGTCCGCAGTGTACAGGGTGAACAAGAATGGAGTAAAATATATCAGAATGAGATTGAATTAAGAGTAAGAGTACGTGGTATATATTTCAATTATACCAGGGACAGAACTACTTTTTTCATCATCAAATGTAAAAGCTGACAGACTGCGTCACTGAGAGATTGACAGTAGCTCTTACTTTCAAAGATCTTAAATAAACAGAGAATTATGGTCACTGGGCTTAAGCTGAAATTGAAAGCAAGGAAACAGAGATATCCTTTTATGTGTGTACTCAAAAATCATATGAGGAAGGATTCATGCATTGGGGAGTAGTTTCCTCTTTATACGTGTAGCTAGGACACACAACTCTCAGAAATATACAGTGAGTAGTTTGCCACATTCCGTTTTCACAGTTATCTAACTACCTTTAAGAACCAGCAGTGCAGCACAACAGAAATCTATGCTTCAAGAGTCAAGAGTGTTTAATTGTAATGTGCACTGTGACTGAAACAATTAAATCCTTAAATGGTGCAGCTTTACGGGCACATTAAATGCAAGAACACAACAAATAAATATACAATAAATTGTCAATTATTCTGCATAAACCAATGCAATCTTTATTGTGCAAAGTCCATAGTAGTTGTGTACTGAGGTAGAGTTGTTCACAAAATGCTGGAGTAACTCAGCAGGTCAGGCAGCATCTCAGGAGAGAGGGAACGGGTGATGTTTCGGGTCGAGACCCTTCTTCAGACTGATGTCAGGGGGGCGGGACAAAGGAAGGATATAGGTGGAGACAGGAAGATAGAGGGAGCACTGGGAAGGGGGAGGGGAAGAGAGGGACAGAGGAACTCAAGAACCTGATAGTTGACAGGACAAAGCTATTCTTGAATGTGGAGGTAAAAGTTTTCAGGCTCCTGTACCTTCTTCCCAAAGGTAGCAGCGAGAAGAGATCATGATTAGGGAGGCGGGGGTCTTTGATGGTGTGAGCTTTTCGTTTCTTGGCTTTTATTAAATCAGTTCTCGTTGTTCAAGACTAAAGTGAAGATGCCCGAGATATTGGGGAATACTGCACATGATAAGCATGTTGGATACTAATATAATGAAGAAGCTTTTGGACAGACACATGTACAGTAAAGGTCTAGAGGGATATGGACCTTGTGCAGGCAGACAGGAATTATTTACATTGGCATTGTTTGGTGCAGACATTGTGGGCCAAAGGGTAGGTTCCTGTGCCACCTGTTCTATGTTCTAAATGCAAGAGTTGTGAATTGCACTAATTGGATACATTTTGCAATGCTGCTTGCTTTGTAAGAAATATTCTTACTTCTTAAGAAGATTTTCTCTCAACTCATTCCTGGAATAATACTAAGAACCTCTGTCAAAATCATACTTTATTCAAGGACAGCGGGAAAACAATAATGCAAAATGACTCCCCAAAATATTTAATCAAAAGAACAGTTCATATAAGTGTCCTAATAATGGTATTTTCTGCAAGATAGGATGTAACAATTTGTGTAGGAAAGAACTGCAGATGCTGGTTTAAATCGAAGGTAGACACAAAATGCTGGAGTAACTCAGCAGGACAGGCAGCATCTATGGAGAGAAGGAATGGGTGACGTTTCAGGTCGAGACCCTTCTTCAGACTGATTTGATTTGATTTGTTACATTCCATTTTCTAACTGAAAATGTGTCTGTAATTCTCATTCAGTTGTCAATGCAGTTAAGATAGTGGATTGTTCCTATCAACTTGAGGATGTAGGTATAGCACAGACATCAATGCGTATTGAAAAGCTAAGGCAACAGCTGAAACCAAGAGAAGGCATTGAATGTGTGAATTGGATGTGGGTATATATTTCTCTAACTATTCCTTTAAGTGTTCAAAATTAGACTGAATTTATGTTGAATTTCTTCTCGTTATTATTCATGGACAAGCATCATCACTGATGAGTGTTATGGAAAATTTAGCCCCTGTCTCTGAAATTCAGAGAGAAATAGTGTGGGATGTTTGGAATTCCCTTCTGCAAGTAGAAATTGTTGCCAACTTAGATGCAGCTTTAAATCTGAGATTGATGTTTTAATTAACTTAAATCTTTAAAAAGAAGTGGTGTAAAAAAGAAGCTATGTGGAGTTAGGAAGTAGAATATGTAGGATCCCAGTGAATGCTAGGTCAGACGTGAGGTTCTATATAGTGCATGAATATCCCTGCTGTAGAAATGCACACCGAGAAATCTCAACCAAAGTTAGGATTTTCATAGAGAAAAACGATGGTAAATATCGAAACAAAGGAAGAAGTTTAAAGCATAAACAGGCAGATAGACCCAATTAAAATAAGAAAAGCAAACATTTCAGTTATCAAAACAGTAAAGGATGGAAATAATTATTAGGTCAGGTAGCATTTGTGTGCAGGGAAATATTTCAGTTCATTAATATTTTCAGCAATTTCTGTTTCTATTTCAGATTTCGAGAAACTGCAGTACTTTTTGCTTTTCATTCATTTTGTGGTATGTCAGGGAAGATCAATGATCTTAAACAGTGCACTGATAGAACTGGTGCTGCATGAGAGGAGACCCTTGCAACAGCTGAGGAGGGAATAAACATCAAGGAGGGGAATTAACCCATTCACCAGAAAATGGTGCATACAAGCTAAGTCGAAAAGATCTTAAATTCAGAAATTCAAACAGTATTGTGCTTAAAAATGCAACCCAATGGAAGGGATGCTGAATTTCTTGCAGAGAGCTGGGACAGTTATATAATTTAACCATGCAATTAGTACAATTGGGCATATTCCTCAACATGAAAATAATGACAGTTTAGGAGCCATTTTGTTAATTAAGCTACAAGGAAATCAAAGTGTTGCTTGACAATTTTAACGATCAACTTTGCCATTTCTTCCTCAAATCATTAGCAACAATATATGTTGTTATTGAGGAAAAAGATTTAATGTTACACAGGAAGAGTTTGTGCTTGCCAGTGATTTCCTATTAGTCTGTGGTATGATTAGCCATCTGTCATTCCCAATGCCTTTGTCACCAACGTAATGGACCAGTAACTTATTGATATCTGAGAGGAAAGAGAATTCAATGGAATACGCCCATGTCTTGTATGGCTGTTTATTTTGATGGTCCTTTATCTTTCAATTGACAGTTCAATGTGATGCTCTTTGTCTTAGTATTTTGCTTTTGTGAGGCAGGTGAAGAGCTGTAGAGGTAAGGCAAACGGGTGATGTCACCAACCAGTGCATATGGGTGCTGTCACCAACCAGTGCTTAAGATGATCCAAGCCACATTTGCAACTTTTAAGGGTTTATAATATTTTTCATGCTATGCCCTAAGATCAGTTTGAAGAAAGAAATTGTACATTTAACACCATGTATTTAACTTTTAGACGATTGCAACTTGGGCCATATATTCGTCTATATTTCTGCATTAGTTCAATTTTAGATGTAAAGTGTTGTCAAATAAAATGAAGCCTCTTGACAATAATTACTTTTGATGTACAGCTTGTCCTGTAGACAAACATTAAAAAACAGATTGTACATGGCAAGAACTTGAATGAATAGTTAAAAGACAATTGATTGGCTAAACTTAATTTTTTGTAGTGTTACCTCTAAGTTAAAAAAATCATCAGGAGTCTTAGAAAACTCATGGTACTCTTTCTTGGAATGATAGAGGAATCTCTAACATCTACCTGAACAGAGAGTTCTGCAGCTTTACATCATGGCCCAACATTCCCTCAGTATCTATGTGGAATATCACGCATGATTAATGTTGAAGACCTGAAATGGTATAAAACCCACAACCTTCTGACATGCATCCAAGTGCCATCAACAGCCCATCTGACAATAACAAATGGCACAGGGAGACATTATAAATGCTTTATACTTCATAATGATTTATTGCCAATTCGCCAAGGAACACCAGCGTCCTATTAATAATTTATGCAGATAGACCTCAAAGCAGAGACACAAATCCAAACACATAATGACTTTCTGCAGAGCTTTGACACATCACCGTATGAATCCAAGCAGTTTTTCATAATTCCATTACCCAAACCCTACTGAAAAGCTGTCGCAATAATTCCTGCTCCTTACAAATAGAGACATTGACGTGAGGGAGTCTCATGTTGTGCCAATGACCTTTTGCTGCTGTGCCTGACACCATTGCTGCCTAAAGGCTGACAATTACGTTTGAATTTGGATGAGCATTATTCAAATCTATAACCATATGAGTATTTTTTAAGAGTGAACTGTTCAAATCCAGGAATTAATTTAGAGCAGTGGAAGAGATCACTCAGGCCAAACAGCTCTTATATCAGTGAATAATCCCCTGAAAAAATAAAAGATTAAACATAAAATTATAATTTTCATGGATATTCAGAACACTTATTATTTTCTTTTTGGGGATTAACTTGTTACAGTAGTAAGTACAAATATAAGTATTACTTAAATTACTTTCTTGGCAATTTCATAGGACGAATCGAAGGACGAGTGCTTTTGCCTCCTGAAGACTTGAGAAAAGGATAAATCCACTCTGTTCCCTTTTCTGCAACTCTAATCTCATGACCTAACGCCAACCCAAAATAAATTTCCACCGAATAAACCGACTGTACATAGTGACTCAAAAGAGACCAGTGGTTCTCCCAAGTAATAATGCTGGAGGCTTGATTTTTGAAGCAAGATTATCGGCTCTTTCCCATTCAAACACACAGTGCAGTTAAACAAGGATTTGAGCCAATTAAATTGGGTAAATTAATCGATGAACTTTGTCTAATCACTTTGTAATAAAGAAGCTTGAAATACTGAAAGCCAAACACCAGCGGATGCTAGAAATCTGAAATGAAAACAGAAAATACAAGAAACACTCAGTAGATCAGGCAACATTCGGTGGAAAGAAAAACTTAAAGTTTATGTATCCATTCTTGCATTCACTCACTTTACTAGGCAGACCAAGGTCAGAATAGGAATCTTCCTGGGCCTCATGCGATTTCCAGGATTGGACTGTATGCCTGGAAGACCATAACATATTGGTTCTGTGTTTGAAGTCCGATTGCAGTTCTGTGAGACCCTCTCTCACTGCTCCTCCTCTGGGTTCCTTTGAGTTCGTCCAGCACTTTGTGTTTTATATTCTAAGTGCAGAAATTGTTCTTGGTATCCCTTTCACTTAAAATGCCTTTCAATTTACCAATTTTATACTGTTCAAGTAATCTTGATTTAATTATCGACCATCTTGGTTCGTGTTGTCTGAATGAAGCTTATTGGAGGTCAATCCCATACAGCTTCGCATGTTAAAATGAATTTTTGCCATGCTTTCCTCACAGCAGCACACAGTTCACTGAGTTTTGCTTTGAATGTGTTCAAATAATCAATGTAATATGAATGAACCAGTTTTCCTGCTCATTAACTACAGGAGTGGAAAGTTGTTTGGTTCCTCAGGGATGCTCAGGGTTGAACAACTTCCAATGAGATGTGTGAGCATTTTTTCTCCAATTTATCTTTCACTTTTTGCTTTGAAAGAACACAATAACTGAGCCTACACAACCATAGATGGCATGGGAAGAGTGTAAGAGTCAGGTAGTCAGGATACAACTTTATAGGATGTTGGTTAGACTGCACGAGGAGAATTGTGTACAGTTCTGTTTGCCCCAACACAGGAAGGATGTGTAGGCTTTGGAAAGCACGCAGAGGAGATTTACCAAGATGATGCATAGATTAGGGGATATTAGCTACAACGAGAAGTTGGACCGATTTGGATTGTTTTCTCTGGAATGCCAAAGGTTGAGGGGAGACCTTATAGAAGTATATAAGATTGTGAGAGCCATAGATAAGGTAGACAGTCAGAACCTTTTCCCAGGATGGAAATGTCAAATAATAGAAGGCATGGCTTTAAGGTGAGAGGGGCAAGGTTTATAGGAGATGTGCAGGGCAAATG
Organism: Rhinoraja longicauda; assembly: GCF_053455715.1. Classification (NCBI taxonomy): domain Eukaryota; kingdom Metazoa; phylum Chordata; class Chondrichthyes; order Rajiformes; family Arhynchobatidae; genus Rhinoraja; species Rhinoraja longicauda. The sequence continues at coordinate 36,037,665 of NC_135954.1, read as the reverse complement.
TTTTACCGAAGGTGGTGAGCGTGTGGAACGTCCTGGCATGGGTGGCGATGGAGGCAGATATAATGATGACCATAAAGAGATTTTTGGATAGACACATGGATATACAAGGAATTAAGGGATATGGATTACATGTAGGCAGATAGAAGTTGATCTGGCTAATATTGGCACAGATATTGTAGGCCAAAGGGCCTATTCCTATGCAGCACTGCTCTGTGTTCTAAGTTCTAATTCTAAAAGTTTATCACAATCTGAATGAAGACAACTCTCCCCATCTCAAGACTAAATCGTCCATTATATTTGTTGGTACTGTGCTCTCAGTCCTAAACTCCTTACCTTTGGGAAACATCTTCCTGCTTTTAGCTCTTTGTCGAGCTGTGTAAGAATTTTGTGTTTCAATATCTTGTTTTATTCTACTAAACTGTACTGAATGTAGCTGCTGGTCTATCAATCTCTCCACTTTAAACCTACACAAACCTACTTTCTCCGGGGAACCAGTTTTGTGAATCTTCACTGCACTCCTATGACAAATCAAATCCTTTCTTAGGCATTGGACTCGGTGCTGGTAGTAGTTGGGAGAATGTTTACCAGAACGAGACCTAGAATGAGTGGGTTGTCTTTTGAGGGAAGTTTGAACAGGATAGGTATGTATTCATTAGAGTTTTAAAGAATGAGAGAGGACTTTGTTTTTTCTTTTGGGGAAATCTGGAATTAGGAGCCTTTGGTTTAAATATTTAAGACCAAGATAAGATATATATTTTTTCTCACGCTCAAAGAGTTGTGAACGTCAGAATTATTTTCTCAAATACCAGAGAAGCAGTGTTTGAATATTTTTAATGCAGAGTGAAACAGACTCGTAATAAGCAAAGGGGTAAGCAAGAATGTACAGCTGAGGTAACAATTAGATTATTTAATGGTAGAGGAAGTTTGAGGAACAAAGTGACCTATCCTGCTTCTAATTGGTATGTTCCTGAGTACAGATGTGCACTGGACAGGGCTATTACTCTGTAATAATCCAATTGCTCTTCCTGTAATGTAATTTTACTCTAGTGCTAATTAAAAAAACTCTTTGTCAAATCACCCATAGTTATGTTAATTTAGTTCACAATTTGAGTAGTATGAGGAATGTAACATAGCTCAGAATCAGAGATGGAAAATAATATTGCCTTTTGCCATGTTCTTCTGTCAAAAAGTTAAAGCGCTGATGCTGTAAATCTGTGGGATCTGTTGAAAGAAAATGTTTCATGTCAGTCACCTTTCATCAAAACCAACTATTCCTCTCTCCTCATATGTCATCAAGCCTACTGGTATTTCTGCTTTATGCCCTTTGATCTTGGAATCTGGCCTCTTCTGTGCCAGTTCCCCAGCAATTTCTTGATCTTTCAGATATTTATCTATCAAATGGTGATGAACTCATGTTTTGGCAACTATGATGCAAACAATTTATGTGCATACAAAAACTGTGAAAGGTGCATGAGACATTGAATTGTCCAGATCTGGAGGTTTGAGACCTGCTTAAATGCCCCTGAAGTGATTATTCTTTGTGCTCTATCTCATCTCAAACCTCTCTGCTGATTGGCTTGCAGCCCAACCCTGATTGCAATCCCCATTCACTATTTCCTCTGGGAACAATCCACAGCAGTCTCCCATCTCTCCGATTCTGCTGCGATTCTCATGACCACTCTCCCTCCCTTTGATCCTGCCTGTAATGAACTTACCATGATTCGCAGCTTAATGATTTTGCCTATCTGCTTTGACTGTTCGTAGATGATAAATGAAAGGCATTTGAGTGCACGAAGTTTGGCAGGGCTATTCCATTGATCCTCAGCATGGTGCAAGAGAAATCTTTGTCGAGGGGGAGAGCCTCACCCAGAATCGTTTCTGACCAAATTGTGTAGCACAGCACAATTTCTAATCTTCCATCATAGCTTGCTTCTGCTGCTACTATATTGCCATTTAGACACCATGACAGAGGATACACCAATGCAACTTCATCATTTCCAACTTTTATACATCTAGTATTCATTCATCCAACAAAAAAACGTTGAAAAATCTATATGAGAAGAAAGCAGTCGCTTGAGCCATTCTTTTCGGTCATAGCACTCCTATAATGTATCCTCATCCCCGCATAGAAATGTCAAAGATGAAAGGGCTTAGCCTTAAGATGAGAGGGACAAAATTTAAAAGAGTTGTGCAGGGCAATTTTTTTACACAGTGAGTGGTGGGTGCTTGGAATGTGCTGCCAGGGATGGTGATGGAGGCAGGTACTAGTGTGGTGTTCAAGGCTATTAGACAGGCACATGGGTAAGTAGAGAATGGGGAAAGATTGGTTATATGTTCATTTATCTTGGCATCATGTTCAGCAGGAACATTATGGGCCATTGTACTGTTCTACGTTGACTAAAGCATTCGTGATATATGAATACCAATTGGGTCTCGACTCGAAACGTCACCTATTCCTTTTCTCCAGAGATGCTGCCTGACCCGCTGAGTTACTCCAGCCTTTTTTTGTGTCTATATTAGGTGTAATCTATCTTAGTTCCTTCTTACACAGTACCATATTGCAGTTGAGGAGGCTGTAGATAACTCTCAAGTAGCTTTGAGCCCGTGAAAACAAAGAAACTGCAGATGCTGGAATTCTAATTAAAAAATAGAAAATGCTGGAAATAAGCAGCATGTCAGGCCTCATCTGTGGGAAGAGAAACACAGTTAATGTTTCATGTTCAAGACCCCTCATTGGAGTTTGGCTTTGAGCCCAGAAAGCCTGGCTTTGGACTGTGCTACCCCACCATGAGCATCATTGGACTGAGCTGCAGGGTTCAGCAAGGCACTGGCATGGTAACAGTTTTGAGATGAGGAATGCTGTCATTCAAAGACAGGACAACAGATTCATGCTGTAGTCACACAGCCCCCATGTTGAGACAGTAACTCTACTGGTCTGGCACAGGGTGGGTTGATGGAATGGTCTGACACCTTCAGAGTCCCTTTGAATATTGGTGTGCATACCCATGATAGCAGCAGTTTGTGTAATCAAGGCAAATGTTTGAGCATTCACTGCAGTCCTCAGACATTTGGCATCTTTCACTTTGGCTCCAGTGTAAGCTAAGATGTTGGCCATCAGATACTGCATCATGGTTGAGTGCACAAGTGCTGAAATACAGTTGACCTATAATATTATGCTGAGAAGGATGGGCTTAGTGCCCATTGAAATTTGGTTTCTACTTTTAAGATTAACTCTAAACTCATCATTAGAACTGTTCGTCCTCACTCTGTTTAGTTTGGTTTAGTTTATTATTGTCACGTGTATCAAGGTACAGTGAAATTATTTTGTTTGTATGCTATCTGTCTTCAACTCATTTAATCATATTTATTCTTCTGAGGATTTAGCTCTCAAATTGCCAATACATCTCAGATATTACCTCCTTCGCTCTGTATTCTGACCCTCACTAAATTTTTCTTTGCACTGGAGAGACTGCAGAGGACATTTATCTGGGATGCTGCCTGGATTGGTGGACTTTAGTTATGGGAAGAGATTGGACAGGCTGGTTCATTTTCTTACGAGAAAAGGAGGTTGAGAGGTAATCAGGTAGATGTGTGTAAGGTTATGCAAGGCATGGATGGGGTTGATAGTCAAACATAATTTTGTCTTTTGACTATCAAAAACAAGTGGTTTAAGGTGAGAGGAAGAAGTTTTAAAGGGGATCTGAGGGTTGAGTGTTAAAAAGAATATGAGGAGAGCTTTTCATCTGGAACTTGCTGCCAGAAAAGCAATCAGATACAGTTTCTATGTTTAAGAGCCAATTGGACATACATTTAAATAGGCAAGTATAGAGCGATGCAGTCCTAAAGTGGTCAAATGGGATTACTGCAGTTGGCCAAAAAGGTTGACATGGATTGGTGGGCTGAAGGGCCTGTTTGTGAGTTGTACAATTTTATAAGTTTGGCATTCGAGCACACTATTCCCACTTTTCAAATGCTACATACATTGATGCTGCCTAACCCACTGGGTTACTCCAGCACTTTGTGTTCATTACTAGAATTGGCTTCAAGTTATGAACACAAAGTTTTCAAGTTATGAAAACCTTGGAAGGTTTTTATCGGACAGGAGGCCTATGATTGATGGTGTGCCGCAGGGATTGGTGCTAGGCCTATTGCTGTTTGTCATCTATATCAATGACTTGCATGAAATTGTACAAGGCATGATCAATAAATTACAGATAACATTAAAATAAAATATTGCAGACAGCGAAGAAGGATGTCAAGAATTAGGCCGGAACTTTGATTGGCTGGCCAATGAATGGCTAATGAAACTTAATTTAGATAAGGGTGAGGTGTTGCATTTTAGGAGGTCAAATCAGAGCACAACCTTCACAGTGAGCGATAGGGCACTCGGGAGTATTGTAGAGCAGAGGGGTCTAGCAATACAGGTACATTGTTCCTGTAAAGTGGTATCACACATTACTAGGTTGATGAAGAAGGCTTTTGGCTCATTGGCCTTCATCAGTCAACGAATTGACTATAGAAGTTTGGAAGTTATGTTACAGTTGTACAAAATGTTGGCGAGGCCGTACTTGGAGTATTGTACTCAGTTTTGGTCTTCCTGTGATAGGAAAGTTGTCATTAATCTGGAAAGTGTGCAGAGAAGGTTTGTTGCTTGAACTGGAGTGCCTAATTCAATGTGAGAGGGGAAAGATAGAATGGAAACCGGTGGGGCAATCTTTTCACATAGATGATGGTAAGTATATGGAATGAACTGTCAGAGGAAGTAGTTGACACAGGTACAATAACAATATTTAAAATAAATTTGGACAGATACATGGATAGGAAGGATTTAGAGGGATTTGGGTCAAACAGGGGTAATTGGGACCAGCTTAGTGAGGCATTCTTGTCTGCATGGATGAGTTGGACCAAGAGGCCTGTTTCCCTGCTGCATGATTCTATGAATCTGTGAGAAGAATTGTACTCATTGGCTGCATGTGGTCACAAACCCTTACAATCAGCAGCTGCCATTTAATCATGAATCATGCCTTTTTTGAAGAGTTCACTCCTTTCAGTGTGAGGGACCAATGGTTTGCGTGTGAATTTATTATGGAATTCATCACCTGCAGCCTATTGATCTAATTTCTGTCTATAAATAGTTAATAGGTGCTACAACACTGATGGGACCAACATACAATGTGGAAACAACCTCGGCATTAAAGAGAAAAGTGATATGGAGTGTCCAGTTTGTGTTAATATAGTTTAGAGATACAGCGTGGAAACAGGCCCTTCTGCCCACCGAGTTCACCCGACCATCGATCACACATTCATACTAGTTCTATGTTATCTCACTTTGTCATCCACTCCCTACACATTAGGGGCAATTTTACAGAGGCCAATTAAACTACAAATCTGCACATCCTTGGGATGTGGGAGGAAGCTGGAGCACCCAGGGAAAACACGCTCGGTCACAGGGAGAATGTGCAAACTCCACATGGACAGCATCCTTGAGGTTTAGTTTTGTTAATTGTCACGTGTACTGAGGCACAATGAAAGCTGTTGTTGCATGCTAACCAGTCAGCGGAAAGACAATACATGATGAACGAACCTGGGTCAGGATCGAACCTGGATCTCCAGTGTTGAGAGGCAGCTGCTCTACCAGCTTCACCACTGTGCAGCCTTCTGTTACCCTCAGGAGAACCTTCAACAGGAAAGTGGAACAAACACCTGCAAACATCTAATATCCTGCCCTTTGTACGATTGGGACATAAAAATCTGGCAACATTTTATTTCTAATCCAATTTTGCAGCTTTAGTTGCTGATTTGCTATCTGAAGCAATACTCTGTGTTATTATCTGCAAAGGAATGTAATCTCACTTAAAGAAGTGACTTGGGTCAGGGAGTCTGTTTCCAATTCCCAGCTCCTGAAATTGAAATTAATCAACTTGGTGTTGTTCCCAGCCTTATTACAGTTTCTCAGTTCTTCACTGTGTATCAGCAATCCTGATCACATTATCTCCCAATGCAAACATAATAGACTGAATTCAAAACTACAGATAAGATACTTAAAGTCATCAGGGCCTAGAAAAGTGATTTGACTAAAAAGGGCAAATTTGACCACACTCTGCTGCATGCACGACGTGTCACCTTTATACCCAATTATCCAATCATATCTTCTTGTTGAGTGAGGGATCACACTTGCTGCTTGCAAATTTATCCAAATATCTGACATGGAGTTTGATTTACCTCTGGTGATTTTCCGTTGATCAGAAATACCAGATGGCTGCTGGGTTCCCCTGTAATGCCACACCATTGACATCTTCTAATTTTCCTCCATTTGAAGTGTTTCTTTGTGCAAGGGCGTCATCTTTGCCTGAATGACTGAAATTAATGCTCTTCACAATGAACAGCAGATCAGAAGAATCAGTTTACCAACTGATTGAAAATAGGTTTAGGTTTAGGTTGAAATATAGTGAAAAACTTTGTTTTGTATGCTATCAGATAAGATAATACTACACATAAATACAATCAAGTCAAACTCAATTACAATGGGTAGAGCAAAGAGGAAGATGCAAAGTGTAGAATATAGTTCTCAAGATTGCAGCACGGTAGTCCCAGAGACAGAGTCCAATGTGTGTAATGGCGTAGAAGTGCATCAGACAGTATCCTAGCTTATGGAAGGACCATTCAGAAGCCTGATGACAGAGGGGAAGTAACTATTCCTGAGTTTAGTGATGCGCATTTTCATGCCACTATATCTTCTGCCCATATGTTCCAGGCAGGTGCTCAGCAATGCAAATAATGAGCATTGGTTAGAATGAAGGTCAGAGATCTGAACCTAAGCAGTGGCACAAATGGTCTCGGCATTCCTGGCTTAAGGAGATCAAAGTGGAACAAAATCACATCCAATGGCTATTCCAGAAGGTCTGGTGAAGTAGTAAGCATTCAATCACTTGGTTTAAAGGCAGATGTAGAGCCAGATAGCTAGCCAGCATTAGAAGTCCAGGCATGCAGAAGTGAATTGTTAGGTGTGGTATTTAGGGTCATCCATCACTTGTTGTCAATATATGGTTGCTACTTTCAGGAGTTGCGAAAAGCAAAAGGAAAATTACCTGCCATGTGAACAAATGCCATCTGCTCCAGAAACTTTTAAAGTAATATAAATTTTGTAGTGTGCAATTTGTATATTGACCTGGTGAGCATAATTGGTATCACAGATTTTGTAGTCTGCATGTTTGAATGTTGACATTGACATAACAAGTAGAAGTACTTACTGATTGATTATACTTGCTGAATATGGCAATCCAATGGATCAACCACTCATTTCTTCCTAAGATAAGAAAATTCTCAGATGAATTTAATTTATTTTTGGAACCTGGATAAATGCCGTGGATTTTAACGATAGACATTTGCTGTTAACAACACGATTTGATGTTGTTTTAAATTAACAAATGAGTTATTCATGTTTTAGAGAATGCTCGGAAAATGAGTGCTTTGAACAAAGTATCGCTGCACCTCATGTCAAGGAATTGTTGACATTAATTTATTATTCCATACATGTAGGGTTGGAGAATTAAATGTCAACATGCTAGAATGTGAATTTATGAGGTTATAATTCTATTTTATCTTGTAAAAATGAAATATTGATGCAACGAATTTATTCAGGTTTATATTACATTCTATTCAAATGTATTACAGCATCTTCTGTTGCTCACTAACCAGATACTGAAATGTAGAATTGGTGATTGTAAAAAGCCAAAGAAAAGACAAATATATTGCTTTCTGAATTCTTGATCATTTAAGTCACTAAGTGAATGTAGTGGGATTAATTTCTCTGACCAGCACACAAGTTTTCATCAGTATTTATGGCTTCACAGGGAGTTGTGATATCGATCTGAGCTCACTGAATGTGCAGCTCTGTAAAATGAAAATCTATCCACTAAAAATCTGTGGACCATTTTAAGCAATAAAGGACATTTTAATTTTTAAAGCTGTGATTGGTTATGGTAATCCAAGGCTCTACTTTCACAGTTATAATTGTACTTTATGAGGAATGCTTTGGTTTGATCAGACAGAAATCACCACAGAAATTATCCAAAATGATCCCTTTCCCATTTCCAATCCAATTTTATTCTGAATCTAAATTGAAGTTTTCAACTGCATTTAATACTTCAGCTATCCTCCCCCATGCTTGCCAGAATCTATCTAAAACACAGAAGGTTGATAACAAAATCAAGGCACCATTACTATCCACAACTAAAAATAAAACGATTATGTTATTTCTAAAGTGCTAAATAAATTGAATTGAGTGTAATTTAGACAGGATTATGCAGAGAAAACCACTGGAGTCAGGAAATTATTATTTTCTGCAGTGCCTAGTTCAGTAAGTAATTGTCGAGCTGGAGGGTAAGTAGGCCCTTTACTCCACGACTGTGTGAATGGAGCTTAGCTGTGAACAGCAGGAAATGATTTACTTGAACAAAAGTGAGAGGAAGACCTTAAGATTTTTTGTTGAGTCCTTATCCATTGCTGGATGTCTAAAACTTGCAATCTTGAAATGCTCAAACCTACTCCGAGAGATGAATACAAAAGCTTTAAATGTTGGAGTTCTGAAATAGATATGAAGCATGCTAATAATACCCAGTGGGGGTGGCCTCAACTGTGGAGGGGGGGAAAGAATTAACATTTCGCTTCATCATTAAAAAAAAATACAAACAGGTTCAATGGCCATGCTGGAAACAAGACTGAAAGTGTTATTACAGAAGTTTGTATTTACCTCTTATTGTCATTGTATATAGAAAATTAATTCAATTTTAATTTATTAGGATAAAGTCTTTACAAATCTAAAAACATTAGCTACAAAGTCAGAGTCCTAGAATCATACAGCACAGAAACAGGCCCTTCAGCTATGTCATCAATGCCGATCAAGATGCCCCTCCTGAGCTAATCGCATGAAACTGCATTTGGTCCTTATTCCTCTAAATCTTTCCTATCCATGTACCTGTCCAAATGTCTTTTAAATGTTGTTATTGTACCTGCCTCAACTACATTCTCTGGCAGCTTGTTCCATATACCCATTGCCCTCTGTGTGGAAATGTTGCCCCTCAGGTTCCTATTAATTCTTAACCTTTCACTTTCAAGCTATGACCTGTAGTTCTTGATTCTTCCTACACTGGGAACACCTGATCTATTCCCCTCATTATTTTACACATCTCTATAAAATCACTCTTCAGAAGTGGCAGATGGAATACAGTGTAGCAAAGTGTGGAGTCATGTATTTTGGTAGTAGGAATAAAGGTGTAGCCTATTTTTTAAATGGGGAGAGAATTCAGAAATTGGAGGAGCAAAGGGACTTGGGAGTGCTGCTGCAGAATTCCCAAAATGTTAATTTGAAAATCGAATCAGTAGTAAGGAAGGCAAATGCAATGCTAGAATTTTATTTTGAGAGGACTAGAATAAAAGATCAAGAATGTAAAGCTGAGGCTTTATAAGGCACTGGTCAGATTGCATTTGGAGTATTGTGGGCAGTTTTGGGCTCCATATCTGAGGAAGGATGGGCTGGCGTTGGAGAAGGTCCAGAGGAGGTTTACGAGAATGATCCCAGGAATGATTGTGTTAACTTGTGGCAAACGTTTGATGGCACTAGCAGTGTTGGTTTAACATAGTAGCAAAAGTAGCATTGGTTACGGGCCCCGCGCTATATGCTTGAAATCGTCATCCCACTGAGGGGCGCTGTGGTGTGCACGCCGCTCCCCAACCGCCACGGTTTGAATGTGTTGGCGGCGGGGCTGCTGGACCAATAGGCAGCTGGCTCATCACCGCCCAACACTGTCAATCCCGAGACACAGACCCACCCACCCCCCCCACACACCCAGAGGGACAGAGACCGGCAGCAAGACAGAGACAGGCAGTGGCAGCGGCACAGAGGTAAGAGACCAGGGTAGACTGTGGGGTGGGGGAAGCACCTAGGGTTGCCAACTGTCCCGTATTAGCTTGGACATCCTGTATTTTGGACAACATTTGTTCGTCCCGCACGGTACCACCCTTGTCCTGTATTAGGCCCGCGGGCTGCTGTAGGACCCGACAATGTAGGCTCGAACAGTTAACGTTAACGGAGCTCGTGAAAGTTAACGGAGTTTGGGGAGCGGGGCCGAGTGTGTTCGGGGAGCGGGGGGGGCGAGTGTGTTCGGGGAGGGGAGCCGAGTGTGTTCGCCGAACGGAGATTGCAACCCGCCTCCCGGCCCGGGCGGGTGTCATTGGTGAAGCGGGAGCACGTGGCCGCTGGCTGGGTGAGGTCACATCGAGAGCGGGCGGTGACGTCACCTTGTCCCGTATTTAAGGCCCCTTTATAACATATGTTACAGGCCCCGCACTAGCTTAATCCGGCCCTGGGCACTAGGCCTGTACTCGCTGGAGTTTAGAAGGATGTGGGGGAACCTCATGGAAAGGATGTTATCGGAGAGTCAAAGACCAGAGGCCATAGCCTCAGATTAAAAGGACATACCTTTAGAAAAGAAATGAAGTGGAATTTCATAGAAACATAGAAACATAGAAAATAGGTGCAGGAGGAGGCCATTTGGCCCTTCGAGCCAGCACCGCTATTCATTGTGATCATGGCTTGTGATCAACTTTGCCCCATATCCCTGATTCCACTAGCCCCCAGAGCTCTATCTAACTCCCTCTTAAATTCTTCCAGTGACGTGGCCTCCACCGCCCTCCGTGGTAGAGAATTCCACAAATTCACAACTCTCTGAGTGAAAACGTTCCTTCTCACCTCAGTTTTAAGTGGCCTACCCTTTATTCTAAGACTGTGGCCCCTGGCTCTGGACTCCCCCAACATTGGGAACATTTCTTTAGACAGAAGATGGTGAATTTGTGGAATTCATTCCCTCGGAAGGCTGTGGAGGCCTCCAATGTATATATTTAAGGCGGATTAAGTATTTTTAAGTATCGGTGTCAGGGGTTATGGGGTGAGGGCATGAGAATGGGGTTGAGAGGGAAAGATAGATCAGCCATGATTGAATGGTGGAGTAGACGTGATGGGCTGAATGGCCTAATTCTCCTCCTTTAACATAAATTTATGAATAACCATCCTCACTGTCTACAATATCACCAATTTTTGTGTCATCTGCAAACTTGCAAATCCTGCCTTGTATATTCCCATCCAATTCATTGATATAGATGACAAACAGCAATTAGCCCTGTATCGATCACTACTGGGTCAATTGACCACTAGTCCCTGGCCACCAATCTGAAAAACAACCTTCCACCACTACCCTCTGCTACCGACTATGAAACTAATTCTGTATCCAGTTATCAAGCTCTCCCTGTATCCCATGCAATCTAACCTTCATGAGCAACCTACCATGCAGAATGTTTTCAAAGGCCTTGCAGAAGTTCATAGAGGCAAGGTGTATGGCCCACCACACCACGTCAGTCTTCTTCATTACTTCTTCAAAAAAATCCAATTACATTTGTGAGACATGATCTGCCACGTATAAATCCATGCTGTCCCTCATAATCCTCTCTGGTAACATTTCCTTTACACATCTTAGGTTTACAGGTCTACACTCAGGTTTTTCTTTGCAGCCCTTCCTAATAGAAGCACAACATTATCCACCCTCCAGTCTCCTGGCACTTCACCTGTGTCTAATGACGATTCATATATCTTAGCCAGGGCTCCTGTAATCCCTGGTTTCAGGAGAAAATCACAGAAATTGATTTTGTTTTGCCAACAACCTATCGAATTAATTACATAAAATCAAGAGGAATTCCAGCACGAATATGGGGCATTCAAACCCAGCAAATTTGTAGCACTTAAAGTCTCTTCACACCCTAGCCTTTTGCTATACTATATTAACTTTATTAACTTTATTTATATGCTGTAACTGTAATTCTTTTTTGTGCACAATCCGCAGGCATTACCACTTTCATTTCACTGCACATCGTGTATGTGTATGTGACAAATAAACTTGACTTGACTTGCATTCAGCATATGACTTCTTTTTTTTTCTGGTGTACTAAGCTGGCTTCCTTTTGAAAGTGCCTAATCTAATTACCTCAAATATATCGTTTGTGATAGTCAGTGCCATATTCTAACTGCTCTCTGAGTTAAGAAGTGCCTCCTAAGTGATTACAAAGCATTGACAACGTTAAAAACTGCAGCATTTATTATTAACATTTAGTTTGTTGCTGAGTTTTAGTTTAATTACACAAGCTCATCCATGATGGCATTTCATATCACCAGAATCGAACACATGAGCAGGGATTGGCAGAAACACTTAACCAGTCAGTCAGCATCTGTGGGGAGAGAAATATTTTTGTCAAGGACTCGCCATTGGAACCGGAATTGTAGGAAAACAAGCAGTGATCAGGTGATAGATGGTCGGCATTGACTCGATGGGCCAAAGGGCCTGATTCCATGCTATATTTTTCAATCAATCAAACAAACGATTAGTAAGGGTGTCAGGAGTTATGGGGAGAAGGCAAGAAAATTGAGAGGGAAAGATAGATCAGCCATGATTGGACGGCGGTGTCGACTTGATGGGCCGAATGGCTTAATTCTGCTCCAAGAATTTATGAGACGGGAACCTATGCCCTTACCTAATCTGACCTATAACATCAGCATGTTAACAAGGCCTGCTAGTTAAAATAGCCCAAGCCTATTTTCCAATGCAAAGATAAACCCAGCATTTACAAATAGTGTGCCATTGGTTAACTGGTGATTTGCTTAAAATACAGGTAGAATGGTAAATACAGGTAGGCAAGTTTAAAATAATTTCGAAACCATTAAATAACACCAGAGGTGTGAATCTATGACAGCATAATAAAACCAGGATTTGGATTTTTTGCCGAGAGATCTTGTATAGATATTCAAACAAAATTCATTCAAAATATTTCCACTAATATGAAACAGCTCACAGCAACACAGTAAGAACATTTAAATACATTTAAAATAACATTTTGTGACTGTTGTCTTTGTCATGTTTGTGTCAATCAAAATTATAATCAAAATTATAATTTTGGGACCGGTGTCAGCTTGTTTGAATTGAATGTTCAATTAATGCCAACTGAGCGACGTAATGAAATGTAATAAACAAGAAGTGTTAAAGCAGAGCCCACAAAATTATATACGGTGTATGAGATAATCATTGCATGAGATCAGCACAAGGAAGTCAGATAGGTTTGCTTTGGGAATTGTTTAATTTGCCCAGAAGAAACTAGAAACCATCTCTCCTGTCATTTATCAGTGCAAGTGTTTGTTGGCAGCCTTCCATCCACAGGAGATGATGGACATGCAGCTTTTAGACTCTAGGAAGGTATTTCTATAGATAACTAAATTAGTTAATTGTGGTAAGTCAGAGTGTGCCACAAATGCACAACTTGCAGCATTATTGGCGTTTCGTGTTGGGTCATCTGTGATTTTGTGCCGGTCGGTGTCTCTTCTGGAATTATTGAAACTATATATTGCTATGGTCACACATCCCACTAGCAACCACTGTCCCACTTCACTCGACCATTACTACAGTTTCCCACTTGTTCAAAATCAATTTTCAAACCTTTCACATCCTTTTTAAACCCCAAATTCAGAGCTTTGAGCTCGTCTTATTGGCTTGGGCCAACTCCCCATTCGATAGATTCTCAGCCATTTTTCACCTCGTGTACATGGAATGCAGACCTGAGTTAACAATCAAATCAGCCTTTGAAACTTTTCAAGGTGGAGCTTAATAACGTCCCTTCAAAAGTCTGCATGTAATGGAGGTGATTTTCTTGTATATATAAGCTGTAAAACATGGCAACATGCAGCATTTGGTTTTCAAATATGAACCAATTAGCTTGTGGGGGGGGGGGGGGGGGGGGAGTGCGGGAGGGGAGGGTGCTACACCAATGCAGGAGTGCTTGAGAGGGGATGGATTGGGTGAGTGGCGGCGGGGGGGGGGGGGGGAGTGGTGGAGAGCCCCTAATAGTGGAGGGGGTGGGCGAGGGGAGGAGGAAGGATAAGGGGGGTTGAGGTGGGTTGTTGGGGGGAGGGGATGGGGGGGAGTGGGGGAGGGGAGGGTGCTACACCAATGCAGGAGAGCTTTGGGCCCAACGGGTCCACCCTGTTCTATAATTAATAAAATTGTAGGTAGACTGTTTCATGTTATTAAATGCAGAACTGGATTTTGGGGCCAAATGGATTCTCCTGCTCTTAGTTCACATGTTTGTGTGTTGATCTTTAAGGTGGCATTACTAGAAATAGTTTGGCAATAAGACATGAACTACAAACAGCTGCCAAGAATGGTTGGGCGCATGTTTACAATGCAAATTAATGATCCACAGCATGCTTATTTCGATGCTAAATTTAAAAAAAAATCAAAAATGACCAAGAACATTTCTGTTTGATTCATATCATGAAATGTTAATATTATGTAGGAAGTAACTGCAGATGGTGGTTTAAATCGAAGATAGACACAAAGAGCTGGAGTAACTCTGCGCGTCAGAGAGCATCTCTGGAGAAAAGGAATAGGTGATGTTTCAGGTCGAGACCCTTCTTGAGTCTGAAGAAGGTGTCAACCCAAAATGTCACCTATTCCTTTTCTCTAGAGATGCTATCTGACCCGCTGAGTTATTCCAGCTCTTTGTGTCTATCTAATGTTCATGTTGTTGTCTATTTATTTTCAGTTAGTATTAAGCTCATCAGAGTTAATAATTTTATATAGATGTAAAATTGTAAACAGATATTTACACTGTAAGTATATAGTCTCGGAAAGAATAACCAACAAAACCTGACTTCCATCCTCAAAAATAGAACATTGAGATGAATTCAAGCATGTCAAATGGGTGCCAGAATAAGCAAGATTCGACTTGGAATTCATTTCATGGTCGACGAAAATCCGCATGCATTACATTTGGTTGGCTCGTTTCCATGATTTTCATATGATTACTATCTGTTTACATTGAAAAATTCAGCAGCAGGCAAACAAAATTTGAAAATATCCTCCTCCCACTGAGTGCCAGACTCGATGCATGCACGGAGCTTGAAGTGGCTGGCTTGCTCTCTTATTTAAATCTATGTCCAATGTCCCCCTGGGATACCGATGTCCATTTCAGCTATCTCGTAGCATCTTTACACAAAGCAGTGTAAACCGTGCATACTACTACAGAATAGGTCAGAATTACCTTTCCATTTCATTTAAAGCACTCCACTCCAGTGGGTGGCACAGTGGTGCACCTGATAGAGTTGCTGCTGCGTAGCACTAGAGACCTGGCTTAGAACCGCACCTCTGGTGCTCTCTGTGTGGAGTCTGCATGTTCAACATGTGTTTTCTCCTGGTGCTCTGATTTCCTCCCACATACCAATGACATGCTTTTTTTTAGGTTAATAAGCTTCTGTAAATTGCCCTTAGTGTGTCGGGACTGGATGAGGAAGTGGGGTAGCATTGATCTAATGTGAATAGGTGATCGATGGTTGATGTGGACTCGGTAGGCTGAAGGGACCATTTCCATGCTGTATCGCCACACTAAACTAAAAACGTGTGCTGCCAGAGCCTGCATGGCTCTACTTTACTCGTGCACCCCCCACCCCAAACCCTCTGAATATCCTCCATGAATCCAGTTTTGATTACCCAGCTATAGGGAGGAGGCCACCCAGCTACAGGACGGATGTCATTAAACTGGAAAAAGTGCAGAAAAGATTCCCGAGGATTTTGCCAAGATTTGCGGGGGCTAAACTATAGGGAGAGGTTGGGTAGGCTAGGACCATATTCCTTGGAGCCCAGGAGGCTGAGGGGTGATCTTATAGATGTGCATAAAATCATTTGGGGAATAGATGGGGTAAATGCACAGATTCAATTACCCAGGGTGGAGGAATCAAAAACAAGAGGTCATATGTTTGAGTGAGATTTGGGAGAGTGAGAGTGACATATGGGTGAGTAGACCGGAGGAGCCACTTTTTTACTCAGAAGATGGTGGTTGTATGGAACGAGCTGGCCAATGAAGTAGTTGGGGAAAATATTATAATGACATTTAAAAAGACGGTCGATAGGTGGATAGGAAAGGTTTGGAGGGATATGGGCCAAATGTGGGTAAATAGGACCAGCTGAGATGCGGCATCTTGATCAGCATGGATGAGTTGGGCAGAATGGACTGTTTCTGTGCTGTCTGACTCTCTAACTCTGTAACATCCATGTGGACCATTTCAGTCAGCCTTGTGCAGGAACCAGTTCATCAACAGAGTCCTCAGAGCCACATGGCAAGTAAATCTGGCTGCCAACATACCTGGGGTATCTCGCTCCTGAGATTGGTTATGCAATTGGACATGGCAGTATTGTGATGGTACAATGTTTACATTGCCAGAGTAGAAATGCAGAGGCCTGGACTCATAATCCAGAGATCTGGGTTAAAATCCACCATGGCAGCTGAGGAATTTAAATTTAGCAAACAATCTGGAATTTAAATAATAATTAGTAATAATGACAAAGAAACCACCTGATTTGCTATAAAACCCATTGGGTTCACTCATGTCCTTTACAGACCGTTTCACCTGGTCTGGTCAATGTGTGACTGCAGACTCACAGCTGCGGACATTTCTGTCCTGGTCTCACAAGTCAGGGACAGTGAGGATTGGGTAATAAATGCTGGCCACATCCTGAATAAGGGATAAATAGAAAAAATACCATTAGACAATCAGTGCAGCAAAGGATAATGAGTGTTGATATTCCTTCGTCCTTGGCACATTTCCCACCCAGTGGCATGACGAACTGATAGTGGAATTTAACAACTTAAAAATAGATGGAAACTATTTCTGCAGTGAAGCTACCCTGCTACAAATGGCGTGTTGTAAGTCGATGGACTTCAGAACCACCACATTACTCAATATTTTTATTGGTCCTGAGAGCATTACATGAATATTTCTGCACCAAAATATATGGTGTGCCTGTGAGCCCTAACATATTTTATTCAGTGCTTAAAAAGTGAAATGTTGACGAGATTGTGTCAAAGGATTTTTAAATTAATTTACAGTTCAAACATTTTCATCTCTTCACATTGTACTCCATTGAAACAAGTTCAAAGAAAAACTTTCTAAGTACAAAATGTGATTTATTATATATTGTAATAATTTTTTTCTGCATCCACAATACGTGATGGATGTCAGCGTATTTATATATAGTTTATACATGCAATTTGGATCTCATGAGGTTATGTTATTTTATATCAGACTCTGCGCTTTGCTTTTTAAGCAGGAGATTATGCCATGAAATTGTTTTAATGCATTGTTTTAATGCTGCAAAGCCTAATTGCTGTTAAGTAAATATTTCAATTTAATTGTGATTATAGTTACAGGCCAGAACCTTCAACTTGTTTATTCTTTTTTGCATCAAAGTCAATGAAAATAAAACATCATCTGGGTACTACACCAGATGGTTGATCTGCAAAGCCAGTTTAATGCCTGGGCGTTGTTAAAAATTCAGTCGTCTGACTTTGGTGCATGCTGCATGCTAAACAGATTTCTGTGACTCTTTGTACTTGTATTTCAATACATAGAAGAAATAAAGTTTGGTAGTTTGAAAGACAAGACATGCATTCCCGATAAAACCTTTCTTATAACCTAGTTATCCGTCTATGGGATTGGTCATGGTAAATTGAACGATATAGTGTTTGATAAAGTGCCACATGTGAGGCTGCTAAACAAGACGAGAGCCCATGGTGTCAGAGGGAAGATACTAGCATGGATAGAAGATTGGCTAAATGGCAGAAGGCAAAGTCAAATCAAATGAGTACAATCAAATCATTGTCATTCACAAGTACAACAGATACAAAGAGCAAATTACCAGAGTGTAGAATATAATGTTGCAACATTATAACGTTATAATTACAGTGAAAATGTGCAAGGTTGGAAGATCGGGATTACACCCTAGCTCATGTGTACCATTCAATAGTCTGATAACTGTGGGAAAGAAGCTGTTTTTGATCAGAAGGGCACAGCAACATTGTGTTGTGGATTATAATCTCAGGGCAAATATATTTCTGTTGAAATATCACAATCCATCCTATTGTTACGGTATATTCTAGTTTTCTTCACAGCATAAGTTGCTGTAGGTACTCTCTATTCTTCCATTCTTCTTTTAGATTTCTTTCCTTTTTTCATTTTCAGTTTGGGAATCATTTGTCTAGAAATTCATCTCCAGTCACATACCATATAGTTGTGTATAATTCATCCCACTGATTTCAATACAATTTTCTATCTACATTGCTCCATTGACTTTGGTTTAGTCCTGATCTCCACTGTCATTGTGGAGTTTACACACTCACTCTATGACAGTCTCGACCTGTATCCTTAGTTGTGTGGGTTGTGAGCATTTAATAGTATTTCAATCAGCAATTGGGAACTTTACTGCAGGTGAAGGAAATCTGAAATAAAAATAGATTAGGTTAATAGTACTTGACAGATTAGGCAACACCCATGGACAGAGAAACAGAGTGAATGTTTAATGTTAATGATTTTGCATCCGAATTTGAAAAAGTTTGAACTCAAGGTTTTTTAAAATTGCAGAGATGAGTGGACGAAAGGGTGAGAAAATAATTGGGATGTCTGTGATTGAGTGGCTAAGAGTGATGTGTAGTTCCTGTGGAGGGAGGGTGGTGAAATGTTGTTAATACAGGTCCAGCAATGATTTTCCGGCATCCTTTTTGCCAGACCAACAGAGGTCACAGACTCCGAGAGGAGTCCAATGTTACTGTAACGGTCCATCTAGGTATCCGGAGAGCTGAGATATCAGCTCCGGCCAGGCTGGAGTTCCAGAGCATCGGCAGCAGGAAGCCAAATCGATCCGCCGATTGGCCGTGGAAGTCCCGATGGGGTCGAGTTCGGTCGCCTCACCTGGCCTAGGTGCCACATTTTCAGGAGGAATTCTGGGGAGGGGTTTCAAGGTCAGTTTATTTTCACATGTACCAATTAAGGTACAGTGAAATTTGAGGTACCATACAGCCGTACTAAATGAAAAGCAATAAGACACACAACCACATAAAAATTAACATAAACATCCATCATGGTGGATTCCACATTCCTCACTGTGATGGAAGGCAATAAAGTTCAATCTTCTTCCACTTTGTTCTCCCGCGGTCGGGGCAGTCAAACCATCCGTAGTCAGGGTGATCAAAGCCCCCGCAGCCGACGATCGAAACTCCCGCGTCGGGGCAGTTGAAACTCTCCGTGGCATGGAGCTCCCGAGTCGGCCTCTTCTTACCAGAGACCATGGGCTTCACGATGTTAAAGTCCACAGGCCCCGCGGTTGGAGCTTCGATCCCTGGCAAGCACCGCGATGTTAAAGTCCCACAGGCTCCCATGGGCTTGGAGCGCCGGGTTGGTCTCCAGGAAAGGTCGCCAACTCCACGATGTTGTAAGGAGGTGTAAATTATATGAGGTAAAGAAGGTCAAAAGAGAGAGAAATAAAACTCTTGGAATGCTACAAAATGCTATATTTGTTAGAAAACTGAAAAAATTGAGTGTTGGGAACATTCAGTAGATCAGCAGCTTCATATTCGGCATAGACCTGGTGTGCAGAAGGGCCTGTATATTGTTTTATGTTCTATTTGGAGTACTGAGTACATTTCTAGGTGTACTAGGTGATAGTTTATGCCAATTTCTGAACCAGATCTGTTGGAGCACACTCAAGGAAGGATGTCATGAAACTGGAAGGGGTGCAAAAAAGAAACACTTGGTCCCATAGATGGACAGGAAAGGTTTGGATGGACACAGGCAAGTGGGACACAGTTATGCATCTTGGTGGGAATGACCAAGTTTAGCCAAAGGGCCTATTTCTGTGCCGTATGACTCTATGAATTGACGTAAATGGTTGATGATCTGGCCATTTCTGACACAAACTTGAAAGGCTGGATGTCTGAAATTGGTGCTACGCCCTGAGACTCCAGTTGACCAATTGATGTTGTCCCTTGGGCTTGATTTGGGGTTGATTCGAACTGTGTAAGAGGTCAAAGGCAGAGAGAGCAGAGTGAGAGTGCCATGCAGACTCAAAATCATAGGCACAGGGTTGTAAGAGTAAGGCTGCAAGGAGGCTGCATTTGTGGGTGTCTGTGGGCCTGTAGCGGATATTGGTTGCTGACCGCTCCCCTGGAATGGAGGTAAGAAAATCAAGACAGTAAGGGAAGAATCTGAGATAGACTAGAATAGAAATTAGTGGCAAAGCTGACAAAACAGTTCTGTACCAGAATGTGAAACAGTATCAATAGTCCTTGATGTACCAGAAAAAAAGTTGAAGGAGTAGTCCTGAGTTGGGAGTGATTGTGTTCTTGATAGTTTATGCCAATTTCTGAACCAGATATATTGGAGCAGAGAACAATGCCTCATTCCACTGGAGGGCATTTCTGGGCCTGACATTTTGGAGAGTTGTCATTAAAGCTTCACATTGTGTGGCTATCACAAATCAGTTACATGCTTGATTATACAACAGATGAAGCAGAATGCATTACTAATTTAGTTTAGTTTAGTGTAGAGATACAGTGCAAAAACAGGCCCTTCGGCCAACCGAATCCGTGTCGACCAGCGATCCCTGCACTATCCTACACACTAGAGACATTTTATGATGCCTAAGCCAATTAACCTACAAACCTGGACGTCTTTGGAGTGGGGGAGGAAACCAGAGCACCCAGGGAAAACCCAAGTGGTCACGGGGAGAATGTACAACTCTGTACAGACAGCACATGCAGTCAGGATCAAACCTGGGTCTCTGGCGCCATTGTCTCGCCAAAACACGACAATTTTAAGAATAGCAATTTAAAATATTCTCCAAGATGGTGGAGTCCACCTGTAAGAGTGCAAACCAGTGCCTCTACCACAGAGGTACGGGGGCTGACAATATTTGAAATCTTCCATGCATGCATTTTGAAGATTTTAATGCCATGAATACCTTTTTAGATGCAGAGAAGATAATTAGAAGTATCTTTCCCACACAGAGCTGGGAATTGTAGTTAATTATTACAGTTACAATATGTAGCAGCAATCGTCAAATCACATTGTAAATCCGAAATAAAAATAGAAGTTAGAAATATTCAGCTGGCCAGGGAGCATCTGTAAAGAGTGAATGAGTTAAAGTTTCAGAAGATTATCTTTTGTCGGAACTGAAGCTTTTCTCTCAGGGTGAGCTTGTTATTTGGAGACTGAAGAGACTGCAGGTGCTAGAATCTAGAGTAAAAATCAAAGTGCTGGAGGAACCCGGATGGGTCTGGCAGCATTTCCGGAGAAATATGGACAGTTGACGTTTGGGGTTAAGACCCTTCATCTGGATTTGCTACTTTTTGTTCAGTTTAGTTCATTGCCGCCTCTGCTGAGGTACAGTAAAAAGCCTTTGTTGCGTGCTAACCAGTCAGTGGAAAGACAATACAAGTGCTGGAGGAACTTGGATGGGTCAAGCAGGATTTGCTGAGAAATATGGACAGTTGACGTTTAGAGTTAAGACCCTTCATCTGGACTTGCTATTTTTTGTGTTGATGGCAATCAAGTATAAAGAAGTGGAGCTGGGAATGTCAACTGTTTGTAAGGGAGTTATTGGTAGGATTGCTGGCCCAAAGAGGCAAAAATCCTTTGCACCCAGAAACTGTTGTTAGGTTGTCCCCACACATTCTTACACTGTGGAGATATCATGTCCTCCTCTCAGGATTACTAGGCCGTCAGGGGGTCCAAAGTTATTTTTCAATTATGGTAAATGCCGGTTGATGGAAAATTCTGACGTACGTTGTTGAAATGGTTGACACATAATCATGCAGCGGTTTTGCAGTTTTCAGCATGGCAGGGTTCGGCAGGTGCGTAGACCGGTTAGTGTAAATGATATATCTTTCAGAAAACTCTCATAAATATGTCTCACCCTTTTAATGACTTCAAAGAAGAGTTTTTGCAATTTGGATTCAAGGAATCCAAAATTGCAACACCAAAATAAAAACTCAAATCATTTTGATAGATTTCTCAATTAATTTATCTTAAAATAAGGGTCGTAAGTCCAAATATTTCATCAATATTTGGCCACGGATGAAAAAGGTTGGGAACCACTGATCTAGACTGAAGGACTAGTGGAGAGGTAGCTATTGTAAAGAGATGGAGGGAGGGGTGGGGGCAAAAGCTAGCAGGTGGATAGAGGTGGGGAGGGGTTAATTGGTAGGTAACTGTCAGGTGAGAAAAGGAAGGGTGGAGATATAGACAAAGGCTGGGAGGTGATAATTGGAGAACAAAACGCTGAAGAATCTGGAATCTTATGGGAAAGGAAGATGAAGAATGGAACAGAAAGAGCAATGTTGGGGGACGGGAACAACAGAGAAAAGGGAGGTGGATTCAGTAGGAAGAGTGTGCGGATGATGGGAAAAAGAAACAGGTAGCTGGAATGACAGGGAGCTGGAGGGTGATAGGTAAGAGGAGAGAGAAAGTAGTTCTGAGCAACTATCTACCTCATTGGAGACTCTCAGACTATCTTTAATCGGACCTTACTAGATTTTACTAGACTTTATCTTGCACTAAACATTATTCCCTTTATCATGTAGCTCTACACTGGATGGATTGATTATAATCCACTGACTGGTTAGCACACAACAAAAGCTATTCACTGTACCTCTGTACATGTGACAATAAACTAAAATAAAATGATAGTATATGGAGCGATTCCAAATGTGCAGCTACCAATTACGTACACTGCTTCCTGGCATTCGGAAGGTATTTTAGATATTAGACAATAGACAATAGGTGCAGGAGGAGGTCATTCGGCCCTTCGAGCCAGCACCGCCATTCAATGTGATCATGGCTGTACCCCGTTCCTGCCTTCTCCCCATACCCCCTGACTCCACTATCCTTAAGAGCTATATCTAGCTCTCTCTTGAATGCATTCAGAGAATTAACCTCCACTGCCTTCTGAGGCAGAGAATTCCACAGATTCACAACTCTCTGACTGAAAAAGATTTTCCTCATCTCCGTTCTAAATGGCCTACCCCTTATTCTTAAACTGTGACCCCTTGTTCTGGACTCCCCCAACATTGGGAACATGTTTCCTGCCTCTAACGTGTCCAACCCCTTAATAATCTTATACGTTTCGATAAGATCCCCTCTCATCCTTCTAAATTCCAGTGTATACAAGCCTAGTCGCTCCATCTTTCAACATATGACAGTCCCGCCATTCCGGGAATTAACCTAGTAAACCTACGTTGCACGCCCTCAATCGCAAGAATATCCTTCCTCAAATTTGGAGACCAAAACTGCACACAGTATGCCAGGTGCGGTCTCACTAGGGCCCTGTACAACTGCAGAAGGACCTCTTTGCTCCTATACTCGACTCCTCTTGTTATGAAGGCCAACATTCCATTGGCTTTCTTCACTGCCTGCTGTACCTGCAAGCTCCCTTTCAGTGACTGATGCACTAGGACACCCAGATCTCGTTGTACGTCCCCTTTTCCTAACTTGACACCATTCAGATAATATTCTGCCTTCCTATTTTTACCACCAAAGTGGATAACCTCACTTATCCACATTAAATTGCATCTGCCATTCATCCGCCTACTAACCCAACCTGTCCAAGTCACCCTGCAACCTCATAGCATCTTCCTCACAGTTCACACTACCACCCAGCTTTGTATCATCTGCAAATTTGCTAATGGTACTTTTAATCCCTTCATCCAAGTCATTAATGTATATTGTAAATAGCTGCGGTCCCAGCACCGAGCCTTGCAGTACCCCACTAGTCACTGCATTTTAGTCTGATTTTATTGACGACATCTGTGAGCAGGTCTAATGCCCCTTCTAGATATAGCTGGTTTCCCTAGTGTATTCCACATTGTTGGAATGAACACAATAAACCAGTTATTTGTGACAGTACATGCCAAAAATATTGATTAATTTATTCAACAGTTCAACAGTTCAACAGAGCTTTATTTGTCATTCGGTACCAAGGTACCGAACGAAACTACATAGCAGTCACACACAAAAAAGAACACAAGACACATGACCCCAACACAAACGTCCATCACAGTGACTCCAAACACCCCTTCACTGTGATGGAGGCAACAAAACTTCCACTCTCTTCCCCACGCCCACGGACAGACAGCTCGTCCCCGACCGACCCGCACAGTCCCCGCAAGGGGATGGAGGTCCCCGCGGCCGAGTCGCACCGGGCGCTGAGACGTCTCGCGGCCGAACCGGGCGATGGAGGGCCCCGCGACCGAGCCGTGCGCAGCTAAGTCCCGCGGCCGAGCCGCACCGGGCGATGTTAGGCCCCGCAGCCGAGCCGCACCGGGCGATGGAAGGCCCCGCGGCCAAGCCGCACCGGGCACTGTTAAGTCCAGCGGCCGAGCCGCGCCGGGCGATGTTAAGTCCAGCGGCCGAGCCGCACCGGGTGATGGAAGGCCCCGCAGCCAAGCCACACCGGGCACTGTTAAGTCCAGCGGCCGAGCCGCGCCGGGCGATGTTAAGTCCAGCGGCCGAGCCGCGCCGGGCGATGTTAAGTCCAGCGGCCGAGCCGCACCGGGCGATGTTAGGCCCCGCAGCCGAGCCGCACCCCGCACCATGAGGAAGAGACCTAAAAGAGAAAGGTTTCCCCCACCCACACCGCCACCCCCCTACCCACACCACCACCCCCCACACATACACAACCAAAAAAAAATCAAAAAAAATCCCAACACCGACACACAACAAAAAAAAAAGGAAAAAAGACGAACAGACTGCTAGCGAGCCGCAGCCGTTAGGTGCCGCCACTTCCGCTTTAAGGAAGTTGGGAGGTCAACCTCTCCCTATAGCTCAAGCCCTCAAGTCCTGGCAAGATCCATGTAATTCTTTTCTGCACCCTTTCCAGCTGAACAACATCTTTCCAATAACATGGTAACCACATCTGAACACAATACTCTAAATGTGACCTCACCAAATTCTTGGACAATAGTAGCATGACCTCCCAACTTCTATACAATACTCTGATTAATGAATGTCCCTTAAAGCCTTCTTGACCACCCTATCTATCTGTGACACAATTTTCAAGGAACAATGTACCTGCACTCCCAGATCTCTCTGATCTTTTACATTCCCCAGGGCCATGCCATTCACTGTGTAATGTGTATATCATTGGATCTTGTGCACTATCAGGATTTATAATGGTTGGTCTGTAATCCTGCAAGGGTTTGATAAGCTTTTGAAAGCACCAATAAAGTTATTGACTTCTGTGTCTTCACCAACATTGCTGGTAGATAACTATTTGTGATTGGTTAGATGGTTTGCTGCATTTAGTTTTGTTTAGAGATACAGCGCGGAAACAGGCCCTTCGGCCCACCGAGTCCGCACCGACCAGCAACCCCTTTCATTAACACTATCGTACACACGCAAGGGACAATTTTACATTTATACCAAGCACAATTAACCTACAAACCTGTACGTCTTTGGAATGCGAGAGGAAACAGAAGATCTCAGAGAAAACCGACGCAGGTCACGGGGAGAACGTACAAACTCCGTACAGACAAGCATCCTTAGTCTGAAGCAAACCCAGGTCTCTGGCGTTGTAAGGCAGTCGCTTTACTGCTATGCAGCAGTTGGATGGGCACAACACTTTGACCAATCGAATGAGGTCATTGAACATATTGCAGCTTTGCACCCAAAGTTTCAGGGCTTTGCTCCTGGCATTGGTCCATGGGATAACTGTTCCCACTACCTCTGAAAGCTTCCTGATTCCCTGCGGATCTCTCTCACTTTCCCCCTCTTCTGTGAAGGCCTCCAGTGCAGCAGCAAAATCCCTGCAACACGTGTTCTCTCATGTAGTGCCCATCCACACTGTTTCCCAGGTCAGATCTGATTGTAACGTGCTGGCCAGCATCTACTCCACTCCCCCTTTTTAAGAGTTTCAGGATGATTGCTGGCTCCCAGCTAAACAGAACAGTTGATTCACAGCATGGGTTCGGGCTGGCTGATGCTCCAATTAAGGAAATGAGTAGGCAGCACACAATTAGTGCTTTGTCTGCATTCCACTCAGTGGGCCTAGGTTAATAGCCCGCCATGATTTCTCTGCCCTTTAAAAGGGGACTCTTATTTTTTTTCCCTAGGGGGGTAAGGCTAAATCAATTTTACAGTAAGACAGTTTTGGCAGAGGTGTAATTTGGAACTAGAACAAATTGCTGTCCTGAGGACCCAATTCTGTCATTTCATTTTATCAGCATCCAAAATCGAATTATATTTTATATCAGCTATGTTGAACATTTCCACAGGCTTTAGAGATATTTTATTTCCATATTGAAAGGAAAGGGAATATTTTGGTGTTCAGTGGATAAATATTTGTGGCTCATGCTGCTAATTCTCTTTGGAAATGAAGATTATAAGACTGCAAGTAAATGTCCTGTTTCCATTGAAGCTATTTTTGCAAATTCTCAGAAATCTCTTAGTTAATGTGCTCATGAGCCCATGAAGTTACAAGTGAGCCAATTTTAGAGAGCAGTGGTACTTGTGCATTGGACCTGATCTTTTTTACTGGACTCCAGTGCACCTGTGATTTGTCTGTTTGTTCATGTATTTTTTATAAACTACATAATCCTTTTGGCAACATAACCCAGCGGATTACTTAAATTTCTATGTCAGTATCAAATTGCCATATAATCTTGCATGGCCTGAATACATTCCCGTTTAACTTAATTAAAACAAATTTTCGATAACATTTAGGCTTTGGTTAAACCATCACTTGAGGTTCAGGATGTATGAATAGTTTTTCTGTTTAATTTAGGATAGCAGGTTTAAATTTTTACACTTGTAAAAAAAAAAGAACAAACTGATTCATGTAAAGTCAATTCTTAACTGAGTTATGTTTATTTAGTCCTCAGATTATTCTCTATTTGAAATATAGTTCAGCACCTTTTGTCTTTGTGGAAAAGCCTAGGCAGCCTGGGAGAGCCAGATGCAGATTAGTTTATTTTCATATCCACCAATGTGCTGCAATTAAAAACCTTGTTCACATGAAGCTCATACAGAGTACTGAAAGACACAACAACAAGCCTGTGTTGGACTGGACTGCTTTCACCACACTCTGCAGGCTCAGGTGGTCAAGAGCTGAGATACACCTCATCAAAATATATCAGGCTGAGATACACCTCATCAAAATACTTCTGATAGCATATCTGTAGAAATTGAAGAGGATCTCCGTGGATAGTTTGAATCTACCCAGATATCGAAGAAAGTAAACATGTTGATGGGCTTTTTTGATCATCGCATTAATGAGAAGGAACCAAGTTGGGTTGCTGGTGATATAGATGCAATGAACTTGAAGCTGCCGACCATTTCCACAGCAGATCCATCAATGAGGACAACATTGTGCCCAGCTCCCACCCTCCACCCTGCAACCTTAGATCAACAACTAACTATTTCATCTAAATGACATTAAGGATTAGGTTGTGTAGGAAAATAACTAGGTTGGTGTTCTTACATCATGACACAAAGGTCTCACTCTTTCCTGTGCTCTATCTCATCATTATTTTTTATCCGGATGATTACAGTGGTATAATCCAGAATTTAAAGGTGGAGTTGGCATTGTACTTCAGTCACTGCTGTACAGGAGCGAGAGCAAGGGATTGAGAGCACAACCAGTATTCAGCATCAGAGTGGAGGAAATGTTATGAACAATTCAAGCTGACTGAGATCTGCTGGTTAGGAAGTCCAAAAGCCAGTTGCAGATGGAGTCCTGAGGCCAAGGTTCAGAGTTTTAGAGATTAATTAATTTTATTATGGTGTTAAAGGCTAAGCAGCAGTGTAAGAATAGCAAGATAGGCACACAAAGCTGGAATAACTCAGGCAGCATCTCTGGGGGGATGGAATGGGTGATGTTTCGGGTTGAGACCCTCCTTCAAAATAGCATCCTGACATAGGTATACTTATTGTCCAGGTGATCCAGAGCTGAATGTAGTGCAGGGGAGATGGTTGTGGAAGATTTTCTAAGTATGTGTTACTGCTTTAGGTTCCTCTAATTTATTCAAATAATTCCTTCTATAGATAGAATATGTGTAATGCACAAGGTTTTGTGTCTCTCATTGCAAAGCATGAAGTGTATTGCAGAGAAAATATTACTTTATTTCTAAATATATCAGACGAAGAGGGATCTTGGCAAATGCTGAAATTTATAAAAGAGATAGAAGAGCATGTGATTCAGCAAGTGAGTGTTAAAAATAGTAATCTTTTAGGATAGCCTAGCATCTTATTATTCAGCTAGACCAATAAGGGAGAAGGTGAGGAAGGAATTAGCTTTGGAGACTTTGGGTTAGTGAGCAGCAGTAAAAGTGCCACACCCCTCAGGAATATCCTTCCATCCAGATCAACAGTGAGAGTGATCCAACCTAGTTCCTCCCCACCAAGAAACCTTGACCAAGTGGTGCGCCGTGCAGATGGCTGTACTGACGAGGGCTCCGAGTCAACTCAGCAAACTTGTGTGGACTTACTTTTTATTACTTGCTCTTTTTGCACATATTGTACTATCACATGTTCAGTATGATCGACAGACACTTTTGGAGATAGGAACGTCAGCCAGCTATTGATAACACAGACGACGGCCTCCCCTGGGTGTTTTGTCTACCTGCACGGCGGAGGAGGAAAGCAAACAGAGGGAAGGACATTCTAGCCTTAGAGGGAGTACAGAGAAGGTTCACCAGATTGATCCCTAGGATGGCAGGACTTTCATATGAAGAAAGACTGGATAGACTAGGCTTATACTCGCTGGAATTTAGAAGACTGAGGGGGGAATCTTATTGAAACATATAAAATTCTTAAGGGGTTGGAGAGGCTAGATGCGGGAAGATTGTTCCCGATGTTGGGGAAGTCCAGAACCAGGGGTCACAGCTTAAGGATAAGGGGGAAGTCTTTTAGGACCGAGATGAGAAAACATTTCTTCACACAGAGAGTGGTGAGTCTGTGGAATTCTCTGCCACAGAAGGTAGTTGAGGCCAGTTCATTGGCTATATTTAAGAGGGAGTTAGATGTGGCCCTTGTGGCTAAAGGGATCAGGGGGTATGGAGAGAAGGCAGGTACAGGTTACTGAGCTGGATGATCAGCCATGATCATATTGAATGGCGGTGCAGGCTTGAAGGGCCGAATGGCCTACTCCTGCACCTATTTTCTATGTTTCTAAGCGTGCTGGCGCTCTGTGCAGAAGCCGGCAAAGAAGTAACAAACCCCCTCTGCCCATCATTCTGTTAGCTAATGTGCAATCCCTGGACAATAAATTAGACGAGTTGCGCGCACGGATCGAACACCATCGGGACATTAAGAACTGCTGTGTTCTGGCGTTAACGGAGACGTGGCTGGCGACCAGCGTACCCGAGTGTGCCGTCACTCCGGAGAGTTTTTCCGTCTACCGACAAGACAGAACAAAGGACTCAGGCAATTCGAGAGGAGGGGGAGTGTGCTTTATGGTTTAACTCTTCATGGGCCATGGATGTCTGCGTTTTAACTATACACTGCTCCCCGGTTCTGGAGCTGTTGACCATTAAAGCTAGACCTTTGTACCTCCCCAGAGAGTTCAGTTCAGTCCTCCTTACTGCTGCTTACATCCCTCCACAGGCTGATAAATCTCTAGCCCTGGACGAACTGTACGGGATTGTAAATGAGCTGGAGAACTCCCATCCTGAGGCTGAGTTCATTGTTCTGGGAGACTACAACAGAGCCTATATGAAGAAGGTTCTCCCAAAATACTTCCAACACATCACTTTTCCCACTAGGGGAGAGCAGACCCTGGACCATTGTTACACCCCATTCCATGTTATAAGCCCCTCCCTCACCCTGCTTTTGGTAAGGCAGATCACTGTTCCATTCTACTGCTGCCTGCATACAGGCAGAAACTAAACCAGGAAAAAACGGTTTCCAGGGTCATATATAAATGGAACAATGAGGTTGATGCAGCCTTACAGGACTGCTTTGACACAACTGACTGGCAGATGTTTGAAGACGCAGCAGAAGGCAATATCAACGAATACACACACTCTGTCTTAGGCTACATAAGTAAGTGCATCAATGATGTGGTTCCAAAAGCCACCATCTGCACTTACCCAAATCAGAAACCCTGGGACAGACGGCAAATCCGTGCTAAACTTAAAACAGGAACTACTGCCTTCAACTCAGGCGACCTCAACGCCTACAAGGTAGCCAGATATGACCTCCGGAAGTCCATCAGGAAAGCCAAGAAAGACTACAGAAACAAAGTAGAATCTAATTACTACAGCTCGGACTCCAGACGCATGTGGAGTGGACTAGGCTGCGTCACAGACTACAAAGGGAAAAATAGGAGCCCTGTTCAGCCTACCGCATCGCTCTCGGACGAGGTTAACACCTTTTACGCCCGGTTCAATGCAGACAGCGCCCACCATGAGTTCACAGGTGTGCAGGGGGACTACCACACTGTCCTTACAAACGGCAGACGTGAGGTGCTCCTTCAAAAAGGTCAACGACCACAAAGCTCCAGGGCCGGATGGTATTCCAGGGCGGGCCCTCAGAGCATGTGCTGATCAACTGGGAGAGGTGTTCACCAACATCTTCAACCTCTCTCTGAGTCAGTCTGTGGTTCCCACCTCCTTCAAAGTATCCATCATCGTTCCTGTTCCAAAGAAACCAGTAACCTCCTGTTTAAATGACTACCGTCCTGTCGCACTGACATCAGTCATCATGAAATGCTTCGAGCGACTAGTCAAAACTCACATCTGCTCCTCTCTCCCTGACACCTTGGACCCACTTCAGTTTGCATATAGACCAAACAGGGCCACGGACAATGCCATCGCCATGGCAATACATTACTGCGCTCATCCACCTGGACAAAGGAAATACATATGTGAGAATGCTCTTTATTGAATACAGCTCGGAATTCAACACTATTATTCCCTCAAAACTCGTCCCCAAGCTCCTTGATCTTGGACTGGAGACCTCCATCTGCGGATGGATATTCGATTTCCTGATGGGCAGGCCCCAGGTGGTGAGAATTGGCAGCCACATCTCTTCCTCACTGATCCTCAACACAGGCACACCACAGGGCTGTGTGGTCAGTCCTCTCCTGTACTCCCTGTTCACGCACGACTGTACTGCTAAGCACAGCTCAAACATCATCCTAAAGTTTGCTGACGACACGACCATCTTGGGCCTCATCACAGACAACAATGAGACGGCCTACAGAGAGGAGGTAAAGGCACTAAACAGCTGGTGCCAGGAAAATAACCTCTCTCTCAATGTCAGCAAAACTAAAGGGATGATCGTGGACTACAGGAGACAGCGGGGGAGTGGACACCTCCCCATCCACATCGGTGATGCTGAGGTTGAAAGGGTCAGCAGCTTTAAGTTCCTGGGTGTGCACATCACTGAGGACCTTTCCTGGACACTGCACACGGGCACAATAACAATAGCCTGCCAGTGGCTCTTTTTCCTGAGAATACTGAGGAAGTTTGGCATGAACGCCAGCATCCTCACAAACTTCTACCGATGCACCATCGAGAGCCTGCTGACGGGCTGCATTACAGTCTGGTACGGGAACTGTTCTGCCCACAGCCACAAACCACTACAGAGAGTGGTGAAGAAGGCACAGCACATCACTGGCAACTGTCTCCCGGCCATTCAGGACAGTTTCTATGGAAGGCACGCAGCATCATCAAGGACCACAGCCACCGAGCACGCAGGCTGTTCTCCTTGTTACCGTCAGGCAGACGATACAGGAGTATGGCTGCGCGTACCACCAGACTTAAGAACAGTTTCTACCATCAGACCATCAGGCTTCTGAACTCATAAACACATTTCACATCATATATGTTGATTATTTTAATATTGTCTTTTTACCTTACTAATGTCATTTTTATCTTATTTATCCTTGGAATATTACTGCTGAGGTGACCCGTTGTCTTGTCAAATACATTTCATTGTACCGTCGACCCTGTGCCAACCTACATATGACAAATAAATAAATTAAATTAAATTAAATTAAACTTTGAATGCTTGTTGCTTGTCATTGCACCCAGATCTTCACATGATGCCAGAGGTACAGGCAGCTCTCACAACTCAAGGGAAATTTATCACATTTCTCATCCTTCATGCTTATTGCACATTCCAAGAAACCATAAGCCAGAGCTTCTGAATTTAAACCATTTGCCAACATTCACAGGTAAATGTTTAGTTTTAGATTAGTTTTACTGTAGTGTACCGAGGCACAGTGGAAGCTTTTCTGTCGTGTGCTCTCCAGTCAGCGGAAAGACCATAGATGATTACAATCAACCTGTGCGCAGACACTGGATAAAGGGAATAACGTATAGTGCAAGAGAAAATCAAGTAAAGTACGATCAAAGATAGTCCAAGGATCTACAAAGAGGTAGATGGCAGGTCAGGACCACTCTAGTTGGTGATAGGATGGTTCAGTTGCCTGATAACAGCCAGGAAGAAACGACCCCTGAATCTGGTGGTATGAGTTTTCATACTTCTGTAGTTCTTGATTGATGGGAGAGGGGAAGGGAGTGACTAGGGTGAAACTAGACCTTGATATTGCTGGTGGCCTTTCTGAGGTAGCATGAAGTGTATGTGGATGTGAAAGAGTGAAAAACTTCTACTTTGTCCCAGGTACCTTCATTTATGGCTAATGGCTAATGATAAGCCGCATCATGACGTAAATAGATAGGCTTGTGGTTCTCTGTGCATGGAGTGACCACAGTTAAAATTAAGAAAGATATGTATATATATAGAGTTCTCTTGATCTTTAGATATTCCTTGAAACATTGCAGAGCACTAAATTGCATACAGTATTCTAAATGTCTGTCCAATGAGTGCTTCTGAAGTGGTATCACAGTTAAAAAGTGGAAAACACAGCGGTAAATTTCCACATGGCAAGCTCCCACTAACATCATTGTGATTATGACATTATAATTTGTTTTTTAATGATATTGCTGGAGGGATTAACATTGACCAGCGATCCAATGATAACTAAGCTGCTCTTTGAAATATATTCATCTCATCCGAAAGACAATCCTTCGACAGTGTAGGAGTTCCTACAGTGATAGCAAAGATCTCTGGAGTGTAGTTTGAACCCACAAATCTTCTGATTGAGAGGTGAAAATGCTAGAAGTGCAGTTACAGTTTTAGATTGAATTTGCATAAAGAAAAATCGACATGCTGCAAATGTGAAATAAAAACTGAAAATTCAAAAATTCATCAAACGTTTAGTCACCACTGGTGCATATGGAAACAGGGTTAATGTTTCAGTTCAACGACCTTTCATTGGAAAGGAGATAAAATGAACTTCAACTTTATTATCCTCTCTCCACAGCCCTTTTCCAATCTAAATTGGATATTTCCTACATTCTCTGATTTTATTTTAGGTTCAATTTGCTTTCCATGCTCTGGTTCCATATGTGTTAGTCCTCATTTTCAGTGTTACTGATAATGCCACTATTGATTTCCTATTGATAATTGTCTTGAGAATGTGATGATAAGCCACCATCTTGAACTATCGCAGGTCTGGTGAAGTTACTGGTGAGGATATGTGTTTTGGAGATGAACCTGTGAGTGGTAATGTTCCCCGAAATCTGGTTGTCCTCACCTTCTTGATGTTCTGCATTTGGGAAATGCTGTTGGAATAATTTCAGCTCAGTTTGGGACAAATGTTTGGCTGGTGAGTGGATAGCCAGTTCTAGTCGAATGATCTCCTGTGTGATATCATGCCCATCTCCAAACTGTGACCCCCACCATCTCCAGAGTCACTTGGTTTTGTTTTCCACACTGTTAAATCCTCAAAGAATAGCTATCTCAAACTGCCTTATAGAGTGATAGAGAGATACAGTGTGGAAACAGGCCCTTTGGCCCAACTTGCCCACACTGGCCAACATGTCCCAGCTACACTGGTCCCACCTGCCCCCATTTGGTCCATATCCCTCCAAACCTGTCCTATCCATGTACCTGTCTAACTGTTTCTTAAATGTTGGGATAGTCCCTGTCTCTGGCAGTTTGTTCCATACACCCACCACCCTTTGTGTGAAAAAGTTACCTCTCAGATTCCTGTTAAATCTTTTCCCCTTCATCTGGCCAATCGATCAAGAGCCTGCTGCAATTTTTCACAACAATCTTCACTGTCTGCAAAACCACCCTTGCATCCTTGCAATCGAGCAATGCAAATCTGAATGTTGGAATTTTTAGTTTTCAGGCCAATTCAGTAAGACATCTGAATTGTAGACAGGGCATAAGAAAATAACTGCAGATGCTGGTACAAATCGATTTATTCACAAAATGCTGGAGTAACTCAGCAGGTCAGGCAGCATCTCGGGAGAGAAGGAATGGGTGACATTTCACTAGCATTCTGAGACCAATGAGTCAAGCTCTATGCTTGCTTTTCAAGTATGGATGCAGTGTAATGTGAGTTACCATTAGAACCAAACAGGACCAAAGGATATGGCTATCATTAAAGAAGCAAACCTGACAACCGGCAAGAAAGATGATGCAATATCTGCAGGATTCCTATTATTCATTGTTGTGTAGATTTGATACTTCCCCAGCCCTACAAAAGGACTCAGAAAATCATGCAGTTAACAGTGTTATCACTATCTGTGAAGGGAGGAGTCATTTATGGGCTTCCTAAGGATGACTTAAAACTCTACTTCTCTATTTCGGTGCCCTTTGCTCCTACTTATTATCTGCTGAGAGTTTTGTTAATAAAAATAAATGACTTGTACTCTTTCAGAATGCATAACTAAATTTGAATCTTGCAATAAAGAAATATTTAATTTCCATCTTATTTTCCCATCACAGGATATTTAATATTCAGTTAATTAGCATTTGATGGAAGGTTTTATGAAACATATCCCTGGAGCAACGGCAGGATTACACAGCATATTTTTATTTATTATTTCTAAAAACTATCAAACATATGTCTCATAGAATATAAATGAATCAGCTATTAGTTTGATTGGTTTCACCGGTCTTCAAGAATACTGTACATTTAATAACATTTTTTTGGTATTCATGGGCTATGAGCATCACTGGCAAACCCATTTTTAATTCTTGACCTTCTTTGATGTGAGTGGCTTGAGGGATGGTTTTAGAGGGCATCTGTGGGTTTAGTGTCACACATGGTAAAGAAAGGACAGAATTTGTCACCATTACCAATGATTTGATAGCTGTGGTCATTATCATTGGCACCAGATCACCAGATATTTAATCCAGATTTATTAGATTTTAGATTTTTTTTTTAGATTTAGAGATACAGCCCACCGAGTCCACGCCGCCCAGCGATCCCCGCACATTAACGCTATCCTACACACACTAGGGACAATTTTTACATTTACCCAGTCAATTAACCTACATACCTGTACGTCTTTGTAGTGTGGGAGGAAACCAAAGATCTCGGAGGTCACAGGTCACGGTCACGGGGAGAACGTACAAACTCCATGCAGACGGCCCCCCTAGTCAGGATCGAACCTGATTCTCTGACGCTGCATTCGCTGTAAGGCAGCAACTCTACCGCTGTGCCACCGTGCCACCGTGCCGCCCTAAACTATTACGAGTCAGTATTTACTTAATTACATGAATTTAAATTGCTTAGCAGTTGGGGTGGGATTTGAACTATTATTTCTGGTTAATAGTCCAGGAAGTAATTTCTGTTCTACAGTTCCACATATTAGTTCAGGCATTGTACTAGCATCACTGATGCCTGCCAGAAACTATCATTCAGTCCCCAAACCTATTGGCTATGGGCTTAATGCCTGTTCCAGGATCAATCTGGTCCCTGCAGCACTCAGGATTATATGGTCTACTGCTCATGCAGCCTAATCATACATAGCTTTTCCTTCAAGGAACTGTTGGAGCTAGCCAGCACTAAGCAACGCTTAACAAGTATTTCACTGGATTGCTTTGTTACTGCTGCCAATCACAGTAGACAAATGCAACATGTGTTGCAGCCAAACTGCATGCCTTCTTCTAGAATGCTGTTGTGCACAAATTGTCTGCTGCATTTGCGTGGTTTACAACAAGGGCTACACTTCAAAAAGTATTCATTAAATATAAAGATTTTTGAAATATTCAAAAATCTGAGCATAATATCCAGGCTAATATGCAGGATCTTTATTCAATGTATAAAAACCCTGCATTTATTCAGAAGACTTCTTTCAAGAGCTGACAATATCTCAGAGTCCTTATTACTAGTGAAGTATATGATCACTATTGTAAAGTAGAAAATTACAACTGTTGATTTTGTGCACAGCAAGGCTTGAGGAACAGCAGTACACAAATGATGAAGTTATCTGTTTGTTCGATGTTGGTTGAGGCATAAATATTGGCTAGGCCCCCACAATATCTCCCAGAATCCTTTTTTACATGGTGCCATTGGCCCTTTCATGTCTGCTCGGGTAGGTGAATAGTTCACAGTTGCATTCCAAAACTGAAACTCAATAGATGTTGGGATACTGCAAAATTATTCAGGATTTCAAAGGAGAATTAGTGAGGAATTTCAGATTGAATAATTTGTAAGACTTTAGGGACACGTGATTGCTCTACAAGAGTTGGCATAAACGCAATGGGGAAAATGGCCTTCTATGTCACGCTTTAACTGTTTGAGGCTATATTGATTGTAAACACAGCCAATGTCCTCACATTTTGGAGTACAATTTGCACTCATAAGCATCTAAATCACAGATGAGTCACGCATGAATGTAAAACCAAAGATTCGGAATTCTTCAAATTTGTCATTCGTCAGTGCAGACACATTGCTTTTAGCAAATAATTGCTTACACGTTGGTTATACCAGTTAATGAAGGCTTTAGAATGTTGCACTTAAAATGTCTGAGCACATATCCTGACATTACATTAATGGCAATTTCAAACAAGACTTTATGCTGAGAGCAAACTTAATGGTGGCTCTGTCACTTGCTGAATGGTCCATGGTGCCTTGGACCTTAGAGAGGCTAAGTAATGTGCTGTCGGCAGAGCAAGCCTAATAATTCTCACTGGGTATACATGTTTTGAAGGAAAACTGCATCACTACGTTTGTCTAAAAGCCTGTTATGAACAATGACTTAATTTAAATTGGAAGGTAGCTTTTTATTGGATGCAAATAGGCTTGTTTGTGTAATTCAAAGACTACTGCCAGTTACCAGATGTTTTATTTTTTGTCATTGAGGTTTAGCTTACATTTTTATTGTAAGCTTTAATGGTTCTTGATGTGCTGAATTTCACAGCAACCTCATAAATCTTTATTCATTACCTTTCTTATTTAAATGTGGTGTCTGATTGATTATTATGCTCATATAGGTTATGACTAATTTATGTTATGGTATGATCTGGCCAATGATTCATAACCTTTTTTTCTACTTGTGGGCCCAGTGTGCATTTAGAAACAATTTATACACAGTATAACCCAAGTGGGAGATATCATTCATAAGGTTCCTTTCAGAACTACAGCTAAACTGCTGAGCACTGTTTCAAGATTCAAGATTCAAGATTCAAGATAGATTCAAGATTCAAGATAGAGATTCAAGATATCTTTATTTGTCATCCAAAAAACAAGTTTTTTGGACGAAATTTCGTCACCCACAGTCCAACAATAAGAGCAATAAAATAAGCAAATTACACAACCCCAACCAACACAAAACCCCCCAAAAAGAAACATCCATCACAGTGAGTCTCCTCCAGTCCCCTCCTCACTGTGATGGAAGGCCAGAATGTCTTTTCTCTTCCCCTGCCGTCTTCTCCTGCGGTCAGGCTGTTGTCGTTGCCATGTTCCAGGCTGCGCCGGACGGTGAAATGTCCGCAACGGGCCGACCCAAGCCCCGCTGCAAGTCGGGGCGGTCGTGGCTCCCGACATTGAAGCCCCCGCCGAGCAGAGAAAATTCCGTGGCCTATTTCAGGCCGCGCCGGACGGTGAAATATCCGCGGCGGGCCGACCCAAGCCCCGCGATCCGGGGCGGGCGAACACGCTGCCGCTGCTGGAGCTCCCGATGTCGGCATCCACGCGGCCCGAGCCTAAGGCGAGTCGCAGCCGCTCCCGCAGCCTCCGAGAACGGCCGGCTCCGCTGATGGTGAGTCTGGTCCGCGGGCTCTGCGAACCAGAGCCCTGGAGGCCGCCAGCTCCAGGAGTTGGGCCGATGGTAGGCCGCAGCAGGAACGGAGACACGGCCCAGAACACAAAGGTCGGGTCTCCGTTCGGAAGGGACACATATTTACAATGTTACAGTTCCCCCCCTCCCCCCCACATACACACATAGTACACAAACACAAAAACACCACATCACAACTACAATTAAGACAACAAAAACAACAAAAACACAAAGACAAATGGACTGCAGGTAAGCCGCAGCTGCTAGGGCAGCGCCGCCATCTTATGTTTTATGTTTGGTAAATACTGCATAGAAAAGGTCAGAGGTCTATTGTAGAAATGAATATTGGATATAGAACATAGAAGAGTACAGCATAGGAACATGCCCTTCAGCCCACAATGTCCGTACAGAACACAATGCCAATGTAAACTAATCTCGACTTGCACGTGATTCATATCCCGTGAGGGTCCTGACCAGAAACATCACCTATCCATGTTCTCCAGAGATGATGCATGACCCGCTGAGTTATTCCATCACTTTGTGTCTTTTTTAATCTAGATCCTTCCATTCCCTGCATATCCATGCATCCATCCAAAGCCTCTTGTCCCACTATTGTTTCTGCCTACACCTCCACCCCGGCAATGCATTCTCAGCACCCACCACTCTCTGTGAAAAAACTTGTCCAGTACACCTCCTTTAAACTTCAATCCTTGCACTTTAAAGCTATACCCTCTCGTCCTTGATATTTCCACTGTGGCAACAAGCTTCTGACTGTCTACCCTAACTATGCCTCTCATAACTTTATATACTTCTATCAGGAATTCGGAACTAAGGAGTGTATTGCTGATTAGGTTTTGCTGACCAGTTTACACAACAATAGCATAGTAATTTTTTTGTCAGGATTAGATCAGTTTGTTTTTAGCAATATCATTTTTATTTCTTATTTTCTTCTTATAATTAGTATCATGTGCTGTTAGGTCAGGTGTTCCTTACTTTGGATGCCTCTAAAGTCAACAAGTATTAACTGAAATCATTATATCTTGATATCATTCTACTGTCAGCTGACCACAACCAGCCTCAAGTCAAGTCAAGTCAAGTCAAATTTATTTGTCACATACACATACTCGATGTGCAGTGAAATGAAAGTGGCAATGCCTGCGGGTTGTGCACAAAAATAATTACAGTTACAGCATATAAATAAAGTTAATAAGTTACTAAACATAGCACAAAAAGTGTCGACAAAAATTTAGTCTCTGGGGTTATCAAAGTTGACAGTCCTGATGGCCTGTGGGAAGAAGCTCCGTCTCATCCTCTCCGTTTTCACAGCGTGACAGCGGAGGCGTTTGCCTGACCGTAGCATCTGGAACAGTCCGTTACTGGGGTGGCAGGGGTCCCTCATGATCTTGCTTGCTCTGGATCTGCACCTCCTGATGTATAGGTCCTGCAGGGGGACGAGTGTAGTTCCCATGGTGCGTTCTGCCGAACGCACTACTCTCTGCAGGGCCATCCTGTCCTGGGCAGAGCTGTTCCCAAACCAGACTGTAATGTTGCCGGACAGGATGCTCTCTACAGCCCCAGAGTAGAAGCAATGAAGGATCCTCAGCGACACTCTGAATTTCCTCAGTTGTCTAAGGTGGTAAAGGCGCTGCTTAGCCTTACCCACCAGTGCGGCAATGTGCGTTGCCCACGTCAGATCCTCTGCGATGCGGACTCCCAAGTATTTGAAACTGCTCACCCTATCCACAATAGACCCATTTATCTCCAGTGGCGTGTACGTCCTTGGATGTTTAGCCCTTCTGAAGTCCACAATCAGCTCCTTTGTTTTAGTGACATTCAAGAGGAGGCTATTGTCCTGACACCAGAGTGCCAGATCAGCCACCTCCTCCCGGTAGGCCTTCTCATCGTTGTTGGAGATCCGGCCCACCACCACAGTGTCATCAGCAAACTT
This sequence comes from Rhinoraja longicauda, assembly GCF_053455715.1. Classification (NCBI taxonomy): domain Eukaryota; kingdom Metazoa; phylum Chordata; class Chondrichthyes; order Rajiformes; family Arhynchobatidae; genus Rhinoraja; species Rhinoraja longicauda. The sequence goes on along the minus strand of NC_135954.1, from coordinate 35,997,713 downwards.
GATGATGGAGTTTGAGCTGAACCTGGCCCTACAGTCATGTGTGTACAGGGAGTACAGTAGGGGGCTAAGGACGCAGCCCTGGGGGGATCCTATGTTCAGGGTGAGGGAGCTAGATGTGTGTTCCCCCATCCTGACCACTTGAGCAATAAGTATCAGCAATAGTGGACACTGCACAAATTGAGTAAAATTATTCTGGGGCTTTTGGACTATTGTCCCCAAAGATCTGATATTAAACAGATTCCTGAACAGTTGGTGTTCACAGAACTTCTAGTGCACAGTTCAAAATACTAATTGGAAATGGGCTGGAAGTGTAAATGTGATCAACTCTGTGATGTGAAATGACCCTATAAAACGTTAATTCATATCAGACTGCTTTCAGATGCCCAAGTTTAATTAATACAATTTGTGAATTAATAGAAACATTGGGTGAACTGCACTCTAAACAGCCTGTGGGTGGGAAATTGGGTTGCCCTTTTTACACCACTCTTTTTCTCAAGGCTTGTGTGACGTTATCGTATAAATGCACCCAATATTCTACTTTTAACACCAGAAATGAATATGATAGTCCACATAATCTATGCCAATACAACGCCAATCTGCCTGCACATGGTCTACATCCCTCCATTTCTTGCCTGTTTAAAAAAGGACAGTGAAGTTTCACGTGATGTTTCAATGATTGATCAATACAATATCAGCAGGAATAGCAAAGAATGATCAAATTCCATTAATATTTCTCAAGCTGTTAATAAGCCACAGATTTAGTAATGGCACAAAGATTATTAGTTCCACTTGGAATTCTCTTGCAAAATGGCATCACAAATTGAACATATCACAATTTATGTTCTATACATATTGAATTATTTTGTTCAACTGCATTTGAAAAACACAGTTTTGAGCAAGTGGTTAATTTTTGGCTGTGTAAATTTGATCTGAGGTTGAGCAATTTTCCATAAAACAGAACATGAACTTTTTCATAAATTGTTTAGTTTAATCAAAAGCTTATTCCTTAATAAAAATAAGTAATTCACAAATCCCCACCTGCATCTCCAAAACTAAAGTTGCGTTTCACCTTTTCACTTTTCCTCGTGATTAGCAGGCTATTATTTATTCATCCCGAGAAAGGTAATGATTTATTTTTCATTACGTTAATCTTCTTTAGAAATATTGTCAAATGGGAAAAATACATCGGAGATTTTGGGGGTTCTCTTTAAAATAAAAGTAAATATCTTGAGAGCTATATTGGATGGCCCTTGTGAATGGGCACTCCAATCAGGATTCAGAGCAATATGGACAGTGTACTGATTTTGCATATGTTTTACGACTTTTACTGTTGGTGCACCCAATCAGTGCTAACCATATTGGTTTTAGCTGATCTCATCAGTAGTTGACCAATGTCATGAATGGCAGGCGACAGTAACTTTTGCAGCAATGGTACACTTTGACTGAAACTGCTGAGAGATATCATTTTAGAAATGAATCTATTCTGGAAATTTGAAGAATAATACAAGAGGTATGAGTGGAAGCTCCAGCTTGTTTAGATGCTTTTCATGGAGGCCTTGCTGGTGGAGATGGGAAGTTGGAAATATGTATTTTATAGCAGGGTACAAAGATCAGAATACTCTAGGATCACATAGAACATAGAACAAGCTCTTTGGACACGATGTCTGTGCTAACCACAATGTCAATTTCAAACAATCCATCTGCCTGCACATGATGTCCATCCCTCCATTCCCTGCCTGTTCATATGTCTGTCTAAATGTCTGGTAAATGTTGCTATTGTATCCATCACCTCCCCTGGTATTCTCGGCATCTACCACTCTTTATTTTTTTTAAAGTTGTGTTGCAAATTTCCTTTAGAATTTCCCCCTCTCACCTTAAAGCTATGCCCACAGATATTTGACATTGTGGGGAAAAAGACTGTGACTCTCTATCCTTTCAATGCCTCTCATAATTTTCATATGCTTTTCTCAATTTACCCCAAAACCTCAGGTACACCAGAGAAAACAATCCAAGTTTGACCTATTTCACCGCATAGTCTCTACTACTCTCTAATCCAGGCAACATCTTCGTGAACCTCTTCTGCTTCCCTTCCAAAACCTCCGCATTCTTCCTGAGAATTGGCAACCAGAACTGCACCCAATCCTCCAAATGTGGTCTAACCAAAGATTTTTATCGCTCAACATGACTTCCTAACTTTTATACTAAATGTCCTGACTGATTAAGGCAAGAATGCCGAACACCTTCTTTACCACTCCATATACTTGTGTTGCCACTTTAAGGGAGCTACGGACTTGCACCTGATCAAGAGAAAATGTGTAGTTGTAAAATCAGTCTGTGCTTTCAGTCAGCCTGGATTACGTCTTTCTATTTCAAGATGATGCAGTTCAACATCAAACCAACCTGTGAGTTGTTGATGATCCCGCTAATCATATCATATCATATCATATATATACAGCCGGAAACAGGCCTTTTCGGCCCATCAAGTCCGTGCCGCCCAGCGATCCCCGTACATTAACACTATCCTACACCCACTAGGGACAATTTTTACATTTACCCAGCCAATTAACCTACATACCTGTACGTCTTTGGAGTGTGGGAGGAAACCGAAGATCTCGGAGAAAACCCACGCAGGTCACGGGGAGAACGTACAAATTCCTTACAGTGCAGCACCCGTAGTCAGGATCGAATCTGAGTCTCCGGCGCTGCATTCGCTGTAAAGCAGCAACTCTACCGCTACGCTACTGTACCGCCCAACACATAGAGTGATACAGTGTGGAAATAGACCCTATGGCCCAACTTGCCCACACCGGCCAACATGTCCCAGCTACACTAGTCCCACCTGCCTGCACTTGGTGGGGGCAGATAGAAAGGGGGCTGTAGGGAGAAAGGGAAGGAGGAGGGGTTGTTAGGGTAATTTTAGGTAACCCCTAACAACCCCCTCCCCCTTCTCTTTCTTCCTACAGCCCCCTTTCTATCTCCCCCCACCTCTGTGCCATACCTGGACTCACATCTATTTCACCCTTCCCCCTCCCCTTCCACCTACATTCCTTCCTCTGGCTTCACAATTCACAACTCTTCAATCCCTTAGTCTTATACCTACAGCTTTTAAAATTTCTTCCCTTCATGCAATCATCTGCCTTTCAAACCCCCTTGCCTGTGTTCATTTATTACCTTCCACGCTTTGTCCTGCCCTTCCTCTCTTCCAGCTTCATCCCCACCCCCTCTGCCCCCCCCACCCCCACCCCCACAATCAGCTTGAAGGAGTGTCCCAACCCAAAACATCACCTAACCATGTTCTACAGGGATGCTGCCTGACCCACTGAGTTACTCCAGCAGTTTGTCTCTGTTCTTTGAACAGCAACATATGCAGTTCTTTGTTTCTACATCCATTTGATCCCATTTGCCTATATCTGGCCTGTGCCTTCATCTTTTTCCTGACCAGAGCTTCAATTTCTCTCGTCATCCAGGATTCCATACTCCCAACTGCCTTACCCCTCACTTTAACAGAAACATGCATGCTTTGAACTCTCACCATCACACTCTTAAAAGAATCCCACTACTGGGATGTCCCTTTGCCCACAAACAATGTACTTCAATCAACTATAGCAAGTTTCTGTCTAATACCATCAAAGTTGGGCATGTCCCAATTCAGAACTTTAACTTGTGGACGAGCTCTGAACTTATCCATCTTTATTTTAAACCTAATAGAATTATTACTGGTCGCAAAATGCTCGCCAACAGACACTTTAGTCACTTGCCCGTCCCAATTTCCTAAGAGTAGGTCAAGCTTTATCCTCTCACTTGTAGGGCCCTCTACATATTGGCTCAGGAAACATTCCTGATCTGCTGTGGGTGGAACGCAGGAGCATGCAATCCAATAAAGGAAAGGCTAGGATTGCATGAAGATCCTAAGTAGGCCGTTGTAAATTTATGTATATAAGTACTGTTAATTTTCTTTCAAAACAATAAGCCACGCCAGATAGTAGCAGGAGTCCAGTAATCCCACAACAAAAATCCACGCCCCCTTTCTCCACTATCCTATTGTATCAAGGAAAGTCAATTTATAAGCCATTTCCTTTCTCAGTGTATTTAAGACTCTGTTTTGTATAATGAAGATTCATGAGTAGGCATTTGAAAATAATTCCTCCCATGATCATGATTAGAGATTTTTTAAATAACATTGAGAGAAGATGTGCATAATTCTTTTCAAAGTGAACAGCCTGGCTCAAGTGCTTTACTACCTTACTAACCCATGAATTTAGCATTATCTATGCAGCAACATAAGTCAACCTAATAAATATCCTGGTTCCAAGAGACAAAGTAAAGCAAGCACAGCTCTCGATGGTTTTCACTGCCTTTGATATTTACCAGAGATGCATCTGGTGTTTCAGATCACACTATCAGGATTACAAATGCCCGACTCAGGACATTCATTAAATACTGGCCAAGTAATCCAGCACCGCCATTCAATGCGATCATGGCTGATCACTCTCAATCAGTACCCCGTTCCTGCCTTCTCCCCATACCCCCTCACTCCGCTATCCTTAAGAGCTCTATCCAGCTCTCTCTTGAGAGCATCCAACGAACTGGCCTCCACTGCCTTCTGAGGCAGAGAATTCCACACCTTCACCACTCTCTGACTGAAAAAGTTCTTCCTCATCTCCGTTCTAAATGGCCTACCCCTTATTCTTAAACTGTGGCCCCTTGTTCTGGACTCCCCCAACATTGGGAACATGTTTCCTGCCTCTAATGTGTCCAATCCCCTAATTATCTTATATGTTTCAATAAGATCCCCCCTCATCCTTCTAAATTCCAGTGTATACAAGCCCAATCGCTCCAGCCTTTCAACATACGACAGTCCCGCCATTCCGGGAATTAACCTAGTGAACCTACGCTGCACGCCCTCCATAGCAAGAATATCCTTCCTCAAATTTGGAGGCCAAAACTGCTCACAGTACTCCAGGTGCAGTCTCACCAGGGCCCGGTACAACTGTAGAAGGACCTCTTTGCTCCTATACTCAACCCCTCTTGTTACGAAGGCCAACATTCCATTGGCTTTCTTCACTGCCTGCTGTACCTGCATGCTTCCTTTCATTGACTGATGCACTAGGACACCCAGATCTCGTTGAACTCCCCCTCCTCCTAACTTGACACCATTCAGATAATAATCTGCCTTTCTATTCTTACTTCCAAAGTGAATAACCTCACACTTATCTACATTAAACTGCATCTGCCATGTATCCGCCCACTCACACAACCTGTCCAAGTCACCCTGCAGCCTTATTGCATCTTCCTCACAATTCACACTACCCCCCAGCTTAGTATCATCTGCAAATCATTTCAGATTCAGGATCCAGATAAAAGACAAGACATTACCTAGAATAAATTACATACAAAAGCACAATAAATTACTTACAAAAGCACAATAAATTACAGACAATAGACAATAGACTCCGCTATCCTTAAGAGCTCTATCTAGCTATTTCTTGAATGCATTCAGAGAATTGGCCTCCACTGCCTTTTCACCACAAATATATGGGTACGATATGTATGTATGTATGTGTGTATGTATGTATGTTTGTATGTATGTATGTATGTATGTATGTATCTCCAAATCATTTATATCATTAGAATCACACAGTCATCACTCTTTCTGCATCACAGACATTTTGGATAACTATGCCTCTATTAGGTGATGCCTGGAGCACATTAGTAGGTCTGGTGGCACAGACCAGACTACATGAACATCAGCACTCTGCACCATTGGCACTTATCCAATTGCACAAGATCATTAAATGTGATCTATGCCTGGAGGGTAAATCACTGGTGACAAATTCCTTGCAATGCATTCCCTCAGCAACTTGTTAATCTCCATTTCCAGATTTTCAAAAGGTTGAACTAATCACTCTACCTGGATTCAAAATGACTGTCAACAGCTTTCCATCTGAGGAAAAAAATAAAAACTTGTCTCATGATGAATCTATTAAGAACAAAAATGTATATTTCATATTTTGGTCAATATTTTTTTTTCAACATATAGGTAAGAGTTAAATCAATTCCCTTTTTCCTGTGGCAGACCATTTTAAATCTATAATAATGAGATCACTGGACAATATTATTCAATGATTAACCAATGTCAGTGATTAAACCATGAAATATTATGTTTCAACAATTACATCAGTTGTGATTTAGTGTATACAGCGGTGAAACAATGGCTAAATTGCATGAACCTAGACATGAGGCAAAGGCACTCCAGTCAATTACTGGTGTATGGGAACATAAAGCAATCAGGGTACCACGGCACGATTAACTTCACCCTGCGTGTAAATGCCATGCATCCTAATGTCACCTTTTCTCCTGTCATGAAATTAGCAGAGTGAGGGATTAAATCCCAAACCTCACTAATTGTTGGTGTCTCGTTGCTCTAATATTTTATCAACTGCATTTTCATCAAGGTAGAGATTGGGAGTGTTAGTGACAGCCAAGAATGAATTAGATCTACGAATGAAACTTGATCTTCAATAGCATCATTGTGATAAAGGTGAAATATTTAAGATCAGTTATACTCAGTATATTTATATATCTACACACATACTTATATTTTATATATAAATATATATATAAATATATATATATATATATATCCCATTTGGGACTGAGCAATGGTGTCAGACAAGGGGGAATTTTGTCACGAGCTCTTTTTAATCTCTTTATTGATGATCTGTCCAAGCAATTGAAAGCCTGTAATACTGTGTGCATGATTGGTAATACTCTAGAGAGCCATATTATATATGCAGATGATCTTGTGGTCCATGGTCCATCTAGCGCTGGTCTCCAGAAGCTCCTTACATATGTTCTGTATTTGGTGTGGAACATGATATCAAATATAATGCCGGTAAGAGTGTTGTTATAATTTGTAGAACCAAAGAGGATAAATGTCTAAAATTTCCTGATTTTAAATTGTCTGATAATAATCTGAGTGTCTGTAATAAGGTAAAATATCTTGGACATTTTATTACAGAACAAATAACAGATGATGAGGACATTTTGTAGGCAACGCCGCAAGATGTATGCACAAGGAAACATTCTCTTATGCAAGTTTAGTGTATGTACAGATGGAGTGAAAATGTCTCTGTTCAGAGCATATTGTACACCACTCTATACTGCACACTTGTGGTCAAATTACAGAAAAACAAGTTTACAGAGACGTCAGGTAACTTATAATGATACTATGAGAATATTACTTAAGAGACCTAGATGATGTAGTGCAAGTGAAATGCAGGAGCCAATACTTTACAAACTGTCTTAAGAAATCTTATGTATATTTATTTGCCGGATTAATGACTCTGAAAATTAAATCACCTTGGCCTTATCAAACATAAGGTTTAGCACTACAAGCTACCAATCCCAGCTGTGGAGACATTGGTATAGTTGTCTCGTTGTAGGACACTGATTTTTTTAATTCTTGGTTTTAAACCATGTATTGTGCTTGTAATTCTTGCTATTGAGGGTGTGCAGCGTAGGTTTACTAGGTTAATTCCCGGAATGGAAAGACTGGAGCGGCTAGGCTTGTATACACTTGAATTTAGAAGGATGTGAGGGGATCTTATCGAAACATATAAGATTATTAAGGGGTTGGACACGTTAGAGGCAGGAAACATGTTCCCAATGTTGGGGAAGTCCAGAACCCAGGGCCACAGTTTAAGAATAAGGGGTAGGTCATTTAGAACAGAGATGAGGAAAACCTTTTCAGTCAGAGAGTTGTAAATCTGTGGAATTCACTGCTTCAGAAAGCAGTGGAGGCCAATTCTCTGAATGCATTCAAGAGAGAGCTAGATAGAGCTCTTAAGGATAGCGGAGTCAGGGGGTATGGGGAGAAGGCAGGAACGGGGTACTGATTGAGAATGATCAGCCATGATCACATTGAATGGTGGTGCTGGCTCGAAGGGCCGAATGGCCTACTCCTGCACCTATTGTCTATTGTCTATAAAACTGAGGAAAGAACTGGAAACTGCTCATAAAGCTCCAAAACAAGAAAGGACCACTTGTCGCTAAGAAGTGGTACAAAGCACTGATGTGCCATACCATGAGCAAGAAAAGATTGGTTTTAATCCTCATTCTGAATGACTATGTTTAGGTTTAGGTGTATTATTAAGTGCACCAAAGTACAGTGAAAAGCTTCATTTTGTATGCTATCCAATCAAATGAGATAATAATGAACAGAGATACAATCAAGCCAAACTCAAGTATAATTGGTAGAGCAAAGGAAAATGTACAAAGTGCAGAATATAGTTCTCAGCATTGTAGGGCAACAGTTCTAGAGGCAAAGTCCAATGGGGTAGTTAATTAGACAGGACCCTAACTTACGGAAGGGCCATGTGGAAGACTGATAACGGAGGGAAAGAAGCTATTCCTGTGTCTGGCAGTGAATGCTTTCACGGTTCTGTATCTTCTGCCTGACGTAAGTGGGGACACGTGTATAGGCAGGGAGCAATTCAAGAGTAAAAGATGTTCACATCTCTGAGTATGTATCAGTGTGGTGGGGAATTCTGGGATGAGGGGGGAAAAATCAGCATGCATCTGCAATCATTAAATAAAATGCTTCAATGGACCCAGCTATGATATGCTCATATATCATTAAGCATTCACAGCTAATAGATTCTCTGCTGACTGTTATTAAGTATGTGAAATTTCCACAGTGAATTGGGTATTCATTGCCTAACCTGGCAGCGGTTTGCATTGGGCACCTCTGCTACGGACCCTTCTTTTTCACTCTCATTGACTTCACTGGAGAATAAAATCAAGTGAGGTTTAAAATAGGTTACCCACGCTCAGCAGGTTGCATTGTGATCTTAGTGCTTCAAGCTGCATACTTATTCAAATAAACCAACAAGAAGGCAAGACGACAAGAAAACATAACCATTGTCAACTTTTATGTATAGATGAACTTGTTTTCTCACTGCCAGTGTCAATTTGATATGAAAGTAGATAAGACGAGCTTACAGATGACACAAGAAATCAGTAGTGTTTTTGATAATGAGGAGGATTGTTGTAGGCTGCTGGATGATATTGATCAATTGGTAAAATGGGCAGCAATCACAGATAGTCTTCAAACCTGAAGTGTGATGTGATGACCTTGGAAGGATTAATAAGGTGAGGACATACACAGTGAACAGTGGGGCCTCGGGGGGTATTGAGAAACAGGGACCAAGGATCTTTGAAGATAAAAGCATGGGCAGAGAAGGTTGTGAAGAAGACAAACTTGACTTCAATAGCAATGGCATAAAATATATGAGCAGGGATTTTTTGGTACAGCTTTTTGAAAGGCAGCATCTGTGGACGACAAGGTTTTAGGTCGGGATCCTTCTTCAGATTGATGCAATAGAGGGGAGATCATCCGAAGAAGAGTCCTGATCCGAAATGTCAACTGGCCATTTACCTCCACAGATTCTGCCCAACCCACTGCGTTCCTCCAGCAATTTGTTTTCTGCTCAAGGTTCCAGCATCTACAATCTCTTGTGTCTACAACATCATGGAACATTTTTAACCACTGCTGGAGTAATATATAGAATTCTGGTCACCTTGCTAAAGAAAGGATGTGATTGCACTGAAGAGTATGCCAAGAAGATTCTCCAGCATTTTGCCTGGGAAGAATTATGAGGAATATTATGAAGAAAGGTCGGATAGCCTGAGATTGTTTTCCTGAAATCAGTGGAGGCTGAGGAAGACCTGATGTAGACACAGAAAAGGAGATGTGCAGGCCAGGTTTCTGCTACCCAGAGGGGTTGTTTAGTTTTATTAGTTTAGAGATACAGTGCTGAAACAGTCCCTTCGGCCCACCGAGTCTGCACTGACCAGCGATCACCACACATTAACACTATCCTACACACACTAGGAACAATTCTACACATTCACCAAGCCAATTATCTTTGTAGTGTGGGACGAAACCAAAGATCTCGGAGAAAACCCACGCGGTCACGGGGAGAATGTACAAACTCCGTACAAGCAACACCCTTAGTCGGGATCGAACCCATGTCTCTGGCGCTGCAAGCACTGTAAGGAAACAACTCATAGAGTGAAACAGAGTGGAAACAGGCTCTTTGGCCCAAATTTCCCACACCGGCCAACAATATTCCAGCTACACTAGTCCCACTTGCCTGTGCTTGGTCCATATCCCTCCAAACCTGTCCTATCCATGTACACGTCTAACTGTTTCTTAAATGATGGGATAGTCCCAGCCTCATCTACCTCCCCTGGCAGCTTGTTCCATACACCCACCACCTTTTGTGTGAAAATGTTACCCCCCGGATTCCTATTAAATCTTTTCCAATGTGTCAAAAGCCTTTTTGACCACCTTATCTACCTGCAACTCGACCTTCAAGGAACCATGCACCTGCACTCCTAGATCCCTCTGCTCTACAACACTCCCCAGAGGTCTACCATTTACTGTGTAGGTCCTGCCCTTGTTAGTCGTCCCAAAATGTAACACCTCACACTTCTCTGTATTAAATTCCATCAACCATTCCTCAGCCCACCTGGCCAATCGATCCAGATCCTGCTGCAATCTTTCACAACCATCTTCAATATCTGCAAAACCATTCACTTTTGTATCATCAGCAAACTTGCTAATTTTGCCCTGTATGTTCTCATCCAAATCATTGATGTAGATGACAAATAGTAGTGGGCCCAGCACCGAAACCTGAGGCACACCACTAGTCGCAGGCCTCCAGTCCGAGAAGCAACCTTCCACCATCACCCTCTGCTTCCTTCCATGGAGCTAATATGCTATCCATTCAGTGATCTCTCCCTGGATCCCATGCGATCTAACCTTCCAGAGCAGCCTACCACGTGGAACCTTGTCGAATGCCTTACTGAAATCCATGTGCACAACATCTACAGCTCTGTCCTCATCGACCTTTTTGGTCACGTCTTCAAAAAAATCAATCAGATTTGTGAGACACGACGTCCCACGTACAAAACCATGCTAACCATCTCTAATCAGCCCTTGCCCATCCAAATGCCTGCTCTCAAATGCCGATTCTCCCTCAAAATACTCTCCAGTAACTTTCCAACTACAGATGTTAAGCTCACCGGCCTATAGTTCCCAGCATTTTCCCTGCAGCCCTTCTTGAATAGAGGCACAACGTTTGCCACCCTCCAGTCTTCCGGCACCTCTCCTGTATTTAAGGACGACTTGTAAATTTCAACCAGGGCTCCCGCAATTTCCTCCCTAGTTTCCCGCAATGTCCTCGGATATATCTGATCAGACCCTGGAGATTTGTCTATCTTCATACACAATAGTACCTCAGTACTTCAATAGTACTTCAGTACTTCTTCGACGGTAACACTGACTACTCTCAAGACACTTCCATTTGCCCCAAGTTCCTCCGTCCTACTGTCTTTCTCCTCGTAAATACAGAGGAGAAATACTAATTGAGGACCTTGCCCATCTCCCGTGGCTCAACACCGAGATGACCACTTTGATTCCTTAGAGGTCCAACTCTCTCTCTAGTTACCCTTTTCCCCCTTATGTATTTATAAAATCTTTTGGGGTTGTTCTTAATGCTACCCACCACAGCTATCTCTTGGCCCCTTTTTGCCCTTCTGATCTCCTTTTTCAGTTTACTCCTTAGTTCCCAAAACTCCTCCAGGGATGCACTTGATCCCAGCTGCCTATATCTGTCCCATGCATCCTTCTTGTTTTTGACCAATGCCTCTGTTTCCCCTGTCAGCCAAGCTTCCTTACATTTGTCTGCTTTGCCCTTCACTCTAACGGGGACATACATGCCCTCTACCTCTGTGCCACTGCGCCACCCATTGTGGCTGCCTGGATGGCGCTGCTAGGGATGGTGGTGGTTAGAGATACGATTTTTACAGAATACAGAATAGCTTTATTGTCATTCGTTTTACCGAACAAAATTAATTTGCCAGCAGTCACAGAGCAAAAAAACAAAGAACACAAGACACACAACCCCAACACAAACATCCACCACAGTGACTCCAAACACCCCCTCACTGTGATGGAGGCAAAAAAACTTCCTCTCTCTTCCCCCCGCACCCACGGACAGACAGCTCGACCCCTACCGAGGCGACCTACCGAGTGCTGTTTAAGAGGCTTTTGGATAGGCACATGGACATGCAGGGAATGAGAGATATAAAGTATGTGGAGGCAGATACGATTATTTTATCTTGGCAACATGTTCAGCACAAACATTATGAGCCAAAGGGCCTGTGTCTGAGCTGGATTGTTCTATGTTAGTATGTTCTATGCTAGTATATTTTCTTCCCTCTTGGAGTAACATAGAAATCTTCAAAACTTGAAGATTTTCTTTGTATGGAATGCAGTCGGTCTGGCAGTTTCTGTGGACGGACGGGTCCTAACCTGAAATGTGACCAATCCATTCTGTCCCCAGATGCTGCCTGACCTGCTGTTTCACTCCAGCACTTTGTGTCAAGATTCCAGCATCTGCAGTTCCTTGTGATTCTTCTTAATGAAAAGCAAACAACGGAAATGTCATTATTTTTGTCAGGCAGTAGAAATTGTATCATATGAGAATGATATAGTCAGTTGAAGAATCGAGATATTGATTAAACTCATTTGATTGTTGAAGAATTCTGCAGGTACTTGTGATTTTGTACTTGGAGCCATGTGATGGAAAAAGTTGACCGAGAGAGCAAACAACAATCTTAAGAAAGAAATCAATACTGTAAAAAGACCTGACGTTTCATCTGAAGTGACTTGATATCTTTGTATAGAATAAAATAATAGAGTTACAGAAGTAAGCAATTATTTTCTAAGAGACTGCACTGTCATTCAGTGAAATCACAAAAGACTAAGAATCAAAAATCGTTACTGCACAAAAGGAGACCATTTGGCCTAACAACTCGTCATAAGGCAGCACAGTGGTACAACTGGTACAGTTGCTACCTAACAGCTTCAAAGAACCGTGTTCAATCCTGATCCCTGGTGTTGTCTGTGTGGAGTTTGCATGTTTTCCCTGTGACTGTGTGGATTTCCTTCAGGGTGCTCAAATTTGCCGAACACGTGCAGGGGTTATAGGTTAGTTGACTTCTGTAAATTCCCCCCTAGTGTGTCGGGTGTAATAAAACATTTCCCAGGAACTAATCTTTTTTGTGAATAAAGGAATGGCTATATTAATGACACCCACAATAATAAACCATCTTGATTGAAAACTAATGAGCTAGGATGCAAGGTGCTTTGTGGTTGATTGCTAAATTGCAAAGTTTATGTAAAGGTATATCCTTAGGAAAGGAATCAATATCCACCATTAAAGCTGACCGGGAACAAGGGATTTCAAAGGTGTAAGACACAAAATAAACCAACTCATATGCATATGATACATACCCACACACCAATTAGTGTGGCAGAAAGGTAGACAGTAAAAACTATATGTTTAAAGAAAATTATTCTCACTGGAATTAATCACCGATGCCTAAAGCAGACCACAGGGGCATCATTGAGAGGACAGTAGACAGTATCTGACCACCATAAAGAGTGCAGAACCCATCTATTTCCAGACTGAAGATAGACACAAAAAGCTGGAGTAACCCAGCGGATCACACAGCAACTCTGTAGAAAAGGAATAGATGACGTTTCGGGTCGAGTCCCTTCTTCAGACCCGAAACGTCACCTATTCTTTTTCTCCAGAGATGCTGCCTGACTTGCTCGGTTACTCCTGCTTTTTGTGTCTACCTTCGGTTTAAACCAGCATCTGCAGTTCCTTCCTACAGATTTCCAGATTGATATTGCTTCAAGTTTAATTAAATGTTTACGGTGAAATGAGAAGACCTGGACTACATGTGTATGGCCCATTTCACCGATCAATTGAAGGATGCATGGGACAGGTACAGGCAGCTGGGATCAAGTGCATCCTTGGAGGAGGTTCGGGAACTAAGGAGTAAACTGAAAAAGGAGATCAGAACGGCAAAAATGGGCCCTTTAATACAGGGGAGGTGCCAGAAAACTGGTGAGTGGCAAATGTTGTGCCTCTATTCAAGAAGGGCTGCAGGGAAAATGCTGGGAACTATCGGCCGGAAAGCTTAACATCTGTAGTTGCAGTTACTAGAGAATATTCTGAGGGATAGGATATGTAGGTATTTGGACGGGCAAGTGCTGATTAGGGATAGTCAGCATTGTTTTGTACGTGGGAGGTCGTGTGTAACAAATCTGATTGTTTTTTTAAGACATGACACAAAAAGGTTGATGAGGACAGAGCTGTAGATGTTGTACACATGGATTTAAGTAAGGCATTTGACAAGGTTCCACGTGGTAGGCTGCTCTGGAAGGTTAGATTGCATAGGATCCAGGGAGAGATAGCTGAATGGATAGCGCATTGGAAGGAAGCAGAGGGTGATGGTGGAAGGTTGCTTCTCGGACTGGAGGCCTGTGACTAGTGGCATGCCTCAGGGTTCGGTGCTGGGCCCGTTTCCGTTTGTCATCTACATCAATGATTTGGGTGGGAACATACAGGTGAAGATTAGCATGTTTGCTGATGATACTGCAGTAGAAATCCATGAATCCTTTTGAAATTATTAAACCTGGAGTCATACAGCTTAGAAACAGGCCTATCGGCCCAACTTGCCCACACCAACCCAATACTTGCCCACACCGACCAACAAAATCTGATATCTGATATTCAGAGACATGGAAAAACAAAAAAAATGTTTTCTCAATAATTGAGAAGGAGTATTATTTAAAAATTAAAATTATTAAAACTAAATAAATAAAAATATACGAAACCAAACAGTGGAGCAGCTGGTGGAGCTGCTGCCTCATAGCGCCAGAGAACCGGATTCGATCCTGACCTCGGATGCTGCCTGTGTGGAGTTTGCACGTTCTCCCTGTGACTGTGTGGACTTTCTCTGGGTGCTCCTGCTTTCTCCCACATACCAATGACGTGTGGATTATAACGTTAATTGGCTGCTGTAAAGAGAGTGGATGCAAAAATGGGGTAACAAAGAACTCATGTGAACAGGTCAGCATGGGCTCGCCTTTTTCCATGCTGTAACTCTAAATGAAGCTGAACTATAAACATAAATAAAAATATTGTTAAAATAAAACAATATAAAAGATCACTCACCTTCCCAATCGCCAGTTCAAAAGATTCTCCACTTTCAAATGATTGTTTCTCCAATGCCATGTGAAGCTCGGCAGGTACAGAAAGGTCTAAGAGGTTTAATTCCGGGAGCTACCTGCCTGGGAATATCTCATTAATGCCATTGGAAGCACTGAGCTCAGCCTCTGAGCTTTTGCTCTGTGCTTCTCCAATTATATTTTTCTGAAACTGAAGGCAGCTGCCACACTATGTCGTCACATAAAGTCTATTAAGAAAACACTTACTGGATGACTAACCTTTGACGAAATGCACCATGTGTTTGCTGCTGCATTTGAAAACAAGGGTTGACCAAATACTGACAAAATATGAGGGACATTGAAATCAAGAGCAATATGAACTCAATGGTTACAATGCATATAATCTGTGATTAATTGTCGACACGGCGGTGTCGTATGTTAGCCGTTCTGCCTTCTGAGAAATATAATAGTGAATAATTATATTTTGGATGAGTGAATAAGAATTTTGCATTTTGCACGATGCATTTGGTATGCAACTCTTTCTCGATTTAGGTTTAAGTTTATTATTGTTTCATGTGCTGAGACACAGTGAAAAGCTTTGGATTGCATGCTACCCAATCAGATAATACTGTACATAAATAGAATCGAGTCAAACTCAAGTACAATAGATGGAGCAAAGAGGAAGAGTGCAGAATATAGTTCTCAGAGAAAAAGATTTAAAAGAGTAGTCAGTTTGTATTGAATGATAGTAGATCCTTCAATGGGAAGAGCACACAGAGCTGCCATGCTTCAATGCCATCTTGAATACTCTTAGTTTAACGCATGATTGTGTGATTTAAAATTTTCAGTGATTTGTTGGTAAAATAGTAAGACGAGAAGCAGCATTTGGAAGGGTTCTTTGATCATTGTGAATTCTTCTAATCTTGAACATGTTAAATCTGAGTAAAACAGATGAAATCATCAGATATCAGTGCCATGCCAATGGCAAGAGTATTGTATGAATGGAATCACAACCACTGTTAATGATTAGTCCCAGGATAATGCTCATTTCCCCCCGATCTTTTTCCATATATATATAGTTCTCTCTCGTATTTTCGGATGCAATCTGTCCCACTGATTTCCAGAAGTCCATTTCAAATCACAAAGTATCATATTCAAGAGAGAGTTAGATTTAGCTCTTCGGGCTTAAGGAATCAAGGGATATGGGGAAAAAGCAGGAACGGGGTACTGATTTTAGATGATCAGCCATGATCATATTGAATGGCAGTGCTGGCTCGAAGGGCCGAATGGCCTAATCCTGCACCTATTTTTCTATGTTTCAATGGCAATCCACAATTATTCATTCACTTCACCATGATGCACAGTAGCAGCAGTTTGTATCTTCTACAGCACTCATTATACCAAACTCACGACCTCTACCAATTAGAAAATCGAGGGCAGCAAATGCGAGGGAACATAGCCACCTGGAAGTTGACTCTAAACCTCACACCAACCTGCCATGGAAATATATTGCTGTTCCTTCACCAGCACTGGGTCAAAGTCCTGAAAATATTCCTCTAATAACATTATGGGCACACCCCCTACCTCAAGGACTGTAGCAGTTCAAGAAGCATCACCACTTTCTCCTGTGAAGTCCACATCCCTTGAATGAATAAAAAATATCCTATGCTAGTGACTGCCCATGAAGAGAAGAAGTTTTGGGTTTTTTCCTCAAGGGAAAGGTTGTATCCATTATATGAACACAGGATTTTCAGAACTTCTCAAAAAGCAAGAAGAATGTCTGATATTTATAAACATGGAAACTGGTTAGCATTGTGTTACAACCATAACTGGTTGTTGTGAGTATATCACGTTATTTTTGAGGTATGGAGTACTGCAGTGGGCCCATAGGATTTGTCTCGCTACCAAAGTTGCACTTAATTCTGTAAGCTGCCCGTGTGAAACATACTGTGCAGTTAGCAAGCTTATCAGGAGACTGAGTTCCAACAGGCCATGAATTGTGGATAGCCTGCAACTACAACCTACAGCAGAATATAGAAACAAACAACTACAAACAAAAGTCACAAAGTGCTGGAGTAACGCAGCCAGGCAGCATCTCTGGAGAACATGGATAGATGACGTGCGAGACAGGACCCTTCAGACTGGTTGTGAAAGGGGAAGGGGGGGGATGAAAGTTTGGAGGAGCAGGGCAGATAATGTTGATGCAGGTGAGGGGTGGTGTTTGATAAGCAGTTAGGTGGACAAAGTGCAGAGATTAAAAGACAAATGGCGTGAGACAAATGGACTGAAGAGTTGCAAATTGTGAAACTGGAGGAAGGAATGTAGGTGGGATGAAAGGGGGAGGGAAGAAATAAGTCCAGGTAGGGCATAGGGGAGAGAGATGGAGGGGAAGAAGGGGAGGTGTGGGGGAAGGGGGGGGGGGGGTCGTAGTTACTGAATTGGAGCATTCAATGACACCTAACATTAGAAAATTCAATTGGAAAATTGGACAACATGTAGACATTAGGCGGAAGCGTGAGGAGTGCAACATCAAGCTATGTTTTTGCATAGCTACAGTAACAAGAGGAACAAGGACAAAAACTATAACCTCTGCTCACTGCCCAGAAACCAGGCTTTCCTATACTGCTGCAAATACTTCCTTTAAAATAAGTGAAATTTGTGATACTTATGATCATGGTCTCAGTCTTGAAACCTTAATTGCTTCTCTTTCCACAGAGGGTGCTTGGCCTGCTGAGTTTTTCCAGCAATTTTCTGTTTTAAATAAAAATACAAGTCATAGAGTATTGCAACGTGGAAACAGGCTTTTCGGTCCACCACGTCCATATTAACCAGTGGGAAACCCTTCGTTTTCATCCCATCTTCCGGCACTTGGCCCATTGCCCCTGTGCCTGTGATTTCATGTGGACATTTCATAAATGCTGCCAGTGACTCTGCGTCCACCATTCTCTCCAGCAATGCATAATGCTTTGATTAGGCCACATTTGCAGCACCGTGTGCAGTTTTGGCCCTCACACCACAGGAAGGATGTGGTGGCTCTGGAGACACTGCAGAAGAGGCCATGTCCCTTCCATATGTGATTTTGGCCTCATTGCCATCCTGTTTTGAAAATGCTTTTTAGAGCCCTGTACTTAGTTCACTTTGAACTGTATTTTGCCAAGCATATTATTTTAATGTATTGGATATATTGCCAGATGATGATATTGCTTTTCCTGTCTGATATGAGGTGAGCCCAGACTTTCATTTCTCTTGACTTTCACCATCAGCAAGTCCTGCTGTGACTGTCAAGGCTGACAGTTTTAATCCAGTTTCAGAAGACAGATTTTTGGAGACAGTGCTCACATCCCAGTTTGGACCAGCCCGTCAGGGGCATCATGTGACATCAAAGATTCTTTGGTCTGTGATTTGTAATAGATATTACAAATGCCACATGCTGAGATGTCATCTTTGATTTCAGCAATTATGCCAGGAATAGCATTAACATCTTTGGCTTAGTGAACACACACTTCAATCCAAAAGTGGCTTGAGTGGATTTTCTACGACATTTCTGCCGTCAGGCATCCAGCGATGATGATTGTGCTTTTCACATCGCCAGAGCTTGAACAAACTATTTGTTTCAAAAAGATTTAGTGCTCTTTAATCACCAGGGAAAGCATTATATTTTGCATTCAAGGCATCCACTTTGAGCTGGAGTTTTAACTTTTGTTTTTATAACTGTATTTCAACAAGATGGCATTCTAAGGTCCAGAGTCATTCAGCAAAGTTGACTGTCTTGATCAGTTTAATGAACTCCATCTAGTTTAGTTTAGTTTAGCGATACAGCGCGGAAACAGGCCCTTTGGCCCACCGGGTCCACGCCGACCAGCGATACCCGCACATTAGCACTATCCTACACACACTAGGGATAATTTTTACATGTACCAAGCCAATTAACCTACAAACTTGCACGTCTTTGGAGTGTGGGAGGAAACCGAAGATCTCTGAGAAAACCCACACGGGTCACAGGGAGAACGTACAAACTCCGTACAGACAGCACCCACGGCCGGGTCTCTGGTGCTGCATTCGCTGTAAGGCAACAACTCTACCGCTGTGCCACCGTTACCGCTGTTACTTCCATTAGTCTTCTCAGTGCAGCAATGAGCATGCTAGAGTTGAATTTTCCTTTGATTCCTAATCTTAAATCTGAAGTGCCAAGCGATGAAAGATCTCAACTTCCCTCTGTGGTCACAGCCATCTCAGAAGTTGATTTGTTTCACTGAACATGACATGAAGAGATAACTGTGAGCATTGGTTACAGTGAAGACCATTGATCTGGACAATATCTCAGCGGCCGTGCTGAACTCCTGACAATATGGAACATATCACAAGGATGATCTATTTACCAATCCTTGGTGCACTCCCAAACAAAGGCAAAGTGGCGGAAGGTGACTATGACATTGATGCAATTATTTATTACTATTTATTAGTATGTATTACTAATAACATGATCACCAGAGTTCAGTTTCACTTTCATCAGAAACATCGGGCTGCAAAACCAGTTGGAACACATCAGCAGAAGAGCTGAATTTTTGAGGTGAGGTAAAGCAATATCAGACTGAATTTGATTTAGTGTGACCTCTTGGAGCCCTGTTGAATTGAAATCAACAGGGTTGAAGGAAATATCTATTCAGTCGTTAGAATCATGCCTAGCTCAAAGAACAATGGTTGTGGTTTTGTAGGGCACTTATCTCAGCTCTATTCTATTGCCTCAGGAGTTTCTTGGGGCAATGTCCCAAGCCCAAACATGTTTTGCACCACGCCAGCGGTTTTCTCTCCATCTTAGGTCAAAACTGTGGGTGTATGCTAATGATTGCACAAGATTTACTTCCATTTGCAACTCCACAGAACTCCAACAGCAAGAGGTGGACAGCATTTGGGCTTGGAATACAAGTTGGCCATAGAGTCACAGAGAGTCATTGAGTCATACAGCGTGTATAAGACCCTTCGGCCCAACTTGCCCACGCCAATCAACATGTCCCATCTACACTAGGCCCACCTGCCTGTATTTGTTCCACATCCTTCTTAACCTATCCTGTCTATTTACCTGTCCAAATGTTTATTTTAATATTGTGATAGTACCTGCCTCATCTACCTCCTCTGGCAACTCATTCCATATAGCTACCACTCTGTGTGTAAAAAGGTTGTCCGTCAGGTTCCCATTAATTCTTTCTCCCCCTCACTTTAAACTTATGTCATCTGGTTCTTGATTTCATTCTCAGGGTAAAACGCTCTGTGCATATACCCTATCTATGTTTCTCATGATCTTATTCACCTCTATAAGATTAGACCTCATCCTCTAAAACTCCAAAGAATAAAGTCCTAGCCTGCTCAACTTCTCCCTATAACTCAAGCCCTCGGGTTCTGGCAACATCCTTGTAAATCTTGCACTCTTTCCAACTTACCAACATCATGAACATTTACATTGCACAAGTGCCAGACAATTACTTTCTCAGAGAATAGGACCAGCTTCTTTCGATTATCAATGGTGTTGGGGATCATTTTCAACTTAAAACTCAACTGGATTGGCAAACTACTATAGAATAGATCAGAGACTAAATATTCCATAGGGAGATACTCTCCCCCTGACTCCCCAAAAGTATTTTCACCCTCTTGAAGATGCAAGTCAGCAGGATGATGGAAGCTCACATTCACCTGGATAGGTGCTACTAAAAAATAAATCCTCAAATAACCTGAGACCTTTCACAGCATCGGATCTCTCCAAGCATTCACTTCCAACACCACTGATGCACTGCACCCTCTGGTATTATCATTGGTTTGTTAGTGTTATATGTACTGAGACACAGTGGAAAAACTTTGTTTGCAAGCTGTCCAGTCAAATCCGACTAGCCATGAGTACAATCAAGACATACTACAAAATGTACGACAGCAACTAACTGAGACTGCTTTGTCATTATCTCCCAAATCCGTAAGCTATACCATCTAGAAAGACAAGGGTACCGTCTATAGACCCTGTTTCGAACTACACATCTTGGCATGGAATTGTACTGCTGAACCTTCACTGTAACTGGGCATAGTCAAGTCAAGACAATTCAAGTGAATTATGTGGAATTCGTCGCCACAGAAGGCTGTGGAGGCCAAGTCAATGGATATTTTTAAGGCAGAGATTGATAGATTCTTGATTAGTATGGGCGTCGGGTTATGGGGAGAAGGCAGGAGAATGGGGTTGAGAGGGAAGGATTGATCAGACATGATTGAATGGTGGAGTAGTCTTGATGGGCCAAATGGCCTAATTCTGCTCCAATCATTTATAAACATATGAAGTCCAATTTATTGTTGCATGCACAAATACTATGAGGTACAAAAGATAGAAATAAAATGCTGCAGTAACTCAGCGGGACAGGCAGCATCTCTGGAGATAAGAAATGGTTGCTGTTTCGGGTCGAGACCCTTCTTCAGACTCCTACTAATATGAGGTACAGGTGCAGGTCCAATGTAAATCTTGCTCGCAGCAGCATCATTGGCACATAGACAATGCACAAAAACATAAATTAAACATAAATTACACATATGTTCTACAAGACTGTGCATAAAACAAGTCACTCATGTCATCTGGGTAGCTTCAGCACAAAGACTGCAGCTGTTCAACAAAGCAACTCACCGCCATCGTTTCAAGGGCAAATATTGCCGACCTTGTCAGCAACATAAAGAGAATAGAGAAAATCAGGATATTATTATACCTGGACAAGGGGGAGTTGTCCCAGTTAATCTGGAAGGCTCGTAGAAGTTGCCACAGCTGTTGAACTCATATTCTCTGATCATCCTCCGACTAAAATAACTGCACCATCAATTGTTTGGAAATGGCCATACCTTTGGGTTCTACTGCATGTGGTTGTCAATTGGTAAACAAGGCCTTGGGTCTTCGGCTTCTAGGCATCCTGATACCAAGCAGAAAAAAGAATGAGAATTGGCAGGATTGCTCACCATTGCCTATTGAGATGCTTTGCATTTGACCTTCACTTCCAGATGCACGGGCAGACTTCCTTATGTTTTTCTGTTTTTAAAGAAAAATGTGATGTAATAATATTGAGTTCATAAACTTATAGTTAATCTACCATGAGATGTATGTAAAATGTAGCACTTAATAAATTATTCAAATCCACTGATTGACGATGAACCGGTAATGCGATATAATAATAATTGGAACTGGAAACACATTTTAAAACAAAGCAATCAGAAAATATGCCGGTATGAATGCGTTTGGTCAGGATGTGTGGCCTGGTGTATATTAGTAAATACTATCACAACTTATGCCGAAGTTCAGAGCGAAACATTTCTACAGCAGTCTGCATTCAAGTATGATCCTTCAAAATCTACTAATTCCAGAGCAAACCAGAATGCCGGAAATATACTGGTGAAATATACCTGCCTGTACTGACCACAGATAGAGTACAACTCTTTAATGGAAAATAGAATATTTTAATGAGGTTTTCAAATAAGCAAATCAAAAAGAAGAACCAAGCAGACACCTGCCGGGATTTGGGATGCAGCTTTAATCATTCAGGAGACGTCTGTTTTCAGTTTTAGGTATAGGGGAAGAAGGAATGACTTGGGTGGGACAAGCCTTTGATTATGTTGGTTGCTCATCCTTTATTCCCAGCCTGTTTTTTGTTTTAATTTCTGTCTTCTGGACTGAATTGCCCATTCCTGAGAATGTTATTATGTGACAGCTGTTCACTTGATCCCAGACAGTAAAATCAGAGGTGTGCGTTGGTGGTACAATGTCCACAATACCTTGTATCGCCAAAACAGCTCAATTGTTTTGATTGCATCAGCCGAAGATCAAATGATGTAGGGGGAGTAGCAAGGCCAGGAATGAGCCAGGAATGAACAAGCCGCAACACTCCAGGAGGTTGCAGCGTTTACAGGGTGTGCTGTCCAGACCATTACCAGCCAAAGAGTGAGTCAGGAAGATCAATCCTTAAAATTTGTGAGGCAGTTCAAAATTTGGAAACTTTGGAAACTGATGATATTTTATGATTTAAATATTTTTGCAATTAACCAGGTCCATGGAAAAAATTATTTTGTGAATTGTTTCGTGTCACGTAAAGTCAAAATTTAGTTATGAGCACCTATTCAGTCTCTTTGTAGAGATTAAACACAATATTTGAAAGGACCAAGTTACTGACTTCTTGTAGCTTAAGAAGATAATTGTCATTGACAGCATGTGAATTTTAATTTACTTTTACTTCTGCTGTCAACGACATCTCATCCCATTATTCATGAGGAGCATAGCTGTACAGAAGATCAGAGGTGGTGAAGAGAGTCAAGATGCTTTTAGCAATGAATTATGCTTCACCTTTACCATGTATTGATTTAGTTTAGAGATATAGCATGGAAAATGGACATTGGACTTTGTCTATGGAACTGATGCACTACCATGCTGAAATCTATATTCTCCACTGTATCTTCCCCTTTGCTCTATTTATTGTACTTGAGTTTGACATGATTGTATTTATGTATAGTATTAACTGATCTGATTGGATAACATTCAAAACAAAGCTTTTCACTGTACCTTGGTATATGTGACAATAATAAACCTAACTCTAAACGTTCAGCCCACTGACCATCGTGAACATCAGTCACTTGTTCACACTTGTTCTATGTTATCCCATTTTCCATCCACTCCTCTCACGCGAGAGGCAATTTTACAGGAGCCAATTAACTGACAAACCCACACATTTTTCGGATGTGGGGGGGAAACCGAAACATCTAGAGGAACCCCATGCAGTCACAGGGAGAATGAGCTAATTCCACTCAGGCAGCACCCAAAGTCAGGATCCAATACAAGATTTCTGGCGCTGTCAGGTAGCAATTCAACCAGCTGCGCCATTATGCTGCCACGATTTTTTTCAGGTGATAATTAAATGAATTGGTGAAAGTGATTCAGCAGGTATATCTTCCTTGGATATCACACATATTGTATTTCTACTGTTATCAATTTATTTTCGCTTTGCCTACATGTACTCAATGACTAAAGATCTCACCAGATGTCATGCTCACATGTTTTCCCTAAAGCAGCAATCGCAACTGTTTTATTTTAAAGTGATTCACTGCACCTGCTTCTTTCAGTTCAAAAGGCTAGCTGGCAGATCGACTCCTCAGAAAACTCTCCTCTCGGCTCATTCTGAATCTTAATGATGAATGAATGTGAGAATTTAATATATGTATCTGAGTGAATTTAGTCAAGCACTCTCTCATTCGAGATAGGAAATAATGTTACCTCTGCTGCTTGACTAAAGGAGATTCATGGATGTTTGGTGGCTCTGACCCAAAAGCAGCAGTCATTAAAACCATTTTCATCCCCTCCTTCTCCCAGATTGTGTGTGATTTCACCAATGGCTTAGATGTGTCAGTTTAGTGTGACAGCAGCTTTACCTTTGTTTGCATCAGTTAGCCTGACGTCAGTGGTCGGGAAAATGGTGGAATCTATTATTAGAGACATCGTAACAGGGCACTTGATCAATCACACCATGTTTAGAAAGAGTTGTTTGATTGTTTGGGAGAGAAATCAAGTTTGATAATTCTCATTAAGAGTCAAGAGTGTTTTGTTGCCATATGTCCCAAAGCAGAACAATTGTTACTTGCAGTAACACAACAGATATGTAAACCTAGTACTTGGTGAACCCACACGAAGAGTATTGCGTTCAGTTTTGGTTATCCTATTATAGGAAAGATGATGGAAGCTTACCATTCACATGGATGACAATAGACAATAGACAATAGGTGCAGGAGGAGGCCATTCGGCCCTTTGAGCCAGCACCGCCATTCAATGTGATCATGGCTGATCATTCTCAATCAGTACCCCGTTCCTGCCTTCTCCCCATACCCCCTGACTCCGCTATCCTTAAGAGTGCTACTCAATTAAACAAAAACATGAAAATAACTTGAGACATTTCACAGTGAAGGATCTCTCCGAGCATTCACTTGCAACACCACTGATGCACTGCACCATCTGGTATTGTCATTGGTTTGTTATTGTCATACGTACTGAGAGACAGTGAAGAACTTTGTTTGTGTGCTATCCAGTCAAACAGTACTATCCATGAGTACAATCGACTCATAATACAAAATACATTGATTGACTATGAACCAGTTTCAACACGGATCCTGCGCTCCAACAGAATCAGGTTCTACGGCCAAACTCGTTCATGTTGACCAAGATGCACCATCCTCGCTTGTCCCATTTGCCTGTGTTTGCTCATATCCCTCTAAACCTTTCCTATTCATGTACCTGTCTAAGTGTCTTCCAAATTATGTTATAGTAACCTGCCTCAACTACCTCCTCTGGCAGCTCGTTCCATTAACCCACCACTTTGAAAAAATTGCCCCTCAGGTTCTGTTAAATCTTGCCCTCTCCCTTTAAACCTGTGTCCTTTGGTTCTTGATTTCCCTACTTTGCCCCTATTCCACTGATGAATCTATATGCCTCCCTAAGATTACCTCATAGCCACCTGTGCTCCGAGGAATAAAGTCCTAGCCAGCCTATAGCTTAGGCCCTCGAGTCGTGGCAACATTCTCATAAATCTTCTCTGCACTCTGTCCAGCTTAATGGCTTTATGTTGGAGAGTTCAGGGAGTGAAGACAAGGAGCATTGGGCAGGTGGAGTGATGGAGAGGGAAAGGTTAGTGGTTGGGAAGATAGCAGCAGCGGGGAGTCCACCCTAAGGATAAAAGGTAGGTAATCAGACTTACTTTGGTTGGTTCCCAGTTTAGTGAAGAAGGGCAACACAATCATGGTTGTTGCATGAGTGAACAGCAGTAGGAAATGGCACATATTTTGATGTACACCGAACATGGACGTTGTCCAAACAGAGTCAGACTCTGAGAGAGCTTGAAATGGTAGATAGGCAGAGAGAGGCTGCTCTTTTTGGCTGTGGAATCTAAAATCAATATGTTCCTGTGGGGATGGAAGATAAAGAGGCCAGGAGTGGGGATCTCTGAATGATGGGGGACATTAATGGCTTGAACAGAGAAAAAGGAAACATGGCAGGTGTAGGCATTTAGGATGGAAGGAGTCTCTTGAGCAAGATAGAACGTGTAGGAGAGAACTTAAGTAAGAAGTCAGGAAAGCAAAGGGTGCCATGAAATGTTCTTAGAAAGTAAGATTAAGGAGAGCAAACAAAGAATAAGAATGCAAAGCAGGGAAACAGTCCCTCAAGCCTATTCTACCATTCAGTGTGATCTACGACTTAACTTAGTATACCTGCCGCTGCCACATCTCCTTTAATTTCTCCAATTAACAAAATTTAACACCTAGCATCAATTACATTTTGAACATAAAGTATTCATTCACTTCACTCTTAAAACCCCTGTCCTTAGACTATTCTTCTTGATCCGAAACTCCTCAACCAGCAGAGGTAGATTTGTCTGAAGAAGGGTATCGACCCGAAACGTCACCCAATCCTCTCCAGAGATGCTGCCTGTCCCGCTGAGTTACTCCAGCATTTTGTGACGATCTTTGAGGTAGATTCTCTCTGTCCACCCTACGGGTTGCCCTTACTCTTGGTCACTTTGATCAAGTTATCCCGTAATATTATAAATATGATGGAAAACAAGCCTTTGTAATTTCTCCTGGTAATTTAACGTTTGAAATTAAAAAGATGGTATCTCTGCTGGACTGCCAAGGAAGTTTTTATAGCCGTGGCCTCTTCTATCTCATTGTAATTAGGTCCTCCAGATTTAAAAGTCAGCTTTCCACTTCAGATTATCTTATTTCTCTGTCTGTGAGGTTGTGATGATGTGTATACATAAATCCCTTTGTCTTTCCCTTGCTTCACCTTTTCCTCATTTAAAAGGTACTAGACCAAGCGGGCCCAAACCACTCCTGCATTGGTGCAGCACCCTCTCCTCCCTCACTCCCCCCTCCCCTCTCCCCCTCCCTTCCCCCTCCCTCCTCCCCCTCCCTCCCCTCCTCATCCCTCCCCCTCCCTCCCCTCCACCACCCCCTCCCTCCCCCACCCTTCCTCCCTCCCTCCCTCCCCCCTCCCCTCCTCCACCCCCATGCGTGGATGCAGTGGCCATCTTACGTAAGTACCATCTGCCCATGCGCGTTTTTTTTAACATTAAAACGTGAATAACTTAAAAAAATATAACCCCGATTTCAATTAAACGTCTTCCATAGGACCATGGGACGACGGTGAGTAAGGTGGGCCTACAATTGTCGCGCTGTCATGTACCGTTTTGACTGTAGTTCAGGAACAAGTGAACAAACAAGAGTTTTAGTATATAGATTCAATGCTCCAAGGTGGAACTTACTTTTGGCTATTTCGCCCATTTGCCTATTAATGTCTCTTTGCAATTTAAGCTTCCTATTCACACTGCTTACTGTTTCATCTATCATTTGCATTATTGGCAAACTTGGATATCTAGCTTTCTATCACATTATTTAAATTAGTAATAAGCAAAACGAATAGCTGGAATTCCATCAGGAATCAAGTAGACCACTAGCAGTTCTATCCTGCTTACGGATCTACCTATTGTTCCATTTCTTGTCACGAACTGGATGTGCAGTTTCTTAAAATGGTTAGGTGTAATGAGCACATTTCTGCAGCGATTCACAATGAAGCCAATTTTATTTACTTTCAGTGTGACCTGGCTTGCGGAAATATTAGCATAGCAAAGACGAGCGGGAAGCCAGAGGATTGGGACTCTTTTAAAGAGCAACAGAAGATAACTAAAAAGACAATACGGGGAGAAAAGATGAGGTATGAAGGTAAGCTAGCCAAGAATATAAAGGAGGATAGTAAAAGCTTCTTTCGGTATGTGAAGAGGAAAAAAATAGTTAAGACAAATGTGGGTCCCTCGAAGACAGAAGCAGGTGAATTTATTATGGGGAACAAGGAAATGGCAGACGAGTTGAACAGGTACTTTGGATCTGCCTTCACTAAGGAAGCTACAAACAATCTCCCAGATTTACTAGTGGACAGGGGTCCTAGGGTGACAGAGGAACTGAAGGAAACTCACATTATACAAGAAATGGTGTTGGGTAGACTGATGGGACTGAAGGCTGATAATTCCCTAAGGCCTGATGGTCTGCATCCCAGGAAGTGGCTCTAGAAATTGTGAACGCATTGGTGAACATTTTCCAATGTTCTATAGATTCAGGATCAGTTCCCGTGGATTGGAGGGTAGCTAATGTTATCCCACTTTTTAAGAAAGGAGGGAGAGAGAAAACAGGAAATTATAGACCAGTTAGCCTGACATCAGTGGTGGGGAAGATGCTGGAGTCAATTATAAAAGAAGAAATTGCGGAACATTTGGATAGCAGTAACAGGATCGTTCCGAGTCAGCATGGATTTACGAAGGGGAAATCATGCTTGACTAATCTTCTGGAATTTTTTGAGGATGTAACTAGGAAAATGGACAAGGGAGAGTCAGTGGATGTAGTGTACCTGGACTTTCAGAAAGCCTTTGATAAGGTCCCACATAGGAGATTAGTGGGCAAAATTAGTGCTCATGGTATTGGAGGTAGGGTGCTGACATGGATAGAAAATTGGTTGGCAGACAGGAAACAAAGAGTAGGGATTAACACGTCCCTTTCAGAATGGCAGTGACTAGAGGGGTACCGCAAGACCCGGTGCTGGGACCGCAGCTATTTACAATATACATTAATGACCTAGATGAAGGGATTCATTTTAAGATGCGGAAGTGACGTGAGAGGACGCTGGCGTTGTTTGTTCGCCGCTTCTCACCACTTCTATTTTTGGATTAATTTTGCCGTTTTAAAAAAAAATCTCAGATTTTAAAAAATCTGTCTGCTTAAACAAATCCTTCTGCTTGACCTGGTATCATCTGCCCAGCTCTTCCACCGCTGCCTCTGCACCCTTGGACTCCGCACCTTTGGACCTCTCACTCCTGTCTGTGCTCCTGTCTCTGCTGGCTTGGACTGCTCCCCTGTGAGTTACCTGACAGCTAGCGCTGACGTCATCAAATCGCTAACGCTAACGCTACCGCTAACGCTAACAGCTGCCTGGCTGCCTGCTTGCCTGCTTGCCTGCTTGCCTGGCTACCTCCTCTGCCTGCATGTCCTCAGCTCAGTATTAACCCTCAGGCTGCTCAGCTTCCTCGATCCTCATAGGCCTTGCTCTGGATCAGCCTGTTGTGCCTGCTGTGACCTTTTGATCTCTCTGGGCTCTATGCTCCTTCGCTCCTGCCTGGCATGGCACTGAAGTACTTGGCTGCGAGGCTGCTCCAGCTCAACAACCACTCCACTCCGCCATGCATCTCTGCCATCATCAACCACGGACTTCTACGACGACCCAAATACATCCACAGAGGCTCCGGTCACAAGTTTGTCTACTCCCAGACCGGTCACTCCATCCCTGCACTCTGGTCAGCTGATCGGACTTCCACTCATCCATTACGTCATCGCAACAACGCACACGAGCGTGCCCCCTGTCTACAAGCCCTGGCTAAATCACCCGTGTCCATCCACACCACACAAAGCAACATGAAGCTCACTCTGCTCAACATCCGGTCCCTCAACAATAAAAGCCTCATTCTGAATGACTTCATCCTGGAAAATAAACTGGACTTCCTCTGTCTGACAGAAACCTGGCAACAACCTCTGGACTACCTCTCACTCAACCTCACTACACCCAACGGATACTCCTACATCAATAAACCACGCTCGGAAGGCCGAGGTGGTGGGATTGCCGTAATTCACCGACAGGACTTCAAGATCAACCTCATCTCCATCTCATCTGCTCCTTCATTTGAACACCTGGCTTTCAAACTCTCTGGCCACACAAAATTAGTCATGGCAGTTGTCTACCGCCCTCCCAAACCACACCCATCATTCCTTTCTGACTTCTCTGACTTTCTGACCCAGTTCTGTTCTCTCTCCCCCTCAATCCTCCTCCTCGGTGATTTCAACATCCATATGGACTCCACTGACTCCACAATAACCGCTGACTTCACTGAAATACTCAACTGCTTTAACCTCACTCAACACGTCAATTTTCCCACCCATAACCGTGGACACATTCTGGACCTTGTCTGCTCCACTGGACTAAATCTACATCACCTCTCTGGCTCCGACCCCACCCTCTCTGATCACTTAGCCATCACCATGTCTGTCAACATTCCCACCCCAGCTCCAAAGCAAAAACGCAAAATCAACTTCCGCAAGCTGAACTCTGTTTCACCTACCTCGCTCTCATCCTCCCTCTCTGAAATAATGTCCACCTCTCCCTTCGTTGACCTCCACAGCCCCTCTGACCTCACTGACTACTACAACCGCACTCTCTCCTCCTGCCTCGACCAGCTTGCACCTATAAAAACCAAAACAGTTTCCTTCACCCACTCTGCTCCCTGGTTTACCCCTGAACTCCGCGTGATGAAAACTCATGCCCGCCAACTTGAAAGACTCCGCAACAAAACAGGTCTCACAATTCACTCCCAAGCCTACAAAGACCACATACAGCACTATAAAGATGCCCTCTCCCGTGCCCACTCCACCTACTACTCTCAAATAATTCACTCTGGCTCCGGAAACCCAAAAACACTCTTCTCTACAATAAACAAACTCCTCAGCCCCCTGGACACCATCTCCCAATCATTCACAGTTGACAAATGCACCACTTTCCTTTCATTCTTCCAAAGCAAAATAGACAACATCTACAGCACCTTAACCACCAACGCACCTGCTCCCCCTCAAACCACCTGCCCCCCCCCCTTATCCTGTCAGCCCCTGCCTCAGTTCTCCCCAATCTCCACCACCGACCTCTCTGA
Organism: Rhinoraja longicauda; assembly: GCF_053455715.1. NCBI lineage: Eukaryota > Metazoa > Chordata > Chondrichthyes > Rajiformes > Arhynchobatidae > Rhinoraja > Rhinoraja longicauda. The sequence continues at coordinate 35,966,831 of NC_135954.1, read as the reverse complement.
CCTCTTCACAGGAATAAAAACTGCCACCTGCTCTCTGGACCCCATCCCCTCCAGCTTTGTCAAGGCCTGCCTTCCTGCTCTCTCTCCACTTATCACTGCAACAATAAACTCCTCCCTGTCCACTGGCATCATCCCGCCATCCCTCAAAATCGCTGCTGTCACCCCCATTCTGAAAAAACCTGGTCTAAACCCTGACACCCCAAACAACTTCAGACCAATCTCCAACCTACCCTTTCTGTCCAAAGTTTTGGAACGTGCTGTAGCTTCCCAACTCAAATACCACCTCTCTACCAATAACCTGTATGAAACTTTCCAATCCGGATTCCGCTCAAACCACTGTACTGAAACTGCGCTCCTCAAAATCACAAACGACATTCTCCTCTCCTCCGACGCTGGCAACCTCAACATCCTCATCCTACTTGACCTCAGCGCCGCCTTTGACACCATAAATCACTCCATTCTCCTCACCCGACTTGAAACCTCCCTTAACATCACCGGCACAGCCCTATCCTGGTTCAAATCTTACCTCTCTGACAGACACCAGTTCATCTCCATTAATAACAACTGTAAATCCCCCACCGCTCCTCTCCCCCAAGGTGTCCCCCAAGGCTCAGTCCTTGGCCCCCTCCTCTTTATCCTCTACCTGTTCCCCCTTGGTCAATTAATCCGCCGTCATGGTCTCAACTTCCACTGCTTCGCCGATGATATCCAGCTCCTCATCTCCACCAAGTCAATCTCCCCCACCACACACTCTACACTGACAAACTGCATCACTGAAATAAAATCTTGGCTTCAATCAAACTTCCTCAAACTCAATTGCAACAAATCTGAAATCATTATCATTGGTCCAAAAACGCTCACCAAATCCACCCAAAACTTCATCCTCAACATTGATGGTCTCCCAGTATCCACCTCACCTCACATCCGGAATCTTGGAATCATCCTTGATCAAACCCTCTCCTTCGACAAACACATCAAACACATCACAAAGACAGCCTTCTTCCACCTCAAAAACATTGCCCGTCTCCGTCCATCCCTCTCCTCCACAGCTGCAGAAACCCTCATCCACGCCTTCATCACCTACTGCAACAGCCTCCTCTATGGCGCACCCTCAAAAATCATCAATAAACTTCAATACATTCAAAACTCCGCTGCCCGTCTACTCACACACACCTCGATCCGTGACCATATCACCCCCGTCCTTTATAAACTCCACTGGCTCCCCATCCCCCAGAGAATCCAGTACAAAATCCTCCTCATAACATACAAAGCCCTCCATAACCTGGCCCCATCCTACCTGACCGACCTCCTCCACAGGCACACTCCCACCTGCACCCTCCGCTCTGCCGCTGCCAATCTCCTATCCCCCCACATCCGGACCAAACTCAGATCCTGGGGGGACAGGGCTTTCTCCATCGCTGCTCCCACCCTATGGAACTCACTACCCCAAACCGTTAGAGACTCCTCCACACTCACCACATTCAAAACATCACTGAAGTCTCACCTGTTCAGTACTGCCTTCAACCACTGAAGGTCACCTCACCTTCTGTCTCCTTTCTCTGTTCATTTATTTATTTACTTATTTATCTATTTATTAATTTCCCTATGTTCTCAAAATCTCTGTAAAGCGTCTTTGAGTATATGAAAAGCGCTATATAAATAAAATGCATTATTATTATTATTATTATTAAAAGTAACATTAGCAAATTTGCAGATGACACAAAGCTGGGTGGCAGTGTGAACTGTGAGGAGAATGCTATGAGGATGCAGGGTGACTTGGACAGGTTGTGTGAGTGGGCAGATGCATGGCAGATGCAGTTTAATGTGGATAAATGTGAGGTTATCCACTTTGGTAATAAGAACAGGAAGGCAGATTATTATCTGAATGGTGTCAAGTTAGGAAAAGGGGAAGTACAAAGAGATCTGGGTGTCCTTGTTCATCAGTCACTGAAAGTAAGCATGCAGGTACAGCAGGCAGTGAAGAAAGCTAATGGCATGTTGGCCTTCATGACAAGAGGAGTTGAGTATAGGAGCAAAGAGGTCCTTCTGCAGTTGTACAGGGCCCTAGTGAGACCACACCTCGAGCAGTTTTGGTCTCCAAATTTGAGGAAGGATATTCTTGCTATTGAGGGAGTGCAACGAAGAATACATTGATACAATTTGTAACCAAGGGATACAGCAAAAAATATTTCTTTAATCGTGTTATTTAAAAAAAGCAGAAAAATAAGACACTTTGATGTTGAAAGATTCCACAGATTTAAATATGCTTTCTACGCTTATTACCTCTTAATAAAGCACCTATTGTGCATCTATTTTTTTTATTAATGATTCCACATTTATCTATTGAAGATTTGAGAAACTAAAATTGCAGTAATTCCAGGACTAAGAGTCATCTGTATGCTTTACTATGTATTGAAAGGAAACTTAAATCTTTAAATCTCATTTATTGCGTAGCTTTCTTAAATTTATGGATAGCTGCAGCTATACGAAACAGAATCAAAGTTTATACCTTGTCAGAATTCTGAAAGGCATTACCACACATGGTGACACTTGACGTATGCAGTCATTGCAATTTTTTAATATTTAAGAGTATTAATGCAGCTTTATTGTACATTACCCTGATAAGTAAAACCAATTTTCCAAAGAGTGTTGTGAAAAAGACTATTATAGAACTGTAGATATTGCAATAGAATAAATTATTAAAATAAAGTCTGCCTCTTGAAACCCCATTTTCACTTACATGCAATGAATAATGTTATTTCATTTGTGTCAGCCTTGACTTACTTGGCAGCACTTGAGACTCTGAGAAAAGAGTCTATGGATTTAAATACCACTCAAGAACTTTTAACACAGAAATTTAGACTGACTTGGCATTGCAGAAATAAGTGAGTGTTATGGTGTGAGAGGTCCTGTCTGTTGGCTTGGGTGTTAAACCAAGGTCATGTCTCATTCTCATGAGGAAGAGAAAGATCCAATAGAACAACTTTAAAGAAGATTGGAGCCATTATTCCCAGCTCTGATTGGCATTTATTCATAAGATCATGTGATAGGAGCAGAATTAGACCATTCAGCCCATCAGGTCTACTTCAATCATGGCTGATCTATCTCTCCCTCCTAAACCCATTCTCCTGCCTTCTCCCCACAACCTATGACACCCTCTGACATTCCTCTCAACATCAGACAAATAAACATATTTTCAGATTATTGCTACACAGCAGTTCGTGGGATATTTCTGTGTGCAAAGAATATAACACAATCCCTGCATTACAACAGTAACCATTTTTCAAAGGCACCAGTTGTAAAGAACATTGTGAATTCCTGTGTATAATAGAACTGCAGATGCTGGTTTGCACCAAAGATAGACACAAAATGCTGGAGTAACTCAGTGGGACAGGCAGCATCTCTGGAGAGAAGGAATGGGCGACGTTTTGGAGCGAGACCCTTCTTCAAACCCAGAATGGGACTTACAGGATTGCTCTTAAATACCTAATAGGGTCAATGGTTTCCTCTTGTACCTTAAGTTTTCCAGGATTCCATAATACTGCAATTAGGAAAAGGTGCTATATGAATTGGAACCTTTCTATATTAGACTGTATGACTATTTTACAGGTTAATTTAACAAATTTTCAGAAGTAGTCAGATTGAAACCCTTGTCAAAATTTGAAAACATTAACTACAATGATGAGTTACAATTCAGGATAATTACCAGTAATTTAAGAATAGAGAAAAGGTTATCAGAACCAAAATTTCAAATATTATTTGCAAAGAACTGACAACAGAGCAAGTACATTCTTACTTGTAGCAGCATAGCAGGCCTCAATAAATATATTTTATATATATTTAATATATAATCATATCATATCATATCATATCTATACAGCCGGAAACAGGCCTATTCGGCCCTCCAAGTCCGTGCCGCCCAGCGATCCCCGTACATTAACACTATCCTACACCCACTAGGGCCAATTTTTACATTTACCCAGCCAATTAACCTACATACCTGTACGTCTTTGGAGTGTGGGAGGAAACCGAAGATCTCGGAGAAAACCCACGCAGGTCACGGGGAGAACGTACAAATTCCTTACAGTGCAGCACCCGTAGTCAGGATATATAAACAAAAATTCAATAACCAATAAATTCAATAAATACCAGTTTTCGAGGGCTTGATAGACTGAGATTTTTTTTCCTGCAACGTAGGATGCTGAGAGGTGGTGGTACCCAAAATTATGAGAGACATAAATAAGATAAATGGTCACAGGCATTTTACCCAAGATGGAGGAGTCCAGAACTAGTGGGGATATTAAGGTGAGAGGGGAAAGGTTTACAAGAAAAATTAGGTGCAATTTCTTAATGCAGAGAGTGGTGCGCTTAACGAGCCACTGGAGGAAGCTGTACAAGTGGGTAAAAGTGTGACATTTAAATTACATTTAGACAGGTTAGGAAAATGAAAGGTTTTGGGGGATGTGGGCCAAATATAGCCAAATGGGACTAGCTCAGATGTAAACCTGCTCAGCATGGTTGGTGTGAAGGGCCTGTTTCCACTCTGTAAAATTCTATGACACAGATTATTAAAAACCATTAACAATAGAATTTTTATTTACAAATTCCTTTGCCTGCTCAACTGCAAATCTAGAATCTCCTTTGGAATCAATGGAACTTTGGATCCAGATCCAGGCTTGATTTAACGCAGGATCTGAATAGCCCTGTTCCTGCTTAGTACCATTGCGATCCAATGGTAAGAGAGCAGATAGTGCCAAACTCTCAGTTCTGTCAGTAAGCCTCAGAATCACAGTGTGTTCCTAAAGTTCAACATTTCCTTTGTTGTCAATGGCTCAGCATTAGCAGTTCAAAAAAGTGGCTACAGCCAGCAGCATAAAGCCCATTGTGTCAGTCTGTGGAATAATAATTATAAGTCTGTGCTCCTGTCAAAGTATTTCCAGTATTTCCTCCTACAATTTAAGCTACATTGAATTCTATTTTTAAACCTAACGAATATTTCATTTCTTCTCGAAGAGAATTTTCATAAATGTCAAGCCAGTGCAAACATCCATCAAACAGCATCACATTTAGAAATCAGTTTGTGTTTCTGGAGATTAAAGCAGCTAACTGCAATGAGCCTTAAGTTAATGAACAAACAATTTACATGGAGACCTACGGTTTTCCCATTTGCTTCTGTAATTTTTTGCCTGACTGAGCTCTTTTTCAGAGGAGATATCACAAAATGCTGGAGTAAATCAGCAGGTCAGGCGGCATCTAGGAGAGAAGGAATGGGTAACGTTTCAGGTCGAGACCCTTCTTCAGACTGATGTCAGGGGGGCGGGACAAAGAAAGGATATAGGTGGAAGGCAGTGGGAGAACTGGGAAGGGGAGGGGAAGACAGGGATAGAGGAACTATCTAAAGTTAGAGAAGTCAATGTTCATATTGCTGGGCTGCAAGCTGCCCAATTGAAATATGAGGTGCTGTTCCTCCAATTTCCGGTGGGCCTCACTATGGCACTGGAGGAGGCCCATGACAGAAAGGTCAGACTGGGAGTGGGAGGGAACGTTGAAGTGCTCAGCCACCGGGAGATCAGGTTGGTTAAGGCGGACTGAGCGAAGGTGTTGAGCGAAACGATCGCTGAGCCTGCGTTTGGTCTCGCCGATGTAGAGAAGTTGACATCTGGAACAGCAGAGACAATAGATGAGGTTGGAGAAGGTGCAGGTGAACCTCTGTCTCACCTGGAAAGACTGTTTGGGTCCTTGGATGGAGTTGAGTGGGAAGGTAAAGGGTTGTTGCATCTCCTGCGGTTGCAGAGGAAAATGCCTGGGAAGGGGGTGGTTTGGGTAGGAAGGGACGAGTGAACCAGGGAGTTACAGAGGGAACGGTCTCTGCGGAACGCAGAAAGGGGAGGAGATGGGAAGATGTGGCCAGCAGTGGAATCCCGTTGGAGGTGACGGAAATGTTGGAGGATGATTTGTTGGATACATTGGCTGATCGGTTGGAAGGTGAGAACAAGGGGGATTCTGTCCTTGTTATGAATGGGGGAGGGGAAGCAAGAGCGGAGCTGCGGGATATAGAGGAGGCCCAAGTGAGAGCCTCATCTATAATGGAAGAGGGGAAGCCCCGTTTCCTGAAGAATGAGGACATCTCTGATGCCCTAGTGTGGAACACCTCATCCTGGGCGCAGATGCGGCGTAGACGGAATAATTGGGAGTAGAGGATAGACCTTTTGCAGGAGACGGGGTGGGAAGAAGTGTAGTCCAGATAGCTGTGGGAGTCAGTGGGTTTGTAGTAGATGTCAGTCACTAGTCTGTCTCCTGTGATGGAGATGGTGAGATCTTGAAATGGCAGGGAGATGTCGGAGATGGTCCAAGTATATTTAAGAGCAATATTTAAGAGGAAATTGGTGGTGAAATGTATGAAGTCAGTGAGTTCTGCATGGGTACAAGAGGTAACACCAATACAGTCGTCAATGTAGCGGAGGTAGAGTTCGAGGATGGGGCCGGTGTACGCTCGGAACAGGCATGCGGGTATCCCTGGTGGTTAGGTGAGTAATAGAATCTGAAAAAAGTTGGTGAGAATAGAGTAGTTCTTGCAGGAATATAGGGAGAATTAAAATGGAATACATGTGGGATTAATGTAAATAGGCAGTTCAAGTCACAAAATATGTGAGAAGGAACTGCAGATGCTGGTTTAAACCAAAGATAGACACAAAAAGCTGGAGTAACTCAGCGACAGACAGGCAACCTCAAGAGTCAAGAGTGTATGTCATATTGCACTGAACACACATTTGTCCAGAACAATGACATTCTTAATTGGTGCAGCTTTACAGTCACATTAAATGCAACAACACAACAAATAAGTAAGCTTAGTTAAACCAGACCATGATACTGCATGCCAAAGTATGTTGTGCAACCTTTCTACAAAGTCCATTGTGGTTTGGTGCCGAGGAAAGGTTGTGGTTAGAGTTGTACCAGGGTGATTCAAGAGCCTGATGGTTGACGGGAAGAAGCTGTTCTTGAACCTAGAGGTCACGGTTATCAGTATCTTCTTCCCGATGAATATGCTGGGCCCAGGACTGATCATCAGCAATGTGCACGTCCAGGAACCTGAAGTCGTTGACTTTCTCCACCACCATCCCGCTGGTGAACGCAGGTGCATGGACTCTTGGCTTTCTCTTCCTGAAGTCAACAAGGAACTCCTTAATCTTGCTCATGTTGAGAGCAAGATTGGTGTTCTGGCACCATTCCGTCAGATTATTGTTATCATTATTACCCATTATTCATCCAACAATGGTATTTGAAGATGGTGTTGGAGCTGTATCTGGCTGCACAGTCATGGGTATAGGGAGTGTAGGGGACTGAGCATGCAGCCTTGAAATGCTCCTGTTCAGTTGGAGTTGATGAGCCATGGGGACTACTCCCCTGCTGTATCTCTCTGTGACTCCATCCTGGGGATTCCCTGCGTTTTCTCTTTCCGTTGTGGGCCTCCCTTTACCAAACATTAATAAAGCATGACATTGCCCAAAAGAGATCAGTTGTCTTTAACAATCCTAGACTAATCCATCAACTGATTCCTCTGAGAGTTCTTCTGTGTATACAAGTTTAATCCTTTATCTGCAATTCTGGTACCATTCATCACAATAGGATTCCCAAAATAATCCATCAAGTGCAAAGAACTTTGAATTTTCCTGCAGACATGCACAAAGCCATCTTTAAAACAAGATCTAAAAGCAAAATACCGCTGGTGCTATAAATCTAAAATAAATACAAAAACCAGCTTCCACTCAATGTTCATCAACCAAATCCAATCGTCCTCTTTACATTCGCTGCCTGAACTGATGAGTATTTTCCATTATTATTTTGAAGCAAGCATGCTCATCTCAACATAAATCTCAGTCTAACTGTGTTGACAGCCTTCTGTCAGTAACAAACTAAAGGGGGGATGTTCCAGAGGCGGTGAATAGAAGGATTTATAGCATTTCTCAACCCAGAAAGTAAGCCGCTGTTCTAAATCGATATTGCATCCTTTTGTCTCATGTTACATTTAACAGAAACCTTGGCATCTGCATTTTAGACTTGTCTTCCCAAATGGAGATAGATATTTGACCCATTTCATTGATTGCAACTTCTTGGGAACTAGCCATTACTTGTAATCTAGAGTTGTCAGCATGGAAATTTGTATTTTTAATCATGTGCATCACTTCAGTAATAAGGGCATATATATCAGAATCTTGCTGCATTAATGTAGACATGGACGGAGGAAGGGCTGGATATGTTCCATTTATTTCTCTTTTTTTTCATTGTGTCTGAAGCAGCCAGTGATTGAAAATAGGTGCTTCAAGACCACCTGCATCTCTTGCCTAAAATCCTATTAACTGACATTTACTTTCTTTGCATTTACTTCCACTGCAGATCAATGCGTGGAAACCACCAATTTAAGTTCTTTGAGAACTTAAATTTGTGCTGAGGTCAGAAAGCACGCATGGAAATAATAACAAAAATCGTACAAAATGCTCAGCAGTTCAGGCAGCATCTCTGGAGAATGAAACCGAGTAAATGTTTCAGGTTGATAAATCATAGACACAGTGCAACACATAAACAGGCCCTTCATTCCACCATGCTCATGCTGACCATCAAATATCCATTTATTCCACTTCACAGCACTTGTGTATATACTGGCCACCACTCACATAGACAGTGCATTACAGGTTCCACCCGCCCATTGACTGAGAAAGCTCTTCCACAAATCCCGCCTAAAGCTCTTACCCCTTATCATATGGGGAATAGTTTCTACCATCTACCCTACCTATCCACGTCATAATTTGTACACCTCTCACGGATCCTCCTTTGCTTCAAGGAAGACTAAGCTAGGTTGTCCTGTCTCTCCTCATACTCCATGCAACATCCTGGATAATCTCTGCATTGCCCCAGTGCAATCACATCATTCCAGTAGTGTGACAACTGGAACTGTACATCGCACTCTTTTTCTGGCCTAACTGATGCTTTATAAAGTTGCAGCAAAACTTCCCTGCTCTTACATTCTGTGCCCCTGGTGAAGAAGGCAAGTGTTACCTATGATAGACACAAAAAGCTGGAGTAACTCAGCGAGACAGGCAGCATCTCTGGAGAGAAGGAATCGGTGACATTTCAGGTCGAGACCCTTCTTCAGACGGTTCTCCAGCATTACATATGCCTTCTTCACTATATTATCCACCGGTGCTGCCACTGTCAGGGATCCTTAGACTGGTCCTCTGTTTAGTGCTCCCTGAGGCTCGACCTTTCCTAGTATGTCCTATCTTATTAGTTCTCCAAACGTGAATCACTGTATTCTTATCAAGATGAAATCCTATCTGCTATTCCTTGCCTGACTAATCAACTGATCAATATCATTATTTATCCTCACTATGAACACAATGACCTTGTACCAGAAACTGTGTTTTTTTTTGTTTTCTGGCATCAGTAGGATTTTCTCTTTGAATTCATCTATATACTAAAACTCTCGTTTGTTTGTTTGTTTGTTTGTTTGTTCCTGAACGACAGCCAAAACGGTACCCGATAGCGCGACAATTTTAGGCCCACCTTACTCACCGTTGCCCCTTTAGTGCCAATGGAAGAAGTCTCATTGAAATTGGTGTTATATTTTTTAAGTAATTCACTTTTTAAAATTTAAATCTATCTCCTAGGGAGGGAGGGAGGGGGGGTGGAGGGAGGATAAGGGGGGTTGAGGGGGATGGGAAGGAAGAGAGGGGGAGGAGGGGAGGGAGTGGAGGGAGGGGGAGGGGAGGGGAGGAGGGAGGAGGAGGAGGGGGGAAGGGGGAGGGGAGCGGGAGGGATGGGGGAGGGGAGGAGGAGGGGGAGGGGGGAGGAGAGGGTGATGCACCAATGCAGAGAGGTTTGGGCCCAACGGGTCCACTTAGTCTAATACTTTCTAAATGGCTTTATGCATGTCTGCAGCAAAATTCACAGGCTACCTCATTTTTAGGGTCACAAGCAATCATCACTCTGACCCCAATCAAACTCATCTCCAAACTAATGGACCTAGGAGTCAGCGCCCCAGTGTGCCACTGGATCTTTGAGTTTCTGACCCAGAGACCAGAGTTTTCCTTTTTAGCCCCAGGAAGAACAATAAATACTAGAGGGCATAACTTTAAGGTGAGGTGGAACAGAGATTAAAAGAGTTACGTAGAGCAAGGTATTTTACACAGAGGGTTGTGAGTGTCTGGAACGTGCTGCCAGGGTAGGTGTTTGAGGCAGATATGATAGTGACACTTAATAGACTTTTGGATAGGCATATGGATATGCAGGGAGTGGAGGGATATGGATTATGTGCAAGCAGATCAGCGTTGGCATCATGTTCAGGACAGACATTGTGGGCCAAAGAGCCTGTTCTTGTGGTGAACTGTTCTATGTTCGAATGATTCTTAACGGGCGGCACGGTGGCGCAGCGGTAGAGTTGCTGCTTTACAGCGAATGCAGCGCCGGAGACTCAGGTTCGATCCTGACTACAGGTGCTGCACTGTAAGGAGTTTGTACGTTCTCCCCGTGACCTGCGTGGGTTTTCTCCGAGATCTTCGGTTTCCTCCCACACTCCAAAGACGTACAGGTATGTAGGTTAATTGGCTGGGTAAATGTAAAAAATAAAAAAATAAAAAAATTGTCCCTAGTGGGTGTAGGATAGTGTTAATGTGCGGGGATCGCTGGGCGGCACGGACTTGGAGGGCCGAAAAGGCCTGTTTCCGGCTGTATATATATGATATGATATGATATGAACATGACTCTATACATTCATGACTGAGGCCAAATTATTCTCTAACTCTCTCTGCAAGTTTGCAGATGAGCCCACTATAGGCCAGATCTCAAACAACAACATGACAGAGTACAGGAAGGAGACAGAGAACTTAGTAACTTGGTGTCAATACAACAACCTCTCCTTCAATTTCAGCAAGATGTAGGAGCTAATTATTGACTTCAGGAAGTATGTTGGAGCACATGCCCCAATAAGCATCAATGAAACAGAAACATTGAAAATAGGTGCAGGAGGAGGCCATTTGACCCTTTAAGCCAGCACCGCCATTTATTGTGATCATGGCTGAACATCCACAATCTAACCTGTGCCTGCCTTCTCCCCTATCCCTTGATTCCACTAGCCCCTAGTGCTCTATCTAACTCTCTTTTAAATTCATCCAATGAATCAGCCTCCACTGCCTTCTGTGGCAGAGGATTCCACAAATTCACAACTCTCTGGGTGAAAAAGTTTCTTCTCACCTCAGTTTTAAATGGCCTCCCCTTTATTCTTAGACTGTGGCCCCTGGTTCTCGACTATCTCAACTTTGGGAACATTTTTCCTGCATCTAGCTTGTCCAGTCCTTTTATAATTTTATATGTCTCTATAAGATGCCCTCTCATCCTTCTAAACTCCAGTGAATACAAGCCCAGTCTTTCCAATCTTTCCTCATATGAGAGTTCCTCCATCCTAGGGATTAACCTCATGAACCTACGCTGCACTGCCTCAATAGCAAAGACATCCTTCCTCAAATTAGGAGACCAAACCTGCACACAATACTCCAGATGTGGTCTCGCCAGGGCCCTTTACAACAGCAGAAGGACCTCTTTGCTCCTATACTCAAATCCTCTCGTTATGAAGGCCAACATGCCATTAGCTTTCTTCACTGCCTGCTGTACCTGCACGCTTACTTTCAGTGACTGGTGTACAAGGACACCCAGGTCTCGTTGTACTTCCCCATTATCTAATCTGGCTCCATTGAGATAATAATCAGCATGCAAGTGAAAATGGTCGCAAGCATAAATGTCACCAACAGAATATGCTGGACGAGCCACATTGAAGCTATGGCCATGCCAAAACCTCGACTTCTTCAGAAGATTAAGGATGTTCTGCATGTTTCCAACAACTCATATTAACTTCTACACATGCACAGTAGAAAGCATACTATAGGATTGCGTCACAGTTTAGTTTAGGTACAGCTCTGCCCAAGACCTCAATAAATTGCATAGTTGTGGATGTGGCCCATTGCATCACACAGACCATCCTTCCCAATAAGGACTCCATCTTACATATCATGCTGCCTCAGGAAAGCAGTCAACATATTCAAGGACCTTTTTCACACCGATCATTCAATCTTCCTCCATCTCCTGTCAAGCAGAAGGTACAAAAGCTACAGAAGGTACTAAACCTTAAAGAACATAAACCTAACGCTCATAGGTATGGGTGTCCATAAGTTAGGCATTCATAACCTAATGTATTGATAGACATTAAATTACATTTAATGTCCTTCACAGGAAGGTAATATGGTGTCCTTACCCGGTCTAAACTATTTGTAACCCCTCCCCCATCAATAGTTGACTCTTTCATGCTCTTTTAAGTGCAGTTAGTATGGACCATAACTTTTGAACTTGATATTAAACCACAGATCACGAATATGAATATTAAAAAAAATATGTTTATTCCCTCCAAATGGTTCAATTTTCAAAAACGATATGGTGACTCATGTAAAGAACTGGAGCCTGATGCCTATTTCCAGCTTTCCCAGCACAATCGAATATCTATCCTTGTACCCAGGCAGTTGAGATATAATCATTCAACCCAAAATGGTTGTCTGAACTCTTCAGAAATTGCATTCATAGATTTTTTTTTGCTCACCTGCCACAATGCACCCTGCCAGGCTATTGATAGATTGCACCAATGGCACTCAGCAGAATATTTATTGCCATTGGTGAGAGAGCATCAGGTTTATCAATAATTTTCATGATAAATCCTTGAGCAGTTAATTCATTATTGAAAAGTGAGAAACAAAAGCTTGTAAATTGTATCCAGTATTTCTCTTCGGCTGCACAAATACTATTGGCAATGGAATATCTGTTGCCTGATATTAAGATGAGCTATGTAGATTCTTAGGGACAGATAAATCTGATGGTACCTGCTTTCAATCTTTGTACCTTCTGCCCGACGAGAAGAGGGACGAGGAGGGAATGACCAGAGTGTAAGTGGTCCTTGATTATGTTGGCTGCTTTCCTGAGGCACTGTGATGTGTAGATAGAATCATAGATAGAGCCATGGAGTCATACAGCATGGAAACAGGTCCTTCACCCCAACTGGTCCATGCCAAGCAAAGTACCCCATCTAAACTAATCCCATTTGCCTGCACTTGGCCCATATTCCTCAAAACCTTTCCTATCCATGCACCCATCCAAGTGTCTTTTAAACCTGTTCTGGTACCTGCCTCAACTACTTCATCTGGCAGCTCAATCCACATGCCCACCATCTTTTGTGTGAAAAAGTTGCCCATCAGATTCCTATTAAATCTTTCCCTTCTCACCTTAAACCTATGCCTCTATTCCCTTTCCTGGGGGGGGGGGGGGGGGGGTACTCTGTGCATTTACTCTTTCTATTCCCCTCGTGATTATATGCATCTAAATGAGAACATTAGTGAATTGGGAGGGTTGATGAACTGGGCTGCATTCACAGCTCTCCACAATCTCCTGTGGTCTTCAGAAGAGAGGTTGCCACACCAAGTTGTGATGCATCCAGATTCCTGATGGTTACTGTAGAAATCTGTAGAAATTGGTAAGAGTCATTGGGGTCCTTTTGAAATTCCTTAGTCTTCTGAAGCATTCGTGTGCTTTCTTGGCCAGGTGATGAATGTGGTTGGACCAGGACAAATTGTTGATGATATTTACACCCAGGAACTTGGGACCTTTGTGGATAAAATGCAATTAACAATAGTCCACATGCAAAAATATTGAAGGCACCAATGTGGAGGTTTTTACATACTTTCCCTCAGCACTTTAGATCAGGCCAGCGAACATAGTTGAAGTGTTTCTCACCACCGCTTCCTTCTTGTAAATAATTCATTCTTGTTTTTTATTTTGTAAGTTTATTACTTTATTGCATTCAGTTTCATTCAATATGTCTTCACTTCTCCAGAACAGATACTCATTTGGGAGCCAAGCATTTGTGCTTGAAAAACACATTCTAAAAGAAAAATAAACGTCACTCACCTCAGAGATTTCAGTTTTCAAATGCCAGTTTCGCAGCAACATGCAGTTATAATACCATGCATCTCAGTTGATGGCAGAATAATATTACTTTTCACTGTTGTGGTAAAAAAGAATTGACAATGAGTGGAAAGTAGACGAGTGCAAAAGCTGTGCAAATCTCTTCTCAATATAATATGATATTTTTGTTTCATCTTCCTGAATTGTGGGTGTACAAATAGTGTTCGAACTGACTGCTGGTGCGAACACATCAAACCTACATTGATTATCAGAAGACAGGTACAGGAGGTTTTTGATGATCCCTAGATTCGCTATGTGAAAATGGTGACGGAAACATAAAATCTGGAATGTACAATTCTTCAGCAGCATTTTCAAAAGCACTCTTCCCATTCTGTGCATGCATATGTGCACATACATGCCGGCGTTTGCCTGCTCATGCATGTGTATGCGATATCAATCTTCAATACATTTCTATGTATGCATATGTATGCATGCTTTGTGGATGTTGTAAGCCGGTAGATACAACGCTGAAATGTGTAAAACTAGATTAAATTCCAGAACTAAACTGTGTAAGCTGATGGCTATTTTAATTTAAATTGTATTTGCTTACAACCTTCATTTATGTTATTTGCATAATAGGATTCTGGTTCTGTTTACATCATATCATATCATATCATATATATACAGCCGGAAACAGGCCTTTTCGGCCCTCCAAGTCCGTGCCGCCCAGCGATCCCCGCACACTAACACTATTCTACACCCACTAGGGACAATTTTTACATTTACCCAGCCAATTAACCTAAATACCTGTACGTCTTTGGAGTGTGGGAGGAAACCGAAGATCTCGGAGAAAACCCACGCAGGTCACGGGGAGAACGTACAAACTCCTTACAGTGCAGCACCCGTAGTCAGGATCGAACCTGAGTCTCCGGCGCTGCATTCGCTGTAAAGCAGCAACTCTACCGCTGTGCTACCGTGCCGCTCATGAAAGCAAGGACCACAAAAGTCTTGGTTAAACTGGTTTAATTGACCTGGACAAATTGTCCTGGTCCAACCACATTCATCACCTGGCCAAGTACAGTGTCATTCTAAAGTTCATTCACAAATGCCATACAGTTAATAATCAGGAAATGTTATAGTTGTTTACATCTGTGTCACTTTACATATCACTACATTTCTGGAAAGATCATACACTAAAAGAGGTTCATGGAAATATTGACTGGTTGGCAAATTTAGCTGTTGGTGTCTGAAGTGGATACTTAAGTAAGAACATTGGAGACACAAAGAACTGCATGTGCTGGGATCTTGCGAAAACCAAAAGTGCTGGGCAGCAGATAGTGTTAGTGCATGGGGATCACTGGTCGGTGTGGACTCGGTGGGCCGAAGGGCCTGTTTCCACATTGTATCTGTGAATTAACATTTAATCTAAACTCAGTAGGTCAGGCAGCATGTGTGGAGGGAATGGACAGACAAGTTTTTGGGGGTTATGATCCTTTTTTAGCTGATGGAAGAAGACTAAATCAGTCTAAAGAAGGGCCCAAACCCGAAACATTGCCTGTCCATTCCCTCTACTGATTGATGATCCCTAGATTCGCTGCATGAAAATGGTGACAGTGGCATAAAATCCTCTGGAATGTACAAAACGATATGGCATGGAAACAGGTCCTTTAGCCAAACCTATCGAGTCTATGCGAACCATCAATCACCGGTTCATACTAGTTAAAGGTTATCCCACTTTTGCATTGACTCCCTAAATACTGGGTGCAAATTATTTACAGAGGCTAATTAATCTACAGATCCATATGTTTCTTGGGGTGAAGAAGAAACTGGAACACCCGGAGGAAACCCTCGTGGTCACAGGGAGAACATGCAAACTCACACAGGCAGCAGCCAAGGTCAGGGTTGAACTCAGATCTCTGGTGCTGCAATGCAGCAGCTCTGCAGCTGCACACAGTGCCACCCAGATGCTACTTGGCCCGATTAGTTCCTCCTTGTATTCGCTCAGTTAACATATTGCCAACTCCACCGTCCATCATTGAACTACAGGTCTGATGGCAACTGAGATGGTAAGCATCGGGAAACTTTGCTACTTTGACCTTGTTGCCAGTGGAATTCCTTCATTGATCTCCACAGAGCCTAATACGCCATGTAGAAACAAAGAACTGTAGATGCTGGTTTATACCAAAGATAGATAGATTAAAAAGTGTTGCAGTAACTCAGCGGGTCAGGCAGCATCTCCGAAGCAAAAGGATAGGTGAGCCTAAAACCCCATAATTGATGTACTATTGCTCAAATGCAGCTGACTCTCGGGAAGACCCTGATTGGCATGATTATGTAGTGTTGAAGCTGGCCTGGCAGCGTACACAGGATAGGGCCCCTGGCAGTGCCTCAAGGGGACGCTTTGCCAAGGGCAAGTGATTTAGGACGAAGGAAAAGATGACGAAGATAAACTATTCCACATTGTAACTTATTTTAGTATCTACAATAGTCCTGGTACAGTTTTCTGACCTGAAATGTCGACAATCCCTTCCCCCCACCACAGATGTTGCTCAAACCATTGAATTCCTCCAGCAGATTGTTAGTTGCTCCACATACCAGCATCTGCAGTCTCTTGTGGCTCCATAAAATTAGCAGACTTGGTTTCAAGATGTGACAGTCAATGATTCAAATATACTTTATTGTCACATGCACCAGGCACAGTGAAATCCTTTGTTTTTGCGTGTAAACCGGTAAAATCATACAGCAGACCTAACCTAGGCAGTATGCAGAGAGTCGCCACGTTTCTGACACCGACAAAGTTTCAAAAGTTCTTAGCACAGTCTTAGCACAGTGGAATTCTCTGCCTCAGAAGGCAGTGGAGGCCAATTCTCTGAATGCATTCAAGAGAGAGCTGGGTAGAGCTCTTAAGGATAGCGGAGTCAGGGGGTATGGGGAGAAGGCAGGAACGGGGTACTGATTGAGAATGATCAGCCATGATCACATTGAATGGCGGTGCTGGCTCGAAGGGCCGAATGGCCTCCTCCTGCACCTATTGTCTATTATCTTCTCGCAGTGGCGAAACAGGCCTGCTGCTGCATGTGGTTGTAGACCTGCCTACTGGGTCCCTCTTGATTCTCGATAGCACCACTCGGGTCCCTCTTCATTCTTGGTGGCCCTGCACCAGGTCCCTGCTCATTCTCGGTGACTCCCTGCCGGGTTCCTCTTCGTTCTCGAGGGCCCACCCACCTTGTTGGTTCTCAGTGCTGGGTTGCACTCGGCCTGCTGGTCGTTTGGCTCCACAGTGATCCTGAGAGCCTTCTGCCACCACGTGGCTTATCCCGGGAGCCTTACCGAGTTTGCACTGACCATTTAAATAACCATGTTCACATTGAAAATCTGAAACACAACTTTTCACTTTCATTGTTGTGAGTCTACAAGTAATAGTTAAGAAATTCATCTTTGATTAATTTTACTACAGTTAATTACCATGTTTGTGTTATGCCAATGTCTATGCCATGGTGTTAGAGTGAAACTAATCACTCTAGTGATATGTTACAGAAATCATTTGTATTTAATTCTTTATTATTTCGGGAAGAGCATCTTAAAAAAAAGCATTTTCTTCAATGCTCTGATAGTGAGATCATCATAGAAAATACTTTATTAGTTAAGTAAATAGGCTACTTTGACGGGGGAGTGGTAAACAAGTCGTACATTTGACCTGAATTGTTATGTTGGAGAAGTTGCAGGACAGAAGGCAGTGGAGGCCTCTGGATGCTTTCAAGAGAGAGTTAGATAGAGCTCTTAATGATAGCGGAGTCAGGGGGTATGGGGAGAGGACCAGGCACGGGGTACTGATTATTAATGATCAGCAATGATCACATTGAATGGCAGTGCTGGCTCGAAGGGCCGAATGGCCTACTCCTGCACCTATTGTCTATTGTTTTGAGGAGTTGTAATTTCTCACAGTTCTTACAGGAGATATGGTAGAGCTGTCAATCAAGGACTAAGAGAGTTAGTTTAGAAGTTTAGAAATATAGCATGGAAACAGGCTCCTGGGCCCACTGTCCACACTGACCTACGCACCAAGGCCAATTTTTAAAGAAGCCAATTAACCTACAAACCTGCACTTCTTTGGAATGTGGGAGGAAAACGGAGAACCCGGAGAAAACCCACGCGGTCACAGGGAGAACGTACAAACTCCGTACAGATAGCACCCGTAGTCAGGATAGAACCCGGATCTGTGGCGCTGTAAGATAGCAACTCTACCGCTGCATCACTGTGCCGCCCCTCAACAGTTTGCCACCCTCATCTTCCAGTCAGCATTCACATTATCATGCAACTTCAGGGAAAGACTGAACTGAGCTCCAGTGGAATAGCTGTTTCCTTTGACATGGTAATAGGGAGATAAAACCCTTGATCCTATGGATCCTAGCAAGATCAGCAATAAATGACCCAGAAGGTGCATACCCCACTGGCAATTGATATTTTTAAGGCAGAGATAGATAGATTCTTGATTATGAAAATAACTGCAGATGCTGGTACAAATTGAAGGTATCACAAAATGCTGGAGTAACTCAGCAGGTCAGGCAGCATCTAGGAGAGAGGAAATGGGTGACGTTTTGGGTTGAGACCCTTCTGAAGACCCGACCCGAAACGTCACCCATTCCCTCTCTATTAGATGCTGCCTGACCTGCTGAGTTACTCCAGCATTTTGTGATACCTTAGATTCTTGATTAGTACGGGTGTCAGGGGTTATAGGGAGAAGCCAGGAGAATGGGGTTAGGAGGGAGACGTAGATCAGCCATGATTGAATGGCGGAGTAGACTTCATGGCCGGAATGGCCTAACTCTGCTCCTATCACATAACCTTATGACCTTACACCATCCCAGCTGCCCTTTGGATTTTTCTTTTCTCTATGAGATCATCCCTCAGCCTACTGCACTCCAAGGAATAAAGTCCTAGCCTTCCCAATCTTCCAGTCTTAAAAGAATTTGGACATTGGTGGGCGGAAAGAGGGGGTTGATAGAAGGAGTTGCAGAGGGCAGTGCCCATGCGGTTGAAGACTGAAGGAAGGACGGATAATCCATGATCACGTGTCATTAGCATACCTATGGAAGCTCACCTGACACAGAGAGGGAGGATGACAATAGACAATAGGTGCAGGAGTAGGCCATTCGGCCCTTCGAGCTAGCACCGCCATTCAATGTGATCATGGCTGATCATTCTCAATCAGTACCCCGTTCCTGCCTTTTCCCCATCCCCCTAACTCCGCTATCATTAAGAGCTCTATCTAGCTCTCTCTTGAATGCATCCAGAAAATTGGCCCTCACTGCCTTCTGAGGCAGAGAATTCCACAGATTTACAACTCTCTGACTGAAAAAGTTTTTCCTCATCTCTGTTCTAAATGGCCTACCCCTTATTCTTAAACTGTGGCCCCTGGTTCTGGACGCCCCCAACATTGGGAACATGTTTCCTGCCTCTAACGTGTCCAATCCCTTAATAATCTTATATGTTTCAATAAGATCCCCTCTTATCCTTTTAAGTTCCAGTGTATACAAGCCTAGTCACTCCAGTCTTCCAACATATGACAGTCCCGCCATTTCGGGAATTAACCTAGTGAACCTACGCTGCAGTCCCTCAATAGCAAGAATGTCCTTCTGCAGTTGGAGACCAAAACTGCACACAGTACTCCAGGTGCGGTCTCACTGGGGCCCTGTACAACTGCAGAAAGACCTCTTTGCTCCTATACTCAACTCCTCTTGTCATAAAGGCCAACATGCCATTAGCTTTCTTCACTGCTTGCTGTACCTGCATGCTAACTTTAAGTGACTGATGAACAAGGACACCCAGATCTCTTTGTACTTCCCCATTTCCTAACGACACCATGAATAGATCCGAAAGAGACACGAAAATCAAAAAAATCACACAGCCGGTGAAAATCTGAAATAAAAACAGAAAATGTAGGAAGTATTCAGGAGGCCAGGCATTGCCATTTTCAGGAAATATGGTTGAGCTGTCAACCGAGGACTAAGAGAGTTTGTACATACACACAGCTTCCGATCTGCATTCACATTATCATGCAACTTCCTGAGAAAGACCAATTGATGGCCCCATTGGGGATTAACCAAACCTTTAAAGAAATAACCAGTAATATTTGATCAAGCAGGTGGCAAACTACAGGATTTTTCATGTTTACCATTTGCTTATCAACTCCTTTTGTGTCAGAGGACAAATATCCTGTCGACACATGGAACTGCAGATGCCAGAATCTTATGTAGAACACAAAGTTCTGGAGTAACTTAGCAGGTCAGGCAGCATCTCTGAAGGACATGGATCAGGGCAAATATCTTGATGTATGTAATTTGCAAAACAAATGTGCCATTTGAGGTCAGTGTGGAAGATAAATGAGATAAAGTGAACTTGTGTTACTGAGATGCCGGTGACAACACTATTATCATTTTGGCTACATGTCTAGGCTGTATTATTTTTTTTCCCTTAATGTAATTTGATGAGTGTGAAAATTGACAGTCTGTATAGCTCTTTGATGAGCTGTAATAGTTGTGACAATTATAGAATACTTCATCAGATTGATTGTCAGATGCTGACAGAAAAGCAATATTTCAGTCCTGGCTAGCCTGATGGGCTTTATGCATATGACACTGACGGAAGGAATGGCAGGCTGCATCTTACAGCAAAATTGGCTGCTTGTTGCATCAGAAATGAGGAAGAAAGTGCAAGAGACAGCTTGGCGCTGACCCCAATTCGGACTTGAAAATGCATGATAGAACATTTTGACATTGTCTAAGATTACAATGGATGCCTGGATTTCCATTTGATTTTCGTGGTTACTGAAAAACCATCAATCATTCAGGAAACAAAGATAATTCAGCTGATCCATTAATATTCCTTTTTCCTCTACTTTTGATCCATAATGGCTTTGACCAGAAACTATTTAGAGTACACTAAATAATGAGATAATTCACATATTTTCCATCAAATGAAAATTATTTCTTTTAGTGGGATTGAAAAACAAAGGAATGAGTAAAATAATAAAATATTAGCCTCTAAAATATTAATTGACGTGCATTGCATGTTCATATCTTTGCATATTTGCAAAGTGTCACATCACAGGAGGTATCATATCATATCATATCATATCATATATATACAGCCGGAAACAGGCCTTTTCGGCCCTCCAAGTCCGTGCCGCCCAGTGATCCCCGTACATTAACACTATCCTACACCCACTAGGGACAATTTTTACATTTACCCAGCCAATTAACCTACATACCTGTACGTCTTTGGAGTGTGGGAGGAAACCGAAGATCTCGGAGAAAACCCATGCAGGTCACGGGGAGAACGTACAAACTCCTTACAGTACAGCACCCGTAGTCAGGATCGAACCTGAGTCTCCGGCGCTGCATTCGCTGTAAAGCAGCAACTCTACCGCTGCGCTACCGTATTGTTGATCCATCCAGATTTCATTGCAGGAAATGCAAAGCAGACACATAGTGATTGCACAGGAACTTGGTCAGAATCAAAGATGGAAAAAAAAGTCACTTTAATTCTTTCAGCATTGATGGCTTGCTATTATTGGATGAATTTTAA
Source organism: Rhinoraja longicauda (assembly GCF_053455715.1). Taxonomy (NCBI): domain Eukaryota; kingdom Metazoa; phylum Chordata; class Chondrichthyes; order Rajiformes; family Arhynchobatidae; genus Rhinoraja; species Rhinoraja longicauda. Next base: position 35,945,249 of record NC_135954.1, on the reverse strand, counting down.
AATGGAGGAGTGGGTGGGATTAAGCGGGGTTTGGTGATATGGTTAAAACCAATAAAATTTACAGCTTGTTTGGAAGCCTCTCCTTCCTGAGAGGTGGAAGGGCACCTAACGTGTTAATCCCTCAACTGGAGTGAGCCTGACATACATTTTTTGTGCCATATATAAGTCAAGACTATATTTCTCCAGGAATTCCTAAATCTCACCAATGGAGAGGTACCAAATGTTCACTGCATCAAATAGAAAATCTATCCAAAATGTCAATATGCATGTCCATGCCCAACCATAAATCTTTGATTTCTTACATGGTGGAACCACTGTTTCTCAAATATAGATTAAAGCTGGCTTTGAAGCTGACTTTCAGATCCTTAAATTGACATGAAATTATCAAAGACTACAATACATTCACAAATGCTGGGACAGCTTTTGGTTACTGGAACATGTCATTACTAAAAGATTTGGAAGGATGAGTGGGGTGCAAAAATATGAGTCTGTTTGATATTTCCTTTTGCTTTCACCCTTGTTATGGCTCAGTATCACTTCATTGTGGTGGAGAGAACACTGCTGCAGGTGAACGTAGCACTTGAAATCCAAGGCTAATACATCTGTCAGCCTGTGTGAGATGGTGTCTAATTTTCAAGGTCATCAGGCGCTTGTGTGATTGCTTCCATTGATGCTTCAAATAGTTGGGCAGTCTAACCATTCAGAAAGATACCATTCCAATGCCCTGCCACCTCAATCCACTCACGCTTAAGGTGAACAGCTCTCGCCTTTCTGCAACCAATTTGCCTGAAAGAGCAGGGAAACAGAGAGATTGCCAATTTCCAAACCCCGAAGACCAGATGTGCCAAAGCTCCACTAATTACCAAATCCTTCAGCTTCACACTAGCGATGGCTGGAAGTCCGACTGAGTTTATGCCTCCCCCTGTTGTCCTGTGCTACTGCAAACAAGGAAGCAATGAACCCATGAGTTCATGTATAGCCCTCTTGCTCAAATAAAAGATGAAGACAATTTTGCAACAGTTTTCTTAAGGGTCAATTAAAATCTGAACCTTTGAGGCTGGGCAGCATGACATTGTACAGTACTAAGTTTTTAATATGACACTAGCTTTTAAAAAGAAGCAATCCCTAAGTGGCATGATGGTGCAGCAGTTGGTGGTGCCACCTCACAACCCCAGGTAACCAGGTTTGATCCTGACCTCAGGTGCTGTCAATGTCGAGTTTGCACTTTCCCCCCATAATGGGGTGACCACTGGGTGCCATAGTTTGTTCCCACATCCCAAAAGCTTGTGGTATTGAAATGCACTGGCAACTGTAAATCACTGCTCAATGTACACAAGTAACAAAAAATAAGTGGATTCGATGGGCCGAATGGCCTAATTCTGCTCCTATGACATGAACTTATGAATATCAACAGGTTCATCTAAAATTATATGAGAGCCATAGATAGGGTAGACAGTCAGAACCTTTTTCCCAGGGTGGAAATGTCCAACAATGAAGGGCATAGCTAGAATGTGCGATGCACAGGGTACGTTTTTTAAACAGAGAATGGGGTGTGTGGGGGGGGGGGGGGCTCGAACGCATTACCAGGGGTGGGGGTGGAGCCAGATACAATAGTGGCATTTAAGAGGCTTTTAGACAGGCATGTGGAACTTCAGGGAATAGAGGGATATGGATCATGTACAAGCAGATGAGATTAGTGTAACAAGGCAACGTGTTTGGCACTAACGTTGTGGTGTTCTATGTTCCATGTTCCCGGAGATGTGAGTGAAAGTTGTAAGGGATACAGGGAATTAAGAGGAGGGGGAAATGATGTGTTGAGAGTTGGCACAGACCCACTGGCCTCCTCCTGTGCCATTGTAAGTGGGTAAATAAAGAGGATTTAAGGAACTTCATAAAGCTACTGAATTCACAAAGTGCTTCATGCTTTCACAAGTACAAGATCATGAAGAAGGGGTCACTGTAACAAAATAAGGGGCACTCGATATGATCCAGAACAGTATCATTCTTATTTGCTGCAGCTTTGAGGGCACATAAATTCATAACATCAAAAATAAATATACAATAAATATCAGTAATTCTCAGTATACTAGACCATGTTGGTGCAAAAGCGAAAGTACATGGAGCAACCATAGTAGTGTAGATAGACGCTGGAGTAACTCAGCGGGACAGGCAGCATCTCTGGAGAGAAGGAATGGTTGAGGCCCTTTTTCAGACTGTTTCTAGAACGTCTTCGGACAGTATTCTGCTGAGTTACTCCGGCCTGTGTCTATCTGTGCCTATCCTGTGTAAACCAGCATCTGCAGTTCCTTCCTATCCATAGTAGTGTAAACCAGCTTTGTTTTGTAAACTAGCAACAGTAGATCTGTGTAGCCACACAGTAGTGCAAAATTTATGGTGGTTTGGCATTGAGTAGGGTTGTGGTTAGGGTTGTGCAGGGTCATTCAAGAACCTTATGGTGATGGAATGTAGCTGTCCTTGGAGATGCCAGTTCTCAGGCTCATTCCTTCTTCCCAATGGTGGCAGTGAGAAGAGAGTGTAGCCACAGTGGTGTGGGCCTGTGAAGATATGGTATGGTACTTTATTTGTCATATGTACCGAGAAATTCATTTTTGTGTACAATTCAGTACATATCACTATACATAAGCACTTAGATACATATTAGATAAGCATCTCAGATACAGTACAAATGTATAGTAGCAGTAAACTGAGACAGTATACAGAGTCACCAGTTTGACACAATTTTCAAGTCCCAGTTGTTGTAAGTGCAGGGATCTTGATAAGACCATGATGGTCTGTTGGCCTGGCGGCATTGCAGGGCCGGCCTGGCTAAGCGTAGCCATTGGTGTCCTCTGCCGTCGATCCACCGCTGTAGGTCATTTACGGTCCATGTGCTGGACATCTTGGAGCGGCACCCGGTCCAGCCGAGTCCCAGGCTGCTGCAGGGCCTTCCGGATGGGTTCTGGTCTTCGAGTCCTCCGTCCGTGGCGGGCGAGTCCCCGGTCTGCGGTGGGCAGGCTGGGTCTACCGGGCAGGTACCAGTTGGCGACGCGGGCCCACCACCGCGGCGGGCGAGTTGGGCCTAACGGGCGAATCCCCGGTCTCTGGCGGGCAAACTGGGCCTTCTATGGGCCGCGGGCCTCCACGGGCTACTCCCATCCTGCGCGCGTCATCCCCTGAGATATTCACTGCCTTCGTGAGTCGACACTTTTTGCTGGGGAAGTCGATATCCATGATGTACGGGCAATGTCCACCACTTTCTGAAGCCTTCTTCCTTCTTGAACATACGAATTTCCGAACCCTGCCGTAATGTAATCTGTCAGTATGCTCTCCATCGAACATCTGTAGAGGTTCAAGAGAATATTCAGTGACATGCTGAATCCTCGCAAAGGTCGGAGCAAGTAGAGACTTTAATGTGCTTTCTTTGTGATTGTATCAATGTGCTGGGCCCAGGACAAATATTCAGAATTGTGCATGCCTGGGAACTTGAAGCTGATGACTCTCTCCACTGCTGTCCCATCAGCGAAGGCAATGCTTGGTCCCTCAGCTTTCCCTTCCTGATGTAAACAATCAATGCTTTCATTCAAAGAACATAGAAGTGTAAGCCCTTCAGCCCACAACATCTATACTGAATATGATGCCATCTGTTATCTACCTGCACATAAACCATGTTCCTCCATTCCCTGCATATCCGTATGCCTATTTAAAAATCTCTTGAATGCCATTATGATATCTGCTCATCAACCATCTCCAGCATTGTGTTGCAGTCCCTCTGTTGAAAAAACCATACCGTGCACATCTCCTTTAAACGTTGTACCTCACTTTAAAGCTATGCCCTCTAGTTTTTGATTTTTTCATCCTGGAGAAAATGTTCTGACTGTCTACTCTGTCTATGCTTCTCATAATTTTATACGCTTCTCTCAGGTCTTCACACAGCCTCCGGCCTTCCAGAGAAAACAATCCAAGTCTGTCTAACCTCGACTTGAAGCTAATACCCCCTAATCCAGGCATTATTCTGTTAAACCTCCTCTGCATCCTCCACATCCGTCCTGTAATGAGGAGACAGAAATGCACAGAATATTCCAAATGCGACCTAACCAATGTCCTGTAAAGCTACATCATGACTTCCTGACTCTGATACTCAATGCCACAACCTATGAAAGCAAGCATAGAATATGCCTTCCTTGCCATTCTATCTGCTTGTGTTGCCACTATCAGGGAGTTATGAACTTGGACCCCAAGATTCCTCCGTACATCAAAGCTGTTAAGGGTCACACCATTAATTGTATATTTTCCCCTTACATTTGACCACCCAAAGTGCAACACCTGTCATTTGTCCGCCAATTTCAGTAGCTTCTTTATATCCCTCTGATTACTTTGACAGCCTTTCTCACAGTCCTTGACCCAGCAGTCTTGGTGTCATCTGAAAACTTATTAACCAACTCACTTACGTTTACATCCAAGTCATTTATAAACATCACAAATAGCATAGGACCCAGCACAGATCCCTGTGGAATTCCACTGGTCACAGACCTCCAGTCCTTCCCCTCTGTCTTCTCTCAATAAGTTAGTTCTGAATTCATACACCAAATTCACTGTTAATTCCATGGATCTCAATCTTCTGGATCAGCCTACCTTGGGGGACTTTAACAGATCCTGTGGACAACATCCACTGCCCTAACCTCATCGATCACCTTTGTCACTCCTCAAAAACTCGATTGCGTTAATAAGACACGACCTGCCATGCACCAAGCCATGCTGACTCTCCCTAATTAACCCATGCTCTTCCAAATGGGAGTAAATCCAATCCCGAAGATCATTTAGGTCTCTCAGAGTAACTCCCTGAATAACTTCAGGCAGGCAGCCAGAAAGAGCAAATCCACTGCTACTTCTCACCCCTACATCAGAGAATACAGACTGAATATCACCTCCCAATTTAATAATAGCTGTGTTTTCTATATTTCCTAATTAAAACTCTGCTGAGATGGTCACTGTGAGTGAGACAATTCTAAATTTGCGTAGTGTTACATTTGGTTAACTCAGAACATGGGATTTTAAAAGTCAAGCCCATTTTGCATTAATCTCTTGTAGATTAGTGTAGATTGTAGTCAGTGGTCAAAAAGCCTCTTCTCGCAGTGAACCTTTAACGAACTCTCAACGAGTGTCCAGGGTGAAATCTAGTGACCCAAAATATGACACCAACTAGTTTTATTTCAGCATTGATCTTATGGTTTCCCTGTCTTTATTTGTATGGGTCACTGAACCGATAAAACTACAAAATGATTCCACTTCTTGCTAATTACATGTGTCCTGTTGTATTTTATGAATTCACTTTCAATGAGAACTGAACTGCTGCAGCATTAATCTGCTGCAGCTTGTGATAGATGACCTTATTAAAACTTGCACAGTCTGTAGATTTTCATTATGGTTTGCAACTTGAAAAGGGAACTTCAATGATTCAAATATAAATTAAATTTTCATTCAAAAAGAAAAATATTGAGGACCAATTCCTCACAATTCTTCAGGCCACAATCAAGCCTGCAGATGACTGATTAGACTTTTGTGGTCAGTGAGAAAAAACCTTATTTGCATTCGTCAGGCACATACCATGTTCTTTCCCGAGTGAGTGGATGTGGCCTATGAACATAAGTCTACCAAAGAGCTGATTTTGAAAAGTTAAAACAAGCATCTCCTGCATTTGGCATTTCTCAGAATCCACGCACACTTTGTTCGCACGTGTGTCCGACAACGTTCTGCCATCACTTTGCCACAGCCAGTGCCACATCTGTGCCTCTGCGGAGATCATCCGCAGTGCATGCCTCTCTGCCGCAAGTCAGTAGGTGGGCCTCCCATCAGTGGGAAATGGAGACACAAGGAACTACAGATGTTGAAATCCAGCAAAACTCGATTGGGCACCATATGTGAGGAAGTATGTGCTGGCTCTGGAGAGGGTCCAGAGGAGGTTTACAAGAATGATCCAAGGAATGAGTAGGTTAACATATGATGAGCATTTGACGACACTGGGCCTATATTCGCTGAAGTTTAGAAGAATGAGGGGGGACCTCATTGAAACCTACAGAATAGCAAAAGGCTTGGATAGAGTGGATGTGGAGAGGATGTTTCCACTGGTGGGAGAGTCTAGGACCTGAGGTCATAGCCTCAGAATCAAAGGACGTTCCTTTAGGAAGGAGATGAGGAGGAATTTCTTTAGTCAGAAGGTGGTGAATCTGTGGAATTCTTTGCCACAGAAGACTGGAGGCAAAGTCAGTGGATATATTTAAGGCAAAGATAGATAGTTTCTTGATTAGTATGGGTGTCAGAGGTTATGGGGAGAAGGCAGGAGAATGGAGTTAGGTGGGAGAGATAGATCAGCCATGATTGAATACCGGAGTAGACTTGATGGGCTGAATGGCCTAATTCTAATCCTATCATTTATGATCTTATGAAAACACAAAGTGCTGGAGGAACTCAGCGAGTCAGGCAACATCAGCGGAGGGAATGGATAGGTGATATTTCGGTGCAGGACCCTTCAGATTGATTGTAGTAGAGTGGAGGAAGCTGGAAAAGGGAGGTGGGGTCAGGAGAAACCCTGGCAAGTGATAGCTGGATACAAGTGAGGGGAGGTTTTATTGGCAGATGGTTGGACTGAGTGAATGGAGGTGAAAAAAAAAGGTGTCAGATAAGGAGAGAAAGGAAATGGAGAGTGTGACATGTTGACTCACTCACTGTCAATCAGCACAGGTGTGGACCATGAATGGGAACTCCTGGTTTTGGGAAGCAACATCCCCTGTCTATTTTTTCTCTTGCAAAAACTATAGAGAAATTTCACGTCAGGCAAACTCCCTGAAATAATGGATAGCTGGCAGAAACCTTGCAGAAGAGCAATTAATATTCCTAATGCAAATTTGACTAAAGAATTGGGAGGAATTGAAGAAATTGGTTACATTTAAAAGTGGGGAATAGTGTATTAAGGATTGGGCAAAACATTTAATAGTTATGACTAACATGTTCAATTTAGCTCTAACATGCAATCAACAAAATATATGGTGATGTTAGAAATTGCATGCAGCTCATTGCAGATTATTTAGAGTTCAGAACTAATCATTTCTTTGGAGTTTGATTATTATCCATTGATGAGACTGACATTTTCACCAGTTATAAATGTATCTCTTTAGATTATATGTTTTGGTTAGAGATTAAATGAGCTGTGCTTGTCTTCATAAAATAGCAAATTTTGAATTGTTCTTTTTGAGTTTTTGAGGTTAATCATGTGTTCATGAAATAATAATATACTATAATAGTAATATTATACTAGAATAATAAGCATACTGAAAAGCCATCCAGACCATCACCCATATGCTATTTATGCTGATTATATGGGAGTTATATGCCACTGGTAAATCAGTGGTGTCGAGGGTTTAGCAAAGAAGGAAAGTCAGGAGAAAGATTTTACTGAAAGGATAATGTAGCTGTAATACAAGATGTCAGAACTATTACAAATAAAGGTAATAGATTCCAGGATTAATTGCATGGATTAATATTAAACCAAAACAAAAGCATGCGTTAAAATGGTACTGCACAGGGGAATAGTGCCAAGGCTAAGGGGTGAGTGATTTTTGTGCACACATGGTGCCTTACATAAGCAGCCACATTTATGAGTCCCTTCCACAGACAGGTACATTCACCATGCATATTCTTCAGAGTAGCTTGTGGATTATGCACAGCCGCACATGATGTCACGCTATAACCAGGGTTACAGGAGAATGCACCCTGCTTCCACAGTGTTAGCAGAAGAGGACATATGGATGGATCATTTCTATTCCTTTTTTTCAATTTCTTCATTGCAACTTTTCTATCTCCCAAATCTGTGTTTCTGATTCATTTTTTATCCAAACTGGGATTCCTTTGAATCATGATCGATGGACTCTGAACCCTGAGTAATCTCATTTATTGCAGTTTTGATCACATTCATTCCTTCCCTCCCAGAATCACGACAGGGTCACCCTAATCCTCATCTTCACCCCAATAGACTCTGTACTCAACAAAGTCATTTCCTGTACGTCTTATATGGTGCTGGTAAAAATGGGTCTTCCCTTCCTTCTCTTAATATTGGAAAGGGCACATTCCTTCCACAGCATCTGAGTCAATCGCTCCCAATATCCACTCCCACCCCACCACATTGTAATATATAAAGTATAATATGTATCTTGATGTTGGGTTAGAATTAAGTATATGCCTTTATTTTGAAGCTCCCACTTTCTCTAATTATAACTGTGGTTGGACATTAACCAGACAATCCTCATTAAGTAAAGTCTGCCAAAAAATACATTGCATGTACCTTACCGTACAAAGAAAAAAGTTGCTGCATCTGTCCTTTTACCTCCACCCCCTTACTATGCAGACTTCCTTTCAGATGAAACAATGATTTAATTGAACTTCTGTCAATTGAACATTTATTTTCAATTCACTGTCTACTATACATTGCAAGTCAAACACAAATCAATTGCCCCTTTGCAAAAGATCTCTATCTAATCTGCAAACATGACTCTAAACTTCCGGTCACCAGATATTTTAATACACCATGTCATTCTAGCTCAGACCTGTTTCAACTTGAAATCATACAACACTCAGCGGAAGCTTGATGAACTGCAACTTATCTTTTAATTAGGCACTTGGTTCAACATTGAGCTCAATGACCTCAGATCATGGTGATGGCTCCCATCTTTCTGAGTAACAGTTGTGAGTAATAATACTTCTATTAATATTTACAACCAGGTTCATCTTTTGCATTACATAGATTACATAGAAAATAGGTGCAGGAGGAGGCCATTTGGCTCTTCGAGCCAGCACCGCCATTCATTGTGATCATGGCTGATCATCCACAATCAGTAACCCATGCCTGCCTTCTCCCCATACCCCCTGATTCCGCTAGTCCCTAGAACTCTATCTAACTCTCTTTTAAATTAATCTAGTGAATTGGCCTCTACTGCCTTCTGTGGCAGACAATTCCACAAATTCACAACTCTCTGGGTGAAAATGTGTTTTTTTCACAGTTTTAAATGGCCTTCCCTTTATTCTTATACTGTGGCCCCTGGTTCTGAACTCCCTCAACATTGGGAACATTTTCCTGCATCTAGCTTGTCCAGTCCCTTTATAATTTTATATGTTTCTATAAGATTCCCTTCTTCCCATATTCCATTAGATCACAAATTCTTGAAATGCATTTGAGAATATTTTGTCGAGAGCAATATATCAAGGGACCAACCAACAAAATATTGCATTTAATATATGCACCTTTAGGTAAATGTCATAATAAAATGAAAAACCATCACGTTTGCCAGTTTTGAAGTTTGAAACTTGGAACTTGGGTTTAGACACTGCTAATTACTGAGATAAAATGGCTAAAAGATATTTTGCTGGATAATGAAGGACAAGTGTTTAAATAAATTATTCACAATTCTCAACAAACATTTACAGTCAAAATACACCCAAGGCTAACTGGAAAAGTTTGGTATTAATTGCAAAGAAAAACCTTATTGTGTTTTATTACCAGAAAGAGTAGTGAGGACTAAGATAGGAAGAAATCTCTTTACCCAGAGGATTGTGAATCTTTAATCTAGAGGGCTGTGAATGCGCATATAATGAACTAATTTAAAGCTGAGATAATGGATGAGTACTCAGGGAATCAGTGGATCTAGTGATATCCAGTCATAGAGTCATACAGCACGAAAACAGGTCCTTCGGACCAACTTCCCCACGCCAACCAAGATGCCCCATCTATGCCAGTCACACCTGCCTGTGTTTGGCCCATATCCTTCCAAACTTTCTGATTCATGTACCTGTTCAAATGTCTTTTAAATGTTGTTATAACATATGAATAAAATGTGAAGTTAATGTAGAAATTTGAAACATGGTCTTACTGATTAACAGAAACAGGCTTGAAGGATCATTTGAGCTACAAATGCTTCTCTTTCTTTTTTCGCTTACTTGTTTCATTTCAACCTTTCACAGACTTTCACTTTATTGGGTTTCTTCGCCATCAGCATCCCTCGCTGTATCTCTGTGCTTTCCTAATATGTACTATACATGTTACAATTCTTCTCATTCTGATGGAAGACTTTAGACCTGAAACATTGTTACTCCATTGACACAGTGCCCTCCATAATGTTTGGGACAAAGACCCATCATTTATTTATTAAGTGCACATTGACAGATTTTAATAAAGGGTATTTTTATACATTTTGGTTTCACCATGATGAAATTACAGCAGTATTTATACATAGTCCTCAGGGACATGATACCATTGTCCTTAACTTTTATTAGCAGCCAGAAATGTGGATCTTTGATGCAAAGGTACGACTTTGAATCCCATCATGATAGCTGAGGAAATTAAAGTCTTTAAAAATAGTCTTGGTGATGGCAACCATGTTAGAGATGTTGATAAAAACAAGTTAGTTCATTAAGGTTCATCAGGGAAGGAAACCTGCCATCTTTACCTGATCTGGCCAATTTATGATTCCAAAATTATCAAAAAGATGCAGAAAGTGCTGGAATAACTGCAGGTTTAGACAGCATCTCTGGAGAGTTTACGAAACCAGCATCTGCAGTTCCTTGTTTCTCTAAAATCATCAATGTGGTTGACTCTTACCCATGCCATCAATTCAGGGTAATTATGTATAGTTTAGTTTATTTTATTGTCCCATGTACCAAGGCACAGTGAAAATCGTTTTGGTTGCATGCTACCCAGCCAGCGGAAAGACTATACATGTTTACAATCAAACCGTCCACAGTGTACAGATACAGGATAAAGGAAATAACATTCACCAGCAATGTTGATGTCTTTAGAACAAATCAAAAGCTGGAAAATAGGTCAGATAGGAATTACTGCCATTATCCCTTGATTAGAAAGCTCTTTCTTTACTTTGGCTTGCATATACTGAATAGAATAAATGATTGAGGTTTAGATTTATTATTGTCACATGTACGGAGGTATAGGGAAAAGCATTGGATCATACTATCCAACCAGATGAAATAATATTATCCGTCAACACAATCAGGTCAAACGCATGTGCAATAGGTAGATCAAAGGGGAAGATACAGAGTGCAGAATATAGTTCTCAGCATTTTAATACACCGGTTCCATATACAATGTACAATGTTTGCAATGGGGTAGAGGTGGATCAGACAGTTCCCTAGCTTATGGAAGGACCATTCAGTAGCCCGGTAAAAGAGTGGAAGAACCTGCTCCTGTGTCCAGTGGTACTGCTTTCCAGCTTCTTTATCTTCTTTTAGACAGGATCGGGGAGAAGAAGGAATAACTGGGATGACACAAGTCTTTGATTATGTTGGCTGCTTTTCTGAGGCATCATGAAGTGTAGATGAAGTCAATGGTGAGGAGTCTGGTCTATGTGATGGATTGGGGTGCATTCACAACTCTCTGCAATTTCTTGCAGTCTTAAGCAGAGCTGTTTTGCCCATGATAGATCGTCGGTAATATAAATGCCAAGTAACTTGAAGCTCTCAACCATTTCCACTTCAGCACCATTGATGTTGATTGGGGCTTTGTACTCCACACACTTCCTGGAATCAATAACTAGCTCCTTCGTCTTGCTGACATTGAGAGAGAGGTTGTTGCCCATTACTAATGTTCTCCATTTCTTTCCAGTACTCCGTTTCATCACTGTTCATGATCCAGCCCACCACAGTGGTGGAAATGCATTGATACTTCACTTGGCTTGGAATATTGTTCTTCTTGCTGGTTCTCTTATTAAATAAAAGAATTAGAACACACTTTTTTTATGGAAACCATTATTTCTGCAACATTGTGTACAAACAAAAACCAGCCGCGCTTTAGACCACATCACTTAGCAATCTCCACAGTACTTGAACGCATAATCAGTGTCCAATGTTCAAACCTTCACACTAAGTAAAGCCCTTTTTGTCACTGATAACTGCATTGCATTTACTGCAAACAAGATCATCAATTACTTTAATCCTAGATTGTGCAAAGATAAGATGATTGGCTGCCTGACCAATGTTGTATTTTATCCTTGCACACACGTTAAATCTTTGCTGATTGATCACCCGTGGGGTTAGTTTGCTATTGTATGCTGACAGAGTTTATGGAAGATAAATTGTAGCAGTGCTGCTGAGAGTCATCAAAAGACATTAACTCTGCAGGGATTGGACATTTATTGATGTCATAATCTATGCTAACAGTGAAAAATGTTTACAAAATTTCCAGGATGGGGAATAATCAGCGTTTAGGTGTGTTTCAGAATCTTGTGCAAAGATTGGTTTATTGCATTTGAGTTGGATGAGCAGGAAATGTTATGTAAAGAAATAGTAACCATACTTTTACTTTAGTCAGAAAGAAGAAGTACGTTTTTTAGCTGTTATTTCAAATGCAATATGGAGCAGTTTCATTAAAATCAAAACAGTAACTTCCTGTGAGTGATTAATTATCAGTCATAGACCAAGGTGGTTCAAGGTTTTGTATATCTGCAATCATTTTGCAGATCATTTGAACCCTGAAATTGGCTAAACGTTTCATCCATTCGTAAACCAATGTACACCACAGATATATTGCTTAAATGGTTCCTGTATTCCTTTCACAAATATTCAATTAGATCTATTTCAGTCAAATTTTCTTTACTGGTCCTGTTGGCAGATGGGTCAGGATCCAGGGGACTGAACGAAGATGATTGATAACCAAAAGTGAAATGAATCTATTTTATGTAGTGAGTGGATAGAGTCTGGAATACAGTGCCAAGGGTTGCAATAGAGGCAGATTAAATTGTGGTGTTCAATCGGGTACTAGTTATTACCATGAAGGGTTAAAACTTGCAAGACTCTGAATATAGATGAGAGGTGGGAGAACGTGGGCTCGATGGGCCGTTTGCACTCACACTGTTCTGTGATTCTCAGATCGGGTTAAACACATTCCTTGCCAGGAACAGCTGCTTTTAAAAAGGCTTTGATTCATACATTTATTCATACATTGGATGCTGGCATTGCTGGCAAGATCAGCATCTGTCACCTCTCTTTAAATGTCCTTCAGAAGGTAGTGGTGAGCCATCCTCAACCACTGCAGAACTTGTGGTATAAATATTCCCACAATGTCTTTATGGGTCTTTATTCTTTGGAGCGCAGAAGGTTAAGGGGGGACTTGATAGAGGTTTTTAAAATTTTAAGAGGGACGGACAGAGTTGACGTGGGTAAGCTTTTCCCTTTGAGAGTGGGGAAGATTCAAACAAGGGGACATAACTTCAGAATTAAGGGACAAAAGTTTAGGGGTAACATGAGGGGTAACTTTTTTACTCAGAGGGTGGTGGCTGTATGGAATGAGCTTCCGCTGGAAATGGTGGAGGCAGGCTCGATTTTATTATTTAAGAGTAAATTAGATAGGTATATGGATGGGAAGGGATTGGAGGGTTATGGTCTGAGAGCAGGTAGATGGGACAAGGTCGGAGAAAGTGTTCGGCATGGACTAGAATGGCCAAACTGGCCTGTTTCCGTGCTGTAATTGTTATATGGTTATATGGTTATATGTGGAGAGTTCTGTGTTTTTAACCTAGAAATGGGAAAGGCATGATATATATTTGCGTTTTGCTCTACTACAGTGGTTTCTGATCCTCTAACATGTCCAGTTTAAATTCTTCAATGGCTTCATTATTTTCAGCTCTGCAGCCTTCTCCAACCTGGGAAAAAGGTCTTTGGTTCAAATCTAGATCACAGGAGATGGCGATTGAAGCATCATCCAGTTTTACTGTTTTGCTTCTGTCGAGACCAACCAAATAATTGACGATTGGCACTAAATTATCAAAGCATCCCTGATTTTCCAAACCTGTAGTATTTCTATGCAACTAAGAATAAGGAAGCATTGTTTAATTTACCTCACACATGAATACTGTCCTTTTTAAATGCCAAGTAGAGAAAATAGTCTCATTTTTGGAACAGGCACAGTGTCTCTCATTGTCTTTCAGTAAGCTAGTTTGCCCAGTTAGTTGAAGTGTATGTGGCAGCAGCAGTCCCGGCATCAGGACCTTCACAATACTTGGATTTTAAAACTCTATACTTTTATTGTAATATAGTGTTCACATATCCTTCGTGTGGTACTTTTCACACCTCCACTAATGCATAATGGTGTTCATCTGCATTGAAGTGCAATCATTGGTGCTCTGTGGGCAAATAGACACCCTGTTTCACACTAGGGAAAGTCTCACAGGTTAAATGAAATAAATGGCCACTTTATCTGCTCTGATGGTGTTGATTAAGACTTTGCTATTGGCCACACCACCAGCAGAACCTCAAAAAATATTCTCTGAATAATGTTGTGAGGTTGCATATATCCACCTGAGAGAACCAATTTACAATTTTACCAAGCCAATTAACCTACAAACTTATGTGGCTTTGGAGTGTGTCAGGAAACCGGAGCTCCCTGAAAAAACCCACACAAGTCACGGGGAGAACGTACAAACCCCGTACAGACAGACCCTGTAGTTAGTATCAAACCTGGGTCTCTGGAACTGTAAGGCAGCAACTCTACTGCTATACCACTGTGTGATAAGATCACAGAGCAGCAGCAGCCAGACTAGCAGCAGCCAGACCAGCGAGTGAGACCAGCGGCTGAAGGAAGGCTTTCTCCCAGATGAGTAACGTTCGGGAGGTTTAAACAGAGCGCCAAGAGTCAGCCCGGGCAGTTACCTGGAAGATGGCAGAGCAGGAGCCAGACCAGCGAGTGAGTGGTTTGGCTGAAGGAAGGCTTTCTCCCAGGATGTGGGAAGTCAGGGGCACTGCTGGTGTCACTGACCACTAAACCTGTGGGAACTGTGTCCAGATTCAGCTTCTCAAGGACTGAGTTAGGGGACTGGAGCAGCAGCAGCAGGATGACGTGCAGTCCATCCGGGACGACAAAAGCTTCCTGGACAGGACCTACAGTCAGTTTGTTACTCCAAGAGTGCAGGAGGTGCGATGGGTAGAGACGGAAAGAAAGGGGATGAAGCGAGTGCAGGAGACCTCGGTGGAAGTACCTCTTATGAACAGGTGCGCCCTCTTGGCAGCTGTCGGGGCAGACAACGCTTGCAGTCCGAGCAGCGGACAGATCTGTGACTCGAATCCTAGCACTGAGACTCGACCAGCGAGACCAACGTCAGGCAGAGTCATTGTGGTGGGTGACGCCATTGTCAGACAGGAGATTCTGTGGTGACAGGCGAGAATCGAGGATGGTGCGCTGCCTCCCTGTGCCAGGGTCCAAGACGTCTCAGACCGACTTCAGAACATCCTCGTGAAGGAAGGTGAGCAGCCGGAAGTAGCTGTGCATGTAGGCACAAATGACATGGGTAAGAAGAGGAAAGGGTTTCTGCAACATGAGTATAGAGAACTAGGTAGGAGGCAGAAAAGCAGGACTTCTAGGCTGGTTATCTCTGGGTTGCTTCCAGTATCTCGTGCTAGTGAGGGTAGGATCAGGGAGATAGGGGATCTGAATGTGTGGCTGAGAAGTTGGTGCAGGGGGCAGGGATTTAGATTTTTAGATCACTGGAATCTCTTCTGGGGCAGGGGTAACCTGTACAAAAGGGACGGGTTGCACCTTAATTGGAAGGGGACCGACATTCTTGCAGACAGGTTTGCTAGCTCTACATGGGTGGGTTTAAACTAAAAACTGGGGGGGGTGGAGTCAACAATGTGGACCCGTATCCATGTAGCTAACGGGAAAGAGAGTAGGAAAGGTCACATTTAAACTAACAGGGCAGGGGAATGGGACCCAATGCAAGGAGATTGAGGGACATGAAAGGAGGACAGAAGCAAAAGGTAGAAGAGAGATAAGAAAAACTAACCTGAAAGTTTTGTGCCTCAATGCGAGGAGCATTCGAAATAATTTGGATGAATTGAATGCGCAGTTAGAAGTTAAGGGATATGATATAGTTGGGATTACGGAGACATGGCTCCAGGGTGACCAAGGCTTGGAAATAAACATGCAGGGGTATTTGATATTCAGGAAGGATAGATAGAATGGTAGAGGAGGTGGGGTGGTGGTGCTGGTTATAGAGGAGATTAATGCAATAGCAAGGAGAGACATTAGCTTGGATGCTGCAGAATCGGTATGGGTAGAACTGCAAAATAGCCAAGGGCAGAAAATGCTTGTTGGAGTGGTATACAGACAACCAAACAGCAGTAGCGATGTTGGGGATAGCATCAAGCAGGAAATTAGGGATGTGTGTAACAAAGGTACAGCGGTGATCATGGGTGACTTTAATCTACATATAGATTGGGCCAACCAAATTGGTAACAGTGCTGAGGAGGAGGATTTCCTGGAATGTACACGGTAAGAGTTTTTAAACCAATATGTAGAGGAACCGACTAGAGGGCAGGCCATCCTAGACTGGGTATTGTTTAATGAAGAAGGATTAGTTAGCGATCTTGTTGTGCAAGGCCCCTTGGGCAACAGTGACCATAATATGATGGAATTGTGCTTTAGGATGGAGAGCGACACGGTTAATTAGGGTCCTGAACTTGAATAAAGGAGACTTTGAAAGTATGAGATGGGAATTAGCTAGGATAGACTGGCAACTTATACTTAAAGGGTATACTTAAAGTGGAGATGCAATGGCGAAGATTTAAAGAACGCATGGACGAACTCCAGAAATTGTTCATCCCTGTCTGGCGAAAAAATAAAACTGGGAAGGCGGCTCAACCGTGGCTGACGAGGGAAGTCAAGGATAGTGTCAAAGCCAAGGAAGAGGCATATAAATTGGTCAGAAGAAGCGGCAAACCAGAGGACAGGGAGAAATTTAGAACTCAACAGAGGAGGCCAAAGGAGTTAATTAAGAGGGGGAAAAAAGAGCATGAAAGGAAACTTGTGGGGAATATAAAAACTGCCTAAAGGTTTCTATAGGTATGTAAAAAGGAAAAGATTAGTGAAGACGAATGTAGATCCCTTACAGTCAGAGACAGGTGAATTTATATTGGGAAACAAGGAAATGGCAGAACAATTAAACAAGTACTTTGGTTCTATCTTCACAAAGGAAGACACAAACAATCTCCCGGAAATACTAGGGGACCGAGGATCTAGTGGGAGGGAGGAACTGAAGGGAATCCAAATTAGTCAGAAAATGGTGTTAGGTAAACTGTTGGGACTGAAGGCAGATAAATCCCAAAGGCCTGATGGTCTGCATCCCAGAGTACTCAAGGAGATGGCCCTAGAAATCATGGATGCATTGGTGATCATTTTCCAATGTTCTCTCGACTCTGGATCAGTTCCTGTGGTCTGGAGGGTAGCCAATGTAACCCCACTTTTAATGAAAGGAGGGAGAGAGAAAACGGGGAATTATAAGCCAGTTAGCCTGACATCAATAGTGGGGAAGTTGCTGGAATCGATCATTAAAGATGTTATAGCAGCGCATTTGGAAAGCAGTGACAGGATCGGTCAAAGTCAGCATGGATTTATGATGGGGAATTCATGCTTGACTAATCTTTTGGAATTTTTTGAGGATGTAACAAGTAGAGTGGATAAGGGAGAGCCAGTGGATGTAGTGTATCTGGACTTTCAAAAAGCCTTTGACAAGGTCCCACACAAGAGATTAGTGTGCAAAATTAGAGCACATGGTATTGGTGGTAGGGTATTGACATGGATAGAGAACTGGTTGGCAGATAGGAAGCAAAGAGTAGGAATTAACGGGTCCTTTTCAGTATGGCAGGCAGTGACTAGTGGGGTGCCGCAAGGCTCGGTGCTGGGAACCCAGTTGTTTACCATATATGTTAATGATTTAGACGAGGGAATAACATCTCTAAGTTTGCGGATGACACAAAGCTGGGTGGCAGTGTGAGCTGCGAGGAGGATGCAATGAGGCTGCAGAGCGACTTGGATAGGTTGGGGTGAGTGGGCAGATGCATGGCAGTTGCAGTATAATGTGTATAAATGTGAGGTTATCCACTTTGGTGGCAAGAACAGGAAGACAGATGTCAGATTACGAGAAGGGGCGGTGCAACGAGACCTGGGTGTGCTTGTACATCAGTCACTGAAAGTAAGCATGCAGCTACAGCAGGCAGTGAAGAAAGCTTTCATTGCAAGAGGATTTTAGTTTAGGAGCATGGAGGCCCTACTGCAGTTGTACAGAGCCCTAGTAAGACTGCATCTGGAGTATTGTGTGCAATTTTGGACTCCTAATTTGAGGAAGGCCATTATTGCTATTGAGGGAGTGCAGCGTAGGTTCGCCAGGTTAATTCCCAGGATGGCGGGGCTGACGTATGATGAAAGAATGGATCGACTGGGCTTACGTTCGCTGGAATTTAGAAGGATGCGAGGGTATCTTATAGAAACATATAAAATTCAGAAGATTGGACAGGGTAGATGCAGGAAAAATGTTCCCGTTCTTGGGAGAGTCCAGAACCAGGGGTCACATTTTAAGAAAAAGAGGTAGGCCATTTAGGACTGAGATGAGGAAAAAAAACTTCACCCAATGAGTTGTAAATCTGTGGAATTCTCTGCCACAGATGGCAGTGGAGGCCAATTCACTGGATGTTTTCAAGAGAGAGTTACATTTAGCTCTTAGGGCTAAGGGAATCAATGGGGAAAAAGCAGGAACGGGGTACTGGTTTTGGGTGATCAATCATGATTATATTGAATGGCAGTGCTGGCTTGAAGGGCCGAATGGCCGACTCCTGCACCTATTTGCTATGTTTCTAACATGTCATGCAGAAGGCAACACCACTGATATTCCGTAGAGTCTGAAGAAGGGTCCCGACCCGAAACGTCACCTATCCATGTTCTCCAGAGATACTGCCTGATCCACTGAGTTACTCCAGCACTTGTCTTGTTTTGTAACCAGCATCTGCAGTTTCTCATATTTACGTAGACAATTTCTTGACGAACTAAAAGATGAAGAATTAGAAATTTATCCTTTATCGTATACACTAGACACCCAGTATTGTAATGGCTGTGAGTTGGACTCTGCTTTTAAATTCATTTCCAATGACATGAGTAAAAAAACAAAATAGATATTAAAGTCTTCAATTTTTTAACCATGCAATATTTTGTATAAAATACCTATAATTAAAATGTTGTAAATGAGATAGGAATGGCAGCAGTAGTTTTGTTACTGGTGATGTAATCTGTAGAATTGAAAATAAAATGCTCGTAAAATCATCCATGCTCTCAAGACTGAATTTCAGATGAATGCTATTAGAGTTATTTCGAGTTTAAAACCAAAGTTGCTGACAGCTGCTACGGGGGTTGCTGTTGGCTCACCACAGTGTTGAATTCACAACTACCACTGTTTTAATCCCCCATAGTTCTAGGTTCTGCTTTGCTCTGTAGTAATAGCATGGCGAAGCAATTTACTAGCCATCGGTACTCCTGCACACACAGGAGGAACTTGTGGGAAATATTGCAATTGAGCACCACATCACACTCCTACTATTGAAATCACTGGACAGAAAATCTTTGCATCTCTGTGTTTTTTAAAAACATGAATTCCCAGTGAATGCTGCTTCCTAAAGGAGTACCCCCTTATAGAAATGAGAGAAATATTGCAGGTAATGTCATTTTCGTCTTACGCATTAGCAAAGCTTTATTTAATTGTCAGCAATATGTTTTCCTAATTTAGACGGAGCTCTTTCTCAGCTTCTGAACAATATACCACAAGCTACACAGAATGCTTCTGTGTGTGTGCGTGTGCGCGTGTGCATGTGCGTGTGTGGTTTTGCAAGATGAGCGGAAGAACACTGGGTGCAATGAATGAATGCCTCTGGTGTGTTTGCTGAAGTTGCCAGTGCATAGCTCCAATGTTCTGCACGGAGCTCACCAGTCTGGTGCTGAAAATTGAATGTGTTAATATCTTCCCATGGGCTTTGAGCAGGTGCTTGATAGGGGTGTGGAGTGCTAGTGTGGCACAGAAAGAAGCAACACTTTGATTAGGCACCTTAGGAAGTTACTGTATGCGCTCTCAGATCAGATACCTTACAATGTATTGAAGTCCACAAGCTTTTACCAGACAAATCTCTCTGAAAGATCTAATCAGGTTGGTAGAGAGTAGCTGAAGATTCCACTAAACATCACCCATGATCTCTAATTAACCATGATTAGTGGAGAGGAGGTAGTTGAGCCATGTAGTATAATAACATTAAAAAAACATTTGGACAAGTCCAGGGACTGGAAGGTTTAGAGCGATCGGGGCCAAATGCAGCAGGTGGGACTAGCATAGATGGGGCATTGTGTTTGGCAATTTGGGCTGACAGGCCTGCTTCCATGCTGTAATACTCTATGATTACATGATTCTCTGACTCCCCTCAGTCTCCTGCACTCCAAGGAATAAAGCTCTAGCCTGCCCAACATTTCCCGACCACACTGGTCGTCGAGTGCTGCAAATCTTCTCTCTACCATTTCCAGTGTAATGGTATTTTCTTATAGCAGGGTGACCAAAACTGAAAACAATACTCCAAGTGTGTCCTCACTAATGTCTTGCACAACTGTAACTTAATGTCCCAACTTCTATACTCAATTCCCTGATTGATGAAGGCCAGCGCGCTTTCTTCACCACCCTATCAACCTGATCACCTTGTGTTTCCTCATACAGAAACAGTCATGCTGTAAAATCGCACTAAGATCCCAAGTACGTAACATAATCCCAAATCCATGGCCTGTTCAAAAACCTTGGCAGGTGAACCACAGGAGTGAAACTTACAGGAAATGATGGGAACATTAATGCCAGTCTGAGCAACACCATACAGTGCATTCAGAAAGTATTCAGACCCCTTCACATTTTCCACATTTTGTTACAGTACAGCCTTATTTTTAAATGGATTAAATTCATTTTTTTATCATCAATCTACACACAATACCCCAGAATGAAGAAGCGAAAACAGGTGTTTAGAAATTTTTGCTAAGTAATTTAAAAGAAATAACTGAAATATCACATTTACATAAGTATTCAGACCCTTTGCCACGACACTCAAAATGGAGCGTAGGTTCAGCCTATTTCCATTGATTATCCTTGAGATGTTTCTGCAACTTGATTGGAGTCCACCAGTGGTAAATTAAATTGATTGAACATGATTTGGAAAGGCACACTATATAAAGTCCCACAGTTGACAGTGCATGTCAGAGCAAAAACCAAGCCATGAAGATGAAGTAATTGTCCATAGACCTCCGAGACAGGATTGTGTCGAGGCACAGATCTGGAGAAGGGTATAAAACTATTTCTGCAGCATTGCAGGTCCCAAAAAGCACAGTGTCCTCTGTCATTCTTAAATGGAAGAACTTTGGAACCACCAGGACTCTTCTTAGAGCTGGCCTCCCGGCCAAACTGAGCAATCGGGGGAGAAGGGCCTTGACCAAGAACTCAATGGTCACTGAACTGAAGATGGGAGAACTTTCCAGAAGAACAACTATATCTGCAGCATTCCAGCAATCAGGCATTTATGGTAGAGTGGCCAGACGGAAGCCAGTCCTCAGTAAAAGGCACATGGCAGCCCGCTTGGAGTTTGCCAAAAGTCACCTAAAGGACTCTCAGACCATGAGAAACAAGATTCTCTGGTTTGATGAAACCAAGATTGAACTTTGGCCTGATTGCCAGGGGTCAATCGTTTGGAGGAAACCAAGGCTGGAGGAAATCAGGCACCGCTCATCACCTGGCCAATACCATACCTACGGTGAAGCATGGTGGTGGCAGCATCATGCTGTGGGGATGGTTTTCAGCGGCAGGAACTGGGAGACTAGTCAGGACCGAGGGAAAGATGAACGGAGCAAAGTACAGAGAGATCCTTGATGAAAACCTTCGTTCTGGACCTCAGACTGGGGCGGGGGTTCACCTTCCAACAGGACAACGACCCTAAGCACACGGCCAAGACAACACAGGAGTGGCTTTGTGACAAGTCTGTGAATGTCCTTGAGTGGCCCAGCCAGAGCCCAGACTTGAATTCGATCTCTGGAGGGACCTGAAAATAGCTGTGCATCGACGCTCCCCATCCAACCTGACAGAGCTTGAGAGGATCTACAGAGAAGAATGGGAGAAATTACCCAAATACAGGTGTGCCAAGCTGGTAGCGTCATACGCAAGAAGACTTGAGGCTGTAATCGCTGCCAAAGGTGCCTCAACAAAGTACTGAGTCAAGGGTCTGAGTACTTACGTAAATGTGATATTTCAGTTATTTCTTTTCAATTCCTTTGCAAAAATTTCTAAACCCCTGTTTTGACTTTTTTATTATGGGGTATTGTGTGTAGATTGATGATTAAAAAAAAAGAATTTAATCCATTTTAAAATAAGGCTGTAACGTAACAATGTGTTGAAAAAGTGAAGAGGTCTGAATACTTTCGGAATGCACTGTATATCATGCATATTTAACCAATTTGTTTGATGCTTCACATGCTTGTTGTTAGTGCATTTATGTATCAGTGGATTTGTAATGAGCCTAACTTGGAAATTCTTTGCTTCCATTAAAAAGATTCTTTCTGGTTATTCCATGGCATTCCAACAGTTATTTTAGACCTGGCAGTGCTAGCTTAAAACTCAGTCACGCTCAGACATAAAGTTTTGGCTATAATTGAATGGCTGATCCACATTTTCTTTGCCGTGCCTCACAATCGGTGGACCCCATCAGATTTGGGGAACGTGGTTGATGTCGACCAGGGATCAGGATCAGGAGCAGGGGAGAGGTGGTGGTCTGAGATCAGGACCTGGGACTGTGGCCAGACATTGAGGTCTGAGCAGGTGGGCACAGACCTCTGGGTGTGTTGCATAGAGAACGGCATCATAAGCCACTTGTAGTCTGAAGAATGGTCCTGTCCTGAAATGTCTTCTATGCATTTCTCTCCACCCATGGTGCCTGACCCGCTTTCTAAGTTAAAACAGGACAAGACTTACACAGTGAATGCCAAGGCCATGGTGAGTGTTATAGAACAGAGAGAACTAGGGGCACAAGTGCATGTGCCTGGAAGTGGAGACACAGGTAGGCAATATGGTGAAGGAAGTGTTTGGCATGCTTGCTTTCATCAACCATGGCACTGAATGCAGGTGTTGGGAGGTCATGTTGGTGAGATGTTGGTGAGTCTGTACTTAGAGAACTGTGTACAGTTCTGATCGCCCAACTATTGGAAGGATGTTAATAACCCAAAAAGTGTAAAAAAGATACACAAGGATGTTACAGGAACTGGAGACTTGACCTACAAAGAGAACATGGATCGGCTGGGTCTTTTTTGCCCGGAGTGCAAGAGGCAGAGAGCTGACATTTAAAATAGGGGAATTTAAAATCACGAAAGGTGTATACAAGGTGAATGCTCACAGTCTTTTACCCAGGCTAGGAGACTAAAACTAGAGGGCAGAGGGGAAAGATTTAAAGGGGACCTGAGGGATAACATTGTAATTCAGAGGATAAATGGTAAATGGCACAAGCTGCCAGAGGAAGTTATAGAAGCGAGTACAATCACACTTGGATGGGTACTTGGATAGTAAAAGTCCAGAGGGATATGCACTAAATGCATGAAAGTGGGCGTTTAGGAAGGCAATTTGGTTGGCATGGATAGGTTGGGCCGATGTGTCTGTTTCCCTCCTGCATGCTGCTATGTCTCTAAAGATCATGTCATCCAGATGCGGATGCATAGCGATGGGAAGTCTGTTTATCTGTATGGCAGGATTTGGCCCAGAAACAGCAGAATTCTCCCTGGAAAACAGCACAATGCTGAAAACTCTGAATTAATTCTGAGCCTCAGAGTCACTTTTAACTCTTAGCCTTTGAATTACAATCTAGACAATGTACTTGGCAAATTTATTCGAGCCTTGGGAAATTTATTCTACCAGGCGTCCCTTCCATACGACATCCTTGCTTTCAAGAGCATGTGCAAATACTAAAAAACAAAAACTGAAAGACAGTGAGCAGTCCCATGCAATGTGTGTAAAAGGAAGTTTCAGCTTTTCAAATAACAAGGAAGGTAATTTAACCTTGTCGATATAGCTTTTTCTGCTTAACTGTGCAAAACAGTTTTAAATCACAGTGAGGTACAGCTCCATTTCTCCCAGTGATACAAATTCCACTCTGTCTCTAAGTACTTAATTGACCTGTCAATCAGACTACCTGGAGGCTCTCATCTGCCACTTGTCCTGTGAGTGAAGCAACCAATTCATTTCAAGAATGCAAAACAATTACAACTTTTAGCCTTTCAGAAGCGCACACCGACATTCTAGTGTCGTTACAAACCAATGCATTCTCTGCCTCAATGCAAGCAGGGCTGAAGTGAATTTGTTTACAATATTATAAAATTAAGGACAACTTCAATTTCTGGTGGGTCATTATTTTACAAAAATCCTTGAATTGCAATCAGAATATGTTTAACTGGCCGTCAGAATCACTCATGTTCAAACAGTCTGTCAGCAATGATTCTATTGTTTCTTGGAATTGGTCATATGAAAATGAAGTGCTATTTAGGGGTTTGTGTCAATTGCAGGTGCAATGGCAAGGAATGGCAAGGCAATAAAACTGCTGCTGAGATTCCATGTCCTTTTTTGGTTTTTGCACATGGAGAAGTTGGCACTCTTAGCAAGAGTGGTCAAGAAAATCACTTTCTAAAGTCTTTTCTCATCCTATCAACCAATTGTTCCAAAGCAAATTGAGCAACGAGAGTATTTCTGGTAAACAAAGGGGATTGCAAACAGTGGATGAACAAAGCTGAGGATCATTTCTGCTGTGCTGACTACATTCATGAGTCAACATGGAGTCATGGAGCTGAACAGTACATGCACCAGCCCTTCAGCCCATCTTGTCCAAACCGACCAAGTTGGTATACCGAGTCAGTCCCACTTGCCTGCTAAACTTGCCTAAACTCTTCCCAATCATCTATATCTGTTCAAATATATTTTGGAAGTTAGAAATATATCCATTTCTATAGCTTCCTATGTTACATATTCTCATCCTGCAAGTGTTGTATTGCTCACTGCCCCTGCTAACCATTGCTCAGGCTCCAAATGTTATTTTTCCAAAATTAAACTTTCTGTGAAAATCAATGCTACCTATTGTCCTTAAAAACCTATTGCCGCTAAATATACATTATGCACCATTTCAATATTCATTGCTTCCATACTTTTCTTCCTAAATCCTTACATCTTTCGGATTATTTTGCATCAGCCTGAAATTCATCATCCAACAATAAGATGCAATAAATCTCCAAAATATATATTTCCAGATTTTTTTGCCACTTACCTCTATCTCCACATTTCCACATCTACCCATCGCCCCACAAATCCTGGGCTTCTCATGCATATCACCGTGCTGAGAGAACATATGGACAGCTGCAGTTCTGACAGCATGAGCCGTCACACGAGCAACCCTCGTCAGAGACCATGTCCAGGCCAAATCCAACCTGCCCCAGGTAACATGGCCAACTGCCGAGCATTTTAATTTTTAACTTCTACTACCCCACCCCCTGGAGACAACTTTTCGTTTAACAGGCATTCACATTCTTTTTAGTGAGTGAAATGCGATTTACTTGAAAGTAAGTAATCATTGGTATGGCAGTCACAGATACTCCCAGAGCATAATGGAAATTGTTACAAGCTATTTTATTTCTCCTTGACATCTTTTCAAGACATTAATCATCACTTTCTCAATATTACCATTGTAGTAAAACTGCATATTATTTTCACACTCCCTCAAATTTACTTGTGAGACTGACGCTTCATAAATTTAAGTCTTCTGCCACAGGTATTGTGACGAAGAATATATCAATAATCATTTTATGCATACAATAAGAAATTAGATGTTATTGTAAAATCTCATAAAAATCTCCTCAAAATATGTATGCTATCAAATATGTGACAGTATTCATTATTTTCAACTAAATATATTCTCCTTACACTGCATCTCATAGGACGGCAAAAATATGGAAATATTTTACTTTACTCCTGGTTCTGTGCATTTTTTTTCTCCTATTTTTCAGAAATTTGTTTTCAAACTGAGTAGAACAAGGTTAATCTTGTGAACCTGCGGCTCTTTAATCTATGTGATAATGCGATTGAGTGGTTTAGGTCATGAAGCACATTTATCATGCTGTTATGATTAAAATTCTACGTTCTCCCTTCAAGTAAAGGATCTCAGAGGTATCTTCA
Source organism: Rhinoraja longicauda (assembly GCF_053455715.1). Classification (NCBI taxonomy): domain Eukaryota; kingdom Metazoa; phylum Chordata; class Chondrichthyes; order Rajiformes; family Arhynchobatidae; genus Rhinoraja; species Rhinoraja longicauda. The sequence goes on along the minus strand of NC_135954.1, from coordinate 35,919,159 downwards.
GACTAAGTCACCAAGAGTCAGGCACTGAAATGAGGTTGTCACGACATGAAGAAAGGATCCTATAACTCAGTAATTTGTCAGCATTTGATTAGGTTCCTTCTGCGTAGGTGTGTGAAAAGGTTAGATGAAAGATGAGCATTACACACAAGAAATGCATGAAAAGATTGCCCTTTGGGCACAGTATTCATTCTGCTCCTTTATTTCTCCTCTCAATGCATCTACTCTTAACATGGATATTTATCTCCACGTAGTTTCCACTGGGTGCTGCTTTCTGAATTTACCAGCATTTAATTTGATGGGTGTTTTAATATTGCTGCTACAGATTTTGCAATCAAACCTGGAAAATAAATATGAACTTCTTTTGTAGTTATCAAGCACGGTGAATCCTGACCCAACATTAACATTTCATTGCCACTTAAATAATTATTGCCTTTGGGTTTCAGCTTTGTAGGAAGGAATTATGGTTATCCACAAATACTTTGGTGCATCAATGGATGTTAGTAGCCTCACCTGGAAACCAATCTGCTCAATAAGATTAGAAGGCTGCCTGGGGTGGGAGGAAGTTATCATAGTGGATATTATGGGTGAGGGGATGGGAGAGGGTGTGAACAGTCAAAGTCACAGGAGTTGGGAAGCAGGGGTTTAGTTTAGTTTATTGTCACGTGTACCAAGGTACAGTGAAAAGCTTTTGTTGCGTGCTATCCAGTCAACGGAAAGACAGTGCATGATTCCAATTGAGTGACTTACAGTATATAGATACATGATAAGGGAATAACGTTTAGTGCAAGGTAAAACCAGCAAAGTCCAATTAAAGATAGTCTGAGGGTCACTCATGAGGTAGATAGTAGTTCAGGACTGCTCTCAGATTGTGGTAGGATGATTCAGTTGCCTGATAACAGCTGGGAAGAAACTGTCCCTGAATCTGGAGGTGTGCATTTTCACACTTCGATACCTTTTGCCTGATGGGATAGAGGAGGAGAGAGAGTGGCCAGGGTGCAACTCGTCCTTGATTATGCTGCTGGCCTTGCTGAGGCAGCGTGAGGTGTTATGGCTGTTCAGTGATGAATCTGAGTGGGGATTTATTCACAAAATGCTGGAGTAACTCAGCAGGTCAGGCAGCATCTCAGGAGAGAAGGAATGGGTGATGTTTCGGGTCGAGACCCTTCTTCAGACTGAGTGGGGAATCTGAGTGGGGAAATACATTGCGTTAGATTTAAGGGCCTGTCCCACTTAGGCGATTGTTTTGGCGACTGCCAGCGACTGTCAAAGTCGTAGCAGATCGCCAAATTTTTCTTTTACCCAACAACAATGACCACGACAATGCCGAGTCAGGTCGAGATTACACCGTCTTCTGAAACATTGCGAAATTCCCACGCTGTCAATGCTTTTCCAGCGTCCTGATTTTCGCTGAAATCACTGACAAGTCAGTAAGTACGAGAGTTTTGAACTATAACACCTTGTATGGGTTACTTAAAAACCAAGCTTCACTTTAACAAGGAATAAACTGGATTTACTTCCAGTTTACTAATAGCTGTATTAAAAAAAAAAAAATTAAAAGTGGTTAAGTGGTTTTTTGTGAAAACTGTGTGGGCATTCTTTGAAAATGTAAGAGAGATGCATATCTGGGTTTGGAGCCCACTTTAAATGTAATGGCTGAGGCCAAAAACATCGCAAAAATTCCCACGCTTACCTGACCGTCAAACTGCCGCCTCCAATCTACCTGTCAAATGTCCTGACGGTAAATAAACTGGTTAAACACAAGCATTTTATGGTATTTTGAAATAACTTTATTTATTTTCATATTATGTGCTTCTAAATGCATCTAAGAGAACCTATCAAACCTGGGGACAGCATGCGACAGCGCCCGCAATAAGCAACGATACCTGACAACAAGCCAGCTGTCGCCGAGAAATTTCAAACCGGATGATTTCTCAGCGGCGCGCCGAGATCCACCACGATTCTTGGAAGACTCCTCACAATCATGCCGCGACACCCCGGCGAATTGTTGGCGACAGCCTAGTCGCCGGCAGTCGCTTTAAAATCACCTAAGTGGGGCAGGCCCTTTAGGCTTGGGTTTATTACTGTGACGTGTCTGGATGTACAGTGAAAAGCTTTGTTTTACATGCTAACCACTCAAATCAGACAAGACTATACATAAGTACAATCAAGTCCAACCCAAGTACAATAGAGTAAAGGATTACAAAATATAGTTCTCAGCATTGCAGCGTAACAGATCCAGAGACATAGTTCAATGAGGTAGAGGAGAATCAGACTATATAGGGTAGCTGGAGAACAGAGATCAATGATGGATGATATATTGTTTTTTGGGGAGAGAATAGGTATGTGATCGCATTGTGTTTTAGGTAACTAGCGGAAGCAACCTTGCCCTTTTGGGCCACAACCAGTGCTCTAGCAAACTATTCATCTGATTTACCAGATATATCTAACAATGCCTCCTCTTACTTGTTGGGTTTCCTGGAGCCCAATAAATCTGACCAACATGGGTTAAATTGTAAACCTGTTAAATTAGTGATGATAGCTTCCCCCAAATCTTTCAAGATTGATCATTTTGGCCTGCCAGCCCTTCATTCTGTTTCCAATAAAATCTAACTGGCCAAAATCACCACTTTTGGGTGCTAACATACCTGTAATGCTGAGGTTCAAAGGACAATAATACTGGAATGGGGTCAACATTTTTCTTTTCCCACTATTTCATTGCCATTAATAAGAAAATAAATGTCCAGAAAATAACCTTGGCATTTAGAAGGAGAAATAATGTACAGGTAATAATTATTAAATCTATTGTCTTCACAGCCCTTGTCCAACTTTCATGAGATTTGTTTATATTAAAATGGATTTTACAAGTAGAAGGAAAATATTTTGTTGATTGAAAGCATTTTAATGGAAATTTGTTAAATGGAATATATTTCTGATGTAGTCTGATGAAGGGTCCAAACCCGAAACATTAAATGTCCAATTCCCTCTGCCGATGCTGCCTGACAAATTCCTCCAGTGGATTGTTGTTTAGATTCCAGAATCTGCAGGCTCTTGTGTCCCACAATGTTTCAAATGTACCTTTTTGCCTTTCTGTTTAAGGTTGTGTTGCAACTGGCTAATATGAAATCAATCACAAAAGGCTATTCAAGATAAATCCTTTGATTTTATCCGTTTTTATATTGACGAGATAATAGGCTTCTATTGCACGCTTATTTACAAAGGTACCATAATGTACCAAAAAAATGTAGAAGAAAGTGATTCAAATCTACAATAAAATCTTCTGAATACAAAATCAAATATTGCTGGAAATGCATAGCAGGTCATCCAGAATCTGCGAACAGAAAGCACAGGTTTATGCTTCAGTTGTGTACTCTTTATCAGCACTTCTGAAGCCGAATGCTGAGTGTAGTGATTCCCAGCTTCAGTACGAAGCCAATCACTGGTTCTGTCAAGTTTTATTACTGTGGCACAGTGGTGCGATTTCTCCCAAAAGAGAATCTGCTACAGCGATAAGCTCTGGGGACTTGTCCTGTTATTTTCATATGCATGCGGATGGTTAGGAAACCTAGCTGTGAAGCAAATTTCTCTGCACCATTTTAATAAAGGTGCAGAAACATTTATAATGATTAACATCAATAATAGCTTTAGTAAATAGTTGTATTTACAGCAGAAACTCCCAGCCCTCAACAGCACTTGCTGCTGATTACGGAAAAGTCATTGGTAAAGTGCAGAAGTTAGCACGTAAATGTGTGGGGTACATTCTAGATCTATTGATCTGCAAACCAAAGGTTAGCCAATCATTTAATGGTACTTGGCTTTCATCAACATGTTTCTTCAGTCAGAATTCATCTGCCCTCAGAGAGATTTGGTCATGGGTCCAGGCACTATTTAATCTCAATTTCCTTTTCTTAGCACTCAATACTTTAAATATTCCATGTGGTTTTGTGAATGTTGCCACTGAGTGCAATAATCTAATTCATTTACTCTGCTAGTACCCAGTCATGCCTTTAAGCTCTGATTAGACTACACAAAAAAGATAACCATATTATGTAGCTTACATCAAAAGTTGAAATAGAAATTTGTATGGAACATTGTTTGCTCATGATGTTAGACTTTTTCGAATACAATATTATTTAACTTTAGCATTTTGATCCATTAGAAAGGTAAAATGAGGCAAAGTAAAATATGGGGCGAGAAAAAAGAACTGCAGATGTTGGTTTACATTAAAAGAGACAAAGAACTGGAGTAACTTAGCAGGTCAGACAGCATCTCTGGAGGATATAAATAGGTGACGTATCAGATCTGAAGGGTCCAGACCCAAATCTTCATCTAGCCATGTTATCCCGAAATGCTGCCTGACCCGCTGAATTACTCCATCTCTTTGTGTCCTAAAACATGGGGCTTATTTTCTTGATTGCTGCATAATTTGCAAAGGATAACTTAATCTGCTTTTTTTTTGTTTTACGATTACTGCTGTATAACCGACACCTGAGGTGCTCCTGGGGTGTCCTCGGGACTGCCTGCTTGCATTCTCACAGCATGCTTCCTCAATCTCTGCTTTTCAAATTAAGTTTCATTACTTCTCAATGGTGTGATCATTACTAACATCACCCAGAAGCAGCTTCCCCAACATGAGTCAGTAACTGATACCAACTTACTCTTGTGGCTGGCTTCCTTATTGAATTTCCAACTCAACCGAATAAGATGCAGAAGATACTTTAAAACCATTCATAGTGACACGAGCAAATTATGTAAGATGATGGATCAATGCCAATATCAAAATGATAAGAACTATTCCGCTGTTACCCTCAAGTGTACCGACATTCATCTTGGGGACGATCAGCCATGATCACAATGAATGGCGGTGCTGGCTCGAAGGGCCTATGTTTCTATTTGTCTATTGTGAATAAAGCCCAAGCCTGATCCTTCACTTAAGAAATCCTGTAAGAATTTACTATCTTTGTTAATTATAGAACATGAATTGAAGTGATAGTATTTTTCAGCATGATATTTTGGTAATAAAGCCGTATTTGTTTTGCTTTGTGACTCAGTGAGTTTTCAGTGATTTTGGGAAGGACAGATGCAAGGTTACCATCAAATGTAATTAGGCCCGTGGTTGTGCTCAACGTTTGGAAATAAGCACAGTGCAGTGGACATACTGTGGTGCAGTATTATTGATTACACTTCTGCTTCTGGACCCTACAGTAAATGACCAATGGTATGGTATTGTATATGATTTGTCACATGTACCGAGGTGCAGTGAGATTCATTTTTGTATACAGTTCAGTTTGACAGCACTGGGCCTCTACTTGCTGGAATATAGAAGGTTGAGGGGGGTCCTCGTTGAAACTTACAGAATAATGAAAGACATAGATAGAGTGGATGTGGAAAGGATGTTTCCACTGGTGGGAGAGTCTAGGACCAGAGGTCATAGCCTTAGCATTAAAGGCCGTTCTTTTCTAAAGGAGGTGAGGAGGAACCTCTTTAGTCAGAGGGTAGTTAATCTGTGGAACTCATCGCCACAGAGGACAATGGAGGTCAAGACAGTGGATATTTTTAAACCAGAGATAGACATATTCTTAGTTAGAATGGGTGTCAATGGTTATGTGGAGAAGGCAGGGAAATGGGATTAGGAGGCAGAGATGGTCATGGTGTGAACACACTCTAATATATAGCATTTTTTGTGCTGCAGGTGGAAAGTGGATTTCAGCCATTTATCCATTTTCATGGAGATTTTCACATTGTTATTCATGTGAGCTTCCTGTCGACAAACTGTTTTTTAGATTTCTCATATAACAGGAGCGACCCATTTCACGTCTGAAGTATATCATAGGCTGTAAAGCATTTTGGACAGTTTGAGGTTGTGTGCCACCATCCAAATGAAATTATTTCTTAATTACACTGGAGAAAATGATGTCATTGTTTATGCAAAGTATTCTTTATGAATATATAGAATTACAGTGGCAAACATTAAAGGGAAGTGAACAAAAATGATGGAGATGAAAATCCTTGGAGAGTTGAAGATCACTTATCTAACTGTAGCTTCCAAATGACCCGATTGAAGATATCAGAACGATAAGGGTGCATCATTTCTTGTTTGACTCACAAGTTTCTTTTTTTTACAAATCACAATTTCTAAAATGTTCAGAAGCCTATTTCCTCTTTCCTGACCACACAGTTCCCCTGGATGTCAATGCCTTTCTCTCTCCTTTTTAGTTTAGTTTAGAGATACAGCGTGGAAACAGGCCCTTTGTTCCACTGAGTCCACACCGACCATCGATCGCCCGCACACTAGTTCTATGTTATCCCACTTTTGCATCCTACGCACGAGGGGCAATTTACCTACACACCTGCACGTCTTTGGAATGTGGAAGGAAACCCATGTGGTCACAGGGAAAAGGTGAAAACTCCACACAGACAGCAGGATCGAACCCAAGTCTCTGGCACTGTGAGGCAGCAGCTCCACCACTACACCACGGTGCCACTTGGCCAAGTGCAACTTGTACTGATATTAGTATTGGCTTATTATTGTCATGTGTACTGGGATACAGTGAAGAAAAATGCTTTTCATGCTATCTTGGCATATCAATACCATAAATGAGTACAATAATGCCACACATGAGTACAAAAGCAGGAAATAGAGTGCAGAAAAAAGAGTGATGCAGCAACAAAAAAGTGCAGATAAAAAGGACATTAGCAAATTTGCAGATGATACTAAGCTGGGGGGTAGTGTGAATTGTGAGGAAGATGCAATAAGGCTGCAGGGTGACTTGGACAGGTTGTGTGAGTGGGCGGATACATGGCAGATGCAGTTTAATGTAGATAAGTGTGAGGTTATTCACTATGGAAGTAAGAATAGAAAGGCAGATTATTATCTGAATGGTGTCAAGTTAGGAAGAGGGGATGTTCAACGAGATCTGGGTGTCCTAGTGCATCAGTCACTGAAAGGAAGCATGCAGGTACAGCAGGCAGTGAAGAAAGCCAATGGAATGTTGGCCTTCGTAACAAGAGGAGTTGAGTATAGGAGCTAAGAGGTCCTTCTACAGTTGTACCGGGCCCTGGTGAGACCGCACCTGGAGTACTGTGTGCAGTTTTGGTCTCCAAATTTGAGGAAGGATATTCTTGCTATTGAGGGCGTGCAGCGTAGGTTCACTAGGTTAATTCCCGGAATGGCGGGACTGTCGTATGTTGAAAGGCTGGAGCAATTAGGCTTGTATACACTGGAATTTAGAAGGATGAGGGGGGATCTTATTGAAACATATAAGATAATTAGGGGATTGGACACATTAGAGGCAGGAAACATGTTCCCAATGTTGGGGGAGTCCAGAACAAGGGGCCACAGTTTAAGAATAAGGGGTAGGCCATTTAGAACGGAGATGAGGAAGAACTTTTTCAGTCAGAAAGTGGTGAAGGTGTGGAATTCTCTGCCTCAGAAGGCAGTGGAGGCCAGTTCGTTGGATGCTTTCAAGAGAGAGCTGGATAGAGCTCTTAAGGATAGCGGAGTGAGGGGGTATGGGGAGAAGGCAGGAACGTGGTACTGATTGAGCGTGATCAGCCATGATCGCATTGAATGGCGATGCTGGCTCGAAGGGCTGAATGGCCTACTCCTGCACCTATTGTCTATTGTCTATAAATTGGGAGATCGTGAATTAATTCTTAGCGTCTGAGAGATCTATTCAAAAGTCTGATAACAGTGGGGAAGAAGCTGTTCTTGAATATAATGCTTTCAAGATTTTGTCTCTTCTGCCTGACAGCGGGGGAGAGAAGAGAAAATGCCCAGGGTGCGAGTGATCCTTGATAATGTTGACTGCTTTCCCCGAGGCGAGGAATAGATGGAGATGATAGGAGAGAAGCTGGTTTGCGTGATGGACTCAGCTACATTCACAACTCTTGCAGTATTGTGACAAACCAAGCTGTGATGCACACATATTGGATGCTTTCTACGGTGCGTCTGTAGAAATTGGTGAGTGTCATCAGCCATGCCAAATTGGCTCCTTGTCTTCTGACATGACAAATTGCCTCCTCAGCATAGCTGCCTTTTCTTGGCTATAGCATCAATGTGGTTGGAACAGGACAGGTTGTTGGTGCTATATACACCTAGAAAAATGTGCATCAGCCTCCCATGCTGATGCACATTTTTCTAGGTGTAAATAGCACCAACAATCTAGTGGATGGATGCTCCTATTATATAAAAAGGCCCTGGTTGATGAGCAGGCCATTCCGTTGCAGACGCCAGCTCCTGGGAGAGTGTTGCCTGCCCACCCTCCCTTGTTTCCTATTAGTGTGGAACTCTTCATATGCAGTTGAATTGGTTTGCATCACATGATCCATTCAGCATAAGAAGTGCAGATCGAGACAAACTGAATTATGTGAAAGGCATTAATCTCGTCCGGATATTCTCTTTCCTCTTTGGGCTGGGAAATGGAGACAAAATGAAAGTGGTTGGCAGTGTTGGTTAAAGAGCTAATTACAGCTGTGAGAAGGAATGATGTGTAGGAAGACACATTAAATGAAGATTGGATTTCTAACTTTTCTCACTATTGAAGAAAAGTCATTGACCTGTAATATTAATCCTATTTCTCCCTCCACAGGCGTTACTTAGCTTGCTTGGTATTCTCATCTTTTTATGTCTTTATTTCAGATTTCTAAAAATAATCTGTATTATCGTATTTCACTTTCCAGTCAAGTAAGACTTTATGGGGTGAATTTGAAATGAAGAAGAAAAGAAAGGTATCATAATGCAAGAAACATGCTCTAGACCCCCGAGCAACGCCAAGGAAATCAAAGCAAACGCCTCAAGGCAGATTTCTGATAACTGATAGGAGCAGTCAGTTAACAAATATTAACTAAGCTGCAATCAGCATAAAAAGTCTCAAAATCCCCAAAATAGATGGAGTAAAACCTCTGATTAGTTGGTAAAAATTAGATGGAGTAGATGGTGGCGGGAAAGATACTAGAGTCAATTATTAAAGAGGTAATAACGGCACATTTGTATAGCAGTAAAAGGATTGGTCCATCAGCATGGATTTATGAAGGGGAAATCCTGCTTGATTAATCTTCTGGAAATTTTTGAGGATGTGACAAGTAAAATGGATAAAGGAGAGTTAGTGTATCTAGACTTTCAGAAAGCCTTTGATAAGGTCCCAAATGGGAGATTGATGAGCAAATTTAGAGCACATGGTATTGGGGGTAGGGTATTGACATGGATAGAGAATTGGTTGACAGACAGGAAGCAAAGAGTAGAAATAAACGGGTCCTTTTCAGAATGGCTGACAGTGGTGAGTGGAGTGCCGCAATGCTCGGTGCTGGGGCCGCAATTATTTAGAATATATATTAATGATTTGGATGATGGAATTAGAAGTAACACAAGCAAGTTTGCAAATGACACAAAGCTGGGTGGCAACGTCAACTGCGAAGAGGATGTTAGGAGGTTGCAGGGTGACTTGGACAGGTTGAGTGAGTGGACAGATGCATGGCAGATGTGGTTTAACGTAGATCAATCCACTTTGGCGGCAAAAACAATGAGGTAGATTATTATCTCTTTGGTGTCAGATTAGGTAAAGGGGAAGTGCAACGAGACCTGGGTGTCCTTATACACCAGTCACTGAAAGTAAACGTGCAGGTACAGCAGGCAGTGAAGAAAGCTAATGGCTTGTTGGCCTTCATAACGAGAGGATTTGAGTATGGAGCAAAGAAGTCCTTCTGCAGTTGTCTTGGGCCCTGGTGAGACCACATCTGGAATATTATGTGCAGTTTTGGTCTCCTAATTTGAGGAAGGACGTCCTTGCTATTGAGGCAGAGCAGCGTAGGTTCACGAGGTTAATCCCCGGGATGGCGGGACTGTTATATAAGGAAAGATTGGAAAGACTGGGCTTATATTCACTGGAGTTTAAAAGGATGAGAGGGGATCTTATAGAGACGTATAAAATTATAAAAGGACTGGACAAGCTAGAAGCAGGAAAAATGTTCCCAATGTTGGGGGAGTCCAGAACCAGGGGCCACAGTCTAAGAATAAAGGGGAGGCCATTTAAAACTGAGGTGAGAAGAAACCTTTTCACCCAGAGAGTTGTGGATTTGTGGAATTCTCTGCCACAGAAGGCAGTGGAGGCCAATTCACTGGATGAATTTAAAAGAGAGTTAGATAGAGCTTTAGGGGCTAGTGGAATCAAGGGATATGGGGAGAAGGCACACACAGGTTACTGATTGTGGCTGATCAGCCATGATCACAATAAATGGCGGTGCTGGCTCGAAGGGCCATGTGGCCTCCTCCTGAATCTATTTTCTATGTTTCTATGTAACATAGCAAAAATGTAACAATATACACAATCCCAGCATGACCTGAGACAGTCTGGATATGGGTTCTGAGAATGGACTGGATAGATGGAAGGAGTATCAGTGGGAAAAGGGTTTTGTGGCCATGATCATAATTTAGCTGGACAACCTTAATTATAGAAAAGAACAAAAAAGAAAATACACAAAGGGAGGAAATCATGGAAATGCTTGTTTTTAAAGCAAGTATATCATAATTCCAAGATTTTCTTCCTTGGTGACCCTGATTTAAATTTGGGCAGACCAAACTAAGATGAAAGTCCAGTTTTACTGCAGAAAGCTTTAGATAATTTTAACAATCTACATTTCTGTAGTGCTCTTCATGTGAAAAGAGATTTCTTTCTTGTGAAGGGAGATGTCTCAAATCATTAGCCCTGTATTTTAGGGTATTGGATCCCTTGTGAGAGGAAGGAAAAAAAATTGACAAGATGAAAGGGACAAAGAAGAAGCAAAGAGACAATTGAAGATGAAGCTAAGGTTGATCTTAAAAAGCATTGAAGAAGGCGGAGCACAAAATAAAAAATTAGAGGGTGGCACGGTAGCGCAGCGGTAGAGTTGCTGCCTTACAGCGAATGCAGTGCTGGAGACCCAGGTTCCATCCCGACTGCGGGTGCTGTCTGTACGAATTTTGGTACGTTCTCCCCGTGACCTGCATGGGTTTTCTCCGAGATCTTCGGTTTCCTCCCACACTCCAAAGACATGCAGGTTTGTAGGTTAATTGGCTTGGTAAATGTCAAAATTGTCCCTAGTGGGTATAGGATAGTGTTAATGTGCGGGAATCACTGGTCGGCGCAGACCTGGTGGGCTGAAAGGGCCAGTTTCTGCGCTGTATCTCTAAACTAAACTAAACTAAACTAAAAGGTGTCAATTCTTAGTAGAAAGATTATATAAAAATTATTGCTTGATAATGGTCCCTAAGCATTGAACGTATCCATTGGAACCAGGGCAACAATGTCATGAAGGTACAAAGATAAATAAATATAGCAATGATAAGATAGAAATTTAGGCTAAGGTATAAGATTGAAAAGAGTTCTTCGGTTCCAATACATGTACATCCCACTTTATCTGAAATGATCATGTTATAAACATCGAACACTACAGCACAAAAACAGGCCCTTTGGCCCACAATGTCCCCGCCGAACATGATGCCAAGAACAGCTCTTAAGCCCCTGTCCCACTTCGGTGATTTTTTAGGCGATTTTTTTAGGCGACTACAGGCGACTAGACTGTTACCACACGGCCTACACCACACGGGTGTTGCCTGTATGGTCGTGAGTGGTCTGCAAAGAGTCGTAGTGTTTTTCTGGTTGCCGCTGGATTTTGAAATGTTTAAAAATGCTCGGCGACTGTGGGTTATTGATCGTAGCTTGACGTCTGACGTAGGTGCTGTCGTAGGTTGTCGCCAGGTGACGTAGGTTGTCTTTTAACTGCCACTATCTTATCTGCCTCAACCACCACCGCTGGCAGTATGTTCCTGGCACTCACCACCCTTTGTGTAAAAACCTTGCCTCGCACATCTTTGTTAAACTTTGCTCCTCTCACCTTAAACAATGCCCTCTGGTACATGATTTTTTTTCCAACTCTGAAAAAATGTTCTAACTGTCTATCCTGTCTAACTGGCTATACCTCTCATAATTTTATGTATAAACTAGACCAAGTAGACCCGTTGGGCCCAAACCTCTCCTGCATTGGTGCAGCATCCTTTCCTCCCCCACTCCTCCCTCCCTTCTCCCCCTCCCCCTTCCCCCTCCCCTCCCCCTCCTCCTCCCTCCCTCCTCCCCTCTCCTCTTCCTCCCCTCCCTCCACCCCCTCCCCTTCCCCTCCCTCCTCCCCTCCCCCTCCCTCCTCCCCACCCCTCTCCTCCTCCTCCTCTCCTCCCTCCCCTCCCTCCTCTCCCTTCCCTCCTCTCCCTCCCTCCACCCCCTCCTCCTCCCCATCCCCTCCTCCCCCACTCCATCCCCCTCAACCCCTCCTTATCCTCCCTCTTCCCCCCCCCCTTCCTCCCTCCCCCCTAGGAGTTAGAATTAAACTTTAAAATGTGAATAACTTTAAAAATATAACACCGATTTCAATGAAACTTCTTCCATTGGTACCAAAGGGACGACGGTGTGTAAAGTGGGCCTAGAATTGTTGCGCTATCGTGCACCGTTTTGACTGTAGTTCAGGAACAAACAAACAAACAAACAAACGAGAGTTTTAGTATATAGATTTAAGGATGCTTTATTGTACAAAGAAAGGTGATCTTTTTGTATAACTAAAGCTTTTAATAAATACCTTTCCTGAAATAACTGCAATATCTGGTTTGCATTGAGCTTCTGAATTGAATTTTTTTTCCGTATTTTCACAGCCTCTTATCCCTTAAGCAGTGCATGCATCAGATGTAATCTCATGTATGTGCTGTACAGATGGGACTTTACTTGGGCTGTTTACTCAGATCCAGTGCAAACTATTTGACTTCATAATGGATTTTAAATGATCAGCTGGAATTGCACATTTTGAAGCTGTTCTATTTTTAAAATGGAATTTCAGTTGGATTATCTGTACGTTGATACAAAACTGAAGAGGGCACTTGCATTTTAATGGAACAGAGGACAATCAATGCTCTTACTATCCAGGACAAATAATCTACAAGGAACTTGCACCTTAAACCTCTCTAAACAAATCCTTTCAGTTGACAAATGGTTGACAATTTTTTTAAAAATGTGAAAATATATGACCTGCTAAAAACTGTACTTTTCAATCCCAGAGGACTCTTTAGTGCAATTTGGCAGCCCAGCTAAAATAGCTCTCATCATCTGTTATCTATTTCACGAGGTACAGAATCTCATGGATGTGAGGTTTTGTCAGAGTACCAGCTCCTCGGCTAAATTGAACTTCCTGCAGGTCAATCATAGGGCAACCTTGAAAACAGTTGTAGACAAAGCCAGCACGGAGGAAGATAATCAGGATGATCAGGCAATTGGCTGGCAAAAGAATATCAACAATAAAAATTATTCCAAAATAGACAAATTATCCAGTCTACAAGAATGAAAATGATTCAATTGAAGTAGCCCTCCGATTAATTTAATTATTTTAATTCTTAAATTTTGCTTGCAAAATGTGATGACAAGATTTGCCATCTGTGAGAAAAAGTGAATCTATCGTGCACGTAAATTCTTAAATCTTCATATACATATTATTTTTATAACAAGGTAAGAGTTCAATAAAACATTTCAACAAGGACTTTTTTTTAGATTTTATCAACAAGGGAGATTAATTAAGTGTAAGTATCTTCCCAAGACAACAGGTTTACTCTCTCCATCCAGTCATTGTCAGAGAATCACCTACAATAGATATTCTGCCCCACTCCCACAAAGCCTCCTTACCTCCAGTGCATTCAGATAGTAATCAGACCCCTTCACTTTTTCCACATTTTGTTATCATCATATCATATCATATCATATACATACAGCCGGAAACAGGCCTTTTCGGCCCTCCAAGTCCGTGCCGCCCAGTGATCCCCGTACATTAACACTATCCTACACCCACTAGGGACAATTTTTACATTTACCCAGCCAATTAACCTACATACCTGTACGTCTTTGGAGTGTGGGAGGAAACCGAAGATCTCGGAGTAAACCCACGCAGGTCACGGGGAGAACGTACAAACTCCTTACAGTGCAGCACCCGTAGTCAGGATCGAACCTGAGTCTCCGGCGCTGCATTCGCTGTAAAGCAGCAACTCTACCGCTGCGCTACCGTGCCGCCCAGTTATGTTACAACCTTATTTTTAAATGGATTAAATTACACACAATACCCCAGAATGAAGAAGCGAAAACAGGTGTTTAGAACTTTTTGCAAAATAATTAAAAATAAATAACTGAAATATCACATTTACATAAGTATTCAGACCCTTTGCTATGACAGTCAAAATTGAGCTTAGGTTCATCCTGTTTCCATTGATTATCCTTGAGATGTTTCTGCAACTCGATTGGAGTCCAGCAGTGGTCAATTAAGTTGATTGGACATGATTTGGAAAGGCACATACCTGTCTATATAAGGTCCCACAGTTGACAGTGCATGTCAGAGCAAAACCCAAGCCATGAAGACGGAGGAATTATCCGTAGACCTCCGAGACAGGATTGTGTCGAGACACAGATCTGGGGAAGGGTATAAATTTCTGCAGCATTGCACGTCCCGAAAAGCACAGTGGCCTCCGTCATTCTTAAATGGAAGGACTTTGGAACCACCAGGACTCTTCACAGAGCTGGTCGTCGGGCCAAACTGAGCAATCGGGGAGAAGGGCCTTGGTCAGGGAGGTGACCAAGAACCCGATGGTCACTCTGACAGAGCTCCAGAGTTCCTCTGTGAAGAAGGAAGAACCTTACAGAAGAACAACTTTATCTGCAGCACTCCATCAATCAGGCCTTTGTGGTAAAGTAGCCAGACGGAAGCCACTCCTCTGTAAAAACCACATGACAGCCCACTTGGACTTTGCCAAAAGGCACCTAGAGGACTCTCAGACCATGAGAAACAAGATTCTCTGGTCAGATGAATCCAAGATTGAATTCTTTGGCCTGAATGCCAAGCGTCACGTCTGGAGGAAACCAGGCACCGCTCATCACCTGGCCAATACCATACCAACGATGAAGCATGGTGGTGGCAGCATCATGCTGTGGTGATGATTTTCAGTGCCAGGAATTGGGAAACTAGTCAGGATCGAGGGAAAGATGAACGGAGCAAAATACAGAGAGATCCTTGATGAAAACCTGCTCCAGAGCGTACTGGACCTCAGACTGGGGCGGAGGTTCACCTTCCAACAGGACAACGATCCTAAGCACATTGCCAAGACAACGCAGGAATGGCTTTGTGACAAGTCTGTGAATATCCTTAAGTGGCCCAGCCAGAGCCTGGACTTGAACCCGATCGAACATCTCTGGAGGGTCCTGAAAATAGCTGTGCATCGATGCTCCCCATCCAACCTGACAGAACTTGAGAGGATCTGCAGAGAAGAATGGGAGAAATTACCCAAATAGAGGTGTGCCAAGCTTGTAGCATCTTACCCAAGAAGACTGTAATCGCTGCCAAGGGTGCCTCAACAAAGTACTGAGTAAAGGGTCTGAATACATATAAATGTGATATTTCAGTTATTTTGTTTTAATTACTAAACACCAGTTTTCGATTTTTTATTATGGGCTATTGTGTGTAGATTGATCATAAAAAAAAATTGAATTTAATCCATTTTAAAATGCTGTAACGTAACAAAATGTGGAAAATGTGAAGTTGGCTGAATACTTTCTGAATGCACTGTATGTACAATGGAATGAGACTGCAGTTCCATTCTTTTCTTTCTAGATGTGGAAAGAGAAATCACCTGCAGTGGATTCACTTCACACTCCTGCAACATTACATCTGATGTCTCCGAAGAATCTATTCTTGACCCTCCCTGGATGCACATAAACTCTGTCCCCAGGTTCATTGAACATACATTAGAACATAGAAAAGTACAAAATGTGTTGGAAAGAACTGCAGATGCTGGTAGAAATCGAAGATAAACACAAAATGCTGGAGTAAATTAGCAGGACAGGCTGAGATCCAGAGATGTTGTCTTTCCCACTGAGTTACTCCAGCATTTTGTGTCTATAGAAAGGTACAACACAGGAACAGACACTTTGCCCCACAATGTCTGTGCCAAACATGATGTCAAGTTAAGCTAACCTCCTCTGCATACTTTGACAGCACCTCCTTGTTGGCCTTCATGACAAGAGGAGTTCAGTATAGCAGCAAAGAGGTTCTTCTGCAGTTGTACAGGGCCCTAGTGAGACCACACCTGGAGTACGATGTGCAGTTTTGGTCTCCAAATTTGAAGAAGGACATTCTTGCTATTGAGGGAGTGCAGCGTAGATTCACTAGGTTAATTTACAGGATGGCGGGACTGTCGTATGTTGAAAGACTGAAGCGACTGGGCTTGTATACACTGGAATTTAGAAGGATGAGAGAGGATCTTATTGAAACATATAAGATTATTAAGGGATTGGACACGCTGGAGGCAGGAAACATGTTCTCAATGTTGGGGGAGTCCAGAACCAGGGGCCACAGTTTAAGAATAAGGGGTAGGCCATTTAGAACGGAGATGAGGAAAAACTTTTTCACTCAGAGAGTTGTAAATCTGTGGAATTCTCTGCCTCAGAAGGTAAATTCTCTGAATGCATTCAAGAGAGAGCTAGATAGAGCTCTTAATGATAGCGGAGTCAGGGTGTATGGGGAGAAGGCAGGAATGGGGTACTGATTGTGGATGATTAGCCATGATCACATTGAATGGTGGTGCTGGCTCGAAGGGCCGAATGGCCTGCTCCTGCACCTATTGTCTATGGTCCTTCCTCAGATGCCACTCTGATCCCAAACACTGGCAGACAGGCCAGGAGGGGCCAACCTTCAGTACCATTGAGCTGAGGCTACAGCCAAAATACCTGCTGGGCAGCAAGGCAGAAAGACCTGTTCGGCCACAGGCCTGTCCATACCCCAGCAGCAGGCCTGGCTCGCCCACCGCAGAACCGAGAACCCGCAGGGAGAGGGAAGCTGCCAAGCCCAGCCCTTGCTCATCCCGAGGTCCAGAGAACCGGAGCAGAGGAGGGAGGGAGTCAGTGACAGCAACAGTCGCTGGAACAAAGGTCCAGTAAGAGGAACCGGTGTTCTACCTTCTGCACCCTCAAGGCCGGGTGCAGGATGTGCTCCCGGGGCACAAAGGCTGAAGGTGGCCAGGTGAGGAGAGGGATGATGGTTCACTGGACAATCCGGAATGGAGGCGACAGCTGCCATGAGCCTTTATGACCAGCTGCAGCTAGGACTGTAAAAATGTTGCCACAACATGGCGACTCTTGCATATGCTCTCAGTGGGGGAGGGGGAGGGGAGAGAGGGGAGGAGAGAGAGGGGGAGAGGGAGAGGGAGAGAGGGGGAGAGAGAGAGAGAGGGAGAAAGAGGGAGAGAGAAAGAGAGAGATGACACGACATCAAGGCAAAGACTGAGTGAGTGGTCAAACGTCAAATCGCAAGTCCCCACTCTTCAAGGCAAAGACTGAGCCGCCGGGACAAGGCGGACATCGCCACGCCTCCTCCTTCAACATCAGGACTGAGCTGCCAGGACAAGCCACATGTGGAATGAATGAACTGCAGGGTCAAGCTTGTGATCGCCGTGCCTACTCCTTCAAGATCAGGACTGAGCTGCTGGAAAAGCCCGTGATCGCCACCACCCCCTCAGGTGGGCACACACAAGAAGGGGCTGGACCCTCTTGCAGGCCTGGTCCTTCTTGTCACTATAAATAAACCATATCACAGGAGTTCACCCTACTGCGATTGTCGATGTAGTCATTATCTGGTAGAGCCGTGGCCTCGTATCATCAGAGACCTGGATTTGATCCTGACCTTGGACGCTGCCTGTGTCGAGTCTGCACGTTCACCCGACTGAGAGTGACCACGTGTGTTTTCTCCCAGTATTCCATTTTTCTTCCACATCCTAAAGTACAGGTTTGTACATTAATGGCCTCTGTAAAATATCCCCCCGAGTGACTAGGGAGTGGATGAGAAAGTGGGTTAATTTAGAACTAGTGTGAACGGGTGATTGATGGTCAGCATGACCTTGGTGGGCTAAATAGCCTGTTGATTTATAGGGGTCAAAAAATCATCAGAGGAATAGATAGGGTGAATGCACAGAATCTCTTTCCCAGGATAGGGGAATCAAGAACTAGTGGGTATGGTTTAAGGTGAGAAGGAAAATATTTAATAGGAACCTAATGGTCAACATTTTCACATAGAGGGTAGGGTGGTGGGTATATGGAATGAGCTGACAGAGGAAGTCGTTTTTAAAGACATTTGGACAGGAACATGAAAGCGATTGATGATAAAGCCAGCATTTATTGTCCTGAATGATGAGACGGTAAAGTGTAAATTCAATGGTTCAATGGTCCTTTATAGTCACTTGTACTGAGCTGCAGTGAAATTTGATTTGCCATACAGTCATACCAAAAAAAAGCAGCAAGATACATAACTACATGAAGATTAAACATAGACTTAAACAGCCACCGCAGCGGCGTGTGAGAATCCCCAGGGCACACAGCATAAACGGAGACCCACAGCCATCAGTTCAATGTCCGGGCCATACACACGCTCCTTCATCGTGATGTGACCAGAGTGGTACCGACCGCTGTCACTTTCTCTGCAGTTCCCGTCTGCCCGAACAGTCAGTAGGCTGTCCCCACTCACACTAGACTCCGGAATGTCCTCCAGGAGCAATGTCCCCACAAACACCGAGATCACTGCACTCACAGCACTCCCTCCGAGTCCTCACCAGTGCAGGCAGCACGTCCATCTTGTTTTTCGGTGACCTCACATTCCCCACTGTGATGAAAGGCAAATAACATATACCTTCTTTCCTCCTTTTCTCTCGCGTTCATGGCAATCGAAGCATCTGCAGTGGAGGCGATTGAAGCTCCCGCGGTTGGCGATCGAAGCCCCCGCAGTCTGCAATCAAAGCCCCCTGCATCGGGGAGGTCGAAGCTCCTACGGTTGGAGCTCCCGAAGTCGATCCCTAACAAAGGGACTGCCAGCTCCATGATGTTAAGGCCGCAGTGCGGACGGAGATATGATACGGATTAAGTCGCATCTCCGTCGAGGGAAGAGATACAAAAGGTCTCCCCCCACCCCCACATAATACAAAAACTAAAGATACACGAAAACATACAAGTAAAAAACAGACTAAAAACACCAAAAGAAGAAAGGGACGAGGAGACAGGCTGTTGGCGAAGCTGCCATGTACGCCACCGCCCATTGCTGCCATGTACGCCACCGCCCATTACTGCCATGTACGCCACCGCCCATTGCTGCCATGTACGCCACCGCCCATTGCTGCCATGTACGCCACCGCCCATTGCTGCCATGTACGCCACCGCCCATTGCTGCCATGTACGCCACCGCCCATTACTGCCATGTACGCCACCGCCCATTGCTGCCATGTACGCCACCGCCCATTGCTGCCATGTATGCCACCGCCCATTGTATTAGTCAGTCTGCCATTATATCAAAGCTAGGCAACTTATCATCCCTGAAAGTCATAAGACCAGATGGATTTTTAGGAATGTCCAGTAAATTTAGGTCATCGTCAATTCTAATTTAATGTAATTGTTTAAATTCCCCAGCTGCTGTGGTGGGATTACAGCTCATCTTTCTGGATCCATGGTAATTCTGGCAGCTAGTTCAGTAACCTAATCACTTTGTTCATTGTTCTACCTGGGACATGTGACAATAAAACACTCTTGACTCTTGTTGCTGTAGAAACAAGGAACTGCAGTTGCTGGTTTACAAATAAAAATACACAAAGTGCTGGGTCAGGCAGCATCCCTGGAAAATATCCGAACCTGAAAGTCACCTATCTATGTTCTCCAAGGGTTCTGCCTGACCTGCTGAGGTACTCCAGCACTTTGTGTCTTTTATTTTATTATGTTCCTGTAATGATATTGTATTCCTTCTTTACGAGCATATTCATGGTTTAGCTGCATACATGTCAGGATATGAATGTGTGCTCTATCGCGAGGAAAGACATTGCATTGCCTTGCTGCTGCCTCATGGGAACACTTGTGTAGAAATCACATTGTATAGCCCCATGTTTCAGTATGCCGAGTGATTTGATTTCAATGAAATATAAATAATAGTGGAACTATACAAAGTCTTTGATTTTCCTTCCATGTTTTCTTTGCAACTTACATACTGGATGCACGGACACAAGCCCAGACACATGCAATGACAAAGTATGTACACTTCTACCCATAATTTTCACACGCTCGTGTACGACCTAGTCGCTAACTGGGTACTTATTAAATACGACGTCTTCACAACATAGGTGAGGCATGTTTTACTGCCAATTAAAGGGTATTTGCATGGCAATCTCACAGGTAACGGAGTCCGAACCTAAGAACCTGCCTCGGGTTGTCTCCCCCTTGAGTTCCTCACACCATCACTACCCCAGTAGGGACTCAAACCATCTCCCTACCAAACACGCAACCCTTTCCATATTCCTGCACCACATTCTGTCAACTAACCCTCCCCACCAAGACCATCAACTCCTCCACTGACTCCCGATGGCCTCCAGCTACCAGTTCACCATAACCAGCATCTCCCCATTTCCCATGGCAGCACTCATTACCATGCACTGCTTGTACCATTGAATCTCCCAACAGTCCTCCCTCCCCCAAAACAGGTCATGGCCTCCCACTGGTTAATACAACGAAACAGGCACATTGCAGTGTCTAGCCATTTGAATTTTGTCTTGTTCAAATGTTACTCCTTGCTCTATTTTAAGATGGGTAGCATTTCTGCCCTTTGGGAAATCTAAAATAATGGAAGATTTTGTTTCATACTAAAAAATAGATGACAATCCATCAGGGGAAAAGCTTTCAGTTGGCGGATGAACTTACATCAATACTCTTGGGTTTTCAGTTACACTGGAATAGAAATGATTCGTAGCTACTCCGTGAATGTTGCAGTGGAAATGGGTGCTCCCAGTGTAGAACAGTTCTCTGGGGCCCATGAGTGTTTGACAAATTGGATTCAGTCATGGTGATTTTTGGATGGAGATGCACTGTAACCTACTAGTGAAAGAAAGGCTGTCACCTCCACTGATGGACGCAGTATTAGAGTTTGAATTATGTTTCCTGAAATGTCATGTCAAACTGTTGTACACTGCAGTCTGTTTTCAAGCTAACAAAAGCAATCTGAGCTCCAAAAATTATATTTCCAGCCTGTCATTTTAATTTCCAAAAGGTTTACTTTGACAAATATCTGGAATTGTTTTCTCTGCCAAGATTGTTGCAGTGGTGGGATTGTTGTTGTTGCCCAGTGATTCCTTTCATTCTTTGCAAGTGCTGTCTCATTGAGTTCCTCCAGCAATTTGTTTCTTACACAGTGAGTCATTTGATTTGCACAGAGAGAGAGCACTGACTGCAGGGAACATAAGAGGGTGTTATATAATTTGCATTCTAATTAATTTCTTAGTTAAATGTTTTTTTCATTGTGTTTCGGTGTTATTTTTATTTGTAACTAGACCAAGTGGACCCGTTGGGCCCACAACTCATTGGGTTGCCATTGTGACATGGGAAAATGGGGCTTTTTTCTTTAAAATAAATGGCTTAAAAAACCATCTCAATGAAAATCGCGATTTTTCGTTAAAATTGTGTTTTTTTTCTGCATTGGTCTAACACCCTCCCCTCCCCTCACTCACTCCATCCCCACAACTCCCCTTCTTCCCCACCCACTCCCCCCTTCCCTTCCCACCCCCCAGTCACCCACTCCATCCCCCCTTATCCCCCCCTCCATTCTTAGGGAGGGGTTTGGGCCCAGCGGGTCTGCTTGGTCTAATTAGTCTGACCTTTAACTGTTCGGCGGCGGCTCCGGGGCTGAGCGGTGAAGGAGACGCCCGTGGCTGAGAGCGGCAGCAGCGGCGGTGATGGCTAAGCGGCAGCTGAAGGCTCAGCGGCGTCGGCAGCGATGGAGACGCCTGGGGTTTAGAGTGGGAAGAAGCAGCGGCAGCTCCAGGGCTGAGCGGTGATGGAGACGCCCGGGGTTTCGAGTGGCGGCGGTGATGGTGGGGCGAGGGCTCCGGGGCTCAGCGAGGCGGCAGCGATGGAGACGCCCAGGGTTTAGAGCGGCAGTGGGAGCGGCGGCCATGATGGAGATGCCCGGGGTTTCGAGCGGTGGCAGCGGTGATGGCGGGGCGGGGACCCCAGGCCATGATGCAGACGCCCGGGGTTTGGAGCGGGAGCGGCGGTGACGCTCCCACCACTTGGGCCGCGGAACCAAACGGGCGTCTGGCGGGAAGTGGGATGACGAAAATGACGACCTTCTCCCCAACTGCGCACGCGCAGTCACCCGGCAGCCATCTTACGTAAGTGTAGGCGCTGGTCTGGCAGCCATCTCAGATGAGGACCAGCCCCAACTGCGCATGCGCTGGTTTTTAAAACCTTTAAAATGTGAATAACTTAAAAAATATAACACCAATTTCAATAAAACTACCATTTTTACCATTATAGCGACGACGGTGCATATGGTGGGCCTAATTCACCTATCTGTTACAGTGCTATCGTGGTACAGTTTTGGCTGAAGTTCAGTCACAAATAAACAAACAAACGAGAGTTTTAGTATATAGATAACTATAAAACGATATTTGCATTGGAATAGCTTTTGAATGCAACAGGAACTTTCAGAAGCATTCATTCAATTATCATATGTGTCAAATAAATCAAATCAGCAAGGGAGGCCTTGAAGACAAATTCATGGAGTGTATTTGAGCTGATTTCTAAGAGCAATACCTTGAAAATCCAACTAGGGAATGGATTATTTTAGATCTGGCATTATGTAATGAGACAGGATTAATAAATGATCCCTTAGGGAAAAGTGATCATAGCATGTTAGAATTTAAAATTCAGTTTGAGGGTGAGAAACTTGGAAGTGAAACTCATGTTTCTAAACTTAAATAAAGGGAATAACAGTGGTATGAAGACAACATTGGCTAAAGTGTTCTGAGGAAAAAAAGATTAAAAGGTAAGTCGGTAGACCAGTCATGACAGATATTTAAGGAGATGTTTCTTTAATCTTTCAAAGCAATGTTCCATTCTACATTTCCTTAACACCTGCTTTGATCCATCGTTTTCACACCTTACCCTTCCATATCTCTGGACTCCCTCTCCCCTGACCCTGAGTCTAAAGAAGGGTCTCGATCCGAAACATCAACCATTCCTTCTCTCTAGAGATGCTGCCCTTCCCACTGAGTTACTCCTGCATTTTGTGTCTATCTTTGATAGCTGCCCAAGCGAAATATGAGGTGCTGTTCCCCCCATTTGCGTTGGGCCTCACTGTCTCCAGGACAGAAAGGTCTGTGTGTGAACGGCAGGGAGAAGTTAGTGTTTAGGAACCCGGAGATCACGTAACCTACAAACTGCACGTCTTTGGAATGTGGGAGGAAACCGGTGCACCCAGAGAAAACCCATGTGTTCACAAGGAGAACGTACAAACCTCATACAGACAGCACCCGTAGTCAGGATTGAACCCAGGTCTCTGGCGCTCTAAGGCAGCCACTGGACCACCCCAGAATTATGGAGGCATAATTAATGAAGTCAGTCTGAGTGGAATTAACAGAGATTTGAATGACATGAGGACTGATCGAGGGGGTGGGGTGTGGGGGGGGGAAGGGAGTGTGTTGGTGTTGAGGCCACGGTTGGATCCGCGATAATCCTTTTGAATGGCAATGCTGGCTTGAGGATCTGATGGACCTACTATTTCATTCATTTTTATTTATGAATTTGACTGCTTTTTAAAATGGCGGTCAATATTTTTTTCTCTGCTGTTTCGCAGGCAGGATAAGTTCTGGACACATCATAAAGTGCCATTAAATTGCACGTTGAAGAATCAGCCAGAACCTAGCAACAAGTTGTCAATTGAGGTTGTCTGCCAATACATGTACATTTACCATGTAGATCAGTGGGTGAGTTCAGGCAGTTTGTCACTTGCAACAATTTAGTTTAGTTTCATTTAGTGATACAGCGCGGAAACAGGCCCTTTGGCCCACCGAGTCCGCGCCGACCAGCGATCCCCGCACACCAACACTATTCTACACACACTAGGGACAATTTACAATGATACCAAGCCAATTAATCTACAAACCTGTCCGTCTTTGGAGTGTGGTAGGAAACCGGAGATCCTGGAGAACACCCATGCAGGTCACGGGGAGAACATACAAACTCCATACAGACAAGCACCCATAGTCAGGATCGAACACAGGTCTCTGGCTTAGTAAGACAGGAACCCTACCGCTGCGCCACGGTGACGCCCATTCTCATCCATCAGTTTGAGGACATTAGGGGAATTGGGAATCGTTCCTTGCAAAACGGCGGCATCCAGTAAACCGGCATCGCTGGTTGACTTCGAATTACCAGGAGGTGGAATTCTTTGCCCCAATCAGCCTTGTAAACATTCATAAACATTTATCTCCTGAGCTACCCATCAATTACACAGCCCCAAAAATATGCAGAATATGCAATTCCAATTACACCTGGAATTCTAGTTTTCACATCTGAAACAGGGAGGTGCCCAATTAAGTGTGAAGTAGATGTTCTTCACCAAGGTATCAACTGGAACAGAAGAAGGAACATTAAGTACCAACTAGTCACACTACTGAATTTTGGAACTTGTTTCTTCTTGTTAGTGCATTTTTTGGTTATATAATCATACAGTTATTGAATCTACTTGATGCTTATTACAATATTAGATGTATAACTTTATCTTCCAGATATTATACATTTTGGAAGCCACCTTTCTAGCCAATCATTAACAACTTCATTATTAAAGGGATGATCTTCTTGCGCTCCCGGCTTCCATATTAACGTAAAGATAGACACAAAATGCTGGAGTAACTCAGCATTAATATATTAAGATCATTAATTAATATTATGATAATATTAATACAATAGCATTTTGTGTCTAACTTTGGTATAAACCAGCATCTGCAGTTCCTTGTTATGACATTCCATATTAACATGTCACCTCAATCTATATAGTTTAGAAAAAATCTGAAAGAGAAAGTTCCTTTTTGGACTAAAAGATTCCAGAAGGAAGTGCTTGCTCTGGGGTATTTACAAAATCCAGTGTTAGGTATGAGCTGTGAATATCGATAAATACAAACAAACAAGAGGCAGGATTCTTCTTTTCTACAAGACTTGAGAGATTTCAAAAAGCTGAGTAGGCTTTTTGAAGTCGCAAACATAGTATACATTGTCACATGAGAGCTTTTGGAGTGAAGACAACATATTAGTCTTATGATATATGTGCCACTATTGTTGTTATGATTGGCTTTATTGTATGCCGTGTATTATACTAGTGGCCGATATATTTATGGTAATTATGTTATGCATTGTGAAAGTCAAGTCAAGTCAAGTCAATTTTATTTGTATAGCACATTTAAAAACAACCCACGTTGACCAAAGTGCTGTACATCTGATTAGGTTCCAATGGAAAAAAAAAAAAAATGAAAAAAAAAAAAAATGAAACATACAGTAGCACGCAAACAGTTCACAGCGCCTCCTCAATGAGCCTCAAATGCTAGGGAGTAGAAATAGGTTTTGAGCCTGGACTTAAAGGAGTCGATGGAGGGGGCAGTTCTGATGGGGAGAGGGATGCTGTTCCACAGTCTAGGAGCTGCAACCGCAAAAGCGCGGTCACCCCTGAGCTTAAGCCCAGACCGCGGGATAGTGAGTAGCCCCAAGTCGGCCGACCTGAGGGACCTGGAGTTAGAGAGGGGGGTTAGAAGATTTTTGATGTAGGGGGGGAGTGTCCATTTAGGGCTTTGTACGTGGTAAGTAAAGACAACAGAAATTAGGAAACACTTCAAAGATACAAGAGTCAAGAGTGTTTTATTGTCATATGTCCCAGATAGAACAATGAAATTCGTACTTGCTGCAAAAATATGTAAACATAGTGCGCTGTAAACAATAAACGAGAGAAAAAAAAGTCAGTATATATGCACATATTCACAAGTACATGCGCACACACACACACACACACACATACACAGATTATATATATTTATATATATACACACATAACAGAACATAACAGAGCTTTATTTGTCGTTCGGTACCGAAGTACCGAACGAAACAACATAGCAGTCATAGAAAAAAAAAGAACACAAGACACATAACCCCAACACAAACGTCCATCACAGTGACTCCAAACACCCCCTCACTGTGATGGAGGCAACAAAACTTCCACTCTCTTCCCCACGCCCACGGACAGACAGCTCGTCCCCGACCGACCCGCACAGTCCCCGCACCGGGCGCTGAAACGTCCCGCGGCCGAACCGGGCGATGAAAGGCCCGCGACCGAGCCTTGCGCAGCTAAGTCCCGTGGTCGAGCCGCACCGGGCGATGTCAAGTCCGCAGTCGAGCCGCACCAGCGATGAAAAGCCCCGCAGTCGAGCTGCACCGGGCGATGTTAAGCCCCGCAGCCGAGCTGCACCGGGCGATGTTAAGTCCAGCGGCCAAGCCGCACCGGGTGATGTAAAGTCCAGCGGCCAAGCCGCACCGGGATGTAAAGTCCAGCGGCCAAGCCGCACCGGGATGTAAAGTCCAGCGGCCAAGCCGCAGCGGGATGTAAAGTCCAGCGGCCGAGCCGCAGCGGGCGATGTTAGGCCCCGCAGCCGAGCCGCACCCCGCGCCGTGAGGAAGAGAAAAGTTCCCCCCCCCCCCCCACCCACACCACCACCCCCTCCCACACATACACAACCAAAAAAATATATATAAAAACCATCCCAACACCGACACACAACAAAAAAAAGACGGACAGACTGCTAGTCAGCCGCTGCCGTTAGGCGCCGCCACATACTCAAAAAATAAACAATAGTAGTGCAATAATAATAATAAAAATAATAATAATCTATTGTAGTTCAGAGCTTATTTGAGATTCCTGAACCTGGAAGTTACAGTTTTCAGCCTCCTGTACCTTCAGTGGTGAAATGAGTGTGTGGACAGGATGGTGTGGGTCTCTGATGATGCTGGCTGCCTTTTTGAGGCAACAACTCCGCTAAATCCCTTCGATGGTGGGGAGGTCAGAGCCGATGATGAACTGGACAGTGTTCACAACTTTTTGCAGTCTTTTCCGCTCCTGGATGTTCAAGTGGCCGAACCAGGCCATGATGCCACCAGTCAATATGCTCTTTACTGTGCACCTGTGGAAGTTCAAGACAATCCTCTTTGAATCCTCTTTGACAATCCTCTTTGACAAGATAGATTTTAGAGCATAAGCTGTGATGGAACAGTAAGAGGCAATTTAAATACATTTTAAATTGTGCATGTGAAGGGTAGACTTTGCATTATTTCCCAAGATTCCCCTATTTTAATAACCTAAGGTTGAGGAGATACCTGTAAAACACATGAATTGGACAAATGAAACCTGAGGAGATGAACTAGGATGACAAATAATGTCTTCACAAATGATGCCTTCTTCTTCTTAGGTAGTCCCTTGGGGTTGATGATGACTTGCTTCTATTCCACTATTCCACTGTGGCAGACCCACAGAATATTCATTTGGTCCCTTGAGGAAATGAAGCCTTCTTACATATTGTGCAATATGCAACAATGTTGTTCTGGCGCTATAAAAAGTTCGAAAGATGGTGGTTTGTTCAGGCAAGCAACTTTCCTGTGCCAAATTCAGCTGATGTAATAGTGAATTCCGGGAATATGGTGAGAATACACACTAAAAATTGGCCTGTTTTGTGTAACACTTAAAATATAAGGCAATTAATTGCTTAATTTATTTTGTCCAATTACACTTTAAAATAAATTCAACAACATTCAATTTATGTTCAAACAAATTCCAGATATGAGGTTAAACACCAATAAATGTTTGGAATACTCAATTCTATTTGTGCCTGCTAATTTCTGAACAAAACAGTATCCATTATTGCAATAATTAGATATCTTTGTTAGGTAATTCAAGTAATAAAACTTGAATGTTGAGTTCATTCTGTTATTGAGTATCCCTTTGATAAAAGACAATGACAGCTGTTAATCCACAAGATAAAGCATAATCCTTTCATGACAGTAACATTAGGCTGCAGTCTAATGGATTTTTCTTGTCAGTATTAATTCTTTTAAATCTGTGTCTGTTGTTTGATTAGTTGAACTTTATTAGAACTAAAAAGACCCTCATACCATTATTCTGATTGAGCAATGAGATTGCCTTGCTGATAAAACACAATAGGTGTTTATTTCAGCAAACCTTGACCAGTTACAAATGATTGTTTTGCTGATCAATTGTCCTCCTTGGGAAAGGTATTACAGAAGATATTCAATTTCTTATCAGAGAAATAAAGCACTAACACTGCACCAATCTTCCCTTACTTAATCCACAAAACAAATGCAGTTGATGGTAGCTCAAGTAACTTTTTTAATGATCAATATTGCCCTTCAGAAACAATTGCAAAGCGCTACTTGTGAAATCGAGGCCTTGAGCTTCTCAAACAGATGATGCAGATATGGCAAAATCATTCTGAAATTATATACCAGGGGTTACTGTATTGTGCCAGGAACAGTGCAACAGTAGATTCTCTAATGTAGTCCTAATTGTTTGTAACTGATTTCCACAAAAGAACCAAATCACTGGAAGAAATTAGGCTTTTCAGCACTTGTCAAAGCCAGTAGCTCATCAAGCAGCTGAACAAATGTGTATCTTTTGTTAAAAACCTTATTTGAAAATATATGGCAGCAATTAAATGTATGCACAGATAGCTGTTCCTATCATATACACGGAGGTTAATTTCTCAGATACTTTAACAGTTAATACAGCTTTAATCACAAAACACGATATGAAATGAATGCACAAAATTCTCAACGCCTTCTAGTTGATGCTGATTTTGAGTCAGCCTTTGGTTTGAGGTCTAGTCCATGCATTTTAAGAGCCATTTTGCCTCGTGTTCTTTCAGTGTCTCATAATTACATAAAAATTAACAGTAAGCTGCAGAATTGGCACTTCACAAATATTGCTCTTCAGAAATAATGGTGCCCTGCTGTGCAATTAAATAAAGCAGCTTCTGAAGCTAAATTCAACACTGGTTATCATGTGACTGTAAAATTAAGCCAGATATAGTAGCTGCATGATGAATGAAGGATCGAGGTAATCAGCCAAACATTCAAAAGGGTATTTCTGTGAGAAGTGATTATCATTGGCTGCGATATATAGTTCGATGTTTCATTAACAGTGTGGGAAATTTTGGTTATTTGAACCTGATACCAGGACTAGTATTAATAAGCTACAGAATAAAACATGAATTAATAGTTCCACCAATTACAAAAGCAATTCCAGGGGTCGCTGGCACAGGTCAGCTGCCCATGGTCACACATCTGGCTTGAATGCAGAAGATCTGATGATGATACTTTATTGTCACTTGTACCTGGGTGAAGTGAAATTCTTTGTTTTTTGCACACAAAGTACATAAAACAGTTGCTGACGAAGTTACAAAAAATGCTCATCCCTTCTTCATTCATGTCGGTGTGGCCCATTCACCTCCTCCCGACTCACTCCGACCTCGAGGCTCCGACTTTGGCTCGACTCCGACCTCGGCCGGATTGCTCCGAACCTGGCCTGGCTCAGTGGCCGGGACTCCAACTCCTTTCTCCGTAGGCCGCAGCGCCCTGTAGGAGCTTTCTAGCCACAAGCGACTCCATGTGGGAGCCTGTCTTTCCGGCTGGAGTTGTCCCACAGTCCAGCAGTGAGGTTCCGAGCAACACCGGGGTATTGAATGATGCAATGAATTTGCCATGAGCCCCCTGACAGCCAACAAAGCCCCTCCCACAGCTTTGCCAGCTGGTAAACATGGCATTAATTTCAGAGACTTTAAAAATGAAGTGACAAATTTAAAATAACTGAATGGTATTAAAATCTTTTTAAAAGTACTATCGCAGGTACAAACAATCGCAACGTTTAAGAAACATTTAGACAGGTACATGGATAGGACAGGTTTAGAGGGATATGGGACAAACGCGGGCAGGTGGGGCTAGTGTAGATGGAACATGTTGGGCTGAATGGTCTGTTTCTACATTGTATGACTATGACTAATTAAAAGAATGCAATTAACTAAGAGTACATAAACAATTACTTTAATTAAAATGTTAGAGAAAAAATATATTCATAGCCTGGACTATAGCTTAGATAAAAACTAATTATTATATTAACAAAAGCAACTTTCCCTTTCCTCTCCATTCTTTCCTGTAACTTACAAGCCCCATACTGCACCATATTTAACGTGGGTCTAACAACCAATTCCACAGCACAAGTGCTCAGGAATCTTTGCAACATGGAGCTCCAATACTGGACTCCAAGGGGGATTCTCTGGATAGAGTGCATCGAGAAAAACTTTGCCAAATGTTGGTAAGTTCGCAGCTGTGCATGTGTGAAACTTGCGGAGCTTGTTAATTAATCTTGATGCTTCTGTTCAGAACCTCTGACATATACTAGAAAGGTCCAAGCTATAAGTTACAATGTGGGAAAGCTAGCATCCATTAATTAAGTTCTATGTTATTGCACATGGAGTGCCAAGCAACAGGTTGTACTTTGAATGATACATTAAAGCTATGCTCTGATCGTTCAGGTGGGTGCAAAAGATCCCACCATGCTATTTCAAAGAAGGGGAGGATAGTTCTCCTTGGTGTCTTGGTCACCATTTGTTCATAAACAATATAACTAGAACTCAATTGCTGTTTATGCGGTTTTGCTATGCACAAAATTGCTGTCACACTCCCTGTGTGTTCCACAAAAGGCAGTTAATTGGTAAATGTGAGTTTTTAGAAAGTAACATATGGATGAAAATGTTCCTTTGTTTCCTTTCCAATATTTCGAGCTGAGGAGGTTTATGTAAAAAGGGAATTGCTCAGATTATCAAATGAACTGCACAATCATTGAATTAATTTTAAAATGTCGTTCCTACGTTATATGGGCACGTTACATAATATAAACTATGGTGTTTGGCTGGCTAGTCACGGGGACATATTAGGAATGCCACATAGTGCAAACATTTAGTGCACATATTTCCAACTGGTCTGTATTCTGCTGTATTATTTAACAACCTTCCTCACTATCCACAACTACACTAAATTTTGCATCACCCACAGACTTACTAATCAGACCACCCCATTCCTTCTCTCCTGAGATGCTGCCTGATCTGCTGAGTTACTCCAGCATTTTGTGAATAAATACCTTCGATTTGTACCAGCATCTGCAGTTATTTTCTTATACATCTTCATCCAAATCATTTATATACATCACAAACAATAGAAGTCCCATCAATGTTTCCTGCCTCCAGGGAACATTGATAGGACTTCTACTGTCTGACTTCTATTGCCTTTTACTGGAGGTCTGTGACCCCACTGGTCACAGACCTCCAGTGAAAATAACACTCCTCCTCCACTGCGATGGCCTCGTCTTCTATGGCCAATCAAATTTTGAATTCAATGTACCAAATCACCATGGGTCCCATTTGCCTTAATCTTATGGATCAGCCTTCGAAGTTGAGTTTTGTCAAATGCTTTACTAAAGTAGACAATATCCACTGTCCCACTCTTGTCTACCATCTTCATCATTTCTTCAGGGACCTCGGCTCTGGCCAGAGAGGATAGAAAAAACCCTAGTGATCTCTTCTCTTTTCTCTCTCAATAACATGGAACAGGTTCCATCCTGGGTTATTGATAGAGCCATCTTAATGTTTTTTCAAGAGATCTATCACCTTCTCCTTCTTGATCTCAATATGCCATAGAGTATTAGCTTACCCATCCCTGATCATACTTTCCTCCATGTCCTCCTTTATGGTGAATACTCATGTGATGTACTCATTTTGCACCTGGCACACTTTCTCTGTCTCCTGGCATAAATTCCCTCCTTTGTCCTGGAGTAAACCTACCATCTCTTTTGATACCCTCTCTATCTAGAGGGCTAGATAGAGCTCTTAAGGATAGCGGAGTCAGGGGGTATGGGGAGAAGGCAGGAAGGGGTACTAATTGAGAATGATCAGCCATGATCACATTGAATGGTGCTGGTTTGAAGGGCCGAATGGCCTATTCCTGCACCTATTGTCTATTGTCTATTGTCTATTTTGACATATATGGAAAACACCTTCGTATTTTCCTTCATCTGACTTGCCAAGATCATTTCATGGCTCCTTTTGCCTTCCTCATTCCTTGTTTAAATTAATAGAACATAGAGCATTGAACAGCTTAGTACAGTAATGGCCCCTTCGGCGCACAATATTTGTGCCAAACATGATGCCTGGTTAGACTGATCCCATCTACCCCTACATAGGCTAGGCCTGTACAAGTTCCAGGAATTATCTTTCTGAAAGTGATGGAAGCAGAGTCTTTGAGTATTTTCAAGGCAGCAAAGATAGCCAAGTAATCTGTTCCTGCTCCTGCCTTATCATACTTGTGTGTTCATAATATGTGATGGCATATATAATATGATCATTCCACAATGATCAGCTTTGCAGTCCTTGCTGAAGCTGAAAGCCACCACCACTGTATCATTAAATTATTTAGGCATGCTATGTCCTCCTGAGGTGAACCTAGCAGACAACATTAGCAAGTACCTCTTTCAACTGAAATATGCAGGTGTAATTTGTGCCTTGTTATGCATTTTACAAGTTTCCAATATAGTATACAAAAGATTTATTTATTTAAATGTCTAGAATCATATCTAATAAGAATACTTCTGAAAAAATACACAAAGTGCTGGTGGAACTCAATGGGTCAGACCCACTAAGTTACAAAAGACTTTGCGGCTTTTTGTAAACCGACCTTCTGTAGTTCTTTGTGTCTGCAAAAAAACCTTTGTGTGGGATTTCATTGGTGAATCGGTATAACATATATAACATATAACATATAACAACTACAGCATGGAAACAGGCCTGTCCGGCCCTACCAGTCCACGCCGACCATTCTCCCTGTCCAGTGATTTCAATAGTAGGAGTGTGATGTGGTGCTCAATTGCAATATTTCCCACAAGTTCCTCCTGTGTGTGCAGGAGTACCGATGGCTAGTAAATTGCTTCGCCATGCTATTACTACAGAGCAAAGCAGAACCTAGAACTATGGGGGATTAAAACAGTGGTAGTTGTGAATTCAACACTGTGGTGAGCCAACAGCAACCCCCGTAGCAGCTGTCAGCAACTTTGGTTTTAAACTCGAAATAACTCTAATAGCATTATATAAAATAGGGGGTGTCTGCTACAGACATTCATCTGAAATTCAGTCTTGAGAGCATGGATGATTTTACGAGCATTTTATTTTCAATTCTACAGATTACATCACCAGTAACAAAACTACTGCTGCCATTCCTATCTCATTTACAACATTTTAATTATAGGTATTTTATACAAAATATTGCATGGTTAAAAAATTGAAGACTTTAATATCTATTTTGTTTTTTTAACATATAACATATAACATATAACAATATAACAACTACAGCATGGAAACAGGCCTGTCCGGCCCTACCAGTCCACGCCGACCATTCTCCCTGACCTAGTCTCATCTACCTGCACTCAGACCATAACCCTCCAATCCCCTCCTATCCATATACCTATCCAATTTACTCTTAAATAATAAAATCGAGCCAGCCTCCACCACTTCCACCGGAAGCCCATTCCATACAGCCACAACCCTCTGAGTAAAGAAGTTCCCCCTCATGTTACCCCTAAACCTTTGTCCCTCAATTCTGAAGCTATGTCCCCTTGTTGGAATCTTCCCCACTCTCAAAGGGAAAAGCCTACCCACGTCAACTCTGTCCGTCCCTCTCAAAATTTTAAAAACCTCTATCAAGTCCCCCCTCAACCTTCTACGCTCCAAAGAATAAAGACCCAACCTGTTCAACCTCTCTCTGTAGCCTAAGTGCTGAAACCCAGGCAACATTCTAGTAAATCTCCTCTGTACCCTCTCCATTTTGTCGACATCCTTCCTATAATTTGGCGACCAGAACTGCACACCATACTCCAGACCCGGCCTCACCAATGCCCTGTACAATTTTAACATTACATCCCAACTTCTATACTCGATGCTCTGATTTATAAAGGCAAGCATACCAAACGCCTTCTTCACCACCCTATCCACATGAGATTCCACCTTCAGGGAACAATGCACAGTTATTCCCAGATCCCTCTGTTCCACTGCATTCCTCAATTCCCTACCATTTACCCTGTACGTCCTATTTTGATTTGTCCTACCAAAATGCAGCACCTCACACTTATCAGCATTAAACTCCATCTGCCATCTTTCAGCCCACCCTTCCAAAAGGCCCAAGTCTCTCTGTAGACTTTGAAAATCTACCTCACTATCAACTACTCCACCTATCTTAGTATCATCTGCATATTTACTAATCCAATTTGCCACACCATCATCCAGATCATTAATGTAAATGACAAACAACAGTGGACCCAACACAGATCCTTGGGGTACTCCACTAGACACTGGCCTCCATCCTGACATACAATTGTCAACCGTTACCCTCTGGTATCTCCCATTCAGCCATTGTTGAATCCATCTTGCAACCTCACTATTAATACCCAACGATTTAACCTTCTTAATCAACCTTCCATGTGGAACCTTGTCAAATGCCTTACTGAAGTCCATATAGACAACATCCACAGCCTTGCCCTTATCAATTTCCCTGGTAACCTCTTCAAAAAATTCAAGAAGATTAGTCAAACATGACCTTCCAGGCACAAATCCATGTTGACTGTTTCTAATCAGGCCTTGATTATCCAAATAATTATATATATTGTCCCTAAGTATCTTTTCCATTAATTTTCCCACCACAGACGTCAAACTAATAGGTCTATAATTGCTAGGTTTACTTTTAGAACCTTTTTTAAACAAGGGCACAACATGCGCAATGCGCCAATCTTCCGGCACCATCCCCGTTTCTAATGACGTTTGAAATATTTCCGTCATAGCCCCTGCTATTTCTGCACTAACTTCCCTCAATGTCCTAGGGAATATCCTATCAGGACCTGGAGACTTTCAAAAGTGTCCGTACCTCCTCTTCTTTAATCCTCCTAATTTCCATCACTACTCTACTTGTTTCGCTTACCTCACATAATTCAATATCCTTCTCCTCGGTAAATACCGAAGAAAAGAAATTGTTTAATATCTCCCCCATTTCTTCCGGCTCAGCACATAGCTGACCACTCTGACTCTCTAATGGACCAATTTTTTTTTTTATGTATCAACTATTCTCCCGTTATAAGTGGGTGGTATTGACATACCACAAACTTCTATTGATTGTGATATATAAGTGATTTGGATGAAAATGTAGATGATCTAATTAATAATTTTGCAGATGTCACAAAAATCAGCAGAGTTGTGAATAGTGAGAAAGGTTGTCAAAGGATACAGATTTAACGAATGAATGCTTACCACACCCAGATAACATTTCTGTGAATCTGCTTTTATGTAGACTTATAACACGTTATTTTAAATAGGAAATCTGCAGATGTGGTAATGATTATCGCTGAATTGAACAATGAACATCAAGGTAATGGTAAGAGGTTTAAAATGTTCTAAAATGACCCATCAAATAAAATATATGGTGCAGTTTTATGTATCAAGTAAAACAGGCAGATGAAAATAATTGATTTGCAGCCAATGGAAAGCTTTAAACAAATACTTAGGTAAAGCTTTCAGAAAACTCAATGCATACACCAAGGAATTCCTACAGACTGCCAGATCAGCACAAGGAAGAAAACTTACTCTTTGAAAAGTTGTGAAGGAAATGTGAAGAAAAAGTTATTTTCTTGGGAGACATCAATCAACCAGATTTAAGCAGGGAAAGCCCATGTGGTTTAGAGAGAGGGTTAGAAGATTTAATGCACAATAGATACAGTTGTAAGATATGATGCATAACAGCTCCTTGTCACTCAGTGTTGCAAATGCTAGAAAAGACAATGCGAAAAATATAGAAGAAATTATAGCACATCTAAGGCACAATGAATACTGAATGATAAAGATTAACATGAACTGGGAATTAGAAATATCGAAGTTCAGGGTCAGGAACATAACTTTAGACGGGCGTGGTGTAATCGAATAAGGGAATATTAGTATTACAGAGACTGAATGCCTGGGAGTTTTAATAATAAGGAGACATGAAAAACTGCAGATGCTGAAATCAGGAATAAACAGCAAAACGCTGGTGAAAGAAGGCTCCATACCCGGAACGTCATTTTTCCAGCTCCCTTCTCAGATGCTGCCTGACCTGACGAATTCCTCCTGTAGTTTGTTTTTGTTTCAGTAATAATACTGGTGTATAAATAAGTAGTTTTCAGAAAACATTTTGCCACGGCATCAATCAGCAGCCTAATTAATTATCAAGTAAAAAAGTAGGAGTATAGTAAGGATCAAAAATACATTCAGTGGGTACTGGTAGAATTCAATCAAGTAAGAAAAGTAAGTTTTTAAAAACTAGGTAAAATAAGGGGTGACGCAGTAGCTCAACAGTAGAGTTGCTGCCTTATATCACCAGAGATCCGGGTCCGATCCTGACTGTGGGTGCTGTCTGTATAATAATAATAATATAATATTCATTTATTGTCATTGCAACGAGTACAACGAAATTAAAAAAATAGCCAATCCTGACGGTGCGTACAAACATATATGCAATAAATGCAAAAACAAATAAATACATAAATACAATTAAATACAATTATATTAAGTACAAGATTTTTTAACGGTGTTGCCTAGTGCAAAGGTAGTGTTCAGTTCTCGTATGGCCCTGGGGTAAAAACTGTTCTTAAGTCTGTTTGTTCGGGATTTGATCGACCTGAAACGTCGACCAGAGGGCAGATGAACAAACAGACGGTGGCCGGGGTGGGATGGATCTTTTATTATTTTGCCCGCTCTACTGAGGCAGCGTAGGCTGAACAGGTGCTCCAGGGAGGGCAGTGAGCAGCCGATGATCTTCTGGGCCGTCGTGATGACCCTCTGAAGGGCCTTCCTGTCCTTTTCTGAGCAGCTGGCATACCATGTGGTTATACAGTATGCCAGCACACTCTCGATGGAGCAGCGATAGAAGGACAACATGAGCTTCTCCTGCAGGTTGGTTTTCCTGAGGATCCTCAGGAAGTGGAGTCTCTGCTGTGCCTTCTTTACTGTGGTGATGGTGTTGGTAGACCAGGTAAGATCCTCTGCGATGTGCGTACCCAGGAACCTGAAAGCTGGTACCCTTTCCACACAGACCCCATTGATGTAGAGTGGGTCGTAATCTCCACTGGTTTTTCTAAAGTCAATTATAAGTTCCTTTGTTTTGGAGGAGTTCAGGACCAGATTGTTCACTGAACACCTTCTGAGATGAGTCCAACCACAGTCGTGTCATCCGCGAACTTGATGATGGTGTTGGTGGGATGGGTGGGGGCGCAGTCGTGAGTGTAGAGGGAGTAAAGGATGGGGCTCAACACACAGCCCTGTGGTGAGCCGGTGCTCAGTGTAATGGTGGAGGAGAGGTGAGGGCCTATTTTGACGGTCTGGGGGCGGTTGGTCAGGAAGTCCTTGATCCATTGGCAGATGGTTTGGGAAAATCCAAGGTCGGAAAGTTTGGTGACCAGTCTGCTCGGGATGACCGTGTTAAAGGCAGAGCTGAAGTCGAGGAAGAGCATCCTCACATAGCTCCCCTGGTGTTCAAGGTGGGTCAGTGCAGTGTGAAGAGCAGTGTCGATGGCATCCCCTGTAGACCTATTTGCTCTGTAGGCAAACTGGTGTGGGTCGAAGGTGGGTGGGAGGCTGGCTTTGATGTGCTGCAGGACCAGTCTCTCGAAGCACTTTGTGATGACCGGTGTGAGTGCTACCGGACAGTAGTCGTTAAGACCGCTGATGACAGACTTTTTCGGCAGTGGGATGATTATGGCGGACTTCAGGCAGGGAGGGATGGTGGATTTT
Source organism: Rhinoraja longicauda (assembly GCF_053455715.1). Lineage (NCBI taxonomy): Eukaryota > Metazoa > Chordata > Chondrichthyes > Rajiformes > Arhynchobatidae > Rhinoraja > Rhinoraja longicauda. The sequence continues at coordinate 35,881,349 of NC_135954.1, read as the reverse complement.
AAAAGGGACAGGTTGAAGATTTTTGTGAAGACCTCAGATAATTGGTCTGCACATTCCCTCAGCACTCTGCCCGTCACACCATCGGGGCCTGCAGCTTTCCTGGGATTCACTGCTCTGAGCACGCGCTTAACATCATACTCCTGCACAGTGAAGGTGTTGCTGTCAGGTGCTGGAGAGGGTGTAATATCTGCCACTGTAGCTTTCACCTCGAAACGAGCAAAGAAACAGTTAAGTTCCTCAGCCAGCGAGGCGTCGCCGTCGGCAGTCGTGCGGTTGTTGGTCTTGTAGTTGGTGATGTGCTGGATGCCTTGCCATACCCGCCATGGGTCATTGTTGGAAAAGTGGTCCTCAATCTTCCTCTTGTAGGACGCTTTGGCATCCTTGATGCCTCTCTTCAGGTTGGTTCTAGCAGCACTGTATAGAGCTCTATCACTAGACCTGAAGGCGGTGTTACGGTCCTTGAGGAGAGACCTGACATCCTTTGTCATCCAGGGTTTTTGATTGGGATACAACCGGATGCGTTTGTCGACGGTGACATTGTCAACACAGTTTTGGATGTAGCAAAGTACAGTTGATGTGTACTCCTCCAAGTCCTGATCCTCAAAAATATCCCAGTTGGTCCTTTCGAAGCAATCCTGCAGCTGCGAGGAAGCTCCTTCAGGCCATGTCTTAACAGTCTTTATGGTGACTGGAGCTTTCCTCCTGAGTGGGGTGTATGCTGGAGTTAGGAATATGGACAGGTGATCTGACTGCCCCAGGTGTGGTAGTGGTGCTGACCTGAAACCCTTCTTAATATTTGAGTAAACCTTGTCTAGTGTGTTTTTCCCCCTGGTAGCACATCTTATGTGTTGTTCAAGTTTCGGGAGAACTGACTTTAGGTCTGCATGGTTGAAGTCCCCGGCTATGATGTGGGCTGCTTCTGGATATGTGCTCTGTTGTGAGTTTATTGCACCGAGCAGGTAGCCTAAAGCTGTGCTAGCGTTAGCATTCGGTGGGATGTAGACTGCTGTTACTATAACCCCTGTAAATTCGCGAGGAAAGTAAAAAGGCCTGCATTTAACTGTTAGGGACTCCAGATCAGGAGAACAGTGGCTATCTATGATTTGGATGTTAGTGCACCAGCTGTTGTGCACGTAAATGCATAACCCCCCCCCTTGCTCTTACCGGAGTCGATGTTTCTGTCCCAACGAAACGCTGTACGCCCGGCTAGCTCAATGGCTCCGTCTGGGATAAGTGGATGAAGCCATGTCTCTGTTACTAAGAGAATGCAACAGTCCTCCACGAGTTTGTTTGCTGATATCTGTAGTTTTAGTTCGTCCATTTTGTTGATGATGGATCTGGCGTTGGTGAGAAACATGCTGGGTAGCGGTGGTTTGTGTGGCTGTCTCTTTAGCTTGGCAAGTATACCGGACCGGCATCCTCGCTTTTGCTTCCTGTTTCTCCTCCGCCTGCGACGCCTGTTCGCGCCGACAACTATCCACGGAGCGCCCGGTGTCCTGGCTATCTCTTCCGGTATATTTCGCGGGTGTGGAAATTCGCGCACAAGGTCCCGATTGCACTGGAATCCGATGATCAGAAGGTCCTTTCGGTTGTAGGTAGGATTTGCCTGGTTTTCCTGGTTTGCATGACTAAAATTGACTAACAGACATAACACAGATAACACACATAAAACGCACCGAAAGGGAGAGCTGTGAGCCGCTGCGTCCGTGCGCGCCGCCATCTAATAAATCTAATAAATGGAGTTTGTACATTCTCCCCGTGACCGCGTGGGTTTTCTCCGGGTGATTCGGTTTCCTCTCACACTCCAAAGGCATACAGATTTGTAGATTAATTGGTTTTGGTAAAAAAAATTAAATGTGTCTCTAGTGTGTAGGATAATGTTAGTGTATGGGCTGATTGCTGGTCGAATGTTAGTGTATGGGCTGATTGCTATGGGTGGGCCGAATAGCCTGTTTCTACTCTGTATCTCTAAAGTCTAAAGTCTAAAAATTCTAAAGTTACTATGTATTTCTACCTGTGTGAAATAGCAAACTTTCTCCAGGAGAGCCTTCCAAAATATAGAAAAAATATAACTGTACCTTCAGTTATATCAGTATTTCTTCATGCACAATAACACTTGACAGATAATGCATATTTATTTTAATACTCTTTATTCAGATTATTCAATAAAACAGTTATAAGAGATAGAAATATTTATTTATGTTCATTATATAGTACCAGAATTTTTTTTGACTGATAAAAATTCAAAGTAATCCTCTTTCATATTTATGATTTTATCTTGAGGCTATCTTGTTTAAATGGGTTCTTCTTCAACAGCCTGTCAATATTGAAGATTACTCCCTTTCACTCTGATTTTCTGGATTCAAAGGTGACTGATGAAGGCAATGTGGGAACTGCAGGCTCTTCCACAAATGGACATGGGGTGGCTAATAGGACCAGTGGATGGGTAGCTTGTCCAGGTGGCCCACTCCTCCTGTCACACGAATTTGTGGATCAGAGCATCCCTGGAGTCAGTAGGATGTCACCTTTCTTCGAGGAGACCTTGGGCGCACCCTTGAATCTTTTCCTCTGCCACGTGATCTTTTCCACGTGATAATGTTTTCCTTTGACAGAGTTTGTAGTAGAGTCTGTTTTGGGAGTCTGGAATTGAATATAGAAAACTCATAGTATTCCCAACATAGTTCTGAGAGTGTAACTCGAGCCTCAGTGCTGAATCTGAATGAGTATGGCAGTCTGGTGATTATGAGTTTGAGGTAAACTGAACATAGAGGAACTCTGGAACAGTTTGCCAGTTTGTGTGATGAAGAGTATTCCATTGAAAAAAAACCTAGAATGTTCCCAGCTAAGGGAAGGCAATACCTTGATAGACATAATATAAGGTAGATATCCCATATAATAATAAATCAGGCGATAATCCTGATGCAGGATCACGACCTGAAACATCGACAATCCGTTTGCCTCCACAGATGCAGTCTGATCTGCTGAGTTCCTCCACCAGGTAGCTTTTTCTTCCAGATTATAGAATCTGCTGCCTCTTGTATCTCCAGGAGATTATATCATTTTCTCCAACAGCTTTTAATTGCCCAAGGCAGGCAAGGAGAAGTTCTCCACAACTATTTGCTCTATTATGCTCTGGCATCAGCAAGATGCGATGTTGTCGAGGACAGTGATTTTGGTTAAGGCTCTGGGACATCGTATTGGTTCTGTGCAATGCTGAGTGGAGGGTGCGCGTGCATCTATAAGTGCAGTTTATGCCGATGCACAGTTCGGGGAAGCCAGCTGCATGTGTCAATTGTTCTTTATTCTGTTGGTTTCCTGAATGCAATTCTCTGAATGCATTCAAGAGAGAGCTGGATATAGCTCTTAAGGATAGCGGAGTCAGGGGGTATGGGGAGAAGGCAGGAACGGGGTACTAATTGAGAATGATCAGCCATGATCACATTGAATGGCGGTGCTGGCTCGAAGGGCCGAATGGCCTACTCCTTTACCTATTGTCTATTGTCTGTAGTAGCTCAGTGAGGAGAGCTGACACCAACAGCTTGCCAACTGTTCTGCTGCAGGCGTATGGTCAAACTTCTGTGAACTGGCTACATTGCTTGCCTTGAGTTTCAATAACTCAGTAAATGAAAGTCGAAATAAACCTGCACATAAAGGGATCCGTAACATTTAGCAGGTCAGTTCTCATCTACAAAAAGAGGAATAGAGGTGAAAAACGTAAAGTCCGTTTCTTTTTCCACAGCAGTTTCTTGCTGCCACCCCCGCTGAGTGTTTCCAGCGCTTTCTGTTTTTGAATGAAAATATTTCAACTTGAGATTTGCTATGAAAAACAGAGAAGCATATTCACTGGACCTCAGTGGCACTTCAAAGCCACAGCTAACATAGCCCCAAAACGTCATCTGTTTATCCAGATGCTGGCTGACCCACTGGAATACTCCAGCACTTTATGTTTTGGCCAATATTGCCTTCCTGGTTACATTTACGCTACTTTTTTTAATAAGGGAAGCTACTTAAAATATATTACTGTGACAAAGATGTGCAAGATACAGGATAAGATGTGCAAGATAAAGGATAAAATTTTCAGAAATTATTATTTATTTAGCAACTTGGTTTTTTTTATGGATAAGTGTCTGAAGAGGCTTTCACATCCCAATTATTCAATTATTTGGCATTGTATGGCAGGCTTGCTCAAAATTTATGTGAAGTTATAATTTTATTGGAATTGTAAAATTTGTACAAAAGTTTGCAGGTTATTATTTTAGTCTGTTTTTACTTCGCCATCTGTACATAATATGCAAGGTTACAAACATCTTGGAATGGACTTTGTCCAATGCCTGTCCTTCCAAGTGGATCTTTCTGGTCAATATTTTACAATCTAGCGGTGTAAGCAAAAGCAGCTGATGAGGTTGTGCGCTGTGTTTATAAGCTGAGAATCCCAACTGGCTGCAAAAGCTTCACTGGGCATTTGATTAAGGCAAACTACCTCAGGCACTTTGTGCTAATGATGTATGAAGCTTATGCGAAACTCATGGAAATTAATGAGGATCTTGGCTGCCTGCAACCTGGATTATTCGATTTTACTTCAAATTGTCAGAAAAAACACTTTAACATGTCACAAACATTTCAGCTGATGTTTTGTCAATTAATGTTGGCTCTCAGGTTAATTATTTTCTTTCTATGGAAGTTGCTAAACTGTTTTATTATTTGTATATAAACCAAAATATCACCTTAATTAATCATTCATTTTGAAATATAAATGTGGTCTCCAAGTTCAGAACTTAGACTTTTGAAAAATTGTTCAAACCACATGAGAACTGAAACCTTTCAACATGTACATTGTCATTTCACGACTGATGTTACTATGTTATTTGTATTAATATAAAGGAAATGTTACCATGAAAACAGAAATATTTAACAAGAAGCCGTGGGCAGAAATGTTTAATGTACAGTGCATTCAGAAAGTATTCAGACCCCTTCACTTTTTCCACATTTTGTTACGTGACAGCCTTTTTTAAAATGGATTAAATTCTTTTCTTTTTTTATCATCAATCTACACACAATACCCCAGAATGAAGAAGCGAAAACAGCTGTTTAGAAATTTTTGCAAACTAATTAAAAAGAAATAACTGAAATATCACATTTACATAAGTATTCAGACCCTTTGCTATGACACTCAAAATTGAGATTAGGTTCATCCTGTTTCCATTGATTATCCTTGAGATGTTTCTACAACTTGACTGGAGCCCACCAGTGGTAAATTAAATTGACTGGACATGATTTGGAAAGGCACACACCTGTCTATATAAGGTCCCACAGTTGACAGTGTACATCAGAGCAAAAACCAAGCCATGAAGATTAAGGAATTGTCCGTAGACCTCCGAGACAGGATTGTGTCGAGACACAGATCTGGAGAAGGGATAAAACAATTTCTGCAGCATTGCAGGTCCCGAAGAGCACAGTGGCCTCCATCATTCTTAAATGGAAGAACTTTGGAACCACCAGGACTCTTCATAGAGCTGGCCGCCCGGTCAAACTAAGCAATCGGGGAAGAAGGGTCTAGGTCAGGGAAGTGACCGCGAACCCGATGGTCACTGACAGAGTTCCAGAGTTCCTCTGCGAAGATGGAACCTTCCAGAAGGACAACTATATCTGCAGCACTCTACCAATCAGGTCTTTATGGTAGAGTGGTCAGACGGAAGCCATTCCTCAGTTAAAAGCACATGACAGCCCGCTTGGAGTTTGCCAAAAGGCACCTAAAGAAACAAGATTCTCTGGTCTGATGATACCAAGATTGAATTCTTTGGCCTGAATGCCAAGGATCACATCTGGAGGAAACCAGGCACCGCTCATCACCTGGCCAATACCATACCTACGGTGAAGCATGGTGGTGGCAGCATCATGCTGTGGGGATGTTTTTTAGCGGCAGGAACTGGGAGACCAGTCAGGATCGAGGGAAAGATGAACGGAGCAAAGTACAGAGAGATTCTTGATGAAAACCTGTTCCAGAGCGTTCTGGACCTCAGACTGGGGCGGACGTTCACCTTCCATCAGGACAACGACCCTAAGCACACAGCCAAGACAACGCAGGAGTGGCTTCGTGACAAGTCTGTGAATGTCCTTGAGTGTCCCAGCCAGAGCCCGGACTTTAACCCGATCGAACATCTCCGGAGAGACCTGAAAATAGCTGTGCATCAACGCTCCCCATCCAACCTGACAGAGCTTGAGAGGATCGGCAGAGAAGAATGGGAGAAATTACCCTAATACAGGTGTGCCAAGCTTGTAATGTCATCCCAAGAACACTTGAGTCTGTAATTGCTGCCAAAGGTGCCTCAACAAAGTACTGAGTAAAGGGTCTGAATACTTATGTAAATGTGATATTTCAGTTATTTCTTTTTAATTACTTTACAAAAAATTCTAAACATCTGTATTCACTTTTTTATTATGGGGTATTGATAAAAAAAAGAATTTAATCCATTTTAAAATAAGGCTGTTACGTAACAAAATGTGGAAAAGGTGAAGGGGTCTGAATACTTTCTGAATGCACTGTATAAGTATGTTTATAGACTATTTTTAGCATTTCCCATGAAAGCATCCACTTTAACAAAGTATGTAGCTGAGGTAGCACATCAATTTTATGTTATATCTAGAGTAGTTTTATAGCAGTCAATTTATGCATCCATTATCTCTGGCAGTTCTATAGATATTGGCTGAGACTGTTACTGGCACAAAATTAATTTCCACTGTCCATATTTTGTCACTCTGGATGTTAATGTTTACCAAAAGGATTTCTGTACTTGTGGTCCAAGTAACACCTAATGAAATTATTTGTGATAGTGTTCACGCGTTCATCAATAAACATCTATAAGTATTGCAATTTAGAAGAATGAGTGGTGATCTTCCTGAAGCATATCAGATTCTTAGAGAGAATAACAGATCTTGAGGTCAATCACATGCAGTTCATGCTCGAGCAGCCATTTTGGACTTTAGTCCTCCAGCTAAATCAAATCAAATCAAATCAAATTTATTTGTCACATACACATACACGATGTGCAGTGAAATGAAAGTGGCAATGCCTGCGGGTTGTGCACAAAAAGAATTACAGTTACAGCATATAAATAAAGTTAATAAGTTACTATTAGTGTCGACAAAAATTTAGTCTTTGGGGTTATAAAAGTTGACAGTCCTGATGGCCTGTGGGAAGAAGCTCCGTCTCATCCTCTCCGTTTTCACAGCGTGACAGCGGAGGCGTTTGCCTGATCGTAGCATCTGGAACAGTCCGTTACTGGGGTGGCAGGGGTCCCTCATGATCTTGCTTGCTCTGGATCTGCACCTCCTGATGTATAGGTCCTGCAGGGGGACGAGTGTAGTTCCCATGGTGCGTTCTGCCGAACGCACTACTCTCTGCAGGGCCATCCTGTCCTAGGCAGAGCTGTTCCCAAACCAGACTGTAATGTTGCCGGACAGGATGCTCTCTACAGCCCCAGAGTAGAAGCAATGAAGGATCCTCAGAGACACTCTGAATTTCCTCAGTTGTCTAAGGTGGTAAAGGCGCTGCTTACCCTTACCCACCAGTGCGGCAATGTGCGTTGCCCACGTCAGATCCTCTGCGATGCTGACTCCCAAGTATTTAAAACTGCTCACCCTATCCACAATAGACCCATTTATCTCCAGTGGCGTGTACGTCCTTGAATGTTTAGCCCTTCTGAAGTCCACAATCAGCTCCTTTGTTTTAGTGACATTCAAGAGGAGGCTATTGTCCTGACACCAGAGTGCCAGATCAGCCACCTCCTCCTGGTAGGCCTTCTCACTTTGGGAGGACTAATAAGGGCATGCACAATATATGGCATAACCTAGAATGTACTGCAGAGCAAAGGAGTTTGTGCTGGACATCCTTTGTCATTTTATGTCGCCAAATACTGAATTGCTGATGAGCCTTTTTTTATAAAACCAGAATAACTGATGGTGATATTAGATGTTAATGTACAAAATGGATTTGTGATGTATTGGTTGAGAAATCAAAGGAAGATATTCAAGCGCAGAATAGCCAACTGCCAATTTACTTGGCTATTTCTCATTCGTGGTGTTTTAATTTTGCATAATCTTCATAAATATATAATAAAGATTATAATTATATGAATAACAGGGCTAGAGAAAGCAGCTTCTGTACCCCCAAAGAGAGCGGTCCATTGGCAAGCCCAGAGGCAGAAATAGGGGGATGGGTTTCAAGAAGTGTGATGAAGGAAGAGAGACTGGAAAGAGAATTTCTGAGGTGGAACTCCAGTTGATGTGTGTTCTGCCATTAATGGTGAGGTAGGAAGCAACAATGGACAACAGAACAGAGGTGGAGGCATACAGGATATAGGGATAGATCCTACCATGAAGTATGAAAGAAAGCAAGAAAGCAGAAGAGAACTACCAAGAAAGCAGAAGAGAACTTAAAAGCAAGGACAAGGATTAATCAACCATTATTGTCAGAGAATGTAAAGTTGATTGAAGATGACATATTGCAGATAAGGAAAGCTTTGGAGCTGTGAAGGAAATGTGAGAAGGCCTGTGCACTTCCCAAGGCGATGGATAAGGTGCCACATCAAAGATTATTGTGGAGAATAAAATCATTGTGTGGGAGGCAACATTGGCATGGATAGAAGATTGGCTGGATAACAGGAAACATAAATGAATCTTTCTGTGGTTGGCAAGATGTAATGAGTGGTGTGCCAAAGGAACTGGTTCTGTGACCACAATATTTTACATTATAAATGACTTAGTCAAAGGCGCTGAAGGTTTGGCAGCTAAATTGCAGGCGACAGATAAATTGGTGGGAAAGTAAGTTGTGAAGAGGACATAAGGAGGCAACAAATGGATATGGACAGGTTTATTGAATGGAGAATAACGTGCAGAAATGTGAGATAAAAAAGCAACACATTCATTAAATGGTGAGAAATTATGGAATTCTGAAAAGCAGTTGAATCTACATGCTCAAACATATGATTCACAATAGGCAAGGAGGCAGATATATCACATAATTAGAAAGGCTAACAGTATATGTGTAATTTTACAATACTGGAGAGATTTTGAGGAACAAGATTATTATTCAGGTTTTTACACCAATACACTGTTCTTAACAAAAATCTACCCATCATGTGAAACCTTATAAATAACAGATATAAATGAGATAACTTCAAGACCGAAAGTCAAAAACATATTTCATGACAGACAAATTTTCATCGTTTTACCACCATTTTGGACACCAAAAATGTAACATAAAAAATATAATAATAATATATTCCTTTATTCGTCCCACACCCGGGAAATTTACAGTGTTATAGCAGCAAAGTGGATAGCAAGAGAGCAAGAGATAATTCATTATAAATAAAAGATACAGAAATTGTCATCAGTTTTCTGTGTGTTCTTAGCTGTTATTGTTGACTCGTCTGCTGGGAGCAGTGCTGGTTGTGCAGTCTCGCAGCAGCGGGAAGGAAGGACCTCCTATATCTCTCCTTCACGCACTTGGGGTGAAGGAGTCTGTCACTGAAGGAGCTACTCAGTGCAGTGACAGTGTTCTGCATGGGGTGGGAGTCGTTGTCCATCAGCGATGTTAGCTTTGCCATCATCCTCCTCTCTCCCACCATCTGCACTGAGTCGAGGGGGCAACCCAGGACAGAGCTGGCCTTCCTGACCAGCTTGTTGAGTCTCTTCCCTTCCGCCGTTGAGCTGCTGCTGCTCCAGCAGACCACTCCATAGAAAATGGCCGATGCAACCACCATGTTGTAGAAGGTCCTTAGGAGTGCCCCCTGCACTTCAAAGGACCTGAGTCTCCTTAGCAGATAAAGTCTGCTCTGGCCCTTTCTGTGTAGCGCATCGGTGTTTTCAGTCCAGTCCAGTTTATTGTTGAGGTAGACACCCAGGTACTTATAAGAATCCACCTTCTCGATTTCCATTCCCTGGATGTTCACCGGTGTCGGGGGACCTGTCTGCGCCTGCGGAAATCTACCACCATCTCCCTGGTTTTCCCCACGTTGATCCGGAGGCAGTTCCACTGGCACCAGTCCAAAAACTCCTTGATCAGTTCTCTGTACGCCCTGTCCTTGTCGCCCATGATGAGGCCGACGATGGCAGAGTTGTTAGAGAACCTCTGTAGATAGGAGTCTGCAGAGCTGTGCCTGAAGTCCACAGTGTACAGGGTGAACAGGAATGGAGCTAGCACTGTTCCCTGTGGTACCCCTGTGCTGCCGACCACCCTGTCCGAGACCAGGTCCTTTGTCCTCACTTACTGTGGTCGGTTGGTGAGGTAGTCCAGAATCCAAGATATGAGGTGGTGATCCACTCCTGTGCGCTCCAGCTTTCCCCCCAGAAGCCCCAGAAACTCTGCCACATTTAGTCATGAATATTTAATTCATAAATACACTTCATATGGCCCCTCATACATATACGTTTGATAATGATCTAGGGAAATATCTTGTGTAAGAAAATAACTGCAGATGCTGGTACAAATCGAAGGTATTTATTCACAAAATGCTGGAGTAACTCAGCGGGTCAGGCAGCATCTTAGGAGAGAAGGAATGGGAAGTCAAGAAGGGTTTCGACCCGAAACGTCACCCATTCCTCTCCTGAGATGCTGCTTGACCCGCTGAGTTACTCCAGCATTTTGTGAATAAATACCTTCGATAGGGAAATATCTTCATCAATACCAGGAGAAAAATACAGTAACATGCCTGGTATTCCACATAGCAAAGATCCGGTAACGGTCGTTGTGCTTGGTGTCCATTGTCACAACTACCATTATCGGGGTCGGTACCTCCGTAAATGAAACCACGGAGGCTCCAAACATCTACTGCTTTTCACAAACCCCATCGAGGTATCCTCTGGTAGTAGTGATTTTGGGGTGAGTTCATTATTTTTTCGTATATTCAAATTTAGTATATCAAAAACATCGTGGTGTCAAAAACACGACCGTTTATGATATATTTTCTGACTTTTTAAAGTCAATAAAAACATTTTTGGGGGCATAAATTGGTCATCAAAACTAACAAACTGAGCCAATCTTCAGTTTGGCAACACACTGTCTCTTGTCAACCTTTCATACGGACCAAGTCGCTAACTTAATTCCTTCGTGTCAACTTCTGGAAGCTCCACAATGACCGTGACAGAGACAAAAAACATCAGACCCATGTCAGCTACAAAGCTGTTATAGTGTCTGTGTGAATACTGTGAATACTGCGTGAATATAGACTTTCTCCTGTAGTTCCTGAATATGAAATGCCTTCAAGTAGGTCACAACAACAGTTTGAAGAAAGAGGTATTTTTATTATATGTATGTATCAAATACGACTTGGTAATTTATTTCAGACTTCTCCAGACTGAAGAAGGGTCTCAACTCTCAACAGAGCCACTCCAGCACTCTGTGAAACATCACCTACCCACACTCTCCAGAGATGCTGCCCGACCCGCCGAGCCACTCCAGCACTCTGAAACATCACTCATCCATGCTCTCCAGAGATGCTGCCCGACCCGCCGAGCCAGTCCAGCACTCTGTGAAGCATCACCTACCCACGCTCTCCAGAGACGCTGCCCAAACTGCCGAATCACTCCAGCACACCGTGAAACGCCACTCATCCATGCTCTCCAGAGACGCTGCCTGACCCGTCGAGCCACTCCAGCACTCTGTGAAACATCAGCTACCCATCTTCTCTGGAGATGCTGCCTGGCCCGCTGAGTTACTCCAGTACTCTGTGAAATGTCACCTATCCATGTTCTCCAGAGACAATAGACAATAGGTGCAGGAGTAGGCAATTCGGCCCTTCGAGCCAGCACCACCATTCAATGTGATCATGGCTGATCATTCTCAATCAGTACCCTGTTCCTGCCTTCTCCCCATACCCCCTGGCTCTACTATCCTTAAGAGCTCTATCTAGCTCTCTCTCGAATGCATTCATAGAATTGGCCTCCGCTGCCTTCTGAGGCGGAGAATTCCACAGATTTACAACTCTCTGACTGAAAACGTTTTTCCTCATCTCTGTTCTAAATGGCCTACCCCTTATTCTTAAACTGTGGCCCCTGGTTCTGGACTCCCCCAACATTGGGAACATGTTTCCTGCCTCTAACGTGTCCAACCTCTTAATAATCTTATATGTTTCGATAAGATCCCCTCTCATCCTTCTAAATTCCAGTGTATACAAGCCTAGTCGCTCCAGTCTTTCAACATATGACAGTCCCGCCATTCCGGGAATTAACCTAGTAAACCTACGCTGCATGCCCTCAATAGCAAGAATATCCTTCCTCAAATTTGGTGGCAAAACTGCACACAGTACTCCAGGTGCGGTCTCAATAGGGCACAAAAGAACGTTTACGAGGATGTTGTCAGGACTCGAGGGTTTGAACTACAGGGAGAGGTTGAGCAGGCTATGCCACTATTATTTGGAACAGGAGTGTTGATCTTATAGAAGTTTATAAAATCATGAGAGGAATACATTGGATAGATGCACAGAGTCTCTTGCCCAGAGTAGGGGAATCGAGAACCTGAGGATATAGGTTTAAGTTGAAGGGGGAAAGATTTAATAGGAATCTGACGGGTAACCTTTTCACATAAACGATCGAACGAGCTTCCACAGGAGGTAGTTGAAGCAGGCACCATTGCAACGTTTAAGAAACAATTAAACAGGTACATGGATAGGACAGGTTGGAGAGACATGGGCCAAACACTGGCAGGTGGGACTAGTGTAGATGGGACATGTTGGTTGGTGTGGGCAGGTTGGGCTGAAGGGCCTGTTTCCATGTTGTATGACTCTGTGATTCTATAACATAATGAACAAACTAAAAAGTTTAATAAATTAAAAAAATCCAATATTAGTGCAAAACAAAACAAAAGCCAGAAGATCCTTGTGCAACCAATAGTGTTTGTAATTCGAAGTTTAGTTGATATTTGTAGTGTTCAATAGCCTGATGATTGTTGGGAAGAAGCTGTTCCTAAACCTGGATGTCACAGTTTTCAGACTCCTATAACTTCTTCCCAATGGCAAGAAAGAAATGAGACTGTAGCCAGGGTGATGTGAATCCTTGATGATGCTGGCCGCCTTGTTGAGGCAGTGTCTTCCACAGATCCCTTCAATGGTGGGGCGGTTAGTGCCCATGACAGACTGGGCAATATCCACTATTTTTTGTACGCTCCTCTGCTTCTGGGCGTTCGAGTTGCCAAAACCAAGTTGTCAACCATGTACCTCTAAAAATTAAAGTGAGTATTTGTCAACTTACACAAACTCCTCAATCTTCCAAGGAAGTAACGGCTTTGGTGGGCTTTCTTTACAATTGTATCAATGTTCTGGGTCCAGGACAGACTTTAAAAAGTATGCACGCCCAGGAACTTGAAGTTGTTGACTCTTCACCACCAAACCTTTCGATGAAGACATGTTTGTGGATCCTTGGCCTTCCTCTTCTAAAGTCAACAATCAGCTCCTTGGTTTTGCTGACATTGAGACCAAGGTTGTTGTTCTGGCACAATTCAAACGATCAATCTTGCTGCGATACTCTGACTCATCATTACCCGTATTTTGTCCAGCAATGGTGGTGTTATCAGTGATTCTAAAGATAGAGTTGGAACTGTGTCCGGCTATATAGTCATGAGTACAGAGTGAGTAGAAATTGAGACTGAGCACACAGCCTTGGGGAGCCCCTGTGCTGATGGTTATCAGGGAGGATGTGTTTAGTTTAGTTTAGAGATACAGCACGGAAACAGGCCCTTCGGCCCATTGTGTCCGTGCCGACCAGCGACCCCCACATATTAAAACTATCCTACACACACTAGGGACAATTTTTACATTTACCAAGCCAATTTACCTACATACCAGTGCGTCTTTGGAGTGTGGGAAGAAACCGAAGATCTTGGAGAAAACTCACGCAGGTCACGGGGAGAACACATACAACTCTGTACAGACAGCACCCATAGTCAGGATCGAACCCGGGTCTCCGGCGCTGCAAGCGCTGTAAGGCAGCAACTCTACCGCTGCGCCACCGTGCCACTGGTTGCCAATTCATACCAATTACGGTGTGTTGATGAGGAAGTCCAGTTGCAAAGGGGCGTGCAGAAAACCAGTTCCCTGAGCTTGGTAACAAGTTTGCAGGGGATGATGGTGTTGAACGTCAGGCTGATTATTGATGAACACCAGCCAGACGTGTGTAGATTTATTGTCCAAATGGTCCAGTGCAGAGTGAAGAGCCAGCGATATCACATCCTTCATTGATCTATTGTGGCAGCAGGCATATTGTAATCGGTCCAGGTTCTGCAAAAGTAGGAGTTGATATTTGTATTACCAATCTCTCAAAGCAGTCGGGAGTCATTGAGGCATGACACCTTAAGGGCCTGTCCCACTTAGGCGATTTTTTAGGCAACTGACGTAGTCGTAGCAGGTCACCGATAAAAAGGCGACTGGACCCCCCTACGACAATGTCTACGACAAGCTACAACAATCTACCACTTAGTCGACGTCAAACTACGGCAAGCTAGCGACAACCGGCGACCCAATCGTTGCAAGTAGGACGTCCACCTACAACCGCACCTACGACAACCTATGACCACACAGGCAACAACCTACGACAACCAAAGTCAACCTACGTCCACCCGCGAGAAGCTACAACGCTGAAGACTGGAGACAACTGAAGATAATTCACGTTTCACCCACTTTCCCTATAAAAGAGGGTGTATGGTAGGGTTTCCAATCATTCTGCATCGTGACTATTTGAAAGTGATGCCATGAGAAACTACTCTGAAATACAATAACTTCATACATCAATTTTCCGTCAAAATGTCAAGAATTTCCTTTATTGATATTGCAACAAACAAATTTTTTTTAAAGGTTAATAAGAACATACGACAGTGCCTACAAAGTATTGTAATAAACTTCAATAAATTTCAATAAGCTTCAAACTTCAAACTTTAAAATTCAAACTTTAAACAGAATACAAGTGCAAAAACGTACAAAACCTAACATCATTTATGGACACATTACACTAATGGGTGATCAGATCAAGTCCACACTTGGAATTCACCGAAATCAGCACCGGTGACAGCCTATGTCACCTGGCCACAACCTACGACAGCACCTACATCAGGATACGTCAAGCTACGCTCATTGGCGTCAAACCCACTGTCGACTAAAAATTTTCAACATTCTGAAAATCCAGCAGCGACCAAAAAAATGCTACTACTCACGACCATACAACGACACCCCGGCGACCATGTGGCACCAGTCTAGTCGCCTGTAGTTGCCTAAAACATTGCCTAAGTGGGACAGTTAAGCTTTTTGTGCAATGGTATTATTGATGCCCTTATTTAAAGTCGGTGATAATCTCAAACCTCAAAATGAGAGGTCTGGAGTTGGTCTATGCAGGTTTTGAGGACGCGACTAGGTGCAACATCAAGTCCAGACAGTTTCTGAGAGTTCATACTCCTGAGGGATCTTCTGACATTGGTCTCAGTGACTGAGATTGCAATACCATTGGGGTCTAGGGGTGTCCGAGAAGGCATATCAATATCTTGTATAAGCTAGGCTGTACCTGGAAGAGATCAGAAGAGTTTAAAGGGATTTGATTGAAATGTTTCACAGTCTGAGGAATCTTGCCAGAATGGATTTGGAGAAGATTTAAAGGTAATCCTCTTGTGGGATTATCTAGAACTAGGAGTCATTGTTTATAAATAAAAGATTGGTTATTTAAGACAGATGAGGTCAGTTTTTTCTCTCTGAGGGTTGTGAATCTTTGGAACTCACTTCCTTAAAGAATGGTGGGAAGAGAGTTGTTGAATATTTTTAACACAAGAGGAATAGATAGTCTTTTTTCCAGTGTAGGGGAATCAAGAACCTCAGGACATATGTTTAAAGGGAAAAATCAAAGAACTTGAGAAGCATTTTTTTAAACAAAGGTTGGTAGGTATATAGAACGAACTGCCAGTGAAGGAAGTTGAGGCAAGTACAATCACAAGGTTTAAAAAACATTTGGACAGTTACATGGATAGGATAGGTTTAAAGGGATATGGGTCAAATGCATGCAAGTGGGACTAGTGTAGATGGGGCATGTTGGCCGATGTGGGCAGGTTAGGCATGTGGGCATGTTGTATGACTCTATAACTCCATAAGTATTGACACTCTCAGACTCTGCATTTGCTTTACTGTTACCACAGGTATCCTCAGAACACATCCCCCCAATGAATTCTACTCCCATCATTTTCCAACAAGCAGTGATCCTTAAATTGGATATGTGGGAAGATTCTTTCATTTGCTAAAGAATAGACTTCCACTAGTTAAAACATGGTGAAGGTGGATAAGTCACCTGGACTGGATGGACTGCACCCTAGGGTTCTGAAAGAGGTGGCTTTAGAGATTGTGGAGGCATTAATAGTGATATTTCAGGAATCATTTGAGTCAGGAGTGGTTCCAGACGATTGAAAAAAATCCCAATTTAACCCTGCTGTACAAGAAGGGAGCAAAGCAGAATAGTGGAAACTAGAGGTCAGTTAGTCTGACTTCAGTGGTTGATAAGATTTTGAAGGGGAGGTCTTGCCTGACAAATCTGCTGCAATTCTTTGAAGAAATAAATAGCAGGATAGACAAAGGAGAGTCAGTGGATTTTTACCTAGATTTTCAGAAAGCCTTTGATAAGGTGTCCTTGTACACCAGTCACTGAAAGTTGGCGTGCAGGTACAGCAGACATGGAAGAAAGCTAATGGCATGTTGGCCTTCATAACGAGAGGATTTCAGTACAGGAGTAAAGAGGTTCTTCTGCAGTTGTATAGAGCCCTGGTAAGACCACATCTGGAGTATTGTGTACAGTTTTGGTCTCCTAATTTGAGGAAGGACAATTGGTAATTGAGGCAGTAGGTTCACGAGATTGATCCCTGGGATGGCGGGACTATCATATGAGGAAAGATTGAAAAGACTAGGCGTATTCACTGGAGTTTAGAAGGATGAGAGGGGATCTTATAGAGACATATAAAATTGTAAAAGGACTGGACAAGCTAGATGCAGGAAAAATGTTCCCAATGTTGGGAGAGTCCAGAACCAGGGTCCACAGTCTTAGAATAAAGTGGAGGCCATTTAAAACTGAGGTGAGAAGGAACTTTTTCACCCAGAGAGTTGTGAATTTGTGGAATTCTCTGCTACAGAGGGCAGTGAAAGCCAAATCATTGGATGGATTTAAGAGAGAGTTAGATAGAGCTCTAGGGGCTAGTGGAATCAAGGCATATGGGGAGAAGGCAGGCACAGGTTATTGATTGGGGACGATCAGCCATATCACAATGAATGATGGTGTTGGCTCGAAGGGCCGAATGGCCTCCTCCTGCACCTATTTTCTATGTTTCTGGGGACTTGGACAGGTTGGGAGAGTGGGCAGAGAAGTGGCAGGTGGAATATAGTGTAGCAAAGTGTGGAGTCATGCAATTTGGTAGTAGGAATAAAGGCATAGACTCTTGTCTAAATGGGGAGTGAATCCAACTTCTGCAAATGCACCATAGAATACATTTTATCAGGTGACATCACAGCTTGGTTTGGAAACAGCTCCATCCAAGACCGCAAGAAATTGCAGCGAATTGTGGATGCAGCCCAGACCATCACACAAACCAAATTCCCTTCTATTGACTCAATTTATACCTCATGCAAGGCCACCAGCATAATCAAGGATGAGTTGCACTCCGGCCACTCCCCTCTCCCCTCTCCCATCATGCAACAGGTATAGAAATGCAAAAACGCATACCTCCAGATTCAGGGACAATTTCTTCCCAGCTGTTATCAGACAACTGAATCATCCTACCACAACTAGAGAGCAGTGCTGAAGTACTATCTACCTCTTTAGTAACCCTTGGACTATCCTTGATCGGACTTTGCTGGCTTTACCTCGCACTAAACGTTATTCTCTTGTCATGTATATATACGTTGTAAATGGCTCGATTGTAATCATGTATTGTCTTTCTGCTGACTGGTTAGCACGTAGCCAAAGCCGATCAATGTACCTCGGTACACGTGACAATGAACTAATCTGACTGAACTGAGAATCCAGAAATCAGAGGTGCAAAGGGACTTGGGAGTGCTGGTACAGGATTCCCAAAAGTTGACTTGTAAGTTGAATTGGTAGTAAGGAAGGCAAGGCAATGCTAGTATTTATTTCAAGAGGACTAGAATACAAAAACAGGGATGCAATGCTGAGGCTCTTTAAGGCACTAATCAGGCCACATTTGGCATACTGTGAGCAATATCGGGCATCATATCTGAGTAAGGATGCACTGGCTCTGGAGGAGATTTACAAGAATAATCCCAGGAATATGCTGAGTGTTTGATGACACTGAGCCTGTACTCGCTGGTGTTTAGAAGGATGAGGGGGGAACTCATTGAAACATTGAATAGTGAAAGGCTTGGATAGAGTGGATGTGAAGAGGATGTTTCCACTAGTGGGAGAATCGAGGACCAGAGGTCATAGCCTCAGAATTAAAGGACGTTTCTTTAGGAAGGAGATGAGGAGGAATTCCTTTAGTCAGAGTGTGGTGAATCTGTGGAATTCTTTGCCACAGAAAGTTGTGGAGGCCAAGTCAATGGATATTTTTAAGGCAGAGATAGATAGATTCTTGATTAGTACGGGTGTCAAGGGTAATGGGGAGAAGGCAAGAGATTGAGGTTAGGAGGGAGAGATAGATCAGCAATGTTTGAATGGCGGAGTAGATTTGGTGGGCCGAATGGCCTAATTCTGCTCCTATCACTTATGACATGGTGTCAGCTAGATTTCAGCCAGCCAATTTGGCAGAGCAGGTCGCAAGCCAATCATTGCACAAGGATAGATATCACCAGCTGGTTAATCTGCATACCTCTGGCATGCACACACAACATCATTCCTATCACACTCCAATTTGCCTAATGCAAGCTGCGCCAAAAAAGTGCATTCAAAGAAAATTGGAAGTGAATTGTGATGCACAGCACTGACAAAAGAAGACAGCACAAGGCCTACTTTTGTGGTCTTTGTGTTTGCTGCTGATGCAGCTTTATTAGATTAGGTTCCATCTGCTCTGTTCTATCATGTGTTCACTCCACACATGCTCTTATTGGATGGTCCCTGAAGATTACATTTAAGCCCTAGGGAATGGACAAACAGCTTTTCTAACTGTAATTCACACAATTTATAGTGTTTATTATCTATTTGAAAATAGATTTTCATAGAATATGAGAATCCCTTATAAAATGCTGCACTATTATAATCCATGGTATTTTAAAATGATTTATTGTCTGATTGTAACACAAACACAGAATTATTGTTATAAACTGATTTTAAAATCATTGCCTGGGCTCTTGTCAGTGCCACCGCTGTTCTTTGCGTCTCAAGCCATCTGTATCTACTCTGTAAATTAGTTCTATTGACTTCTGTGCATTTACTTGCAAAACAAGTAAGATTTTTCAATGAATGAAAATGATTAAAGATGGAAAAAAATCAAGTTCATGTCTGTGAGTGCAGTTCATAACATTCTTTGGGTCACTTTGCAGTTGAATTACCGCGTTGTTCAGGATTTATCAATAATAGACTGAAGGCAGTGTGTTAACATTTACTTTTCTGTGAGCTAGAATCTCTGGAATTTATATTTGATAAGATAAGATGCAATTGGCAAAAGATTTTATCCCAACATCCGGATTTTGCATCAGGTAATAATTTTCTGTGATTATTTGCTCGTAACTGTGCCAGAATAGAATATTAT
Source organism: Rhinoraja longicauda (assembly GCF_053455715.1). Taxonomy (NCBI): domain Eukaryota; kingdom Metazoa; phylum Chordata; class Chondrichthyes; order Rajiformes; family Arhynchobatidae; genus Rhinoraja; species Rhinoraja longicauda. The sequence continues at coordinate 35,861,635 of NC_135954.1, read as the reverse complement.
GTATATTGTGGACTTTCTAATACAATGTGGAATGCACTGCCTGAAGGCAGAGGAGGAAGATGGTTCGTGTTTACTTTCAAAAGGGAAATGGGTAAAAGTTTTGTAGAGCAGCGAGGAAAGAGCAGGGAAATGGGGCCACTGGGATTGCTTTAAAGAGCTGGCAAAAACACATTGGACCAACGTCCTCCTTTGGTACAGTGTCATTGTGCGATCCAACAATTACTGCAAAGTAAATTGTAGGGACTGAGCCAGGGGGCTTAGATCCAAAATACCAAAATCACAGAACAGAGCTGGGGAGTTTCTGCTTCTAAAAGGTGTACTTCCGCAATCTATGCTTAAATGTAGTCAAAACATCTGCTTTAACTATTCTGTGATATTTCTTATTTCAAAAACATGGAGATGGAAAGGTGGTTAATGAGTTTCCACCTGAAGGTGGTTAATGAGTTTCCAGCTGGGAATTTGGCCGGGCAGCATTTAGTTTACCCCGTTCCTCCTCTCCCAACCTCCGCCTCTCCTCCCTTACCCTCACCTTTTTTTCTCTAGCCCCTTTTTCCCCTCCCTTCCCCTTCCCCTCCCCCTTTCCCTCTCCCCTCCCTTTACCCCTCCCCTCCTTTTTCCCCTCCCCTACCCATTAGTGTGCACGCTAATCCTGCTTAATAGTGTACTACTTAGCTGTGAATTTCTTTTCTTCTCAAGGGAAATTTGAAATTTTGTTGAAAACTGCTTCAGCAGAGATCATATATCATTATCAAAACTTGAATAAGTTTGTTCTTTGTTTATGATTTTAGAGAGGTCAGTTATTCTCAAGATAATGATGAATAAGGAAGGGATTTTTCCCCATCTCAGCAAGGCCCTCAGGTCATCTCACTGCAACTTTGAAAGCTAATTATGCCTAAATAAACCTTCGACTTTTCTTCTTGGGAGGCCGTCATGCATTTTCATCTTTATGGGAGGAAGTGCTTCAAGCAAATGCTTTCCACGTTTTGCTTCCTCCTCACTTAAACCTCTGACCCTCTGTTTAACAGAGCAATTTTCTGCCTAATGAAAATCAAACAACTGCAGTTGTTAGAAAGTGTAGGAAAGAACTGTAGATGCTGGTTTACACCTTTCTGTCCTAGGCTTCCTCCACTGTCAGAGTGAGGCCAAATGCAAATTAGAGGAGCAGTACCTCATAATTTGCTTGGGCAGCTTGCAACCAAGCGGTATGAATATCAATTTCTCTATTTTCAAGTAGCCCTTGCATTCCCCCTTTCTCCGTCCCTCCCCCAACCTAGTCGTCCTACTAGTTTCACTGTCATCCTGCTTAGTTTTACGATTTGCATCCACTCATCATCTTTTCCACAGCCAACAATGGAACATTGTGAGCTCCATCATTCCTTGATCATCGTTGCTGGATTTGATTTGTTCTTTTCGTAACTTTCATTCATTCGTTCTCTGTACCTTTTCATACCTCAAGTTTTCCTCTCCCCTGACTCTCAGTATGAAGAAGGGACTCGACCCGAAACATCACCTATTCCTTTTCTCCAGAGATGCTGCCTGAGCTGCCGAGTTTTGTGTATATCTCCAGTTATTAGAAATCTGAATTAAAAACAGAGAGTGTTGGAAATACCCAGAGGGTCAGTGGAAATAAAAAGAGACTTCATGTTTTATTTTGAAAAGCTTTTGTCAGAACTGGGAAGGACAGAAAACAAATTGGCGTGGTTGCAGTGAGGGTGGAAAAGGGATCAATAGGACAAAGGGAATATCACTGATCGGTTGAGGGGAGGGTTGCCATGAGAATAAACAAGATCATCCAATGAAGGGGGGTTAATGGCACCAGTTACCTCTGTTACCTCCAACATGGTTGAGTGAACAAACATGAACAAAAAAACATAAAGCTATGAAATTAGGGCATTTAAAACGTGAGGACACAAAGTTGCAAAATTCAGAGTGGTAGGAATTGCCAGCAGCTCAGGTTGTGCTGATGGGGAGAGACAAACTGAACCACTGCGATTCCACACTGAGGGAGGAGGTGAAATTCCTGAAGTTATAGAATTTGGTATTCATTCTTCGAATTTTCTAGAAACAGGGAAGATGCTGGTTTACCAAGGGAAAAAGCAAAATGATGGATAACTCAGTGGGTCAAGCAGCATCCCTGGTGAACATGGTTAGGTGACATTTCAGGTCGAGACCCTTCTAATTTTTCTATCTTTGTCAACATTTTTGATTGATTGATTGATTGATTGATTGATTGATTGATTGAGTGGGAGATACAGCATGGAATCAGGCCCCATACTGAACACAGGTACTTTATTCACAGTCAGATGTCCATAACTCCCTGATGGTGATGGTGGCAACACTAGTAGAGTGATAAAGAACACGTATGATAAGCTTGCCTTCATTGGTTGGGGCATTGAGGATAAGAGTCAGGAAGTCTTGACACAGCTTTATAGGACTTTGGTTCGGCCACATTTGGAGTATTGCGTGTGATCGCCTCAACACAGAAAAGAGCTGGAGGCCTTTGACAAGGATGCAGAGGAGATTTACAGAATAATGTCGCTATTAGAGGGGTTTAGCAACAGGGAGAGGATGGATAAACTTGGACCGTTTTCTCTGGAATGCTGGAGGTTGAGGGGAGACCTGACAGAAGTATGTAACATTATGAGGCATAGATAGAGTAAACAGTCAGAACCTTGTGCCCAGGATGGAAATATCAAATACTAGAGAGCATAGTTTTAAAGTGAGATGGGCAAAGTTTAAATTAGACGTGCGGGGCAAGTTTTTTTACACAGAGGGTGTTGAGTGCCTGGGGTGGTGATTGAGGCAGATACAATAGTGGCATTTAAAGGACTGTTAGATAGGTATGTGCAAGGAATGGAGGGGGTATGAATTATGTGCAGACAAGAGTTGGTCTATGCATCATGTTCAGCATTGACTTTGTGGGCTGAAGAGCCTTTCCCTGTTCTATGGTCTATGATTATGTGATGCTTGGGAAATATACCTTCTCAATAGCTCTGCATGTGAGTACTAATTTTAATGCCCAGTTTTGAATTTTAAAGATACACATAGTCATTCATGCCAACTGGAATAGAGGCAGAAAGGTGCTTGGTAACTTCTTCTGCTACTTCCCACATCTTTACACCAATGTATGGGCAGATGGATAGACAACGAGAAATAAGAGATTAGTGGGGGAAATAAATACTTCAGCTTCGTATCTTTTAAAAGTGGATTCAGGGTTACCCAGTCAGAATTGGGTGTCCAGCATTTAATGGTTAACTAGACCAAGTGGACCCGTTGGGCCCAAACCTCTCCTGCATTGGTGCAGCAACCTCTCCTCCCCCTCCCCCTCCCCTCTCCCCCCATCCCCTCCCCCTCCCCTCTCACCCCTCCCCCCTTCCCTCCTGCCCTCCCCCTCCTCTCCCCCCTCCCTTCCTCCCCCTCCCCTCCCTCCACCCCCCCTCCCCATCCCCCTCCCCTTCCCCTCCCCCCCACTCCATCCCCCTCAACTCTCCCTTATCCTCCCTCCTCCCCAGTCCGTCCCTCCACCCCCTCCCTCCCCCCTCCCTCCCAAGGAGAGAGATTTAAACTTTAAAATGTGAATAATTAAAAAAATATAACGCTGATTTCAATGAAACTTCTTCCATTAGCACCAAAGGGACGACGGTGAGTAAGGTGGGCCAAAAATTGTTGCGCTATCGTGTACCGTTTTGGCTGTAGTTCAGGAACGAACAAACAAACAAACGAGAGTTTTAGAATATAGATTTTTTATTCAAGTGATCCGGAGAATAATTTTCTTGGAATTGCCACAAACCAGTCTCCGAAGAGGGAAGGCCATTAAAACATGCATCAGCTACTTTCTCGTGGCTTGTCACCATTTCTCCAAGACTGCTGCAAAACAATGGAAAACATTGTTCCATTTCAGCAGTATTCTCCGATAGACCGCAGGCTAGATCCCCTGCATTTTACCGACTTCAAAGACAGGTTCTGCTGAGTTCAAAATGTTCCTTCAATGCCTCTGAAGGTGCTCTTCACTCATAGGAAACAGAACATCAGAAATACTATTATTCAATGATCTGCGCTGACATCCGACTGAGAATAAAGTACCTCTGTTCAGTATTTAGCGTTTGCTATTTTTCCAGCAATGGTGCAATGCTCGTTGACACCTCTGCATGGCCAAGTAGTCAGATCAATGGAATGGTGCTGAAGTGTAACATATGCTCTAATGAGCTGTTCTGACTATGAATGGTGCTGCCTCCAGTCTCAGAATTACGTGGGACTGGTTCACCAATTGCCACTTTCTGACAAACAGCCATTACCGAATTATTATGAGAAGGATTTTCATTTGGCATATTATTTGGGATCACTTATCTCACTTTCCTAGCCGAGGATGTAGTGAAAGGTGTGAAACAGACCATGCAGTTACCAGGAGAAAAATGAGAATTACTGTCTGTGTAATAAGGGAAATGCAATTAATGGCTAGAAGCATGGAACTTCATGCTTCTAAGCTGAAACTGATTTTATGTAAATTAACTAAATTAAAATAAATGAGATAATAACTAATTTAGGTTAATTTGAAATGCATGCCTAGTTTTACAGGATACGTGCTGTAGGTGATGCATAAAACATAAAGTCTGAGATAGCTTGAAGTATGTTGGTTCTTTTAATAAATGTAACTTAAACAAAGCAATGTAACAAGAAATGCTAATATTCAACAATCTAAACATAGATATTTGACCATGCATTTCTAGTCAGCAAAATTGTAATTGTGCAGTGCTCATTAGCATTTCTCGACAAGATGTTTTTGACATCTGGTGAGAATGAAAGTCACATCTATAAACCTTTCACAGGCAGTTCAATTGACTTTTGAACAGTAATGCATCTACATAAGCAAGAGGAATAGGAAGATGGATGTGGAGGAAAAATACAATATGAAAACTGAGAAGGCAATTTCAGTGTAGAAAATGGGAATGGGCCATGGCATTTTTGCCTCTTTAGTTGAACTGCTGGACAGTGGATTGGAAAATTGATCATTACTTAGTTCCACCAGGATTCAAGAAGGATCCTAACCTGAAACAACGCCTGTCCATTCCTACCAGGATGCTATCTGACCCGTTGAGTTACTCCAGCAATTAATGTGTTTTACTCAAGATTCGAGTATCTGGAGTTCCTTGTGTCTCCACCAGGATCCCATTAGCATAGAGTTAACAATATTCTGTCAAGTCAAGTCAAGTCAATTTTATTTGTATAGCACATTTAAAAACAACCCACGTTGACCAAAGTGCTGCACATCTGATTAGGAAAAAAAAAAAAAGAAACATACAGTGGGTGGAGTATTGTGTAAAGATCCCAGAACTAAACAGAATATCTCTTGGTAGAAACAAGGAACTGCAGATGCTGGTTTACAAAGGAAGACACAAAGTGAATATCTCTCAAATCCATTCACTGTGTGTAGAAATTTCTGTCGAGTACAAGATTTAAATAATTTTATTTGTCCCTTTCCAGGATTACTCTCCTCTGTCAGAGGAGAATTGTGTTAACATTCCTAAAGGTGGCTTTAAGTTAGCTTTGTAAGTGTACCAGTCGCCGGTTTGTGCATATATCCTATCTGTAGAAAGGGACAGGTTTGGGTGCTATACGCTACAACGCTGTTTAACCATAGAAGCACATAAAGGCCATATTTCTGGTATTCCCACTGCCACTTTCTGAACTGCCCATGGAGGTTAGTACATGTGAATCACATTCTTGTCAGATGTCAAACACGTCTTGTAGAAATGATAACTCAGATGTTTGCCTTTGGGTCGAGGCAATGCATTGATAAGCCCATCCAGAGATAGGTACATAGTCTATTTCAGTATTTTACATGAGAACATCACTGTTCTGACAAAGGTACCTTTGATTGAAACATTATACGAAAATCTCTGAACACCCCATTGCAGAACAAACTCAAGACCCATAGGCATTTTAATAGATAGATTCGTGAGAAATGAGAAGCATTATTTATAGGGCACAGGATTATTTATAGGAATTCCACAATTTACAAACGTGCCATTTACATTTTCCACAAACACCATTGACACTTTAGCCTGTGTATTCTTGATTTATGAAGCTTTTATCATGAAAACGAACCTCTGCCCATAATGCATTTTGTGCTTTCTCCCACACGGTTTTGCTTTTGATGAGATTATCCATCTATGTTTTGTTAACCATTTTGATCACAATTAAACTTTGCATCCTTGAAAATAGCTAAAATACATACCAGCATTTCTGCAGTTTGCACCTCCTATAAGAACATTTTGTCGTCGACCTCACAGTGGGGAATGTGAGGTCGCTGAAAAATACGATGGACGTGCTGCCTGCCCTGGTGGGGACTCAGAGGGAGTGCTGTGAGTGCAGTGATCTTGATGTTTGCGGGGACATCACGCCATGAGAACATCCTGGAGTCTGGTGCGAGTGTGGACTGTTCGGGCGGACAGGGACGGCAGAGAGAGTGACAGCGGTTGGTAGAACTCTGGTCACATCATGGTGAAGAGTATGTGTGTGGCCCGGACATTGAACTGATGCCTGTTGGTCTCCCCTTATGCTGTGTGCCCTGGGGATTCTCATATGCTGCTGTGGTGGCTGTTTATAGACAATAGACAATAGGTGCAGGAGTAGGCCATTCGGCCCTTTGAGCCAGCAACGCCATTCACTGTGACCATGGCTGATCATCCACAATCAGTACCCTGTTCCTGCCTTCTCCCCATATCCCTTGACTCCACTATCTTTAAGAGCTCTATCTAACTCTCTCTTGAAAGCATCCAGAGAATTGGCCTCCACTATCTTCTGAGGCAGAGAATTCCACAGATTTACAACTCTCTGAGTGAAAAGGTTTTTCCCCATCTCCGTTCTAAATGGCCTACCCCTTATTCTTAAACTGTGACCACTAGTTCTGGACTCCCCCAACATGGGGAACATGTTTCCTGCCTCTAGCGTCCAATTCCTTAATAATCTTATATATTTCAATAAGATCCCCTCTCATCCTTCTAAATTCCAGTGTGTACAAGCCTAATCGCTCCAGTCTTTCAACATACGACAGTCCCGCCATCCCGGGTATTAACCCCGTGAACCTACGCTGCACACCCTCAATAGTAAGAATGCCTTCCTCAAATTTGGAGACCAAAACTGCACACAGTACTCCAGGTGTGGTCTCACTCTGCAACTGCAGAAGAACATCTTTGCTCCTATACTCACCTCCTCTTGTTATGAAGGCCAACATGCCATTAGCTTTCTTCACTGCCTGCTGTACCTGCATGCTTACTTTCAGTGACTGATGAACAAGGACACCCTGATCTCGTTGTACTTCCCCTTTTCCTAACTTGACACCATTCGGATAATAATCTGCCTTCCTGTGCTTGCCACCAAAGTGGATAACCTCACATTTATCCACATTAAACTGCATCTGCCATGCATCTGCCCACTCACACAACCTGTCCAAGTCACCCTGCAACCTCATAGCATCCTCCTCACAGTTCACACTGCCACCCAGCTTTGTGTCATCTGCAAATTTGCTAATGTTACTTTTAATCCCTTCATCTTAGTCATTAATGTATATTGTAAATTGCTGCGGCCCCAGCACCAAGCCTTGCGCTACCCCACAAGTCACTGCCTGCCATTCTGAAAGGGACCCGTTAATCCCTACTCTTTGTTTCCTGTCTGTCAACCAATTTTCTATCTATGTCAGTACCCTACTACCCCCAATACCATGTGCTCTAATTTTGCCCACTAATCTCCATGTGGGACCTTATCAAAGGCTTTCTGAAAGTCCAGGTACACTACATCCACTGGCTCTACCTTGTCCATTTTCCTAGTTACATCCTCAAAAAATTCCAGAAGATTAATCAAGCATGATTTCCCCTTCGTAAATCCATGCTGACTCGGAACGATCATGTTACTGCTATCCAAACGTTCTGCTATTTCTTCTTTTATAATTGATTCCAGCATCTTCCCCACCACTGATGTCAGGCTAACTGGTCTATAATTTCCTGTTTTCTCTCTCCCTCCTTTCTTAAAAAGTGGAATAACATTAGCTACCCTCCAATCCTCAGAAACTTATCCCGGATCTATAGAACATTAGAAAATGATCACCAATGCTTCCACGATTTCGAGAGCCACTTCCTTAAGAGCCCTGGGATGCAGACCATCAGGCCCTGGGGATTTCTCAGCCTTCAGTCCCATCAGTCTACCCAACACTATTTCCTGCCTAATGTGAATTTTCTTCAGTTCCTCCGTCACCCTAAGACCTCTGGCCATTAGTACATCTGGGAGATTGATTGTGTCTTCCTTAGTGAAGACAGATCCAAAGTACCGGTTCAACTCGTCTGCCATTTCCTTGTTCCACATAATAAATTTACCTGGTTCTGTCTTCAAGGGACCCACATTTGTCTTAACCATTTTTTCCTCTTCACATACCTAAAGAAGCTTTTACTATCCTCCTTTATATTCTTGGCTAGCTTGTACCTCATCCTTTCTCCCCGTATTGCCTTTTTAGTCATCTTCTGTTGCTCTTTAAAAGTCTCCCAATCCTCTGGCTTCCCGCTCATCTTTGCTATGTTATACTTCTTCTCTCTTATTTTTATACTGTCCTTGACTTCCCTTGTCAGCCACGGTCACCTCTTACTCCCCTTAGAATCTTTCTTCCTCATTAGAATGAATCTGGACTTTCTGTATTATTCCCAGAAATACCTGCCATTGTTGTTCCACTGTCATCCTTGCTTGGGTCTCTTTCCAGTCAACTTTGGCCAGCTCCTCCCTCATGCCTCCATAGTCCCCTTTGCTCAACTGTAATACTGACACTTCCAATTTTCCCTTCTCCCTCTCAAATTGTAGATTAAAACATCATATTATGATAACTATCTCCTAAAGGCTCTTTTACCTTAAGTTCCCTTATCAAATCCAGTTCATTGCACAACATTAAATCCAGAATTGCCTTTTCCCTGGTAGGCTCCAGTACAAGCTGCTCTAAGAATCCATCTCAGAGGCACTCCACAAACTCCCTTTCTTGGGGTCCAGTACCCACCTGACTTTCCCAGTCTACCTGCATGTTGAAATCTCCCATAACCACCATAGCATTACCTTTACGACATGCCAATTTTAACTCTTGATTCAACTTGCACCCTATATCCAGGCTACTGTTTGGGGTCCTGTAGATAACTCCCATTAGGGTCTTTTTACCCTTACAATTCCTCAGTTCTATCCATACTGACTCTACATCTCCTGATTCTATGTCACCCCTTGCAAGGGACTGAATATTATTCCTTACCAACAGAGCAACCCCACCCTCTCTGCCCACCTGTCTGTCTTTTCGATAGGATGTACATCCCTGAATATTCAGCTCCCAGCCCTGGTCCTCTTGCAGCCATGTCTCTGTAATTCCCACAACATCATACTTGCCAATAGTCCCCTCAGTCTCTATGTTTAATCTATATGTAGTTTTGTATCTTGTTGTTTTTTTGGTATGACTCTATGGTAAATCAAATTTTACTGTACCTCGGTACACATGACAATAAAGGACTATTGAACCATTGAACCATTGACATAACATCCAGATAGTCATGGATTATATTAGTGCTTCTTGGGATGACATAACAACGAATGGTGTATAGAGAAAATTATGCCCAGAATGTGTGCACAACTCTACTGGGTTTATGAATTTGAGAAATCTCCAAGGAGACATTGTCATATTGGTAAATGAGGCTGGGTTTGATGAAATAGTCCAGGGTGATGCAGAGGAGTTCACAAACGAGAATTTGTTACAGCTTGAGAAATAGAGTTCAAAAGAGGAATGAGAAGCAGGCACAGCACCACCAGAATCAAAACAGCTCACTACAGCAAACCTTTTGAAGGTGCTCTGCGAAATGAGAAAGTGAGAGTGATCTTCAAGGGCGATGATTCCCAACATGGAGCTTAGTATCGGATGTTGCCACATGCTTTGCGTAAAGGAGATTTGTTAGATGAAAGAGAAGAGACCTGTGTGTGTTTCTATCAGCACAGTGTTAGAGTTAGCAGAGTCACTACCTTTCGGCCAGAATCTTGAGTTTAGTCCTGACCTTGGATGCTGTCTGTGTGGAATTCACACTTTCTCTCTGTGACTGTGTGCGTTTCCTTCAAGCATCCCGGTTTCGTACCATTTTCCAAAGATGTGCGGGTTCGTAGGTTAATTCTCCGGTGTAAATTGCCTCTACTCTGCAGGTGAATGGTAGAATCTGGGGCGGATGATGAGGATGTGGGGAGAATAATGTCGGATTAATGTAAATGGGTGGTTGTTGTTCGGCACGAACTTGGTGGATTCTTGGACCGGTGACCATGCTGTATCTCTCTGTGACTATGACGTTTTCTACAAGCCTCAATAATCAGACTCATAGAAGCAGACATGGGAAGAATTTTGGCCATCAGTGTTTTGCTTAAAGGAGATGTATTTGGAAAAAGAACCATGCATTGTTCTATCTGCACATGGCACAGCTAGTAGAGCTGCTGCCTCACTATTTTTCTCAGGAACACCGAGGTTGAGGGGAGACCTGATAGAAGTATATAAAATGATGAGAGGCAGATGTAAGTCAGAAACCCTTTTTTTTGGAAGTATCAAATACTTTATTTGATTTATTTGAGAGAATTAAAGTGAGAGGGTAAAGGCAATGTGGGTGCCTGGAATGTGCTGCAAGGAGTGGTAATGGAAGCAGATACAATGTTGGCATATAAGAGACTTTTGGATATGCAGGGAATGGTGAGAGTGGGATCATATGCAGGCAGATCAGAGTTTGTATTGGCATCGCGTTCGGTACAGACATTGTGGGCCTTTAGGTGCTGTACTGTTCTATGTTCGACTACCACAAATGCATCAAGCTCAACACCATCATCCAAACCACTGATGGAAACTGTGTATCTGCTCCCACTTCCTCACAGTGCAGAACCACTATTAAACTTCCATGAAACACACATTGCAGGAACTGACCATTCAGTTTAGTGGTGTAATCTTCCAAGGCCTTGCTTGTCAAGAAATTGCCCAGGGAAGACTTCACTTTCATTGCCCTTTTGAGGAAGAGTATTCCAAGGATCCGCAATCTAATGAGAGAGAAAACAAAAATCACATTTCCTCTGTCCTAAATGGAAAGGCCCTTATTCTGAGACTGTGTTCCACAGTTCCAGATTGTCCTACATGAAGAACCATCCTCTCCACGTCCACTCTGTCACATATCCCCGGGATCATTTATGTTGAAATGTGTGGCCATTTACAAGACATAATCAATAATTTTAAATAAAGGCCATTGAAATACTTCTAACTGAGATGGTTCTAGAAATAAGGAACTGCAGATGCTGATTTCCACAAAGGACACCAAGTGCTGGAGTGATTCATCAGGTCAGGCAGCATCTCCGGAAAAAATGGATGTGACCTTTTGCATTGGGATCCTTCTTCAGACTCTCGTGTCCTTAACTGAGATGGTTGAATGCAGCATTAACTGCAATACGAGACATTCTGCCTTAGGCTGATGGAAGGAGTGGTGAAAAAGAGGTTGAATTGTGCGAATGAGTATTATGGAGAGTTGTTTAATGCTGTGTTCTGGGAATATTTTCAGCATCTTGTGAGTTAGATGAATGTTACTAAATGAATGTAACTAGAATGTTATATTCTGTTCATGGAAGGACTTTCTTTGCCAAGCTGAATGGAATTTTCTAATTGCATGCTTTGTCTTCTTCTGATTAATTATTGTGGGAATTCATTTATCCTAATTGACTGAAGTAGTGACATTGAGAAATGAAATTGCTATCCCTTAATTGACAAGTATGAATATGCATCTGAGAAACACATCTACGGTGTCATAAGAAAAGATCTAAGATGCTGGCATTGACTTGTTTGGATGCTATTTTGTTAAAGGCCCATGCAGATGTAAAAGTATTCATATAAAATCATCTTTCAATCTGCTACAGCAGTGGAAATGTTTTCATGGAAAGCAAGCTGTGTTGCTAAGAAACAAAAGTATTGTTTAATTTTAACATCCAGCAAACGCATTAATAAGTGCACAGACTGTACACATTCATGTCATGTAATTAAAGCACCAGGCAGTATTATCACTTTGAAAGGATCCTGACTTAATGGGGTGGAAATTTATATGGGCTGCTACAGGAAGATGTGAAACTGACCTAATTTCAATAATTGAGGCAAATTCTTGACACTGTCTAGCCATTGCACCTATACACTGGACAAGTGAATAAAAGATTCACTCCATATTTTGGTTTATTATTATATATTGAACCTTTGTGAAAGGATTGCCCATGTGGGCAGTGAAAAATAGAGGAGACCTAAAATCCAGCAGTTAATAGCTTTTCAATACTCACTATATTACACGTATATGTGTAGGTTGGTCAGTTGGGGTGAGGTACCCAAAAGCTACTTGGTATTTGTGGCACCTCACCCCCTACACATCATGAGCAACCAATTTCAACAGATTCTGAAGGGGGAGGAGAAACATGAGGAACAGGAGGAGTTAACATGTTCATAGTAAGAAGTTGTGTGGTGCAGCAATTCAACCAAAATCAGGGGATCATTTAATTGAGCTCTGGTTCGAGAGAATCAAATTAAGAGTCATGGATTTGTCACAGCGCAGAAACAGGCCCTTCGCCCCATGGCGACCAAGTTGCCATACTGGGCTAGTTCCATTTGCCTGTATTTTGCCTGTATCCCTCTAAACCCTTCCTTCCCATACATCTGCCCAAATGTCCTTTAAAGTCATAGTTGTATTTGTTTTTATAGCTTCCTCTGGTAGCTCATTCACTTTACGATTAAAAAAAGGTGCTGCCAATGTTCCTTATAAATCTCTCCCTTCTCATCTTAAGTCTATCTCCTCTAATTTTAGAATCCTCTACCCTGGGAAAAAGACTGTGAGTGTTTACTTTATCCATGCCTCTCATGATCGTGTGCATCCCTCAACCTACTATGCTCCAAAGAAAAAATGTCCCAGCCTCGAAAACCTCTCCTTAAAACTCAAATCAGCAAGTCCAGGAACATTCTGGTGAACCTCTTCTGCATCCTTTCTAATTTTATGATGCCCCTCCTATAGCTGCGTGACAAAACTCATTACTCCAAGTGTTGGCTCACCACTTGTACAACTGCATCATGATGTCTCAACTTTTGTATTCAATATCCTTCCCAATAAAGACAAGGGTGGCAAATGCCCTTTTCACATGACTCACCACTTTTAATGAACCATGCAGCTGTACTCCCAGATCTCTGTTCTGCAACTATCCAGGGCGCTACCATTTACTGTACAAGTCCTTCCCTGGTTTGGATACCAAAGTGCAACACCTTCTCAGCTATCTATTAATAAGGAATTCCAGATGCTGGATTACAAACAAAAGACACAAAGTGCTGGAGTAACTCTGTGGTTCAGGCAGCATTTCTGGAGAACATGAATTAAGCAAGGAACTGCAGATTCTGGTTGACACAGGGAACTGAAGAAAAGTCCTGACCTGAAACATCACCTGTCCGTGTTTTTCCAGAGACATCTGACCTGCTGAGTTACTTTGTGTCGTGCACTTATCTGGTGTGTGAGAGAAAAAGATCAAAGAGTGTGGGTAATCACGTTTCATTTGTTGAGTTATATTGCAAGAGCAGAGGGAAGTGAGAGCTAACCCTGGCAATATGGCGAAGCAAAGCAGAGGGTGGGCTGTTAAGATGATAGATTTTGTATGGATATAGTATGAAGAGAGATATTAAAATAAAGGTGGCAGTCAGTTGTACAGTAGTATTATAATCAAGCAGTTCCAATGATGTCATGAAGAGCATCTTGGTAAGAAACTACATTTGATGGCAGATTGTAGCACTGGCGTTTCTTATTCTTCCCACCTTAATTTAAAAAATAATTTAATTTAAGTTATCACCAGCCTTGCAAAATGTGGCTTATTCGACCCACTTTCTGGATTCAAGAGCAAAAGCTTGCATTCTGTGGTATAATTGAGAGTAAAAACTGACAGGCAGTAAATTTGTGCTTTCAAACTCACAACCTATCATTCTGTGGCCCTGCAATAGTGCACCTCTTGCGTCGCATCTTCGTTTTAATTGGAATACACAGATCCAAAAAAAATAGCAGACAGGAAAGGACTTGCAGATCCGTCAATTCTGCCCCACACCCATGATGCCTGGTGAGTTATAACTAGGCACTTCCTGTATCCCACCAGTATATAATTCGCGCAAGAGAAATAAAGTCCAGAAAATTCCTATCTAAGTCCCTGATTATTAGAAACGGCCTGTGAGACCATAAGAATCAATTATCTTGTATATATTTTTTTCTTTTTTTGTTGTGCATTTATATTTCTCTCTGAATGGAGACTCTCCCTGCCGGTCTATGATCACACATGCACCTGCAACATCTCTGGTATCTCACCGTTAGAGTGAGTCTGCGTAGGCCACCTCTCAACTTCACTTGAAGTTTCATTCCTCCATGTATTTTCTTAGTGTATTTTCAAAAGAGGGATATTTCATCATGGCACAGACAGTAATATGGTAATAAACAGCATTTTGCAGAGGAGATAAAAAAAATACACAGCATGAAATCACAACACAATGCTACTAATAAAGGATCATGCAACCGCGACACAAACTGAATCAAGGCACTTTTATGGTAAAAATTATGCTGCAGAAAAAGTAATAATTCCAAACTGAATATTAAAAATTGGATAAGGCATCTACTTTAGTGAGTTTCATGTTCAATTCAAACAGCTGGAAGGGGGCATAACCTGTCACTAATTACTTTACCTTTCCAACTTTAGAATTAAACTCGGCAATAGAAGAGATATTCTTCTACTTTGTTTGTTTTGCATGGTTGAAATCTGACCTGATATTGCTGGTGTTGTTTTGTATGGAATCTTTCTTCATTGTCCATGGAGAAAATGTTTACCTGAATTTCATGAGGATGTGCTTTGCCACATATTTTTTCACTTTGCTGTGACCAATAGCACCTTCCACAGGGAACAGTCTGGCTGAGCCGCAATGTATCAGTTAGAGTCATAGAGTGATACAGTGTGGAAACAAGCCCTTTGGCCCAACTTGCCCACACCGGCCAACATGTTCCAGCTACACTAGTCCCACCTATCTGCACCTGGTCCCTATCCCTCCAAACCTGTCCATTCCACTTACCGGTCCAACTGCTTCTTAAATTATGGGATAGTCCGAGCCTCAACTAACTCCTCTGGCAGCTTGTTCTATACAGCCACCACCATCTGTGTGAAAAAGTTACCCCTCAGATTCCTACTAAATCTCTTCCCCTGCACCTTGAACCTATGTCATCTGGTTCTCGATTCCCCTACTCTGGGTAAAAGACTCTGTGCATCTACCTGATCTATTCCTCTCATGATTTTGTACACCTCTATAAGATCACCCCTCATCCTCCTGCGCTCCATGGAATAGAGACCCGCCCCACTCAATCTCTATAGCTCACACCCTTTAGTCCTGGCAACATCCTCGTAAATCTTTTCTGAACCCTTTCAAGCTTGACAATATCTTTCCTATAACATGGTGCCCTGAACTGAACATAATATTCTAAATGTGGTCTCACCAACGTCTTATACAACTGCAACATGACCTGCCAACTTTTATACTCAATACTCTGACTGATGAAGGCCATTGTGCCAAAAGCTTTTTTGACCACCTTATCTACCTGCGACTAGACCTTCAAGGAACCATGCACCTGCACTCCTAGATCACTCTGCTCGACAACACTACCCAGAGGCCTACCATTTACTGTGTATGCCCTGCCCTTGTTAGACGTCCCAAAATGCAACACGTCACACTTCCCTGTGGTAAATTCCATCAACCATTCCTCCACCCACCTGGTCAATCGATCCAGATCCTGCTGTAATCTTTCAAAACCATCTTCACTATCTGCAAAACCACTAACTTTTGTATTATCAGCAAACTTGCTAATCTTGCCCTGTATGTTCTCATCCAATTCATTGATGTAGATGACAAACAGTAACGGGCCCAGCACCGAAACCTGAGGCACACCACTAGTCACAGGCCAACAGTCCAAGAAGCAACCTTCCGCCATCACCCTCTGCGTCCTTCCATGGAGCCAATTTGCTATCCATTCAGCTATCTCTTCTTGGATCCCATGCGACCTAACCTTCCAGAGCAGCCTACCATGTGAACCTTGTCGAATGCCTTACTGAAATTCATGTATACAACATCTACAGCTCTGCCCTCATCGACCTTTTTGGTCACGTCTTCAATGTTCAATCAGATTTGTGAGACACGACCTCCCACGTTCAAAACCATGCTGACTATCCCTCATTACCCCTTGCCCTTCCAAATGTCTGTATAACCTATCCCTCAGAATATTCTCTAGTGACTTTCCAACCACAGATGTTAAGCTCACCAGCCTACAGTTCCCATGATTTTCCCTGCAGCCCTTCTTGAAAAGAGGCAAAACATTTGCCACCCTCCAGTCTTCCGGCACCTCTCCTGTATTTAAGGACAACTTGTAAATTTCAACCAGGGCTCCCGCAATTTCCTCTCTAGCTTCCCGCAATGTCCTCGGATATATCTGATCAGTCTCTGGAGATTTGTCTACCTACATACACAATAGTACCTTCAGTACTTCTTCGACGGTAACACTGACTGCTCTCAAGACACTTTCATTAACTGCCCCAAGTTCCTCCGTCCCACTGTCTTTCTCCTCGGTAAATGCAGAGGAGAAATACTCATTTAGGTCCTTGCCCACACAGAGGTGACCGCTTTGATTCCTGAGAGGTCCCACTCTCCCTGTAGTTACCCCTTACCCCCTTATGTATTTATAAAATATTTTGGGATTGTCCTTAATGCTACCCGCCAGAGCTATCTCCTGGCCCCTTTTTGCCCTTCTGATCTCCTTTCACAGTTTACTCCTTAGTTCCCGAGACTCCTCCAGGGATGCACTTGATCCCAGCTGCCGATACCTGTCCCATGCATCCTTCTTGTTTTATCAATTTTATCAATTGTTTTATTCAGTTATTATCAATATGCAAAAATATACTACTGAAATGAAAAAATAAACAATATTTAAAGCAGAAGATTTTAAATTAGCGTCTTGATTTCAGCAAGTGGTTTGTAATTTGTGCAAATATTATCTAATTGTGCATTTGTCATCAGATTCCTACATTTTTGTTTATTAGCTTGGTGTTGAATTATTTCTATTGGAATGCACTAACAGAGAACACATACTACAATTATTGCAATATTTTCCTGTGGACGGTTGCCATTGAGATGCCTTGCCACAAGCCCCAAGAACTTTTCAATTTCACCAATCAATGGTGAGTCCAATAGATTCTTAGTCAGGAAACCAGGAAGCACAGAACTTGTGAATTTCATTTGATATATGGTATTCACCATGGATACACAATATTTCCAGTGACCAAGGAAGGAAAGCATCAAACAATAACAATGACACAGCTAAGGTGGTTGGCAACCGGGCGATCACGTAGGCCAAGGTGAACTTCACAAAGGTATTCAGCGAAACGATCGCTGAGTCTGCGCTTGGTCTTGTCAATATCGAGGAATACACACCTTTAACAACAGATACAGTAGATGAGGTTTTATGGGGGTGCAAGTGAACCTCTGATTCACCTAAAGGACTGTCAGGGTCCCTGGACAGATTCGAGGGAGGGGGAATATCCTGATTCCTAACATTGTTCCACATACTTCTTTGTGAACTGTACATAATTGCACTCACTCTATTAGGATGCAAGAAGCAAAAGGGATGTGCTTTTTCTCAACCATCACCCTCACTGACTTATTGGTACATCTGCATCTTGTTGATGCATCAATTCATTTGGATGAGTTACGATCTATATGTACACGTTGAGCTGTGAGTGACCATGACTGACGTCATGGGCAATTTTGACCAAGTGTAGCTTCAAGGAGCCCTGGTTGAACTGAAGTCAACTGACATCAAAGTGAAAGCAATTGTTTATGTGGAGTCAAGTCTTCAAAAAATGAAATTATTTGTGAATATTGGAGGTTATTAACCAAGCCCCAGGACATTGCATTAGGAGTTCCTCAAGCCAGTGTCCTGGACAGTATCCTAATCTTAAACATTTCAGCTATTTCATCGATGACCTTCAATCCATGATAAGGTCAGAAGTGGGGATATTGGTTGATTGTACAATGTTCAATTCCATTTGTACCTCCTCAGCTCCATGTTCCTTGAAATTGCTGTCAACAAATACCTTTTGATCCACAGGCAAAAGATTGCAGATAGTAGAAATCTGAAGGAAAAAAAACATACTGGAATTACTCAGTAGATCTGCCAGTATCTATAGAGAGAGACGAACTTAATCAGAACTGAAAAATCATCAACCTGAAACAGAAATGTTGTTTCACTTTTTTCACAAATTCTACCTGCTCTGCTGAGTCTTGCCAGTGTTTAATTTATTATTTCAAACATCCATTGCCCTTAATTTTGCAACTGCAATTATCTCACCATGAGGGCGGAAACAATCTCAACATTTCTATGATCTATTTTTACATTGTCATTTCTGAATTTCTGATTAAAAGTTCTGTGTTTAAAAACCTGGCCCTTCATGCCTGATTGACTTATCAATGATACTAGTTTGTTTGTTACCCAGTCAAATCTTTCACAATTCAATCTGGTATCACTGCAAAATCTGAAGAGAATACTCACAATCTTTATGTAAACAGTGATTAACTTAAACGTCCAAGGCCAGACATAACTGCAGTGAATATCTTACACGATGTTCTGCCCAGAGCGGAAACAAGTTGTTCCACCAGGTAAATCTACTAATCTACCCATTCAATCTCCAACATCAGCTCACAGGGTCATAGAGTCATATGGTGTGGAAACTAATTCTATTTTATTCATGTTCATAAGACAAAGGAGCAAAATTAGGCTATTTGGCCCCAAGAATCTACTCCACCATTCATCGTGGCTGATTCAATGTTTCCCTCTCAACCCCATTCTCCTGCCCTTTCCTCATAACTTTTGACACCCTTACTAATCAAGCACATATCAATCTCTATTTTTAAAATATCCAATGACTTGGCCTCCACAGCCATCTGTGGCAATGAATTCCACAGATTCACCACCCTCTGACTAAAGAAATTCCTCCTCATCTCCTTTCTAAAGGTACGTCTTTTTATTCTCTCCATATTCACATCAACGACCTCCAGATTCTACCACTCACGTTCACATTCAGGACAGTTTACAGTGGCTAATTATCCCAACAACTTGCACATCTTTAGAGGGTAGCCAGAGCATTTGGGAGAAATCACACGATCACAATATGCACACTCCACGCAAACACAGCCTCGAAGGTCAGGATTAAACCTAGGTTGGTGGAACTGTGAGGCAAGAGATTTACTAGTTGTGCCACTTCTGGATCCAGGGCTTTATCAGTGTTGTTAGGGAACACCAATTGCCAAAATTGTCAGCTAACAACATTCAAAAGTTGATGGCAATTCTAATGAACTTGATCAGGTATAATAAATAAATAGCTCAGTTACGTGACTTGGTCGGTCGGTTTCCAGGCTGTATTGCTCTATATCTCTTAAAAGAAAGTTAGTAATGAATAAATCATGTCTTGCTTCCTCCTTGAAAATGAAACCCTGGATTTAAAGTATTCAAAGTTATTGGCCGTAACATACAGTGGAGGGAAAAATAATCCTGGAGATCAGAGAAGCAAGGTCGTTTTGTTTGGAACCAAATAACTCCACATGTCTTGTTCATTTCAAGGCCGACGGCAACTGAGTCGACAACAATGAGTTCACAGAATTAATTGATGCCCTGGGAGGGATTATAAAGCAGCTTCAAATAGTGATCAGCTGCTTACATTGTTGTTTCAGTGAAGTCATGGTCTCCATTGCACTCCTCCTTCAATGCTGTATTATCACTTTTCATAATGGAATTATCTGTGCTTTTTGTTAATTATTCATACACAAAAAGTGTGAGGTTCATTAATTTTGTAATCTGCTTCCTTGGTATTGCGAACGCCTGTATTAATCCTGGTAATTCCGCAATTAAGTTGCTGCAGCTGATGGTATTTCATAACTCATAAATTGGGAGGAATTATTAATATCTAGCAATGAATAAGTCATTTCTGTATGGAGGCTCAAATGCAGCTCTTTGTAGAAACCTCTCCTGTGTTCATTTCTTTGATCACAGTTTCCTTTAACGTTTTCAAACAGATGAGCTTCAGTTTTAATCTTACAAATGCAACTTAAAAATAGAATAACTGTAAATGCAATGTTTGACAGCTGTTGAAGTTGTGTGTACGTGCGTCTGCACTCTTAATGTGAATAGTTACAGATTCTGACTAATTGAGTTGCTTTTTTTCCATGAACTCCCAGAATCTGAATTAGAAACATTGCTGTACTGCAGTTTGTAAAAAAAAAGCAGTAATATCAGATGATTTATGCATAAATCTGTATGAATCTATAGCTAAAGATATTTAACCTCTTAACAGAAGTTCACTTTACTTCAAATGGAAAAGCTTAAAGGACCTGTCCCACTTTAGGCGAGGTGACAGTTCGCCAGGTGTCGCGGCCATGATTGTGGAGTCTTCCAAGAATCGTAGTGGATCTCAGCGCGTCGCTGAGAAATCATCCGGAGTGAAATTTCTCGGCGACAGCTGGCTTGTCGGCAGGCATCGTTGCTTATTGCGGGCGCTGTCGCCTGCTGTCCCCAGGTTTGCTAGGTTCTCTTAGATGCATTTAGAAGCACATTATATTAAAATAAGTAAAGTCATTTCAAAATACCATAAAATGCTTGTGTTTAACCAATTTATTTACGGTCAGGACATTTGACAGGTAGATTGGAGGCGACAGTTTGACGGTCAGGGTAAGCGTGGGGATTTTCGCGATGTTTATGGCTATTAGCCATTACATTTAAAGTGGGCTCCCAACCCAGATATGCAACCCAGAAACCAGATATGCATCTCTCATACATTTTCAAAGAATGCCCACACACTTTTCACAAAAATCCACTTAACCGCTTAAAAAGTTTTTTTTTTTAATACAGCTATTAGTAAACTGGAAGTAAATCCAGTTTATGCCTTGTTACAGTGAAGCTTGGTATTTAAGTAACCCATACAAGATGTTATAGTTCAAAAATCTCAAGTACTTACCGACGTTAGTGATTTCAGCGAAAATTAGGATGCCGGAGAAGCATTGACAGCGTGGGAATTTCGCAATGTTTCCGAAGACGCTGTAATCTCGACCTGACTCGGCATTGTCGTGGTCATTGTCGTCGGGTAAAAGAAAAGTTTGGCGATCTGCTACGACTTTGACAGTCGTCGGCAGTCGCCTTAAAATCGCCTAATGTGGGACAGGCCCTTAACAATCAAAATAACAAATCATTAAATTAAGTTATATTTTTGTTAAAAGGTCACTTTTGTTCAGATTGTAAATCCTTCCTTTGCCTTTATGTTCCCAACTCTCTCTGAATGTTTAATTTAGTTTAGTTTAGGGATACAGCACGGAAACAGGCCCCTTTGGTCCATGCCAACCAACGATCACCCATACACCAGTTCTATGATATCTCAGTTTCACATCCCACACACGAGGGACAATTTACAGAAACCAATTAACCTCAAAACCTGCACATCTTTGGAAAGTGGGAGGAAACTGGAGCACCCAGAGAAACATTGTCAGAGGGAGAACGTACAAACACCGTACAAACTGCATCTGAGGTCAGGAATGAACCTGGCAACAACTCTACCACTGTCTTAGGCTTCTGGGTGTCTTTTTTTTCTTGCTTACCGAATTGTCTCTCAGCACTCTTTTGGTCATAGTATGTATTGAGAATAAGCTCAATCATGAAACCTCACACAGATCCTGAGGGACACCATAAAATGCTGGAACATCTCTGCGGGTCAGGCGGCATCTGTGGAAGGAATGGAGAGATGATGCTTCGGTTCGGAACACTTGTTCATCTTCTCACTGGCAGTGCTTTCTTGCTTCAAAAACTATCAATAGACAATAGGTTCAGGAGTAGGGCATTCGGCCCTTCGAGCCAGCACCGCCATTCAATGTGATCATGGCTGATCATTCTCAATCAGTACCCCGTTCCTGCCTTCTCCCCATACCCCCTGACTCCGCTATCCTTAAGAGCTCTATCTAGCTCTCTCTTGAATGCATTCAGAGAATTGGCCTCCACTGCCTTCTGAGGCAGAGAATTCCACAGATCCTTTGATCATATTATTATTGAGTATGCTCAAGGATTTGGACAATGGATTTTCACTATGTTTCTGTACAATTCTGACATACTTAATTTTTTTAAATATTTGCTTTAAAAAAATGTTTTAAACATAAGGTGAAACTATTGCTAAGATAATTAACTCATGGATGATGCAGAAAATGATAAGAACAAGCGAAATAGAAGCAGAAGCAGGCCACACAGCTCAATAATTTAATTAATTCAAAGCTGATCTTAGAAACATAGAAACATAGAAAATAGGTGCAGGAGGAGGCCATTTGCCATGATACTAAGTTGGGGGGTAGTGTGAATTGTGAGGAAGATGCAATCAGGCTGCAGGGTGACTTGGACAGGTTGTGTGAGTGGGCGGATACATGGCAGATGCAGTTTAATGTAGATAAGTGTGAGGTTATTCACTTTGGAAGTAAGAATAGAAAGGCAGATTATTATCTGAATGGTGTCAAGTTAGGAGGAGGGGGAGTTCAACGAGATCTGGGTGTCCTAGTGCATCAGTCAATGAAAGGAAGCATGCAGGTACAGCAGGCAGTGAAGAAAGCCAATGGAATGTTGGCCTTCGTAACAAGAGGAGTTGAGTATAGGAGCAAAGAGGTCCTTCTACAGTTGTACCGGGCCCTGGTGAGACCGCACCTGGAGTACTGTGTGCAGTTTTGGTCTCCAAATTTGAGGAAGGATATTCTTGCTATGGAGGGCGTGCAGCGTAGGTTCACTAAGTTAATTCCCGGAATGGCGGGACTGTCGTATGTTGAAAGGCTGGAGCGATTGGGCTTGTATACACTGGAATTTAGAAGGATGAGGGGGGATCTTATTGAAACATATAAGATAATTAGGGGATTGGACACATTAGAGGCAGGAAACATGTTCCCAATGTTGGGGGAGTCCAGAACAAGGGGCCACAGTTTAAGAATAAGGGGTAGGCCATTTAGAACGGAGATGAGGAAGAACTTTTTCAGTCAGAGGGTGGTGAAGGTGTGGAATTCTCTGCCTCAGAAGGCAGTGGAGGCCAGTTCGTTGGATGCTTTCAAGAGAGAGCTGGATAGAGCTCTTAAGGATAGCGGAGTGAGGGGGTATGGGGAGAAGGCAGGAACGGGGTACTGATTGAGAGTGATCAGCCATGATCGCATTGACTGGCGGTGCTGGCTCGAAGGGCTGAATGGCCTACTCCTGCACCTATTGTCTATTGTCTATTGTCTATTTGGCCCTTCGAGCCAGCACCACCGTTCATGTAATCATGGCTGACCATCGACAATCAGTAACCTGTGCCTGCCTTCTCCCCATATCCCTGGATTCCACTACCCCCTAGAGCTCTATCTAACTCTCTTTTAAATTCATCCAGTGAATTGGCCTCCACTGCCTTCTGTGGCAGAGAATTCCACAGATTCACAACTCTCCGGGGGAAAATGTTTTTTTCTCACCTCAGTTTTAAATGGCCTCCCCTTTATTCGTAGACTGTGGCCTCTGGTTCTGGACTCCCCCAACATTGGGAACATTTTTCCTGCATCTAGCTTGTCCAGTCCGTTCATAATGTTATACATCTCTATAACATCCCCTCTCATCCTTCTAAACTCCAGTGAATACAAGCCCAGTCTTTCCAACCTTTCCTCACATGACACTGCCTCAATAGTTTAGGACGTCCTTCCTCAAATTAGGAGATACTCCGGATGCATTCACACCAGGGCCCTCCCTATACAACTGCAGAAGGACCACTTTACTCAAATCCTCTCAATATGAAGGCCAACATGCCATTAGCCTTTGTAGACAATACTGGTGTGGTTGACAGTATTATCTACTCAGAATTAGCAACTCCAAACTAGTGGTCTAATATGTTCTCAGGAGCTGAAAGGCCACAGCAAAAGGAACTTAATTGTCAGAAGGACTTTGGACCAAATTATCACACCATGATTTTGGGTACAATATAATTGTTTTGCTTGAGGCAAATGGATGAGAATTCAATGTTCATACCGTTGGGTGTTTGGGAACAGCTCCATCCAAAACTGCAAGAAATTGCAGAGTTGTGGACGCAGCCCAACCTCCTTTCCATTGACTCCATCCACACTTCACGTTGTCTCGGCAAGGCCAGCAGCATAATTAAGGACCAGTCACACCCTCTTCTCCCCTCTCCCATTGAATTCTCCAATTTCTTTTGGTTTAGAGACACAGCGAGGAAGCAGACCCTTCAGCCCGCCAAGTCCCCGCCGACCATCGATCACCAATTTACACCAGTTCTATGTTATTCCATTTTCTCATCCACTACCTATACATTAGACAACCCAGAGAAAACCCACTCCCTACACATTAGACCACCCAGAGAAAAACGGTCACAGGGAGAAAGTACAAGCTCCACACAGACAACCCCCATAGTCAGGATCGAACCCGGGACTCTGGCGCTCTGAGGCTGCTGCGTCACTATGCCACCCTAGATAATTTTAGGTAACTTCTACAATCAGCCCCCTTTCTCCCTCACTACCCCTCCCCATTACTTTCTCCTCCCCATCAACCACCCTCTTCCCTAAACCCTGGCTGAAATATCCACTGACTTGGCCTCCGCAGCCTTCCGTGGCAAAGAATTCCAGATTCACCACCCTCTGACTAAAGAAATTTCTCCTCATCACCTTCCCAAAAGAACATCCTTTAATTCTGAGGCTATGACCTCTAGTCCTAGACTCTCCCACTACTGGAAACATCCTCTCCACGTCCGCTTGATCCAGGCCTTTCACTATTCTGTATGTTTCAATGAGGTCCCCTCTCATTCTTCTAAACCCCAGCGAGTTCAGGCCCAGTGCCGACAAATGATAAACATATGTTAACCCACTCATTCCTGGGATCATTCCCCACCTCTAGACCCTCTCCAGAGCCAGCGCATGCCTCCTCAGATCTGGGCCACAAAATTGCTCACAATATTCCAAATGCAGTCTTACCAGCGCCTTATAGAGTCTCAACATCGAGGACCAGAGGAGATAGGTTCAAGGTGAAGGTGAAAAGATTTAATCAGAATCCGAGGGGTAACATTTTCACACAGAGGGTGGTAGGTGTATGGAATGAGCTGCCAGAGGAGGTAGTTGAGGCTGGAACTATCCCATCGTTTAAGAAACAGTTGGACAGGTACATGGATAGGACAGGTTTGGAGGGTAATGGACCGAGTGCAGGCAAGTGGGACTAGGGTAGCTAGGACATTGTTGGCCGGTGCGGGCGAGTTGGGCCGAAGGGCCTATTTCCACACTGTATCACTATATGACTCTAAACTTAACAATGGGACCATGGTATGGCAAGCTAATTGACACCAAGGGCACCATAGCTCAGCCTGGCCACACACACACACAGTCGCTCACACATGCCCTCATACACTGACACTGCCTTCCCTCATCGCCACCGTGTTGTCCACACTCTCGTCTTCCTCGTACGGCTTGTAGTTGGGCTTCTTCTTCATCTCCACGATCTTCTTGGCCCATCATGTTGTCGTTAACCAAGACATCATCCTCCTCGTCCAGAACCCCTACGGGCGAGGGAAAGAGAGTCAAGAGTGTTTAATTGTCGTATCTCCCAGATAGAACATTATGCCTAAAGTCCACCATTTTATCCAATTCCCATAGCTCCTGATGCCTAATACTCTATTGAAACTCTCCTTCAAATGCTCACCACTACACCCACAGCTCCCTGAGCAGAGAATTCTAAAGTTCACATTTGCAGGAACATTTTCCTGAGACTATGAGTTCTACTTCCAAAGATCATAGTTATACAGCGCAGAAATAGCCCTTGGCCCAACTCGTCTGTGCTGAACAAGGTGTGTATCTGAGCTAATGCCATCTGCCTGCATTTGGTCCATATTCTTTTAAACCTTCTCTGTCTACATGTCTGTCCAATTGTCTTTTAAACATTGTAATTGTATCCTCATCTGCAGCTTCTCCTGGCAGCTCATTTCATATATCTACCACTCACTGTATGAAAAATTTGCCCCTCAGTTGCCTTTTAAATCTTTCTCCTCTCACCGTATGCCTATGCCCTCTGGTTTTAGACTTCCCTACCCTAGGCTAAAGACTGTGACCATCCACATTATATGTGCCCCTCAAGATGGTATATGCTTCTATAAGGTCACCCTTCAATCCCATATGCTCCAGGCCTGGACGTTACAGTTTCAGACTCCTTTGGCTTCTATAAGGTCACCCTTCAATCCCATATGCTCCAGGCAAAAAAGGCCCAGCCTATTCACCCTCTCCGTATAAGTCAAGCCCTTCAGTACTGGTAACACCCTCATGAACCTCTGTGTTCTCATGAAAAAAAAGTTCAATACATAAAAATCCCAATATAGTGCAAAAACACAATAAAGCCTGAGACCCTAATGCAACCAGGGCAGTTCATAGTTCGGAGTTTAGTTGGCATACGTAGTGTTCAGGAGCCGGATGGTTGTTGGGAAGAAGCTGTTCTCGAACCTGGACGTTACAGTTTCAGACTCCTTTGGCTGTGCCCATTTTCTCACCATCACAAGCCATCTAAAAACAGAACCCAGCAGAAATGCCTCAGAACAGATCCGAACTTTCGCATCTATAATTGGGGCTTTCCATGCATGTCCTACTCTGCTAAAAAAAAACAATGATTTCCAAGATACAAAGATATGCTCTTTTTTAAATAATGGGCTGGCAAGTAGCCATGTAAAGACTGTCATTCTTTTTATGGCATATTGATGTACACACCTTTATTTTTCTAACATTTGATTATGTTCTTCCCCATTTTGGTTGTGCTGCATTATAGAAGAAAAATCACCAACATATAGTGGGCCTTTAATAAAATATTAAAATATATCGTGTTCACTTTTTGACAGCAACTTTCCATACAATTGTTGACCACCCGACTGGATTAACAACTTGACCCCTTAAACTACTTCTAGTTCGTTCTCTCCAAGATGGAGTACCTCACACTTGCGTATATCAATTTTTTTCTGCCATCTATTTGCCACTCTGCTAACCTGTGACCTCGTACTCCACCACACTCCAAATTGTGTGAGAAAATACTCAATAGTATAGATCAACTGCTTCTCAGTAGAGACCAATAATGTTTCCATAAAGATAACAGAACAAATGAGGGATAAATATTATGACAACTGCCTTATTAATTGTACTTGCAATCTGTCAAAGTTCCCAGAATCATGATAAAATTAATCTAAGTTTCTAATACAGCTTCACTTTAGACTGAAGTAAAAATGAGCTGTAACCCTGTGTGTTGGGTTACAACTGTGGAAGCAGACCCTGGATCGGGACTGATGCCTCAACCCAAAATGTTGACTATCTCTCTGACCCCACCCATGTTGCCTGAGCTTCCAGGTTTCTCCAGCAGTTTGTTTGTTTTTTGCTTCAGATTGCAGCATTTGCAGTCCAAGTGTCTTTCTTCTTTATTTTAGACTGCAGTAATGGGAGAAGCAAGACAGAAATAGGAGACATTATGCACCAGGAACTATTTTATGCACTACCAGAAATTACTACTTTTAGCAGGAGCAATGGATTTTCCGAAGAAGGCTGCTGACCTAAAATGCCACCTATCCATTCCCACCAGATATGCTGCCTGGCCTACTGAATTACTCCAGTTCTTTGTTTGACACAATTGATTTTCTGACTCTTTTCTAAGGATGGGATTATCATACACATTCTTAAGTTCTCTGTTCTGACCTATTGTGAAATATTGAACCGTAGGATATGGTGTTATTTTACTATGCAGTGAATTCAGCCTCTCATTTGTTTGCTCCATTGAAAAGCTCCCCAGGGTGAAAGGTGATGATAGACACCAATTTCTATTTTGACTTTTCTCTCCAATTTAGTGTGTTTGAGAACCGTTGCCATGGAAACCATACTTTGCCACGGTGTACGTTGTCTCTGCTCACTCACGTCTCAGTTGAGTACTAACATGATAACCTACCAATTTTATCTCTGCAGGATGCTGGAAAGGAGAAGGCCATAGCAAAAGCACTTGAGGACCTGAAAGCCAATTTCTACTGTGAACTGTGTGACAAGCAGTACCACAAACATCAGGAATTTGATAATCATATAAATTCCTACGACCATGCACATAAACAGGTTGGTGGCAGTTTGTTCATTTAAGTAGACTTAAAATTTAATGGAAGGACACTTATGTCAAGAAAGTTATCCATGAAGAAGGCATTAATTAAACAGAAGAACATCAACATAATTTGCACCTGCCAGATCATTACCACAGCTGAATATATTTTAATTGCAGCCATGTGTATCACAGATCGAAATAAAACATTGGGTATATTTAGGCAGGAAATCAGTTATTGTTCCCTCTGCATAACTCCGGATGAGCAGTTACATCTTAACTTCTGCTGCCGCTTATTGCAAATATATTCGGATCCAGTTTTGCAATTTGGCCATCATACTATATCTCGTCCAGCCTCTGAAATCTACCTAATAAAAATAGTCAATTTAAGTCTGATTTAAATAGTCTGAATGTGAAACATATAAAAAACAATCGAAACAATTCTCAGTTCTGTGTACACAACCCAAGTTTCTAGACAGATACTTGGAGGTAATTTCCTTTCTGGGCTGCAACATATGAGCACTTGCTTTCTCAGTCCGATGCAGTTATACCAGGGAATCTTCAAGCCAAACTCACCCTGCAAAACCTATTTTACGAATATCAAGATAATCAATTTCAATGGAGAGAAATGGGTTGCAAGTGGAAGAGGCACATGGATGTTAATTTATATTTTTCAAACAAATTTACTAGGAACGATACCTGTCCATGTTCCCCAGAGATGCTGCCTGACTGACCCATTGTGTTTTTTGTCTTCCAATGCTTAAAGTGTTTTGGGTTTTCTGTATTAATTGGTTTAAGTAGTCTGAACTTGTTGGCTGTGGCTGTTGTTAATGATGGTAACTGTGCAGGATATCAAACGTAGTGACTAAGCATCTGGACTAGTAGCCAGTGTTCTGGAACATGATCCAGGGAAAGGAGTTCAAATCCCACCATGGCACCAAGAGAATTCAAAGTCAAGTCATTAATAAAAACATTTTTATAACCATGAAACTATCAGAGATGGCTGTAAAATCCTATCCAGTTCAAAGTTGTTCTGCAAAGAAAGAAATCTATTATCTTTACCTGATTAGGTCTTTGTTTGACCCCAGACCCACTACTATGGTTTGTTCTCCCTCGGGGTAAGCCCAAGGATAAAGAAAAAATACTGACATTGCCATGTGTGTATTAAAAGACACCTAAAACATCTTGGATTTACAAATTTCTGTTTGGGTTGGAAGTTCAAACCTGGCACAGTACGTAAACTGATGTTTGATTTCAGTGAGGATTCCAGATTTTGTTAAGAAGTACTTTGCTTTAAATTTTAATTAAATGCATTAAATTATTCCTGTGCTTTTATGTCTTTCAAATAACTTAATTTGCTTTAAAAACCTTTCAAATATTAATTGTGTGCATCAAAATTAAGCATTTAACTGTCTCAGAATATTAAGGATGTTCAAAAATCTGCGATAGACACAAAAAGCTGGAGAAACTCAGCGGGTCTGGCAGGATCTCAGGAGCAAAGGAATAGGTGACATCTCAGGTTGAGACCCTTCTTCAGACAGAATCTATGGCAGCTTTGACACAAGGCAGTGTGTCATTCCCAGCCTTGCTGTTTGTCAAAGCCTTTCAGAAGTGGGACCTCTCCACTACACCAACCACTCACTGCCTGGTTGTCATACAGAAGAGGGGCTACCTGAAGGGGAGGTCAACAAGATCATTTCCTAAATAGACAATAGACAATAGACAATAGGTGCAGGAGTAGGCCATTCAGCCCTTCGAGCCAGCACCGCCATTCAATGCGATCATGGCTGATCACTCTCAATTAGTACCCCGTTCCTGCCTTCTCCCCATACCCCCTCACTCCGCTATCCTTAAGAGCTCTATCCAGCTCTCTCTTGAAAGCATCCAACGAACTGGCCTCCACTGCCTTCTGAGGCAGAGAATTCCACACCTTCACCACCCTCTGACTGAAAAAGTTCTTCCTCATCTCCATTCTAAATGGCCTACCCCTTATTCTTAAACTGTGGCCCCTTGTTCTGGACTCCCCCAACATTGGGAACATGTTATCTGCCTCTAATGTGTCCAATCCCCTAATTATCTTATATGTTTCA
The DNA here is from genome assembly GCF_053455715.1 of Rhinoraja longicauda. Lineage (NCBI taxonomy): Eukaryota > Metazoa > Chordata > Chondrichthyes > Rajiformes > Arhynchobatidae > Rhinoraja > Rhinoraja longicauda. The sequence goes on along the minus strand of NC_135954.1, from coordinate 35,831,292 downwards.
ATAAGATCCCCCCTCATCCTTCTAAATTCCAGTGTATACAAGCCCAATCGCTCCAGCCTTTCAACATACGACAGTCCCGCCATTCTGGGAATTAACCTAGTGAACCTACGCTGCACGCCCTCCATAGCAATCTGGCCCAAATCAAAATGGGAGTGCAGGAATTGTGTGCGGCGATTTGAGGCAGTAGCCCAAGTTTATCCCAATCTGGTCCACTGTTTCAATACCCCATTTAATTTTTAATATTTTGTGAATATTTTTGAAGTTGACATCAACTGTGTTTGACATGTTTAATAGCAGATTAAGCTTGGGGCACAGTTTAACTCATTGTCACAGCATTCTGTTGGTCTTGTTTAGTTTCTGCTGTGTGATGCTGTTTATGGCTGGATCGGTACGTTGGCACGTTGGCGCTTTTTCAGGATGTTACCTCTAGAAGGCCACACCAGTGAGGTGTGAACCTTATAGGAAGGGAAGCGGCAAGTGTTGGGGCTCACCAGAACTTCAGTATTACATTGAAAAATGTTTTTAAAAATCAGTACTGCATTGAAAATAGCTGAGGATTTGCCACTGGTCCCTGAAGGAGCTCACTGGTTATTGATTGCCAACTTGAGAATGATCTACCGGCACGGTAGCGCAGCGGTAGAGTTGCTGCTTTACAGCGAATGCAGCGCCGGAGACTCAGGTTCGATCCTGACTACGGGTGCTGCACTGTAAGGAGTTTGTACGTTCTCCCCGTGACCTGCGTGGGTTTTCTCCGAGATCTTCGGTTTCCCCCCACACTCCAAAGACGTACAGGTATGTAGGTTAATTGGCTGGGTAAATGTAAAAATTGTCCCTAGTGGGTGTAGGATAGTGTTAATGTACGGGGATCGCTGGGCGGCACGGACTTGGAGGGCCGAAAAGGCCTGTTTCCGGCTGTATATATATGATATGATATGATATTTACTTCTCCTCTGTTTCCTGTCCCTTGAACACTCCTCTGTGCTAATTTATTACCCTCAAACCCACGAACCCTATCTGCACGACTGCATCCTGTTCTCTGAGCATTTAAATCAAGCACAACAGTGTTGCAAGGGATTTCCATCAGTGATTTGTATGGTAGTTTTGACACTGCACCAGATTTACACTCCCATGCAGTATTAAACCAAGCTCTCTGAGAGTATCTCCTCCAGGGAGTCACAACTTGTTCACTTTATAGTCTGACTGAGCCCCGAGTCTGGATTTACACTGTCAATTTAGTGCGGTTTATTGTTGTCTAGAGTAGAGTTGAGCTCGAACCTGCGTCTGGCTGCATATTATCTGAACCCGAGTGTACTTGACGCCGTGGAGAAAATGGAAGCGCACCTTTATGAAAACAGTATTCATTATAAGAACATAGGCTCTAAAATTCATCAAAATTAAATTCTGACAGTTACCTTCATCACCATCTCCTGTGAATACACTGGAAGATAACTGTCAGGATTTAATGCTGATGAATTTTACTGACACAAGGCTTCTATCGTGCCCCGTGGTCAGGAAGCCTGGCTGCTTGGAAGGCAGGGATGGCAGGGTGCCTCTTCAATCCCCTAACTTGAGAATAATTCTTTAAAGCACTTTTTTTTAATGAACCGTGGCCCAGATCTCACTATTCTGGTGACAAAATGCTGCAGCCTCCCAGCTTCTAGATAGATGTCATGCCCCCTGACTACTCCACTGACAATATGTCAAAATCATCGGTAAAATAGGAGACACCAGGACGTGTGATGGAAGTCTCTTCCCTCTGGTGTTATCGTCTGGAATCATGGCACTGAGGATTGAAACTAAAGGGATCAGCCATTTGGCACTGAGAGGAGGAGAGAGGAAAAATTTAATATCAATCTGAGGGGCAGCTTTTTCACACAAAGGGTTGATGGCACATGGAATGAGCTGTCATCGGAGGTAGCTGAGGCACGTACTATATTAACATTTAAAAGACATTGGACAGGTACATGTAAAGGAAAGGTTTAGAGGGATATGGGCCAAACGTGGGCAGGTGGACTAGAGCAGATAGGGCATCTTGGCCAGCAAAGGCAAGTTGGTCTGAAGGGTCTGTTTCTATGACACTATGTGCATTTGGACCCCCTATCCCAGAGCTCAGAGGTTTGTCATTCTACACATTCAACACAGGGCAGAAAGAATGGAATTAAGGCACGAACCAGCCGAGATTTTATTGTGTTCGAGCAGGCTTGAGGGTCTGTGTGGCCTCTTCCTGTTTCCATCATTTATGTTCTTCTAAATCTGAAGCTTGCAGTGATTAAAAGATGTCGATTGAGACAATATCAGTGCATAAAATTATCATTAGCCCAGCGGATAAAACATTCAATCTGCATATGTAGAATTCACTCCTTTCTTTCCACTTGCATTTGGATAAAGAGCGTCAAACCACAGCATTCAATTTGTACACAAGAAAGAAGTGAATAATGTTTTGTGTTTGTGCTAATTACTGTAGTGACAGAAGTGATTTCTATGCTGCAAGGTATAAAACTTTTACTCCAAACTAAAGATGTGCTTTAAAGGATACAAAGTGCTGAAGTAACTCAGTAGATCAGGCAGCATCTCTGGAGAACATTAATCAATGTAATCATTTTCACTGCTTTCTTTGGTACCACGGGCCAGAAATCAATCAGATGTGGTATCTCAAAGTATCAGTATTGGTACTGGCTTATTATTGTCACATGTACAGTGAAAAGCTTTGTTTGTGTGTTATCAGTCAAATGCGACACGGTGGCGTACTGCTTTACCACAGAGGTACTGCTTTACAGCGCCAGAGACCTGGGTTTGATCCTGACTAAAGGGTACTTGTCTGTACGGAGTTTATACGTTCTCCCCGTGACTTGCGTGGGTTTTCTCCGAGATCGTCGGTTTACCTCCCACACTTCAAAGACGCACAAGTTTGTAGGTTAATTGGCTTGGTATAAATGTAAAATTGTTCCTAGTGTGTATGGGGTGGTGTTAATGTGAGGGGATCGCTGGTCGGTGCAGACTCGGTGGGCCAAAAGGCCTGTTTCCGCTCTGTGTCGCTAAACTAAACTAAATCATACCATACATGAGTATAATCAAGTCATATACAAAAGTAGTGTGAAGGGAAAAATACCAGAGTACGCAATATAGTGTTGCAGCATGATAATGTTAGTTGCAGAGAAAAAAATCCAAGGTCTTTTTAACAAGCTACTTAAAATGCATTTTGCAATCGTGCATTATTAGTTAACAAGCACAAAATATTTTAAATTGTGATTAATTCAACACCTTCTCTCAGCATGCATGCAAATTTGCAATCACAGGCTACCTGAAGATCCATAATGGTAACTTTGACAGAAGCCGCTGCATCAGCCAGAAACCAGGATTGTATTCAGTCTTAATACATTTTGTACTGCCTTTCAGAATCAAATTTATGGGAAACCGATCTTATTGTATGAGAGCAGCTTCTTTGGGCAATCTGGCATACTGCTGCTCCTATTTCCTATGTTAACATAGAACATCGAACAATACGGCACTGGAACATTGTTGCCCTTCAGCCCACGATATTTGTGCCGAAAATGATGCCGAGTTAAACTGATCACATCTGCCTCTACATGATCCTTATCCCTCTATTTCTTGCACTTTCATGTGCCTAACCAAAAGCCTCTTATCCATTATAGTACCATTACCATATCTGGTTCCACTACTCTCGATGTAAAAAGCTTGCCAGGCTACATCTCCATTGAAATTTCGCCTTCTCACCTTATAGCTATGTTCTTTGGCTTTAGTTTTCGTTTTTCGTTTTTAATTTTAGAGATATAACATGGCAACAGGCCCTTCGGCCCACCAAGTCCACGCCGACCAATGATCACGCATACACTAATTCTATCCTACACACTAGGGACAATATACAGAAGCCAATTAACCAACAAACCTGCACGTCTTTAGAATATGCTCCCGGAGAAAAGCCTGCGTGGGGAGGATCACAGGGAGAACGTACAAACTCCATACAGACAGCACCCATAGTCAAGATAGCACCTGGCTCTCTGCGCTGTGAAGCAGCAACTCTACCACTGCGCCACTGTGTCACCCTCTACTTTTGGACATTTCCACCCAGGAAAAAAGGTTCTGACCATCTACGCTATCTATGCCTCTCATTATTTTATATACTTCTATCAAGACCCCCTCAACCTCCGATGTTCCAGAGAAAACAATCCAAGTCTATCCAACCTTTGAGAAGCTATGATAGTCCCAAAACATTTCATGGCCAAGGCACTCATTCTCCGTACTACTGACTTTGAATGTTTTAAACAGAGCACAAGGTTGTGTCTGATTTTCCTCAGCTTTCTTGGCAATGATGGATAAACCATATTTACACAATTTTTCTAAGGGTGTAAAAGACGTTAAAAATTACTATTACATTATAGCATCTGATGAGTATTTAATTTACTAAAATTTAAACTGGTTTTCATGTCATAAACTATCTTTGGAAATGATGCAAGGTTTTTACAATTTTTTTAGTAACATTCAATTTTCTGTTGTTTAGTGGATATTTTGAGTTAATTCCCAAAAGTAAAGTTGTACACTCAAACCTAACTTTGATTAATACAGAAAAGAATAAATTGTACAGTTGCTGTACTTTGCTAAAGTTATTCATTTATATTTATAATTGTTAAAATATGAAAACAAACATATATTTTAATTTGAACAAATGTGAAATCACTGAATCAATATAAAAATGAATTTTAAAAACAAAGGATAAAAATAATAACCCATGTTTTCAAAAAAAAGGCTGGTATTCATCATTAAATTCTTGGTTTTTCCTTCTGTAACCACAAGGAAGCTTGGGATCGCTGTAAAAGCCTGAAGGAAAATACATATCCTGTGCTTCCAGTGAGGTGCTGAAGCCAATTTCCTGACTGCACAGTACTCCAGCAGCAGAATGCCAATTTCCTAGTAGCTAGACAGGAAAATAACGTGGTGAACCTGGCCCAGTTTCAGCATTTTCAGCAACTCCTCCCATTTCGATGGAGAGCACTGTCTGTAGACAGTCTACATTTCTTTGAGTGAATTGATTAATGTTAAGCGTATTTAATTACTTTCTGGTAATTTAACTGTTTTCAATTTTTAATTGTTTTTCAATGTTTATGAAGATAATCAAAATGATTGAACAGCTGGATAAACCTTGGTGCACGGCCCAACTGGTTGTCAGAGCATTTCTATACGCAGGGCTTCACCATAGAACTTGAAACAGTATTGCAAAGGAACCAGAGCTTTGGCCCGCAATGTCCACACAGAACATGATGCCAAATTAAACAAATCCCCTATGCCTGTGTGTGATCCATATCCCTCCATTTTCTGCATAGCCAGGTGCCTGTGCAAAAGCATCTTAAATGTTGCTATCATATCTGCCTCCTCCATCATCCCTGACAGCGCATTCCAGACACCCACCACTCTCTGTATAAAAAACTTGCCCCGCACAATTTCTTTCAATTTTGCCCCTCTCACCTTAAGGATATCCCCTCTAGACATTTCAATCCTGGAACATTTCTACCCTGGAACATTTCTACCCTGGAACATTTCTACCCTGGAACATTTCTACCCTGGAAAATTTCTACCCTATCTGCCTGCCCTATCTACGGAGCTCAGAAAGTTATAGACATCTATCAGGGCTCTCCTTAACCTCGAGAATATAATTATATTTTGTCCAACCTCTTCTTACCTTCTAATCCAGGCATCATTCTGCATTAACCTCTACTGCATCCTACCAAAGCCTCCACATCCTGGTTGTAATGGAGTGACCAGAACTGCACATAATACACCAATTGCAGCCTAACCAAAGTCCTGTAAAACCTCAACATCACCACACCCAGCTTCACGACACAAGTAACGATAACAAGGTCTGCACGGGGCCTTGTCCTCCACAAAGTAACTGGCTTCGTGGATAAAATTGTCCCTCTACAGTTGGCTGCCATTGAGTGTGGGTTTGAATAATGATTAATTTAAAGCAGAATTAGAACAGAGAACAGTAGAGCACAGGAATAGGCCTTTTAGCCTACAATGACTGACCAAGACCATCTCTTATCCACCTGCACATAATCCTCCATTCCCTGCATATCCACATACCTAACGAAAAATATCTTAAATGCAATATCATACCTGTCTCCACCACAGTGGGCTCCAGGCATTCACTGCCCTCTGTCTAAAAAAACTTGCTGTGCACATCTGCTTCAAACTTTGCCCCTCTCACCTTAACTCATTTTCTCTAGCTTTGGGATTCTGACTGTCTTTCCTATCTATGCCTCTTGGTCTGAATAATGACTCATTTAAAGCAGAATTGTTGCTGATGATGTAAATTCTGGATGAAAATTCACTGAACTAACCTTTCTTACACAAGACTTTTCCCTCTGTTTAGTTTGCTTAGAGATGTGGCATGGATTGCTTCAGCCCACCAAGTCCGCGCCGACCAGCAATCCCCACACATTTACACTATCCTACACACACTTGGGATAATTTACAATTATACCAAGCCAATTAACCTGCAAACCTGTACCTCATTGGAGTGTGGGAGGATGCCGGAGATCATGGTGAAAACCCATGCAGGTCATGGGGAGAACATACAGACAAGCACCCACAGGCAGGATCACACCCAAGTCTCTGGCGCTGTAAGGCAGCAACTCTACCGCTGTGCCATCTTGCGGTCCTGTATTCCTAGGATGGTGAGAAGGATTTCTATTATTAGGAACACTGATAATCTGTCAAGAAATTCAGCCCATTGCTTACACTCGTGTCTGAATCAATTGTAAGTACCTCAAATCTAACTAAAGAAACAGACAGTGTTGATTTTTTCTGCACCTATGACCATAAATGTTTTTGGACATCTATGTTTTCTGTCTCAGGGATACATTATGAGAAGCACTAGTGTATGAAGTGTTGGCTTTCTTCCAGTATTTACACCATCTGTTTTAGATTAATCATTATTCGGACCAACATTCAGAACAGTTAACAGGAATGCAGAATTAATAAATTTGCACTGGGATATTATTGAAACTGAATATTATTTTGATGCTGCAGAATTTTCGACCTGATCTAAAACTATCTTAGCTCTTTATTTATCCAATTTATTTATTTATTTATTTATTTATTTATCCAAAGACGTACAGGTATGTAGGTTAATTGGCTGGGTAAATGTAAAAATTGTCCCTAAATTGTGTAGGATAGTGTTAATGTACGGGGATCGCTGGGCGGCACGGACTTGGAGGGCCGAAAAGGCCTGTTTCCGGCTGTATATATATGATATGATATGATATATGATATGATATTTCTCAAGCAGTCCTTGAACAGTGGATTATATTTAGCTTTAACATTAAGTTGCCAGGGCAGGCCAATCAGTAACACATTAAAAATATTCAATGCATTACCAAAAATTTATCACGGTGTTCTAGCAAGTCATCGAGTGACTCAGACTGTTTTTATGGGTTTATAATTTATGTGAGCAAGTTCTAGGCTAGAATTAGTTGCACAGAAATAGCATCGAAATAACATCTTATTGCCATGCCGTCACAGTTTTAACTACAGATAAAAAATACAATCTAGAAATTTATTTGTCAATGAAAACATGGATAAAATAACCTTACTTAATTTTTTTTCTGGGTGGTAAGAAATTGATTGCTTCACCTCAGAATATTTGAAAACCATTGCAGCTCTAAACCTATTGCATTGCCGATTCCAGTAAGTTCTGCTCATTTAGTAAAGGAAAATCCAAAGAGATTCCACCAGTATTCTGGGAGCAAAAGAGTAACTAGAAAGAGAATAATTCCCGATAAGATCTAAGAGGTCAACGATGTGTGGAACCACAGGAGATGGGAAAGGTTTCACCTTTGTGAAATATTTCTACCGTGGAGAAAGACATGTATGCTAGGGAACACAGGGAAATAAATAGCGGTGCCTTGAGGAGAGTCCACAAAACAGCAGATGGGGTGCTTCACGGCTTAAAATTCATAAAGATGGATAAATCCCTGGGTCTGATGCAGGGTGGCGAACCAAAACACTACCAATTCCTTTTCTCCAGAGATGCTGCCTGACCCGCTGAGTTACTCCAGCATTTTGGGTCTATAAATCCATGGGATCTGATCAAGGACATTCTGGTATTATGTGGGAAGCTTGGGAAGAAATTGCAGGTCGACTGGCAGAGATATTTGCCATGGGTGGAATGGTGGACGACTGGAGGGAGGATGGCTAATGCCGTGTATTTATTTAGGAAAAGCTGCAAGGAAACACCTGGGAATTGCATGCAAGTGAGCCTAATATTAGTGATGGGGGTACGTTATTTAAGTGGATTCTGAGAGCTTGGATCTGTATGCATTTGGAATGGCAAAGACTCGGTGGGCCGAAGGGCCTGTTCCCATGCTGTATCACTAAATTAAACTAAAACTAAAGGTGACCACGAAGCTTCCTGAGAGCAATGCAGTGGACAATATCTATATGGTGTTTAGCAAGGCCTTCAATGAAGTACTGCATGGTAGTCTGCAAGATGAGATCACATAGGATCCAGGGCAAACTAGCAAATTGGACATAAGTGCTAAAGAAGGTTATCTCTGATTAATGGGTAAGTGAGCTGGGAATGGCAGATGGAGTTTAAATCAGATAAACATGAGGTATTGCATTTTGGTAAGACAAACCAGGGCATGACTTACACAATAAATGGTAGGGCCCTGGGTAACAGAGAGACCGAGGAAAACAGATTCATGCCCTATAACAAGGTAATGAAGTGGTAATGAAGATTTAAGGGCATAATCCAGAAGATGCAGGATCATTTCATTCCAAAGAGGAAGAAAGATTCTCAGGGGAGCAAGGGGCAACCGTGGCTGACAAGGGAAGTTAGGGATGGAATAAAACGAAAAGAAAAGATATATGACATAGCAAAGAGTAGCGGGAAGCCAAAGGATTGGGAAACTTTCAAAGGACAACAGAAGGTAACGAAAAGGGCAATACGGGGTGAAAAGATGAAGTACGAGGTAAGCTGGCCAAGAATATAAAGTAGGATGGCAAAAGCTTCTTTAGGTATGTTAATAGAAAAAGATTAGTAAAGCCAAATGTGGGTCCCTTGAAGGCAGGAACAGGTGAAATTATTATGGGGAACAAGGAAATGGCAGAAGAGTTGAACAGGTACTTCGGTTCTGTCTTCACTAAGGAAATCACAAACAATCTTCCTGGTGTACTAGAGGACAGAGGATCTATGGAGACAGAGGAACTGAAAGAAATTTGCCTTAGGCGGGAAATAGTATTGGGTAGACTGTTGGGACTGAAGGTTGATAAATCCCCAGGGCCTGATTGTCTGCATCCCAGGGTACTCAAGGAGGTGGCTCTCGAAGTCGTGGATGCATTGGTGATCATTTTCCAATGTTCAATAGATTCAGGATCAGTTCCTGTCGATTGGAGGGTAGCTAATGTTATCCCACTTTTCAAGAAAGGAGCGAGAGAGAAAGCGGGGAATTATAGACCAGTTAGCCTGACATCAGTGGTGAGGAAGATGCTGGAGTCAATTATTAAAGAGGTAATAACGCCGCATTTGGATAGAAGTAAAAGGATTGGTCCAAGGCAGCATGGATTTATGAAGGGGAAATCCTGCTTGACTAATCTTCTGGAATTTTTTGAGGATGTGACAAGTAAAATGGATGAAGGAGAGCCAGTGGATGTAGTGTATCTGGACTTTCAGAAAGCCTTTGATAAGGTCCCACACAGGAGATTGGTGGGCAAAATTAGAGCACGTGGTATTGGGGGTAGGGTATTGACATGGATAGAGAATTTTGCAGTTTGCAGATGACACAAAGCTGGGTGGCAATGTGAACTGCAAAGAGGATATTAGGAGGTTGCAGGGTGACTTGGACAGGTTGAGTGAGTGGGCAGATAGATGCATAGCAGATGCAGTATAATGTAGATAAATGTGAGGTTATCCACTTTGGTGGCAAAAACAAGGAGGCAGATTATCATCTCAATTGTATCAGATTAGGTAAAGGGGAAGTGCAACGAGACCTGAGTGTCCTTGTACACCAGTCACTGAAAGTAAGCGTGCAGGTACAGCAGGCAGTAAAGAAAGCTAATTGCATGTTGGCCATAACGAGAGGATTTGAGAATAGGAGTAAAGAGGTCCTTCTGCAGTTGTATAGGGCTCTGGTGAGACCACATCTGGAGTATTGTGTGTAGTTTAGGTCTCCTGATTTGAGGAAGGACATCCTTGCTATTGAGGCAGTGCAGCATAGGATCACGAGGTTAATCCCTGGGATGGCGGGAGTGTCATATGAGGAAAGATTGGAAAGACTGGGCTTGTATTCACTGGAGTTTAGAAGAATGAGTGGGGATCTTATAGAGACGTATAAAATTATGAAAGGACTGAACAAGCTAGATGCAGGAAAAATGTTCCCAATGTTGGGTGAGTCCAGAATCAGGGGCCACAGCCTGAGAATAAAACTTTTTCACCCAGGGAGTTGTGTATTTGTGGAATTCTCTGTCACAGAAGGCAGTGGAGGCCATTTCACTGGATGAAATTAAAAGTGAGTTGGATAGTGCTCCAAGGGCTAATGGAATCAAGGGATAAGGGGAGAAGGCAGACACAGGTTACTGATTGTGGATGATCAGTCATGATCAGAATGAATGGTGGTGCTGTCTCAAAGGGCCAAATGGCCTCCGCCTGCACCTATTTTCTATGTTTTCTATGTGCCTGGCATGTTTCACTCTTTCATGATCAGGAGTAGAGTAATTGAGACCATATTACAGCTGTAGAAGACGTTGGTAAGGCCATATTTCGTGTATTCTATCCAGTTCTGGTGCCCCGCTATAGGAAGAATATCAGTGAACTGGGAAGGGTGCAAAAGAGATTCATGATGTTGTTACCGGGATTGGAAGATTTGAGTTCTAAGGCGAGGCTGGATTTTTTTCCTGGAACGTTGGAGGTTGCAGGGTGATCTTATTGAGGTGTATAAAAACATAGATAAGGTGAGCAGCCATGGTTTTTTACCCAGGGTATGGGAGTCAAAAACTAGAGGGCATAGGTTTAAGGTAAGAGGGGAAAGACTTATAAGGGACCAGAGGGGCAATTTGTTCACACAGAGAGTGGTCCATATATGGAACAAGCTGCCAGAGGAAGTGAAAGATTTCGATACAATTATGATATTTAAAATACAACTGGACAGGTACATGGATACAACAGGATTTAGGGATATTGATCAGGTGCAGGCATGTAAGACTAGTTGGGTTAAGCACCTTGGTTAGTATGGATGTATAGGGCCAATCTAAGGTAATTATCAGAACATCTAGAGATGCAGTGGTTATATTCTTGATTCTTATAGCATTTAATTAGACCATAGAATTTAACCACACACTGCATTTAACAATAAATCTATGAAACATGAATGCAGATTTTTGTGTTCTACCTGTGATTATTTTTTTGATATCAAGGGATGACATACAGTCATTGAACTAATGTTTTTTCAAATCTTCAGTTGGTTTAATCATTGAATGCTTGCACATGATGGTGTACTCAGAATCTTTCAGATTCCCATGGTGGAAGGATATTACTTTGTTCATACATTCTTTAAACCCTGCAAGTCAGTCAATACTTGTAAGGGTATATCTACTTGGGATTTTATTTTACCATATCCAATTTCAGAATTTTGCCTGTATTCTGTTGCATTGACTTTCAGATTTTGATATACATAAAAAACATCACTGTCCTTCAAGGTGAATCATATTAAATTTAATCTTGACACACAATAACAAAACAACACATCTTTTAAAGTTATTTCCTTATCTTGAACAGCCAATTTTCAATTCAAAAACAGTGGCGTCATTACAAAGTGGTCATATTTATTAGCTAAAAAAGAGGAATATTAATGAAACAAAACATGAAGGCAGAAAAAATAATCATAATCACGTATTGATTGCAACACAGCAGAGGGATATTCGGCCCATCAGATGCATGCCAACTCCCAGCAAAGTAATCATATCATTTCCACTTCTTGAAAACCTTTAATATATTCTCTCTCACATGCCCATCAAATCCCATTTGGCATCTGCTACTCTGAGAAGTAATTTACATCATTCAATGAACCGAAAATTAATGCTACTGCAAAACTATGCTGAAAGTCAACAGTGAAACTGAGAGAAAAGTCTAAAATTATTCCAATGCATAACATTTTTAAAAAGGAGAAGTCAAATATTCTACATTACAACCAAGTCTGCAGTTTATGAAATGCACTATATAAATGTAAATTCTTAACAATCAATGATGTGGGATAGACTGGATACTGATAAAATAAAATGTTCAACCTCAGAGGCATTAAAAGCACCCACGTTTCTCAGACAGATTACATTTTCAAAGAGGAATATAGCAACATATTATAGATTAGTCTAACTGATAACAATAGTAATAAATATGCACCGATAAAGAAGCACCATTGCAAAGAATGGTGATAAAGGCACATTAAAAGAGAGATTTAAAAACAGTGAAGCAGATGTTTGGCAGCTGATGCTTCCAAATCAGAATTAAAGGGCGCTCTTTTAAAAAGGAGGAGAGGAGCAACTTCTTTAGTCGGAGGGTATTTAATCTGTGAAACTCATTGCCACCAAAAGGCCTGTGGATGTCAAGTCAGTGGATATTTTTAAGACAGAGATAGACAAGTTCTTGATTAGAACGGGTGTCAAGGGTTATGGGGAGAAGGCAGGAAAATGAGATTAGGTGGCAGAGATCAGCCATGATTGAATGGCGGAGTAGACTCGATGGGCCGAATGGTCTAATTCTATTCCTATAACTTGTGAACTTGTGAAGGTGTTCAGGGCAGCAGTGGCGACATGGGGCACGTACTGCATCATCCAGACGCCAGTTTGCAAACCACTAAATGGGGATTTGATTGTTTAGTTTGGTTTAGTTTAGAGGGGAAGAGCGGAAACAGGCCCTTCAGCCCACCGAGTTCACTCCGACCACCGTACACCCGTGCACTAGCACTAGCCTACACTAGGAACAATTGATCATCTTTACCGAAGCCAATTAACCTACAAACCTGTACATCTTTGGAGTGTGGGAGGAAAACAGAGCACCGGGGGAAAACCCACACGGTCACGGGGAGAATGTACAAGCTCCGTACAGACAGCACTCATAGTCAGGATCGAACCTGGTCTGGTGCTGCAAGGCAGCAACCCTACTGCTGCGCTGCTGTGCTGCCCTAGTGTTCTCGGTAATGTGGCCACTGAAGGCTAAAGCAGCGGTAGGGCGCAGTCAAGTTGTGAGCTGTGGGTGGGAGGACATAGGACAGATGACCTACAATCCAGCCCAATAGTATAGGGAGAGCGTGGGACTTTGAGATTAGTTTTGAATTGCTCAACATCTCTCAGACTGCAACTCAGTGTTGGGTGACTTAAAGAAGAGTTCACTATCATGGAATTTTCCATTTAACTTGACTGTGATACCTCCCTAGTTACAAAAGATGCCCAAAATAACACATAATCAATATGCATATCTGTTTCTTGTGCCTTGATGTCAGTTCTTAGATTCCTGGGGTACACTTTATGTGCTTAATTATTCATTAGGTTTTCATTGATTTTTTTCCCTTTTTTCATCTTCCAACACTTCTGAATTTGTAAGCATAAAGGATTAGAGCTCAGAAGGAGAGAAATCATAATATCTCTGACAAGGACATCGTACTAATATATTGGCTAGAAGTTAAAAATAAATAAGGGTTTGACAATGCATTGTTTAAATGTACTAGAACACAGTTTATAAAAGAAAATTAGTTCAGATGGCAGAAGAGGAGCTCAAATGGTATGCAGTACTAAACTGGAATATCTAGATATTGCCTTTAAACTGAATGAAGTATTTTCATAGAAACATAGAAAATAGGTGCAGGAGGAGGCCGTTTGGCCCTTTGAGCCAGCACCGCCATTCATTGTGATCACGGCTGATCATCTATAATCAGTAACCTGTGCCTGCCTTCTCCCCATTTCCCTTGATTCCACTAGCCCCAAGATCTCTATCTAACTCTCTTTTAAATTCATCCAGTGAATTGGCTTCCACTGCCTTCTGTGGCAGAGAATTCCACAAATTCACAACTCTCTGGGTGAAAACGTTTCTTCTCACTTCAGTTTTAAATGGCCTGCCCTATATTCTTAGACTGGTTTTGGACTCCACCAACATTGGGAACATTTTTCCTGCATCTAACTTGTCTAGTCCTTTTATAATTTTATACGCCTCTATAAGATCCCCTCTTATCCTTCTAAACTCCAGTGAATACAAGCCTAGTCTTTCCAATCTTTCCTCAAATGACAGTCCCTCCATCCCAGGGATTAACTGCGTGAACCTACGCTGCACTGCCTCAATAGCAAGGATGTTCTTCCTCAAATTAGGAAACCAAAACTGCACACAATACTCCAGATGTGGTCTCACCAGAGCCCTATACAACTGCAGAAGGACCTCTTTACTCCTATACTCAAATCCTCTCGTTATGAAGGCCAACATGCCATTAGCTTTCTTTACTGCCTGCTGAAGTATCTGCACACTTACTTTCAGTGACTAGTTTACAAGGACACCCAGGTCTCGTTGCACTTCCCCTTTACCTAATCTGACACCATTGAAATGATAATCTGCCTCCATGTTTTTGCCGCCAAATAGTCAATAGTCAATTTTATTTGTCACATACACATAAGTGTGCAGTGAAATGAAAGATTACCCACAGTCCAACAATAAGAGCAATAAAAATAAGCAATAACACACACAATCATAAACCATCACCAAACAAAAAGCAACATCCATCACAATGAGTCTCCTCCAGTCACCTCCTCACTGTGATGGACGGCCAGAATGTCTTTTCTCTTCCCCTGCCGTCTTCTCCCGTGGTCAGGCTGTTGAAGTTGCCATGTTTCAGGCCGCGCCGGACGGTGAAAGGTCCACAGCGGGCCGACCCAAGCCCCGCGACTCGGGGCGGGTGAAGATGCTGCCGCTGCACTTCGGGGCAGTCGTGGCTCCCGACATTGAAGCCCCCGCCGGGCAGAGAAAATCTCGCGGCCTATTTCAGGCCACGCCGGACGGTGAAAGTTCCGCGGCGGGCCAACCCATGCCCCGCGATTCGGGGTGGGCGAAGACTCTGCCACTGCTGGAGCTCCTGTTGTTGGCCCCCACCCAGGGGCCTGCAAGCTTCCGATATCACATTTATCTACATTATACTGCATCTGCCATGCATCTGCCCACTCACTCAACCTGTCCAACTCACCCTGCAACCTCCTAACATCCTCTTCACAGTTCACACTGCCACCCAGCTTTGTGTCATCCGCAAACTTGCTAGTGTTACTTTTAATTCAAATGCGCATATGGTCAGTAACGGAGAATTTAAAGGACACAGAAGGATACTAAAAATTGTCTTGTCTATGTTGATCTTTTATCATCGGCTTTGAAGTAGGAACTCTTAAGTCGAAATACAAGACCAAAATAGAGAAGTTACATAATACATTAATACATTTTTCACACAGTATATTTCCAGAAAATGTTTTGTAATAAACCAGGGAAGTCCTTACAAACGTTGACACAAAAAGCCTGTAGTAACTCAGCGGGACAAGCAACATGTCTGGGGAGAAGGAATGGGTGATGTTCCGGGTCACCCTTCTTCAGTCTGAAACGTCACCCATTCCTTCTCTCCAGAGATGCTGCCTGTCCTGCTGAGTTACTCCAGCTTTTTGTGTCTATCTTCGGTTTAAACCAGATCTGCAGTTCCTTCCTACACAAGTCCTTGCAAAAGTTTATCTTGCAATTTTCTGAATGCATTGATTACAGATATTTTTGAGTGGCACTGGCTGAACGTTTTTACTTGACATATGGCTAAACATTAACCCTGACTATTGAAGTATTCCACAATGAAAGTTCTGCAATTTAAAAAAAACATTGTCATTCAAGAACGGATGGATTCCAGAGTGGAAAAGTCACACAACTACGCAGAGTAAGGATCTCCGCTCAACTAGAAATTCAGATTTTAGAGTATGTTATTGCATAACACTGAATCATTGTCTTATTTCAGCAAACAGGCACTAAACACAGTTCAATACAGAACTCTACAACACCACCAAAGATACCACATTAAACTTGTGATGACAACTTCAGTCCTTTTCCAATAAATTATTTTCCGCCTTCCTTACTTCACAGGGAGTGGAGTGATCGATCTTGACTCAGACCCCAACAGAGATCTTCAAAATGTTTCAGTTTAATTAGTCGTTTATTGAAGTAGTAATACAAAAAGATCTCTCCAAACTTTTCTCCCGTCGCAGGTCTGTAACTCCCCAAGAATTCAACGCTTGTCGCAGGTCTGGTAAGAACTACATCCTGCCAAGCTCCCTGTGTCTGCCCCTCCCATCTCAGCATTTCCAGATATAGTACCTAGATCTGGCTCCCCCAGTCCATTATGCCCATATATGTATTCATCTCATGACAACCCCCAAGTGTCCAAAAATAACACAGCAAGATACAAAATAATATAATATGCTAAAACAGCTAGCACAAATACAAATTGCTCCTTCAAAACTAATCCCATCTGTCTGCACCAGGTTCCTATCCACCCATTCCCTGCATTGAAGAAGGGTCTCGACCCGAAACATCACCCATTCCTTCTCTCCCGAGATGCTGCCTGACCTGCTGAGTTACTCCAGCATTTTGTGAATAAATCGATTTGTACCAGCATCTGCAGTTATTTTCTTATACATTCCCTGCATTTGTCTGATTGTCTGAATCCCCTTTAAACATGGCTATTGTATCTGCTTCTACCATCTTCCCAGGCTCCACCTTCCAGGTACTTAACACTCTCTTTGTAATAAACTTGCCTTGCAAATGTTCTTCAAACTTTTCCCCTCTTTCTTACCTTAAACCTATTCCCTCCTTTATTTGACAATTTCACCCTGAGAAAAAGGCTCTGAAATATCTACCCTGCCTACGCCTGTCATAATGTTATGTACAGTTGTCAGACCAGCCTGCAACCTTCGATTCGCCAGAGAAAACAATCAAGTTTGTCCTACTTCTCCTCTTCACTAATATACCCTAATACAAACATTGTTGCATAGGAGAATCAAATCACAGTTCCTTATATGCCAGTTTTCTGGTCTATAATATTGTCCAGTTTACTTTACCAACTGAAAAAAATAGTCCCTTGTAAAATAAACATCATGTACCGTGATGTGGGTCTGATGCAAAGATCATGAAATCAAAGCATACCATAACATTTGTAAAATTAAAATCAATAAATGTAATTTATTGGTTCAGGTTAAAAGAATGTTTCTAAAATATGTCAGGAAAAGGAAATCAAATGAGTCTATTCTTGTCAGAAGGTCATAAGTGATAGGAGCAGAATTAAGCCATTCGGCCCATCAAACCTACTCTGCCATTCAATCATGGCTGATCTATCTCTCGCTCCTAACCCCATTCCCCTGCCTTAAACCCCTGACATCCTGAGCCTATGCCTGAGTCCAGCTCAATGCCATCTAAAATGTTGACTCTTCTGCCTTCAGACTTGGTCCAAAAAGTAATCCTGTTACAAAAATAGTCACTAAGAGATAAGAGAAGAGCCATCTGTCCATATTGGGTAAGAAGGAACTGCAGATGCTGGTTTATGCCGAAGATAGACACAAAATGCTGGAATAACTCAGTGGGTCCTGGTAAGTTTCATTGTCTGTAACTCATTTTCACCTAGCCCACAGCTAACAATGGCCTGTTTCCTTTTTCATCATTACTCTTTTGCATATTTTTCATTAATTTGTTCTATATCTCTCTATATCATCATCTATATATTTTGTTTCCCTTTCCCCTGACTCTCAGTCGGAAGGTTTGACCCGAAACATCACGTATTCCTTTTCTCCAGAGATGCTGTCTGACCCGCTGAGTTACTCCAACTTTTTGTATCAACCATTCCCATATGACAGATGTGTACTTACCCAATAACAACTGCTTCCAATGTATCCTCCCGATTCCTGTCTAATAACGTTCTAATTTGCCTTACTCCAATTTAGTACCTTTCTGCGAGACTTGACTTATTATCATGCAAAACAATCTTAAAACTTATGGAGTTGTGATCACCATCCTCAAAATGCTCTTCCACTGAAGTGACCTACTAGTCACCTGGCCAGGCTCATTTCCCAACAGAAGGTTCAGTGTGTTCCCTTCTCAGGTTGTGCTATCCACATACTGTTTCAAGAAGCACTCATGGATCTACCAAACAAATTCTGACCCGTCTAAGCCTATGGCACTGAGCAATTCCCGGTCAATATTGGGGAAGTTAAAGTCACCTACTAAGACAACCAAGTCTAACAAGAGCATGAACCACATAGTGAAAGGTAGGGCTTTGGGAAGTGTTGTAGAGCAGAGGAATCTAGTGTAGGAGTGCAAGTACATTGTTCCTTAAAAGTGGTGTCACAAGTAAATAGGATGGTCAAAAAGGCTTTCGGCACATTTTCCTTCATCAGTATAGAAGTTGGAAGATCATGTTACAGTTATATAAGACAATGGTGAGGCCACATTTAGAGTATTGTGTTCAATTTTGGTCACCAAGTGTGCTTGTTATTGAGTAGAATAGAATTTCTGTTTTGTTTATGCTTTTTCTCATAGACAAGCCACATTTCCTTCCTTCCACTCACTTGAGGAGTTGGGCAATGTACTACAATGACAAGGCTAAGATGTCTATCTTCCTACTTAAGGCATCATACATTGTCATCCGTAGTCCACGTAGCCATAGTCAGGACCTACATAGATTTTCTCTGGTTGTCACATTGCAGGGTGACTTGGACAGGTTGTGTGAGTGGGCGGATACATGGCAGATGCAGTTTAATGTAGATAAGTGTGAGGTTATTCACTTTGGAAGTAAGAATAGAAAGGCAGATTATTATCTGAATGGTGTCAAGTTAGGAGGAGGGGGAGTTCAACGAGATCTGGGTGTCCTAGTGCATCAGTCAATGAAAGGAAGCATGCAGGTTCAGCAGGCAGTGAAGAAAGCCAATGGAATGTTGGCCTTCGTAACAAGAGGAGTTGAGTATAGGAGCAAAGAGGTCCTTCTACAGTTGTACCGGGCCCTGGTGAGACCGCACCTGGAGTACTGTGTGCAGTTTTGGTCTCCAAATTTGAGGAAGGATATTCTTGCTATGGAGGGCGTGCAGCGTAGGTTCACTAGGTTAATTCCCGGAATGGCGGGACTGTCGTATGTTGAAAGGCTGGAGCGATTGGGCTTGTATACACTGGAATTTAGAAGGATGAGGGGGGATCTTATTGAAACATATAAGATAATTAGGGGATTGGACACATTAGAGGCAGATAACATGTTCCCAATGTTGGGGGAGTCCAGAACAAGGGGCCACAGTTTGAGAATAAGGGGTAGGCCATTTAGAACGGAGATGAGGAAGAACATTTTCAGTCAGAGGGTGGTGAAGGTGTGGAATTCTCTGCCTCAGAAGGCAGTGGAGGCCAGTTCGTTGGATGCTTTCAAGAGAGAGCTGGATAGAGCTCTTAAGGATAGCGGAGTGAGGGGGTATGGGGAGAAGGCAGGAACGGGGTACTGATTGAGAGTGATCGGCCATGATCGCATTGAATGGCGGTGCTGGCTCGAGGGGCTGAATGGCCTACTCCTGCACCTATTGTCTATTGTCTATTGTCTATTGTCACTCTATATTTGAATGAGTATATGGATAGAGGTGACAAATTTTATAAATGAACTAGATGACCCGTGGACCCGTTGGGTCCAAATCTCTCCTGCATTGGTTTAGCACCCTCCCCTCACCCACTCCCCCCCTTCCCCCCTTCCCCTCCCCCCCCCACTCACCCATTCACCCACTCCATCCCCCTCAACCTCCCTTATCCTCCTTTCCCCCACTCACCCACTCCATCCCCCCTCAACCCCCCTTAAATCTCCAAAGCCTCCAACCTTATCGTTCCTAAGCCTCGCACGGCCTGGTTTTACCTTCTCCATCGTCTCCGCGTCCGTGCCTTTTTCTTTAGGAAGGAGTCCTCACCAGCCAGTGGTGGCCCCTTCACGTGTCTCCACCAGTCCCCTTCCTTTTGGAGTCCCCCGGACAGCCTCCAACTCTTTTTATTTCTAACTATCGGCGTGACATCAACCATCTCGACTTTTCCACTCCCCTTGCTTACTCTAGCCTCACCCCCTCTGAACGTACAGCCCTCTGCTCACTCTGCAGCAACCCCGACATTATCATCAATTCCGCTGACAAGGGAGATGCCATGGAAGTCTGGTGAGCTGACCTCTACCGCACTGAGGCCAGGCACCAACTCTCGGACACCTCCTCCTACTTATTCTTGGACCATGATCCCACAGATGAGCACCAGGCCATAATCTCACAGACCATTTCTGATTTAATCACTTCCGGCTGTCTGACCTCCAAAGCCTCCAACCTTATCATTCCCCAGCCCCGCAGGACCCGGTTTTTACCTTCTCCCCAAAATCCATAAACACAACTGCCTTGGTGAATCAGATTGTTGTATTCTTAAAGACAATAAACCAGAAAATAGTGAGCGGATTTTATTGTCCTTTTTTATAAGAAAGAACTGAACATAAAATGTATTGTCACTTTATTTAAGGATCTATCGAGGTTTTACCATGATAAATAAAATTGGGATTCTCAAATATAAAATTAGTTTTTCAGAACCAGAGAGGTTGTTCAGGAGTAATTATTGATAATTTCGCTAAAATGTCTCCGTCAACATTGTTTAACCTTTCCAAGCCTTATCACAGAGAGCACGTCAAAAGTTCATATCATTTGGATGACAGGAGGGGATATTTGTCAAGGCTTCAATAGCAAACTCATTGACTGCAGCTGCAAAATTCTGCATTTCTTCATATAACATATAACATATAACAACTACAGCATGGAAACAGGCCTGTCCGGCCCTACCAGTCCACGCCGACCATTCTCCCTGACCTAATCTCATCTACCTGCACTCAGACCATAACCCTCCAATCCCCTCCTATCCATACACCTATCCAATTTACTCTTAAATAATAAAATTGAGCCAGCCTCCACCACTTCCACCGGAAGCCCATTCCATACAGCCACAACCCTCTGAGTAAAGAAGTTCCCCCTCATGTTACCCCTAAACCTTTGTCCCTCAATTCTGAAGCTATGTCCCCTTGTTGGAATCTTCCCCACTCTCAAAGGGAAAAGCCTACCCACGTCAACTCTGTCCGTCCCTCTCAAAATTTTAAAAACCTCTATCAAGTCCCCCCTCAACCTTCTACGCTCCAAAGAATAAAGACCCAACCTGTTCAACCTCTCTCTGTAGCCTAAGTGCTGAAACCCAGGCAACATTCTAGTAAATCTCCTCTGTACCCTCTCCATTTTGTCGACATCCTTCCTATAATTTGGCGACCAGAACTGCACACCATACTCCAGATTTGGCCTCACCAATGCCCTGTACAATTTCAACATTACATCCCAACTTCTATACTCGATGCTCTGATTTATAAAGGCAAGCATACCAAACGCCTTCTTCACCACCCTATCCACATGAGATTCCACCTTCAGGGAACAATGCACAGTTATTCCCAGATCCCTCTGTTCCACTGCATTCCTCAATTCCCTACCATTTACCCTGTACGTCCTATTTTGATTTGTCCTACCAAAATGCAGCACCTCACACTTATCAGCATTAAACTCCATCTGCCATCTTTCAGCCCACCCTTCCAAAAGGCCCAAGTCTCTCTGTAGACTTTGAAAATCTACCTCACTATCAACTACTCCACCTATCTTAGTATCATCTGCATATTTACTAATCCAATTTGCCACACCATCATCCAGATCATTAATGTAAATGACAAACAACAGTGGACCCAACACAGATCCTTGGGGCACTCCACTAGACACTGGCCTCCAACCTGACATACAATTGTCAACCGTTACCCTCTGGTATCTCCCATTCAGCCATTGTTGAATCCATCTTGCAACCTCACTATTAATACCCAACGATTTAACCTTCTTAATCAACCTTCCATGTGGAACTTTGTCAAATGCCTTACTGAAGTCCATATAGACAACATCCACAGCCTTGCCCTTATCAATTTCCCTGGTAACCTCTTCAAAAAATTCAAGAAGATTAGTCAAACATGACCTTCCAGGCACAAATCCATGTTGACTGTTTCTAATCAGGCCTTGATTATCCAAATAATTATATATATTGTCCCTAAGTATCTTTTCCATTAATTTTCCCACCACAGACGTCAAACTAATAGGTCTATAATTGCTAGGTTTACTTTTAGAACCTTTTTTAAACAAAGGCACAACATGCGCAATGCGCCAATCTTCCGGCACCATCCCTGTTTCTAATGACGTTTGAAATATTTCCGTCATAGCCCCTGCTATTTCTGCACTAACTTCCCTCAATGTCCTAGGGAATATCCTATCAGGACCTGGAGACTTAGCCACTTTTATATTCTTCAAAAGTGTCCGTACCTCCTCTTCTTTAATCCTCCTAATTTCCATCACTACTCTACTTGTTTCGCTTACCTCACATAATTCAATATCCTTCTCCTCGGTAAATACCGAAGAAAAGAAATTGTTTAATATCTCCCCCATTTCTTCCGGCTCAGCACATAGCTGTCCACTCTGACTCTCTAATGGACCAATTTTATCCCTCACTATCCTTTTGCTATTGACATATCTGTAGAACCCCTTGGGGTTTACTTTTACATTACTTGCCAAAGCAGCCTCATATCTTTTTTTCGCTTTTCTAATTTCCTTTTTAAGATTCCTTTTACATTCTTTATATTCCTCAAGAACCTCATTTACTCCCTGCCGCTTATATTTATTGTATATCTCCCTCTTTTTCCGAACCAAGTGTCCAATTTCCCTGGAAAACCACGGCTCTTTCAAATTATTATTCTTTCCTTTCCACCGAACAGGGACATAAAGACTCTGTACTCTCAAAATTTCACCTTTAAATATCCTCCATTTCTCTATTATATCCTTTTCATAAAACAACAATTTCCATTTCACTCCTTTTAAATCCTTTCCCATCTCCTCAAAATTAGCCTTTCTCCAATCCAAAATCTCAACCCTTGGTCCAGATTTGACCTTCTCCATAATGATATTGAAACTAATGGCATTATGATCACTAGACCCAAAGTGCTCCTCAACACATACCTCCGTCACCTGACCCATCTCATTTCCTAACAGGAGGTCCAACACTGCCCCTTCTCTGGTAGGCACCTCTACGTATTGCTGCAAAAAACTATCCTGCACACATTTTACAAACTCCAAACCATCCAGCCCTTTAACAGAATGTGATTCCCAGTCTATATACGGAAAATTGAAATCACCCACAATCACCACTCTATGCTTACTACTAATATCTGCTATCTCCTTACATATTTGCTCTTCCGATTCTCGTTCCCTATTTGGCGGTCTATAATACACCCCTATAAGTGTTGCTAAACCTTTCTCATTTCTGAGTTCCACCCAAACAGCCTCCTTAATCGAGCCTTCTAGTCTGTCCTGCCAAAGCACTGCTGTGATATCCTCCCTGACAAGCAATGCAACACCCCCACCTCTTGCCCCTCCGATTCTATCACATCTGAAACAATGAAATCCTTGAATATTTAATTGCCAATCGCAACCCTCCTGCAACCATGTTTCAATGATCGCCACAACATCATACTTCCAGATGTCAATCCAGGCTCTAAGCTCATCCACCTTTCTTACAATGCTCCTAGCATTAAAATATACACATTTAAGGGACCCATCATTTCTTATTCTCAGTTTATTTCTTTTCCCTTCTTTCTCTCCTACATATTGGGTCTGAGTGTTTCCCTTTTCTGCCTCCTGCCTCACACACTGCCTATTAGCTATCTGTGTTTGAGTCCCTCCCCCCAACCGTACTAGTTTAAAGTCTCCGCAGTTATTTTAGCAAATCTCCCCGCCAGGATATTGGTTCCCCTCGGGTTCAGATGCAACCCGTCCTTTTTGTACAGGTCATACTTCCCCCAGAAGAGGTCCCAATGATCCAGAAACTTGAAACCCTGCTCCCTGCACCAGTTCCTCAGCCACGTATTTATCCTCCACCTCACTCCATTCCTATTCTCACTATCGCGTGGCACAGGCAGTAAGCCTGAGATTATTACTTTGGAAGTCCTTTTTTTTTAACTCTCTTCCTAGCCCCCTGAATTCTCCTTTCAGGACCTCTTCCCTTATCCTACCTATATTGTTGGTACCTATATGTACCACGACCTCTGGCTCCTCTCCCTCCCCTTTCAGGATATCCTGGACACGCTCAGACACATCCCGGACACCGGCACCAGGGAGGCAAACCACCATCCGGGTCTCCCGACTGCGTCCACAGAAACGCCTATCTGACCCCCCCACTATAGAGTCCCCTATTACTACTGCTCTCCTCTTCCTTTCCCTACCCTTCTGAGCAACAGGGCCGGACTCCTTGCCAGAGGCCCGGGCACCGTCGTTGCCCCCAGGTAGGCTGTCCCCCCCAACAGTACTTAAACAGGAGTACTTATTTCCAAGGGGTACAGCCACCGGGGTACTCCCTAGTCCCTGCCTCTGTTCCTTGCCCCCCCTAACAGTGACCCACTTGTCTACCTCCCGTGGTCTAGGAGTGACCACCTCCCTGTAACTCCTATCTATAACCTCCTCACTCTCCCTGATCAGACGGAGGTCATCAATCTGCCGCTCCAGGTTCCTAATACGGTCCCTTAGGAGCCCCATCTCGTCACACCTGGCGCAGATGTGGATGTCTGGAAGACTATCAGACTCCCAGATTCCCCACATCTGACACCCAGAACAAAAAACTGCCCTGGCAGTCATACTCTCCAAACAAAGCCCCGCGCTCGGTTACTAAACCTACCGCCCGGCCGCTACTCCAACCGCTCCAACCGCCCACCCAAAAGAACTGAGTGATCTCCTGGGAGAGGCGAAAAACCGGATAAAAAACCCAGGCCAATTTGGGAAAAAATCGTGTATTCTCAAGCTTTAACAGATTGACGTTAGGGAGCAATGGCAAGTTCGCCATCAGTGTGAACACAATACCTCGACCAAAATCTTATAATGTGCATTGCATTAAATATATAGGCTAACTAGCCAGTTTGTAATTCATACACAATGTGGCTGTCTGATGGCCTGTAGTTGATGTAGCATGAATGAACTCTTGAAGGTAAGAATAATTATAGAGCTTTTGTGAAAGCACCATTGCAGTCACCATCCTTACAGGAGACTGAGGTGACCTAGATACAATTGTCTCTCCAGATTCTAAAGTACTCAGTTCATCTCCCCTATCAGGAAGCATTGGATTTTAGTATCATTGCCTTTTTGCTTCACAGTGCATGTATGAATTATATATTGTGAGACTCATATCATTATATATTTTTTAATTATTGGTTACACGATTGTCAGTGGTGTTACTGTGAATTCAGCTGTGTGTTTTCATTACATTATACCTGAAACAATGAATATTCCTGATGCAAATATACTTCTTGGTTACTAATTTACTCCAATCTGTAATATTCATATCAGTCATTATGAGTAGAAAAAAATGTAGAACGCAGAATCCAGCTTCTCGCTGGAAAGCTGCAATTACTGAGCTTGTATTAGGACCTTGAGAATAACCTGAGCTTACAGTTGTAAGTCTTTCTCATAGTCAGCTGGAAAGTGAAAGACATGGACTTGAAACAATTTTTAGCTGAAGTTTACTTAACTTCATTCAAAACCTTTATTCAAGCGAAGCTGTTAGGATTGGATACCAGTAGTTTGCAAAGGCCATATGATACAGAATGGGTCATTTGGCCCAACCCATCCTTTGCAGCATTAATGTTCCACTGGAGCCGACAAATGTAATTTAGAAGAAATCCCCATCAAAACTGAGTACGTGATTTTTTTTTACATAACAATTAGTGAGGGTTAATTAATTCCTTAATTGTCTGGAACTGGAGAAGACTGACCCTCCCTCTGTTCAGCTCCTGCATCAACAGCACTTTTACGTGTTTTAGAGGAGTTTTTTTTGCTGTAGAAGTCATGATGAACCCCAGTAACCAGATGCAGCAGGTACCAATGCTGTCATCATTGAAGGAATAATCCGGAGTTGATTAATGGACAGTAACAGGAATTGATTTTGTTTGTGTTTTCTCTAAGTAGTAGGCCCAGTGTGGCACTCCTCCACCTTGAGAATAGTTTTCAGTAAGATTGGCTTATATTTAAATCTATTTTAACTTCAGATGGCTCAAAGGGTATAAAACATGCATTTTCACCAAGAAGCTAACCTTATTCAATTTTAGGAAGTTAGTTACGTAAATAGCTGAACTCAGGCCCTTGCTTATGCTGGCCCAAATGCTGGGAGTGAACTTTGTGTCCAGCAAGCTGACAGTTCTTGAAGACAATCTACAGAATGCAACCATTTGCATTTTAGGCATTTTTGAAAGGCAACAATATTTATCAGTAAAGAAAGGGCACAGTGCTGGAGTAACTCAGCGGGTCAGGCGGCATCTCTGGAGAACATGGATAGGTGACATTTCGGGTCAGAGATTCTGCCTGTCCCACTGAGGTACTCCAGCACTTTGTGTCCTTTTTTGTAAACCAGCATCTGCAGTTATTTGTTTCTAATATTTATCAGTATCATCAAGGACTAACAAAAGAAGAAGGGACATCCTAAATGTAAGGCAAAGAAAACAGTGTGTGAACAGTACCAGTTGCATTATTTGAATATTACTGAGTCCAACGTGCAGATACCCTTATCCTGCCATTCCAGGATCACGTTCTATGAGATGGTTGTCCACTTTGCTTGGTTTAAGTTGCAACCAGATTCAGTATTGTGTGTAGTATCTTAAGGACTCAAGCTCAAAACTAGCAAGGTAACACTTCACAACAGTTCTTAGTAATGGTTCAAGATAAAGGAGAAAAAAAAACAAAGCCACAAAATCTTATTGGGCAACATGACTATTCAATCCAAACTTTGACACAATAATACTTTCAGGACCAAGAATTCAGATGACTGTCCAAAAAACAGAAGTGAATCCTGAAGTGCATTTCCACAGGTAGTGGAGGCAGATTCATTTGGCAGATTGTGAAGGGGATGGCTAAATACTCAAAATGAACGACTTTACAGAATCTGGGGAAATGGTGTTGAATTGATGGCACCAAACTAGAGATGGTTGAAAGCTTCAAGTTCTTCTGAGTAAATATCACCAGCAACTTGTCTTGGACCAATCATATCAAAGCAATGGCCAAGAAAGTACACCAACACCTTAGTTTCCTTAGAAGGCTTAGGAAGTTCGGCATGACCCCAACTACTCTCGCCAACTTCCCCAGATATGCAGTCGAAAGCAGTGGTAGACAAGGCCAACAGCATAATCAAGGACCAGTCTCACCCTAGATGCTCCCTCTTCTCCCCTGTTCAATTAAACAAGAGGTACGGAAGTGTAGAAACACATACCTCCAGATTCAGGGACAATTTCCTCCCAGCTGTTATCAGGCCATTGAATCATTCTATCGACAACTAGAGAACAGTCCTGACCTACCATCTACCTCATTGGACTTTGGTTTATCAGACTTTACTGGACTTTATCTTGTCCTAAACATTATCCCCTTTATTTATTCACAAACTGCTGGAGTAACTCAGCAGGTCGGGCAGCATCTCGGGAGAGAAGGAATGGGTGACGTTTCGGGTCGAGACCCTTCTTCAGACTGATGTCAGGGGGGCAGCACAAAGGAAGGATATAGGTGGAGACAGGAAGATAGAGGGAGAACTGGGAAGGAGGAGGGGAAGGGAGGGACAGAGGATCTATCTAAAGTTGGAGAAGTCGACGTTCATACCACCGGGCTGCAAACTGCCCAGGCGAAATATGAGGTGCTGTTCCTCCAATTTCCGGTGGGCCTCACTATGGCACGGTATGAACGTCGACTTCTCCAACTTTAGATAGCTCCTCTGTCCCTCCCTTCCCCTCCTCCTTCCCAGATCTCCCTCTATCTTCCTGTCTCCACCTATATCCTTCCTTTGTCCCGCCCCCCTGACATCAGTCTGAAGGAGGGTCTCGACCCGAAACGTCACCCATTCCTTCTCTCCCGAGATGCTGCCCGACCTGCTGAGTTACTCCAACATTTTGTGAATAAATCGATTTGTACCAGCATCTGCAGTTATTTTCTTATCCCCTTTATCCTGTATTAGTACACTATGGGTAGCTTGATTGGAATCATGTATGGTCTTTTCGCTGACTGAATAGCACACAACAAAAAAGCTTTTCACTGTACATCAGTACACTTGACAATAATAAACTGTACTAAACTAAACTAAAGTGGGACTGGCAGGATTATTCTTGCATGGGCTAAATGATCTCTTTTAATGCTATAACCTTTCTGTGCCAATTAATCCACCAATCTTTTGAAATTATGTTTAAGTGCATGCTTATGGCATGTTTTCCAGTTGCACATTGTTGTTGGCAGATGGCTATCTTTAAAGCTCTCTTGGTGCATAAACATTATAACACATCACAGCAGGCACAGTAACATCGTAATTAAGTTAGTGGACTAAAATCCAGAAAACAGGACCATCAATTTAGGGAATTCAAATTAAAGTAATTAAATAAATCTGAAATTTAAAAAAAAACTACTATTGGTGATGGAGATGAATTTACGATGTGGTGAAGCAGATGGGGCTTTTATGACAATGTCCTTCCGGGAAGCAAATCCACCATTCTGACATTTTCTGGCCAAAACATGAATGTTGAACCAATAAAATGCTTGACTCTTAACTGGCTCCTCAATTGATGAGCAATAAGTGATGTAAAATAAATGCAGTAACATTTGCACGTCATGAAAAATTAAATTTCAGAAATGTGGTTGGACACGAACACCCAGGACTGGCTTGCGAATGTACTCCTTCAAATGATCTGCAATTCAATGATATTTTTCTCCTTGCACAATAGAATGACAGAAAATAATTTGAATAGAAGCAAAGTGGAGAAAGGGACAAAAATTACACCATCCTGGTACAGTCATCTAAAAGGACAGAATCGACAAGGGTGAAGCTAAGGCTTTTGTGAAACACGCCGCTCGTACCATCCTAAGGTTAAACTCCCTTCTAAGACACAAGCTAAAATCTCATTTTATATCTTGGTACGGTAACCTCTGAGGATCATCTTTCTGTTAGATCACTAATCCGGGGCGGCACGATGGCGGAGCGGTAGGGTTGTTGCCTTACAGCAAATGCAGCGCCAGAGGCTCAGGTTCGATCCTGACTACGGGCGCTGTCTGTACAGAGTTTGTACGTTCTCCCCGTGACCTGCGTGGGTTTTCTCCGAGGTCTTCGGTTTTCTCCCACACTCCAAAGACGTACAGGTTTGTAGGTTAATTGGCTGGGCAAATGTAAAAATTGTCCCTAGTGGGTGTAGGAGAGTGTTAATGTGCGGGGATCGCTGGGCAGCGCGGACCCGGTGGGCCGAAGGGCCTGTTTCTGCGCTGTATCTCTAAAATCTAAAAAAATATATTTAAAAATCCGAGGCGTTAATTTGCTGCCCTGACATAAACGGACAAAGCCAGTAACAATAAAGCTCTGTTAATCTGTTATCCCGCTATTTGGAAATCCCACTGGTCCGGCATCTGGATCACCAGGTATTATATCACTACTCCATTTAACATATTAGGGCCCAGGTTTGTCTGCTGCCTTTAAACTCAGCAGGTTCATAAGAAACTGGGTAACTGTTTTGAAAAAGGTGAATTAAAAGTGTGGTGGCTAAGGGCAGTGGTGGAAGGATGTTTTGTGATTGGTAGTCTATGAACAGTGATGCATCGTAGTGATTGGTGTTGGGTCCATTATTATTTGTGATATATATTAATGACTTGGATGTAAATGTAAGAGATATGATCAGCAAGTGTGCAGATGGCACAAAATAGCGGTGCCGTGGATAAAAGAGAAGGTTGTATAAGGCGACAGAAGGAAACAGATGGAAAGTTGAGAGGAATGTTGACACTTTTCAATTAATCCCAACAAGAGTAAGATGAAGGAATTTTGGAAATGAAATAAGAGATGGATATATAAATTAAATGATAGGGTGCGGAGGAATGTTGATGAACAGATGTATCTTGGGATTCAGGTCCATTGCTCCCGTTGAAAGGTGATGCAGAAGGCATAAGGGTTAATGATTTATGCAAAATAATTTACAAATATATCAAAAGCACGAAAGACCACCATCCTCCTCATAGTGTCCATGCCAACCCAACAAGCATCTGTACCATCTAAGCTTAATCCCAAATCATACCATACCTGAGTACAATCAAGGTACAAAGAAAAAAAATACCAAAGTGCAAGATATAGTGTTATGCCCTTCAAATCCCCTCCAAGTGCCTGTAAAATACACCACCAACTCTGCCATAATATGAGATAAATGTGCCTCCATGCACCACATTGCAACTTAAAAACAAATTGTTGCCCATAGTGCCTGAACAATGTGCTCTCCAAAGCTAAATTTCATAGCTCTAATATTTTACAACATAGAGATGTTTTGACTTATTGTGTTGGTGAAAGAACTGTGTTACATTTTATTATGCTACCCATTTCTCATATCTTTTCAATCTTACCTTTTTTCCAGATATCTATTTTCGCCAGATATCTTTTTTCCAACATTGTGATGGATTCTCATTCCATCTATGCTGTAGATGGGCATTTCATTTTCTAACAAATTGCAATAAATGGATTTTTTTTAAATCCCAGTCATTCTGATGCTTCTGACAAATTTATGCTACCCAGTTATTGATCAGTGTAAATAGTTTCTTCCCATTTGCCATAAAAATCTCTTTAGCATTTAACCACCACCAGATGTCTTCTGGATAGAGTGCTAGTTTAATTTGGATCTCCACATTATGCAAATCTCACATCACTGATGACCATTGTAGAGATTCCCTTTAGTATTCTCATCCTATCAGTCAGGGTAAATGAAAGAGAAAGTGAAAATGCGCTAAGGATACTGCACAATTTATCAAAGTTTCTTGATATTTATTTATATTTTTGTTTTCTGCACAACTAAATTATTTAACTTAATCAAATTTTGAAAATAACATAAGAAAAATTTGACTCATCTACTCCTTACACTGTCTCGGAAAGAAAATAATCGAATTAAGATTCTTTTTCACCCGAGTCATACCCTCTTCTTCACTGTCATATTGGGCAGATGATACAAAAGCTTAAATGCACTTTTAGACTTTGGACTTTAGAGATACAGTGTGGAAACAGGCCCTTCGGCCCACCGAGGCCCCGCCGACCAGCGATCACCCCGTACATTAACACGATCCTACACACTAGGGATAATTTAAGGGCCTGTCCCACTTAGGCGATTTTAAGGCGACTGCCGGCGACTAGGCTGTCGCCGACAATTCGCCGGGGTGTCGCGGGCATGATCTTGAGGAGTCTTCCAAAAATCGTAGTGGATCTCAACGCGTCGCTGAGAAATTATCCAGAGTGAAATTTCTCAGCGACAGCTGGTTTGTTGCCAGGTATCTTTGCTTATTGCGGGCGCTGTCGCATGCTGTCCCCAGGTTTGATAGGTTCTCTTAGATGCATTTTGCACATAATATTAAAATAAGTAAAGTAATTTCAAAATACCATAAAATACTTGTGTTTAACCAATTTATTTACCGTCAGGACATTTGACAGGTAGATTGGAGGCGACAGTTTGACTGTCAGGTAAGCGTGGGCATTTTTGCGATGTTTATGGCCATCAGCGATCACATTTAAAGTGGGCTCCCAACAAAGATATGCAACCCAGAAACCAGATATGCATCTCCCGTACATTTTCAAGGAATGCCCACGCACTTTTCACAAAATCCACAACCACTTTTTAAATTATTATTTTTAATACAGTTATGTAAACTGGAAGTAAATCCAGTTTATTCCTTGTTACAGTGAAGCTTGGTTTTTAAGTAACCCATATAAGATGTTATAGTTCAAAACTCTCAAGTACTTACCGACTTGTCAGTGATTTCAGCGAAAATTAGGATGCCAGAGAAGCATTGACAGCGTGGGAATTTCGCGATATTTATGAAGACGCTGTAATCTCGACCTGACTCGGCATTGTCGTGGTCATTGTCGTTGGGTAAAAGAAAAATTTGGCGATCTGCTACGACTTTGACAGTCGCCGGCAGTCGCCAAAAAAATGGCCTAAGTGGGACAGGCCCTTTACAATTTATAGAGGCCGATTAACCTACAAATCTGTACATCTTTGGAGTTTGGGAGGAAACCAGAGTACCTGGAGAAAACCAATGCGATCACAGGGAGAACGTACAAACTCCATACATGCAGCACTCGAGATCAGGATCAAGCCTGGGTCTCTGGCACTGTAAGGCAGCAACTCTCCCGCTGCACCACTGTGCCACCAGATTCAGAAACAGCTTCTTCCCCGCAGTTATCAGACTACTGAATAGTCCTCCCATAAGCTAGGGTGCAGTCATGATATTTCAACCTACTCCATTGCAGACTTTGGACTTTTTCGCTGTAACTGTAATGCTGTAACAACATATTCTGCAGTCTAATTATTTTCGTT
Organism: Rhinoraja longicauda; assembly: GCF_053455715.1. Taxonomy (NCBI): domain Eukaryota; kingdom Metazoa; phylum Chordata; class Chondrichthyes; order Rajiformes; family Arhynchobatidae; genus Rhinoraja; species Rhinoraja longicauda. The sequence continues at coordinate 35,798,770 of NC_135954.1, read as the reverse complement.
TTGTACTACCTGTACTTGTGTATGACTTGATTGTACTCAGGTGCAGTATCAATTGACTGGATAGCACACAAACAAATCTCTTCGCTATATCTCAGTACACATGATAACAATAAACCAATACTAAATCCAATACCAAAGTAACTGTACAAAATGATGAACTGAAAAACTGGTGCATAAAAATGAAAGCACCAAGAAAGATATAGTAATTCACTAGTGAAATTCAGTAAAAATCAGAAATGCAAGATTACATTCACATTTAATATATTTCCTATTTTCATCTTTTGTCAATTTTGATGTTTAGACCATTCTGCAGGTGGATATTAATGTGATTAATGACCTTAACAGATACTTAGGAAATAGCACAATTTCCATTCCTGCAGTTCAAATATAATATTGACACAAAGTCTCCTTTGTGTCACTTAGCTTGCAGCCCAGTGGTATGAACATTGACTTCTCCAACTTTAGATAGTTCCTCTGTCCCTCTCTTCCCCTCCGCCTTCCCAGATCTCCCACTGTCTTCCTTTCTCCACCTATATCCTTCCTTTGTCCCGCCCCCCTGACATCAGTCTGAAGAAGGGTCCTGACCCGAAACGTCACCCATTCCTTCTCTCCTGAGATGCTGCCTGACCTGCTGAGTTACTCCAGCAATTTGTGAATAAATACCTCCGATTTGTACCAGCATCTGCATTTATTTTCTTACACTTCTTATCCATGTTATATCACTTTATTTAATAACGAAAAGTATTCAACATCCCTTCTTAGAAGCTCACCTGCATATTGCATTAACTTCAAGAATTGGGATGTACATGCTAAGATCTCATTCATTATGATCTTGCACATCTCTCAGTGTCATATCATACCTATTCTCTTGTCTTGTTTATCTCTCAACTACTTTACCTCAGCCTTCTATTGATTCATTTGGTTTCTACTTTACTACCCATCTAAACAGTCTGTTGATAAATTGCTGGAATCCCAGGCTTCTTTCCTCACATAGAACTTAGAACAGTGCAGGTGAATGGTCAGTGTTCCTGGGGTAGAAGAATCTAAAACTAGAGGGTAGACATAAAATGCTGGAGTAACTCAGCGGGACAGGCAGCATCTCTTGAGACAAGGAATGGATGACGTTTCAGGTTGTCACCCATTCCTTCTCTCCAGAGATGCTGCCTGTCCCTCTTGAGTTATTCCAGCATTTTGTGCCTATCTTCGGTGTAAACCAGCATCTGCATTTTTGCTCTCTGTACTAAAACTAGAGGGCATAGGTTTAAAGACAAGAACAAAACAACTAAAAAAGGACCTGAGTGGCATGTTTTTCACACAGACGGTTGTGTATATGGAGGGGCTACCAGAGAAAGTGGTAGAGGTGGGAGACTAGGCGGCGGCAGCAGGAGCATCGGCGGCAACGTGGGCCTCGGTGGCAACGGGAGCCTCAGTTAGTCAGCGTGAGGGGGATGAGAAGACAATGGGGGACCTGGCATGGGGTGACCGCTGTGAGGGAAGGTGGGAGAACAAAGGGGAACCCGGTGTTGGGGGGGGGGGCACTCTAGTTTAGAATCATCTGCCCTGGGGATACGTCTGTGTTTGTTTGTTCATTTGTTCCGGTGAAGGGGCTGTGCACATGGCAGCTAGCCAACATAGAAACATAGAAACATAGAAAATAGGTGCAGGAGTCGGCCATTCGGCCCTTCGAGCCTGCACCGCCATTCAATATGATCATGGCTGATCATCCAACTCAATATCCCATACCTGCCTTTTCTCCATACCCCCTGATCCCTTTAGCCACAAGGACAACATCTAAGTCCCTCTTAAATATAGCCAATGAACTGGCCTCAACTACCTTCTGTGGCAGAGAATTCCACAGATTCACCACTCTGTGTGAAAAAAAAAAACAGTTGCTTGTCTTTTTCTTTTTCTTTTCACTTTTAATTTCAAATTTCTGCGTACCTTGTGTGTTGTGACTGTCGGCAGACCAATTTCTCTCCGGGGATGAATAAAGTTTTATCATCATCATCATAAATTTACAATGTTTAAATTACATTTGAACAAGTACGTGGATAGGTATAGTTTATAAAGATAAAGGCCACATGCAGGCAAATGGTACTTTAGTCAAGTTGTACTGAAGGGACTGGTTCCTTGTTTTATAACTGTATGACTCTACACCAATACTCTTTGACTTATAAAAGGACTGGCCAATAAATATCTTGATAAAAGGAAATCAAAATATCTTGACAAAAGGAAACCAAATTTCTTCACATTAAATCTGCCAACGAAATACAAATTTTAATAATCCAATATGTATATTTAATTTGATTTTCAAGGTCCTTTCCTTGGTAAGCATCTTCAGACAGGCTCCTGTGTCATTGTTATATGTAGCTGAACTTGGATATAATTTCCATGAATTAAACTGTTTCGACACTTTGTATCGGATGAGACAATTGAAAAAAGAAACAGCAGGCCAAATCTTGCTGCCAAACCTTCTGATTATTGTCCCAATACTATCTTCTCTATGTCACAGCAGGAAAACTGCTCCAAGCATTTCTGCAGTTATAACTTTTGTATTTCTTCAACCATTATCAATAGCTGGTGTTATTCCACTGCTACCTCTTTGTCCGCAAATGGAAATTCTGCAGAGAAAGTTCAAGTGGAATGCAACCAATTTATTAACACTTTTGGTGCTGTGTGTGCAAATGTTGTGCTGTTAATGCTCTGTGTTGTTAATGCTTTGTGTTGTTAATGCTTTTTTCCCATGATGCTTTCCTTTAATATTGATATGTTGTGGGTGGCTGCTAATCTTTAATTTGTAATTTTTTTAAATTATTCTTCCAGAGGAAGTGAATGAGTTGTCTTGCTGCTAGTTCACAGTACAATTTGGATGAGTCTATATGCTGAATGCTTGGATGATCCTGCAATTGATTCAACCACAGCAACGACTGGCATGGCCCATCCATTAGCCATGATAGTCGTTAGCATCTGTTCCAAAGTATCTTTAGGGTTGTAGTTACATAATAAATATAAGTGCTGTTGATCACAATTTCTACTGGATCTGAACTCTATGCACTTCGTAATGGCACAAACGATATAGGTAGGAAGAGGAAGGAGGTTCTGCAACACGAGTTTACGGAACTGGGTAAAAGACTGAAAAGCAAGACTTCCAGGGTAGGGATTTCAGGATTGCTTCCAGTACCTCGTGCTAGTGAAGGTAAGAACAGGAAGTTAGGAGAAATGAATGTGTGGCTGAGGAGTTGGTGCAGGGGGCAGGGATTTAGATTTCTGGATCATTGAGATCTCTTCTGGGGCAGGGGTTACCTGTACAAAGGGATGGGTTGCACCTTAACTGGAGGGGGACCAACATCCTAGTGGGCAGGTTTGCTAATGCTGCACGGGAAGGTTTAAACTAGATTGGCAGGGGGGGTGGGATCTCGTACAGGACAGAGGCATGTGAGAGGCTAGAAATTGGTATGGTGGGTAGTGTGGGAAAGGTTAGTGAATAGAATAGGAAGGTGAAAGGCAGAGAGCGAGGAAGGAGGGTTGGTTTAAACACGTATTTTAATGCAAGGGGCCTGACGAGTAAGTCGGATGAGCTTAGGGCAAGGATAGGTACGAGCAACTGGGACGTTGTAGCCATGACTGAAACCTGGTTAAGGGAGGGGAAGGACTGGCAGCTCAATGTCCCGGGGTACAGGAGCTTCAGGAGAGACATGGGTGAGGGAAAAAGAAGAGGGGGGTTTGCATTGTTGGTTCAGGGGGATGTCACCGCAGTGATCAGAGGTGACATTACGGACAGTTCTTCTAGTGAAGCTATATGGGCAGAGCTGAGGAACAAGAAATGGATCACAAAATGCTGGAGTAACTTAGCAGGTCAGGCAGCATCTAGGAGAGAGGGAATGGATGACTTTTGGGTCGAGACCCCTCCAGTCTGAAGAAGGGTCTGAAAGAAGAATCCGTTTGAAGAAGGGTCTCGACCCGAAGCGTCGATTTGTACCAGCATCTGCAGTTATTTTCCAACACAACAAGAAAGGGATGGTCACCTTGTTGGGGGTGTACTGCAGACCCCCGAATAGTCAACGGGAATTAGAAGAACAAATATGCCAGGAGATTGTAGAGAGCTGCAGATCAAATAACGCTGTTGTAGTAGGGGATTTTAACTTTCCCAATATAAACTGGGAAAATCATAGTGTGAAGGTTTTAAATGGGGTGCAATTCCTCAAAAGTGTCCAGGGGAGTTTTCTTAAGCAGTATGTAGAGGCCCCCACACATGAGAGGGCAATGCTGGATCTAGTATTGGGAAATTGGGAAGGACAAGTTAATGAAGTGTGTGTGGAGGAGCCTTTTGGGACCAGTGATCACAGTTCAATTAGGTTTAAGATAGTTATGGATAGGGACGGAGAGGATCCACGTGTTAAAATGCTCAACTGGGGTAAGGCCTACTTTGAGGGTATGAGAGAAGGTCTCGGTCAAGTTGACTGGAGCAGGTTATTTGAGGTGAAAGGCACATCGGCCAAGTGGGATGTTTTTAAAAGTGCTGACGAAAGCTCAGGATATGTACATCCCCGTTAGACCTTCCACCATCACCCTCTGCTTCCTTCCATGGAGCCAATTTTCTATCCATTCAGCTATCTCTCCTTGAATCCCATACGATCTAACCTTCCAGCGCAGCCTACCATGCAGAACCTAGTCGAATCATCAGTGCAAAATGCTCGCTATCATGATCAGTGCCCTAGCACTACAAATAACCACATCTCCAAACAATGTCCAAGCTTGCTGATAAAGATCAAACATACGAACTTGTGTCATGCTTTGTCACGTAATATGGAATGGCCATCAATGTGAGAAACAAGGGTGAATTAAAATGTCACCACCAGAGGCTGGACACACACACAAGCCTATTGTCCTTCTATCTTACTATGCTGACAGTTTCAGTGCCCTCCATAATGTTTGGGACAAAGAGCCATCATTTATTTATTTGCCTCTGTACTCCACAATGTGAGATTGTAATAGAAAAAATCACATGTGGTTAAAGTGCACATTGTCAGATTTTTTTAATAAAGGACATATTATACATTTTGGTTTCACCATGTAGAAATTACAGCTGTGTTTATCCATAGTCCCCCCATTTCAGGGCACCATAATGTTTGGGACAAATGGCTTCACAGGTGTTTGTAATTGCTCAGGTGTGTTTAATTGCTGCCTTAATGCAGGTATAAGAGAACTCTCAGCACCTAGTCTTTCCTCCAGTCTTTCCATCACCTTTGGAAACTTTTATTGCTGTTTATCAACATGAGGACCAAAGTTGTGCCAATGAAAGTCAAAGAAGCCATTATGAGACTGAGAAACAAGAATAAAACTGTTAGAGACATCAGGCAAACCTTAGGCTTACCAAAATCAACTGTTTGGAACATCATTAAGAAGAAAGAGCACTGATGAGCTTACTAATCCCAAAAGGACTGGCAGGCCAAGGAACACCTCCACAGCTGATGACAGAATTCTCTCTATAATAAAGAAAAATCCCCAAACACCTGTCCAACAGTTCAGAAACACTCTTCAGAAGTCAGATGTGGATTTGTCAATGACCACTGTCTGCAGAAGACTTCATGAACAGAAATACAGAGGCTACACTGCATGATGCAAACCACTGGTTAGCTGCAAAAATAGGCCAAGTTACAGTTTGCCAAGAAGTACTTAAAAGAGTAACCACAGTTCTGGAGAAAGGTCTTGAAATTAAGATGAACTTATATCAGAATAATGGCAAGAGCAAAGTATGGAGGAGAGAAGGAACTGTCCAAGATCCAAAGCATACCACCTCATCTGTGAAACACAGTGGTGGGGGTGTTATGGCCTGGGCATGTATGGCTGCTGAAGGTACTGGCTCACTTATCTTCATTGATGATACAACTGCTCATGGTAGTAGCATAATTCTAAAGTGAATAGACACATCCTATCTGCTCAAGTTCAAGCAAATGCCTCAAAACTCATTGGCCGGCAGTTCATTCCACAGCAAGACAATGATCCAAAACACTACTAAAACAACAAAGGAGTTTTTCAAAGCTAAAAACTGGTCAATTCTTGAGTGGCCAAGTCAATCAACCGATCTGAACCCAATTGACCATGCCTTTTATATGCTGAAGAGAAAACTGAAGGTGACTAGCCTCCAAAACAAGCATAAGCTAAAGATGGTTGCAAACAGGCCTGGCAGAGCATCATCAGAGAAGACACGAATCACAGACTTCAAGCAGTCATTGCATGCAAAGGATATGCAACAAAATACTAAACATGACTACTTTCATTTATATGACATTGCTGCGTCCCAAACGTTATGCCCTGAAATGGGGGGACTATATATAAACACAGCTGTAATTTGTACATGGTGAAACCAAAATGTTTAAAAATGGCCTTTTTAAAAAATCTGACAATGTGCACTTTAACCACATGTGATTTTTTCTACTACAAATCTCAAATTGTGGAGTACAGAGGCAAATAAATAAATGATGGGTCTTTGTCCCAAACATTATAGAGGGCACTGTATCGACAGATACAAAATGAATCCTTGCCTAACCAACCCCTCCCTAAACCGAGCACAAGACAATATATATTGGATACTTCTATCATCACCTTAAAGCAATGCGTTCAGAGTCAGTATTGAAAATGGCAAAGGCCTGACTGACTGAATGTCTTCTCAGGATTAGTTTTGATCCAAAACATTATGTGACCTTCATTTTCACGAGATCTGCTTAGGATTACAATCCTGAACTAAGCCTCTTGTGAATCAAGTTGTGCCCTGCATTGCACCATCAGATTTTCTACACAGCCAGCACAGATCAACCATTATCCTTATCAGAACTGAAAAACCCGATTATGGTGAGGGAGACGATGACGAGGGAAGCATTGAAGAGTGGTAGGCCTCGGAAACAAACTTGCAATGTATAAAGCAGGCTGCTGAATTCCTCTACACTAAAGAAATACGAAAAGTTTGCAATTTTTGTAAACACCACCAGTCACAGAAAAGGGTATACACATGTTGGCCTACCACTGGAAAATCATTCTTCGACAAAATCAGCAGTCATGGGAAACCAACAACATAGGCGATGCCAGGACTCAAGAGGCTGAGCTGCAGGGAGAGGTTGGGCAGGATGTTTTTTTTGGAGCACAGCAGTCTGAGGGGTGAACTTCCAGAGGTATACAAAATCATGAGGGAAAGTGATAGGGTGAATTTACCCAAAGTAGGCGAATCAAGAACCGGTCATAGGTTTAATGTAAGGGGGGGCAAGATGTAATAGGAACCTGCGGGGCAAATTGTCCACTCAGAGGCTGGTGGGTATATGGAATGAGCTGCCAGAAGTGGTCATTGAGGCAGGTACTAGAACAACATTCAAAAGACACTTGGATAGCTACATAGATGGGAAAGGTTTAGAGGGACATTGGCCAAATGCAAGCAAATGGGTCTAGCAGAGGTGGGCGATTTTGTTTGGCATGGACAAGTTGGGCCAAAGGGTTTGTTTACATGCCTGTATGACTCTACGATGCTATGAGTGACATTACAAATAATTTACAAGGCACTAAGTTGGATGGAATGCATGGAACCTCTTGAGAGGAGAGTCTGGGAAGATAGCTTCTTTTTTTAAATAATTATGATGTAGATTTATAGGGTTGGTAGGCAAAGGCTCTGTGTCACCCATCTACCTAAGCCCAGAAATATCATGGCAAGAACCATCACAAAAATAAAATCCCCCACTCTATCATCCTCTCTGTGAGTTGCACAAAATGAATATTCCTTATATGGCACCACAGGATTGTCACAGTTGGCATATTTTATTAATGCAGGATATCGAATTCAAACAAGAAATCTTTGCACAGAAAAAATACCCAGGCCATCATCACTTAAACATTCTTAATGCTGCATCCACATATCATCAATCTACACTAAAAAAAAAAACTAGGCTATGTAAAGCTTTAATCCATCTCTGGATAAAATATATATAAAATCCAAAATCTATTGACATGGTGACGTTAAAGACCTTGGTGGAGAGATTTGGAGCCTTCATTTGTTTTCAATCCACACCAGGTGCATTTACAAGGAAAGCACAAGCTGCATGCATTAGACCACTGAGTCTCATTCATGTGTATAGTAGAGTAGGATTATGGTTCTGCCGATAATCTGTCCTTCACACTGGGAAGGAACAAACAAGCTTCCTCCCTAAAGAGATCATAATGCTTCAGAGCTCCATCAAGTCTTCCAGCTACCACTGGGAACAGCAACTGTTTAGACGTTGCTGATGTGCCACTAAATTTAGAACACAATTAAAGTTGCCGAAGTTCTCAAAATTCATTGTAAATTCGGTGTTAATCCTACAAGTGAAAAACGATACCAAAAGTTTAGACTTTTCGACTTTAGAGATACAATGCGGAAACAGGCCCTTTGGCCCTCCGTGTTTGCGTTGCCACTGATCAATGATCACACCATACACTAGCACTATCCTACATGCCAGAGACGATTCACAATTTTTTTACCGAAGCCAATTAACCGACAAACCTGTACGTCTTTGGAGCTAATGTTGTCCCACTTTTTAATAGCTAATGTTGTCCCACTTTTTAAGAAAGGAGGGAGAGAGAAAACGGGAAATTATAGACCAGTTAGTCTGACATCAGTGGTGGGGAAGATGCTGGAGTCAATTATAAAAGACGAAATAGCGGAGCATTTGGATAGTAGTAACAGGATTGTTCCGAGTCAGCATGGATTTACGAAGGGGAAATCATGCTTGACTAATCTTCTGGAATCTTTTGAGGATGTAACTAGGAAAATTGACAGGGGAGAGCCGGTGGATGTGGTGTACCTTGACTTTCAGAAAGCCTTTGACAAGGTTCCACATAGGAGATTGGTGGGCAAAATTAGAGCACATGGTATTGGAGGTAGGGTACTGACATGGATAAAAAATTGGTTGACAGATAGAAAGCAAAGAGTGGGGATAAATGGGTCCCTTTCAGAATGGCAGGCAGTAACTAGTGGGGTACCGCAAGGCTCGGTGCTGTGACATCAGCTATTTACAATATACATTAATGACTTGGATGAAGGGATTAAAAGTACCATTAGCAAATTTGCAGATGATACAAAGCCGGGTGGTAGTGTGAACTGTGAGGAAGATGCTATGAGGTTGCAGGGTGAATTGGACAGGTTGTGTGAGTGGGCGGATGCATGGCAGATGCAGTTTAATGTGGATAAGTGTGAGGTTATCCACTTTGGTGGTAAGAATAGGAAGGCAGAGTATTATCTGAATGGTGTCAAGTTAGGAACAGGGGACGTACAACGAGATCTGGGTGTCCTAGTGCATCAGTCACTGAAAGGAAGCATGCAGGTACAGCAGACAGTGAAGAAAGCCAATGGAATGTTGGCCTTCATAACAAGAGGAGTTGAGTATAGGAGCAAAGAGGTCCTTCTGCGGTTGTACAGGGCCCTAGTGAGACTGCACCTGGAGTACTGTGTGCAGTTTTGGTCTCCAAATTTGAGGAAGGATATTCTTGCTATTGAGGGCGTGCAGCGTAGGTTTACTAGGTTAATTCCCGGAATGGCGGGACTATCATATGTTGAAAGACTGGAGCGACTAGGCTTGTATACACTGGAATTTAGAAGGATGAGAGGAGATCTTATCGAAACGTATGATTATTAAGCGGTTGGTCACGTTAGAGGCAGGAAACATGTTCCCAATGTTGGGGGAGTCCAGAACAAGGGGCCACAGTTTAAGAATAAGGGGTAGGCCATTTAGAACTGAGATGAGGAAGAACTTTTTCAGTCAGAGAATTGTGAATCTGTGGAATTCTCTGCCTCAGAAGGCAGGGGAGGCAAATTCTCTGAATGCATTCAAGAGAGAGCTAGATAGAGCTCTTAAGGATATCGGAGCCAGGGGGTATGGGGAGAAGGCAGGAACGGGGTACTGATTGAGAATGATCAGCCATGATCACATTGAATGGCGGTGCTGGCTCGAAGGGCCGAATGGCCTCCTCCTGCACCTATTGTCTATTGTCTATTGAGGGTGCGAGGAAACTGGAATGCCCAGTGAAAACCCACGAGATTACAGGAAGAAAGTGCCAACTCCATCCAGATAGCACACGTAATCAGGATTGAACCCGTGTCTCAGGCACTGTAAGGCAGCAACTCTACTGCAGTGCCACAGTGTAGTTAAAATTAATTTAAAACTAAGTTAAAATTACAATATTTAAATGCCTTTATGTCTTTTTATATTATTAGATTAATGGATAATTCCATTCATTTGAAAGATTTTGGAGAAATCTATTTCTTATTTTGTACAAAGTGATACACTAAAACCAGCAATAGCTAATTTTACACATGAATTATAAGAAAAACATTTACTCACTCTGAAATTTATATGGTTATTTAACTAGCAGCTCATTTTAATTACCAATTTGTCCTTATTCTCTTATCTAGTTTTATAAACATCAAAAAGCAAAAGTACATTGACACTTCACAGATATTCATGCTATTCTCAGTAATAATTGAAATTTCAGCTATTGCAGCACTTATCGTTTAAGTGGTATTTCCATTAATCTGTACATAAACATTGCACTGCAATCTAACTAGGCTTGTTGCAAATATTGGATTGAACAACAGCAGTTGTAATGAGAATTGCAATTAGATACAAAGAATATTAAATGCATTCTGTGCTTTGCAACAACTGTTGATGATGTGTACATTTTCAAGTATCAAATATGACACACTACTTAAATTGGATATCCTGCTGATTAATTGACGAAAGTAGCACTTTCAATTCACCAACTGTAAACTTTATTTTGCGTTAAGCTTACAATAGAATAAGTGGTGTTGTTTCAGTAATTAAAATAACTTTAACTGCTGAGCTTACAGCTAATTAATATAGACCTATTATACACAGCTAAACTTGGTTTCTTTATATGTTGTGTGATTTGAATGTGATAGTGTAGTGGAGGTGAATAGCATAGACGTAGTTAAGTGATAGCAAAAGTGAAAACGAAGTAGGAGGATCAGCTGATGAAATAAGGTGGGTGTTGGTTTGCGTAGCGTACACACAGGTCCACTCCGAGCTTCAAGGGCCGACTTGTGCACGGGGTATATATATGAATGAGCGTTTAGGAGAGCAGCGGGATGAATTTGTTGGCTGCTGTCGCCTGCAGGGAACTCGATTTGCGACACTATTATTGCATCTTGCGGAGAAATCTAAATGGTTGAGTTAAACACCCTGATTTTACTACACTTTGCCCTTAGTTGGCCTTTGTTCTTTATTTAAGAATATTGCCGGGCATCTGCACTTCGGAGTTGTGAACTGTTTGGGTTACGAACAGTTCTCAGGAGTGGAACCCTGACTTAACCTGGGGACAACCTGTACAGTGAGATAGACCAGATGGGCTGAATGGCTTTTATCTGCCCTTTAAGGATTATGTAGCTCCTCAGTCGTTGATATCCATCAGTTATTATCTAGTTCGAACATTACGATTAAAGGAGAACATTCACTTTGTTTACATAAGATAAAAAAATTAATGGTGAGTTTCCAAGAACTTTTTCATTTCCTCCAAACTAATAGAAGAAGCATATCTGATATTTACTTTATTTATCCAAAGATTCGGTTTAGTTTTCAAGAGAACTATTTTGTGTAATCATTGACCTGCAGCTACAGGTATCAGGCTGTGAAATGAGCCCATATGGTGGCAATGCTGCTCTTTCTGTGTTGTTTCCTCTATTTTTCTCAATTTGGAGACTCCTTGTGGGAGAGAAATTGTTCCTCAGACATTCACAGTAAGCAAGCAGTATAGCTTCTAAAGAGGCAACCTTCGGAGTATACTTGCAGCTCTACTAAATTGCATGCTTAGTACTCACAACAGAGAGAATTTCTGAGTTGCTTAGTTTTTGCATCTCTAGTGCACTTGCATCTTCAAGGCTCTGACTTCGAATTCCTACAAGGGTTGAAAAGCTAAGTTTATCTTAACTTACTTTCAAGACTGAAAGAAAGCAACCTCGAACCGTGCCAGGAGTTACAGGCACCTGCTGTGGTGTGCTCTCGCCAAGACTATGTGGTAACATGGAAACAGACCCTTTGTCCCAGCGGGTCCACATCAAGCATCGATCACCACTATGTTACCCACTCTCATCCAGTCCCTGCATACGATGGGTGATTTTTTTAATAGAGGCCAATTAACCTACAAACCAGAGCAACTTGAGGAAACCTATGTGGTCACAGGGGGAACATGCATACTCCACATAGACAGTAACCGAGGCCAGGATCAATCCCACATGTCTGGCGCTGTGTGGCAGCAGCTCTGCCAGCTGTAGCCCTGTGCTACCCATAAATGCAGGAAGACTGATGGCAGCATATGTTGTGCATCTATTCACGAAAGGCTGCAAGGAAAATCCTGCGAATGACAGACTGGGAACCTTACATCAGGGGAAGTTAATGGAAAAGTTACTGAGAGATGGGATCTATATGCATTTGGAAAGACAAGGACAGATTAGGGATGGTCAGCATGGAATTTTGCATGGGAAATCATGTCTCACCAATGTTGTGAAGTTTTAGAAACATTGAAAAATAGAAAATCGGTGCAGGAGTAGGCCATTCGGCCCTTTAAGCCATTCAATATGATCATGGCTGATCATCCAAAATCAGTACCCTGTTCCTGCTTTCTCCCCATATCAGGAACGGGGTACTGAAGTTTTGTTTGAAGACGTTTGATGAAGGTAGTATGGTAGACATTGTCTACATGAACTTTAGTAAGGCCTCTGACAAGAAGAGATAGGCAGAAATGGAAAGTTAGATCATGTGAGATTTAGGGCAAGATAGAAATTGGATACAAAGTTGGCTTGAAGGTAGGATACAGAGGTTGGTGGTAGACAATTGCTTTTCAGAGTGAAGGCCTGTCATAAATGGGATACCACTGGGATTGGTGCCAGTCCACTGTTGTTAGTTGTTTATATTAATGATTTGGATGTGAATGCAGGTGGCATGGTTGGTAATTTTGCAGATGATAATAAAATTTGTGGTATGGTGGACAGTGAAGAAAGTTATCCAGGTCTTTCTCCGTGGTGAATGCTGATGAGAAGCATTCATTTCATACTTCACTCACATCTTTCTGTTCCCTGTGAGGTCCAAGTGCTGGTTGTTGTGGCTTTGGAATCCTCCTCCCCCCCCCCCCCCCCCCCCCCCCCCCCCGTTGCAAGACCAACACTGGCAGTCTGTAGAGAAAGCTTCGTAAAGAGCTACAAGGCATTAAATGTAAATCTTGATTGGGAATAGGGGAATTTTCCTTGTGGATACCAAAAGGTCTTCAAGCCTAGCTTAGTTTAGCTTAGTTTAGAGATACAGCAGGGAAACAGGCCCTTCGGTCCACTGAGTCCGCACCGACCGGTGATCCCCGCACATTAACACTATCCTACACACATTAGGGACAATTTGCATTTATACCAAGCCAAATAACCTACAAACCTGTACGTCTTTGGAGTGTGGGATGAAACCAAAGAAAACCCACGTGGTCACGGGGAGAACGTACAAACTCCGTACAGATAGCACCAGTAGTCAGGATCGAACCCAGGTCTCTGACGCTGTAAGCCCTGTAAGGCAGCAACTTTACCACTGCACCACCATGCCGCCCGAAAATAGCATTCACTATTTTTCTTTGTGGATCTGGGCCTAGATGGGTCAACTATAATTTTGAGTTAAAATCCAGACATTACTTTTAATATGTTCGTCAGTCATGAGAGATCATGGAGTGTTAGACATAAAGGGTGTGTTCAGTGCCCAGAAGCAATCTTAATCTAACCAGACCGACAGGGTTAACATTTGTCCTTGTGGCTTAGACTTTTCTACGTGAAACTATTGCTCCAACAGAATGATTGCAGCTGGATGTAGTTCTGGCTCTATACATTTCATGCTCCCGTTCTTTTGAATTACTGTTTTATTGATTTTTATTGCCTACGGGTTATCCTATCCTTTCAGGAATGTTAATATGCTGAGAGGGCTTATATTCAGAGGAATGGGCACAATTATATATCTATACAGAAATTCCAGCCTTAACAGATTACAGTCTAATATACTATCCTGAGGCATGAATACTCTAAAGGATACATCTCATGTTGGAGACAATCTCATAGAAACCTATCTTGCTGGTTTATTATACGGCATTCTGCGATCGTGCATCTAATTGCTTTATTGCTCTCACCTTCTCACCTCTATTATATGAGAATTGCAATTCCGGCCATCATTATATTCCCTTGTGTTCACTGTTTTTTAATCATATATCTTGCTACTGCACTGAAGCATCCTCGCGTTATTCAGAAAATAATTTTGGCTGCATCCCCGTTACTTTAAGGCTACACTGATGGCTCCACCAGCACGACTACTACGCACTGCTATCCCTTATCCTACCCATTCTCTGCCCTTGCTTAACTGCTAGCATTAGGTTGTGCCCTGATCTGTAAATACTTGGATTTCCAAGTGTAGATCATTGCTTTCTAATACCAGCAAGGACATGGAGACTGAGTGGCTTTTTGTAATGTCAAGCATAATACATGGGCATCATGACATTACCAAAGCTTGTTTTCCTCTGTAGGAGGTTACAGTAGGCCATCTGCGCCCCCTACCGCAGGTGGCATAGAAATGTGGCAGTAAATGGGGGGTTTATAATTGGCTCGGAGAGGGGATGGTGGCGCAATCCGCCTAAAAGGTGAGATAGAAGAATGCCAAGATGCACTTGTATTATGTTTGACTTGTATTAACCATCTGTTGATGAAGAAGATAGGCATAAGCAAAAAATATGTTATGACTAATGAAATAATTGGTACCCATGTAGTATAGTAATAACAGGACTAAGTATATTTTCGTATAGTTGTATCTAACAAAAAACAAAAGTTGTTTACTGCACAGTATAATTGTCGGCTAATCCTGCTGTGAATTCAGAGAACTGGTGAGCAGTTAATTGCAGCCATCTCTCCATGATATCATGCAATAAAGTCTCTTGAAGCAAACCTGCAACGTCTCCACTTTTCATTTTCCTTTCATTTCCCTCTAAATTAATTTCTTCCACTGAGGTGTATTAGAACATGAGGGGAATAGATATGGTAGATGCACAGAGGCTGTTACCCAGAATAGGGGGATCTACTCTGCAGTCAAATTGTACCAATTCATCTGGAGACATCAACTGATTTCCTGCCTAAATATACCCAATGTTTAATTTCGATCTGCGATACACATTGCTACAATCAAAATATATTCAGCTGTGGTTATGATCTGGCAGGTGCAAATTAAATCGATGTTCTTTTGTTTAATTAATGCCTTCTTCATGGATACCTTTTACCCAGAGTAGGAGAATCAAGAACCAGAGGACATACATTTATGGTGAGAGGGGAATAATTTAATAGGAACCTGAGGAGCAACTTTTTCACACAGAGGGTGGTAAGTATATAGAACCAGCTGCCAGAGGAGGTAGTTAAGGCAGGTATAACAACATTTAAAAGACATTTGAACAGGTACGTGGACAAGAAAGGTTATAGGGATATGAGCCAATCGCGGGTAGGTGGGACTCGTGTAGATGGGGCATCTGGGGCTGCATGGGCAATTTGGGTCGAAGGGCCTGCTTCCATCTGTATGGCTCTATGACTCCATGAATGCAGGTAGAACAAATAGTGTGAAACATCATGGCTGACCTCAATTCTTACTAACTGCGTCAACTGTTGTATGTACAATTTCTTTTAATGTTCACAAGATCCAACAGATGTATCTCTAAGGAAATATGTTGCAAACAAGCAGCAGTCTTCACATGCTCTCCCACAACTTTACCAGATATCTTGGAAGGCTGCAAACACTCCTAGTTGCATTTTGTACCAACATGGCCTAACTCTTTATCTTACTGTCTCATTAAAAGCTCTATGGCACTTTGATTAGGCCTCATTTGGAGGATTAAATGCAGTTATGGTCGTCCCATTATAGGAAAGATGTGGAAGCTTTGGAGAGGGTGCAGAGGTTTACTGGAATGGTGCCTGGATGAGAGGATTTCAGCTACAGAGAAACGTTGGATAGACTTGGATTGTTTTCTCTGGAACGTCGGAGGTTGAGGGAATTATATAAAATTATGGGATTCATCGATAGGGTCGACACTCCGAACCTCTTTCCCAGGGTGGAAATGTCCAGCACTAGAGGGCATAGCTATAAGGTGAGAGGGGGGAAGTTTAATGGAGATGTGCGGGGCAAGCTTTTCACACAGAGGGTGGTAGGGGCTTGGAGCTGCATTGCCAGGGGTGGTGGTGGAGGCAGATAAGTTAGTGGCATTTATAGACAATAGGTGCAGGAGTAGGCCATTCGGCCCTTCGAGCCAGCACCACCATTCAATGTGATCATGGCTGATCATTCTCAATCAGTACCCCATTCCTGCCTTCTCCCCTTACCCCCTGAGGCTTTAGGAGGCTTATAGATAGAGAATAGACAATAGAAAATAGGTGCAGGAGAAGGCCATTCGGCCCTTCGAGCCAGCACCGCCATTCAATGTGATCATAGCTGATCATTCTCAATCAGTACCCCATTCCTGCCTTCTCCCCATACCCCCTGACTCCGCTATCCTTAAGAGCTCTATCTAGCTCTTTCTTGAATGTATTCACAGAATTGGCCTCCACTACCCTCTGAGGCAGAGAATTCCACAGATTCACAACTCTCTGACTAAAAAAGTTTTTCCTCATCTCTGTTCTAAATGGCCTACCCCTTATTCTTAAACTGTGGCCCCTAGTTCTGGACACCCCCAACATTGTCCAACCCCTTAATAATTTTATACGTTTCAATAAGATCCCCTCTCATCCTTCTAAATTCCAGTGTATACAAACCTAGTCGCTCCAGTCTTTCAACATATGACAGTCCCGCCATTCCGGGAATTAACCTAGTAAACCTACGCTGCACGCCCTCAATAGCAAGAATATCCTTCCTCAAATTTGGAGACCAAAACTGCACACAGTACTCCAGGTGCGGTCTCACTAGGGCCCTGTACAACTGCAGAAGGACCTCTTTGCTACTATACTCAACTCCTCTTGTTATGAAGGCCAACATTCCATTAGCTTTCTTCACTGCCTGCTGTACCTGCATGCTTCCTTTCAGTGACTGATGCACTAAGACACCCAGATCACGTTGTACGTCCCCTTTTCCTAACTTGACACCATTCAGATAATAATCTGCCTTCCTATTGTTACCACCAAAGTGGATAACCTCACACTTATCTACATTAAACTGTATCTGCCATGCATCCGCCCACTCACACAACCTGTCCAAGTCACCCTGCAACCTCATAGCATCTTCCTCACAATTCACACTGCCACCTAGCTTTGTATCATCGGCAAATTTGCTAATGGTACTTTTAATCCCTTCATCCGAGTCATTGATGTATATTGTAAATAGCTGCGGTCCCAACAACGAGCCTTGCGGTACCCCACTAGTCACTGCCTGCCATTCTGAAAGGGACCCATTTATCCCCACTCTTTGCTTTCTGTCTGTCAACCAACTTTCTATCCATGTCAGTACCCTACCTCCAATACCATGTGCTCTAATTTTGACCACCAATCTCCTATGTGGGACCTTGTCGAAGGCTTTCTGAAAGTCGAGGTACACCACATCCACCGGCTCTCCCCTGTCAATTTTCCTAGTTACATCCTCAAAAGATTCCAGAAGATTACTCAAGCATGATTTCCCCTTCGTAAATCCATGCTGACTCGGACCAATCCTGTTACTGCTATCCAAATGCTCCGCAATTTCGTCTTTTATAATTGACTCCAGCATCTTCCCCACCACTGATGTCAGACTAACTGGTCTATAATTTCCCGTTTTCTCTCTCCCTCCTTTCTTGAAAAGTGGGATAACATTAGCTACCCTCCAATCCACAGGAACTGACCCGGAATCTATAGAACATTGGAAAGTAATCGCTAATGCGTCCGCAATTTCTAGAGCCACCTCCTTAAGCACCCTGGGATGCAGACCATCAGGCCCTGGGGATTTATCAGCCTTGAGTCCCATCAGTCTACCCAAAACTTTTTCCTGCCTAATGTGGATTTCCTCCAGTTCCTCTGTCACCCTAGGATCTCTGGCCACTAGAACATCTGGGAGATTGTTTGTATCCTCCTTAGTGAAGACAGATCCAAAGTACCGGTTCAACTCGTCTGCCATTTCCTTGTTCCCCATAATAAATTCCCCTGCTACTGTCTTCAAGGGACCCACATTTGCCTTGACTATTTTTTTCTCTTCACATAGCTAAAAAAGCTTTTACTATCCTCCTTTATATTATTGGCTAGTTTACCCTCGTACCTCATCTTTTCTCCCCGTATTGCCTTTTTAGTTATCTTCTGTTGCTCTTTAAAAGAGTCCCAATCCTCTGGCTTCCCACTCTTCTTTGCTATGTTATACATCTTCCCTTTTATTTTTATGCTGTCCTTGACTGCCCTTGTCAGCCACAGGTGCCTCTTACTCCCCTTAGAATCTTTCCTCCTCTTTGGGATAAATTGATCCTGCAACTTCTGCATTATTCCCAGGAATACCTGCCATTGCTGTTCCACAGTCTTCCCTGCTAGGGCCTCCTTCCAGTCAATTTTGGCCAGCTCCTGCCTCATGCCTCTGTAATCCCCTTTGCTATACTGTAATAATGACACCTCCGATTTTCCCTTCTCCCTCTCAATTTGTAGAGTAAAACCTATCATATTGTGGGCACTGCCTCCTAATGGCTCTTTTACCTCAAGTCCCCTTATCAGGTCAGGTTCATTACATAATACTAAATCCAGAATTGCCTTCTCCCTGGTAGGCTCCAGTACAAGCTGTTCTAAGAATCCATCTCGGAGGCACTCCACAAACTCTCTTTCCTGGGGTCCATTACCAACCTGATTTTCCCAGTCTACCTGCATGTTGAAATCTCCCATGACCACCGTAGCATTACATTTGCGACATGCCAATTTTAGCTCCTGATTCAACTTGCACCCTATGTTGAGGCTACTGTTTGGGGGCCTGTAGATGACTCCCATTAGGGTCTTTTTACCCTTACAATTCCTCATCTCTATCCATACTGATTCTACATCTCCTGATTCTATGTCACTCCTTGCAAGGGAGTGAATATCATTCCTTACCAACGGAGCTACCCCGCCCCCTCTCCCCACCTGCCTGTTTTAGATGGGAGTCTAAGATGGGAGATAAGATGGGAGTGCAGGGAATAGAGAGATATGGATCACGTGCAGGTATATGGATCACATGCAGGATACGGATCATGATCAGTTTCATTTGGCATCATGTTCAGCACAAACGTTGTACATCAAAGGAACTGCTCCTCTGCTGTACTGTTCTATGTTTTATTGTTCGGTATTACGCCTAATGATGCACACACCAATTCAACAGCTGGAGAACTGTTTTATTCCTGTGTGTCATCTTCAATTCTTACGGTTGTCAATCTTACCTTGAAGTTAGGAAAAGGGGACATACAACGAGATCTGGGTGTCCTATTGCATCAGTCACTGAAAGGAAGCATGCAGGTACAGCAGGCAGTGAAGAAAGCCAATGGAATGTTGGCCTTCATAACAAGAGGAGTTGAGTATAGGAGCAAAGAGGTCCTTCTGCAGTTGTACAGGGCCCTAGTGAGACCGTACCTGGAGTACTGTGTGCAATTTTGGTCTCTAAATTTGAGGAAGGATAGTCTTGCTATTGAGGGCGTGCAGCGTAGGTTTACTAGGTTAATTCCCAGAATGGCGGGACTGTCGTATGTTGAAAGACTGGAGCGACTAGGCTTGTATACACTGGAATTTAGAAGGATGAGAGGGGATCTTATCAAAACATATAAGATTATTAAGGGGTTGGACACGTTAGAGGCAGGAAACATGTTCCCAATGTTGGGGGTGTCCAGAACTAGGGGCCACAGTTTAAGAATAAGGGGTAGGCCATTTAGAATGGAGATAAGGAAAAACTTTTTCAGTCAGAGAGTTGTAAATCTGTGGAATTCTCTGCCTCATCAGGCAGTGGAGGCCAATTCTCTGAATGCATTCAAGAGAGAGCTGGATAGAGCTCTTAAGGATAGCAGAGTCAGGGGTTATGGGGAGAGGGCAGGAACGGGGTACTGATTGAGAATGATCAGCCATGATCACATTGAATGGTGGTACTGGCTCGAAGGGCCGAATGGCCTACTCCTGCACCCCTATTGTCTATTGTCTAATGTCAAAAGGTTGTGCGATGAAACCTCAACTTTGACATTTGAAAAGACTGAGTTTTGCACCATGAGAGCTGATATCCTTTTGAGTGGGATGTTAAATCACAGCCTTTCTTGCTCTATCATTGAGACAAGAAGGATCTCATTGGCATTACTTTGAAGGAGAGCAACACAGTCATACCTGCATTATTGGCTGACAGTTATCTTTCAAACAACATCTTTGAGACAGATTATCATATTGTATAGTTGAGAGTTTGTTGTGTGCAAATTGGCTGCTAGGTTTCTCACACTATAATAGATGCCATGGTGAAAGGTATATTAATTCACTCTAAATCTCTTTGGCACATCCCGAGGTCATGATAGATGGCGTATAATTTATAATCTTCCTTTCGTGCGTTCCTGTATAAGTTTTAAAACAGTATCTGTTTTATGCTACTATTAGAAAGCAACTCTCTGTGTTCATATAGCCGTTTAATGTCTCCCATGAGTTTAATTATTTTGGATAAATGAATGAGAATTTATCGTGCACTATCCTCCACAAAACAACATACTGCTCAGGGGAATTGGGGATGCCACTGATTTTTCCCAGCAGTGGAAGGTTGCCGGGAGTGAGTTAGCCATTCCTTCATGCTTTAAACATGAATGGAAAATGTATTGCCTCAGGTTGAGAGAATAGGTCATAAACAGTCTTGTTAAAGCCAAAGACTTCAAGGGACTGAATTGTACATTTCATCTAAAAATTCTTTGAAGTCAAAACTTAATAAAGTAATGCATCTGTATGCCCCCAAATGAAGATGAATAATCACAGAATGAAGTAATAGGGCATGCTGAGGAATTGTAAATGTTTACTCAAGCAATATTCCATTAGAGAATATCAACATTAATGCATTTGTTGAAAAAGAAGTGCTGTGAAATATATACAACTGTCTTATGATACACCCAAAGAATATTTAATAAAAAAGATACCTAGATTAATTATGTTGTTATCATCGATTTTATCATTCAAATCATGCTGCAAATCTCCAAAACAAAGCTCAGACCTTTTGCAACACTCATCAGCACAATCCTTCGACCATATTGCACTGCCATATTGCACTAATCCTCAAGTACCCATTTTTCAAGCTATATCCGCTTTTGCTGGTGACATTCAGTTTGATTGTTGTGCTGTTGTCACTAGTTTAAGTGGTCATCAGCAAAGGACCTGGTCTTGGCATATACTGACAGAATGAGAGCTCTCAGTTTCATTGCATACAATTTGCAATGTTCTGTTCATATTTCACATTTCCTTCACCTGGAATATTTTATTTATCAAATACAAGGGGGCTGCAGTGTGGCACCATGCATTAGGATTCATCATTGAGGTGATCCATGCATCTGTACTACACAAGGAGACTCATATGTCACCAGGGTGGAGCTGGTGCCACCTCTGAGCAGATTGCTGCTCTCAGTGGACAAGTGATGCAACCCATGAACAGATTATTGTTCTCCATATGCAATAGGATGCTACACATCAGCAACTCATTGGTGCACAAACAGAGAGATGCTGCACATTCACAAAATGCTTTTGTGCATGAACAGTGATGCAATATATAAGCAAATGACATATGCAGGAGCAGAGAAATGCCACGTAGGGAGATACATGTCCACAACAACTCTCACCAACGTCCACACTTGCGCATTAGAAAGCATTTCATTGTGTCATAACGTGCTGACTCCTGTACTCAATCACCTGCCTGATGAAGGGAAGCATGCCGGACACATTCTTCATCACCTAGTCCACCAGTTTTATCAGTTTTGGATAGCTCCATTGGAGACAGCAAGGAATTGCAGAGAATTGTGGAGGCAGCCCAGACCATCACACCAACCAACCTCCCTTCTATTGAGTATAAGAAAATAACTGCAGATGCTGGTACAAATCGAAGGTATTTATTCACAAAATGCTGGAGTAACTCAGCAGTTCAGGCAGCATCTCGGGAGAGAAGGAATGGGTGACGTTTCGGGTCGAGACCCTTCTTCAGACTGATGTCAGTCTGAAGAAGGGTCTCGACCCAGAAACGTCACCCATTCCTTCTCTCCCGACATGCTGCCTGACCTGCTGAGTTACTCCAGCATTTTGTGAATAAATACCTTCTATTGACTCCATTCGTACCTCACGCTGTCTCGGCAAGGCCACCAGTACAATCAGCTGTTATCAGGCAACTGAACTACCCTACCAACAACTAGAGAGCAGTCCTGATGTACCTCATTGGAAACACTCGGACTATCTGTGATCGGACCTTACTGGTTTTATCTTGCACTAAACATTATTCATTTTATTCATTTTATTCATTTTATTCATTTTATCATGTATCTGTAGAGTGTAATCATGAATTATCTTTCTGTTGACTGGTTAGCACAGTACATAAGCTTTTCACTGTACCTCGGTACACGTAGCAATAAACTAAACTCAACATGGCCCTTTTCATTTATTGTGAGCAGACCTGCTACACCAGGGAAGAGTTGACTTTGAGGACAAAAGTAAGTACAGCAGGGATCAGATACCTACAATTAAAGGTCATTCAGTTGATTTTTGTACGGCTAGAGATTGAAACTCTGGCATTGCAGTCGGAGTGTTCATAGGTTATTGGAACATTGTCCACTATTCTTCTTGTCCACTAAAGCCAACCATTAGAGATCACTCCTTCTATTGGTTCTGAGCAGCAGGCAAAAGCCAGTCATTTTGTTCATGTGCTTCTTTTGGATCATCAAGAACAAGTACAGACTCAAAGGGAAAAAGGGGGCTGACTTCAAATCGCCAGGGTGCCACCACCGAAGGCATACGTTGACATGCACCAGGAGACCGAGAGCCAATACAAAAATGTGAAACTAGAAAGAGATTTGGGTAGTTTGCTTTTTATTTTTATTATTTCCATTATGGTATCATTTGATTTGCCATAATGTTTTGGCATGTTATGAAATAGTCTCCAGACAATGTTGAAAATAATTCTCTTTAAGTACTAATAGCATGAATGATATTGCAGAGATAAGTGACACTGGTGTGGCAGCTGCTGGCATCACAGCACACGCAGCCAAACCTTACCCGGAAAGATGACTAATGGAGTGCTGCCTGCAATGGCTTCACTGAGGGACCCATTGCATGTGTGAGGCAGCAGCTAATTGGAGCTAGTTTATGAAAAAAAGACATCTTTGAGTGTACAAAGGCACACTCACAAAGTTAAACAACATACACTGTAAACTTTGTAAGATGCTCGAGCAGCCTACAGTCAGTTCAGAAGCTGCTGAGTTAGTACCTCAGGGTCAGCAGATGCGATGACATTGTACAGTCCGCTGCTAACTGTGACTGCTCACTGAAGGATTTAGGTTGCACTGAAACTGGTAGTTCATACCAGTGAGGGAGCAAACATGGGGTGCATGAGTATTGAGTGCATCATAGGTGGGCATCTGACATTGGTATCGTGTCTGGCATGCTGAAACAAATTGTATTTGGAAATGTCGGGATCAATTTACAATTTTTAGACAAGCGTTTCCAAAGTGTGCTCTTTAGCAACTGCCAGATGGCTCCTAAGCAGCAGATCTGTTCATGTTGAATAAAACGCAGTCCCACTTATCCTGGGTTTTTTTTCCAACTTGATGCTGGGCCTCAGATCTGTCAGTCTGAGAAAGGGACTAACAACCCAACAAAACAATGAG
Source organism: Rhinoraja longicauda (assembly GCF_053455715.1). Lineage (NCBI taxonomy): Eukaryota > Metazoa > Chordata > Chondrichthyes > Rajiformes > Arhynchobatidae > Rhinoraja > Rhinoraja longicauda. The sequence goes on along the minus strand of NC_135954.1, from coordinate 35,774,902 downwards.
TGCAGGAAGGAACTGCAGATGTTGGTTTGCAGCGAAGATAGACACAAAATGCTGGAGTAAATCAGCGGGTCAGGCAGCATCACAGGAGAAAAGAAATAGGTGAAGTTTCGGGTCAAGAAGAAAGGGCTTAACCTGAAACATCACCTATTCCTTTTCTCCCGAGATGCTGCCTGACCCTCTAGTTACTTATTTTGTGTCTATCTTCAACAAAATAATAAATTGTTCCTAATATTCAAATACTGCATGGTTCTCTTGAATTTGTTGTGTAGCTACTGGTGAACGGTTCCACAATCTGTATGTTATTTTGTTATTGCAGACAAGGCTCAGTTTTCCTGAGGACAAACGTATCATAAGACTAACAATTTGGAACAGAAAGTATTACTTAATTAAGTATTACCATTGATTCTTTTTGTTTGTTAATCTTATTGATTGTATAAATACGGTAAACAGATTAACTTGGCCAAGCTTTTTGAATCTAGAAGAAAGAAAGGATATTTGGCATGCAAAGGATATTGTCACGGTTGTGCCAAGGTTTCGTTGTCAGGGCTTGTTGATGGGAGAATTTCCTTCTACATTCCTTGAAAGAGATTATCACAAATCAATTATTCAGTCCCAGTTCTCCAGTATTATCATGAATAGCATTAATAAACATCAACAAGCTGAACATTTTGTTGTGTACAGACATTGATCTTAAAATCCAGGATAGAAACATAATTTGCCTGCCTTGTAATGCTTTCTGTATGTTTTCTTGTTCTCTCACTGCTTTGCAGTGTGACATTTTCAGCTGATGTGTTGAAAACAAAATGCCGCTCTGCACAGTGGCACAGTTCACCAGAGTGAGTTTATTTATACTAGTGTAAATACAGTAGCTGCACTACTTTGTGTCTGTCATTTTGCCGGTGCCTGCATCATTAGTGTAAATGTGCTATGTGCAGTTTAGTGTTCTGTTTCTAGTGCTGTTTTGTTTCGCATTGTTGGTTGTCATGTGGACTGTAAGTAGTGAAATGGAATTTGCTCTCCGCTGCCTGCTTTCCGCAGTGCCAAAATAGCATTATAATCTTTCCCTGAGAGGTAGAAATTCAATCTCCTTTTTTGCCTCACACACAAATATTTTTGCAGATGAACAATGTGCAGGAGCAGTTGAAATGCAGCATGAGACACATTGAAAAAAAAACAAATTGCTCTACCATTTTTCAAATTTGACAGATGAAGTAAAGTCTTTTGCACATGATCGGGACAAAGGCCAGAGCAGTACTGTTCGAGATTTCTGTCTGCTTTTTGCGTGAATGCAAGATTAGATCATTTGCTTTACCGTCCATCATGTGGTATTAAATTGAAAAAGATAGCTGACAATTGCGCTCCATATATATTTGTAGTTCTTTACCTTTAATCATCATTTTGGGTATTTGTAACATCTCCAAATTGCAGCTTCAACAGTGCATGTTGCATTGATTTACTGACTTATGTATGTCAGAAACCTTCATGTTGACTCTTTTTCATATTGCTTTTTGACTTATGTAGAGGGACTCGCTCTCAATGCAGGAACAATTTTCTTTTTGACTTTGCTGAGTACATATGGTGGGCCTTAAGTGAGTATATTTCCCAAAGCAACCTGTACCAGGTGATCACTGAATCTTCTGCGTTTTTGTCACACAGAGGCTGAAAGAACTAAAGCAAAGAGAATTTGCTCGCAATGTAGCTTCGAGATCAAGGAAAGATGAAAAGAAACAGGAAAAGGCGCTCAAACGTCTTCACCAGCTTGCAGAGCTGCGGAAACAGTCGGAATGGTCAGTCAACATTAATATTCGAGTTATGAATGAGTAAACCAATATTACATACTTTATTTCAAAAGATACTTATTTTTCAAAAGTTCACAGTCCCATGATATGTGTAAAGTCTATTTTTACCATTTTAGCATAAAGATAACAACTAATTAGAACATAGAACAATACAACGAGGAACACAATGTTTGTGCCAAACATGATGCCTAGCTGAACTGATCTCATCTGCCTACAAGTGATCCATATCCCTCCATTCCTTGCAAAACCATGTGCCTTTCTAAAAGATTCCCAAATGCCACTATCACATCTGCCTCTAGCACCACCGCTGGCAATGTGTTCTAGGCCCCCAACACTGTTTGTGTTAAAAACCTGCCCCGCACATCTCCATTACATTTTCACCCTCCCACCTCACAGCTGTGCCCTCTAGTGTTAGACATTTCCATCCTCGGAGAAAAGTTCTGACTGTCTATCCTACCTATGCCTCTCAAAATTTTATATTCTTCTATCAAGTCTCCCCTCAACCTCCGATGTTCCAGTGAAACCAATTAAAGTCCATCCAACCTCTCCCTGTAGATGAAACCCTCTAATCCAGACACTATTCTGGTAATTAAACTTTTTCAAAAATTAAGGAACGGCTTGTTAGTTTCAGCCCAGGGTGCATAAGTTGGAGATGGAATAAAACATATGATTTTTGCAAAGCGTTCATTAGCAAAGTTAAAGGATGGATAAAATGGGCACCAGAATCACTTTGGAACAGATATAATAATAATAATAATAATAATAATGCATTACATTTATATAGCGCTTTTCATATACTCAAAGACGCTTTACAGGGATTTAGAGAACATAGGGAAGTGAATAAATAGATAAATAAGTAAACGAACAGAGAAAGGAGACAGAAGGTGAGGTGACCTTCAGTGGTTGAAGGCAGTACTGAACAGGTGAGACTTCAGTGATGTTTTGAATGTGGTGAGTGTGGAGGAGTCTCTGACGGTTTGGGGTAGTGAGTTCCATAGGGTGGGAGCAGCGATGGAGAAAGCCCTGTCCCCCCAGGATCTGAGTTTGGTCCGGATGTGGGGGGATAGGAGATTGGCAGCAGCAGAGCGGAGGGTGCAGGTGGGAGTGTGCCTGTGGAGGAGGTCGGTCAGGTAGGATGGGGCCAGGTTATGGAGGGCTTTGTAGGTCATGAGGAGGATTTTGTACTGGATTCTCTGGGGGATGGGGAGCCAGTGGAGTTTGTAAAGGATGGGGGTGATATGGTCACGGATCGGGGTGTGGGTGAGTAGACGGGCAGCGGATATGCTGTAAATGATACCATCAACCATGTATTAGATGAGCACTTTCAAGGTGATGGATATTTCAAGAGGTAATATTGGCTTCCAGGATGTTAGTAAAAAAAACAATATAAGGGTAATTGAGAGATTATTACAGCAGAAAAGCAATGACAAATAGCAAATTTGCAGATGACACAAAGCTGGGTGGCATTGTGAACTGTGATGCTATGAGGATGCAGAGGGACTTGGATAGGTTGGGTGAGTGGACAGATGCATGGCAGATGCAGTATAATGTAGATAAATGTGAGGTTATCCACTTTGGTGGCAAGAACAATAAGGCAGATTATTATCTGAATGGTGTCAGATAAGGAAAAGGGGAAGTGCAATGAGACCTGGGTGTCCTTGTACATGTCACTGAAAGTAACATGCAGGTACAGCAGGCAGTGAAGAAAGTTAATGGCATGTTGGCCTTCATAATGAGAGGATTTGAGTATAAAAGAAAAGAGGTCCTTCTGCAGTTGTACAGGGCCCTGCTGAGACCACACCTGGAGTGTTGTGTGCAGCTTTGGTCTCCTAATTTGAGAAAGGATATTCTTGCTATTGAGGGAGTGCAGCGTAGGTTCACGGGGTAATTCCCGGGATGGTGGGACTGTCATATGATGAAAGAATGGATCGACTGGGCTTGTATACATTGGAATTTAGAAGGATGAGAGGGGTTCTTATGGAAACAAATAAAATTATTAAGGGATTGGACACGCAGGAAACATGTTCCCGATGTTGGGGGAGCCCAGAACCAGGGGATACAGTTTAAGAATAAGGGGTAGGCCATTTAGAACTGAGATGAGGAAAAACTTTTCCACCCAGAGGGTTGTGAATTTGTGGAATTCTCTGCCTCAGAAGGCAGTGGAGGCTAACTCACTGGATGCATTCAAAAGAGAGTTAGATAGAGCTGTTAGGGCTAGCGGAATCAAGGGATATGGGGAGAAGGCAGGCATAGCGTACTGATTGTGAATGATCAGCCATGATCACATTGAATGGCGGTGCTGGCTCGAATGGCCTACTCATGCACCAATTTTTTATGTATCTATGAATATTGCACAGACATTGAGCCAATATAGATTGTGCATTTAAAGTTCTTTGCAATCTTATTGCCTTTTATGATGATAAAAATGGTAACTGTGCAATAATGTACAACCTTTACATTCCTCACATAAAATATCTAAAGCTAATAATTATGCAGTTGAATTTTTTTCAGAACAGTAAATTTAAAAGGTCTTATGGCAGTTAGTTCTTGTTCATTGTATTATCTGAATGACTGCTGTCTACTAAATGACTGGTATTTCAGTTCTGTGAGTTTGTTTTTTCAATCAGCATTCATCATAAAGGAGCAGTTATGGAGATGGTCTTCTTTCAATTTTGATTCCTTTATGCAAAATCAGGTAATGTGCAGAATTTCCTGAAATGAAGCAACAGTAATCTAATCAATTTACAGTCATTTTCTGAAGAGGGAGTCAGCGGATGGCAGTTTGAAGAAGGGTGCCGATCTGAAAGGCTACCTGCCCATTCCCTCTCCAGATGCTGCCTGACCAGCTGACTTTTTCCAGCACTTTGTGTTTTGCTCAAGATTCCAGCATCTAAAGTTATTTGTGTCTGTAGTGATTTTCGTTGGTTTAGGTTTAGGTTTATTATTGTCAGCTTTGTTTTGCATGCTATCCAATCAGATCAGATAAAACTATACATAAATACAAGCTCATGTACAATATGTCGAGCAAAGGTGAAGGTACAGAATGCAGAATGTAATGCTCAGCATTATAGCTCATCAGTTCTATAGACAAAGTCCAAAGTCTGCACACTGCTAGTCCACTTAAATAGTTTAGCACTATTGCTATTACCCAACAGCAATGGAATACTGATGGTAAGGGAATCCCCAATGGCAGGAGATCCCGACCTCGCTGAGGATCACAGTGACTGTAGGAAACACACTGTATTGATGGGACGGCCTGCAAGTACTACCATCCCCACCACCACCATTCTACTGCCCTATGTACAGATCCTAGAGAATAAAGTTGAGGACTTGTGGGCAAGGCTGCTTTATCAAAGCGAGATGAGAGAATGCTGTGCGCTCTGTTTCACAGGGAGATGGATGGCTCTGCCCAGACTCAGCCCTCCAGCCCAAAGGTTTCTCCATCCATCACATGGAAATTTTATGGTGCTCAGACGTAGCAGTCCTGCCCAACTCCTGCTCTCGGTACCTGGAACACCTGGTGGTGAAGTGCTGTCCCTTCTACCTCCCAAATAAATTCACCTCCGTCATCCTGACTACATCCCACCACAGGCAGTCTAGCACGAGAGGAGCTGCACACCGTGGTCAGCAAACACCAGACAGCATACCCCGACTCCTTTCCTATCATAGCCGGGGACTTCAACAAGGCCAGCTTGAAGAAATCACTCCCAAACTACCATCGATACGTGCCCTGCAGCACCAGAGGATCAAACACCCTTCACTGCTACTATTCCATTAGCCAAGATGCCTTCACTCGATCTCTTGCCCTTATTTTAGGAACTCCAAGAACCTGGCTATGCTCCATTCTTCCTGTGTATAGGCAGTGACTGAAGGGCACAGCCCTAGCGGTGAGGACTGTTCAGAGCTGGATTACTTGAAGTCGGTAGACTGGGCAATGACTACCGACTGGTGGCACTAACATCTGTGGTTGGAAGTGCTTTGACAGGTTGCTTATATATCAACTCCTATCTCAACAAGTATCTGAAGCCACTGCAATTTGCCTACCGCCACAATAAAGCAAAGGGGGATTCAATCTTGCTGGCTCTCTAATCTGCACTGGACCACAAGGAAAATAAATCACTTATAAAACATATATCAGGCTGTTGTTCGTAGACTATAGCTCAGCGTTCACAACCATTATTCCCTCCAAACTTGTTACCAAACTCAGGGAACTGGGTCTCTGCACATCCCTTTGCAACTGTATCTTCAACTTACTCATCAACAGAACACAATTGGTACGAATTGGCAACACGTACTCCTTGATAACCAACAGCACAGAGTACCTCAAGGCTGTGTGTTCAGCTCCCTGCTCTACTCACTCTACACCCATGGCTGTGCAGCTAGACACAGTTCCAATCCCATCTTTAAATTCACTGATAACACCACCATTGTTGGACGAATTACAGATACTGGTGAGTCAGAGTATAGGAGGAAGATAGGTTGTCTGTGTGAATGATGCCAGGCCAACAACTCTGTTCTCAACATAAGTAAAAAACAAGAGGCTGATTGTTAACGTTAGTAGAGGAAGGCCAAGGATCAACAATCATGTCTTCTTCAACAGGCTGGTGGGGGAGAGAGTCAACAACTTCAACTTCCTGGGTGTGCATATCACTGAAGGTCTGTCGTGGACCCAGCACATTGATGCAATCATAAACAAATCCCATCAACAACTCTACTTCCTTAGAAAATTAAAGAGATTCTGTATGTCGAAGAATAGTCTCTTGAACTTCACCATGTGGATGGTGGAGAGCACAATGACTGGTTGCATCGTAGCCTGGTTTGGCTGTCAGACTATTGAACACTATGAACTCAACTATGAACACTATGAATACTTGAACTCACTGAAGTTCAAACTATGAACTGCCTCGGTCACACTAGGGAACTCGGGATTGGTTTTGTTTTTTGCACTCTATTTGTTTTTTCATTTATTGAATCTTTTTTTCTGTTTGTTTATTATATTATCTATTAAATACTGTTTTTTACAAACCTGTTATACTGCTGCAAGTAAGAATCTCATTGCTCCGTTTTGGTACACATGACAATAAAACATTCTTGACTCTTGAAGGTAGGTTTTTGGATGAGTGCCGAGCTTATTGAAATATATAAAACCCTAAGGAGGCATGACAGAGATGTTTAAATGTTTTCATTAGAGAGAGACTATGAAACAGGGGACATAGAAACAAGGTAAGGAGATGGTTACTTACAATAGGAATGCGTAGAAATCTCTTCTCACAGAGTGTGGTGAATCTTTCTTGAATTCCCTATCATGGAGGAATGTGCGGCTAGATCATTCGAGGTATTTAAAGTGGAGATGTATTTTTTGAAAGATCATAGAATTGAAGGCTGTGGTGTACTAGGAGCGGAGGAGTTGATTCATTGAGCATATCAGCCTTAATCTAATTAAAAGGTGGGTCATGCTAGAGGGAGGTGGGAACTCCTTTTCTCTCGCTTTCTTGTGCAGGATAATTCCTCAACCGATTAAGCTAATTAGTTAAAGCAAAATTTAATATGCCAAAGATCATTCGTTGTGGGAATGTATGCACATGGTGTGAAAACCTGAAGCAATAAAAATTGCTGTCACGCTAGCTTACCTTTAAAATGCAATTGTACACCAAGCACTAGCTCTCTCCAACGAAGACTATGCATTGCATCATCATAAGTTTAGTTTAGTTTACTTTAGTTTATTATTGTCATGTGTGTGAGGTACAGTGAAAAGTTTTGTCTGCATTCTATCCAGTCAATGGCTCTACTTCCTTAGAAAATTAAAGAGATTCTGTATGTCGAAGAATAGTCTCTTGTGCTTCTATGTGTGTCTGGTAGAGAGCATAATGGCTAGATGCATCATGGCCTGGTTCGGCCAACAGACTATTGAACACTATGAACTCAACCATGAACACTATGAACACTTGAACTCACTGAAGTTCAAACTATGAACTGCCTTGGTTGCATAAGACCACAGAAGTTGACAATCAAGTCCACAGTACAAAGATAAAGAATAAATGGCCCCACGTTACGTGCAAGATACAATCCAATAAAGTCTGGTTAAAGATAGTTCAAAGGTCTCCAATGAGGTATATGGGAGGTCTAGCTAATGAGAAGACTGTTCAGTTGCCTGATAACAGCTGGGAATAAATGTTCCTTGAATCTGGAGGTATGCGTTTTCAAACTTCTATATTTATTTTCTGATGGGAGAGGGGAGAAGAGGGAGTGACCAGGGTGAGACTGGTCCTTGATTATGCAGGCAGCCTTGCTGAGACAGCATGAAGTATAGATGGAATCTGGAGATAGAGGGAGGTTGGTTTGCATGTTGGGTCTGGACTATGTCCACAACTCTCTGCAATTTCTTGCAGTCTTCGATGGAGCTCTTCCCAAACAAGCTGTGTTGCATCCTGGTAAAATGCTTTCTATAGCGCATCTGTAGACGTTTGTGAGGGTTGTTGCGAACATGCTGAACTTCTTATGCCTTCTAAGGAAGTAGAAGTGTTGGTGTACTTTCTTGGCCAGAGCTTCGATGTGGCTGGTCCAGTACACATTGCTGGTGATATTTATTCCTAGGAACTGAAAGCTTTTGAGGATCTCTGCTTTGGCACCGTCAGTGTATACCTGGGTGTCTGCAAGGACATTACATTTTGCATTTTGATCCCACTTGTTATCACACTCAGGATATGTTTTGTCTGGTTTTATTTCAGTGCTCCAGGAAGTGGCCCCATGTTCAGGCCAGCGACAGTAGCTATTGGCCATCATCTGAAAGAAGCTGCTGGAGGATCCAGTGCCAAAGGTAGAGAAAACGGAAGAAAGGGCAACACTCGAAACTCCTTCATAAGAGAAGAGGTACTGAGAAGAACTCAGGGAAATAGTGTGCAATGTCCTCCATGTGGTAATCAGTGCATCCATGGTGACTCTCCGTCACAGATACAAGGGCGGTTAGGCTTAAAGCCCCTTAGTCTCTTCACAAAGCAAAACAGCCCTTGCATCCCCATTCAGAAGGGGAGCGTCTCCTTTTCATTTTACAAAAAAGCTCCACTGAAGTTGGAGTCATCTGCTTCAGTTTTCAATGACACCCTTGAAGAGAAGCAATATGAGCAAGAACCACAGAGCCATAAAGTGAAAGCTACAGCTGAAGCAGAGATCTCAGAGGGAGGGGCGGGGATAGATAACACTGCAGACACTGAAAATAATGACCGAACCAAACAGTCCCAGATTTTCAGTGGCACTGGGACCAATCCATTCGCAAGGGTTAAGAAGCTGAAGGCTCTTATGTTAAAGGAAAACAAGGACGAAGCTGAGAAGGAGTATTATTGCTATAGTCCTACACATTGCAAACGCAAGACCAATGTACCCTTCTTGTTTCTTATGAAATCACTGAAGAAGGCAGACTTGGACAAAGTGGTAGCTCATAGTGATAACATTGGTGAGTCTCAGATTGATGGCTCCGATGTGAAATGTTCCATTGCCCCAGAAATTGGGAATGAAAAGGTCGGGATTGCAGATGCCAAGAAAACGGTTGCAGCGCATTTTAATTCTCCTGCTCAGCAGCAGACAAACACACAAGAGGAAGGGAACACACTGGATCAGTCTGTTTGCAGGATGAAAGGCGAGGAGCCATCAGAGTTGAATGAAAAACTGACTGAGTCCATATTGCCTGAGAAAGGAAAGTTAAGCAGGGTGGAGCCACTAGTCAGGTCGCATCTCAAGACTGAACCTTTTCTTCCAGTACTAAGTAGAGATGAATCAACGCGACTTCAATGGCCATCCGAGCTTTTACTCTTTACACAGACAGAACCATCTCTATCATACAGCTGCAACCCTTTGTATTTTGATTTTAAATTATCAAGAAATAAAAACAGAGAGAGTGGTACCACAGAGTGGGAAGACAATAAGGACTGTCAACAAAATACAGCCATTACCATTGAAGAAGATAATGGGTCAGGCACAACTACGGGACGAACTAGAAGTCTGGAAAAAGAGCAAGGTCCAAACATGGGGAAATCAGCAGGATCACACAAATCAAAGAAAAGAAAGAATCACAACCGATCCAGCAAAAAATCAAAGCAGAAATCAGACTCTGGCCATGTGAGGAAGAAAAAGAAAAAACATAATGGGAGAAAAATCACCGAGCCAGAACCAAAGGATATTGAAGAAAGTTTGAAAGAAGGAAATAATTCAAAATTGATCCTAAAACGATCTTCAGAGGCTGTGTGCAGCAGTGCTGGTGAAGAACTGGAACAAGTCAGCAGCAGTGTTATCAATAAGCAATCTGTTCCTCCTCTCCATTTAATCAACAAAAAGCTGGAAGCACCAAGTGGTGGTCCTTTGAATATTTCCCAAGGATCATGTGAAGATCAAAAAGCACACAAATCCAGACATGACAGCCTAAACTCCAATGACAGTGATAGCGCTGAGGAACACCACAATAATTGCCATAAATCATTTCCTCACTGTAGTTTTGAAGATGATTCACGAAGTAATAGAACTGCTTGTCGAAAATCCAGAAGCTATTCATCTTCACAACGTTCATCGTTTAGGTCATCCTCTGACACTTCAAGTGACCACAGTAGAACTAGTCACAGAAGCAGGCATTATTCTGATAGATCCAGTGATTACAGCACCAGAAGCCGGTCTCAGTACTGTTCAAAAAGACATCGTAGGTCACATTACCAGTGTCATTCCAGACATAAAAAGAAAAAGCACAGCCATTCATCAAATTCTTCATTATCTTCCGATGATGATCATTACCATAGGAAAAGAGATGGCAGTCAGAGCAGAAATCGAGGCAGCGCCCTAACTCGGACCCAGATGAGCACAACAGGCCGATTGCACAGCAGGAACAGGAAGTCCAGAAGTAGACAACTCCATAGTAGGAGCAGAAGTAGATATAGGAGCAGGTCCAGGCATGGGAGGAGCAGACAGGAAAGCAGCAGAGGTTCCAGTTTGAGAAGGTCCTGTTCCAGAAATAAAGAAAACTGCAGGCAAGAAATATCTGATGAGAAGCTATCAAGGTCTTTGTCAAAAGGCAGCGTTTATCATATGAAGTCATCACATTGCAACAGAGATCTTCATGAGGTACAAAGAGGTTCAGGAAAGCACCAAGGAATAATAAAAAATGAAGGCACATTGCAGAATTACAGCCCCATCTCCCCGGGTTTATTTCATAGAAACATGAACATCGGTTGTTCCATTCCCCCATTGAAGAAACTCATTCAAGATAAAAAGGAATCCTGTATAGCAAAGCACATTTTGGAAAATGGCCAATGTGAGGACAATGATGGGAAAACAGTTACCACTGAATCAGCTTCAAGTACAATGGGCCTGAAGTTGAAGGATTCTCCACAAGGCTACTTTGATCCCCAGCTTCCTATCTCTATGGATAACGTGACTTTATGGTCCTTAATTGGGAAGTTAACTGCGACAAAAAAAGTAGGTGCAAAGAAAGATGATATCAGCAAAGGGGCTGAGCCTGAACAGTCAGAATGGAGTGGGAATGAATCACAATCCACTGGCTCCCATGAAGAGAGCCTTCAGTGCAAAGAGGTGAATGAGACTAAAATGGACATTGAACAAAGTTCATTGTGCAATCCAATAGAGGCTGCAGAGGAAGAAAAGCTTGGCCTTACGATATACCAAGTACAGGCTGCCAAAGAAAGTGTTACTCCAGATCCCGAAGAAATGTCCAATGTTGTTTCTTCCACTGCAGATGTTTTTACAGATGGCTCAACAGCAGACAAAGAGAAGAATCCCAGAATGACATTTTACGATTCTAGCGATATAAGTTCAGTTCCGTTGGGAGAGATTATGTTTGATTATTACGGCACCAACTCACAGAGTGTTGACGAAATGGACCCTCAATTCAAGGAGTGTTCTAAATCAATCTCACCCCCTCTGGCAAGTCAACCTATAATCTTCTTACCTGAGGAAGTGGAAAAATACAGCAAGTTGCAGTTGCAGGCACAGCAACATATCCAGCAGCAGCTCCTCGCCAAACAAGTCAAGACTTTCCCTCCATCTGCCGCAGCAGTTACTTTCACTCCAGTGCCAGCATTTCAACCCGTTTCCCTTCACCAGCCTTCTACTTCCGCAGCTTCTTCAGTCACCACTGTCCACCACACTCTGCTCCAGCACCATGCTGCAGCCTCACTCACAGCGGCCCTTCACCCTAGCGCCCACCACCAAGCAATGGCACAGCTTCACCACATCATCCAGCCGCATGTTGCACCCTTCTCTTTCTCCCCCATCGCTCAGGCCATTTTTCCTGCTCACCCCGCCGCCTTCCTGGCCACCCATCCGCTGCACTTCATCCCAGCTGCAACCATCCACCCGGCCCACTTGGCACTTCACCCGCTGCCCCACACAGCGCTCTGCCCAACACTCTTTGCCCCACACCCAGCCTCAGCAGCGGCTGCTGCCTCGGCCATCCATCTCCACCCTTTTCTGCATCCCTTGTTCCCAGGGCACGACCTGCAACATCGCCCTGGTCCAAGCACTTGAAACAAACAACTGAAAAGAAAGTTGCAGCAATTAAAATGCTAAGACGTTCATTCACGGTGGCAACCGTGTGCCCATTGGACTGCTGGAAAGAACCTGCTATGAATGTCAACATTTTCCATCAATCTTTCTGATCTGCAGTGTCCCACGAAGGTTCTTGTTGAAGTTAGCTTTCTATGAATAAAATTATTAGATGATGAGACTCAATGCTTTGTGCATTAGAATAGATTTCCATGTCGTAGATTCCACATGCCTCTGTACGAACAATAAGTAAGTGAAGGTATCATGGTGTTTTCCAGGTGTTCTCCTCCAATTTCCCCTTAGGATAGAACATTTTTGTGTTCAAACCCTGGATTCAGCAATCCACTTTCTTCATTTTAAATCCTTCCAGCCCTTCAAGGTTAAAATATGTATTTTTATCACAATTTCCACCTGTTTTCAGATATACTATCCTTTAGTTAAATTGAATGTATCACATTGTAATTTTGCTGTTAATAGTACATTAGGCTTTAGGTTAATCCGGGAAAAAAATCTTTAAAGCATTTGTATCTTGTGTAAAAATATGCAGAGTACGGTGTATGTGGATAGAATTGCAGTGGGTGCTGTACATCCAGTGCTGTTGTTTAGGTTTTTTCCATGTAAGATGGAATTATTGTACGTATAATGCAATAATATTTTTCCATGATAAATTTGGTTCTATCAATGAATGATAATGTATATAACATAGTTCCTTCTGTAAATAAAGTCAATACGATAAAACACTATACTTTAGAAGTAAAATACTGTACAATAATCTCCCAACAAGAAATATTATCTTTTTATTATATGTATTGTATATTGGTCTTGAAATTTGTTAGGAATTACATACAAGTGTCTGTATAATACACTGTCCTGAAGAAAAAGAATTGTTCTATGGCAGAAATTGGAAATAAATTGTGACAGACCTGATGAGAGCAAAGATGTAACATTTACTTAAACTTGTGTAGTTCTAATTATTTTTGCTTGCAAGGTAAACTTGCATATATTTTATAGCACATTAAAAAAAATGGTTGAGGTTTTATTTTAAATAGAAATAAAACACTGACATAGACCCAACAGATCAAGTAGCCTCCTTCTATGTTCAGGAAAATCTGAAGTAAATAATATGAAAAGACTTCTTACGCCATAAAGCACATTTCATAAATCAACAAGTGAACATGACTGGGACTACTTTTATTTTATAGAGACTACTGAGTAAATCATGGGTTGTCAGAGCAGTTGCAAGCCTGATATTATGAGGAAGTATAAAATATATTTTAATAGACCTTTCCAGCTATGTAGAGTTTTTAAGCTGCAGGTGTATGCATTCACTGATGTGCTGTTACAAAAGGTTCAATCATGTGGAACTCGCAAAGCCTGTTGACTTGCGGTAGCAATTATCTTCCCAATCAGCACATCTGCAGGAAACGGTTCAATGCAGCACACAAGGAAAGGTCATATCACGGAGAAAGTCCCCTGACAAATTAATACCCAACTACATTTTTTATGTGTAGTATTACTGTAGAACTCCCCAAAACTTTTTTTTCCACTCGCTTTGTTTCCCTCTTTCTTCTGGAAGTTAAAGCACAGCAGCTGAGCAAAGTAATCATTCTTAATATAAGGCTGGGTGATACAATCAGCCTGTTTGATGTGGGACACCATCAAAGCCGAGCTCAATCCTGCCTTATCTATTATTCAGTGAAATGATGAGCAAGATTCTTGGCCATTTTCTACCTTGTAATTCAGAGACATCAAGACCAGTTACCCCAAATACTTTTAGTTAAAATTGATCAACTCAAAACTTACCAGGAACCAAAGCTGTACCAGTCCAATTTAGTGGCAAAACTCTTTTAATGACTGAGCCATCAGGTGTTTTTTCTTTCATTATTTCTGTTATGTTTAAATATTAAACTGGTTTTGTGATCTTATCTAGTAGATATAACCACTATTACTGAAATCAGTTTTTCAATATGTTACAAACAACAAATGGATAATGACATAATGACATTTTATCATTGATCAAAAGATAGAAAATAAACCAATAAAAATATTATTACCTAATGTATGGCAAAACAAAGCAAATAAATGTATTTTTTTCCACTTTATGTGTTCGTCTACATGATCCACATGTCATGCTACCTCATCAATGAATGGATGACTAGGGCAAATGGCACAATGATCTGGGATGATGTGGATTTCTTCCTGATCTTTTTCATTAAACTGCTTGTTTGAAATCATTAGTGCCTCCAACTGAATTTAACATTTTAAACAGCAGTCTGCATGCAAAGCATGCTGTCTTCTGACCTTTTCTCTTGACACCACTGAGCTCGCCTTAAGGCCTGCAATGCCACCAAATAGCATCTGGTGTAGTTATTGCATTAATCATGACCTTCTTTCTACGTGTCCTTCAGTGAAACATCTTTTTGTTAGCAACAGCAACGACATGGCGTGAAAGACAGGGGAAAAAACGTAAGACCCCGGCAGAACCACGAATGCATTCACTTCAAATGACATTGCCTTCACAGACAGAACAGACCCAGAAAACGACATTTATCCCAGAACTGCAACCTCCCAGTAGTACTTTAAGACTGCTAAGTTAAATCTCAAAAGGAAGCTGTACAAGTATTCTGTAAAGATAAATTGGACAGTATATCAAATGTATGCCTATCTGAATATTTTTTAAGGAATTTTTGTTCTATGGCTCAGCACTTTGGATACTGTTGGAGGTGGTGCGTTTGGCCTCTCAGGGGGAAGCCACAGCAGCACCCAGTTTAGTGTAACCATGACCGGCTCGACTTTACAGCAGGGAGGATCGAAATGTAGATGATTGGATGCTCTAGGGCAAGGCAAAGCAAGGCAAGTTTATTTATATAGCACATTTCAGCAACAAGGCAATTCAAAGTGCTTTACATAAAACATTAAGAGCAGTTAAAAGCAATTAAAAACAGTCATTAAAGAGAATAGAAAATAAAAACAAGCTAAAATAGAATAAGACAGGTATAAAATACAAACTTAAAAGTTACAGTGCAGTGTAAGAAATGAATAATTATTTGATTTAATAAGAGGCAGCATTAAACAGTGTAGTCTTCAGCCTCGATTTAAAAGAACTGAGAGTTGCAGCGGACCTGCAGTTTTCTGGGAGTTTGTTCCATATATGTGGTGCATAAAAACCAAACGCTGCTTCACAATGTTTGGTTCTGACTCTGGGGACAGAAAGCAGACCTGTCCCAGACGACTTGAGAGGTCTGGATGGTTCATAATGTAGCAGAAATGTAAATGTAATGTAAAGATCAGAAATGTATTTTGGCCCTAAACCATTCAGTGCTTTATAAACGAGCAGGAGTATTTTGAAATCAATTCTTTGACAGACTGGAAGCCAGTGTGAAGACCTCAGAACTGGAGTGATGTGATCCAATTTCTTGGTCTTAGTGAGGACTCGAGCAGCAGCATTCTGGACCCCATAGTAAGGGATACACTTGGATGTCTCTGTGGCCATGAGTGAGACTCCAGATAGTTTGTTCTCTCCCTTGGTTCCAGGGACAAGGATGCATATGTGCAAGTACAGGGCATTCAAAAAGATGGAGGGTGTGCAGCCAGAGGTTGTGATACGTATCGTTTGAATGACATCGGTAGAAAGAGGGATAAGGCCTTGCAAAGAGAATTTAGGAAGTTAGAAATAAAGTTACAAAGCGGGGTTACAATCTTGGAATTGCTCCCTATGCCACATGCCAGTGAGGCATAAAATAGGAAGACAGTACAGTTGAATGTGTGGCTAAAGAACTGGCACAGTAGGGAGGGCATGGATCATTGGAATCTCTTCCGGAACAGGTGGGACCAGTACAAGAAGGATAGGTTGCAGTTATTCCGGAGGGGCACCAATATCCTTGCAGGGAAGTTTGCTCATGCTACTTGGGCAGGTTTAAACTAGTGTGGTAGTTGGGTGTGAACCTAACTGAGCAGTAGGTCAGCAGGAGGAGAGAATAAGGAGAAGGTAGACGCTAAATGAACTAAGCCTAAGAGTTACAGGGTGGGAATGAATATCTGGTGTATAATGGGCGAGGTCCCGAAAGATTAGGGAATAACCAGTGTTATTCCTTTTTTAAAGAAGAGCAACAGGGATAATGAAATGAGCCTCACGTCAATGGTGGGAGAATGATTGGAGCAGATTCTTGGGGATATGATTTATTTACCCAATAGGAGCAAGCACCTGTTTGGGGACCATCAGCATGGTTTAGTTTAGGGGAGCACCTATCTCACAAATGTGATTGATTTTTTTTTGAGGTTGTGATGTAAATAATTGAAGGAAGTAGAGCATTGGATGTTGTCTGCATGGGCTTTAATAAAGCATTTGACAAGGTCGCTCATAGTACACCACTCACATTGGATACATAACATAACATAACATAACAACACTTTATTGTCACTCGGCTTTTTACACCGAACGAAATTTCAGCAGTCACACAAAACACAGCAAAAAAGAAAAGAACACAGGACACCCGACCCCAACACAAACATCCATCACAGTGACTCCAAACACCCCCTCACTGTGATGGAGGCAACAAAACTTCCCCTCTCTTCCCCCCGCACCCAGGGACAGGCAGCTCGACCCCTACCGAGGCAAACGACACGCACAGCCCCCGCAAGTCCAGCGCCGAGCCGCACCGGGCACTGAAACGTCCCGCGGCCGCACCGGGCTATGTTAAGTCCAGCGGCCGAGCCGCACCGGGCACTGAAACGTCCCGCGGCCGCACCGGGCGATGTTAAGTCCAGCGGCCGAGCCGCACCGGGCACTGAAACGTCCCGCGGCCGTACCGGGCGATGTTAAGTCCAGCGGCCGAGCCGCACCGGGCACTGAAACGTCCCGCGGCCGAGCCACACCGGGCACCGAAACGTCCCGCGGCCGAGCCGCGTTGGCGATGTTAAGTCCCGCAGCCGAGCCGCGCCGGCGATGGAAGGCCCCGCGGGCGAGCTGCGCCCCGGGGAAGAGACCCAACAAAAGAAAGGTTTCCCCCGCCCCACCCCCACACCCCACACCCACACCCCACCCCCCCCACCACACATACACAGCCAAAAACAGAAACAAAAACCATCCCAACACCGACACAAACAAAAAAAAGAAAAAAAGACAAACAGACTGCCAGAGAGCCACAGTCGTTAGGCGCAGCCAACTCCTCCCATGATACATGTTGAGTTGCTAAGTTGAAAACAAAATTGCATCTTTCATAGATGCAATTCATGCAATAGGGCGGCACGGTAGCGCAGCGGTAGAGTTGCTGCTTTACAGCGAATGCAACGCCGGAGACTCAGGTTCGATCCTGACTACGGGTGCTGCACTGTAAGGAGTTTGTACGTTCTCCCCGTGACCTGCGTGGGTTTTCTCCGAGATCTTCGGTTTCCTCCCACACTCCAAAGACGTACAGGTATGTAGGTTAATTGGCTGGGTAAATGTAAAAATTGTCCCTAGTGGGTGTAGGATAATGTTAATGTACGGGGATCGCTGGGCGGCACGGACTTGGAAGGCCCTAAAAGACCTGTTTCCGGCTGTATATATATGATATGATATGATATGATAGGCGGCAGAGGGTAATGGTTGAATCTGTGACCAGTCATATTCTGCAGGGGTCAGTACTGGGACCTCTGGAATATTAATGATTTGGGTGAAAATGTAGGTGGTCTGATTTGTAAGTTTGCAGATGACACAAATATTGGTAGAGTTGTGGGGAGCGAGGAACATTGCCAGAGGATTCAGCAAGACATAGATCAGTTCCAATTATGAGCAGAGAAATGGCCATTGGAGTTTATTTCGAGACAAATGTAAGGATTTGCACTTTGGGATGTCCAATGCAAGAGGAAAGTGTACAGTAAATTGCAAGACACTCAGCAGCATTGATGCACTGAGGGATCTTTGAGGTCAAGTCCAGAGCTTTCTGAAAGTGGCAACACAAATGTATAGGGTGGTATAGAAGTCATACCTTCATCGGTTGTGGCATTGAATATAAATGTCAGAAAGTCATGGAGTAGCTGTATAATATTTTGGTTAAGCCACACGGAGTATTATGTACAGTTCTCATTGCCATGCTGTAGGAAGGATGGAGAGACTTTGGAGAGGGTGCAGAAGAATTTTATCAGATTTAGACCTTGAATTAGAGGGTATTAGCTATAATGAGAGGTTGGACTAAATTGGATCATTTACACTCGAGTGTCAGAGGTCGAGCTGAGACCTGATAAAAGTTTTTGTAATTTTGAGAGACATGGATAAGTTGAGATAAATACTTTTTCTAAGGGTAGAAATGTCAATTACTGGAGAGCATAGCTTTAGATGAGAGGGGAAAGTTTAAAGGAGGTATGTGAGGCAAGATTTTTTTACGGAGTGGTGGGTTAATGGAATGCGCTGCAAAGTGTGGTGGTAGTAGGAATAATAACATAATTAAAGAAGTATTTAGATAGGCACATAAACAGGCAAGGAATAGAGGGCTACATACCACGTCTTAGTTTATAGTTTAGAGATACAGTGTGGAAATTGGCTCTTCAGCCCACTGAGTCTGTGCTGACCAACAATATCCTTACACTAGCACTAGCATCCTACACACTAGGGGCAATTTACAATTTTTACCGAAACCAAGTAACCTACAAACCTGTATGTCTTTGGAGTGTGGGGGGAAACCAGATGACCTGTATAAAACCCACACACAGGCAGATGGATTAGTTTATTTGTCATAATGGTCGGTGCAGACATAGTCTGAAGAGCCTGTTCCTGGGCTGTACTGTTGCATGTTCTATGATTCTACTCTGGATATCTATATCATTTGATAACTCTGTACAGATCGACATCAGGAATATTACAACTTCAATGAACAAAGAATACTTTAAACAATTTTAAATTACATGCAGCTTTATTATTAATTCAAATTTGATTAAAATATTTTAACATGAGATTAATGCAAAATTTATTTAGCAGCCAAAAGGATTGAATTTTAATAGCTATTCTGGGATAGGGGAATTTGGAAATTTAAGGGCTAGAGAACAGATTTTGTTAATGATATGTCAGTCAACACAAATAAAAATCTCTTTTGAAACCAGAAACTGGCATGGCATCAGTAAATCCGATCTGCATGTGTTCCTTTCTTTCCTTTGGCAAGTGCTCTGGATATGGAAGTTGATGTTGTGAACATGCATGCTTATCCACACCTAAACTACTCCACAAGTCAAGCTTGATTTGAACCTCATTGTGGGAATGATTTATTTTCAGCACTGAGTCCTGACCTTCACTTCAGTCCTACTGAAAACTACCTTGTCACTTCCAGGTTCAGCAGACTGCATTTAAAATCCCAGGCTGGCAAAATGAACAGCCAGACCATTCAGGGGCAGCAGCAGGGCAGATTTTAATGACCTGACCTCATTAGTATGCCACTCAGCAACCTAAGCTGTTGAGAAACCTGGATTTGAATGTCAAGCCACCGTTAGGATCCAAGGGTCGGGTCCGCAGCACGAGGTAAGTGCTGTCGGGGAGGGGCACAAGTCGTTTTCTTGCAAAAACGCAGAAGATGGGTTTTTTCTTCCAAGGCTTCCTTTCCCCAGCTCCTCCATCTGGCAGGTTTGACAGCACCACAGACAGCACCACAGACAGCACCACAGACAGCACCACAGACAGCACCACAGACAGCTCCACAGACAGCACCACAGACAGCACCACAGACAGCACCACAGACAGCACCACAGACAGCACCACAGACAGCACTGTTCCCCTCAGATTAACAGCTCGGGCTCTGGAATCCACATGCAGTTGTTGTTGCTGCCTTTGCTTTAAAAATATATATATATTGTCACCTGCACCATGGTACAGTGAAAAGCTTTTGTTTGCGTGCTATCCAGTCAAAGAAAAGACTACATGATTACAGTCAAGCCCTCGCAATGCAAAGATAAAGGATAAAGTGTACAACGTTTAGTACAAGATTGACAACCAGAAAGGTTGATGAGGGCAGAGCTGTAGATGTGTACATAGACTTCAGTAAGGCATTCGACAAGGTTCCACATGGTAGGCTGCTCTGGAAGATTAGAATCTAACCGTTAGTTCACATGGGATCCTAGGAGAGATGGATGAATGGATAGCAAATTGGCTCCATGGAAGGAAGCAGAGGGTGATGGTGGAAGGTTGCTTCTTGGACTGGAGGCCTGTAGCGCTGGGCCCTTTACTGTTTGTCATCTACATCAATGATTTGAATGAGAACATGCAGAGCAAGATTAGCAAGTTTGCTGATAATACAAAAGTTAGTGGTTTTGCAGATAGTGAATATGGTTGTGAAAGATTGCAGCAGGATCTGGATCGATTGGCCAGGTGGGCGGAGGAATGGTTGATGGAATTTAATGGAATTTTAATTTTAGAAAAGCGTGAGGTGTTGCATTTTGGGACATCGAACAAAGGCAGGACCTACACAGTAAATGGTAGGCCTCTGGGTAGTGTTGTAGAGCAGAGGGATCTAGGAATACAGGTGCATGGTTCCTTGAAGGTCGAGTCGCGGGTAGATAAGGTGGTCAAAAAGGCTTTTGGCACTTTGACCTTCATCAGTCAGAGTATTGAGTATAGAAGTTGGGAGGTCATGTTGCAGTTGTATAAGACGTTGGTGAGACCTCATTTAGAATATTGCATTCAGTTCGGGGCACCATGTTATAGGAAAGATATTGTCAAGCTTAAAAGGGTTCAGAAAAGATTTACGAGGATGTTGCCAGGACTAGAGGGTGTGAGCTATAGGGAGAGGTTGAGTAGGCTGGGTCTCTATTCCATGGAGCGCAGGAGGATGAGGGGAGATCTTATAGAGGTATACAAAATAATGAGAGGAATAGATCAGGTAGATGCACAGAGTTTTTTGCCCAGAGTAGGGGAATCGAGAGCCAGAGGACATGGGTTCAAGGTGAAGGGGAAAAGATTTAATAGGAATCCGAGGGGTAACTTTTTCACACAAAGGGTGATGGGTGTATGGAACAAGTTGCCAGAGGAGGTAGTTGAGGCTGGCACTATCCCATCTTTTTGAGAAACAGTTAGACAGGTACATGAATAGGACAGGTTTGGAGCGATATGAACCAAGCGCAGGCAAGTGGGACTAGTGTAGCTCGGACATTGCTGGCTGGTGTGGGCGATTTGGGCCGAAGGGCCTGTTTCCACACAGTATGACTCCATGACTCTATGGTGGCACAGCAGTAGAGTTGCTGCCAGAGACCCAGGTTCGATCCTGACTACGGGTGCTGTCTGTACGTCCTCACCGTGACCTGCGTGGTTTTTCCCCGGGAGCTCCGGTTTCCTCCCACACTACAAAGACGTACAAGTTTGTAGGTTAATTGGCTTGGTAAAATTGAAAATTGTCCCTAGTGTGTGTAGGATCGTGTTAATGTACGGGAACGCTGGTCAGCGCGGTCTCGGTGGGCCGAAGGGCCTGTTTCCATGCTGTATCTCTAACACTAAAAATTATAAAGTTCAATAAAGTCTGATTAAATATAGTTCAAAGGTCTTCATTGAGGTAGATGGGAGGTCAGAACCACACTCTAGCTGATGAGAGAACCATTCAGTTATCTAATAACAGCTGGGAAGAAACTTGAATCTGGTATAATCCATATCCCTCCATTCCTGGCATATCCATATGCCTATCCAAAAGTCTCTTAAATGCCACTATTATATCTGCCACGACCACCAAAGCCAGCACTGTGTTGCAGGCACTCACCACCCTCTGTAAAAAAGCTGCCCTGTACATCTCCTTTAGTGTTTGCCTAGGATTTCTTGGGAAAGAAAGGTCTGTCTACCCTATCGAAATCTCTCATAATTTTATATACTTCTATTAGGTCACCCCGCAACCTCCGGTGTTCCAGAGAAAAACAATCCAAATTTGTTCAACTGCTGCCTGTAGCTAATACCCATCCCCCCTAATCCAGGCATTATTCTGCTACACCTCCTCTGCACCCTTTCCAAAGCCTCCACATGCTTTCTGTAATGGGGCAACCAGATCTGCATGCAATGCTCCAGATGCAGCCTAACCAAACTCCCACAAAGCTGCATCATGATACCCAATACCCGATTTATGAAAGCAAGCATACCGTTTGCAACCTTTACCATTCTATCTACTTGTATTGCCACTGTTAGAGAGTTACGGACTTGGACCCCAAGATCAATGCTGTGAAGGGTCTTGCCATTAATTGTATATTTTCCCCTTTCATTTGACCTCCTAAAGTACCACATTCACACTTGCTCGGGTTAAACTCCATGTGCCATTTCTCTACCATTTCTGTAGCTGATCTTTATCACAGCCTTGACTTATACTTTGACAGCCTTCCTTTTACCTTCAGATTATGCCCTATGGTTCTTGATTTCCCCAAATCTGGGAAAAAGACTGTGTGCCTTCATCTATCGTAGCCCTCATGATTTTATACACCTCTTTAAGATCACCCTTCAGACTCCAAGAAATAAAGTCCCAGCTGACCAACCTCTGCCTATAACTCAATCCTTCGAATCCTGGCAACATGTTGGTCAATCTTTTCAACGCTCTTTTCAGCTTAATGGCAAAAATAAAATAAAAAAATAGAGGAAGTGCTTTTCAAGTTTGATAATGGATTATCAATTTTCCGCAGTTCTGACGTATTTGGGAGCACACACAGCAAATCAGGCCGCTGGGTTGAAGACAGCAGGACGGGAGTCAACTGGTAAACAATGATTTTAAATTATGGCATGATGACCCAAACCATACAATACAATAGATATGCAGGCTGACCAATGCCTTGTACAAGTTGGCTGGCAACCTTATCTTCCATCATGGCCTGGCATCCTGAGACATTTTAACATTAAAATTGCTGTTGAATGGACAGAGATTTATATCTGTCTAATGTTTGGTTTGTGTTGTAGGAAACATTTCCAAGCATTGTTAACCTTCACCTTGAAGGACAAAACATAGGGATGAAGTGTCCCAACTTGAAATGTCACCAATCCAGTCCCTCCACGAATGCTGTCTGACCTGCTGAATTACTCCAGCATTTTGTGTTTTGCAAAAGGTGAGATGCGTTACTTCGAACAATTCCCAATCAACCATTAGAACAAACCATCTTTTATACTCTGCGCGAAAATCATTTATCTTATTTTATCAAGAGTTGCTTTTAATATTTAAAATAAATGCATACCTAATAAAATAGGCGAAAGCTTTAAAAAAACAATGGCAAATATTATATTTATTCCTTACCAATTTTAGTCTAAGGAATATTATGGAGTTCAAAGCCCATGAGTTTTTGCTGCACATGAAGTTAAAGAATGGTTATTATTTGATCAAGTAATGTGAGAATTAGTGGAAGACCAAAATGTCAGCACAACATGGAAACATTTATTATACATTTTGCCATCTCTGTGCTTTAATTCATATAAATCTATAAATAAACCTCAATTTCTGTTCATCTCAGCCTCGGTATCATAAATATTGCACGAAATGATTCAGTTTTGCATTCTTTCCATTTCTCTTCATACTGCTTATGCCATTGGTAACGGCTAATCGCAAAGCAAAGATTTAAAATTGTGTGCAAGTAGGGTGGTATTGTGACTGAGCCTAAATCCCATATGATTCAAGCAGGTCCTGACTTGCAGTTGAGGTGAATTAAATTATTTCCCAAAGTCATTTTCATTCCAATCACTGGAATTGCCTTTAAAGGTGCTGTTTAAATTGAATACCTACTGAGGAATACTGAAATTCTCCCAATGAGATACCATTGAGATTTCAGTAACATTGGGCTGAGCGATAGTGCTGAGCTGTGTGAAGGAATTCTGATGTCCAGGGTAATGTTTATGGATTAGGGTGCAGCTGATCTGAAAATAAAATGCATTGACCCTGGGCTAATGCTCAGGAAATGAGGTAGAAAAAGCCTGACTGTTCAATGGCATTAAGTAGCATGTCACAGACCGTCTAGAACTAATGGTATTTTAGTTAAGGAGAAAACAAAAAGCCGAACACAGTCATTTCTCACAGGAATTCATATTGATTTTTCTTCCATCATTAGCTGTCTGGCCAGGATCCTGCCTATGCAAACAAACTCCCCATTATTGAGGCCTACATGCTAGATAGCTGCTGTTTTAATTTAAATGAATCGGCAGCATTGATTCCAGATGGGGGTTAAGGGTTAAACATCAGAGCGCATTGCTGTGATGAATGAATATTTTACTACATTGAAGGATGTGGTTTAGTGAGATTCGTTCACCAGAATGTTATCTGGGCTTGCAGGTTTGAATTATAGGGTGAGGTTAGATAGGTTGGGACTTTTTTCTTTGGTGTATTGGACGCTGAGGGGGTGACTTTATTGACGTGTACTAGATCATGAGGGGCATGGATAATGTAAATGCTCACATTCTTTTTCATAGGGAAAAGGATTCTAAATCCAGAGGGCATAGGCTTAAGAAGGTGAGGGGGAAGATATCTGGACATTAATAAAAATTGTAATTGTATCTGCTTCTGTAGCTTCCTCTGGCACCTCATATGTACAGGTGTTCCTCAACTAACGATGGGGTTACCTTCCGAGAAACCCATCGTAAACCGAAAATATCGTAAGTCAAAAATGCATTGAATGCATGTGATCACGTGACCGGAAGCGAACTGTGGCTCGCTGCCGTTGCCCAGCGTTTGCACCATCGTAAAGTCGAAATACGTAAGTGGAAGCATTGTAAGTCGGGGAGCATCTGTATCTGGAATGAGTTGCCAAGAAATGCTACAGATGCGGATACAATTACAAATTTTAAAATACTTTTGGGTACTTATATGGATAAGAAGGGTTTAGAGAGTTATAGGCCAAATGCAGGCAAATGACTAGCACAGTACACCAATTTGGTCAGTATGGACATGGTGGGCAGAAGGGCTGTGCTGTACAGATCCATGACTCTATTGTTCTTGTGCTTTTGATGTGACTGCAATGGATGAAACCAAATATCTTCATTAATAAAGTCCAAAACAGCTCACCTAAGGCCTGCACCACAAGTGTGGGAAATGAGTTGTGCTCAAATGTTGATATGAGATTGTATGTAATGCTTGATTAGTTTTAATCAAACAGCACCTCATGAAAACATTTCAATCCATTTTATTAACATAAAACAAAATGAAGCTTATAGGTAATGACTATCCTGACCCGGCAAATTCTTCATTTGGTATTTGAGTCTGATAATAAATTAAATTGTGATATTTTTACAATGCTCCAGTTTGCAAAGAAAACTTTAGTTGGTTTAAAGAGTTTCTTTTGATCCAAAATATAAATTATTTCTTCTGCTTATATTGAAGACAGTTTGAACTAGATTTTGTTTTGTTGTTTCATTAGGACCACCTACCATGTGAATAAAAATTCATAGGAATAGTGGGCTGGATAATAGCAAAAGAGAATGATAACATTAGATAACTTGATTTGACAAACCATTACAGCACCCCCTGTACACCTGTTAAATCACTCCCTTGAGGTTTTTTTACAGAAGATAGGTCTTCTGAAACAACACTTCCAAAAAATTGTTTGATAACTGACTCCAGAAAATGTTTTTGCAATAGACATGGGGGGTTCTGAAATCTACAGTTCACAATCACTTGATCAAATCAAAATGGATCATATTTTCTATTGAACCATTATTTATAAATGCTTCTAACTTTGGATTACTTTATCGAGGTAGAAATCAGAGACAAGTTGGAGGTAGGATTCCGCTCCATCTGAGCTCCTGTTTTGTGATTTGAGTCTTTAGACTTTAGACTTTAGAGCTACAACACGGAAACAGGCCATTTGGCCCAACGAGTTCACGCCGACCAGTGATCACCCCATAAACTAACACTATCCGAACACTAGGGACAATTTACAATTTCACCAAAGCCAATTAACTTACAAGCCTTTGGAGTGTGGGGGGAATCTGCAGCATCCAGAGAAAACCCAAGCGGTCAAATGGAAAATGTACAAACTCAATACAGACAGCACCCATCATCAGGATTGAACCCACGTCTCTGGGACTGTAAGGCCAGAGCTCTAACCTAAGTCAGCTAAACCTCCAGTAGCAAGGTGCAAACCTTTGGAGTTGAGGCCTTCACCTTTACATCAGCCATTCATTTGAACCGAGACGCGAACCTTGATTAAAAAGATAAGTGAGGTGAGTGATTTGTTTATTCTTCACAGTTTTATTTCATTGGTTTCATTAATTTTTGAAAGTTTGTGGCATTTTTTAATTTACTTTTCTGTTAATTTTTATTATTTTTGTATTATTCGCATATATTTGAAAGTGTGGGTGCGGGAAGCATGTGTCAGGTGAGTATGGACAGTGTGCAAAAGTGGCTGAGCTTCCCCATGTGAGGGAGTGTGCTGAACATTCAAGTCCTGTGTGTGGCATGAACACTGGAACACCTTACTGTGGACCCTGTACAAGGACATACATGCCATGGCTTGCAGCAAGAGAAGGTGCAAGGTCTCTTTACTTGAAGTGCAATTCAAAATTAACAGAGAAACAAGGAAACGCAGATGCTGGTATCTTGAGCAAAGCATAAAGGGCTGGAGTAACTCGATAGGTTAGACAGCATCTCTGGAGGTCATTGGTAAGAGTTAACAGGAACTCTTGAGATGGAATATTTGTAATTTCATTTTGTATCCAAGTGTTTGGAGAGATTCTCCTTTCAGTGAATGTTTTACCCTGGCACTCTGTAGTGAGGGAGAAAGAATGTGTAAGGTAAACAGGTGAGTGAATACGTTCTGAGTGGCACTGGTCTTGACCCCAGTCACACTCGGTAATCTACCTATCCTTGCAAGTAACAATCCTCTTTTCCATCATATGTTAGTTCTTCAAAGGAAGAGATGGGCTGACTGCTTCGATTGTCTCCCTCCAATTAGCTTCCACCACTTTCTTACAAAGTTTTAAACTAAAATACCTGAAGACCTAGTTCCATCGATCCCCATTTCACCAACTACACTTTCACAAGGAACTTCAAGAAATGGGTCTCATTGCTCTGAATGGTATATTCTAACGCTACTATGCCTTAAGACTTCTTCACCATCAGCTTCTGGTAAATTGGTGAATCTCTTTGCACGGCTGTGTTCCATTAATATTGCAGCAGAACAGTATGTCCAACTCTGCCCCCCCCCCCCGCCCCACTTCACCCCTCCACATTTCCTATTCATAGTAACTTTAGCAATTATGATACAACTAGCTCTGAAGCATTCTGCATAGTTCAAGGGAAAGTTGAAGAAAACTGCAGCTGCAAACAGCACTGGATAGAGGTATTCAAAATTATGAGAGGACAGATAAGGTAGACAGTCAGAATCTTTTTCCCAGCATGAAAAATTCAACTATATGAGGAAATTCAACTATATGAGAAAATTGGGACGTGAAAAGACAAAATAAAATGGTGGATTTGGAGATGATTGAGGAAGACAGGACCATCAATGGATTTGAAGGGCATTAGGATGCTTTGTTCAAACTCAGGGGCACAAAATGCTGGAATAGTTCTTTCAACCAGTGTGCGGGGATCACTGGTCAGCAGGGTAGGCCGAAAGGCCTGCTTTAAAGCGAGAGAGGCAAAGTTTAAAGGAGATGTGTGCGGCAAGTTTTTTTTATACAGAGGGTGGTTGAAGTGGATACGTTAGCAGCATTTGAAATACTTTTGGATAGGCATATGGGAATGGAGGGATATAGGTTATGTGCAGATAGATAGGTGATGGTCATGGCATCATGTACAGCACAGGCATTGTGGGCCAAAGGGCCTATTCTTGTGCTTTACTGTTCTATGCTCTATGTTCTATGTCCTATGGATACAGAGTACAAACGCAAGGAAGTTATGAATAACCTTTACACAACATTGATTCTGGCTCAGCTGGAAATTGTAGCAAACTCCACAGACTGCAATTTAGAAAAAGCATCAAGGTCTTAGAATGGGTGCAGAGAACATTTGCTAAGGATGAAAGGCTCAAGCTACCTGGGGAGATGATAGAAACTGTGGTGATTCACCTTTGAGGAAAGAAGGGTCAGGGATGTATTGATAATAGTGTTCAGGATATTGTAGGATTTTGAAGGAATAAATGTTGCTTCCAGCACAGGGAGGTCGATGATCATGTGATGCCAAGTTGAAATTAAATGGCAAGTAAAACAAACACAACATGAGGAAATATATTTAATGCAGTGAAAGTGAAATAAGTGGAATATTTGAAAGCCAATATCTGAAACAATGGGGAAAACAGTTTTAACATTGGCTTTCATGAGAAAATTGGGATGTGAAAAGACAAAATAAAATGGTGGATTTGGAGATGATTGAGGAAGACAGGATAATCGATGGATTTGAAGGGCATTAGGATGCTTTGTTCAAACTCAGGGGCACAAAATGCTGGAATAGTTCTTTAAACCAGTGTGCGGGGATCACTGGTCAGCAGGGTAGGCCGAAAGGCCTGTTTTCATGCTTTTTTTACAAACTAAATTAAACTACAGAATGGCAGCTGGCTTATTTCTATCCACCCAGTATCATTCTATTATTTTGTTCAGTCACTAAACCACCAATGGTAAATTTCAACCTTGTCTTTCTGATGTAAAAGTGCAATTATAGGCCTACAGATTGATTAGTAGGACTAGATGTTACAATCCCTAAGGTTTGCACTACAATTGGCTGGTGTTGTTCTTGGGGGTGACCACTAGGTGATGTTGCTACCATTCAGACACATCTTTCAGTTGTGTACCTCAACGTCACTGGGTGTTTCGGCCTTTTATCGCAAGACACCCTCAGTCGAGGTAGGCCCACCGCAGGGTGATCAGTCCTGGGTGTGTGCCTTATGGTTAGCCTCTAGATGGTCACGTGGCAGCCCAGACAGCATCTTTTCTTTTCAGCCACAGCCAGTGACTGCTCCGTTCGGCGGCATTTGCAAGTTCTTTGATTGCCCTCCTTTGGGCCTGCCCTCTGACTCCTACTTCCCTCAGGAGCCTTGCAGTGGAACTGGCTACAAAGCCCCTGCACCCCACCTCCACTGGACGCATTCTTACACTCCAACCTCGCTCCTCTGCCTCTACTGCAAGGTTGGAATATCTCAGCCTTTTCCTTTCATATGCCTCGCCCACAACCTCCTCCCAGGGCACCGTCAGCTCAATGATGAAAACATTATATATAAGCACATGAGATGTTGCAAAGCACTTGTGGCTTCAACAACATTTAACCTGTCATAATACTAATCAGATTTTCAATTCTGATTGCACATATCAAAAGATTGAGGAGTCAGGATCCGGGGGGCCTTCCATCCCCTTGCGGGGGCTGTGCGTGTCGTTTGCCTCGGTAGGGGTCGAGCTGCCTGTCCGTGGGTGCGGGGGGAAGAGAGGGGAAGTTTTTGTTGCCTCCATCACAGTGAGGGGGTGTTTGGAGTCACTGTGATGGATGTTTGTGTTGGGGTCGGGTGTCCTGTGTTCTTTTCTTTTTGCTGTATTTTGTGTGACTGCTGAAATTTCGCTCGGTGTTGTGCCGAGTGACAATAAAGTGTTGTTATGTTATGTTATGTTCAGATGACAAAACAAAGAACATTCAGTTTGGAAGCCAAACTGAGAATTTTGTGCAATATTAAAACAATGACATTATGACTGGAGTCCCATTTACACAACGAATAAATGCGCCGTGACACATGGACAAGGAGATAGAAAACAAAGTCACCTAAGGCGGACAGCAGTCAAACTAAATTCCTTAAATTAGACTGACAAATATGGTAGAGATCATACACTTATGATACTTTTGTCCACTGTTAACTAGGATTCCCATGAAAAGTGATATGAAAAGGACATAATAGATTTCATATACTCCAAGGTTAACGTTTCATTTTAAACCTGGAAAACTACAAACATGTGTTGTATAATGTAAGCAGTGAAGTCCTTTCCTTCATGTGGATTTCTTTTAATCCTCCAGTCAGAGAACAGGATAGTATAAGGAGATCATTCAATATAGTACAGCAGTTCATACGTTTATAGGTTCATAAGTTATTGGAGCAGAATTACCGGAAGTACCAGGCGTTTTACCTTCCATCTTCCATGCTCTCAATGTCGGTTGCAGGAGATACCCCTGGGGCATGAAAGAAGGTGGCTGTGCAAGGAGAAGGATAACTGTTTGCTGGTAATCCAGATCAAGGTGATGGCTGCAATGGGCCTTTATAGCCAGCTGCAGCTGGGACTTTGGAAATTATGCCAAAAAATGCCACCTCTTGCATGTGAACTCAGTGGCTGTTTCTATGCATAATACTTACCCGGGGAGTGTAATTATATGTGGCAATAATCTTATTGATCTGAATGCAAAAAAAGAATTTCACTGTACCCTGGTACAGGCGATAATAAAGAACCATTGGGCTGCATGGTGGCACAGCAGTACAGTTACTGCCTTACACCGCCAGAGATTTCCTCCCACACTCGAAAGTCGTACAGGTTTGTAGGTTAATTGACTTGGTAAAATTGCAAATTGTCCCTTGTGTGTGTGGAATAGTGTTAGTGTGCGAGGATCGCTGTTTGGTGCGGTAGGCCGAAGGGCCTGCTTCAACACTGTATCTCTAAACTAAACTAAACTAAACATTGAACATTTGAGGTTTGAGGAGCCGTATGACTTAAGGAGATTTTGCAGAGTCAATGTAGGCTCCACCCTTCCTTCACCATCATTACTTTTTGCATATCTCTTATTCACATTCTATGTCTCTCTATATCACCTTCTATATCTCTTGTTTCCTTTCCCATGGCTCTCAGTCTGAAGAAGGGTCTCAACCCGAAATGTCACCTATTCCTTTTCTCCAAAGATGCTGCCTGATCTGCAGTTACTCTAGCTTTTTGCGTCTATCTTTGGACGAATGACCTACTTGTAATTCTAATTCAGAAGTTCATACATCTATAAGTCATGGACTCGTGCAGATGTGGTAAACATCCTTTGCTGAGCTTTCCTTTGGCATGCTGAGTGACCAAACTGATGTGGAGTCCAGTGGCAGGGCCTAGTCAGGAGAGGGGTCCCTTACAGAATACTGGGGACTCAGCTTTCCTCGTCCCACATCAGCAGTGCTCGTGTAGGATCAGAGTCCCCTGTCAACTGAATGGGAATTCCCAGCCGCTTGGTACGAAGGGGAAGGATAAATTCATTGCTTTCATATTTTACTTGATTTAAATTCTTTTATCTATCTCTTAACATTGTGGCATTATTAATTAATTTTTAAATGCCTCAAATATGTAGTAAAAGTTTATGTTTTTTAAATTATTCAAATAATTATAATATTTATTAAAATTCTCAATCCTCTATTTTAAAATCCCATTCATTTTCAAACAGTTACAAAGCTTTGACTGTTTAAACTACTTGACTAGTATCCAAAATTCAGAATCACTGATCAGTGGTTAGGAAATTTGGCCAAATATAATTCATTCTGTCTGAGAAGGACAAAAATCTGCAGATGCTGGTTTAAATCGAAGGTAGACACAAAATGCTGGAGTAACTCAGTGGGTCAGGCAGATTCTCTGGAGAGAAGGAATGGGTGACGTTTCAGGTCGAGACCCTTCTTCAGACTCGCCTAACCCGCTGAGTTACTCCAGCATTTTGTGTCTACCTTCATTCCATCTGAAGGCAGCTGGGATCTAATGTATCCCTGGAGGAGAATGAAGGATTGAGAAGCGTACTTAAGTTAAGGCTGAGATCTAGAGTGTTAAAAGGGGGCAGGAAATCGTTCTGGCAGTTCATTCTACAGCAAGACAATGATCCCAAACATACTGCTAAAGCAACAAAGGAGTTTTTCAAAGCTAAAAAATGGTTAATTCTTTAGTGACCAAGTCAATCACCCGATCTGAACCCAATTGAGCATGCCTTTTATATTCTGAAGATAAAACTGAAGGGGACTAGCCCCCAAAACAAGCATAAGCTAAAGATGGCTGCAATACAGGCCTGGCAGAGCATCACCAGAGAAGACACCCAGCAACTGGTGATGTCCATGAATCGCAGACTTCAAGCAGTCATTGCATGCAAAGGATATGCAACAAAATACTAAACATGACTACTTTCATTTACATGACATTGCTGTGTCCCAAACATTATGGTGCCCTGAAATGGGGGGGACTATGTATAAACACTGCTGTAATTTCTACATGGTGAAACCAAAATGTGTAAAAATTGCCTTTATTAAAATCTGACAATGCGCACTTTAACCACATGTGATTTTTTCTATTACAATCTCAAATTGTGGAATACAGAGGGAAATAAATAAATGATGGGCCTTTGTCCCAAACATTATGGAGGGCACTGTATGTTCCAGTTGTTATATTCCACTCCAGTTTTCAGTCATTCAACTTCCTCTAATCTTATCAGCATATTCTCCCTTTACTTTCCCATATTTGTACTTCCATACCTTCCCCCATATAATCTATCATACAGCATATACTCACTGGAATTCCTCAAGCTATGTTATTCAAAAACATTTACTCCTACAAATTATTATATTACAAGTCAACAAAGAGTTTTTCAGCCAGTGTATGGCAAGAGCATCCTTTTTTTCCTCTCTATCCTGTGTACTTACATTATAAGATGTGACTAGATTTGTTCACCTTCTCTCCTGAATCACAAGGTTGCTGATTTAAGTTCACTCCAAGGGTCTGAACACAAATCTGTGCAATTACACATCAGTACAGTAACGAGGCAGTGATGAGACATAATACCAACTCCTCTTGAGCAATGATAAAAGATTCTTAAAGACAAAATATTTTATTTTTTATTTTTATAATTTTATTTCTGCCTTTATTACATTTTCATTTTGAATTTACTGATACAAGGTTTTTGGCATATTGTGCAGAAGTGTGGGGAATTATCTTTGGTCTGTGGCCCAAATTAACCTTCAATCACCAACACTAAAATAAATCACTCGCTTATTATCACATAGTTGTAAGGGGAAGCTTCGTCGGCACAAACTGACTCCTGTGTTTCCTATGTTTACAACAGGGACTCAATTTCAGCTTTACTTTTGACTTTACAGATTCAGTACAGAAACAGGCCCTTCGGCCCACTGACTCCACACCGACCAGTGATCACCCCATACACTAACCTGCACACACTTGGGACAATTTTACAACTTACTAAAGCCAATTAACCTACAAACCTGTACATTTCTGGAGTGTGGGAGGAAACCAGAGCACCCAGAGAAAACCCACATGGTTACAGGAAGAATGTACAAACTCCATAAATTCAACATCCGTAGTCAAGATCAAACCCGGGTCTCTGGGGCTGTAAGGCAGCACATCTACCATTGCACCACTGTGCCACCCCATAAGCTGCAAATAACTTTTGGACTCCTGAGGTCTTTTATAGGGCATGATATAAAATGCAACAATTTTAACTTTTTGCTTGAAAGATGAAATGTAATGTTATATGGGTGACATCTGAATTGTTAGTGATACAGTCTTTGTCAGTAACTCTCCTCAACAATCCAGCAACTAGCTATGTTTATGAACTGCAACAACTGGCCACCTTAGAGCCAAAAATGTATTTGGAAAATGTACCCCTTTAAATGGGATGCAAATCAACATTTTTTAACATGCACTTTATAAACCAGTGATGATTATGCAATTATTTTCCTGTTGGGTATTATTCTGCTGGGAATCGTATAAACACAAAGGAGAATGTGTAATGATATTTTAACTTACACTTCCCGACAGACCTTGCTAAATATTCCTCTGGGACATGAAACTCTTCTTCCAGGGTTTAAGGTGATATCACTGTCGTTTGGTGAAGATATTAAATCACCCAGATTATTGCTTCTTTGGACGGATCTCTGTCATTCTGCAAGAGCAGTTCAGGTGATACATAAAACGCACTTTGACTGGAGTCGTTAAGCACATGGGCTTGACATTTGGGCTTTTTAATTTTGACAAAAATATTGACAGGAGTAAAAACATTAGCAGGAAACACCTTGAGTCTTTGTGGAAAGAAAACAAAATGGACAATGTTTGACCAGCTATTTGACCATTGTAATGTTTTTGCCACTTCACATCACCCACTCTTAGCTCTCGTTATGATATCCCGCAAGTATGCTTCTCTCACCATTACACCTGCCCTGTCGACCCACATTCTTCTCAAATCTCCAAGTACTCCTATTGTTGGGAATATTGAGAATTATAAGGAAGATGAGTAGGTTATAATCTGGTTAATCCTGGAGCTCACATACTGGGTGGGGAAGCATGATGGGAAAAATGGCCAACATAGAATGTTAGGAAGGTAATAAATAGATATGTCAATGTATTTAGCATTCACAGCACAGCTTAATTAAAATAGTTAAAAGTAATACACTCTGCTGAAAAGCAGACTACCTTATCTATTGAGGGGTACAGTCATTCGCAGTTCTGTCGAGGTGTTTATCAGTTGCAACCTTGAGATTACAGCTGCTCTTTGTCACTGTGTTTAGCAGGTAAGTCCCCCGAAGGTTAACGAATTACCTCTTTAATGAGGGGACCCCATTTAGCGAGTAGAATCAATCCTCTCTACTTGTTAGATATATGGGAGGGAGATTTTCAAAACAATAGGAAATTTAAGATTAAAGTTAACTCTGGGGAAAGACAAAGATGGAAGGTTACTGAGACATTGATTAATGGCATATTTCAACTCCACAAGTAACCGTTGTGTTAAGAGGATATAAAAATGTTACGGTTACTATAGCTTATTGAAGTAGCTTGGGCTTGCTCATTCCCTCGTACACCCACAAAATTCCCTCCTACACTCCCAATATAATGTTTTATTCTCCAGTGCCATGCTTATCCACATCTATAATCCATATAAATTCCATCTCTTTCCTACAGTGATAGTCTATTGATTTTGTTGATTAGCTTCTTGTTCATTCATCTTTTCTTGCAACCCACAATGGTGGAAGGTTTTCAGATATCTATGGACTGAATGTTGCAATTCCTTCTCCAAACTCTTATTTTCTTGTCCACCCCTCTCTTCCTCACAAATATTCACCAAGGCCAATTTGTTGGCATCCTAAATTAATCCTTCTTTAGTTTTTGTCAGAACAAGTCTATGTGAAATGCTGTGAAATATCTTTTGCTATGTCAACGAGACAACATAAAGCAAAATCATGGAAGATAGGGAATTCAGGTTAGAGAATAGTGATATTTTGAAGCATAACCCCATTACAAAAATAGGAGGGTCTAACGGTGTTAAAGCACATAAAGGTGAATAAATGCCTGTGGCCTGGCCAAACATATCTTAGATAGACACAAAATGCTGAAATAACTCAGCGGGTCAGGCAGCATGTCTTCAGAAAAGGAGTAGGAGATGTTTTGGGATGAGACCCTTCTAAGTGTATCTTAGGATATTTTGGGGAAAGCCAGGGAAGAAATTGCTAGGACACTGGCAGAAATATTTGCATCATCAATGATGAGACCGCAAATGGAGTATTGTGAGAGAATCTAGCTACAGAATGGATGTAACTAAGTTGGAAATGGTTCAAAAAAGATTCTCAAGGAAGTTACAAGGATTGGAAGGCTTGAATTTTAATGAGTGATTGGATAGGCTGGGGGGTTGTTTTTCCTGGTGCAAAGGAGTCAGAGAGATGACCTTACGGAGCTGTACAAAATCATGAGGGAAGTCGATAAGGTGGATGGTCGCAATCATTTTCCCAGTTAGAGGACAATGGTTCGAGACGAAGGATTAAATGGGTATTGAGGGATAGCTTTATAAGACAGAGGATAGTGGGTATGTGATGGAGACAGATACAATTATGCTATTTCAAATATATTTAGGCAGGTACATGGATCAGAAAGCTTTCTTCACTGCCTGCTGTACCTGCACGCTTACTTTCACAGTGACTGGTGTACAAGGACACCCAGGTCTCATTGCACTTCCCTTTTTCCTAATCTGACACCATTGAGATAATAATCTGCCTCCTTGTTTATGCCGCCAAAGTGTATAACCTCACATTTATCTACATTACACTGCATCTGCCATGCATCTGCCCACTCACTCAACCTGTCCAAGTCACCCTGCAACCTCCTAACATCCTCTTCGCAGTTCATACTGCCATCCATCTTTGTGTTATCTGCAAATTTTCTAATGTTACTTTTAATTCCATCATCTAAATCATTAATATATATTATAAATAGTTGCGGCCTCAGTACCAAGCCTTGCGGCACTCCACTCGCCACTGCCTGTAATTCTGACAGGGACCCATTTATTCCTACTCTTTGCTTCCTGTCTGCCAACCAATTCTCTACCCTACCCCCAATACCGTGTGCTTTAATTTTGCCAACTAATCTCCTGTGTGGGACCTTAGCAAAGGCTTTCTGAAAGTCCAGATACACTACATCCACTGGCTCTCCTTCATCCATTTTACTTGTCACATCCTCAAAAAATTCCAGAAGATTAGTCAAGCAGGATTTCCCCTTCATAAATCCATGCTGACTTGGACCAATCCTTTTACTGCTATCCAAATGCGCCATTACCACTTCTTTCATAATTGACCCCAGCAGCACCACTGATGTCAGGCCAACTGGTCTATAATTCCCCGTTTTCTCTCTCACTATTTTCTTGAAAAGTGGGATTACATTAGCTACCTTCAATCCACAGGAACCGATCCTGAATCTATTGAACATTGGAAAATGATCACCAATGTGTCCACGATTTCTAGAGCCACCTCCTTGAGTACCCTGGGATGCAGACTATCAGGCCCTGGGGATTTATCAACCTTCAGTCCCATTTGTCTACCCAATACCAGTTCTCGCCTAATACAAATTTCTTTCAGTTCCTCTGTCTCCCTAGATCCTCTGTCCTCTGGAACATCTGGGAGATTGTGTCGTCCTTAGTGAAGACAGAACCAAACAAAGTACCTGTTCAACTCTTCTGCTATTTCCTTGTTCCCCATAATAATTTCACCTGTTTCTGCCTTCAAGGAACCCACATTTATCTTTACTAATCGTTTTCTCAACATACCTAAAGAAGCTTTTACTATTGCTTTTGAGATTCCTGGCCAGCTTCCCCTCGTACTTCATCTTTTCTGCCCGTATTGCCCGCTTTGTTACCTTCTGTTGTCCTTTGAAAGTTCCCCAATCCTCTGGCTTCATGCTACTCTTTCCGATGTTATACACCTTTTCTTTTAGTTTTATTCCATCCCTAATTTCCCTTTTCAGCCACTTACTCCCCTTAGAATTGCTCCCTGTAAACTAATTGAGATAATTGTGAATTGAGAGCGATTTCTCCTGTGGGGAATTCAGAACAAGGGGCTAACACCAGCAAAATAGACTGAAATGTAATCACTAAATAATGAAATCAAGAAGGGAGGTGAAAATTAAGAACTCTTTTCCAAATGCTAGGAGACTGAAATGTTCACACTAACTTCAACACATTTTTATTAGGTAAGGTTATTTAGCATATGAAGCAAAAACCAGAGTAAAACTGAAGATCAGACCTTTGAACTTGAATAGCTTGAGAAATTCAAAGACTTGTTTCTATGGCAGCAACAAAGAAGATAAGCTAGGAACAGGAATATACATTTTCTTTTTTAAAATGCATTTAAAAAAAACCATGCCGATAAAAGGAAAGGGATGACAGAAAACAGCAGAGACCTAGATTGAACCCAGAAGGGATATAAGGCTAAGATCTAAAGATGAGCACCCAGATTTGAAAAGTAATTTTATTTTAAATCATCTAAGAAGATACAATTCATAATCCACTTTACACTGGCCCAGTCTTCCCTTCCTTTGATTTTGGTTTCTGGTGGGCAGGTCAGGTTAAATTATATTATTAAATACCATGCAGTGAGGGAACAGGATTCAAGGAATGTTACCAAAGATGGGAATGGTAGATGAAAATAAAATATCATTTATTGCAATTAGATGAGTTGGAGTTTGTGGAGGCTGAAAAATCTAAAAGTAGGACACTGGAATTATTAAATCTGTGCCTCAAATTTAAACAAGAGTTAACGTAAAAACAGGATGAAACAATGTTGGAGTGATTGAAAAAAAAACAGCGTTGTGTTAGTGTTATGATTTCATCTCTGCTTTGGATAAATCTTCGTGATCTAGTTCAACCTAGGCAAGTGATCAACAATGTGAGAGTCATTGGAAAGAGAGACAAGCTTATGGGGGATATTGAGAATTATGGCCTTAGCTTTCTGACATTTTGAAGCAAGTCATGGTTTATCTGTGATGTTTGCACACAATCGCTAAATATGAAGATGGCCATGGAGTTAACAAAAATGATGGGGTTACCAAACTGGTTGTCATCAGAATGCTAAAAGAAGCAGAAAATGTGTTTTAGAATATTGGCTTGGCGGGATGAAATATCAATAGGAGAGAAGGGACCACTTATAGAAAGAGAAGCTTTAGATGGAGACCCATTGGTTGTATTTGGATTGAGGCAAGGAAGTATCAGAGTTGGACA
The DNA here is from genome assembly GCF_053455715.1 of Rhinoraja longicauda. NCBI lineage: Eukaryota > Metazoa > Chordata > Chondrichthyes > Rajiformes > Arhynchobatidae > Rhinoraja > Rhinoraja longicauda. The sequence goes on along the minus strand of NC_135954.1, from coordinate 35,736,195 downwards.
ATGGAGAAGAAGTGATGAATCACGATAGTATAATTAATCATATCAAATGGTGCAGAGAGGCTGAGAAGGATACGGAAGGATAATTGTCATTTAAATATTCTAAATGGCAAAGGTGGAGGACAAGTTCATGTCATACACAATGAGGAGAGTTTCTAAAACAACATGACAAAGAGCCAGCTAGGAAGCACATTACTTTAGACCTGCCATTGTTTAAGACAATAGATTTCATTTATAATCGAAGCAATCTCTTTTGGGAAGTCCAATCAGAATGTGACAGATTTTTACAACACTTTGGGAGTGAAATGAGAAATTTCCAAAACAAGGGTCTTAATTATAATGAAATGCAGATGTGGAGATGTGAGGGAAGAGAACATTGTACTCCAGGTGTGTTCTTATCAAAGCTCAACACAATCACAGCAAGTCGTTCAATTCACATAATGCACTCTGATGTATTATTTGCCTTTCTAATTACTTGCTGTACATTTTGTGATTCATGTGTGTGGACATCCACATCCCAATGGTACCAATGTTTATCAGTCTGTCAATTTCTAAAAGCTATTTTGATTTTTATTCTTCAAACCAAGTTGGATAATTTCACAGTCCCCTACAGTATATACCATCTGTTACCTTCTTATTCACCTTTAAACTGGTCCATCGCAGCCTTTTTATGCATCCTCCTCACATCTTGCTTTCATACCCTACTGTATTACCAGCACAGTCAGGTACACCACATTTGCTTTCCTAATCAACGTCTTTGAAAAAGGTTAGAACATAGATAAATAGAACAGAATAACACACAAACAGGTCCTTTGGCGCACAATGTCTGTGCTGAACATGATGCCAAGTTGAACTAATCCCCTCCCCTGTGTCTGAATGTGATCTATACCCTCCATTCACTGCATTTATTGTATACTAGACGACCCGTGAACCCGTTGGGTCCCCGTTGTGGGACCGGCGGCAGGCGAGGGGGGAGAGGAAAGGAGAGAGGGAGCCACTTATCCCAGCCCCGGGCGGACATCATCATCATCACATCATATATATACAGCCGGAAACAGGCCTTTTCGGCCCTCCAAGTCCGTGCCGCCCAGCGATCCCCGTACATTAACACTATCCTACACCCACTAGGGACAATTTTTTACATTTACCCAGCCAATTAACCTACATACCTGTACGTCTTTGGAGTGTGGGAGGAAACCGAAGATCTCGGAGAAAACCCACGCAGGTCACGGGGAGAACATACAAACTCCTTACAGTGCAGCACCCGTAGTCAGGATCGAACCTGAGTCTCCGGCGCTGCATTCGCTGTAAAGCAGCAACTCTACCGCTGCGCTACCGTGCCGGCCAGCAGCAGGAGAGCGGCCACCGGGCCCGGCAACCCTCCTCTAAATGCACACGTGCTGATACCAGGCCCGGAAACCCCCTCCCAAATGCGCAGGCGCGGCAGACTGGCAAGTGGGAGCGCACTGTGCAGGGGTGGCTGCCGGGCCATTGAAATTCCCTCGGGGCCAGGGACGGGCGAGGGGGGAGAGGAAAGGGGAGAGAATGAGCCACTCACTCTGGCCCCGGGTGGCCATCACGGCGGCCAGCAGCAGGAGAACGGCCACAAGGCACTGCCCCACGTTCGTCCTACCAGCGGCCATCTTCTTTGACCTCCTCTTCCGCCGCGTTGCACCACGGGAGGAAGGTCAGGCACGGGGCATGCCGGGACGGGCACCAGACCTCCCGGCACTGCTATGCAGGTGCACCACCGCTGGGCCCGACAACCCTCCAACAACTGTGCATGGGCGAATACCAGGCCCGACAACCCTCCGCCAACTGCACAAGCACAGCTGCCAGTCCTGGCAAGTGGGTCCCCATTGTGACCGGTTGATGAAAAATATACACACACTTTTAATATTATTAATGAGAGTTTTAGTACTATTTAGATAGATATTACAAATGTAATTATTTCTACACTCCCCCTCTCACAAAATCAGTCAGACCCTCCACATCCCCCTCCCCTGTAATTCACAGATCAATGCCTGTTTGTACTTAAATACCCTTGCATTTGTACCACAATCCCAATCGGCTCCAAACCCCTCCTGCATTGGTCTAGCACCCTCCCCGTACCCCAGAATCGGTCAGACCCTCACATCCTCCTCCCCTGCAATCCACAGCAAGGTGTGTGTGTGTGTGCGCGCGTGTGCGTGTGCGTATGCGTGTGCGTGTGCATGTGCGTGTGCGTGTGCCAATCAGCCTACCAACCCGCACGTCTTTGGGATGCGAGTGGAAATGGGGGCAGCTTAAGGGAAGTCATGCAGTCAGCACCCAAAACCAGGGTCTCTGGCACTGTGAGGCAGCGGTTCCACCAGCTGTGCCGTTGCCCTGCCCCGGTGCCATTGTGCTGTCTCATTGTAAAGGGAAGAATAGTGGTCTTACCATTTCTGAATTATGTCCCAGTGATTGGAAAATAGATGATCAGTTGCAGTACTTATATTTCCCTGGATTTGAACGGCATTTCTAGTGAGCATTGTGCTAATGACATAATTGAGAAAATTTCCTTAACATGAGTTTGAGTCAAGATTGTTTGGGAGAGAGAATTGTGCTTGTTAATATTCAAGTGACATGTAAATAGATTTAAAAGCAATGAATTTATGCCTCAGTACACATGGCAATGAGCACAATGTTTTCTCAGTGTGGCCTACAGCCGAAACAATACAATTGCTGAACATCTTGGCTTACTGATTACATAGAGGAGAGCTTCCAGATCAAGGTGCTTTGACAGCAGAACTTATGGGCTGCAGTGAGCTATTGTTATTTGCCCCTAGCCAATTCAGAACTTCATATTTTGCTTTTAATTTGATATTCATGTTGAATGCCTGCCTGTGCAACCAACAGCCTATGAAAGTTTCATACAGAGGTAATGAGATTTAAAACATTGCTGCACTTGCTCAAAGGGCTTTTATTGTATATGAAACACAGGCAAAAGGATTAAATGGAGACAGTATTATCACCAACGGATAGTTTCTGGTAAAGTAGGAAATATGGGTGTCTTTAAGGGCCCATTACAAATAGCAAGGCACTCAAAAGACATCCGAAATACAAATTTCAAATGTGTTCCAAATTTCTTTGTCTAGCAGCTAGACACATCTCATATAGACATCTAACACTGATCGTTGGACACTAGACACTAGACACTAGACACTAGACGCAGGAGTAGGCCATTTGGCCCTTCGAGCCAGCACCACCATTCAATGTGATCATGGCTGATCATTCTTAATCAGTACCCCATTCCTGCCTTCTCCCCAAACCCCCTGACTCCGCCATCCTTAAGAGCTCTATCTAGCTCTCGCTTGAATGCATTCAGAGAATTGGCCTCCACTGCCTTCTGAGGCAGTGAACTCCACAGATTTACAACTCTGACTGAAAAAGTTTTTCCTCATCTCCGTTCTAAATGGCCTACCCCTTATTCTTAAACTGTGGTCCCTGGTTCTGGACTCCCAACATTGGGAACATGTTTCCTGCCTCTAACGTGTCCAACCCCTTAATAATCTTATATGTTTCGATAAGATCCCCTCTCATCCTTCTAAATTCTTAACTCAAGCTCTCTACGTAGAGGGCTGGAGAACACACAATAAAGTCCAGCATGGGTGCACTTTAAGGAGAACCCTAAAGTTATCAATCCTTACAGGAAGAACAGAGATTATAGGCCTCCTATCTTCTTGGTCTTGCTATGTTTGGACTTCTTTCTCAGTTTCTGACATTTAGCCATGCACATAAAACCATGTACAGTACATTGCGATGGAATTTCTCTTCAGTCTTGACCCATCATTCTAACATATTAGTGTGAACTTAAAAGAGCAGTCTTTAATCATAGGACTGCACTCTATGGGTTAGCCATCCAAATTAATTCCACCTCTTCATTCTTGGTCCATATCTAACAGAGTCATGAAGTCATGCAGCAAGGACACAAAGCCTTTGGCCCAACTCGTCTGTGTCAACCAAAATCCCCCCATCTAAGCTAGTCCCATTTGCCCTCTAAACCTTTTTGTCTGTGTACTTGTCCAGGTGTCTTTTAAATGTTGTTATAATACATGCTGCAACGACCTCCTCTGGCAGCTCGTACCATCTAGCCACCATTCTCTAAATGAAGCAATGCTATCTCAGGTTCCTATTTAATCTCTCGCCTTAAACCTGCCCTCTGGTCATTGATTCCCATATCCTGGATAAAAGTTTGTGTATTCATCTTATCTATTTTCCTCGAGATCTTAGACACCTCTATAAGATCATCCTTAGCCATCTGCGCTCCAAGAAATAAAGTCCTAGCCTGCTCACGCTTTCCCTCTACCTCAGGCCCCCCGAGTCCTAGTAACATCTTCATAAATAAATTAGGTCATTGTTCTTCACTAGTCATCCAGATACTTTGTTAAAGTGATGAGTTTTTCTAATTCCACCATATTTTCAGGCTGTGAGTTCCAAACCCTTGGCACTTGTTGACTGGGATAACTTTGTTTCAATTCCACTCTGCTCATTTTCACAATTAACGTAGCTCTATGGCTGCTCATTACTGATCACTCTGCTAAAATAAACTGGTACTTATCCTACGCCTTGCCTAGACCTTTCCTGAACTTATGCACCTCAATGAAATACTCTCTTTTGTTTCAAACAGCACTTACCTACCTAGTCTCCCCTCAAAACTATGCTATTCTAACTATGCCAACCCACAAATTTCCTCTGCAATCTTCCTCATGCCAGGCGCCAGCTCTCGGACACCTCCTCATAACTTGACCGTGACCCCACGAGTGAACACCAGGCCACCACTTCACAAAATGCCTCCAATCGATTTTCCTCAGGCCATCTCTCCTCCACAGGCTTCAGCCTTGTATTTCCCCAACCCCATAGTGACCATTTCTATCTCCTTCCCAAAATCCACAAGACGCTGGAATAACTCAGACCTGAAGAAAGGTCTCGACCCGAAAGGTCACCCATTCCTTCTATCCAGAGATGCTGCCTGTCCCGCTGAGTTGCTCCAGCTTTGTGTCGATCTTCAGCAAGACTCCCCTGGCAGACCTATTGTCTCTGCCTGTACTACCCTCTGAACTCTTCTCCAAATACCTGAATTCTATTTTATCCCCCTAGTCAAGTCCCTTCTGACCTACATACGAGCCACCTTACAGCCTCTAACATTTCAATAACTTTCGATTCCTACGCCCACATTGCCTCATCTCTATTTTTATATCTCCATTCACCATCAGGAAGGCCTTTGAATAGAAACTCAGTCAGTTCCCCTCAACCATCACTCTACTCTGCTTGGCAGAATTTGTCCTCATCCTTAACAACTTCTCTGAATGAAGAGAGAAATCAGGAAATTATAGACAAGTTAGTCTGACATCGGTGGTGGGGAAGATGCTGGAATCAATTATAAAAGAAATTGCGGAGCATTTGGATAGCAGTAACAGGAACGTTCCGAGTCAACATGGATTTCATGGAAAGGGGAAATCATGCTTGACTAATCTTCTGGAATTTTTTGAGGATGTAACTAGGAAAATGGACAGGGGAGAGTCAGTGGATGTAGTGTACCTGGACTTTCAGAAAGCCTTCAACAAGGTCCCACATGGGAGATTAGTGAACAAAATTAGAGCACATGGTATTGGGGGTAGGGTATTGACATGGAAAGAAAATTGGTTGGCAGACAGGAAACAAAGAATAGGGATAAATGGGTCCCTTTCAGAATGCAGGCAGTTACTAGTGGGGTAGCGCAGCTATTTACAATATATATTAATGACTTGGATGAATGGATTAAAAGTAACATTAGCACATTTGCAGATGACACAAAGATGTGTGGTAGTGTGAACTGTGAGGAAGATGCTATGAGGTTGAAGGGTGACTTGGACAGGTTGTGTGAGTGGGCAGATGCATGGCAGATGCAGTTTAATGTGGATAAATGTGAGGTTATCGACTTTGATGGTAAGAACAGGAAGGCAGATTATTATCTGAATTGTATCAAGTTAGGAAAGGGGATGTACAACGAGATCTGGGTGTCCTAGTTCATCAGTCACAAAGGAAGCATGCAGGTGCAGCAGGCAGTGAAGAAAGCCAATGGCATGTTGGCCTTCATAACAAGAGGAGTTGAGTATAGAAGCAAAGAGGCCCTTCGGCAGTTGCACAGGACCCTAGTGAGACCATTCCTGGAGTATTGTGTGCAGTTTTAGTCTCCAAACTTGAGGAAGGACATTCTTGCTATTGAGGGAGTGCAGTGTGGGTTCACGAGGTTAATTCTCTGAATGGCGGAACTGTCGTACGTTGAAAGACTGGAGCGACTAGGCTTGTATACTCTGGAATTTAGGATGAGAGGGGATCTTATTGAAACACATAAGATTATGAAGGGATTGGACATGCTAGAGGCAGGAAACATGTTACCGATGTTGGGGGAGTCCCGAACCAGGGGCCACAGTTTAAGAATAAAGGGTAGGCCATTTAGAACAGAGATGAGGAAAAACTTTTTCACTCAGAGTTGGGAAGCTGTGGAATTCTCTGCCTGAAGGCAGTGGAGGCCAATTCTCTGAATGCTTTCAAGAGAGAGTTAGATAGAGCTCTTAATGATAGCAGAGTCAGGGGATATGTGGAGAAGGCAGGAATGGGGTACTGATTGTGGATGATCAGCCATGATCATGGTGAATGAAGGGCCGAATGGCCTACTCCAGCACCCATCGTCTATAGATGCCTCTCACAAGGGAACCATTGTGTGGGCCCCAACTACACCTGCTGTTTTATTGATTGTGTGTCCTCAAATTCACTTGGACTATCTCTTTCACCTCTCTCCCCATTCTCGATTTCTCTGTCTCCATCACAGGGGAATATTGAATGATGCCCACGACAAACCCACCTGTCACTACACCTCCACTAACTATCACTTCCATACAGGGACCTCAGCAATCCTTCCAGATGACAAAAGTTGAAGTGCACCTCTTCTCACCTCATCTACTGCATTAGCAGCTCCCAATGTGGCCTTCTTTACAAGAAGCATAGATTAGGTCTAGGTTTAGGTTTATTATTGTCACATATACTGAGGCACAGTGAAAAGCTTTGTTTTACATGCTATCCAAACAGATCAGATATACGGTCACAGTGGTGCAGCGGTAGAGTTGCTGCCTTACAGCGAATGCAGCGCCGGAGACCCGGGTTTGATCCCAACTACGGGTGCTGTCTGTATGGAGTTTGTACGTTCTCCCCATGGCCTGCGTGGGTTTTTTCCGAGATCTTCAGTTTCCTCCCACACTCCAAAGACGTTCAGGTTTGTAGGTTAATTGGCTTGGTAAATGTAAAAATTGTCCCTAGTGGGTATAGGATAATGTTAAAGTGCGGGGACCCGGTGGGCTGAAAGGGCCTGTTTCCGCGCTGTATCTCCAAACTAAACTATATACCATACGTTGAGACAATCAGATCAAACAAGTACAATCAATATAAGGGGAAGATACAGTGTGCAGAATATAGTTTGGGAACTTTTTTGCCAAACAGTTTTGTCCGCCAAGGCCTGCTGAATCTCCCGGCTGATAATCAGTTTAACTTCCCTTTCTATTTCCATACCAACCTTTCTGTCCTGGTCCACCTCCATTTCTGGCCATATGCAAACTGGAGAAACAGCTCCTTTAATTGGGTAGCTTGCCATCCAACGATCTGAACCATTTAATTCTCCAATTTCTTTCTTCTGCTCTCCCTCTTCCTACCCTGGCACTCCCCTATTTCTCCCACCATCTCTCTCCACCTCAGTCACACTACTCCTTTTCCTTCCTCCACATGCTCATCTCCCCATCCCAGATTTCCTATTGATCCCCGTCCTTCTTCTCCCCATCCTTTCCATTCATCTCCCACACTCCGGCTTTCCAAGTCACTCCTCTTCTCTCCTTATCTGACATCCTTTTATCTCCTTTTCTTCTCTACACTTTGACACTTACTTCATCCATCTGCCCAACACCCCACCTCCCTCTACCACCTGTATCTAAATATCACTTGCCAAGCTTTGCTTCACCCCACCTCCCTTTTTCAGATAACATAGAAACATAGAAACATAGATGCAGGAGGCCATTTGGGGCTCTGAGCCAGCACCACCATTCATTGTGATCATGGCTGATCATCCACAATCAGTAACCTGTGCCTGCCTTCTCCCCATATCCCTTGATTCCACTAACCCCTAGAGCTCCATCTAACTCTTTTAAATTCATCCAGTGAATCGGCCTCCACTGCCTTCTGTGGCAAAGAATTCGAAGGGCCGAATGGCCTCCTCCTGCACCTATTGTCTATTGTCTAATTCCACAAATTCACAACTCTCTGGGTGAAAAAGTTTCTTCTCACCTCAGTTTTAAATGGGCTCCCCTTTATTCCACAGGCGCAGCCACGTCCCTCCGACACCGGTGAACATCCAGGGAATGGACATCGGGAGAGTGGACTCTTATAAGTAGATGGGTGTTTACCTTAATAAACTGGACCGAAAATATCAATGCACTGTACAAAAAGGGCCAGAGCAGACTTTACCTGCTAAAGAGACTCAGGTCCTTTGGAGTGCGGGGGGCACTCCTAAGGACCTTCTACAACACTGTGGTGGCATCAGCCATTTTCTATGGAGTGGTCTGCTGGAGCTGCAGCACTCAGCAGCGGAGGGGAAGAGACTTGACAAGCTGATCAGGAAAGCCAACTCTGTCCTGGGTTGCCCCCTTGATTCAGTACAGGCGGTGGGAGAGAGGAGGATGATGGTAAAGATAACATCGCTGCTGGACAACGACTCCCACTTATGCAGGAGACTGTCACTGCACCGAGTAGCTCCTTCAGTGACAGACTCCTTCACCCCAAGTGCGTGAAGGAGATATCAGAGGTCCTTCCTTCCCGCTGCTGCGAAACTGCACAACCAGCGCTACTCCCAGCAGACCAGTCAACAGACCAGTTAACAGTAACAGTAAAAAAAAAACACAGTAAATGACAATTATCGTTATCTTTATTTTTATTTATAATAGATGTCTCTTGTTATCCACTTTGCTGCTGCAACACTGCAAATTTCCGCGGTGTGGGACAAATAAAGGAATATATTATAATTATTATTCTTAGACTGTGGCAACATTGGGAACGTTTTTGCTGCATCTAGCTTGTCCAGTCCTTTTATAATTTTATACGTCTCTATAAGATCACCTATCATTCTTCTAAGCTCCAGTGAATACAAGCCCATTCTTTCAAATCTTCCCTCCAGCGACAGTCCCTCCATCCCAGGAATTAATCTTGTGAACCTACGCTGCACTGCCTCAATAGGAAGGACGTCCTTCCTCAAATTAGGAGACCAAAACTGCACACGATACACCAGATGTGGAGTCACCAGGGCCCTATACAACTGCAGAAGGACCTCCTTGCTCCTATACTCAAATCATCTAGTTATGAAGGCCAACATGCCATTGGCTTTCTTCACTGCCTGCTGTACCTGCACGCTTCCTTTCAGTGACTGGTGTACACCAAGTACTCGTTGCACTTCCACTTTACCCAATCTAACACCATCGAGATAATAATCTGCCCTCTTGTTCTTGCCGCCAAAGTGGATAACCTCACATTTATCTACATTATATTGCATCTGCCATGCATCTGTCCCCTCACTCAACCTGTCCAAGTCACCCTGCAACCTCCTAACATCCACTTCACAGTTCACACTGCCACCCAGCTTTGCGTCATCAGCAAACTAGCTCGTATTACTTCTAATTCCATCATCCAAAACATTAATATATATTGTAAATAGTTGCGGCCCCAACACCGAGCCTTGTGGTACTCCACTCGCCATTGCCTGCCATTCTGAAAAGGACCCGTTTTGTTACTACTCTTTGCTTTCTGTCAGCCAACAAATTCTCTATCCATGTCAATACCACACCTGCAATACCATGTGCTCTAATTTTGCTCACCAACCCCCGTGTGGGATCTTATCAAAGGCTTTCTGAAAGTTTAGATACACTACATCCACTGGCTCTCCTTCATCCATTTTACTTGTCACATCCTCAAAAAATTCCAGGAAATTAGTCAAGCAGGATTTCCCCTTCATAAATCCATGCTGACTTGGACCAATCCTTTTACTGCTATCCAAATGTGCCATTATTACCTCTTTAATAATTGACTCCAGCATCTTCCCCACCACTGATGTCAGGCTAACTGGTCTATAATTCCCCATTTTCTCTCTTGCTCCTTTCTTGAAAAGTGGGATAACATTAGCTACCCTCCAATCCACAGGAACTGATCCTGAATCTATTGAACATTGGAAAATTATCACCAATGCATCCACAATTTCTAGAGCCACCTCCTTGAGTACCCTGGGATGCAGACCATCAGGCCCTGGGGATTTATCAGCCTTCAGTCCCATCAGCCTACCCAATACTATTTCTCACCTTATGTAAATTTCTATCAGTTCCTCTATCTCCCTAGATCCTCTGTCCTCTAGTACATCTGGGAGATTGTTTGTGTCTTCCTTTGTGAAGACAGATCTGAAGTACCTGTTCAACTCTTTCGCCATTTCCTTGTTCCCCATAATAATTTGACCTGTTTCTGCCTTCAAGGGACCCACATTTGTCTTTACTAATCTTTTTCTCTTAACATACCTAAAGCTTTTACTGTCCTTCTTTATATTCTTGGCCAGCTTCGCTTCGTATCTCATCTCTTCAGCCGCTATTGCCCTTTTTTGCTACCTTCTGTTGTTCTTTGAAAGTTGCCCAATCCTCTGGCTTCCCACTACTTTTTGCTATGTTATACATCTCTTCTTTTAGTTTTATTCCATCTCTAACTTCGGTCCCGACAGCTTCCAAGTGGGTGAACCTGTTTTCAAGAGGTACAACCCCCAGGGTCTCTTGTACTCCAAGCTTCCCTCAACTTCCTCACCATCACCCACCTTCTTTCTTCCATTACCTTCAGTGTAACAATCTCACTGAAGGTCTTGTCCAGGAACATCTCATTTACTCAGATGATCCTGAGGTCATCCAGTTGGCTCTCTAGTTCCCTAACACAGTCCTTCAGGAGCTGAACCTAGACACACTTACCACATGTTTTGCAGCCAGAAGCACCATCGGTGTCCCTGACCTCCCACATCCTGCAAACATCACACTGAATCAGCTTATCTGTCATTTCCTTGTATCATCATATCATATCATATCATATATATACAGCCGGAAACAGGCCTTTTCGGCCCACCAAGTCCGTGCCGCCCAGCGATCCCCGTACATTAACACTATCCTACACCCACTAGGGACAATTTTTACATTTACCCAGCCAATTAACCTACATACCTGTACGTCTTTGGAGGTACTCACTCTCTCCAACTTTTGGTGTGGCCTCCACTCGCCTCCACTGGCCTCCACTGGCCTCCACTGGCCTCCACTGGCCTCCACTGGCCTCCACTGGCCTCCACTGGCCTCCACTGGCCTCCACTGGCCTCCACTGGCCTCCACTCGCAGCCAAAGAAAGACTCGCAGCCAAAGACTCACCCTTTTCTCAACAAGACCACTCCCCTGAGAGCAAGCCTTGCTTACTGTTAAATTGACTAATTGATTAATTAGCTAACTTACCAATTCCTAATTTAATTGTTCAGTCAATCCCCAAACTCCTTCAGGAGCCGCTCCTCTGACCAACTTGAAGGGTTCCAACCTGCAACTTTCTCTGTCCATTTACTCCACAGATGCTGCTTGACCCTCTGAGCTCCCCAGCATTTTGTTTTCTGCTCATGATTCCAGCCTCTGCCATTCATTGTGTCTTCACACAATCATAATTTTCCTGTATATCTGAAGGTCGTTGCCAGAGCAAATCAGATGCAACCACTCCTTTTAGACATGTAGATATTTAGGCAATTAAATGGGCAAGGCATAGAAGGATATGGATCTATCGCAGTGAAATGTAATTTGTTTAGATAGGCAAAAAGTCAACATGGACATGATGGGCTAAAGGGCCCATTGCTGTACTGAACAACTCTTAGCCTCTAGCTTGGTGGCCAGAACAGTATATGTTATTCCAACTGTGGCTTAAAAGGTATTTTATACAGTTCTATGAAAATTATTGCTTTTATATTATGTGCCTTGGCCAATAAATATAACTTTTCCATATGAATGATTGGAGACTAACAAAAAAAATCAAGTCGCCATGTCATCAGAGAGTCCAACAGCATAGAAATAGATCCTTTGGCGCTCCAGAGCAGGAGTAATATACAGTGGCCTATTAACCCACCAACACGCAGGTCTTTTGGATGTGGCAGGAAAATGGAACACTTGCGGAAACCCATGGAGTCATCATGGAATGTTCAAACTCCAAGCAGCCAACACGCCAAAGATGCACAGGTATGTAGATAAATTGGCTTGGTAAAAATGTAAATACTGTCCCTAGTGTGTGTAGGATAGTGTTAATATGTAGGGATCGCTGGTTGGCACGGACCCGGTGGGCTAACGAGCCTGTTTCCATCCTATATCATTAAACTAAACTAAAATAAACTGGAGGTTGGGATCAAGCATGGATCACTGGAGCTGTGTGGCAGCAACTCTACCAATTGCACCATTGTGCTGCCCTGTTAAAAAGTAGCTAGACTGAGAAAGGCTTTCATTCACTTCCGTTTTGGTAGGAAACTGGGCATTTGTGATTTGTTATCCATCTGCGCGGAGTTTCTGCGAAATCCCCGTAATAATAATAACAATAATTATGTCCTCAGAAAGCACACAAGCGCTTAAATCAACAGTACAAAGATTTGAAAACATAAATTGGGGACAAGTTATGGGATGAAAGTTCATGAGAATCTTTAATCATCCTTGCTGTGCAACAGCATGGAAGAAAATGTAATTTATAGATACCGCTATATCATAGTTTCAAAACACACCCAGCGGACTCAGCAGAGTGTCAGCAACTTGGTAAAGGAAACCAATTTAATTTTAAAGTAAGATGTTCGTGCTGCCTGATAATTGAGGTAATAACAGAAATTACCAGTTATGTGGCACTAGCTGAATCAATTTGTGTCTCCTGGGCTGCTGTCACCTCCTCAAAAGGCTCATGTTTGTAAGACATGACATGACCTGCCATGTACAAAGCCATGCTGACTGTCTCTAATTACCCCATTCTCTTCCAAATGAGAGTAAATCCTAGCCCGAAGAATCACTCCAATATTTTACTATCAATGATGTGAGGATCACCAGCCTATAGTTTCCTGGACTAAGCCTATTTTCCTTTTTAAACAAAGGAACAACATTGGTTACTCTCCTGTCCTCCAGCACCTCGTCTGAGTCTAGAGAAGGTACGCTCTCCATCTCCTGGATAACTTCCGGTTCCCAGGCCCCCACTCCCTCATTTTCACCATGGATGTCCAGTCACTCTACACTTCCATCCCCCACAAGGATGGTCTCGAAGCCCTCCGTTTCTTCCTCGACCGTAGAACCAGCCAATCCCCATCGACCAACACTCTCCTCCGCCTAGCAGAGCTGGTTCTTACCCTCAACAACTTCTCCTTTGACTCCTCCCACTTCCTCCAAACCAGAGGCGTAGCTATGGGCACTCGCATGGGCCCTAGCTACGCCTGCCTCTTTGTCGGGTACGTCGAACAATCCCTGTTCCAGACGTACACTGGCCCCATCCCCGAACTCTACCTCCGCTACATCGACGACTGCATTGGTGCTACCTCTTGCACCCATGCAGAACTCACTGACTTTATACACTTCACCTCCAATTTCCATCCTGCCCTTAAATATACCTGGACTATCTCTGACATCTCCCTCCCGTTTCTGGACCTCACCATCTCCATCACAGGAGAAAAATTAGTGACGGACATTTATTACAAGCCCACCGACTCGCACAGCTATCTGGACTACACTTCTTCCCACCCGGTCCCCTGCAAAAAGTCTATCCCCTACTCCCAATTCCTCCGTCTACGCCGCATCTGTGCCCGGGATGAGGTGTTTCAGACTAGGGCTTCCGAGATGTCCTCGTTTTTCAGAAAACGGGGCTTCCCCTCCTCCATTATAGATGAGGCTCTCACTAGGGTCTCTTCTACATCCCGCAGCTCCGCTCTTGCTCCCCATCCCCCCACTCGCAACAAGGACAGGATCCCCCTCGTTCTCACCTTCCACCCCACCAGCCAGCGGATCCAACATATCATCCACCAACATTTCCGTCACCTACAACAGGACCCCACCACTGGCCATATCTTCCCATCCCCTCCCCTCTCTGCATTCCGCAGAGACCGTTCCCTCCGCAACTCCCTGGTCCACTCGTCCCTTCCTACCCAAACCACCCTAACCCCGGGCACTTTCCCTTGCAACCGCACGAGATGCAACACCTGTCCCTTTACCTCCCCCCTCAACTCCATCAAAGGACCCAAACATTCTTTCCAGGTGAGACAGAGGTTCACCTGCACCTCCTCCAACCTCATCTATTGCATCCGCTGCTCTAGATGTCAACTCATCTATATCGGCGAAACCAAGCGCAGGCTCGGCGATCGCTTCGCTGAACACCTGCGCTCGGTCCGCATTAACGCCACTGATCTCCCGGTGGCCCAGCACTTCAACTCCCCCTCCCATTCCCAGTCTGACCTCTCTGTCATGGGCCTCCTCCAGTGCCATAGTGAGGCCCGCCGGAAATTGGAGGAGCAGCACCTCATATTTCGCCTGGGCAGTTTGCGGCCCGGTGGTATGAACGTTGACTTCTCCAACTTCAGATAGCTCCTCTGTCCCTCCCTTCCCCTCCTCCTTCCCAGATCTCCCTCTATCTTCCTGTCTCCACCTATATCCTTCCTTTGTCCCACCCCCGACATCAGTCTGAAGAAGGGTCTCGACCCGAAACGTCACCCATCCCTTCTCTCCCGAGATGCTGCCTGACCTGCTGAGTTACTCCAGCATTTTGTGAATAAATCGATTTGTACCAGCATCTGCAGTTATTTTCTTATACAAAGATCTTTATTATGGTCTCAGCAATCTCATCTGTTGCCTCTCTCAATAACTAAGGTTTGATCCCATCAGTCTCTGGGGCTTATCCACCTTAATGCTCTTCATGAGACAAACCCACCTCCTGCTTGATCTCAAAATCCCCTAGTATACCAGTATATCACACACTGATCTCAAAATCCCTTCATTGTGGTGCTTCAGTAATATGTATATCACATATTTGGATTAATTTTGATTTCTCATTTTGTTTCATGCAAACTGTTCCCATGACATACCTTTTCAGAATCAGTAGAATCAGAATCAGAGTAGCTTTTATTGTCATCCAAAAAAAACAAGTCCTTTGGACGAAATTCCATTACCCACAGTCCAATAATAAGAAGAAATAAAAATAAAGCAATAACACACACAATCACAAACCAACACACAAAAAAAAAAAAAGAAACATCCATAATTATATAGAAGGAAAAGAATCCATAACTGTCTTTTGGAACTTGGAACTTGGAGCTCATCATGTCCCTATGAAAATCCTCTTGGTTTTAAAGCACTCAGCTGACCAGCTTTGGTCAGATGATCCCAACCTCCATTATTCCTTCAACCTTTGGTGGTTCAAAATCAAATGCTTTCAACAGCATTTTACTGCACTATTTCTCAAGCAATGCATTCTCTCGCTGTTTCAGATGGTTATGAACAATTATATTTACTTTAAGGCTGTCACCCTTTTAAGGATTGTGACAGATGACTAACTACTCTCAGGGCTGCAACATTGTGTGAAGACAGTCCGTGAAGAGCCCTTGGAAAAATGACACATGCTCTGATCTTCTACTTTCTCATATGTATAAATGACCACATTCTGCAATGGTCTTTGCTTGAGATGAAGAACCTACTCAGCATTCGCATTACACATTATCTTTACTTATTCATGTTAACTGTGACGTAACCATATTGACTAGTAGGACTGGATGTTACAATCCCTGGGGTTTGCACTACAATTGACTAGTGTTGTTCTTGGGGATGAACACTAGGTGCTACCATTCAGACACATCTTCAGTTGTGTACCTTAACGTCACTCGGTGTTTCGGCCTTTTATCACAAGACACCCTCAGTCGAGGCAGGCCCACCAGATCAGACCTGGGTGTGTGTCTTATGGTTAGCCTCTAGATGGTCACGTGGCAGCCCAGACAGCATCTCTTCTTTTCAGCCACAGCCAGTGACTGCTCCATTCGGCGGCATTGGCAAGTTCTTTGATTGCCCTCCTTTGGGCCAGATATTACTCATACTCTGTTTCTGACTAAAATGTAATCGGTAGTTACGAGCCATTTGTCCCATGCCCATTTATCAATGAAACAGGTTACGAGTTGCAATTTCTAACAAGCCCATGTGTTGTCAGAGTATTAAAATAGTTCCTCAAAGAAAATTAATGTCACTAAAAGTCTACAGAAAAGTTGAAAAGGAGCTTTCCACTTCTCCTGTCTGAACACAACAAGTCTTGGTACATTATGCTTTCATTAAGCAGATATTCTGCAAATACAGATCCTCAAAGGCTCATGAGGTCATTAACATTGCATCTAGCAAAGATTATCCAGGAAAAAAACAAGGATTCACTAACCTGTCTTCATCAAAGGGTCATTGGTGGTAAGATTCAACAAGTTCCTGGCTGTGCATATCTCTGAAAAACAGTCCTGGACCTAACACATTGATGCAATCACAAAGAAAGGCCATCAATGCCTTGGAAGATTGAGGAGATTCGGTAGGTCAACAATTACGTTCTAGAATTTCTACAAATGTATTCGAAAGTGCATATTGACTAATTACATCACAGCCGAGTTTGGCAACTCAAATGCCCAGGAATGAAGGAGATTACAAAAAGTGGTGGACATTGTCCGGTATATCAGTAGAACTGACCTCCCCACCATCGAAGGGATCGGTAGGAGGTGATTCTTCAAAAAGGTAGCCAGCATTTCAAGGACCCATCAATAAAATGACCATACTCTCATTTTATTCCAGCCATCAGGAAGATGGTAAACCGTGATCTCCAGGTTCAGGAATAGTTTCTTCCCAACAACCATCAGGCTACTGAACACTACAAATTCCACCTAAACTCTGAACTACGAACCCTTGGTTGTACCTGGGACGTCGGGCTTGTTTTGTTTTGCTCTTTACTGGGTTTTTAAACTTTTTTTGTTTGTATATTATGTTATCTATTGGATAGAGTGTTTACAAATATGTTGTGCCGCTGCAAGTACGAATTTCATTGTTCCATCTCGAAACAAATGACAATTTTTTGTTTTTGTTTTAGAGATACAGCGTGGAAACAGGCCTTTCAGCCCACTGAGTCTATGCCGCCAGCGAGCACATATACACTAGTTCCATCTTACACAGCAGGAACAATTGACAGAAATGTATTTGCCCACAAACTTGCATGTCACAGGGAGAATGTATAAATGATGTACAGACAGCACTCATGGTCAGGATCGAACCTGAGTCTCTGGTGCTGTAAGGCACCAACTCTATCGCTGCGCCACCGTGCCACTCTAAACTCTTGACTCTTAAAAATATCATGCACACCATTATATCTGTATTCTTTTTACATTTTGATAGACCTACAGTGTAATTCCAGTATTTTAAATCATTTATGATTGAAAAAGGTGTTACATAAAACATTTCCATTACTTCTGCCTCCAGGTCCTTTTTGTTCGATGTAGGTGACCAGTTGCCATTTCAAATTAAGATTAAAAGAAAACTCCAGATAAGTTTCTCATAAAGTATATATTAGTCCCTCAGGTCTCACATTTGCAAGTTCTGGAATGTCTTGTACACATGCAGTTCAATCCTTTGGATTTTTTAAAAGCCTAGACGTAAATTAAACAGCATTGCCTTGTTAAATAAAAATAAATTGTGCAGAGTGATATCTTGATGTAGAAGAAACTGCAATCTAAATTCTTAATTTTCAAAGATCAAAATAATTAAATTGGGTGAGATGAACATCAGAACATTCAATGACATCTGATGAAATGCATCAGTTAACGGATACAGCAAAAATTATATTTTGGAATGTAGAAGTTACTGTCTGTGTGGACCCCCAGGAGACATTAAATAATAGTCCATTTCAAATTTAACTCCAATTGCAACTTCTTCAAGGGTGATTCACCTGTAGTAGTTTTCTGAATTTGGAGTTTAAACATGGTGTGACTTAATTTCAAGCTGAAATATGCCCCCTCGTATAACATATGAGGAATAGCATATTAATATGTTAAAAATCGCAGGAGCCCTGGCTGGGATTAATGAATCATTATCAGACTCAGGTGAGGTGCCGGGAGACTGGATGGTGGCTAATATTGTGCCTCAATTTAAAAAGGCTACAAGTAAAAGCCTGAGAATAATAGACCCATCAGCTTAACATCTGTGGCACTGGAGGGATAAGGTATATATCCATTTGGACAAACGGGCTGATTAGAGATAGCATGGTTTTGTACGTAGAAAATCATGACTTATGAATCTGATTGAGTTTTTTTAAGAAGTAACCAAAAAGGTTTAATTTAGTTTAGTTTAGTTTAGTTTAGAGATACCATGCAGAAACAGGCCCTTCAGCACCGAGTCCGTACCGACCAGTGATCCCCACACACAAACACTATTCTACACACACGGGACAATTTACACTTATACCAAGCCAATTACCCTACAAACCTGTACGTCTTTGGAATGTGGGAGAAAACCGAAGATCTTGGAGAAAACCCACATGGTCATGGGGAGAATGTACCAACTCCGTACAGACAGCACCCATAGACAGGATCGAACCCGGGTCTCTGGAACTTCAATCACTGTAAGGTTGATGAGGCAAAGGCCATAGACATTGTCTATGTGGACCAGCAAGGCATTTGATAAGGATGCTCTGGAAGGTTAGATCACACGTTATCCAGGGAGAGCTGGCCGACAGGATAGAAAATTGACTTGATGAAAGGAAGCAGAGGTGATGGTGTTTTTCAGAATGGAGGCCTCAGGGATCGGAGCTTGGCCCATTGCTGTTTGTGGTCTATAGCAATGATCTTTATGAGAATGTATAAGGCATGATTAGCAAGTTTGCAGATGACACTAAAGTGGGTGATATCATAGATAGCAAAGCTGATTACCAAAAATTACAGCAGGATCTTGATTAGTGGGCAAGTGGGCTGAGGAATGGTTAATGGAGTTTAATGTAGATAAGAGTGAGGTGTTGCATTTTAGAAGTGAAACTAGGGCAGGACCTAAATAGTGAATGGCTGGGTTCTGGGGAGTGTTGTACAGCAAAGGAGCTAGGAGTGCAGCAAAAAAGTTCCTTAAAAGTTGTATTGCAGGTAGATAGGGTGGTCAAGAAGCATTTGGGTACATTGGTCTTAATCAGGCATCTATTGAAGTTGGGATGTTATGTCACAGTTGCACAAGATGTTGGTGAGGCTGCATTTACAGTAGCATTTTCCGTATTGGTCACCCTGCTTTTGAAAGGTTGTTGTTAAGATGGAAAGAGTGCAGAGAAGATTCACTAGGATGCTGACAGGACTTGAGCCTGAGCTACAGGGAGAGGTTGGGCAGGCTTGGATTTTATTCCTTGGTCGCAAGAGGCTGCGGTGCGATTTAAAAGAAGTGTACAAAATCATGAGGTGAATTGGCAGGGTGATTGCACAGTCTTTTGCCCATAGTAGGGGAATCAAGAACTAATGAACTAGGATTAAGATGAGAGGTGAAAGATTTAATAGGAATCTGAGGAGAATTTATTTGATAGATGGAATTAGCTGCCTGGGGTGATAATTGAGGCAGGTAGTATAAACAACATTTAAAAGACATTTGAACTATTACGTGGATAGGAAAGATCCAGACGGATATGGACCAAACATGGGCAGGTGGGACTAACAAAGATGGGACATCTTGGTTGGCATGGGCAGGTTTGACCAAAGGGCCTGTTTCCATGCTGTATGACTCGATGACTCTATTCGTGTAGGAGCCATTTTGCGTTTATTAGTTATTTTAGTATATTATATTATTTTGTATCCTGCTGTATTATTTTGGACACTAAAAGGTGAATACTATGCTTATGTATATGGGCTGGGCAGAGCCAGAGAGCTTCCAGCTACGATGTATTTGTTCAGTTCACGCAAAGAAGCGGCTGATAGAAGATCAGCCAGAAGAAGCTGCCGAAAAAATCGGCTTAAAGAACCTGCTGAGAGAAGATCAGCAAGAAATATCTGCTGGAGAAAAGATCTGGCAGTTTATATAAGTCACGTTGGATATGGTAGGACATTAGATTTTTAACAAACTAATCAATAACAAATCGATGACAAGAGATATGCCAATATGTTATATTGCAACTTCAAATAAATGACTAACTTCAAATGAAATGTTGTGGAGATCTCTGTTGTTGATTATTTGCGTCAAGAAAATATCATTCTAACTATCCTACGTCAATGACAGCTTTGGGGCTTGGTAAGAAAGACGAGAAGCTGGCCGTAATACTTTGTTTATTCTATGCTTTAACTCAACTGCAAATACCTAAGTATAGAGAAAATGTTTTCTTTTAGTCAATCATGAACTGGGCATTATAATTATAAGGTACATTGTGCTCTTGTTTCTCATTTTCTTTTTTCTGTCAGCAACAGTATCATTATTTCCTGGCTTCCATGTTTCCATGTGTGTATATATAAAATTTAAGCCTCAACATGAATCTGTTTTGCATGACATTCATGCAAAAACATATCATATAATCAATAAGGCAGATGTTCACTTGCACCTCCTCCAACCTCATCTACTATATCTGCTGTTCCAAGCGCAGGCTCGCCGATTGTTTCACCGAACACCTCCGCTCAGTCCGCCTATACCTACCTGATCTCCTGGTTGCTCAGCACTTTAACTCCCACTCCCATTCCCAATCTGACCTTTCTGTCCTGGGCCTCCTCCATTGTCAGAGTGAGGCCCAGTGCAAATTGGAGGAACAGCACCTCATATTTTGCTTGGGTAGAATGTTCATACCCCAGTGGTATGAACATTGGCTTCTCTAACTTCAAGTAGCCCTTGCTTTCCCTCTCTGTCCATCCCCTCCCTCTTCCCAGTTCTCCCACCTGTTTTACTGTCTCTGACTACATTTTACCTCTGTACCGCACACTGCCCTGGATATCAGTCTGAAGAAGGGTCTCAACCCGAAACGTCACCCATTCCTTCTCTCCAGAGATGCTGCCTGTCCCATTGAGTTACTCCAGCATTTTGTATTTACCTTCATATAATCAAAGTATCTCATGCACGTGAGGAAGTGACAATTCTTGTTTATGTTTCGCAAGTTTTTTTTCACCAGGATGAAACTGCTGTGAAACGTTCTCATGTCTCTGATAAAGGCAACCTGAGGGATTACTGAAGTACAGGCTCCTTTTTTCATACTTTTGCTGTGCTGTATGGATCAGCTTGTAAGCTGTAATGTTGCAGAAAAAATGGGTAGACATTCAAGAAGCCGTGTCTCTGCTATTCTGCACAATTCCAATGGATCAATGCTTGCACACATAAAGCTGCAATTGAGGAGTAAATGATGCGCAGATGGTTTGATAACACATCTTGCATCTTTTTTCTTTCCATTCGACTGACAACAATTTCAACAAATTGTTCTGAAAATTGAGCATTAAGTGTAGCCTCCCAGTACCTTTGACTTCAAACTTATTTTTGAAACAGAGAGAAGTTTTACCTTATTGTGGTTTATGGGAGATTTTGTCAGAAATGTTAAGTATTTTTAGCTGCATTGTTTGGGTCAGGAAGGTTTCTGGCAAATGGTTGATGCGATTGAGGCTGGACTTTCACCTGGTATACAGACAGAGAACTGATACTGTGGATTGGCTTCATGTTATAGAAATGGCCCAATTTCCCCTTCTTACTCTTCAAAGTGAAAAGATGATGCAGCTTGGCTTGGCTTTGTTGTCGCAAATTTGCCACTTGGAGTCAAGTATTATTACAAACATACAGGAGAGAGTTTCTCAAAACAAGATTCTCTCAATGCTAATGTGGTTGTGCATTGCTATACATGTGTGGAAGAAATTAATTTAGAAGGAAATTAAAGGAAAATGAAAAGCAACAGACTTCGGCAGGTTTGCTTCAAGAGACTTTATTGCATGATATCATGGAGAGATGGTGGCAGTAAACTGCACACCAGTTCTCTGACTTCACAGCAGAATTAGTTATACTGTGCAGTAAACAACTTTTGTTTTTTGTTAGATTAAACATTATGAAAATATACTATCTACTACATGGGTACCAATTATTTCAATAGTCATAACATCCTTTTATATTTATGTCAATTTTATTCAACAATAGATGCTTAATACAAATCAAACACAATACAAGGGCATTTTGACATTATTAGACAATAGACAATAGACAATATGTGCAGGAGTAGGCCATTCGGCCCTTCGAGCCAGCACTGCCATTCAATGTGATCATGGCTGATCATTCACAATCAGTACCCCGTTCCTGCCTTCTCCTCATACCCCCTGACCACTATCTTTAAGAGCTCTATCTAGCTCTCTCATGAAAGCATCCAGAGAATTGGCCTCCACTGCCTTCTGAGGCAGAGAATTCCACAGATTTACAACTCTCTGACTGAAAGAGTTTTTCTTCATCTCCGTTCTAAATGTCCTACCCCTTATTCTTAAACTGTGGACCTGATTCTGGACTCCCCCAACATTGGAACATGTTTCCTGCCTCTAATGTGTCCAATCCCTTAATAATCTTACATGTTTCAATAAGATCCCATCTCATCCTTCTAAATTCCAGCATATACAAGCCTAGTCACTCCAGTCTTTCAACATACGACAGTCCTGCCATTCCGGGAATTAACCTAGTGAGCCTACACTGCACGCCCTCAATAGCAAGAATATCCTTGCCCAAATTTGGAGACCAAAACTGCACACAGTACTCCAGGTGCGGTCTCACTAGGGCCCTGTACAACTGCAGCAGGACCTCTTTGCTCCTATACTCAACTGCTCTTGTCATAAAGGCCAACATGCTATTAGCTTTCTTCACTGCCTGCTGTACCTGCATGCTCACTTTAAGTGACAGATGAACAAGGACACCCAGATTTCTTTGCACTTCCCCATTTCCTAACTTGACACCATTCAGATAATAATCTTCCTTCCTGTTCTTTCCACCAAAGTGGATAACCTCACATTTATCCACATTAAACTGCATCTGCCATGCATCTGCCCACTCACATAACCTGTCCAAGACACCCTGCATCCTCATAGCATCCTCCTCACAGTTCATACTGCCACCCAGCTTTGTGTCATCCGCATATTTGCTAATTGTATATTGTAAATAGCTGCGGTCCCAGCACCGAGCCTTGCGCTACCCCACTAGTCACTGCCTGCCATTCTGAAAGGGACCCGTTAATCCCTTCTCTTTGTTTCCTGTCTGCCAACCAATTTTCTATCCATGTCAGCACCCGACCCCCAATATCATGTGCTCTAATCTTGTTCACTAATCTCCTATGTGGGACCTTATCAAAGGCTTTCTGAAAGTCCACGTACACTACATCCAATGGCTCTCCCTTGTCCATTTTCCTAGTTATATCTTCAAAAAATTCCAGAAGATTAGTCAAGCATGATTTCCCCTTCGTAAATCCATGCTGACTCGGAACGATCATATTACCACTATCCAAATGTTCCGCAATTTCTTCTTTTATAATTGATTCCAGCATCTTCCCCACCACTGATGTCAGGCTAACTGGTCTATAATTTCCTGTTTTCTCTCTCCCTCCTTTCTTAAAAAGTGGGATAACATTAGCTTCCCTCCAATCCACAGGAACTGATACCGAATCTATAGAACATTGGTAAATGATCACCAATGCGTCCACGATTTCTAGAGCCACTTCCTTAAGTACCCTGGGATGCAGACCATCAGGCCCTGGGGATTTATCAGCCTTCAGTCCCATCAGTCCACCCAACACCATTTCCTGCCTAATGCGAATTTCCTTCAGTTCCTCCGTCACCTTTGTCCACTAGTACATCTGGGAGATTGTTGGTGTCTTCCTTTGTGAAGACAGATCCAATGTACCTGTTCAACTTGTGTGCCATTTCCTTGTTCCCCATAATAATTCACCTGCTTCTGTTTTCAAGGGACCCACATTTGTCTTAACTATTTTTTTCCTCTTCACGTACCTAAAGAAGCTTTTACTATCCTCCTTTATATTCTTGGCCAGATTACCTTCGTACCTCATCTTTTCTCCCTGTATTGCCTTTTTAGTTATCTTTTGTTGCTCTTTAAAAGAGTCCCAATCCTCTCGCTTCCTGCTCATCTTTGCTATGTTACACTTCTCCTTTATTTTATACTGTCCTTGACTTCCCTTGTCAGCCACGGTTGCCTCTTACTCCCCTTAGATTCTTTCTTCCACTTTGGAATGAACTGATCCTGCACCTTCTGTATTATTCCCAGAAATAGAAACATAGAAAATAGGTGCAGAAGTAGGCCATTCGGCCCTTCGAGCCTGCACCGCCATTCAATATGATCATGGCTGATCATTCAGCTCAGTAACCTGTACCTGCCTTCTCTCCATACCCCCTGATCCCTTTAGCAAAAAGGGCCACATCTAACTCCCTCTTAAATATAGCCAATGAACTGGCCTCAACTACCTTCTGTGGCAGAGAATTCCACAGACTCACCACTCTCTGTGTGAAGAAATGTTTTCTCATCTCGGTCCTAAAAGACTTCCCCCTTATCCTTAAGCTGTGACCCCTGGTTCTGGATTCCCCCAACATCGGGAACAATCATCCCGCATCTAGCCTCTCCAACCCCTTAAGAATGTTATATGTTTCTATAAGATCCCCCCTCAGTCTTCTAAATTCCAGCGAGGTCAAGCCCAGTCTATCCAGTCTACCTGCCATTGTTGTTCCACTGCCTTCCCTGCTAGGGTATCTTTCCAGTCAACTCTGGCCAGCTCCTCTCTCATGCCTCCATAGTCCCCCTTGCTCATCTACAACATTGACACTTCCGATTTTTGCTTCTCCCTCTCAAATTGTAGATTAAAACTGATCATATTTATGATCACTACCTCCTAATGGCTCTTTTACCTTGAGTTCCCTTATCAAATCCGGTTCATTACTCAACACTAAATCCAGAATTGCCTTCTCCCTGGTAGGCTCCAGTACAAGCTGCTCTTAGAATCCATCTCGGAGGCACTCCACAAACTCCCTTTCTTGGGGACCATTACCAAGCTGATTTTCCCAGTCTACCTACATGTTGAAATCTCCCATAACCACCGTAGCATTACCTTTGCGACATGCCAATTTTAACTCGATTCAACTTGCACCCTATTTCCAGGCTACTGTTTGGGGTCCTGTAGATAACTCCCATTAGGGTCTTTTTACCCTTACAATTCCTCAGTTCTGTCCATACTGATTCTGCATCTCCTGATTCTATGTCACCCCTTGCAAGGGACTGAATATCATTCCTTACCAACAGCGTGACCCCACCCCCTCTGCCCACCTGTCTGTCTTTTCAATAGGTTGTATACCCCTGAATATTCAGCTCCCAGCCCTGGTCCTCTTGCAGCCATGTCTCTGTAATTCCCACTCTGTATTCTATCTCACCTTTTAGGCGGACCGCGCCACCATCCCCTCTCCAAGCCAATCATAAGCCCCCCCATTGCCAGTAACATTTCTATGCTACTAGTGGTAGTAGCATAGATAGTAGTACGGGTGGTCTACTGTAACACACATCTGAGAGAAACAAGCTTCCTTATCTCCGTCTACTATTTCATGTTTACATTTACCATCCACCCTCCAACACATTCCAAGACAAGAGGTAATACGTCTAATCTTACTTTGCCGATTCCCACAAACCTCTTCTACACCTGGTCAACGAGAGATGCCAATTGTCACATACAAACACCCTTTCATTACCTTGTTCAATTCCAATCAAAATTAAGTAAGAAAGGATATTAATATTTTCTTCCACAACATGACTCTATCAGAAATAATACTCAGTTGCATTCAAGGACACACACATATTTTAACATTGCTAGCAATTGATAGCAATATCATGGTAAACCTTAACAAGTGTTCAATTCTTCATTTTGCAATGCCTGTTTAAGCAAATGTTTATCTGGCCTTAATTGCAAACCTCTTAAATGTTGGCCCCACACTGGTCAGTCTTTCTTCTCTTGCAGTTACCATGGTAATCGAACAGCATGATTGTTGTCTTTCATCTGCAAATTACACAGGCTCAGAGTTTTGTTAAGTAAAGCTACATTTATATAATTCCACTATACTGTCAGCATCCTGAACTACTGATCTTATCAATTACCACATAATCTGTTTTTCTTGTGCCCCATCTCATTCCGCAAAAGGAGGAACATTCATTTAAGAATTGATATAAATAGCATAACATGAAGCCCATCTTTCAGGGTGATACGTTTATGTACTTAGCAGAAAGATGCATTACGCAAATGCACAGAATGTGTGATGGAGGTTAACCACTGAGGATCAGTCTTTGAGCAAATTATTGCTGGGGAAGAATTAAAAACAGAGTTTGTTGAACAATTCAGCGGTTGTGGCAACGTGCGTGGAGAGACAATAAGAGCTGACATAAATGGTTATCAACCTAGAGTGTCAACTATGTTTCATTCACTGCAGTTGCTGCTTAACTTAGTAAATGTTGACAAAATTCTCTATTTTTATATGCGTAGTGTGTAATGAAATATTACTATCAGCCAGCCCTTCCACTACTTTGCTGATGATTGAGTGTAGAGTATAGTGGGCAACAGATAATTGGGTTGGATTTCTCCTGCTTCCTGTGGATATCTGGGCACTTTTCCAAGTTCTGCTGTTACAGTACAGCTACAATACAATACTGCGCTGGGATAGCTCAGCTAGTCTGACTAGTTCTAAAGGGCAATTATTTGGTACTGAAGCCAAAATTCTGCAATATTTTAAGCGGATTGATCACATGGAATAGTTTCTCAGATGGCAGGGAACTCAGAAGAAAGCCAAGGTTGATTGTTTACTTGGCACCTCTGTCCAGTTGTAAATGCCTCAGCCTATACTTTGGCATCCAAATAAAGGGCCTGTCCCAGTTATGTGATTTTTAAGGCGACTGCCGGCGACTGTCAAACTCGTAGCAGATCGGCAAAATTTTATTTTACCCTACGACAATGACCACGATAATGCCGAGTGAGGTCGATACAAGTTACTTTTTTTGTGAAACTAGCACCTGGCTAAGAGATTACATCGTCTTCGGAAACATTGCGAAATTCCCACGCATACCTGACCTTCAAACTGTTGCCTCCAATCTACCTGTCAAATGTCCTGACGGTAAATAAATTGGTTAAACAAAACTGTCTTCTGGTATCTTCAAATGCCTTTTCTTAATTTAATATTACGTGCTTCTAAATGCATCTGCGACAACCTAGCAGACCTGGGGACAGCATGCAACAGCGCCCGCAATAAGCTAGCTGTCGCCGAGAAATTTCTAGCAGATAAATTTTTCCGTGACGCGCCGAGATCCGCTACGATTCATTGAAGACACTTCATGATCATGCCCACGACACCCCGGCGAAAGTTTGGCGACAGCCTAGTCGCCGGCAGTCCCCTTAAAATCACCTAACTGGGACAGGCCCTTAAGGTCATAAGTTCATAAGGAATAGGAGTAGAATTAGGCCATTCGGCCCTTCGTCTACTCTGCCATTCAATCATGGCTGATCTATCTCTCCCTCCTAACCCTCATTCTCCTGCCTTCTCCCCATAACCTCTGACAACTGTACTAATCAAGAATCTATCTATCTCTGCCTTAAAAATATCCACTGACTTGGCCTCCACAGCCTTCTGTGGCAAAGAATTCTGCAGATTCACCACCCTCAATCTAGGGTTCCACCATGGTTGAGGTGGGGATCTTCATGGTATCCCCTCAGTAGGCTACTATGATGCTTTTCACATCACATTTTATTCCACATTTATTTAATTATTTGAAAATTAGTCCACCAAATGGTGTATGAATGAACGAATGAATGAATGAATGAATGAATAAGTTTATTTATTCACAAAATGCTGGAGTAACTCAGCAGGTCAGGCTGCATCTCGGGAGAGAAGGAATGGGTGACGTTTCGGGTCGAGACCCTTCTTCAGACTGATGTCAGGGGGGCGGGACAAAGGAAGGATATAGGTGGAGACAGGAAGATAGAGGGAGATCTGGGAAGGAGGAAGGGAAGGGAGGGGATGAGTGTAGGGCCAGAGAGATGGTGTCTGTCGTGGACATGTTGTGCCAATAGGCAAATTGCAGTCAATCAAGGCTGGTTGGGAGGCCGGTGTCGATGTGTGCCATGACCAGCCTCTTGAAGCACTTCATGATGGTGGATGTCAGGAGCACCTGATGGTTGTCATTAAGGCAGGCTGCTTTCTTTTTCTTGAGCACTGGGACTATAGTGGTCTACTTAGTCACCACAAGTGCATTGAGATTTCCCCTTCGTAAATCCATGCTGACTCGGAATGATCCTGTTACTGCTATCCAAATGCTCAGCAATTTCGTCTTTTATAATTGACTCCAGCATCTTCCCCACCATTGATGTCAGACTAACTGGTCTATAATTACCAGTTTTCTCTCTCCCTCCTTTCTTAAAAAGTGGGATAACATTTGCTATCCTCCAATCCACAGGAACTGATCCTGAATCTATAGAACATTGAAAAATGATCTCCAATGCTTCCACTATTTCTAGAGCCACCTCCTTAAGTACCCTGGGATGCAGACCATCAGGCCCTGGGGATTTATCAGCCTTCAGTCCCATCAGTCTACCCAAAACCATTTCCTGCCTAATGTGGATTTCCTTCAGTTCCTCCATCATCCTAGGTTCTCCGGCCCCTAAAACATTTGGGAGATTGTGTGTATCTTCCTCAGTGAAGACAGATCCAAAGTAACGGTTTAACACGTCTGCCATTTCTTTGTTCCCCATAATAAATTCCCCTGTTATAGAGTGTCAGAGTCATAGAGTCATACAGCACGGAAACAGGCCCTTCAGTCCAACACGTCCATGCTGACCAAGATGCCCCATCTAAGCTGGCCCATTTGCCCAGGTTTGCCACATACCTCTCTTCAACCTTTGCGATCTATGTACCTATCCAAGTGCCTTTTAAATGGTTTTATAGGCACTACCTCAAATACCTCCTGTGCTAGCTACTTTCAATTACCCACTATCTTACCCCTCTCTCCTTAAGCCTATATACTCTGGTTCACCATTCCCTTACCCTGGCTAAAAGACTGTGCATTCACCCTATCTATTCGAAAATGAAGTCAAAGATAACCATCCAGCAATAAGCTTTATCCAGAATGCTGGCCCATTATTTTTGTTTTTTCAGCTGTATATTAACACGTATTTCTATTTTATGGATTCATTCTAAATTTTTGATTATCAGTAGATTTAGTTTAACCCTGTTCAAAATAAGTAAACAGCACTGGATTGTAATTTTCCAAAAATATATGGGTAATTTTAAACTTTATTTCAATTATTGAGATTGAATTTGCACATTTAAGTGTGAATGGAATACATCTGGCATGGGACATTGGTCAATCACTTTTTTAGATTGGTGCAAGAGGAAATCAAACAACATGTTGAGCGAATGTTGGGATTTATTTTGGTGAGGGAGAGTTAATCTCTTATCCTTGCCTGGATAGGAGGAGCTGTTGAGTTTAGGTTTGAGGAATCAACTAAGAAACTAGTACTGCTCCATTGCCTGTATATTCTCAAACAGTGACTCTGGGCTGTAGACAAATAGGTTGTGGGCCAGGATTATCAAAGCCTATTTTCCAATGCTAATTGCTCACACACAGAGGAAATAAACGGAGTCCACGCATCTGCCATGGTCTCCAACTGTTGCTGCAATGTGCAACATTGGTTTACCAACTACAGGGAAGTTCCATATGCTGTCTCTTTTGACTTCTGCAATTATTTGGTTCAGTCGCCTTCAAACGTGAAGAATGAATAGACAGGAGCTTCGCTTTATACGGAATAGAAAATACATTTCCAACTGATTTTTATCATTTTCCACATCAGTGCTTTCTTTACAGCAAAACTTCAAAATAAGTGATTGATTTTTTTTATTACACTCAGCTCTGCGGAGAATGCCACTTGTTCAAAAACTGCTGAGGTGACTCAATGACTGAGGGTTAAGGTTCAATAGCACAAATCAAAATTTTGTTTAACAAAGGTCCGACACCTCTCATGCATTTATTTTGGAACTGTGTGTTTGAATTCCACATAACTCCCGGCTGGACAGTTCCACCTCAGGAGTGAAAGGTTAAGGTGATAGTATTGATTGTGTTTCAATTCTTCTGTAGTAATGCCATCAAAACAATTCAAACAGTCACACCAGATAATACTCCAAGAAGATGAATAGGGTAATTTGCTTCTATAGATTAGTGGTCAAGGTCACAGCACTTAATGTTTATTGTATTTGGGTTTGTTTAAGGTGTCGCTGAATCTAAAAGCTAAACAATTGGATTTCAGGTTATTCAATGTGATGTTAGATGAGAATTGGGGGATATTTTTTTACTCTAAATGGCTTGGAAACCGTGCCTAGAATGGATGGTGGAGGGGAAGGCTGCAGTCAAAAAGAGCAGGTCAATTACTTGCTTTCACAAGATGGGCTCTCTGATGGCTCCATTCCTTCTTCCACTGAGAAAGAAAGAGGTGGCTGACATAGAAACATGGAATAATGGGAGTAGGAGCAGACCGTTCAGCCATTCAGGCCTGCTTCCCCGTTCAATGTGATCATGGCTGATCCTCTAACTCAATGCCATTGTTGTTTATTATGGTGTTTACGGAATACTATGTTTACATACTTATTGTGCTGCTGCAAGTAAGAATTTCATTGTTCCGTTTTGAGACCTATGACAATAAAACACTCTTGACTCTTGATTCTCTTGAAGTAGAAGTGCTAATGTACTTTCTGGGCCAGAACGTCAATGTGAATGGATTGTTGGTGATATTTACATCTGGAAACGTTAAGCCCTGAAGCATCATTTTCAGCACCGTTATTACAGACTGGAGTGTGCTGTACAACCCGCTTACCAAATTCGATGTCCAGCTTCTTTGTTTTGCTGATATTGTGGGAAGGGTTGTTGCCTTGACATCATGCTACTAAGCTTTCTAGCAATACAATACAATACAATACAATACAATACAATACAATACAATATATCTTTATTGTCATTGTACAGGGGTACAACGAGATTAGGAATGCGCCTTCCATACGATGCAATAAATTAATTAGCTAATCAGTATAAATTTATACAACCCAGTGAAACAAAATTAGAAACAGTTTTAAAACAGTATAAAGTTCAAGTAGGTCTGTGCCGGTTCACTGTGCGATGTGACCATCCGGCTCAGCAGGACCGGTTCATGGCAGCTATGGCCTTGGGGATGAAGCTGTTCCTGAGTCTGGAGGTGCGGGCGTAGAAGGCCTTGTAGCGTCTGCCCGATGGTAGAATTTAGAACAGACTATTGCAGGGGTGTGAGGAGTCTTTGTGAATGCTGGTGGCTTTTCTGAGGCATCGTGCGTTGTTGATGTCCTCCAAGGCTGGTAGCTGTGTTCTGATAGTCTTCTGAGCTCTATGGACTACCCGCTGAAGAGCTCTCCTCTCTGCCTCCGTGCAGCTGAGATACCACACAGGGATGTCATGCGTTAGGGTGCTCTCTATGGTGCAGCGGTAGAAGGTCGTTAGCAGCTGTTGGGGCAGACCAGACTTTATCAGTGTTCTCAGGTAGAACAGCTCCTTCCTGTACTCCGTCTCATCATTGTTTGTGATCCGGCTCACCACAGTGGTGTCATCAGCAAACTTGTAAATAGATTTAGAGCAGAATTTAGCTGCAGACTTATGATTGTATAGAGAGTATATTATCCAAAAGTTCCGGGGATGAGTGTAGGGTCAGAGAGATGGTGTCTGTCGTGGACATGTTGTGCCAATAGGCAAATTGCAGTCAATCAAGGCTGGTTGGGAGGCCGGTGTCGATGTGTGCCATGACCAGCCTCTTGAAGCACTTCATGATGGTGGATGTCAGGAGCACCCGATGGTTGTCATTAAGGCAGGCTGCTTTCTTTTTCTTGAGCACTGGGACTATAGTGGTCTACTTAAAGCAGATTAATAAGACCACTATTTAATCATTTTAATCTGCTTTAAAAAGACTAAGGAATCTCAGATTGGAGTTAGGAGAGGGTAAAGATGTCCGCAAATACTCCTGCCAGCTCCTCCACACAGGTTTTAAGGACACAGCTAGGGACTCCATCCAGGCAGTAGCTCTCCATAGGTTCCCTCACAGGAAGGCCGATCTTGACATCCGTGATGTCAAGTTGTCTCAGCATTGTCAGGGCAGGTGATGTCATTCCACTGACCTTCTGTTCAAAATGAGCATTGAATGCATTAAGCTCTTCAAAGAGGGATGCGTTGTTGCCAGCGATTCTGGCCTACATCGCTTTGTAGCCCATTATAGAATGCACAACTTGCCACAATGGACAATAGTCTGGGACTCTAGTAGGGAATTTGCTCTGGGGATCCCAGATGGATTTGCAAAGGACACATCAAAATTCCTTGAATAGATCAGGATCACCTGGCCGTAACATGGACTGGACATCTGCCATATGTTTCATCCATGATTTCCGATTGAAGAACCCTGGGATTCACGTCTTTGACACGCAGATCTCAATGCACTTACTAATGAAATCTGTGACGGCAGTGGTGTACTCAATTAGGTTAGGTGTTGAATATTGAATGTGGAATATCTCCACATGTGAAATCTACTTATCTCATAGAGTCACAGAGTCAATGAGCACAGAAACAGGTCTTTCGGCCTAACTCTTCCGTGCTAACCAAGATACCCCATCTATACTCTTTCACATTCAAGATTCAACACTGGAACGTGTCCCCGTAGGCCTGACTTGCCCCACAGGTCTGCCAGGGAACTATGGAACTGCGGAGAAGGCCAGGCCTGTCTGGGCCGAAAGAGCCTCAGTGGTGGCGGCAATGGGAGCCTCAGCGGTAGCTTGAGCCTTGACGGCAACGGCATCCTTGGCGGTGGTGGGGCCTCAGCGGCAACGGGGATCTTGGAGACAATGGGGGCCTTGGCGGCAACGGAGCCTAGGTGGCAACAGAGGATCGGCGCGGCAACGGGAACCTCGGTGGCCATGAAGCATTTGGGGGGAGGGGGAGGGGAAGACAATGGGGTGCATGGAGGAACAGTCATGAGGGACAGTGGGAGAACAAAGGGGGTCCTGGTGTGGGGGAGGGAAGGGGGCACTTCAATTTAGAATCCTCTGCCCAGGGGGATGGGTCTGCGTTTGTTTGTTTATTTGTTCCGGTGAAGGCGCTGCTGTGCACATGGCAGCCAGCCAACAGTCGCTTGTCCTTTCCTTTTTCTTTCACTTTTAATTTCAAGTTTTTGTGTACGTTGTTGTGTGTTGTGACTGTGGGCAGGCCAATTTCCCTCCGGGGATGAATAACGTTTATCGTATCATATCGTATCGTATCGTATCGTATCTGTCCAAATATCTTTAAAATGTTGTTTATAATACCTGCCTCAACTACTTCCTCAGGCAGCTCGTTCCATATACCCATATACTGTGTGAAAAAGTTGCCCTTCAGGTTTCTGGTAAATCTTTCCCCTCTCCCCTTAATTATATTCAGAAACTAGCCTCCACTGTCTTCAGCGATAGAAAACTGCAGCTTTGATGAAGCAATTAACCCTCTTATAAATGTCCTAAAAGTCCCATCGTTTGTCCTCAGATTGTGAATATTGGTTCTAGATTCTCAATGCTCTACTGGGGGAGATATCCTTTCTGCATTCAGACTGCTGAGCCCTATTAATATTTTGTATGTTTCAATTCCTCCCCCCATTCTTTTAAATTCGAGTGACTGCAAGCCCAGTCTATTCAACCTCTTCTCAATTGACAATTCCGACATTCCAGGAATCCGTCTGATGAGCTGTCATGATACTTCTCCCATGGCAACTATGTCCTTCCTTAGATAAGGAGACTGCTTCCAGCCATTTCACTCTCAGAAGACAGATGATGTCACGTTCCATAACCGCATTACGCCAGTTCTGATGTTATGGTGGACTAAGGGTGATTACTTTTCACAATTTGATTGTGATTCTGCCCTTTGGTTTATTTGCTACTAATTTTACAATGTGATGGATTGTTTCAATGACTGGTAACACAACACCAGCATTTATCTTTTTAAGAGCTATTTGGTTTCACTAATTCACTAATGATTCAAAAGATCAATTAAAAACAAGGCTAGGAATAAATTGTTCAGCTTGGGAAATTCTCAGAAGGGTCTGAGTGGTGGCCTACAATTTCTTCTCTCTCCAGGAAGGTCAAAGATATTTAAAAAATCTTTGACTGCCATGGTCACTCTGGCTGCACATTAATCACTGTGGGTCAGACCTTGAAGCCCAGGCACAGATATACTAGACTGCCCTTCAGAATCCTGTCACTGATGTCTGGGCAGAATGCTTAGGAAGATGAAACGTTTCTGTAGAATTCACTTGCTGGATAACACACAGATAAAAAGAGTACACAGAAACAGCAATACAGATCTCACTACCATTAATCACTTTTCATGGTACCTAGT
The DNA here is from genome assembly GCF_053455715.1 of Rhinoraja longicauda. Classification (NCBI taxonomy): domain Eukaryota; kingdom Metazoa; phylum Chordata; class Chondrichthyes; order Rajiformes; family Arhynchobatidae; genus Rhinoraja; species Rhinoraja longicauda. The sequence continues at coordinate 35,701,678 of NC_135954.1, read as the reverse complement.
CTATTCTTTATCACTGTCTCCATGAAAAAATGTTTTAAATGCTGCAGTTTTAATAAGAGATTTAAAGCTGCAACCCAAATACATTTTCAAGAATATTATAACTTGAGACAGATCCGGGTTCGATCCTGACCTCAGGTGCTGTCTGTGTGGTGTTTGCACATTCTCCTTGTGACCGCATGGGTTTCCTCCAGGTGCACCGGTTTCCTCCCACATCCCAAAGACGTGCGAGTTTGTAGGTTAAGTGGATTCTGCAAAATTGCCTAATGTGTAGGGTGTGGATGCTGATTCATGAAGAAATGAAGTCCCATCTCTGGTAATGTTTATCCCATTGCCATTGTCTGAGATAAACATATCTTTCAAAGAAACAGTTAACCAACACTGATATCTGCAAAAGGCCTCTAAAATCAGTTGTCAGCTGCAAAACATAAATAAAAGGATGGCAGAGAATAATACCATTTTGCTGGTCAGGCAGCATTTTGGTAAAAGGAACAGATTTAATATTTCAGATTGTACAGTTCCCTCCATAACGTTTGGGACTAAGACCCATCATTTATTTATTTGCCTCTGTCCTCCACAATTTGAGATTTGAAATAGAAAACATTACGTGGTTTAAGTGCACATTGTCAGATTTTAATAAAGGCCATTTTTATACATTTTGGTTTCACCATGTGGAAATTACTGTAGTGTTGATACATAGTCCCCCCGTTTCAGGGCACCATAATGTTTGGGACTCAACAATGTCATGTAAATGAAAGTAGTCATGTTTAGTATTTTGTTGCATGTCCTTTGCATGCAATGACTGCTTGAAGTCTGCGATTCATGGACATCACCAGTTGCTGGGTGTCTTCTCTGGTGATGCTCTGCCAGGCCTCTATTGCAGCCATCTTTAGCTTATGCTTGTTGTGGAGGCTAGTCACCTTCAGTTTTCTCTTCAACAGATAAAAGGCATGCTCAATTGGGTTCAGATCGGTTGATTGACTTGGCCACTCAAGAATTGACCATTTTTTAGCTTTGAAAAACTCCTTTGTTGCTTTTGCAGTATGTTTGGGATCATTGTCTTGCTGTAGAATGAACTGCCGGCCAATGTGTTTTGAGGCATTTGTTTGAACTTGAGCAGATAGGATGCACTTCAGAATTCATTATGCTGCTGCTATCAGCGTTGTATCATCAATGAAGATAAGTGAGCCAGTACCTTCAGCAGCCATACATGCCCAGGCCATAAAACCCCCACCACTGTGTTTCACAGATGAAGTGGTATGCTTTGGATCTTGGGCAGTTCCTTCTCTCCTCCATACTTTGCTCTTGCCATCACTCTGATATAAGTTAATCTTCATCTCATCTGTCCACAAGAACTTTTCCAGAACCGTGGTTGCTCTTTTAAGTACTTCTTGGCAAACTGTAACCTGGCCATCATATTTTTGCGGCTAACCAGTGATTTGCATCTTGCAGTGTAGCCTCTGTATTTCTCTTCATGAAGTCTTCTGCAGACAGTGGCCATTGACAAATCCACACCCGACGTCGCCCATTCCTTCTCTCCTGAGATGCTGCCTGACCTGCTGAGTTACTCCAGCATTTTGTGAATAAATACCCGACTCCTGAAGAGTGTTTCTGATCTGCCGGACAGGTGTTTGGGGGTTTTTCTTTATTATAGAGAGAATTCTTCTATCATCAGTTGGGGAGGTCTTCCTTGGCTTGCCAGTCCCTTTGTGATTAGTCAGCTCACCAGTGCTCTCTTTCTTCTTAATGATGTTCCAAACAGTTGATTTTGGTAAGCCTAAGGTTTGGCTGATGTCTCTAACAGTTTTATTCTTGTTTCTCAGTCTCATAATGGCTTCTTTGACTTTCATTGGCACAACTTTGTTCCTCATGTTGATAAACAGCAATAAAAGTTTCCAAAGGTGATGGAAAGGCTGGAGGAAAGTCTAGGTGCTGAGAGCACTCTTATACCTGCATGAAGGAGGCAATTAAACACATCTGAGCAATTACAAACGCCTGTGAAGCCATGTGTCCCAAACATTAAGGTGCCCTGAAATGGGGCCACTGTGTACTAATTCTACATGGTGAAACCAAAATGTATAAAAATGGCCTTTAATAAAATCTGACAATGTGCACTTTAACCACATATGACTTTTTCTATTACAAATCTCAAATTGTGGAATACAGAGGCAAATAAATAAATGATGGGTCTTTGTCCCAAACATTATGGAGGACACTAGCTCCTTTGTCAGAACTATTTTTTGGTTGTATTATAAAGAAACAAATAGGTACATAACTCAAACATTTAAACACCTTGTCTAGAAATTTCATCGGCTGCTTTTTTTCAGGGGAAGCATGGTGCATAATTCATTTTTGCAAAGAGGGAAGTTGAATGAAGCATGTTATAGAACGTAAAACAGTACAGCACGGAAACAAACCCATGAGCCCACAAGCTCTGTGCTGAACTTGATGCCAGGATAAACTGGGCTGATCTGCCTGCATATGATCCATATCCCTCCCTTCCCTACATATCCATGTGCCTATCTAAAAGCCAAAAATGGGTGTTTGGCTTGTGGGCGCACTGGACGTCCAACATGACTGGGATGAGTGGTGGGCTCAAAGATGAAATCATCGTGCAAGAAATCAAAGAATGAAGGGATGATAGGTTTTGATCAGGGGTGACAAAAGAACATGGGGATAAAACAGAAGCAGGAGCAGGCCTTTCAGCCCCTCTAACATGCACTGTCATTTAACATGGCGGATCATTTACCACTCTCTACATTGCCGCAGAGCAGGGGTATCTAAAACCAGAGGGTATAGCTTTTGTGTGAGGTGTAAGCGGGAACCTGAGCAAGAACCTTTTCCCTATATTGAAAAATAGAACCTATGCAAACGATTTAACCAGAGCACTTAAAGTCACACGAACCATTATTTTTTTTAAAATTTACAGTATTACTCCATTTTTGTATTTTGTGGATTATCAAAATGCAATGTAAATGTATAATTTAAGATTCATCTGCCTCGGTAGTAGGGCAACAAGGGTCTGAAGAAGGGTCTCGACCCGAAACGTCACCCATTCCTTCTCTCCTGAGATGCTGCCTGACCTGCTGAGTTGCTCCAGCATTTTGTGAATAAATGCCTCAGTAGTAAGTGCTTTAAGGGCCTGTCCCACTTAAATGATTTTTTAGGTGACTGCCGCGACTGTCAAAGTCGTAGCAGATCGCCAAAATTTTCTTTTACTCGACGACAATGACCACGACAATGCCGAGTCAGGTCGAGATTACACCGTCTTCGGAAATATCGCGAAATTCCCACGCTGTCAATGCTTCTCCGGCATCCTAATTTTCGCTGAAATCACTGACAAATCGGTAAGTACTTGAGTGTTTTGAAATATAACATCTTGCCCGGGTTACTTAAAAACCAAGCTTCAGGGTAACAATACATAAATTGGATTGACTTCCAGTTTACTAATGGCAGTATTAAGAAATTTAATTTTAAAAGTGGTTAAATGGATTTTTGTGAAAAGTGCGTTGGCATTCTTTGAAAATGTACGGGAAATGCATATCTGTTTTCTGGGTTGCATATCTGGGTTGGGAGCCTACTTTAAATGTGATCGCTGATGCCATAAACATTGTGAAAATTCCCACGCTTACCTGACTGTCAAACTGTCACCTCCAATCTACCTGTCAAATGTCCTGACGGTAAATAAATTGGTTAAACACAAGTATTTTATGGTATCTTGAAATGACTTTACTTATTTTAATATTATGTGCTTCTAAATGCATCTAAGAGAAACTAGCAAACCTGGGAACAGCATGTGACAGCGCCCGCAATAAGCAACGATACCTGGCGACAAGCCAGCTGTTGGCGAGAAATTTCACTTCGGATGAATTCTCAGCGACGCGCTGAGATCCACTACGATTCTTGGGAGACTCCTCACGATCATGCCCGCGACACCCCAGCGAACTGTTGGCGACAGCCTAGTCGCCAGCAATCGCCTTAAAATCGCCTAAGTGGGTCAGGCCCTTAAAGCAACCCTTGGAAGGGATAACATTGCCTTTCTTGTTCATAACATGTGTTATTTATACAGAATTGAATTTGGTAAGAGAGTTGCAAATATTTTCACTCAGTGTTGTATCATAACCTGCACTGTGTTTAACAGATGGAGAGGGAAAGGGCAAGTGGGGGCGATAAATAGGGAACAATTTACTGTTTGGAATGTTCACTCCCTCAGTTGACAATGGCAGTGAGATTGACTGGTTTTAGTGGTTGGATCTGATTTAACTCGAGCTCACATTCTCTGAACACTAATCCCACTGCTTGTAAACAGCCCACAGTCTGGCGAAACAGCATGCATGGCCACCCATAGCTTGCAACAGCACTTTTGAGGGGAATATCTGGTGTCAAACTGACCAGAAGATTTCAACACTACATATTGTACATTTTCTCAATCAGCTCTGTACAAATATCGTAATGAGATGGAGTTTGGGAAAGATTTAATGCTCAAAAACTCTCAAAGCGTTTTACTTTTGCTTGACTGCAGCTAAAGATATCATTGGATAACCCCTTATTGGTTACCATCTGACACTGGGGTTCTGGCAAGATCAATTAACTCCTGTTTAAATATTTTATTTATCTTTTTCCTGTTTCCGCCAAAACATCCCCTGCCTGAGTAAGATCCACCTGATAATCAGGTAAACAGTACTCCAGGCATGAAAGGGAGAAGGGAAATGGAAATTAGTCCTGCAAAGTTATGTGATAGATATTGAACTGATGGAATTGGTTAATGGATTGAGATGCCATTAATACACCTTGCACAAATGATAAAGTTCGATAAAGTTCAACCAAGTGCTGAAGGGCTTTTTTCTGATTTTAAGTTTTCTACACAAACCAGTTTCTCCCAGACACAACACTGTGAAATGCAATATGATTGAGAGCAAAGTAAGACGATAAAAGCCAACAAATATCAAACAGTGAGAGAGAAGGTACTCAGATGCAGGCTATTTCTGCCAAGAAGTTCAAGAAGCAATTCTTTGACCAGTGCCTCGGTTAGCAACAATGGTGGCACAGTGGCACAGGGGTAAAGTTGCTGCCTTACAGTGCCAGAGATCCAGCTTGGAGGTGGGCTGAAGGGCCTGTTCGCAAGCTATATCCTTAAAAGAAAAGGTATGAGGTGCCCTTACACAATTTGTTTGCTACTATTCCTAGCAATGTTGCAATCTCAGACATAGCCAGGACCTCACTGCCAGTTGCTGAAGATAGGCAGGGGAGAAAGGTAGGAGATGCATGCTTACACGATCTGTTACACAGAGAGCAGAAGAACTACTCACCCCTCAGAGTGAGGGGTAAGTAGGATTTGAGAAGGTAAATTAAGTGCAGCACCATCAGCTTCTCAGGTCTTGCTGCCTATGCATTGATTCTTATTTTGTGCTATTTCTTTCAAGGTCATGAAGATTTTTACAACAATCTCTACCAGCTGCAGCTGCCACAGTTCTCCCCTTGAAACAAGTTGGCATAAAGCAGTAGAGTGGGCTAGAGCTGCCATCGTCCAGAACAAGTCCCCTGCAGACGTGTCCATCCACTGAGCAGTACACTTAGTTCTGGCTGCACTCTGCAATCATGCAAGTTACCAAGGGGGGTGGGCATAAGGTTGGCACCACAGTCCTAACCCCTGCTGCTCTTCATCTCATCTACATATTTTTCATGTTTTCAATTTTAACCACGATCATTTTACTGAAATTGTGCGGCTCCAGATGAGGCCAATGAGTGCATAGGGAGATGTTGGAAACCAGTAATTTCCTTGACATCTGTCAATTACAACAGGGCAGCATGGTGAGTTTGCAACATTTCAGGAATCTTTATACAATGAGAAATCTGTAGTGAAAACTTTCTCGAGCTGCACAAAGTGGCATAAGTATAGCATATACAGAGTTTGTAGGTTCTCTCTGTGACCTGCGTGGGTTTTCTCCGAGGACTTCCGTTTCCTCCCACACTCCAAAGAAGTATAGCTTTGTAGGTTAATTGGCTTGGTTTAAATGTAAAATTGTTCCTAGTGTATGTAAGGTAGTGTTACTGTGCTGGGATCACTGATCAGTGCGAACTCGGTTGGCCGAAGGTCCTGTTTCCATGCTGTATCTCTAAACTAAACTAAAACTAATAAATTTGTTTAATTATTTAGAGATACAGCATGGAAACAGGCCCTTCGGCCCACCGAGTCCATGCCGACCATTGATCGCCCATTCGCACTGTTATCCCACTCTGTCATCTACTCCTTACGTATTAGGTGTATTTTTGTTTTACAGAGACCAATTAATCTACATACCTGCAGGTCTTTGGGATGTAGATGGGCACCTGAAGGAAACCCATGCAATCACAGGACATGCATCAGAGGTCAGGATTGAACCTGTGTTTTGAGCACTATGAGGCAGCAGCTCTACCAGGGCCAAGAAGAATAAGCATAATTCTGCATTGAAGGGTTAAAATAAAATACCTTTCAGGCCCTCAGAATGTCATCATGCTCCTCACTGCAAAATAATTACTTCCCAAAATGTAATGATGTAATGTTGGCAGCTGAGTGGCACACAGCAAGAACTGACTGCCTGCTAATTCATTTTTTTAAATTATAGAATTGGCTGAAGATTAAACATTGCCCAAGCCATCTGCTGCTCTCCGCGTGCTGTCATGGGATTTGAACAGATGGACGGGTTTCATCTGATGGACAGCACGTCCAGCAAAGCCGTGCTCCCTCAGCACTGCAACGTGATACCGTCCTGGATTTTTAAGCTAAAGTCCTGTGGTGTGGCCCAAATCTGTAAACTACTGTTTCAGAGATGAATGTTTCACCGGGGAGCCAAGCTGACATTGAAATCACACAGCTATCATGAAATGCTGCCAGGTCTTGATGCAAAGCATAAGACTGCAAATGGAAGGAAAGATGAGGGGGCTCCAAAATCCTGAAGCTTTCGAGAAGAAGTAATTAGAAAAGACATCTTGATCTCAGCAAACTGAAAATGCTTAGATGGAAATCCAATAACAGGTTTGTAATGGTGTTTTAAATAATGTGAAGTTAAGCCAATTAAAAAATGAATGTTGACACCACCTAAAAGTTGGCAATTTTATCTTATAATAGATTCCAACAGGTCACCCCAGTTCGGTAAAGTAAACAGCTCAGTGTATAGAAACAAGGACACACAGTGCTGCTGGTTTATTTTAAAAAAATTAAAATTCTCAAATAGGTGTGTTGGACTTTGAACTCATGGTCTACTGGCTTATTAGACTGTGGATTTCTGGCTCAGTGTGATAATCACTATACCACAAAATGTAATGGATACTTGTTTTAAAAAAACCCCCACAAAGTGCTGGAGTAAGTGGGTCTGGCAACATTGCTGGAAGATATAGATAGGCAACATTTTCAGTCAGGGCCCTTCTTCAAACTGAATGTAGTGGAGGGGACAAAACTGGTAAAGAGGTTGGGGTGTAACAAAGCCTGGCAAGTGATAGTTGAAGATAGAGACAAAATATTGGAGCAACTCAACGGGTCAAGCAGCATCTCTAGAGAAAGAGAATAGGTGAGATTTTGGGTCGGAACCTTTCTCCAGACTCATATTCATAGTTGAATCCAGGTGAGGATTGTTTGAATTGGCAGATGGGTGGTCAAAGGCTAGAGATGAAAAGGAGACAAAAGGGAGTCAGATAAGGAGAGAAGTGGAGTGAAACGTAAAGCCAGAGGGAGGGAAATAGGTGGAAGCAGATGACGAAGGAGTAAAGGGTTGAGTATGTGGGAGAAATGGGTGCACACCAGGATGGAGGAGGGCACAGGAAAGAGAGGATGGGAGAAAGGAGGAGTGTTACCTAAAATTGGAGAATTCAATGTTCATACCATTGGGTTGTAAGCTATGCAAGCTACCAGATAAATACTTTTAAATGGGGAGAAATGATCCATTGCAAACCAATGGTTCCTTCTCCTGGCCTAGGATATCCTCGTATATACCATGGGCAATGCTGGAAATGATTAAGTGTGCAAGAAGGAACTGCAGATACTGGCTTACACCGAAGAAAGACAAAAAATGCTGGAGTAACTCAGCAGGCCAGACAACATCTCTGGAGAAAAAGGATAGGTAATGTTTTGGGCCGAGACCCTTCTTCAGACTAAGAATCAGGGAGAGGGAACACTCAAGTGGAGTCTGGGAGTGTCTCCCTCCCTGGCTCATAGTCTGATGAAGGCTCTGACCCAAAATGTCACCTATTCCTTTTCTCCAGAGATGCTGCCTGACCCGCTGAGTTACTTTAGCATTTTGTGTCCATCTTTACTGGAAATGATTTGTAGGACAGAACAGAACAGTTTGTCTGTGAACAGAAAAACAGGGTTAACATTTCAGGTCAATGATCCTTCATCAAAACAACTTGTTGTTTGTTTTACTATTGTTACTATCCCTACTTTGATGTCCTATGGTCCTATGTAACGTGGCATTACAGACATTGTTACATCTATAAAAATGGTAAGCTAATTGAAATAAGTAGTCCAAAGTCTAATGAGTAAACAAAAACAAAAAGTGCAGATACTAGAAACCTGAAGCTGTTAAAACAGAAAAACAGAAAAATATTAGAAACACTCAATGCTGCCTAACCTGTTGGGTGTTTCCAGCATTTGACATTTCTATTTTTAAATTATTTACACCTCTTTTTATACTCTTCCTCTTTTCGATACTGAAACCAATAAGAATCTCATTGGTGACAAGAGCCATAGGTCTCTTGCATAAGCAACCATTCCCCATATTCTGCACACTGTATCTTCGCTTTATCTCTTGTACTTGAGTTTGGCTTGGTTGTGTTTGCAGTATATATGGTATTATCTGAGTTGATTGGATAGCATGCGGGACAATGCTTTTCACTGTACCTCGTGTAGCTGGAGACTTGATGTCAGGTATCTCGACAAGCTTTGGGAGGATACTGTGAGCTAGAGAGAGACACAGAAAAGTGCCGGGACCATGAAAACAAAGAAGCACTCTGAAAACCGGTCACGTGATTGACCTCTGGTGAGAGCATTGCAGAAGACAACTTCATGGCTATGGAGAGTGGCCTTAAGAAAATAAGTTGTTCAGGGACGGCGATTTTACAAAGTGACTGTATGAGAGCGAAAATATGAACAGGAAACAAAATTTAAAACTCTCTGGCCTAACAAGAAACAAAGATGTGTTTTGTTTATTCAGCCTTTGGATGAGTCACAACTTGAAATAATTGAATTCAGTCATGAAATCCTTGGGTTAGAACAAAGGCTTCCTTTAGGAGATTGAAGGCAAAAATAATATAAAATAAGGACAGTCTAACACATTTGCAGCAACAACCCAGGAACAACCATGGCAAGAAGGAGGGACTTGAGTTTGAAGCTAAGAGCAGACTACCCCCTCTAACAAGAGTATTTTCTATGTAACAGAGTGAATCTGGCCAATTCAATTGTACAGATAATATGTGAGTCCATGTCACAAGTCTTAGTGTAAGAAGTGATAAGCTGGGATAGTAAAGCAAATGAGAAGTTATTAGAAGCCAGTGGTTTGCATGCATGCTTAAGGAACTCAAATGCTAATAAAGATTAAGTAGTACTAAACCTTGGTTTAGAGTCTTTTGTTCAACACTTTATTGACATCCTATAGGGTAAACGCTCGATACACGTGATAATGATAAACCAAAACTTAAACCTAAAACCTAACCTAAACCTAATCTAATCAAGTCTATAACATTAGTTCAGAAAGAATGGCAGGTAAGATAGGAACACAATTAAGCCTAATGTTATCTTGCAGTTCAATTTGCAACTTGCTTGTTGTCCAACCTTGTAAAGACTGAAGGATATGGCTCCAGTTCAATTGAAGAAAATGTGGCTAAATTGAAGGTGAGATTAAAGATCTACAGGAAGCAATCATTGAATTGTCAGCTGAGGCCCAAAGTAAACAGCCATCAAGAACCAAGAAAAATGAAAGTTTAGAAAAATTGTGAGCGTCAATAATCTCTAGTAGATCAGCAATTGGCATTTGCAGGAGGGAAGAAGACAATTTTCTTTATGAACAAAACAGTTGTGGCACAAATAGATAAGATTTTTAAACGTCAAAGAAGAAATGTGAAGTTAAAACATTAACTCACGCCAAAACCAGATTAAAAAAATGTTTACCAGAATTTGTACATTTAATTGAAGTGATTGTAAAAGTGCTTTGACTTAGATAATATTTGGTTTCTATTACAAGTGACATGATCAATCGTACAAAAAAATAGCAAATGTATTGCCAATTCATCACCCACTGATAATAATCCAATTATGAGCTAAATAGCAAAATAGAATGGAATTCACAGCAGTTGTAAAGATGTACTCAATTATTACTACAGCAATATCTTTCCAGTGTGGCATTCAATAACATAATTTTAAAGGAACTGGTTTAAGAATGCAACCAAAGAGACTGTGAAAGATGTACTATATTCAGTGTTAACATTGTTTTTAACTTGTTAAAGCAAAGTTGTTAAAACTTACTTGTGAAGTATCAAGATGGCGGCGCTGCCCTAGCAGCTGCGGCTTACCTGCAGTCCATTTGTCTTTGTGTTTTTGTTGTTTTTGTTGTCTTAATTGTAGTTGTGATGTGGTGTTTTTGTGTTTGTGTACTATGTGTGTATGTGGGGGGGAGGGGGGAACTGTAAAATTGTAATATGTGTCCCTTCCGAACGGAGACCCGACCTTTGTGTTCTGGGCCATGTCTCCGTTCCTGTTGCGGCCTACCATCGGCCCAACTCCTGGAGCTGGTGGCCTCCAGGGCTCTGGTTCGCAGAGCCCGCGGACCAGACTCACCATCAGCGGAGCCGGCCGTTCTCGGAGGCTGCGGGAGCGGCTGCGACTCGCCTTAGGCTCGGGCCGCGTGGATGCCGACATCGGGAGCTCCGGCAGCGGCAGCGGATCGCGGGGCTTGGGTCGGCCCACCGCGGACATTTCACCGTCCGGCGCGGCCTGAAATAGGCCACGGAATTTTCTCTGCTCGGCGGGGGCTTCAATGTCGGGAGCCCCGACCGCCCCGACTTACAGCGGGGCTTGGGTCGGCCCGTTGCGGACATTTCACCGTCCGGCGCAGCCTGGAACATGGCAACGACAACAGCCTGACCGCAGGAGAAGACGGCAGGGGAAGAGAAAAAAGACATTCTGGCCTTCTATCACAGTGAGGAGGGGACTGGAGGAGACTCACTGTGATGGATGTTTCTTTTTGGGGGGTTTTGTGTTGGTTGGGGTTGTGTAATTTGCTTATTTTATTGCTCTTATTGTTGGACTGTGGGTGACGAAATTTCGTCCAAAAAACTTGTTTTTTGGATGACAAATAAAGATATCTTGAATCTTGAATCTTGAATCTTCAAATGTTTTCTGACCAAAATAAAATTTACAGCAGAATGACACGTCACAAAAGGAAAATTAGAAATGATTTGAAAGGATGTTCCTGAGTAAGGTGTTGGTAAATCCCATGAACATGTCTTTTGATTGCCTCCTTATTACTGTCTTCAAGGTTATGCAGACATAATTGATTTATTCTTTCAGAAGAGGATTCAGATAATCTGTCAAAGTCTGTCAAATGATAAGGATCTCTCTAAATCAGAAATTGCTGGAAATATCCAACAGGTCAGGCAGCAACTATCTGTACAAAGAGAAACCAAGCTGTGTTCTCATATCATTTAATCTTTCATTAGACCTGGAAAAAAGCAGCAAAGAGAGAAATTTTAACATGCAGAGAAAGAGAGCAAAAGAGCAAAGGGGAAAAACATTGAATTTGAAATTGTTCCATATACCCACTACCCTTTGCGTAAAAAAGTTATCCCTCAGGTTCCTATTAAATCTTTCGCCCCCTCACCTGAAACCTATGTCCTCTGGTTTTTGATTCCCCTACTCTGGGCAAGAGACTACGTTTACCTGATCTATTCCTCTCATGATTTTGTACACCTCCATAAGATCATCCCTCATCCTCCTGCACTCCAAGGAATAGAGTCCTAGCTTGCTCAAGCTCTCCGCATAGCTCAGGCCCTCAAGTCCTGGCAACTCCAAAGACGTAATGGTTTGTAGACTAATTGCCTTTGGTAAGATTGTAAATTATTCCTAGTGTGTGTCGGATAGTGCTAGTATATGGGGATCACTGGTCGGTGTGGACTCAGTGAGCCGAAGGGCCTGTTTCCGCACCGTATCTCTAAACTAAACCATCATAAATCTTCTCTACATCCTATCCCAGCTTGACATCTTTCCTATAACATGGTGCCCAAAACTGAACACAATACTCTAAATGTGGTCTCACCAATGTCTTATATAACTGTAACATGACCTCACAACTTCCATACTCAATACTCTGACTGATGAAGGTCAATGTGCTGAAAGCTTTTTGACCACCCTATCTACCTGTGATACCACTTTCAAGGAACAATGTATGTACTCCGAGATACTTCTGCTCTACAACACCACCTAGCCTTCCCATTCACTGTTTAGGTCCTGCTCATGTTAGACTTTCCAAAATGCAACACCTCACTTTTCTCTATACTAAATTCCATCAAGCATTCCTCAGCCCACCTGTCCAACTGACCAAGATCAAGGTCTACTCATACCATTATTCCCTTGTAACCTATTTTCTCTCAGCCTCAGTTCCACCTTGATTCTTCGACTATCCATCCATAATGGAGTAGCTAACTAACTTACCAATTAGCATCTAAATGGGAGGTAACTAGAGTACTTTCATAAGTTCATAAGTTACAGGAGCAGTATTGCAAAATGCAAATTGGAGGAATTGCACCTCATATTTTGTTTGGACAGCTTACAACCCAGCGGTATGAATAATGATTTCTCTAGCTTCAAGTAACCCTTGCATCCTCTCTCGGTCTGTCCCTTTCTCACCCTAGTTATCGTACTAGTTTCACTGTCACCCTGGTGAGTTTAACTGTTTGTATCATTCATTATTACCTGCTCCACAGCCAACAACGAACCATTATGGGCTCCACCTTTCCTGGATCGTCATTGCTAGCTTTGATTTGTCCTTTTTCATACCTTTCATTCATTTGTTCTATGTACATTTTCATATCTCTCGTTTCCCTCTCTCCTGACTCAGTCTGAAGAAGGGTCTCAACCCAAAACGTCACCTATTCCTTTTCACCAGAGATGTTATAAGGTCAGAAGTGATTAGGTGCAGAATTAGGCCATTCGGCCCATCAAGTCTACTCTGCCATTCAATCATGGCTGATCGATCTCTCCCTCCTAACCCCATTCTCCTGCCATCTCCCCATAACCCCTGACAACCCCGTACCAATAAAGATGCTGCCTGACCCACTGATTTACTCCAGCTTTTTGTGTCTGTCATCGGTGTAAACCAGCATCTGCGGTTCCTTCCTACACAAGTCGTGAGTGTTGTTTTCTGAGAGTTCCAAATTCAGACATATTCACTTATGATTTTTAAATCCTTGTTTAGAATGGATTCAATGATATTAATGTAGCTGCTTGTGTGGCTAAAGTGAGATCACAAGCATGTGCAAATATGAATGACTCCATTCAATGAGGATCTTTAAAAGTATTGGTGTGTGTTCGGAGGCTCTGAACAATCTGGTGGTTCACTGTTCAGCATCCAAGGCGAGATGTTTGTCTTACTCATGTAAATACACCCATTAGTCATCATGATTCATATGAGGTCCAATATCAGAAGAGATGGCAGGTCTCACATCAACCACCACAGAAGAGAGGTGGAAGCAGGTTATCCTTGACCCCCAGAGATACCTAAGAAGAAGGAGAGATATCAGGCTTAGTGTTTGGAGACAGGGAATGATCCTTGTGTATCAAATCTCTAATCAGGCTCAGTAATCGGCTGATGACAGACATGGAAAGGCATCTTCTGGAAGCTAGCTTCATTTATTCTGTGTATCAAGATACAGCATCTGTTTCTGCTCTCTGGATTACTGGCTCAGTGAAAAGCTTCATTTTCCAGAGGAGGATCTGTGCCAGGAGCATAGTGGTTTGATAAGGCAATGCCCATTGCCTGATGCCATATCCTTGGGGAACATTCAGATTCCTTGGTGTTGTGAACCAATTTTGTTAAAAAAATACGCAGATCTTTGCCAATAGGTTGCTGGAAATGGTCTGGGAATGAGATGCCTTTCCCTATACTCACTACAGCTTGACCTTCTTTCATTCCTTTTGTGCTGTAAGGCAACAACTCTACCGCTGCGCCACTGTGCCACCCTTTTACTTCATTTACACACTTGTGTTCTCATTCCAATAGTCAAGACGGTTCTCTCCCTGGCAATCAGGAAATGAAAGACTTGGTGATAATACCCCAGTACAGCAAGAATTTGTCACTACTCAATCTCATCCTCCAGCATTTCCAGTCAGGTTTGGTGAGGAATTCATTCTGACTGGATGAGTATGTATTGGCTCCAATTACTTTCTGATACATTCTGTTTGGAGTGACGGCAAGCATATAACATGTTTCCAATATTGATCTTCTGAATATGTTAAGCTCTGGGTTGCTGTCACATGTACTGAGGTACAGTGAAATTCATTTTTGTATACAGTTCAGTGCAAGTATCACTACACATAAGCACTTAGATACATATTAGGTAAGCATCTCAGAATACAGTACGTATTTAGCAGTAGTACTCTGACACAATATACAGATTTGCCAGCTTGGTGCCATTTTCAAGTCCCACTTGTTGTAAGTGCAGGGATCTTGATCTGACCATGAAGGCCAGTTGTTCTGGCAGCATTGCAGGGTCGGCCTGGCCAAGTGTAGCCGTTGATGTCCTGCACTGCTGCCCCACCGCTGCAGGTTGCCTCCGGTCTACGGGCTCGCAGTTTCCGGGCCATATGATTCAATGCCACCATAACTCCAACAGTTGGTCATTGTTTGTGATCAAAGACAAGGAGCAGATCTTCATTTAGCATCCACTCCGTGATGCCTTCATCATCTACTTTATTTTTTATCACAGTCCTACATAATGTGATGGCTATTAAATGCTCGAACATGCAGAGCTGCAGTAAGAGCAGGGGGTAGGCCACCTAAGCTGGCCCTTCGCACCTGCTCTGTCATTTGTCAAGATCACGGCCGATCTTCTACTTCAAACCATTTTACAGCACTAGTCTCAGAACCTTTCATTCCCTTAATATTGAGAAATCTATCAATCTCCGTTTTAAATGAATTCAATAAAAATATATTCAAAGCTCCCCACCCTGGACAAGAGGATTTAAAAGATTTACACTCCATGTAAAGAAATTTCTCCTCAGGTTAGTCCTAAGAGACCTATCCCTTATTCTGAAACAGTTCTAAATTCCTCTGTCAGGGTAAATATCCTCCCAGCAATTAGCCTGTCGAGCTCTGTAAGTACTTTGTAAAGTTTCAGTGAGATCTCTTTTTATTTTAAATTGTGAAAAATAGAGTCCCCAGTCTACTCAATCCCTTGTCACACCACAAACCAATCATTGCTGAAACCAATCTAGTGTAACTAGTTTAGTGATACACCGAGTCCGCGCCGACCAGCGATCCCTGCATATCCCAGTCTGACCTTTCTGTCATGGGCCTCCTCCATTGCCATAGCGAGGCCCACTGGAAATTGGAGGAACAGCACCTTATATTTCGCCTGGGCAGCTTGCAGCCCAGTGGTATGAACATCGACTTCTCAAACTTTAGATAGTTCCTCTGTCCGTTTCTTCCCCTCCTCCTTCCCAGATCCCCCTCTATCTTCCTGTCTCCACCTATATCCTTCCTTTGTCCCGCCCCCCTGACATCAGTCTGAAGAAGGGTCTCGACCCGAAACGTCACCCATTCCTTCTCTCCTGAGATGCTGCCTGACCTGCTGAGTTACTCCAGCATTTTGTGAATAAATACCTGCATATTAGGGACAATTTACACATACACCAAGCCAATTAACCAACATACCTGTACGTCTTTGGAGTGTGGGAGGAAACCAAAGATCTCAGAGAAAACTCATGTGGTCACGGGGAGAACGTACAAACTCCATACAAGCTGCACCCGTAGTCGGGATTGAACCTGGGTCTCTGGCACTGCAAGCGCTGTAAGGCAGCAACTCTACCGCTGCACCACTGTGCCGCCTTCATTGCACACCCTCTAAAACTATTATATCCTTTGTTTAGGTAAGGATACAACGTCTTAAATAACCCCCTCGATGTGATCTCACTGAAATCCTATGTAATTGCAATACGACCTCTTTACTCCTTTACTCAGATATTGCTCATGTAACTGGTGCACTCCAGGGCTGTAAACTATATTCTGCACTCTGTACCTTTCTCTTCGCTCTACCTATTGTACTTGAGTTTAGCTTGATTATATATACATCGATGAGCTAATACATTATGACCACTGACAGGTGAGGTGAATAACATTGATTATCTTGTTACAATGGCACCTGTCAAGGGATATATTAGGCAGCAAGTGAACAGTCAGTTCTTGATGTTGATGTGTTGGATGCAGGAGAAATGGGTAGGAGTAAAGACCTGAGCGACTTTGACAAAGGCCAAATTGTTATGGCCAGACGACTGGTTCAGAGCATTTCTGAAAAGGCAAGGCTTGTGGGGTGCTCCCGGTCAGCAGTGGTGAGTACCTACCGACAGTAGTCCGAGGAGGGACAAACCACAAACCGGTGACAGAGTATTGGCTGCCCAAGGCTCATCGATGCACGAGGACAACGAAGGCTATCCCGTCTGGTCCAAACCGACAGAAGGTTTACTGTGGCACAAGTCACAGAAAATTTTAATGGTGGTCACTGGAGGAATGTGTCACAATACACAGTGCATTGCACCCTGCCGCATATAGGGCTGCACATAGTGGACCAACAGCATATTAGGCAGGTGGTCATAATGTTTTGGCTCACCAGGTCATAATGTTTTAGCTTATCAGTGTATGTATTGTATTATCTGATTTAATTGGATAGCGTGCAAAATAGAGCTTCCATTTTACTTCGGTTCATGTGACAATATTAAACCTAAACCTAAACCTAATCCCAACTGCTTGCTGTACCCCACAAGGTAGCTTTCACTGACTTGTGTACAAAGATTTCCAGATCCTTTTGAAATTCAACATTTTGCTCTTTGTTTCTCTTTCATGATTGTAGGGAAACTGTCTAAATCTGTGATGGAGTTCTTCCTCTTACAACAAAGCCAGCATTTTTTGTCTATCTTCAGTGTAAACCAACATCTGCAGTTCCTTCTTACACATTTGATCTGGTCCACTGCAAAATCTCCTCGAGGAATGCCAACTTTAAAAAAGTTCTCCTCCCCTCTCAGACGAGATTTCTGCAACACCCTCTCGCGCTGCTCCCCTTTTGTGATTCCTCCTGCTCTCCAGGTCTGCACTGTCATTTTCACACCTTACCCTTCCATATCTCTCGTTTCCCTCTCCCCTGCCTCTCAATCTGAACAAGTGTCTCGACCCGAAACGTCACCCATTCCTTCTCTCTGGAGATGCTGCCTGCACCGCTGCCGCTGCGATACTCCATCATTTTGTGTCTATCCACTTACAATGAGTTTGGCCAGTTATGAAATTGTAATCAAATCCTTAGCAATGGTTATCATTGGAGGCACAGGCTTCCTGAAGTGCAAGGGCATCAATTTCACATGGTTTTCAGCATGCTTACAAGGTGTCTGGAATTCACTTGAAAGAGTTCTTCAATTCCAGAGTTATGCCGGAGCATCCTCATTTTGGGATCTCTTTGGTATCCTTCTGGAAAGGTATGGTACAGTGGTTTGGGGACCTTGAAGACCAACCGTAAACTTCATCTACCCATGTTCTCCAGGGATGCTGCCTGACCCGTAGAGGTGCTGCTGCATTTTTTTCCATGTGTAAACCAGTGTCAGCAGTTCCTTGTTTCAACTGGTTGATGGCATTAATTGCAATAACTTATTTCAAAGAATGGATAGAAAATTGGTTGGCAGACAGAAAGCAAAGAGTGGGGATAAATGGGTCCCTTTTAGAATGGCAGGCAGTAACTAGTGGGGTACCGCAAGGCTCGATGCTGGGACCGCAGCTATTTACAATATTAATTAATGATTTGGATGAAGGGATTAAAAGTAACATTAGCAAATTTGCAGATGACACAAAGCTGGGTGACAGTCTGAACTGTGAGGAAGGTGCTATGAGGTTGCAGGGTGACTTGAACAGGTTGTGTGATTGGGCAGATGCATGGCAGATGCAGTTTAATGTGGATAAATGTGAGGTTATCCACTTTGGTGGTAAGAATAGGAAAGCAGATTATTATCTGAATGGTTAGGAAAAGGGGACGTACAACGATATCTGGGTATCCTAGTGCATCAGTCATTGAAAGGAAGCATGCAGGTACAGCAGGCAGTGAAGAAAGCCTATGGAATGTTGGCCTTCATAACAAGAGGAGTTGAGTATAGGAGCAAAGAGGTCCTTCTGCAGTTGTACAGGCCCCTAGTGAGACTGCACCTGGACTACTGTGTGCAATTTTGGTCTCCAAATTTGAGGAAGGATATTCTTGCTATTGAGGGCGTGCAGCATAGATTCACTAGGTTAATCCTGGAATGGCGGGACTGTCATATATTGAAAGACTGGAGCGACTAGGCTTGCATAAACTGGAATTTAGAAGGATGAGAGGGGATCTTATTGAAACATATAAGATTTTTTAGGGATTGGACACGTTAGAGGCAGGAAACATGTTCCCAATGTTGGGGGAGTCCAGAACCAGGGGCCACAGTTTAAGAATAAGGGGTAGGCCATTTAGAACGGAGATGAGGAAAAACTTTTTCAGTCAGAGAGTTGTAAATCTGTGGAATTCTCTGCCTCAGAAGGCAGTGGAGGCCAATTCTCTGGATGCTTTCAAGAGAGAGCTAGATAGAGCTCTTAAAGATAGCGGAGTCAGTGGGTATGGGGAGAAGGCGGGAACGGGGTACTGATTGTGAATGATCAGCCATGATCACATTGAATGGCGGTGCTGGCTCAAAGGACCGAATGGCCTCCTCCTGCACCTATTGTCTATTGTCTATTGTCTATTGTCCTTAATGGGTCATTAAAGGCTACCATCTTCCACTCCATCATTCCATGTTTGTACACTTTGAAGCAAGGTAATTTTGACAAATTCTTTGCATTTTAATGTAACTCTCATTTTACCTGAACATATTTGCATAAATCTGTATGCAATATTTAAAATATAATGTTAGAAAAGATGCATAACAGCATGAGAAATCTGGAAAAGGTTTCCACTTACTAAAGGGCCACTGTTCTTATATTCCCAAGGCTTTAAATCCAAATTGATAAATAGGCCATATTAACAACTAAACATTTAATTCTAACAAAGTACTGCTATCTGTTTTGATTTATTATGAATGCAGATGTAGTGCTATCACAGCAATTTGACTAATAAAGGGATGATGCTGGATTAGGATGAACTTCCAATCAAAGCTTAGAAGATTGATGTAATATATTCAGGAGAAAATCACTGTTGAAGAATGTATTTAGAACTTTGAAAAGAACAATTGCATAATATGGTTGGGAAATGAACCATCATCCTTTCCCTTTCCTAATTTTAGCTGTTATCCTTCACTGGCTTGGAAAGTTGAAAAGTAAACTTCTTGTTTAAGCTTGTTTAACCATCACAGAATGAGCAATGCAACAAATATGCGATTCAAAGAAAAGATGAACCGCATCCTGACCTCATTAGACATAGACATAGGTAAAGCACCTAGTAAAGTATTTTAAAGCAAAGAAGTCCAAAATCAATCATAAAAATTACAAAGTTTATTCGAATTAAGCTGCCAGTAATTATTCTGTGTAAAACAGGATTTGTCAGTTAGATTTATCACTGAATAGCAAACTCAGCCAAATGTAAAAGATGCAACATGATACATAACTTTGAAATATTATACAATTATTATAATTTGCTAATGCATGCTTAAGTGTAATTTGATTTTCTGCCTTCAAAGGCAGTAATAGAAAGCCTGCCAATGCAAGCACATTGCAATGCAAGCAAAATACTAATAGCAGTATATATAAACAAACTTAACCTCTGTCGTCCAGGGTGGATTTATCACAGAACCCTTTAGAATCCCTGTAAATCCAAATAATGATGAGCTCCAAGACATTATTACAAGTTATGGATCCATGAATTTTAAGAATTCATCCCAGCCACCTGCACATCAAATGCTGCTTTTTATCACCTTGCTCATGCCAGCTTCCTGATAAAATTAAACTTCAAAGTTGAGTGATAGATGAATAGAAAGGACTGAGCACAGCCAATTAAAGGATTTTCAAATTCTCCATTGCTGGTTAAAATCGTTAAAGAGTCGACTCTGTTTATGAGACCATGGCTTTCAATTCTTCGTAATTCATCTTCGGGTAGTAAAAAAGACAATATTCTTCGGCTTTGAAAAAGGTAATTTTGATTTATTATGGAGATTGGGGTTCGTGATTAATCCAATTCCTCAGGGAAAGTGCTAAGTACAAACTGTAGATATGTGCTTGGCTTCACTTCATCTGCTGGAGATGGTTACTATATTGGTGAAACTCCTTTATAGCTTTGAAGTGATTTATAGTTCTACAGCACAATTTAATGGAATTTACAAGAACAAGTGTATTTAACCAATGCTATGTTAATATTTTTTTCATTTTTAAAGAATGTCGTTTTATCTTTGTCTTTCACACTTCTATATTCCTGCCATTCAATAGAAATTAACAGATTCTTGATTAAGGTCTAGCATCGTCTTATTGATCTTCCTGAAGAAAACCAACACTGAAAAATTATTTCCGCATGAAGGGAAATTGGTGGCATTGATCCAAGGTATTGCAAGGATATGGGACATTCTAAGCATAATTTAACTGAAAAAATGTCATTCCTATAATAAATTCATGCTTTGCTAAGGTAGAACTCGTAATAGAAATTGATGAAGCCAAGACAATTTAAACTAGCACAACATTTGTCTTCGGAAACATAAAGACATCAGAGATGAAATCAAAGTATGCTAATACTTAAAAATTAAATTGGTTCAAAAACTCCATTTAGAAAATTGCCTTTTAGAACAGGAGCAATAACAATGATGACATTGACATATGCAGTAAGCCTGTTGCCCATTCTCAGCATTCCAAAATGCAGTGTCAACATTATTGATCAATAGATCAATAAAGACATAGGCAATGATTATATTTATATTTATGACTAATTTTAGTGATTTGAGAAATGATCCTGCACAGGCAGATGGAAACAAAAATTGGCTGAGCTTATTAATGAATAATGACAAGTCTTCAAGGCAGAGATGGATCCAAAAAGGAAGACACATGCACTATCCTAAGATATATACATAAGATAATATATATGATCACCATGGATGACAAAACAATTAACAAGTTCCATTAAAACAGAAAAAAAGAAGCCTGTGACAATTCTTAGTGATAGAAAACTGAGCATGAAAAAGTAAACATGGAGATTTTTTCAAGAAACATAGAAACATAGAAAATAGCTGCAGGAGTAGGCCATTCGGCCCTTTGAGCCAGTGCCACCATTCAATATGATCATGGTTGATCATCCAAAATCAGTACCCTGTTCCTGCTTTCTACCCATATCCCTTGATTCCGTTAGCCCTAAGAGCTATATCTAACTCTCTCTTGAAAACATCCAGAGAAATAGTTTTAGATCAAAGAGAATGAGAACAACAGCAGAAAGTCCAAAACCTTTTATAAAAATATAACGTACAGGTGTGCCATAGAAAGCATTTTATCAAGTTGCTTCACAGACTGGATTGGGAACAGCTCCATCCAAGGCCACAAGAAATTGCAGAAAGTTGTGGGTGTAGCCCAGATGATCACACAAACTAGCCACCCTTCCATTGACTCCATCTACACTTCACACTGCCAGGGCAAGGCCGCCAGCATAATCAAGGATGAGTCTCAATCCGGTCACTTCCTCTTCTCTACTCTCATGTGAAGTTTGAAAACACATACCTCCAGATTCAGGAACAGTTTCTTCCCAGTTGTTATTAGGCAAATGAAGGCCCTCCCATTAGCAAGAGCATGGTCCTGACCTCTCATCGACCTAATTGGAGACCATTGAACTTCCTTTAATCAGACTTTATCGGACTGCAATGTTACATCTTTGCACTAGACTTCGTTCCATTTATCCTTTATCTTTCAATTTTCCGTATATAGACTGGGAATCACATTCTGTTAAAGGGCTGGATGGTTTGGAGTTTGTAAAATGTGTGCAGGATAGTTTTTTGCAGCAATACGTAGAGGTGCCTACCAGAGAAGGGGCAGTGTTGGACCTCCTGTTAGGAAATGAGATGGGTCAGGTGACGGAGGTATGTGTTGAGGAGCACTTTGGGTCTAGTGATCACAATGCCATTAGTTTCAATATCATTATGGAGAAGGTCAAATCTGGACCAAGGGTTGAGATTTTGGATTGGAGAAAGGCTAATTTTGAGGAGATGAGAAAGGATTTAAAAGGAGTGAAATGGAAAATTTTGTTTTATGAAAAGGATATAATAGAGAAATGGAGGATATTTAAAGGTGAAATTTTGAGAGTACAGAGTCTTTATGTCCCTGTTCGGTGGAAAGGAAAGAATAATAATTTGAAAGAGCCGTGGTTTTCCAGGGAAATTGGACACTTGGTTCGGAAAAAGAGGGAGATATACAATAAATATAAGCGGCAGGGAGTAAATGAGGTTCTTGAGGAATATAAAGAATGTAAAAGGAATCTTAAGAAGGTAATTAGAAAAGCGAAAAAAAGATATGAGGCTGCTTTGGCAAGTAATGTAAAAGTAAACCCCAAGGGGTTCTACAGATATGTCAATAGCAAAAGGATAGTGAGGGATAAAATTGGTCCATTAGAGAGTCAGAGTGGACAGCTATGTGCTGAGCCGGAAGAAATGGGGGAGATATTAAACAATTTCTTTTCTTCGGTATTTACCGTTTCCTCACCCTGTCAGCACTTAGGAACCGTAGGCTGTCTTCTACAGATTTGCAGTCAAGGTTTGCAGGACGATATGGCCGACGGCTCTCTGCCCAGACAATTCGGAACAGACTGCACGCAGCTGATCTCCGGTCTCATAGGGCTGCCAGGAGGCCTGCCATGACTGCCCTTCACCGTCAGGCCCGTTTGCGCTGGTGTCGGCAACACGTGCACTGGAACCTGAACATGTGGAGGAACGTTATGTTCAGCGATGAGTCCAGATTCTGCCTACGGCAGTTGGATCATAGGGTCAAAGTGTGGAGAAGACGCGGAGAACGCTATGCTGATTGCTGCACCGATAGAGTAACATCTTTTGGTAGAGGCAGTGTGATGGTGTGGGGCGGCATCTCCCTCACTGGAAAAACGAGGCTTGTCATCATTGGAGGCAATCTCAATGCAGAGAGATATCGAGATGGACTACGGGTGCTGCACTGTAAGGAGTTTGTACGTTCTCCCCGTGACCTGCGTGGGTTTTCTCCGAGATCTTCGGTTTCCTCCCACACTCCAAAGACGTACAGGTATGTAGGTTAATTGGCTGGGTAAATGTAAAAAAAATTGTCCCTAGTGGGTGTAGGATAGTGTTAATGTACGGGGATCGCTGGGCGGCACGGATTTGGAGGGCCGAAAAGGCCTGTTTCCGGCTGTATATATATGATATGATATGTGAGGTAAGCGAAACGAGTAGAGTAGTGATGGAAATTAGGAGGATTAAAGAAGAGGAGGTACGGACACTTTTGAAAAATATAAAAGTGGATAAGTCTCCAGGTCCTGATAGGATATTCCCTAGGACATTGAGGGAAGTTAGTGCAGAAATAGCAGGGGCTATGACGGAAATATTTCAAACGTCATTAGAAACGGGGATGGTGCCGGAAGATTGGCGCATTGCGCATGTTGTTCCTTTGTTTAAAAAAGGTTCTAAAAGTAAACCTAGCAATTATAGACCTATTAGTTTGACGTCTGTGATGGGAAAATTAATGGAAAAGATACTTAGGGACAATATATATAATTATTTGGATAATCAAGGCCTGATTAGAAACAGTCAACATGGATTTGTGCCTGGAAGGTCATGTTTGACTAATCTTCTTGAATTTTTTGAAGAGGTTACCAGGGAAATTGATAAGGGCAAGGCTGTGGATGTTGTCTATATGGACTTCAGTAAGGTATTTGACAAGGTTCCACATGGAAGGTTGATTAAGAAGGTTAAATCGTTGGGTATTAATAGTGAGGTTGCAAGATGGATTCAACAATGGCTGAATGGGAGATACCAGAGGGTAACGGTTGACAATTGTATGTCAGGTTGGAGGCCAGTGTCTAGTGGAGTACCCCAAGGATCTGTGTTGGGTCCACTGTTGTTTGTCATTTACATTAATGATCTGGATGATGGTGTGGCAAATTGGATTAGTAAATATGCAGATGATACTAAGATAGGTGGTGTAGTTGATAGTGAGGTAGATTTTCAAAGTCTACAGAGAGACTTGGGCCTTTTGGAAGGGCGGGCTGAAAGATGGCAGATGGAGTTTAATGCTGATAAGTGTGCGGTGCTGCATTTTGGTAGGACAAATCAAAATAGGACGTACAGGGTAAATGGTAGGGAATTGAGGAATGCAGTGGAACAGAGGGATCTGGGAATAACTGTGCATTGTTCCCTGAAGGTGGAATCTCATGTGGATAGGGTGGTGAAGAAGGTGTTTGGTATGCTTGCCTTTATAAATCAGAGCATCGAGTATAGAAGTTGGGATGTAATGTTAAAATTGTACAGGGCATTGGTGAGGCCGAATCTGGAGTATGGTGTGCAGTTCTGGTCGCCAAATTATAGGAAGGATGTCGACAAAATGGAGAGGGTACAGAGGAGATTTACTAGAATGTTGCCTGGGTTTCAGCACTTAGACTACAGAGAGAGGTTGAACAGGTTGGGTCTTTATTCTTTGGAGCGTAGAAGGTTGAAGGGGGACTTGATAGAGGTTTTTTAAATTTTGAGAGGGACGGACAGAGTTGACGTGGGTAGGCTTTTCCCTTTGAGAGTGGGGAAGATTCCAACAAGGGTACATAGCTTCAGAATTGAGGGACAAAGGTTTAGGGGTAACATGAGGGGGAACTTCTTTACTCAGAGGGTGGTGGCTGTATGGAATGGGCTTCCGGTGGAAGTGGTGGAGGCTGGCTCGATTTTATTATTTAAGAGTAAATTGGATAGGTATATGGATAGGAGGGGATTAGAGGGTTATGGTCTGAGTGCAGGTAGATGAGACTAGGTCAGGGAGAATGGTCGGCGTGGACTGGTAGGGCCGGACAGGCCTGTTTCCATGCTGTAGTTGTTATATGGTTATATAGTTTACACTATGGATGGCTGGGTTGTATCCATGTACATTGATTTTCCGGCACCCATGGTTCCAGAGCTTTTCTGGATTATCCGTTTGTTCATGACACAACAGAGGTCACGTGATAATGAAACGATAATATACCACCAGTCCACTAATGGCATCCCTCCCATATCTCTAAAGCACCTTGGAGTGCCAGAAACCTAAATAAAACAAATATAAAATGTAAACAATGTGAACGGAATGACCTGCCGACCCTTCCCCGGCTCCCACCGTCTCCCCAGTCATTTGGAGCCCCAGCTTCCTACCCCATTCCCGACTCGCAAAGTGTACCAGTGAGCCCTTCTTCCTGCAATGCACGTTCCGGTGACACGGCTGTTGTTGCAGCTCAAGTTGTAGCCTTGGGACAGGGCTTTCTTTCCCTCCCCCCCTCATCCCCTCACTGCCGTTGCCTCTTCCTTCTAAGTTGGTTAGTGTGGGCAAGTTGGGTCGAAGGGCTTGTTTCCACACTGTACGACTCAATGAAACCATGTTTATCTATGTGAAGAAAATACTCTATAGGAGTGGGCAGACCATCAGTTACCGGAAAATCCGTGTTCAACCTGTTTAGTCCATTTTTAAAGCAAACAAAAGCTTTTCACTGTATCTCAGTACAGACAATAATAAACTAAACAAATCTAAATAGCCTTAGCTCAGTAACTGCGGAGGGGCAAGCCAGAAGCCACATGAAGTAGACCTAAAAACCATTAGGTACAACATATTCTGTAAGAGAATATGCAAAAAAAAGTTTTGTAAAAAAGTTTCCTCCCCACCCCCCACCCCCCACCCCCCACATAAAAACAAACTAAGGAACACTAAAACATACTTTTTAACACATACTAAAAATAACAAAAAGAAGAAAGGACAGACAGACTGTTGGCGAGGCTGAGCGGTATGCAAAAAATGTATTTCACTGTACCTGGTACATGTGACAATAAAGAAACCTTTGAACCATTGAACCATCCACATATGCTGAGAGTTATTTTTATTGGTCAATTAAGCCAATATCATTTGGGATGTGGGATGGAACCAGAACACCTGGTGAGAAATACACACACAGTCATCGAGAATGTGCTGTACCACAGGTCAGGATCGATCTCACGTCACTGCTGTGGTGGTGTTATTTGTAAGATATAAACTGCAGACTTCATTTCCTGTGCTACACTATCTAATAATAACATGCATTGTATTCTTGGAATCTGAGATGAATCAGAAGATACATTATCATATACAATTATTACATTTTCAGTTACCTCGTTTTAAAATAAATATTAGCTTTCATTTATTTTTGGGAGTAAACCTCGTTTGCCAACATTAAAAATAGTGATTTGTAATATTGACATTACCATTACTACAAATTTCAAACAAATGCACACATTCCAAATATTAATATTTAAAAAGTAACTTGATTATCTTTGGCTCTGAGTTTTAGTCAGTTAAGTTGTGCCTCATTACTTCTCAGTATCAAAAAATAAATGTGATTGTTGAATATTTTTATCAGCCATGTTAAATGAGGATAATCAAAATAAATTCTAGGCTTCAAACAGATTAGTTTTCAGTTAGATTATTTAATTAGAGTGATATCTGGGCAGACATAATACATTTAATTGATAGACCCAGTGTCATTATGTGATGATGAAAATTAGTTATTTTCACAAATGGCTGGTATGTAAATAGAATTTATACCACATTATTTCACAATATACAGTCTTCAAATATGAATTAATTAATGATAAAGACAAATGTAAATCAAACTAAAACTCATCATGGTGATTTTTTCACAAGGCAACAAAAAAAGTAACAAATGATTTATTTAAATTTATGGTTCAGGATTCAACATTAATCCAACACTGAATTTCCTAAATTGCTAATTTTTAAAGATTGCAGATCCAATAAATCAAGACTAATGTCCCTCAATTTTTTGTAATATTTAAAACAGCAAGTGAAATAAACCCACCGTGAAAATGGTCTGTATATAACTTAAGATTTGGTTCAAAAGATAATGATTAGATATTAATTTTATGAGCATGCCAATTAAAAAGCAATCTATGAATTTGTTTTATGTGTGCATTTGTGTCTCAAGCGAAACACAAACTGTTGGTGGAACTCAGTAGGTCAGGCAGCGTCCACAGATGGAAATGCACGGATGATATTTTGAGCCAAGACCATATTTTGACTTGTTATTTTATTATAATTTGGTTTTATTTGAGAAATTATAATAGTTTAATCAAAAAATTCAATGTGGCCAAGGAATGAAGAAATAGCTTAAATGCCAAGTAAGTTGAATAAAATGTTGCGAAAAATATGATTTTGGATTTCAACATAAATTGGCTAGAGTAATAATTTTTACCATGTATAGTTTCAATGATTCCATGTGCTATAATGCAATGTATGCACTGGAAGCCACAAATCTGCTTAGAAAACTCTGAGGCTTTTGAATTAATAAAGACTCACGATGGTTGTATCATAAACTAATTATATGACTTGTTGGATTCTCCAGCACTTCCTAGTTTGCTCAAGATGCCGCCATCAGCAGTTCCTTGCATCTCCATACTTTGTAGGTGAGTTTTGCGATAGGGCTCAGATGGGAATCCCATTTAAAATCAGAGGAATTTGAGAATGACTGAATATGACAGATGAAGAAAGACTAAGAGTGGGATTGTTCTTGGTGGTAATGGGCAGACAGCTTTGTGAGATACATGATGGAACTTTAACTTAAGAAACTTAAGTATACAACGTCTTTTTTGACCCACTGGTGGACAATGATTATGCATCATTGGTTGTCTTCGATTGGTAAAAGGGATGTTGGTAAAAGGGATGTTTCTATGTTGAATAGCTCTAAGACTCTATAACGTTTATGAAGATTGAAGTGTAATTGGACAAGATAAATTATATTGGTGGATACTGAAGATAATAGAGGCTGCAAATGCTGGAATATAGAACAGGAACAGAACCCTGGAATAATACTGAAAGAATGAAAGAATAATTGAATGAAAACTTTATTGTCACATGTGACAAGTCACAGTGAAATTCTTTATTTTGCATAGCCACGGAGTGGGTGAGGGGGGGTGGGGGAAGGAGGAGGGGGGTCGAGTAGGTGAGGGGGATGGGGTGTGGGGGAGGAGGAGGGTGAAATGGAGATGGGGGTAGGGGGAGTGGGGGAAAGTGGGGGTGGGGGAGGGGGGGTGGGGGAGGAGGGGGTGAGGGGGAAGGGGGACAGTGGGGGTGGGGGGCAGGGGAGGAGAGGAGAGTGGGGGGATGGATAAGAGATGGTGGGGATGGGGGAAGGGGGACAGTGGGGGGCAGGGGAGATTGGGGGTGGGGAGGAGGGGAGAGTGCGGGTGGGGAGCAGGGGAGAGTGGGAGTGGGGAGGAGGGGAGAGTGCGGTTGGGGAGGAGGGGAGAGTGGGTGTGGGGAGGAGGGGAGAGTGGGGTGGGGAGGAGGGGAGAGTGGGGGTGGGGAGGAGGGGAGAGTGCGGTTGGGGAGCAGGGGAGAGTGGGTGTGGGGAGGAGGGGAGAGTGGGGTGGGGAGGAGGGGAGAGTGGGGGTGGGGAGGAGGGCAGAGTGGAGGTGGGGAGGAGGGGAGAGTGGGGGTGGGGAGGAGGGCAGAGTGGAGGTGGGGAGGAGGGAAGAGTGGGGGTGGGGGAACGTGGGGGTGGGGAGGAGGGAATATTGGGGGTAGGGGGAAGAGGGGTGTGGGCAGGGAGAGTGGGGGTGGGGGGAGGGAGGTGGGGGTGAGGGGAGGGGGAGGGGGAATGGGGTGGAGGCAGGGCTGGGGGGAGTGGGGGTGGCGGCAGGAGAGGGGCAGGTGGGGGTGGGGGCAGGGGAGGGGCAAGTGGGGGTGCGTAGGGAGGATGGAATGGGTCAGTGGGGGGAGGAGGGGGGATAAGGGGGATTGAGTGGGGGGGTTGAGGGTGCTACACCAATACAGGAGAGGCTTTGGGTCCAGGGCTCACTCAGTCACACCTTCTCCCCTTCCCTGTCCCTCCTCTACGAGGAATGGGCCCAACGGGTCCACTTGGTCTAGTATTCCTCTAAATTCATTTCTATCCGTGTACCTGTCCAAATGTCTTTTAAGTGTTATTATCGTACTCATCTCAACTACTTTCTCTGGCAGCTTGTCCATATGAACATCACTCTCCATGTGAAAAAGTTGCCCCTCAGGCTCCTATTAAATCTTTCACCTTAAATCTCTGCCTAGTCTCTTGATTTACCTACCCTGGGAAAAGATTTACATTCAATCACCCTATCTATTTGCCTCATAATTTTATACACGTTTGTCATCTTGCTCAGCCACCAATGCTCCAAGCCTGCCCAACTTACCCCAATACCTCAGGCTCCTGTGTCCTGGCAACATTGTTGTTAGTCCACTCTGCACCCTTTCCAGATTAATGGCATCGTTCCGATAGCAAACCTGAACACAGTACTCCAAGTACGCCCTCAGCATTGTAAAATTTTAATATGATGTCTCAACTTCTAAACTCAATTCTCTGACCGTTGAAGGCCAACCTGCCAAAATCCTTCCCCTCCACCCTATCTACCTGGACTCCACTTTCATGGAGCCATGTACTCCTCATAGGTGTGTGGGGCAGATGTAGACAGGTGATGATGGAATCAGATGGGGAGGAGTTGATGGCAGATGGAATGAGATGGGAGGTGTGAATGGGAAGAGTGAATAAATGGACGAAAGCTAGGTAGACATACGAGTGTGTGTGTGGGTTGAGAACACTATGGATGTGGATTAACTCCACAGATTGGAAGACTGTGACCAGTGGAGTTCCGCAGTGATCTGTGCTGGGACCTCTGCTGTTTGTAATATTTATAAATGACTTGGACGTTAGCGTAGACATGTTGGTTTGTACGTTTGCAGATGACACCAAGATTGCTGGGGTCACAGACTGCGAGGATGGCTGTCAAGCGGGATATAGATCAGCTATAGCAACGGGCTTTGGAAATGGTGCAGTAGAGGTGTAACATCCTGGATTAGGGGATATTAGCTACTGGGACAGGTTGGACAGACTTGGATTGTTTTCTCTGGGATGTCAGATTGTCGCAGGGAGACAGAATAGAAGTATATAAAACTAGACCGTGGACCCATTGGGCTCAAACCTCTCCAACATTGGTGCAGCACCCTCCCCTCTCCCCCATCCCCATCCCCCTCCCTTCTCCCCCCTCCCCTCTCACCCCCTCATCCCCTCCCCCTCCCCTCTCCCCCCTCCTCCCCTCCCCCTCCCCTCTCCCCCCTCCTCCCTCCCCTCCTCCCCCACCCCTTCCCTCTCCCCCTCCCTACACCCCCCTCCCCCTCTATCCCTCCTCCCCCTCCCTCCCCCCCCCCACTCCATCCCCCTCAACCCCCCTTATCCTCCCTCCTCCCCCCTCCCTCCATCCCCTCCCTCCCTCCCTAGGAGATAGATCTAAAATTTAAAATGTCAATAAGTTAAAAAAATATAACACTGATTTCAATGAAACTTTTTCCATTAGCACCAAAGGGACGACGGTGAGGAAGGTGGGCCTAAAATTGTCGCGCTATCGTGTACCGTTTTGGCTGGAGTTCAGGAACAAACAAACAAACAAACGAGAGTTTTAGTATATAGATAATGAGAAGTATAGATAGGGTAGACAGACAGAACCTTTACCCAGGATGGAAATATCAAATACTAGAGGACAAAGCTTTAAGGTGAGAGGGACAAAGTTTAAAGGAGATGTGCGGGGCAACTTTTTTTACACAGAGGGTGGTGATTGTGTGGAACGCATTGCGGGGATTGGTGGCAGATATGCTAGTGGCATTTAAGAGACCTTTGGATAGACATATGGATATGTAGGGAATAGAACGATCTGGATAATATGCAGGTAGATAAGATATGGTCTTGGCATCATGTTCAGAACAGTCATTGTGGGCCGAAGGACCTGTTCCGGAGCCTTACTGTTCTATGTTCTAACTTCAATTGAAAAATTCACCACTTATATAATTGTGTTGTAAGCTTCCCAAGCGGAATATGACATGTTTTTCTTTCAATTTGCATTCGGCCTCCCCGACGCAAAGGAGAAGGTCAATGTGGGAGTAGGAAGGAGAATTAAAATCCCTGCAACTGGAAGCGGGAGATTACTGTTGCGGAAGAGCACAGATGCTCTGCACAATGATCACCTGTGTGGGGACAGCTTTTTAATCAGAAACTCCAGAAACCGATAGACCTTTTTACAGGCTTGCGGCAAATTTACAATATTTCTGGATTTCTGCTTTCATTACAGTTTGATCGTTTTTGTTTTAATTATGTCCCGAAAATGACAATTTTTAAAAGGTTCTGTAGGGAAGAAGGCAATGCTCCAGAATATGAGTAAAGGTCATTTTAAACGGGTTCTGAAATACCAAGCTTTTAGTCAGCAAATCTGAATCAATGGTTGACATAAGCATGATATTTTAAATAGTTTAAGTCATTTGTTAACCCTGTCAATGCCTGACCTGGATAAGGAGTGGAGTGACTGCAAAACAAAGTTTTAGTGTCGTGGGTTTAAATATACACACAATTTTTATTTGATGCTTTTGGTTCTTCAAGAAATAAAAATGTTTATTCTCAAATCAAGTCAGAAATAAAGATACGTTGAATTATACTGAGCTGTTCCAAATTTAGTGCTAGGTGTGCAATCATCCACAGCTTCTTATGGTAACAACAGGTGAAATAGTTCTTGATGGTTACAATGATTCCAGGTCTTCCTTGCTCTATTGCCTCTTGTAAAATGTGACTTCATTTGAAAAGAGTTCCTTTACTCCCCATTTTTAAAAAAAATAGAAATGTTTCTTGAAGTATTATTGCTGTATTTGCTCATCCTCACTACTTTCTACAATGTCATCCTGAATATTCTCAATGGGATGTTTGTCATTGTCCGACTGATCCACTCTTCACTAGGTCCTGGCTTCTCCAAAAGCTGTTCTGTGTGATGCAGCAGGGAGGAATCATCACACTTGACCTTCATATAAAGCTGCAAAACACAACTCGTCAATACACAATTCAGCCATGAGCAGTAAATTGTATAAATTACTTTAGAAAGAATCACAAACACAATTTTCAACTTAATGAGAAACAATCATTTCAAATAAACTGCAGTTGTCATAGAGTCATACAACAAAAAAGCAGGCCCTTCAGTCCAACAAAACTGAGGTGAGAAAAACCTTTTTCACCCAGAGAGTTGTGAATTTGTGGAATTCTCTGCCACAGAAGGCAGCGGAGGCCAATTCATTGGATGAATTTAAAAGAGAGTTAGATGGAGCTCTAGGGGCTAGCGGAATCAAGGGATATGGGGAGAAGGCAGGCACAGGTTACTGATTGTGGATAATTAGCCATGATCACAATGAATGGCGGTGTTGGTTCAAAGGGCCAAATGGCCTCCTCCTGCATCTATTTTCTATGTTTTCTATGTTTTCTAACTCATCCATGTCGACCACAATGCCACATCTATCCTAGTCCCATTTGCTCGCATATGGTCCATATCCCTCTAAACCTTTCCTATCCATGTGCTTGTCCAAGTGCTTTTAAAATAATAGACTATTTGCCTCTACTACCTCCTCTGGCAGATCGTTCCATATATCCACCTCTGAGTGAAGAAGCTGCCCCTCAGTTTTGTATTAAAACTTGCCCCTCTCACCTTAAACCTTTGTCCTTTGGTTTTTGATGTAGAAGACTCTGAGCATTCAACCTAGTTATTCGTCTCATCATTTTATTCACCACCCTTCACCTCCTGCACTCCAAAAAATACAGTCCTAGCCTGCTTAACCTCTCTCTGTAGCTCAACCCCTCAAGTTCTGGCAACATCCTCATAAATCTTCCAGTTTAACAACATCTTTCTTATAGCAGGGTGACCAAAACACAGTCCCCCCAAACCTCACTAAAATCTTGTACAACTGTAACGTAATGTCCTAACTTCTATACTCTGACTGATGAAGGCCAATATACCAAAAGCATTCTTGACCACCCTATCTACCTGTGATGCCACCTTCAGGGAACTATGTACCTGTACTGGAAACCTCTGTTCTATTACACTTCTCAGGCCCCACCATTCACTGGGAAGGTCTTGGCCTGGTTTGACTTCCCAAAATGCAACATCTGCATTAAATTCCATTAGCCATTCCTCAGAACTTGTTGTAATTTTTAATAAGCATCTTCACCATCTATGATACCACCCACTTTAGTGTCATCTGCAAACTTACTAGTCATGCCTTGTACAGGTCTGTTCTCTGAGGCACACCACTCATTAGAGGCCTCCAGTCTGAAGCCACCACTGAATACAGATTTTTTGTCTTCCATGAAACCAATTCGAAATCCAGTTCACTAGCACTCCCTAGATCCCATGCGATCCAACCTTCCAGAGCAGCTTACCATGAGAACCTTATCAAAGGCTTTGCTGAAGTCTGTACAGACAATGTCTAAACAACGTTTACAGCCTTGCCCTCGTCAACCTTTTTGGTTCTCTCTTCAAGGCCCCAGGCTTTTCCTTGCAGCCCTTCTTAATTAGAGGCACAACATTAGCCACCCTCGAGTCATCCGGTACTTCACCCGTGTCTAACGATGATTCATATATCTCAGATAGGGCCACCGCAACTTCTTCTCTAACCTCCCACAGCATCCTTGAACCCATCTGATCTGGTCTGTGAGATTTATCTACGTTCGTATGTCTTAGATAGCTAACACCTCCTTGACCATAATGCAGACTGCCCTCAAGCCATCTCCATTAACTGTCCCAAATTCCCCAGTCTTCGCGTCTTTCTCCATGGTAAAAACAGAGGAGAAATACTCATTGAGGACCTTGCCCATTTCCTGTGGCTCCACATTTTGATAACTACTTTGGTTTCTATGGGGAACAATTCTTTGTCTAGTTATCCTCTTTTCCTTAATCCACTTGTAAAATCTCTTTGGATTCTCCTTAATTTTATCTGCGAGAGCCGTCTCCTGTCCCATCTTTGCTCTCCTGGTTTCCTTCCTAAGTATGCTCCACCTAAATCCTCCAGGGATACATTAGATTCCTGCTGCCTCTACTTGGCTCATGCCTCCTTTTTTTCTGACCAAACCCTCAATTTCTTTCGTCATCCAGGGTTCCTTACACCCAGCAGCCTTGCCCTTCACTCTAATTGGAACGTGCATGCCTTGAACTCTCACCATTACCGCAAAGCATCCCAATTTCCAGACATCCCTACTCCAATCAACTTTGGCAAGTTCCTGTATAATATCATCAAAGTTGGTCTTGGCCCAATTCAGAACTTTAACCTGTGTTTTTTTCACAACTAGTTTAAAGCCAATAGAACTGTGGCGATTTTTCTCGGCTGGAGAGGGATCGGGCGTCGATGCTGCCACTTCCCAGCATTTTCGCAGCCTAAAAAAGGCTTGTCCACTGACCCAGTAGGTCAAGCTTTGCCCTCTCCCTTGTAGGGTCCTCTACATATTGCCTAAGGAACACATTTGACAAATTACACCCCGTCTAAGCCTTTGGTACTACGGCAGTAACAGTCTTTATTGAGAAAGTTAAGACCCTATTCTATGACAACCCTATTAGTCTTGCAGCTGTCTGCAATCTCCTGGCTTTTTTTTGGTCTTCTACTTCCCATTGACTATATGGGGGCCTAGTTGATCATCTCCTTTTTATTTCTCAGCTCCATCCATATGGTCTCACTGGATGAACCATCAGTAACGTAGTCAGAGAAGTTGTAAAGGGAAATCTTATGTTAATAACACAGTCAGTGGGTCAGGCACCGTCTGTGGAAAGAGAAATGGTTAATGTTTTGAGGCAAAAAGACTCTTTACCTGAAATGTTAACTCTGTTTCTCTCACTGCAGATGCTGCCTGACCTACTGAGTGTTTGCAGAATGTTTTGTTTTTGTTTCAGATTTCCAACATCTAGCAGTATTTTCATTATTTCCATTTGCTCTTAGGTTGGGTACAGGAATTCAGTTGTAGTTTAGTTCTGATGAACAATTGGCACTTAAAATCAAGGTTCTGGAGGAAAGTAACTGAGTTGGTGCTCAGTTGGTAAAAACATAGTTTTGGATATTTCCAGTGTATCTTTGAAAAGCTAACTTATATGCTCCTATTACAAATCCAGACGCTAAAGTATAAGTTGAAATGAGTCAGAACAGTGGTCTTCTGAGTCAGTTTCGAGTTTTTGGGAAGAGGATAAATGGCCTTTTAAATGTCCTCTCGTACTGTCATATGCAACACATGGACTGTAGTTTCAACACATTTGGAGCGGCATGGTGGTGCAGAAGTAGAGTGGCTGCTGTACAATGCCAGAGACCCGGGTTCGATCCTACGGATGCTGTCTGTATGGAGTTTGTATGTTCTCCATGTGGCCGCGTGGCTTTCCTCCGGGTGCTCTGGTTTCCTCCCACATTCCTAAGACAAACAGGTTTGTAGACTAATTGGCTTGGTAAAAATTGTAAATTGTCCCCTGTGTGTGTAGGATAGTGTAAGTGTGCGGGGATGGCTGGTCGGTGCGGACTCGGTGGGCAGAAGAGCCTGTTTCCGCGCTTTATCTCTAAACGAAACTTAACTAAACTAAACATTCTGGGGCATGCAAGAAACAAATTCCAAGCATGCATTAAAAAAAAAACTATATTTAAACTCAATAGGACTTTCTTTAAAATTATGAGAGGCACAGATAGGTAGACTGTCAGAACTCTTTTCCCAGGATGGAAAAAACCAATGCTAGAGAGCATAGCTTTGAGGTGAGAGGGGCAAAGTTTAAAGGAGATATGCAAGGCAAGTAATTTTACCCAGAGGGTGGTGAGTGCCTGGAACACTCTGCCAGGTTCGGTGGTTGAAGCAGATATGATAGTGGTATTTTAGACGCTTTTGTATATGGATGGGCAGGAAATGGAGTGATATGGATTGTGCACAGGTAGATAAGAGATGGTCTACGCATCATTTTTAGCACAGACATTGTGCGCTGAAGGGCCTGTTCTTGTGCTGTTCTGTTCTATGTTGGACCATATTTTTCAAAACAAGCCATTCATTACCCGCACAGGCACGTCCTACAGGTGCAGTTTCAGTATTTTATTCATTAACGTATGCCATGAAGTAAATTGTGAACAGGTGAAGACAGATGGAATATCAATGTAAATAAATGAGTGGGCATTCATCTTGGCACACAAAACAGAAAGAGAGGATTTTTTACATGGTGAAGGATTGGTATTGTTGATGTTCAACAGTAACATAGGTCTCTTTGTACACAAATTACTTTATTTTTTCTCATCCAATAAGCAATTGTGAAAGTGCAGAGAGTGTGGAGCCTTGCCTCATCCCTATCGACTCCATCTACATGACATTGACTTCTCCAACTTTAGATAGTTCCTCTGTCCCTCTCTTCCCCTCCCCCTTCCCAGTTCTCCCTCTATCTTCCTGTCTCCACCTATATCTTTCCTTCGTCCCGCCCCCCCTGACATCAGTCCGAAGAAGGGTCTCGACCCAAAACGTCACCCATTCCTTCTCTCTTGAGATGCTGCCTGACCTGCTGAGTTACTCCAGCATTTAGTGAAATAAATACCTTCGATTTGTACCAGCATCTGCAGTTATTTTCTTATACCTTCTGCACCACTCCTCCTTCCCAGTGGATAGAAGATATAAATGTTTGAAGGCATGCACCACCCGATTCAAACATCTTCCCTGCTGTTATCAGATTCTGTAGGATCAGGAATACATCTTTATCATATGAGAAGTTTGTTACGGTACTCACACTTTTTTTTCTAGCTGAGCTTTCTCTGTAGCTGTGATGATATGTTTCTTTTCTCTTTTCACTATGTAGGTCTTGTTACATGTGACAATAATAAACCAATACCAAATGGACAGCAACTACAGGATTATGTTTACAGTTTTGTTTCCTTACCTAACAGGAAAGGATCAACTTAATTTAGTAGTAGAAGTGCAGTGAAGAGTCACCAGATTGGTTTTGGATTGGCATATCATCATATATATACAGCCGGAAACAGGCCTTTTCGGCCCTCCAAGTCCGTGCCGCCCAGCGATCCCCGTACATTAACATTATCCTACACCCACTAGGGACAATTTTTTACATTTACCCAGCCAATTAACCTACATACCTGTACGTCTTTGGAGTGTGGGAGGAAACCGAAGATCTCGGAGAAAACCCACGCAGGTCACGGGGAGAACGTACAAACTCCTGAACAGTGCAGCACCCGTAGTCAGGATCGAACCTGAGTCTCCGGCGCTGCATTCGCTGTAAAGCAGCAACTCTACCGCTGCGCTACCGTGCCGCCCAGGGGTCACGTCTTTGCCATATGAGGAGAATTAGAGTAGACAAAGCTTGTAAACTCTCAAGTTCGGAAGAATGAGAAGCAAACTCATTTAAATTTACAAAATTCTTGCGGAGCTCAGTAGGCTGGATGCATGGAGGAAGTTTCCTCTGTCTGGGGAATCTAGTACCAGGGGTCACGTCTCAAAATAAGGGACAGGTCATTTAGGGCTGTAACAAGGAGATATTTCTTCACTCACAGGATGGTAAAGTTTTGAAATTCTCTAGTTTAGTTTAGTTTAGTTTAGTTTAGAGATATAGTTTACCCTCCTCTGGAGGGCTTTCATGTCTGAGTTTCTGAGTTCTTTCAAAACAAAGATAATAGTTTTCTAGTTTTAAGAGAGATTATGATAAATGGGAATAGTGCAGGAAAGTAGCACTGAGGTAAAAGATCAGCAATCATTCGATTGAATAAAGTAGCAGGTGCAATGCAACAAATAGTCTCTTCCTGCTTCTATTTCTTTTGTGTTTTATGTAACACAAATATTACCCATTCATGTACTTTTGACGATGTTACAGCAGTGATTGTATGTTAAAGTATACATTGGACATTAAGATTTTTCTGCTATTTCGAAGAGATGTAGTAAAGTGCTTTGCAGGTGCCAATTATGGTAGACTTTGGTGCAGCCCATGTAGTGTGGACACTCTGCAACTCCTATAATCTAGGAGTTGACAGGTTGTCTGTGTGAATCTGTCAGAGTATAGCTGCTTTTGTGGAGAGCTTCGACATTAATCTTCTTGTGGAAACACTACCAGCACCAATCTTTTGTATCCAGCTTGACAGATAAAAAGTGTTCAGTCCAGCAGTCATCAGTACCTGTCATGGCATCGGTGATCCAAACACCTTTGTGGTCCCGACAATGATCTAATCAAACAGGCATCCGTGCTTGGACTGGGGAAGGCAGTGGGGGAAGGGTGTTGCCATGGAGTCTTGTGCTTGCCCCACTGATGAAATAGGATATCAAGAAAAGATCACCAATGGAGTTAGTCTTTGCTGCCCATCATAACTTGCGGAGTTGGGTCCCTTCTCACCGTTCCACCCCTGGAGTTGAAGTCACCCAGGAGGATTAATTACTTTGTCTTTCTTTGGGATGTCACAGCGTCATACAGCATGGAAGCAGGCCCTTCAGCCCAACTTTCCCATGCCGACCAAGCTGCCTCATCTACACTAGCCCCACCTGCCTGTATTTTGGCCCACATCCCTCTAAACCTTCCCTGTCCAGGTACCTATCCTAATCTGGTCCTAGAAACATAGAAAATAGGTGCAGGAGTAGGCCATTTGGCCCTTCGAGCCAGCACCACCATTCAATATGGCTGATCATCCAGACTCGGTACCCCGTTCCTGCTTTTTCCCCATATCCCTTGATTCCGTTAGCCTTAAGAGCTAAATCTAACTCTCTCTTGGAAGTTATCCAGAAATTGTTCATGGTTGGATTAGAAGTCCACTGGTCTTCTCTGAAGCTTCCTGGGATTAAGGCAAGTGCACTGAAGAACATAACATTTTGGATTTGTGCTAGAGTGAGCTGATGGGTCATAAGGCATTCACTAATTCTGCATAGTGTGTTAGTAAGATTCCAGGCTCACCCGCAGTGAGAGCTAAGGGTTCAAGGATGTGCTCAAAATCTCCTTGAAGATATGCAACAACCCCGCTAACTGCTGGGAATCTTTGGCCCGTGAAGTGGAGTAGAAGCATTCAGATTGAATTCATTGGAATATCCGAGGCCATGTATAGGGAATACACAGAAGTCCGGCATAATGACAGAAGGGGAGCACCCACCTCACAAACTACCCACCCCCCGGCCACCTTCTGCAAATTGAACTGTGGAAGTTCAGTTCAGTTTAGTTTATTGTCACGTGTACCGAGGTACAGTCAAAAGCTTTTGTCGGGTGCTAACCAGTCCCATGTCAGGACACACAAAACATCAGTGGAAGCAAATGTGAAGTGGATCCTGAGAGACCGCTGCAGACAAGAGGAATAAAATACAGCTTGTATGAATTCTAGTTTTGTCTTTTTTGTAACCAAGTACACGACTGTATTTTCATTATGTGGAGCCTAAAGAGATAAAAATATTTTCATTTTTGAATAACGTGTAAAATAACAATGCTCCTTCATAAAGGGAGGCATTCCTTAAATACTGCTGCAAATCTGTAAATCAAACATCTGCAACTGAAAATATGGTTTATTTCATCATTATCAAGTGGTGCAGAGAATGCAGTAGATGACACTCGACAAAGACAGACTAAGCCTTTTCTGCTATTTACAAATGGAGGATATTCCTTGGGCAATGTTGTGGAATTGTATATGCAAATGGATTGCATTCACACTCATTGGAAATGGGGTCAGGTTAGATAAATGCTTAAACAAGAGAAAATATTGCAAATGTAAGATTTGCATCTAAGCTAGATGCAGGAAAAATGTTCCCAATGTTGGGCGAGTCCAGAACCAGGGGCCTTAGTCTTAGAATAAAGGGGAGGCCATTTAAAACTGAGGTGAGAAGGAACTTTTTCACCCAGAGAGTTGTGAATTTGTGGAATTCTCTGCCACAGAGGGCAGTGGAGGCCAAATCACTGGATGAATTTAAGAGAGAGTTAGATAGAGCTCTGGGGGCTAGTAGAATCAAGGGATATGGGGAGAAGTTGAGCACAGGTTACTGATTGTGGACGATCAGCCATGATCACAATGAATGGCGGTGCTGGCTCAAAGGGCCGAATGGCCTCCTCCTGCACCTATTTTCTATGTTTCAATGTTTCTATGTAAGGGCTAATATAAGAAGACATAATAATGTTAAACCACTTCAAAGTGGTAAAGGATACTATCCTGATGGCTATCT
Organism: Rhinoraja longicauda; assembly: GCF_053455715.1. Classification (NCBI taxonomy): domain Eukaryota; kingdom Metazoa; phylum Chordata; class Chondrichthyes; order Rajiformes; family Arhynchobatidae; genus Rhinoraja; species Rhinoraja longicauda. The sequence continues at coordinate 35,661,268 of NC_135954.1, read as the reverse complement.
AAATAAAGATTTTGTGCCAGTACTGTCCTCTCCACTGTAGAGAATTCTTTCCCCCTGACTAGTCTGAAGAAGGATCTCGAGCCAAACCGTCACCCATTCCTTCTCTCCAGAGATGCTGCCTGTCCTGCTGAGTTACTCCAGCATTTTGTGTCTATCTTTAGTTCCTGAGTTCCTCAACATTCCATTCACTGGATGTTTGACATTGACTAATCTCTCCTTCCCAACACTCCCCACCCACCACCATGCTAATTCAGAGCATGTTCTCCAAATATTCTGTTTGTCCAGCTTCCTGATCTCCACCCTATTTAATCAAATACCAAGGTAGAATGATATGGAAGTATTCTGCACTGTGGCATTAAAAATATATAAACGAATCAAGATCTTTAATAAATTGAACAGATATCCAATCATTTTTTCTTTTCCTCATCTAATAGGTTATGAAGGTTATACAGTGAAATTACCTAAATGAGTACCTTAGATCAGGCAGAATCTGAGGAAAGCAAAGAGCGTTAACATTTTAGGTTGAAAGCCCTTTATTAGATTTGGCAAAGAGAGGAACCAAGTTAGCATTAAGTTGCAGAGTGAGTAGCAGGGGGTCGAACAAGACAAAAGTGGGGCTGAGGTGGAAGGAAGGATTGCCTTGGAATGGCTGTTAATGAGAACATCTAAGTCGATAGATCAATGTGAACAGTTACAGAAAAAAACACAAAGAAAAGGACATTGTAAAATTGTGTTTTGCAGCCAGAAATGTCAGAAATACCCGGCAGATGAAAAAAAAAAGTTAATAAATCAGATGGATGATCAACAGCAGAAGCGATCAGTCTGGAAACAAACAGAGCAAGTTAGCCTGTATTGTTTAATCTAATATTAAATGTGGAAGGCCACAATGTGCTTAGATGGAAGATGAGGTATTGTTCCTTATGATTACTTTAGGCTTGTTGGAACAGTACAGAATGTCACAAACAGTGGGACAAGTTGGGAGTGGGATGGAGAAATTGAGTGCCAGGTGATTGGATGTTATCTCTACAAATGCAAAGGGGTAATCCCAATGTGAAGCACTTCTGTCCGTTAGTCCGTTAGAGTGACCTTGAACTTCCAAACGCCTGTCACTTCAATTGTCTACCTCATCCTATATCTGGGTACGTTGCAATCTTCTGGACACAATATCAAATTTAACAGATTCAACAAACTCACTTTTTCTGTATTGGAACTGGCTATTTCGGCTTTGGTCATGTATGTAAGATATTTTATCTCTTGATTGATAGTAAGCGGGGCATTTCCGATAATGATGTCTCGACTTTTCCATTCTTAAATCCATCATCCATACATCTTCATCAATAGGTTTTCAGCAAAGAAATCCAATCCCCATTCTATCGAAGGTATTTTGTATGAACATTGACTTCTCCAACTTTAGATAGTTCCTCTGTCCCTCACTTCCCCTCCCCCTTCCCAGTTCTCCCTCTATCTTCCTGTCTCCACCTATATCCTTACTTTGTCCCGCCCCCCTGACATCAGTCTGAAGAAGGGTCTCAACCCGAAACGTCACCCATTCCTTCTCTCCTGAGATGCTGCCTGACCTGCTGAGTTACTCCAGCATTTTGTGAAATAAAATTGTTTATTTTATCCATCTCTCCCCCAATATCTGGGGGGATAAACCAACTTTTTTCCTCTCTTTTCCCAGGTACAATAAAGGGACATTGACTTAAAATGTTACATCTGTTTCTCTTTCCACAGATGCTGCCTACCATGCTGAGTGTTCCCAGCATTTTCTATATTTATTTCAGATTTACAGCATCTGCAGTTCTATTGATTTTCATTTTAATACCTCAGATCTACTCAGTTAAATAGTATCATTGATATATTGTTGATGTCAGATGTGGAGCTGGAGGGATTACAGTTAAATCTGAATGCTACGAAAGACATGCTAATACTGAATCCACCCACATTGACACGAGTATAAAAACTATTATCAGCTAATTCCTTTGATTTACAATTGTTCACAAATCATCATAAATTGATGCCATATTTCTAGCGTCACTTAAGAAGACTCTGAAACCACAGGAAATGAAAACTTGCAACAGAAATCATTCTCTGAAGCTAGGGTAAATAAAATAATATTGCTGGAATTGAATGCAGAAGGCTTTGCTCCACATGTGGCTTGTGAGATATCTAACCCAGGGCTGAAAAATATAAGTTATATTTCTCTCGTGATGAATAATAAAACTGCAGCAGAAAAAAATCCCCTGACTATAGTGAAAAATTATATTTTGAGCACAGCAATATTAAAGGAAACATCGCCAAGGGGTGGTGGAGCGAGCTTGCTACCAGATCAGCTGCATGTCATTACCTCTTGCTAAATGTAACTCAGCATTGTGTAAACCCAGAAAGTATTTTGTCTTGTGTGGGAAGGAAGTGCAGATGCTGGTTTAAACCGAAGATAGACACAAAAAGCTGGAGTAACTCAGTATGATGGGCAGCATCTCTGGAGAGAAGGAATGGGTGACATTTCGGGTCAAGACCCTTCTTCAGACTCATTAGGGATAAGGGAAACGAGAGATATAGACGATGATGTAGAGAGATAAAGAACAATGAATGAAAGATATGCAAGGAAACAGGCCATTGTTAGCTGTTTGTTGGATGAAAACAAGAAGCTGGTGTGACTTGGGTGGGGGAGGGATAGAGAGAGAGAGGGAATGTCGTGGTTACTTGAAGTTAGAAAAATCAATACTCATACCACTGGGCTGAAAGCTGCCCAAGCGAAATATGAGATAATGTTCCTCCAATTTACGTTTAGCCTCACTCTGACAATGGAGGAGACCTAAGACAGAAAGGTCAGTGTGGGAATGGGAAGGAGAATTAAAGTGTTTAGCAACCGGGAGATCAGGTAGGTTCAGGCGGACTGAGCGAAGGTGGTCAGTGAAACGATCGCTCAGTCTACGTTTGGTCTCGTTGTCTTTCTGTTAACATGAAAAATTCCACACTCAAAAAATAAGATCATTGGCACTCAATACTGATTCTTCATAAAATATAACTGTGAGTAAGGAAGCGAGCAGAAACGTCCAAAGTATATACCACTTCCCAAAGATTTGAACAAAGTAGTGGGAAGACAGGGAATGAACCATGGATGTGCAATTTGTTATTTCCGAGTTAATGACTATTTAGAAACAACACCAGGGAAGGACAGACTTATGAACATCAGATTTAAACAGTATATTTTACTTCTTTCTTTTTTTTATTGTCCTAAAGATCATCTATGTGTGATATTTTCTCTCGCCAGTCAAACGATCTGGTCAGCTGGGCATTTTCCTCAGCTTTAACCTGCATCTGCCTGCTTACGCTTCCTTTGACTGTCCTCATTAATTGTTGATCAACTTCTCAGCAAAGCTATCCAAGTCCCACCCTCTGAAAGATATTCCCTCTGCCCTATTTATCTCTCCTTGTTGCATTGCAGGAATCAAATTCGCCATTTTTCCTGCAATTGTTCTTCAGGTAACACTGTAGAGATTTTAGTCATCAATACAGAAACCTCAAATTGCTTTAATTTTTGACAACATAATTTTTGGGCCTTGTCGCCAGCAGGCCAAATCCAAGAATATTGTTTACCTTGTAGGAAAATTATATGTGGTTTGATTTAACAAGGGTTGATGCACCTGAAATGAAAGTCGTGACCTTCTGTCTCTGAAATGCGAGTGCAAGCACTGAACCATGTTTTAAATAATACTAATAAAATTGTAAGAGACATGAAGCAAACAGCAAACAATGTGAGGC